>NC_090448.1:400535376-401785376 GCF_031143425.1 Pleurodeles waltl
AAGTGAAAGTTCAGGAGCTTTGCTAGATTCAACCCACCCAAAGGATTTACCTCTGGAACTGGTGACAGTGATACCCTAGAAATGTGAGTTGGTGTACACATCTGGGGCATTTTGAAAACTGAAGGCGGGAGTGTATCTGGGAAAATCTGAAAAGTACAGTAGGGGACACGCTCTGTGTGTGACAGAGATAGATCTGCACTAAGGGGACCTGAGAGCCTGACTCCACAGTGCTCTTCTCTTGGGTTCCTAACATGGGTCCCTCCCCTGAATCTACCAGAGCCTCTTCTCTTTGACCTAGTGTCTCAAACTAGTCCTTAATAAAATCAGAAAGGACCTCTCTGTTCCTACTTCTGGGACCACTCCACCCTCTGCTAAGGTCTGCTGCTAACCCTGTGTTCTCCATTATTTATGTGTGCAGACTTAATGCGTAAAACTGGACTTATTATTTTACTAGTGTAACTTGGAATTCTTGGACTCCTAATTGTTAGGTGTCCCACCTCTTGCTGTCAACTGTCAGAACCTCTTTCAGAGGGCAACTGGGCAAGCAGGAATTACTGGGCCTAACCTTGGGAGTTCAGGCCTTTAGCTACTGTGAGCTCTGAGTAACTGGAATATAAATCCCTTCTGCACTTGACTCTCAATGGTAGCACAAGTCAAGCAGACCATTGCTTCTCGAAGAGAAGGTAGTTGTAGGGCGAACATAGGCTCACAACTCAACTTACGTTCAGCAACCCCTATAAATGAATGTCCAGCCAAATACCTGCATTTAGTAAAAGTTGTATTTATATCTACGCAAAGTGAAATATGGTACACAGTAAATATTAACACACTCTTCCTAAGATCTGTATTATATCACTGTCCACATGGGCACCAGCATCCTGGTGTTCTAGCTATGGACTTGGGTTATTCCCATTTACTTGAGGCAACATCCAGGTTAGGTACTCTACAGAATATGAGCCTTAGAAGTCCCACAATGAATATTCAAAGTCCAACGTGTCCCTATGTCTTTGACACTTCAGTCAGAGCAGACTCCCTACACAAAGGCTCTGCGGCTTGAGGTGCAGTCTTACTGGCTCCCACTGAAGGTGAGACTGAAGGACTAGGACACAGGGTCTGGACCCCCACAGCACTGCTCCTTTGTCATGGTAAGTATGGTTTGTCTCCAGAGGCAGACCTTGGGTTGCTACTTGAGTTCTGATGACAACCTAGCAAGGAGTTCACAGCTGCATACTGTTCATGAGCAACAGCCCTCAGATTCCTCTGTGGCTACTCCACTTGGCATATGGGGTCATGCTAAGCTCACTCAAGGTGACAGCCCTCTTAAGGTCACAACACTGCACAGGATGACGGCCCTATCTTCACCACAGCGCTGCACCAGGGTGACTGCCCTTAAGACTCACTGTAGCCCCCACTTGGCCTCATGACTGTATCCTTCACAGACACCTGTGTGTCCTTAGCAATGCATGCAAACATTGTTGTGGCCCTCCATGTGCTATACCACTCACAGGCACATGCACATATCAGCGCAATGCACACAAACCCTCTTGTGCTGTCTCCATGTGCTATAGCTCTCACAGTTTCACACACATACTAGAGTGCAGTGCATTGACCCATGCACATGTTGTACCCATGTACAGTAGCACTCATAGGATCACACGCATACCAATACGGTGCAGTCACATGTGCATGTGCTGTTTCCATGAACTGTAGCACTCAGTCTCATGCACATGCCAGTGTGTGGCACTCACACATGCATGTACTTTCTCCACATAAACCCAGATGTAAGCCACGGTTGAGCTGAGCACACAGCAGTGGAATGTCCGAGTGGGCCAGTAGTCCCTACTCCCATGACAACGGGTCAGAAGGCCTGGCCATATTAGTTGATCACATGCTATAAAAACGGTATGCTACCACCACCGTTCATATTACTCAGCTCCCAATGAAGACGGTAGCCCTCCAGTACTAGGAGGGTAGTGCATGGTACACCACTCCTGTTACCCTAGGATCCAGATATTACCGTAGTTGGGCACACAGGGCAGGGGTTCATGTCTACTACCATGCAAAGGTTTTTCCGTCCCAACACTCAGCCTTTAAAATCTGGTGAAAAAACCCAAGCTGATCTGTAAAGAGCAGTAACCTGCGCTCCCGAAAATGACGTCATGTCATGACAGTACAAAAGTGAGGCAAAACAAAAATAGTACCTAAGCAACATAAGAGTAAGCAGATAAAAACAGGTGAAAGTGGCAGGTAAATAATTAATGCCATGAGTAACCTGTCTGATAGTTTAACGGACTGCAAATTCAAAAAGGGTTTGAACTCCTGTCCTCACCATTCAAATGTTCTGCTTTAGAATGAAAAACATATTAGTCAGCATTCACTTCTGCGGCACAATTCAATTGTTTTCTTTATCATAACAGTTTTACCTATGTCATATTTTTCTCCTCTATCTTTTTTTGTATTAGACATCTGCCTGTGTTGAAACAGAACAGTTTTTGGGATGTTCCATGTTTGAATAACATCCAGACCTAAACATGAAGGATTTCACCTCAGCATCTATTTAAGTGTGTGTTTCTGCCCTCCAGGCGCGCGAGCCGAAGATTTCCCTACTTCCGCCTACGCTGCGTATAAGCTGCTCCGACAGCGCTCCGAGTTTACGATTCAGGAGCACTGCTGGAGGGTAGGTCCTACAGCGCGGAACTGCTGTTGACTATGTGAGTATCTTACTATTATTTTGAGCAACTAGGATCTCCGGTAACTTTATTTCTCTCGCGACCGGCCCCATTATACGAGGCCATTGTCAGCAATGACAGCTGAATTGTCAGCAATACATATTTTCATTAGGTTGAGCAACCTCTCTGCTTTTGAGTGCGGCACACTTATGAGTGTGTTAAAATTTGTGTGCTTTCTGCCATTGCCTACTACCCTTCATAGATAGGCTTACGACTATTGCGTTATTTTTGTCACCGTTATACTGACTATAGTTGAGACTGTATTTATCGTGCTACAATCACACTGGGTGTGTCTTACAGACCTCTTATAGCAGTAGAGTGTATTTGTTCATGTTCTTAATGTGCTGTCCAGACTGATATAGGTTTGAGATGATGTTAATCTTTTGTTTATGGTTCCTGTTCTTGATAATAGCAGCAACAGTCCTAGGCGTGTGTTTTCCAAAGGAGCCATATTCCAGAATTGGGGATGGTAAGCTTTTTAGCAGTTCCCACTACCACTGAGCACTGTCTCCACTTTTTTGCACTGTTTGCCACGCTTTGGGTAAATAACAGTACGTAACATTGTTTTGATGTATACTAAACATCTTGTTTTACAGGGCGACCTTCATTTTTAGTTTGACCGGACGTACAGTTCGCTTAATGTAAGTGACTGTTCCCTAATATATTGACTAGTGAGACTTATTATTGTCTGTATTTTTTGATATAGGAGAAGTCGTAGTTAAGTCCTGATAAAGTGTCAATTGATCCTGCTGGACCACGAGACGCGAAACATGTTGACCCACAGTTAGAGGTTCTGTGATAATTTCCGGCCTCTTATTTATTCAGAGAGTGACTGAGCATGATTTCTCAACCATCACTTTTTACTTGTTTTTAACCTTGGCCCACACCTTATATTAGCTCAATAAACTGGTGATGTTTTTTGAGGTTCAGAGCCAATTTTAGATTTTTCCTCTCCTGTTTATTTAGTGTCTGCATGTAGGCATTGTCCACCAGTATATTCTATTATGGCAGTCACTGTTAAAGATCTCCGGCAAAGAGCCCCCTTTTGGGGAACCCTTCAGACATTGCAGTGCTGGTCTGACGAGGAGCATTGCCGATGATGAAGCATGACACCCGATTGGATGTGTGAGGGCTCTTGCTCCTAAATATTTAGGTTTCCCTGTTTCTCACCCTTGGAACAGTGCACTCTATGTTTTTGTGATTAACTATATTGGGAGATTGTACACTGGACCACTGACCTCCCTGTCCCTCTCTTTGATGTTGAAACTTTAGTACAGCAGCTGTGCTGTGGGACTCTATTAGTTTTCTCTAATCGGTTCTTTCTTACGAAACTCTGTGATCTCCTAAATATGGATGATTTCCAGGGTCTCAGTTTTGATGATGATGTGGTGTCTGCAATTCTGCAATCCCCTTCCATCCTTGTTAGTAATGGCATTGCTCCTTCGGGTAGTCTCAAGGAAGACTGGGACAAATTGTCCACTCTGAAACGAGATCTGATCAAGACCATTATGCATGGTAAAATCATGACAGAGTACTTAAGAGCCAATGTCACCCCTAATGGTCTACTTGTATCTAACATGCCCAATTTATTTTTACAAGATTTAGCATTCAGGTAAGATTGGGCACATATAGCTTGGAAATGTACGAGAGACTGGCTGGTACTCATTATCAATACTTACAAGCAGTTAGCTGATTCCATTACCATCCAAATAAACCTTTTAGAAAGCACTTTAGAAACTACTATTACATTGACAGCCTTTAAGAGCTGCCTTTCAGAAATTAACTCGGATCTTAATGAAACCAAGGAGTTTTTAACTCAACAAAAGATCACTAAACTCCAAAAAGATATCAGTAAGTTCAGTAAAGAGAAAGTCTACCCGTACATCTAAGAGGATTTTGATGTGGACACTCAGTCACGCTCATCGGACAAATCAATTTTGTTCTTTAAAAAGCCAAGTAACTATAGCAGTAGCTCATCTTCAGATGGGTGGAGTACCGATGATAATCCACCACAACCCTACTTTAATTATCCTCCATATCCTCCCACCCATCCTATAACTTGGCAATCGCCATACCCATTCTTCCAGCCCCGTCCTATGATGCTGTATATGCCTTTTTTAGGCAGGGGCAGAAGAAGAGCCAGAAGGAGAGGAAGAGGCAGACTCGTACAATGGTCCAGGAAGGAACTACAAATAGTAACCAGAAGCCAGGGCAGAAGTTCACCACAGAGAACTTAGTGGTTACTTTTTCCATTAGGTTCCTCACAGAGGACGAGACTCACGTTCTCAACAGAGGCCTAGGCTTTATGCCAACTCCCGAGGAGGATTTCTTTCAACTTAATTGTGAACTTTCCCAGTTTTTTCGAAAAATCTGGTTGCATTTCTTTTTCCAGCACAAACCGACTGATTATCAACCTGAAGACTCTGGTTTAAAAAAAACATCTTCCTTTGTCCCCCCTTCGACAGTCATGCCTTGTGAAGTCCTTGCCTTTGAGAAGGCGGTGTTGTTGGATTTGAATAAATTACGATCCAAGCACTCCTACATTAACATTTCTACCAAAGGGGAAACACCCAGAACAACGACTCCGAAACCACGAAGTCATGAAAAACGAAAGCGAAACAACTCTTTTGTTTTCCACGACTTCCTGGTTTTGGTACCTTAACCATGCATGTCTGAACAACGTACATGCGTGGTTAAGGTACAGAAGAAGGGCGTCGGAGTCGAGGTGAAGGAGGAGGTAAGTTGGGCTGGGACTGGGGCTATTTTTGGGGGGGGTGGTGGAGGGCTTGGGCGATTAGGGTTTTGGGGCAGGGTTTAGGTTTAAGGGGTGGGTTGGGGGGTTGGGGTGTTTAGGTTTTAGGGGCGGGGTGGGGACTCTGGGTATTTTTAGTTTTTGGGGTGGGGTGGGGGATGGGGGTGATTAGGGTTAAGGTTTAAGGGGTGGGTTGGGGGTTGTGGTGTTTAGGTTATAGGGGCAGAGTGGGGACTCAGGTTATTTTTGGTTTTTGGGGTGGGGTGGGGGGCTGGGGGTGATTAGGGTTTGGGGGGTAGGGGGGAAGCATGCTGCAACCGTGCATGCTTATTGCTAATGCAGGAATGCGTTTACAATGGTAAAATCATTGTAAATGCATTCGTGGTAAAGGCATTAGTGGTTAGAACGAGGTTGTTGTTCCGACTTCGTTGTTGAGCCACGGGTGCTTGAAGCACCCGTGGTTCCGACATATAACCCTACCAAAGAAAAGAGAGCACTGCAGACTTTAGCTAACAACTCCAATATTGTGATAAAACAGGCTGACAAGCGCGGGCTATAGTTATCATGAATTCAGATGGCTACAGACAGGAATGCATGCGCCTCCTGAGTGACTCAACTTACTACGTTCAAATTGCAAGGGACCCTACATCAAGACTCCAAACCCAGATAAGAATCTTGATTGAGGAAGCTCGGAATAACTTGTGGATCTCCCCAAAAGAGACAGAATTCCTCAACACTGTCCATCCACGGACCCCTTACTTTTACTGTTTACCCAAGATACATAAGGGTAGACTGCCCCCACTAGGATGCCCAATAGTGTCTGGCATTGGCTCTGTTCTAGAACCTTTATCTGTATTCTGCGACTATTTTCTTCAGCTGCTACCGAGGGGATCCTCAACTTATTTACAGGATGTCTTGAATTTGATAGAAACTATCTACTGCACTGGGGACGTCCATGGTTTAATAACCCTCGATGTAGAGGCCCTATATACCAACATACCCCAGGAGGCTACACTACAAGTAGTAGAGACTGCTCTGCGTGAACGTCCTGGTAGTCTGTCTACTCCAATTTCTTTTATTATGCAATGTGTCCCATTAGCCATGACTGAAAAAAAAATTCTGTTTGAGGATCAGTTTTTCCATCAGATCCATGGTACTTCAATGGGCAGTACCTTCACACCGAGCTTGGCCTGTCTCTACATGTACGATTTTGAAAAACAACATATTCTGCCATCTACGAACCCTTTCCAGGATTACATTAAGCTATGGCGGTGATATATTGATGATATCTTGATCGTGTGGCAGGGACCTCTAACTTATGTCAATCCATTTACTGAATGGATTAATACCCTTGACCCTTACTTGAAATTTACCTCTGCAGTCTCATCTACACAATTGCCTTTTCTGGATCTTATGATCAGTATTGACAATGGTAAACTGTCCACATGCACTTATCATAAAGCAACAGATCGTAACAGTTTGCTTATTTACGATTGTCACCACCCTAAATCTTTGCGTGACAACTTACCTTACGGCAAATTCTTACACTTACGACGCAACTGCAGTTCCCCACAGTTGTTTGAGACTCAAGCCAGTGATCTTCAGATTAAACTCCATGAACGACTTTATCCACCTAAAGTTGTCAGTTCAGCTCGCAAAAGGGCTAGAAACAATAATCGGGACGCCCTTCTGACGACTGTAAGGGAACGCAATACCCGCTTGACCTGTGTATCAACGTATACCCCACTATTGAAAGTTATTTAAAAAATTGATCAATAAAAGATGGTCCATTCTAGTCACTGGTGGTATCTGCATTCCTAAACCATTGTTTGCATTTAAGAGGACTTTCAACATCAAAGATATGGTGGTGCATACTCGCCCATTAGCTGACGTAACAATTCCACACAAACAACTCTGTGGAACCTCCCTCCAGTGGTGGGTCATTATCCATGTGGCCAGTGTAACGTCTGCCCCCTGACCAAACACCTGGAGACGCTTGATTTGGAACCTATTGAAAGATGGCGTCTCACAAAGCATACTAATTGTAACACTCGCAACTGTATCTATATGATCACTTGCCCCTGCGACCTACATTACATTGGTATGACCACTAGACCAGTTAAAATAAGAATTAATGAACACCAGAGTAACATCAGGTGTGGGCGTGTCACCACTAAACTCTGCGCGCATTTTGTAGAAGCTCCCCACAGCCCTGACGATCTATGGTGGGTGATTTTGGATGCTCCCAAATTTAGATCAGATAACTCACGCTCCTTATTTAGGCTCGAAAAGCGTTGGGTCTTTAGATTAAGGACAAGTGTACATGAATTGAACGATGAGATACCATGGATCAGTCTCTCTCAGTAACTAATACCTTGAACATTCATCATTTTTATTTGTCATTTTCATCACTGTGTTGTTTTTGTATAGGCACTTTTGATTGATGAGATGTCATGGATCAGCCTCTCTCAGTAACTAATACCGTGAATACTCACCATTTTTATTTTCATTTTCATCACTTCGTTATTTTTGTATAGTTACTTTTGACTCAATCCCCTGTAATCATGGTCCTACAGCCTCAATGCGGGTTGGCGAACTGGACAGCTCCTCTTACATTTACACATCATAGTGAAAAAAAAAAAAACAATTGGTGTCAGTGAAAGTTTTGGATTTTTTTATTACTAAAAATGTGTTTGGTCACTGCTTAATAACTGTTCCTTAACACTCCATTGTTTTTAATGTACAATGCTGCCCTTATCATAGATGCTTTTGCCGTACGTATGTGCCATTTCAACTCGTTGTGGGTCATCACGGTGATTCCCTGTACATACCAGCACTACTAGTCTCTTTTCCATGTCCATGCAATCTGACGGAGAGGGGTTCCCCCTCCCTGCGCCTTCTTTGTTGTTTGCCCTCCAGACGCACAAGCCAGAAGATTTTCCTACTTCTGCCTACGCTGCATATAAGCTGCTCCGACAGCACTCCGAGTTTACGATTCAGGAGCACTGCTGGAGGGTAGGTCCTACTGCGCGGACTTGTTGTTGACTATGTGAGTACCTTACCATTATTTTGAGCAACTAGGATCGTTTGTCACTTTATTTCTCTCACGGCCGGCCCCATTATACGAGGCCATTACAAGTGCGGTACTTTTGCACTTTCTAATGCATTGCCCTGAATTGTCAGCAATACATATTTTCATTAGGTTGAGCAACCTCTCTGCTTTTCAGTGCGGCACACTTATGAGTGTGTTAAAATTTGTGTGCTTTCTGCCATTGCCTACTACCCTTCATAGATAGGCTGACGACTATTGCGTTATTTTTGTCACCGTTATACTGACTATAGTTGAGACTGTATTTATCGTGCTACAATCACACTGGGTGTGTCTTACAGACCTCTTATAGCAGTAGAGTGTATTTGTTCATGTTCTTAATGTGCTGTCCAGACTGATATAGGTTTGAGATGATGTTAATCTTTTGTTTATGGTTCCTGTTCTTGATAATTGCAGCAACAATCCTAGGCGTGTGTTTTCCCAAGGAGCCATATTCCAGAATTGGGGATGGTAAGCTTTTTAGCAGTTCCAACTACCACTGAGCACTGTCTCCACTTTTTTGCACTGTTTGCCACGCTTTGGGTAAGTAACAGTATGTAACATTGTTTTGATGTATACTAAACATCTTGTTTTACAGGGCGACCTTCATTTTTAGTTTGACCGGACGTACAGTTCGCTTAATGTAAGTGACTGTTCCCTAGTATACTGACTAGTGAGACTTGATATTGTCCGTATTTTTGATATAGGAGAAGTTGTATTTAAGTCCTGATGAAGCATCAATGGATCCTGCTGGACCACCAGACGCGAAACATGTTGACCCACGGTTACAGGTTCTGTGATAATTTCCGGCCTCTTATTTATTCAGAGAGTGACTGAGCATGATTTCTCAACCATCACTTTCGACTTGTTTTTAACCTTGGTCTACACCTTATATTAGCTGAATAAACTGGTGATGTTTTTTGAGATTTAGAGCCAATTTTAGATTTTCCCTCTCTTGTTTATTTAGTGTCTGCATGTAGGCATTGTCCACAAGTATATACTATTACGGCAGTCACTATTAAAGATCTCTGGCAAAGAGACCCCTTTTGGGAAGCCTGTCAGACAGTGCAGTGCTGGTCTGACGAGGAGCATTCCTGATGATGAAGCATGACATCCGATTGAATGTGTGAGGGCTTTTGCTCCTAATTATTTAGGTTTCCCTGTTTCTCACCCTTGGAACAGTGTACTCCATGTTTTTGTGTTTTTGTTTAGAACCTTTCCCTTCACAATTTGTAGTTTTTACCATGTATAAGTGTACCCTCCCTTATCTAACAAATCTTGGTTCTCTCTCATGTAACTCCTTACATTCTCTCTTTATGTTATGTGCCATGTCATTTCCAATAATTTTTTGGTTTGTGTCACTTACCATGGCCTTTTCAAGTCACCAAGTATTTAATTTAGTTGTACGATATATACCCTATTCATTCCGAATGGAGCATCCATGATGTCTTACTAATAGTACTAATAGTACACCAGTGAGTATTTGAAATTTCTTGGGCAGTGACAGTGATATCCATTTTATTATATACAGCCATTGCTGGAACCACATTTATTAGACTGTTTGTTCATGCTGTCTGCCCGTTACTCTGGAGGTGAGCTTCGTTATCTGTCACTATTTCAGATAGTAGCCCTGTTTCATAAAACTTTCCTTCATAAACAAGATGGTATTGTGTAGGTACTTCATGTAAAAAGGTAATCTCCGCCGCTTTATAAATTAGCACACTGCAATTGCAATTTTTTTGTCCATCTGTAATTCATAAATTGGACCAATGGAGCTCATGCCTGTTTTTAATCATACACCGTCTGCGACTGGTACACTGGAATGATAAGTGTTACCAAACTTTTAATTCATTGAGCACATGTTTTGTATGCTTTTCTACCAAATTCCAAAACTCATTGTAAATATACTGCTACCACCAATTCCCTTTTTGCCTTTCCTCAAAGGAGGCTTATCCAAGTATCCTTCACATGCTGCAGCAGTTGACTTTGTCTCAACTATTTTGAAGCTACCAAATGGGGATCTCTCATTAGGGCATCCACATCAGAGATAATTCATCTGCCACTTTCAAGAATGTTTGTAACTATCTTTCTGTATTGCTTTTGGTGTGCCTGCCTAAGTTCATACTCCTCACAATTTCCTGTAATTCATCATTTCATTGCTTGTGAACTACTGTACTGTTTTTCCTTCTAAATCATATGTATTGGCCATCACTGTTTCCAGGGCCTGCACTAGGCATGGGCAGTATGGGCAGCTGCCCAGGGCCCCGTAGTTAGCTAGCTACCATGGAGACCTGTGCGTCACTAATTAAATATTTTGCACTCTTCCGCTGCTGGGCCATTACCGCAAAGTCCTGTGGAGGGGGTTTTTGCAGCTACGACCTAGGCTACGGTAAGGCTGTAAGACCAGGTAGAAGGAGAGAGAAAAGGGACCTCCTCCCTGGGCCTCACAGCACTCGATCACAGTTGGAGGCCCAGGACAGAGAACCCCATCACCTGGGCCTCGCATAGCTAGTGCATGGTTGTTGAGCCCATGATAGAGACCGCCTCTTCCCTGGGTCTCTCACAGCTAGACCATGGCTAACGGGTTCCTTCCCTGGACCTCATGGCTGTGACCTAATGCTGTGAGGCCCAGCAGAGGGAGAGAGGAAGAGTGACCCCTTCTCTTGGCCTCAAAGTGCTAGATCATGGCTGTGAAGCAAGGTAAGTGGGGACTTCATCTCCTGGACTTACCAGCACTAAACCATGGATGGGGGTCCCCACCACTGAGCCTTATAGATTTGGATCCTAGCTTTAAGGTCCTTAATTAGGGGTTCTCCTCATCACAGCTGTGTTCCAGCAGCAGG
This sequence comes from Pleurodeles waltl, assembly GCF_031143425.1. Lineage (NCBI taxonomy): Eukaryota > Metazoa > Chordata > Amphibia > Caudata > Salamandridae > Pleurodeles > Pleurodeles waltl. The sequence goes on from NC_090448.1 coordinate 400,546,789, forward strand.
TCCAGGAGAGGCCCTCCCGCCCCTGGGCTTCACAGCCATAGTTGAGGGCTGCACAGTGCTGGGCCATAGCTGCATGGCTCTTGGTTTTGAGGCTTCTATTGGGGGGTTAGTTTTCAAAATTGCAGCATGTGTAGTGGTATCACAGCTCAGGAATCCCAATAACCAAATGCGTCTAAATAATGACTGTTTTACTTACCAAGTGGGCAGAGCTAATTTACTTTGCTATCATCAGGGACAATTATGCTGTTGCTAAGGTACTGGCCCCTCTTCCATGGACCTCGCTGCTATGATCCAGAGCTTTGAGTCCCAGAAGGGCCCCATCCTCCCCTAAGCCTCACAAAATTGGACCATACCAATTAACAGTGTAGCAGGTGCAGTGACAACATGGCTCGTGGCATTGTAGGCACCATGCACCTAAATTATGGGGGTATTTTATTGTCCAGCCAGTGGATGTGGGGGATAATTTACCTGGTTTGCATCATAGTCTGTGACACTATTGCTATGCCACTGGGCCTCCTTGCCCGGTGCCTCTCGGCCATAGTCCTGCGCTGTGAGGTGTAAGTGTGGAAAATCCCTTGTCCTCAAGAACAGTTAAATCAATCCAGTAGTTGAGTTGTTAGAAAAGGGAAAAAAGGTTTAATGAATTTAGCTGGGCCAGTCAGATGACAGCCTGTAACAGTGGTATTAATATTGCCGTCATCAATTGATGTGAAAGAGTTTAAAGTAGTCACAATTTGGATGTTGTGAGTTGTCATAGAAAGATTATCAGCTTTTGGATTTATTTATTTTTTTGCCTTGATGCTGTGATATATTTATTCTGTTAAGGGCGAACTTAGCAAGATTACCATATGCATATTTGGAGTATTTTAAGGTGGCTGAAAACACTGAAAGAGTTTGCATGTCTGACAAAAATAGAAAAATGCTTTCAACAGGGTGAAAGCTTGGGCAAAACAATCAGAAAAACATTTTCTTGGCTTCCCTGATATTATGTTTCAGAAATCAAATTTATTTCACTGCATCCCAATGCTTAGTTTTAATGTGACTTAAGTAATGCCTTTAATAGAAGTCATCAACTGTTTTATTTGCTTTCATATCTTTCTTTCTCAATGATCTTCTGTGCTACATACCTTATGTCTTGCGCTGGGTATCTGGGAAACCATTTTGGAACTTTTAATCTACACTTGTCTCCCTTAATGGCATCCTACGTGCTGCAGCAAGCCTCGTTAGGGGCTGAAGATATATGCCCACATCACTCCACAGGCACCCATGGCCACCCTGCAACACCTTCAAAAACAGCTGCATCATCTAAAAAGTCATCATGACTGCCATCCCTGCCTACTTGGGTGACAAGCTCCCTATCTCCAGTGGTTCCCTACACAACTGCAGCCAGTACACCTTTAGATGTGAGCTGAACAAGTGAAAAAACAGAAAAACGAACGAAAGGGCCTTCTCCACGTACGCACCAGAGATCCAGAATAGCAGCCGTGTATCAATTAGGATAGCTCCAACCCAACTTCAATTTAGTAAGCGGCTTAATAGTCACCTCTTTAAAGAACACTTCTTCGTGATACAATCCACAAACTAGATACACTTAACACATGTTGACCGCATCTTTACCTTTGATCCTGTTCATGTTTCTTATGCCTTTTGGCAAGGATTGTGTTATGTTAATGACACTTACATAACTAGCGTACTACTCTGGAAAATATTTATCATTGTAGTAAATATGTAAATTGCGCACAGACCAGGCTAAGCTTTTTTGCTCAGTGTGAAAAATTAAAATGTATTTCCACTTAATGGAGATTTAAGATATGTGTGCTTATTTAATCAGGGTCCTTATTTATACTTTTATCGTTTAACCGATAACTCCATCTGGAAAATTGCTTCTTGCAAAGTCAACAATCCAGGGAATAATACTGAAATGATGGCACTTCCTGTGATGTTATTTACTGTGTTGTCATGTTTTATGCAAATTAGACGGACCTTGCACTTTCCGTTTCTTTCCGGGTCCAGACTGTTTCACATTCCTCCTTATACGTTTTCCCTCTGAAACAATAACAGTGAAACGTGGGGTAGAGGCAGTGCTTAATTTGTAAATAAAATTGTGTCAGTGCCCAAAGTCCTCCTCTTAAACATGTGTCTGCTGCAATTAAGTGTGGAAACACGAATACTGAGGCGGCGTAATCCTGAAGCCATCTCGTGCCTCGTCAATCCATTTAAAGCCCCTCCCTGCCCCTTCAGGTCACTCTAGCAGCTTTCTACTTTCTCCCTTTGTGACGCTTTTTCGTTTTTCCCTTCCTCCGTATTTCCCATATATGTCTTTTGCTCGCAGCAAATGCTTGAGGCAGAAGAATAAGCGCCGGCCCTGAAAAATAAGTGCTGGTGCTCAGCACCGGAAACAGCAAGCACAAATTAAGCACTGGGTAGAGGGCATGGTAAAAGAGAGTATAGTTGTGATAAAGTGGAGAGTTGGAAGGAGGAGTTGGGAGAAGGAGACCGTGACGAAATAGTCTCAAGTGCAATGCAAGGCCTGACTTTAGCAGTGGAAGCAAAATATCAACCAAACAAAAAGTATGAGTATAAAATGCTCTTGGGCAGAAAGAGGGAGGAAGGCCATCAAATCTAGCGCAGTGAAGTGAGCTAGACAGCAGAGCCATCCACCTGAGCTGAAATTTACTATATAAATATGTAATATATTCATGGCTTCAAGTAGGATGCTAAAGTGGAGGTCGATAAAAAATGGTGTGGACTATATAATTAAGGAAGTGGCTTAAACACCCTAACTACATTTTTGGTTATTCATAGAATCCTAGAGCGTGTCACCCACCCGGTATTGTGGTGCAAGATTAAATAAAATGTATGAAATATAAGCAGGAACTAAATCACGGACATGGAATACCTTACCAGTTTTACATTCATTGTTTAAAAAACGATCTGTGCTATTTGCCAATAAAGGCAAGGACAATATTTATGGGGCCCAAAATGGACCTGTTCAGTGTCCGTTTTTAGTTACTAAACGGGTCTGAGTAGACCCGGACGAACCCAGCTCTCTTAAAGCCCTGAATGTATTTGTAAGAATGGGTCTCCAAAAGACATCTAAAGCCGATGTCAATAAATGCAACAGGGACTGCTGCCAAGTCGTGGTTGAGGTGTGGAGCCTCTATGTTCATTCAGCACCACGACTGAGGCCCTGTTGTAGCTCTAGGTTAGGGCTGAGGTGCATTCACAGAGCTCTGTGCTGCCGGAGTAGCAGTGGGTTTTACATGCCGGGATTCAGGGACATTGGCAGAGGAGCATCAGAGCTCCGGCACAGCATTGCTGTCATAGTGCGGATGTACTGCTGTGCACTGGCAGAGAGCCCTGAGCTTTTAATATCAGGATGATCTCACCCCTGTTGCTTCTTAGAGTGCCCCCAGGTGTGTTCTTGCTCCTATTCGCTTCCCCGCGGTGCGTAGTCATGGTACTCATGGCACCTTCAGTCGTTGCCTCGCCGGCTCGTTGCCCCGAACCTTTGCCCTGCCCCCTAGGGTTGTGTGAGTTCTTTCCTGTTCACTCGGGGGCTCGATACCACGTATCTTCGGCGCCTGCAACTTCCAGGAGTACTCCGGTGCTTGTCCCAGCATAAAGGCACTCATAGTCTCCCCCAGTGGCGCAACGTGGCCCTTCGGTGCAGCTGGAGTCACGACTCTTCAGGGGCCCCTAAACTCTACAGAAGGACCCCATTCCGTGTAAGGACCATACAATTCTATCAGATGTGGTCGACCGAGGGGCCCCTCTTCGCATTCTGCGGTGGAGGGTGGGGGCGCATTTTAAGTTATGCCACTAACATCCCCCACGGATGCCCCTGTGCTTTCCCCTCTCCCCAGGACGCCCTCGGTCCCAGCTCCCTCGCCTCGTCTTGCACCTTCCCCACAGTTCTCCCTCTGTTCACGCCACCAACATCTCGGGCCTCCATTACGCTTCCTCATAAGGCAGCTCCTGCAGCTGCTATTCCTGGAGCCCGCGGTATTTTTACTCTCCTGAATTTTCAGACCTTTTCAGGGCTCGGTGAGAGCCTTAGACTCCCGAGGCCCCAGCAGGGCTCTCGCTCGGACCACGTGCCGCCTCGCCTGTCAGAGCCCCACCTCCCCCAACACCTCTGCACACCCAGAGCTTCTGGAGGAGAGTGGTGTGCACCGTGCTTAACTTGTGCTTGTTTTAATTATTTTTGAGGGCTGGCACTTATTTTTCTGCCTCAATTATTCACTGCGAGCAAAGACATATCTGGGAAAGACGGTGGAAGAGAAAAACAAAAAAGCGTCACAATAGGAGAAAGCAGAAAGTTGCAAGAGTGTGCTACAGGGGCAGGGAGTGGCTTTAAATGGATTGAAGAGGCCCGAGATGGTTTAAAGATTACGCTGCCTCTGTAATTTGTGGGCTTTGGGCACCGGCACGTTTTTATTTACAAATTAAGCGCTGGTGTGCAGCGTAACATCCACAAGAGGCCCTCGTAACCAAAGACACTGCTCCCTGAAGGGGGCACAGTCCTTGACCCCGGCCGGAACACTGGCTACAGAGGCCGCTTGTAACCTATGATACACACGGGTCTGCAAGGAGCAATATCCACAAGGGGCGCTCGCGATCGTAGAAACAACTCCCTGCTAGGGGCGCATTGGGCGCCCGTAACTATGTAGACAGCCGCATGTACGGGGCGCCAAGGCTCACTGGGTGATGGGAATACACTCGAGGTGCGTAAAATACGCATCGGGGGGCGTGGTGCACCCACACATGCGATCTTAATTTGAGACACAATGCCGATGGGAAAAAGATCCGCAGTTAGGGATGTGCTGTGAAGAATGATGCATCACCAAACAGATCAATGTAATAATCCTTTATTTCAGTTCGTGCAAGGGAGTCTTATCAGTTCAAACCCCGTATTCTACTTTAGCTTCTCAACTCCTGCGCGTGTTAAAAATCATGACAACAGGATGGGCAGCAGATAACTCCACGCCAGTGACGTCGCCGTGACACAACCTTTATAGTTGGAGTTTTGATTTAACAAATTTGGGCATTGCGGTAGTTTTAGTTCATTTTAATTGAGCCAATTGTGCTCCAACCTGATAACAAAGATATGTAAATTCAGAGACCAAGAATGGGAAACTGGTGCCCAGGTGACATGGAGCCATCCGATCACCCCATCCACAGTCCCTGGCGAGGCTGCTTTCACAGTGGTGGGTTGGTGGTTCCTTGTCCAGACCTGTGTGTGTGTGTGGGACAGTGGCGTAACAAAGGCCCCCGCAGCCCCGGTGGGTGGGGGTGGGGTTTGCGAGTACCAGCCCCCCTACATCACAGCACCTAGAGTCAGTGAGTGAGTCGGGAGGAGGGGAGGTGCTCTATGTTCTTTGCAAGGGGGCTCCAGTTTCGTTACGCCACTGGTGTGGGTCTGGACAGGGCGGTGTTGAGCACACACGGGAGAACCCGGGCCAGAGTTGTCACGTTTCCATGATCCTTTCCGGAGTAGCTCAAGTTCGTTCTCGGAATTCAGACGCTATTACTAAAGTACCACAAATCCCAGCAAGAAAACAGCCCTGGAATGCGCTACCATCCACGGGTGGGGGAGAGCGAGCGCACGGTGGTGCTGTGGAGGAAGACATACCGGGGGCCAGGGCTTTAAGTGAACCGGGCCCTGCCAAGTGCTCAGCACCAGCAGTTCTAAAAAGCAGGATCTGAAACAGGTCCCTATCGGGCTCTCCATTCTTGCCCTCACCTTCAGAGTGAAAAAAACAGAACTATTTTTTACTGCCTTTGATGTAACTTCAAAGCGATTCGTTATAGTTATTTCACACTTCCACCATTTCAGAACGGAAGCATTTTCAATATTATATCCAACAAAGCTATTGTTACTTTTTTCTTATGCAACTGACAAAACCAAGAGTCCTGCCTTGTTTTAGGTGTAATGTCACTTTTATTTTATATCTGGATGCAATAACAGAAAGAAGCAGCAAAATGCACGCTATGATAAAGAGAGAATCTTAGCCTATGTGTTTTTTCAGGCCACCCCGTTAATTACATAGGCCGTGCCCCTTACAGAGACCCCCCTCCCCTCCACCGCCGTTTTTTTCATTCCACTTGAAGCCCTGCCGGGGACGAAGGAGGGGCACGAGGCAGCGGTGGCAGTAAGCGAGGCACAGAGTCTCTGCGGTGGGAGGGAAGTGGGTGTCCCTACAGACTGGTTGACAGACTGAGTAAGGACTCCGGAGAATGTGCGGTCATGGGGGAGGGGCAGAGGTTACAGGTTGGAACCGGGGGTACCTTGAGGATACGAGACCAGACTCAAGGACCTAGAAGGCCGGAAGTAACACAATACACCTTCCGGGAACCCACCCAAACACCGTATCAGATTCTTCAACTGCAAGCAGAGACGAAATGATAATGAAACCCACCCCCGAGCCATGTCATGGATGCTGGGGTGTCAAATCCTCCCTAGTGACCCCAGAGAGGAGATTCAGACCACCTTAGGGCACACACTGCGACACATGGTAAACACATTCATGTCACAGCCAGCTGTTTAATTCAGGTGCTGGGTGTGAAGGATTAGTGTTCTGGCAGTTCAAACAGGCTCTGGCTGAATAAAGGATTCCTCTACGAATTAATTTCCTATGCGCTCAAATCGAGGTCCGCCGAGTTAACGATTAGAAGTTTAAATAGTTTAAATAAGAGTTACAATAATAAAAGATGATTTACCACAATATTAAAACAGAGCCCCCTTCGACTAAAGAAGTAGTTTGTGTTAACATGATTTTCAGTCATTTTTTTAAAACTTTCACCACAGTTATGGGACATAATCAATGAAAACATTGTTTCCGTTGGTATTTCCAAATACCGCCAACAATCCCACGCCAGCGAGAGTGACAGTATTTTGCCTAATTGCAGTTCCATGAACAGTATTGTATTATATTGTATTGTAATAGTATTTATATAGCGCTTACTACCCCTGATGAGGCGTCTAAGCGCTTTTCGGCGAGTAGCACGCTACTCCGGAACCCAAAAGGAATTAGTGGTGGATTAGTATAGGGAAATATGAGTACAGTTATAGTAATATTATGAGTTAATTTGAGCCGTGGATATGTGAGTTTGTTAGTTGGATTGACTGGAGTAATGGAGGGGTGTTGTAGGAGGGAAGAACCCAGAAGTGTTCATTGGGAGTTTATAGTAAGAGGGTGAGGCTTGGGATGAGTAAAGGGGGGATGGAGGAGGGAAGAGTCTGTGGAAAGGGTTAGGGGGATCATAGTAGCAAGTAGGGGTTGGACTGCTTGATAAATATATCTTTACACACTTCATCTCCTTTTGTGGCCCAAATTCTCCACCTGGCCCCACGGGATTCGCAGATGAGGCGGCACACTCCAGGTCTGCTTAAATACTTTTATTTTCAAATGTTCTCCATCTCAATAGTGCGCAAGTGGCCATAACACACAAAGCATGGCGAAGCGTTTTGGCCGTCACCCAAGTTTGACAAGGCCAGGCCTATTCATGTAGCGAACTTCAAACAGGAGTCAGTCACGCCATCAACCACAGTGATATTTCAGATGGTGGGGACCCTCGCTTTCCATCCAGGACCAGCACACAGGGCATGCTTGTTATTACAGGCAATGAGGGCACTCTCACACCACTAACGTCTTGGACACAGATAATGCTCATGTTGTATCACTTATTCATAGATATCTCAAAGTGCTGGTGGAGGATGGTGTAGGGTTATCACAGGCAGTAAAGACCTTGCCTTTTCACACTTCTCAGACCTAGTCCCAAGAACTTGCTTGTTAGTACAGCTGGTGTCACCATCTCACTGCCCACAGATCCTGTGACAGTCCATCCTTTGGTTTAGTTATTAGTCCTATATTTTTCCTGCCCCATTTTCTAGGCATCTCCTCCAGTCAACATGTCAAACTCTGTGTTTTATCTGTCATCCTTCACTAACTTCCGTACATCTCTCCACCTGTCCCCATAGTCAGGGCACAAGACCTAAAAAACAGAAGTGGAAGGACTAACCAAGTTAGGCAATATACAAGTAACATCATGGCATGTGATATCAAAGCATGTGACATTATGGTGCGTGATATCGCAAGTGGCATCACAGGAACTGACATCACAGGAAGTGGCATTACAACCCATAACATCACAGGAAGTGACAACACAAGGAGTGACGTCAGATCTTAAAACATCACACATATGTTTAGGTTAGTGAGGAGTACATTTGGGTGAATTACCAGATTTAACAAATTAGATTTTGCGTTAGGGTTGTGTCAAAAAAGTGACACAACCCTGACACAAAATCTGGGCCTCAATTTCAACATTAATTTTTTAAAAGTCTGTCACAAAGATATTGACACAAGGAGAAACTTGGCAATAAATCTGTTCTGCTTAATTGGTTGCAAGGACTGTATTTAAAAAAAAAAATTATGGGGTTAAGGCACCTGCTGCAGAGAGTTACGCATGCCCTGTACATCTCAGGGAATTATAATATTGGTAAAATAACTCTGGTGGTTAACACATTTGCCGGAATGATGTGTCTTTTCTAGTCCCAGTTTTGAATCAAAGTAGCATAGAGTGTTAACGTGTCTCCTCAATTCACATTATGACAGATTTTTATGTTATGGAGGTAGGTAAGTAGGCTGCTGATTTTAACACAGAGATCCTTTTGTTACTTGGAGTTCATAAATTGTAATCCTTCTAATATAGCACAGTGAGCTATGAAAGAAATGTGACCCCTACACCTTGTAATCCTCACTATCTTATGTAACACATCATGTACATAGATTTACACTTTTATGATATATTGTCAATGTAAAATGTGTACATATGATTTAAAATGCTTTGACACCCTGCATTGGGATAAGTAGCCCTATAAAAGAAATAAAACAAAATAGTGATATTTAAATAGCCATTTGTGTAAATACAGGAACAGATCAGCATAGCTGACATTCTTACCGTGCATGCATGTCTCTTATTTCCAGGGACTGACCAAAGTCAAAATCATACCTCTCTTAAGTACCTGTGAAGTGACAACAAGCTGTGTTCCTTTGGTTCCACTCAATTGCATTTGCAGGTAGGTGTGAGGCTCCGTGTAGCTCCAACAAGAACAAAAGGAGACCTGATGGCCACTTCATTCTTCATTTTGGCCCCAGCTCAAATTTAATTGAAAACAAAAAAGCCCCCTCACTACTGCCTGCACGTTGCTGCTCAGAAAGAAAGCAGATAATGTGCATGCACTGATGAATATGTCGCAGTGTTTAAACATTACACCAGGATGAGTTCAGAATATTACAGTGGAGCACAACTACTTGGCAGGGTGGGTGGCGCCCACCTTGTGAAAATAGTGGGTGGATGCCGCGTACCCCTAGTGTATGAAACTCTCCCACAATGCAACAAGGCGGAGCTTCTTTTTTGCATTTTTTGTTGTATTAATAGAAACTTACCCTAGTTAGCAAGAATTTGGTTAAAAACAAGAACAAATGGGGCACAAGTGAAGTTGGGAGTGGTGGATTGGAGCAGACACACATAATACATAAATAACATGAATGTCCAAGTGGAGTGCAATATCATTTTTCCACATTTGTTCTGCTGGTGTTTTAGCTGCAGTAAACATCCTGAACAAATCTATAAGGTAAACCTGAATTCAGTCACCCTTCACTCAGGTCAAATTCTTTGATGTCTAACAGCAGGTACCTCAGAAGCATCAGATTATACAAGCATCACTAGAGTGGGGCCTTGGCTCTACCCACATGTTGGGAGCCAGGAGTACATGTTTTGATTGGGCAGTAATAGTGTGCTTCCACAAAAAGTGCTTGCCCTCTAGCAGCTGTGAGAATTTTGTTTATCCAGATACCTAAGCTTGAACTTTCAGGGGCACACACAACATTGGAATGCTATTAAAGTGTTTTAGATAACTAAATATTTGTATTTTTTTCCTCTGGCAGGACCACAGATGGAAGAGGGCAGTCATTAATTTACATGGATTTTTAGGTCTGTCTTGACAGCACAACTGTCACCTGACCTTTTAACCTACACCAATATTATTCAACAGTTCTTTGCTTCCACACAAATTCCTATATAGTCCCAAGCTAGTTACTTGTAATGCTTTACATTGTCATACAACATTATTGTAAATTCAGCCTGTTCTTCTTCAATTTGTGTGGCAGATGTCTTGCAGAATGCAAATTGCACACAGAAGGAGCCAAGCTGTTTGGTATGCGGGATGAGCATAGGGAAGGTAATTGTATGGTGTTGGTACACCCAGCTGGACTCTTGGCATTTCCAGCACACAGCACTCAAACACATGATAAAATAAAACACACATAGCAAAGCTCAAAAGTCTATCATGTGTTTAATAAAAAGATACCAAGCAGCACAGCAAAGAATCAGTAGACCATTGTCATTTCAACCGACCAGAGTTCTCACCCAAAAAGTTAGTTGGAGCATGCAATGCTAAAATGCATACAGTTTTGGACAACATCTATACACAGTTCCCTCAATATAAGTCTATGGCGTATAAACATGTGACAGAAACATGCTAGTTTGTGAAACATATGTAATGAGCAGGTGGCAGGATCTCCATTCAAAGAATTTGCGAGACATCCCTGAAACTAAGATATGAACACATTGCTGAATTCATTACTTTCCCAAAATCACACTTCTGATTGCCAACATGAAAACAATGCTACTCTTTACTATGGGGTGCAGAAAATGTTCAAATGTACTACCTCAAATACAATGGCTTCTGGGGCTACATGATTCTTGAAACTAAGCATGCATATTGAGGTTAATGTGCTCTTCAGTTTAATACCAAAGAATCAACGTTTGTAAAATATGTCAGTGCACGTTGTGATAGACATGTGCAGTGGGACATTAATGCTAATGCAATATGAATATGTTTTCATATTTTTACACACAAACACATAGAAAGAGGTGTAATGAAGAAAGAACCATTTTTCACAGGGGGCTTTTTATGCCCCTTGTTTTTATGCAAAAACCAGATCCAATAAGATAGAATGACTGGGCTTTGCATGAAAGCCTAACCCAGAATTAAAGAAGATATACACAGGGGGAAAGCAAGATAGTGCATTAAACTCCTTAGAGTCAGGCTTGTATTTTTTCCAGTCCAGACCTAGGCATTGACTTAGAGATTGACGGAGGAAGTTACTCCATCACAGACGTGACGGATGTCCCATCTGCTGTATTACGATCCCTTTATAGCCTATGAAGATCGTAATACTGCCGATGGGATATCCGTCACGTTTGTGACGGAGTAACCGGTCTGCCAAACTCTAAATCAGGCCCAAAGTTTACTGTATTTTTATTGTGTTTTTATGGGGCAGTAGGGGGAACTTTGTGTTATTGGGGCAGTTGTTATACTACTGCTATAGTCCATGAATGAGGAAAATCTAATTACTGCACCAATTGAGTTCGCATTTAGCATGTTCTTGGGGAGTGTTAAAGGGAAGTTTTAAGAAGAAACTGGGAAGCCAACTGAATCGACTGAATCTGTAGACATTGCATTATTAGGGAATGGAAGTCTGTTTATTGGAATTTAGTACTTGGCTGTGTTTAACACCAGCGCCCATTGTTGAGACAAACTAAAGACACCATCTTGGTTGGCGCTCTAGTTGCTATTCCTGGTCACACCAAAAATGAACGCCGAGGTGCAGATGCACAGCGGCCGAGCCACTGGCACACCAAGGGTAAGACAAATTGTGCCTGTCCAAGTCTAGCTGAGGCACGGGCCAGAACCATTGGTCGTGCTCCATCAAACTGTCTAATGTACTACTCGAAACAGCTTCATCTCTTAAATGTGAGTACTAATACTAGATGTTGACACCCCATCAGTCCTATGAGTGTATCTTTCCTTTGTGATACTTGTAATCACAACTTTGGGTTGGACTACATACTTTCCCAGCAGGGTGTATGAGGACTCACTCCTAACAGGAATGTGTCATGGCAGATGTACCTAATTAGATCATTGCCAAGGCATAAATTAGACTTCTATGCTCTCCTTGAGGATTGTCAGCTGGAAGCCCTGTTTCTCACCAAGACTTGGTTTCATAAAAAGTCCATGCCAGATGTAGTGAAGGCTTTACCAACAGGATGTACCATAGCTAGACGTGATCGACCACACAAAATGGATGGTGGGACTACTTTAATTTATAAGGAGACTCTGAGCAGTGTTTTCACCCTTTCCCTACTCTAGGCCTGTGAGAGTCTCTCCTCTACTATTGACTTTACTCCTACTTTTACTCTTTCAGGGGTATGGGTTTACCATCCACCTGGCCCAGTCACTCATTTTTCAATAAGCCTTACCTTACATACTGGCTGACGTGGCTCTGCACAAGGCCAATTTCACATTTTTAGGAGACTTAAACATGCATTTTGACAACCTCTGCTGCGAGAGCTCAAGGGATTTACTTCAGGATTTATCGGCTATCCAGCTTGTGCAGTTGGTGGAGTTCCAACACACAAAAGGGGACATCTTCTTGTCCCAATTTTTACTAATCTGCCAAATATGAGAGTAAGAACTCCCATTCCAGTTTTGTGGTTGGATCATTATAGTGTTCCCTTTCTCCTCTCTAGCCATGTGGGGACCAGTTCCCACTCCCATCCTCAGAGACTAGGTACCCACTTGCCAGGCCCAACCTTCCCTTTTTATACATGCAAGGCACCCCTAAAGTAAGCCAGAGGTAGCCCTATGGGCAGGGTGCAGAGTATGTTAAAGGTGAGACATGTACTGATGTGTTTTACATGTCCTAACAGTGAAATACTGCCAAATTTGTTTTTCACTGTTGCAAGGCCTATCTGTCTCATAGGTTAGCATGGGGGCTGCCTTTAAATATCTTTTAAGTGCAGTTTCCTTTTGAAAGCAGATGGAAATATGGAGTTTGGTGTCTCTGAACTCACCATTTAAAAATACATCTTTTGGTAAAGTTGTTTTTTAAATTGGCAGTTTGAAAATGCCACTTTGAGATAGTGGGCATTTTCTTGATGCAACCATTCTGTGACTCTGCCTGCTTGTGTATTCCCTGTCGGGGTCAGACTGACATTTGGGCTGTTTGTGAATCTCCTCTAGACAGTGACACAAAGGGAGCTGGGTTGTAGCGTGCATAACCCGATGAACCATCTGGGCTAGAGTGGAGAGAGGAGTGGTCACTTACACCTGAATGGGCTGTGCCCGACCACAGACAGTGCAATCACCAACGCCCTGGTGTGAGTCTGGAGCCAGGCCTGGACAAGGCAGGATCTTGTGAACAACAGAGATTTTCCTTTGATGTTTGGCTACTTTTAAGGCAGAAAGGGGTATAAGTAGTGGACCCAAAACCTCAGACTTTTAGATCACTTCTAGAATCAAGGGGAACCTCTGCCAAGGAAAAGAGCTGAAGGGCTGGAGGAGGAGTACTGCCCCTTTTCCTGTGACAGTGCTTTGCTGGGTTGGCTTGCAGTTATTGCTTCTGCCTGAGAGAGGACTAAGACTGGACCTTGTGGTATATTCCTGCTTGTGAAGAATCTCCAAGGGCTTGGACTGAGCTTGCCTCCTGTTTTGAAGTCTCAGGGCCATTAAAGGCTCCCTCTGCCAGCACCTGGGCTCTCTGCTGAGACTCCTGCCCTGCCAACTGGTGCCCCATCCAGTCCCTGGGCCCTTGAGAGGTGAACTTGGCAGAACAAGGATTGAAATCCACGCAGAGAACACTGTGTGGGGAAAATTTTGACGCACCATCTGCAACACTGCTGAAAAATGACGCACCACCCGCTTTGCAGATAAAATCGATGTTCCACCTGCATCGTGGTTGGGGGATCGACGCATCGCGGCTGGAAAAGTGACGCAACACCCACTTGCGGCAGCTGATAACAATGCAAATCCCAGGCAGCGCAGTTTCCAACACCATGCGACCAGATTTCTCAGGCATCGTTCCTGGGTGTCAAAAATTAACGCAGGCCTGCGCGGATCTGTGGTGCCTGTTCAAAAATCTACGCATCGCCCTTTTGCAGGAGAGAAAAACTACGCATTGCCAACCCGACCGGAGAAAAAACGACGCACGGCCTCACAAGTAAGGAATCGCGCATCACTAACTTTTTTGACACACACTCGCCCGTGCAGCTTTATTTTTGACGCAAACCAGGTACTTTGTGTAAAATCAACGTTCCCATTGTTTTCTATGGAGTAAGACTCTTATTCTTTTGAAAATTCATATATTGACTTGTGTATGTTGGATTTTTGTTGTTTTTGTCTTGCTTGATTTAGATATTTATTTTCTATTTTTCTACTCTGGTGTGAAGCCCATTTTGTAGTGTTTTCACTGTATTACTGTGTGTTGTTACACAAACTTTACACATTGCCTTAGAGATAAGCCTGACTGCTTGTGTCAAGCTACCAAAGGGGTGAGCAGGGGTTATCTAAGTGTGTATCTCCTTTGCCCTGACTAGAGTAAGGGTCCCTGTTTGGACAGAGTGCAAACTGACTGCCAACCAGAGACACCATTTCTAACAAGGAGTTATTCAAAATAGTTACTTTTTTTCACAGATCCCTCTAAAATGTGCATTTCAACCCTTCCAGGTGAATCCTCTTGCAATAAGCCAGCCAGATTCTTCTTTGCTAAAGTTAATAGCACTTATGCTACTTTTGCTGATACAGCAGAACATTGTAAGATTCCTGCTCTGTCCCACCTTGTCAGCTCATCTAAAGATACTTTATCTGCGTTCCCGCCTGTTAGGAAGGAAGATGTGGAAGGTCTGATGAAGACAGTTAAATTGTTTCCCCTTTGGACCCTGTCACACTTTTTGCACTTACGCAAGAGGAAAATTAATTTTATCCTGTCTTGGTAGATATATTCAATCTGTCGCTTCAGAGCTATATGGTGCCGCCTTCCTGGAAACAAGCTGTAGTGAGACCATTTTTAAAGAAGCCATCAATGCACCCTGCATCAGCTGGAAACTATATGCCAATATCTTTGTTGCTGGGTACAAGTAAGGTGTTTGAAAGCTTTGGCAACCAACAGTTATCTTAATTTCTGGAACAGTACACAATATATTTCACTTTACCCAAACAGGCTTTCGTCCATGATGTGGTACGGAGATAGCACGTCTAATTGTTATGGAAGAATTGAGAACAAGTCTAAATTAAGGAAGGTCATCTGCAGTGATATTATTAGATCTCAGGGCAGCTTTTGATACCGTATCACATTAACGTTTATTACACAGACTGAAGTGGGCAAGAGTAGTTAGCCTAGCATTAAAATGGCTTGCCTCTTTTTTAGATGGCAGGAGCTTCCAGGTCTACGAGGAATCTTTCTACTCAGAATAACATCTCTTAAATCGTGGATTACCCCAGGGCTCCTCATTAAGCCCTACTTTTTTAATTTGTAAATCTGTCCTTTGGCTGAGATTGTACAATCACATGGTCTCTTGATAGTGTCATATACGGATGACGCATAGATTGTTATATCTCTTGCCCCTGATATGAATGCAGACTCTGGTTGGCTTAATTCCTGCTTGAATGATGTAGCAGAATGGATGTAAGCGAGTTGTCTGAAACCTTGAAACCTAATGGAGGTAAAGCTGAGGTGTTAGTGATCAGCAATGATTTTGATAGTTGGTCTGCACTGTACTGGCCAGAACTATTAGGCAGTCATCCCACACTCAAATCAGTTGTAAAACGTTTGGGATTATGGATTGACAAAAAGCTCACTCTGAAGGTACCAGCGAGGAAGCTAGCTGCCAGCTGCTATGGTCTGCTGAGAATACTTTAAAAAACGTTAGAATTTCTGCCTCTGTCTGCGCAGAGAGGTACAAGCATTAGCCCTGGCACCGTTAGACTAAGGCAACTCTTCTTACCTTGGAAGTCCCCAGCATGTTGTAAGAAGACTTCAAGTGGTGCAAAATCCTGTGGCTCCTGTTTTGCTGAAACTACATAAACATAGCTTTGCTTCAGCAGCACTGGCCTCTTTGCACTGGCTCATTGTTCCTGAGACAATGCAGTTCAAGGCCCTATGCATAGCTCACAGAGTATTGCACAGTAAGGGCCCATGGATATTGCAACATCTGGTCCGTCCTTATATCCCCAGCAGAACATTGTGTTCTACTGCTCTATGTTTACTGACAGTTCTTGAGGGCAATAAATCAAGAAGTGGTGGTAGATCTTTTGCCTACCTGGTTCCTGAAACTATGGAATACACTGCCTATTAAGTTACAGAAGACCAAAGACTGGCTAAGTTTTAGGACTTTGTTGAAAACTTTGCTTTTCATATAACGCTCTGTCATGATATGCGTACTGGTATAATCTGTTAGCGCTGGGAGGCCTACTGGGTAGCCATGAGTTCTAGAAATGCCAATAATAGAATAGAATAGAATAGGTGTAATTACTGCAAAAGTACGCATTGTATGTTGTTCCATTAGGCCAATAAAGGTCCGGAATTAGGTTTATTACAGATGTCATTGGGGTCACCACAAACAGATCAGAGTCAACGGTTTCCTCTTCTTTATAATCTTATCCTCAGTTCTGTGAGTTGGAGCCTGTGTTTGATTCTTTAGCCGGGGATCTCACCAGTTTCCATCGACTCATTGCAATCTTCATGACCTTTTTTGGCAGCTTCTGTTTGTTCCAGTGTAAGTCTAGTCAAGTGTCACTGCTTATCAGCACATCTGTGTCTTGTCCTCTTTGGTCTACGTGTTCTGGAATCAGTGAGCTGTTTGCGATTGTCCAGGGACCATCTTGTGGACCAGTGCTTTGCCTCTGGGTTCTAAAAAATGTTTTTTTTAAATGTTTTATCTTCTAACATGCTTAGGTTTACTGAGAAGAATATATATTTTATTTCCAGCTGAATGAGTCTCTGCTTTACCTCCAGAAATGAGTAGTGTTTCTCCTGGGCCACCACTGTGCAGAAGGGGAAAATGAATATTCTCTGATTGTCTCGAGCTGTTGGCCAATATTCCTAGCTGATTGAAATATGTCATAATTTTTCAAGTAATTATGTATGAGGCCCACAATTGGGCTTGTCTGTGCTCCTGGGGCTGAAGGTGCCACTGGTGCCATATTGGCACTCTCTATGATGAAATATGCTCAGATAACCTCAGAAGCCATCTTCTCCAGCAACCAGCTCTCCAGGATGTCAGCCATGTTTCAGAGATAAGCTTGTTCTGGCAGCCCAGAATTCTTTGGGGAATGCAGAGGGATTGCCCCTCTGCACCTTTGGCTCTAGCCTCTAAGGTCTACATCTTCTATTGCATAACATCCATTTGCTTTTGACTCACCAGTACTGTGGGACTCTAGTCCTTCCAGCATCTTTTCGGATCTAGAGACTCTTTCACCTATATTTGCTTGTTAGCCATGAGGCAATTTAAGGTCCATTGCCAGTTTATCTGGTCTGGCTGCTCCATTAACTGCACTGCACGGGCCCTTAACATGTCTGCACATGGCGCCTCCTCAAATCATCCATCGAAACAACTTGGACAGGTAAACAAGCAGGGAAGTAATCTACAGTAGATATTCTACATGGGAAAGACCAACTTGTTGCCTCACACTGTTCCCACAGGAGTCACACTGTAGTTTGTAGTTCAGTTCGAGCAAAGGAGGCTCATGCCAGCACTCACACATATAACTAAAAGACTGTTGCTGCTGTATACTTACAGCACCTGGGAACTCCCGTTACTGTTTCAGGCCAACTCCTGATACTGCCCATTATTGAAGTGGTACGGGCATCTTCACTAGCTTCTCATATTCGCATTAATTGGAGGAGTTTAGTGTATGCCTCAGCCTGGGTCTTGTTTTCAGTGCATAGGTAATCCTTTGCATGAACCTCCACTCATTAGGGTGGTCTTCAGTAACCATGGGTGAGTGTGCTTATTGTACTCCCCAGAGTAGCTAAGAAAATCCACTGGGGAGCAGTGAAGAGTGATACACAGCACAGTCAAGTACCTCCCCTCCTATCAGAGGAGCCTCCAGGAGTACAGGGCCCAGACTCAACTCCCCCCAAATAAGTCAATTTCCTCTGGAGAGAAGGTCTCATCTCTGGTCCTCCTTTTAGCTGCCAAACACCACAAGGCAACTCAACCTCAACTCAGCCTCCTTTCACACCATTTCCGTGCCAGAATACCCAACACCTGGCCGCTATCTTAAATTAGGTGTGGCCCTGTATCAGAGTCCTCATGGCCCTGAACCAGAGTCCTCCTGGCTCCCTAAGTATGGCCCTGTCAGCACACAGCAGCATGGATTGAACGGTATGATTCCCCTGGTCTGGTATGGCACACTGCACATGGCCTACTGCCAGCACCTCCTCGACGCCTTCTTCTATGGCACGGGGTCGATCAGCACCGGGGTAGCACTCCAATACCTTTGTGGGCTCACTCTAGAGGCCACCTATTGACACATTTCTCCACACCCCTGAGAAGACTCCCGGCAGCACCCATATGCCACCAAAGCCACCCTCAGCAGCCTCACATAGATTACGTGGCTGATGGAGCAGGATAATTTAATCAGCCTATGGAGTCAGATAGGTGATAGCTCAAAGTGTGTCTTGCTCCATTGGCTGCTGACCATGCCCCCAAAGTCATTTTATTTATTTAATATTGTTTCCTATGGGGTCTTATTTTAAGTCCCCGTCTTAACTATTTTCTGTGAAAGTGTAGTGCAACACCTGCTAGTGGCCATGTGTGGTGTTTGACTTATATCATGGTTGGGCTAGAGTTCATTTACTACTGTTTTGTATTTTTAGGGCTGTAGTAACTTTAGAAAGATAGCTTGTTCTTAACCATGGGCATACTCTTTTGTAGGCTGGTGTTTGTAGTAGCCCTTCCCTTCCTTCCCCTTACGTTTCCCTAAACAACTCACATTTTGTCCTCATTTTCCAACCACTCCCTCTTGCCCCTCCCATATTTACACCTAAAACATAAACTTAAAAGTGCAGAGATATGCACCACTGTGGCGGTGATCTCTGTATAGAAAAGACAGACGAGGCAGAGGGAGAGGTCTCCACATGTATGTTTGTGAACAGCATTTGTCTGTACATGAGTAATACTACTGTTGTACAAATTCATAGAGTACAGAATGCAGTTTGTGAATAGGCCACTGCATGTAATGAGTCCCAAATGCATGGTCCTAACTAATCTGGCTGTGTCCCAGGAAGAAACCCAAAACATGTCTTTTGAAAGAGGCTTTGCCAGCTCTCCATGAAATTTCTGGAGCCTCCACGTGCTGTAGGAAGTTGGCCTTGTGTGTGGTGAGCACCTATGGTGTTTTCACCCTATACAAGGTCTAGGTATCCCCTATTATGGAGGTGTAGTCAGTGTCTAGGAAGCCAGGCTCGCTAGAGGTACCTGTGGATGAGCAGCCAAGGCTTATCTAAAAGACATTCAAAGGTGATGCAATACCACTTATAGTCACACAGCACTTATACACATGAAAGAACCACACAGTGTTACAAAAATAAAGGTACTTCATTTTAGTGACACAAATACTAAAATACTATATAGGCAGTGCTCTACTAGCAGGTGAGTAAGCACACTATTATATGCACCTTAGTAATCAGGAATGGGCATAGAAAGCAATTGAAAACAGTGAAATACAGTAAATAATAGAGACCGAAGGGAGAGATGAAACCATACACTAAAAACATGGAATGTGAAGATCAGACCCCCACCCAGGTAAGTGGAATCTGTAGAGGGGAGCTAGAGGAACTAGGAACCCCAAAAGGTAAGTACCAGAGTGCTCCTCAGCGACCAGGAGAGAAGAGGTAAGTACCTAGTTTTTCCCAAACCCACAGAGAAACTTTGTAAAAGGACTGCACAAGACCCCAGCAAGACTGGGAGAAACAGAAGATGGATCCTGACAGAAGAGGACCTTCAAATTAAGGGGACCAAGTCCAGATCCAGTTGGAGTGTCCGGTTGGGGCAGGAACCACTATCAACCCTTCTGGAGATGCAGGACCAGGTCGATGGTGAAGACCAGGAGTCGGCTATGCAGCACAGGAGCAAAGGAAGAGTTCCAGCAGTGATGCAGTCGATGTCCCATGTCAGAAGACGAGTTGCAGTCCATCAATGGTGTGGAAAAAACACCAACAAGTCTTGGCGAAGGCAAGAGTCGCAGAAGAGAAGTTGCAGAGCTGTTGGGGATCGGGAAGGTCCGAGGGGACTCAATTCAAGAAATGGGGTCCCAGGCAACCCTCAGCAGTGAGGAAAACCAGAAGTCGAGGATGCAGCCCCCATGGGCAACTCACAGGCAGCAGGTACAGGAGTCGCAGTGAGGCCCACTCAGCACACCTCGAAAGGAGTCCCAAGTCTCTGGAGCAGCAGGAAGGAGATTACACATTGCAGAGAAGAGTGCTGGAGGCCGGGGCTACACTGAGCCTAAAGATCCCTTGGAAGAAGAGCTAACAAGCCTTGGTGGCTGCAATAGTCGCAGTGCACAGGGATACTGTCCTTCAAGGAGAGGCAAAGACTCACCACCACCAAAGCTGGACAGCTGGTACAGGGGACTAAGGGGACCACTCAAGACCACCACCTGTGTTGCAGGATCCACGCAGCAGGAGAGAGGACCCACGCAGTCGGTCATCATTGCAGTTGGTTCTTGCGGATGCAGGGGAGTGAATTCTTCACTCCAAGGGAGATTCCTTCTTGCTTCTTGGTGCAGACTGAAGACTTGCCACCCTCAGAAAACGCACAGCCAGGGAAATGTTGCAGTTGTTGGAAGGAGCTGGAGAAACAATGTTGCAGAGCCAAGTAGTCGCTGGAGCTGCAGATTGTAGGTTCCTGTGAAGTCCATTTGCAGTTCCAGTGGCCTGAAGTTGAAGTAAACATTGCAGGGGAGTTCTGCTGGAATCTTGCACATCGAATCCTAAAACCCACCCAAGAGGGAGACCCTATATAGACCTAAAAGGGGGATTGCTCACCTAGCACGTTGACTACCTCTCAGGAGGGGGCTGTGACTTCACCCACTTGACCTGGCCACTCAGATGCTCCCAGAGGCCTCTGCTCACCTTGGATTCAAGATGGCAGAATCAAGTGGCCACCTGGACCACCTCTAGGCACCACCCCTGGGGTGATGGACATGGGAGTGGTAACTCCCCTTTCCATTGTCCAGTTTTGTACCAGAGCAGGGACTGGAGGCCCCTGAACCAGTGCAGACTGGTTTAGGCAAGGAGGGCACCAAATGTGCCCTTCAAATCATACCAGTGGCTTGGGGAGACTACTCCTTCCAAGCCATGAAAGACCTATTTCCAAAGGGAGGGAGTGTTGCCACCCTCTCCTAAAGGAAGTCCTTTGTTCTGCCTTCCTGGGCTTGAGCTGTTCAAGCAGCAGGAGGGCAGAAACCCATCTGTAGGATGGCAGCAGGGTGGACTGCCCGGGAAAACCCTTCAAACCGGTAAGAGCAAAGCTGGGGTTCCTCTAAGGAGCCCCCAGAGTGCATGGAATCATACAGCCAATACTGGAAACAGTATTGGGGTATGATTCCGACATGGTTGATACTAAACATGCCTAGGTTCGGATTTACCATTATGTAGTTGGACATATGTAGTGACCTATGTCCAGTACACTGCTAAAATGGCTTCCCTGCACTCACGAAGTCCAGGAAAATGGAGCTGGAGTTCATAGGGCCACATCTGCTCATGCAGGGGTGCCTTCACACACACAGGTACTTGCACCCTGCCCTCTGGGCTAGGAGGGCCTGCCAGAGGGGTGACTTACCCCTGACCTGGTGCAGTGACCTGTAGTGAAAGGGTGCATGCACCTTTTCACACAGACTGCAATGGCAGGTATGCAGAAACATTTTGCATGGGCTCCCATGGGGGGCATAATACATGCTGCAGCCCATAGAGAGCCCCTGGTGCCCCAATGCCCTGGGTACCTATGTACCATATACTAGGGACTTATATGGGTGCACCAGTATGGGGTGTAAAAAGTTAGGGACAACCAAATCTAGAGGGAGAGAGCACAGTCATTGGGGTTCCGGTTAGCAGGATCCCAGTGAACACAGTCAAAACATATTGACATCATGGCAAAAAGGGGGAGTAACCATGCTAAAAAGAGACTACTTGGGGCGTGGCTTCGGGCGTCAAGATGGCGGTCGCACTCTGAGAGTGCTCTGGACCCCTCCGTCATCCGCCCGAAATTACCACGATTTGGCGATCTGGAGGTGCCGCGCCGGCTGTCCCCGCGGTCTCCCCATCTCACTGGGGTCCCGCTGAGGTGAGCGGTGGTTAGATCGGACCCCGTTCACGAGCCGCGGCCCGAATGCTAAAATGGCCGCCAGGGCTGGACTGCCTCGAGAGGGCCGTTGCTGAATGACCTGGCCCCTGATGTGGATGCTCTGGGCGCCGTAGGAAACGAAGAAGACTCGGCGCTGGGCCTCAGGGCGCGAGCCCCATGAACTGGTGGGGCGGCGCTACCCTGACCCACAAGCGGAGCCCCTGGTGCCCCCGGCTGCACCGCGCACATACCTGGTGGCGCTGACCCGGAGCTGCGGCGTCCGAACCGCCTAGAAGACGGGATCCTCCGAGATCCGCCCGAGCAGCGTGGAAGCCGCTTAAGGGGATCCCCCTGCGGCGAGGCCCCTCCGGATCCCCGGGAGAGGTGAGCGGCGTGCGGGGTACCGGCGGCTAACTGAAGGGGCGTTGGCCGTGCCGGAGCCCATGCGCTGTGACGGCGCGGCGCTCGAGGCGCCTTGAGAGGGGTTCCCCCAGGATTCCACCCGGACGGGAAGGAGAGACGCGGGGGGAATGCCGGCCCACGAGTGGGCGCTCGGTGCCCTGGTCCGGACCGCCTCGAGAGGGGGGGTCCCCTGGGGCTTATCTGGCGGCCGGGGAACCAAAATAGGGGCATCCCTCGCAGCACAGCCCCCCCCACACACCCAGGCGTGGTGGGCGGCGTGCCGGGAGCCCGCGGTGAACTGAGAGGGCGATTGAAACGCCGGGCCCAGCAGCTGAGACACCACAGTCCCCGAGACGCATCGGGGAACGGGGAGGCAACCCCCAGGGTTCGCTGGGCGGTGAGAGAGAGGCGCAAGAAAAACATCTCCCGCAGCGAGAACCCCTGGCCCCCCACATGAGGAGAGTAATGTGCCGTGCAATACGATGAACCAGATGAGTGGCAGCTGTGCAGGAGCCGAGTAAAACAACCCTCCAAAGTGAGAGGAACCTGGAATCCTGGTCCGCCTTCTGGGGCCCAGAATAAATGGGGCCTGATGCAAAATCCTCTGAGGTGGGAATGAGCCGAGCAAACAATAGCAAAATCCTTTGAATCCTCCACTGGCCCACGCAGTTGCAACTCAATCAATATATACCCATCACCACTGACCGGAGACCAGGTGCCCGAGCCGGAGTGGCGGCGGACCCGCCACCGGGACATCGTGTCCCCGAATCCACGACCCCAGCGACCCTGAGCGGGTGGCTATTCAACGAAACCCCAGGTGCGCTGGGGTGGCCCCCGGGGTTCTCCCCACCAAGCTGAGGACCCGGTCCCCTCCGAGGAGGGACGGACCGGCGGCCAGCGTGACTGCATAAACCTACCCATCGCGAGAAAACCTCGCCGACGGTTGACTGCTCTGACACACGTGCCGGAACACCCCAAGGAACCGTACAACTGACCTCCGCCCCCGTATCAAGATGGGGAAAGACAAGGCAAACAAACAACCCCCGGTCTCCCAGCAAAAGATCGACCAGTTCACGACACCGGCGGGTCCCCGGGGGGGAGGAGACGCGGCCGGTGGAGGTCCCGCTATGGACGGAGTGAATGCCATCCTCCAGGCGATCCAATCATCGCAAGCAGCCGTAGAAACCAAAATCGGGGAAGTGCGAGAGGACATGGGTCTTATTCGACAAGATCTCAGAAATGCGGTGAGTCGCATCACCGACGTAGAAGCCCGCGTCTCCCAGACTGAAGATGAGCTATCCGATCTTAAAACTAAAGTGGCCCAGCTACAAACCCGAACCAGCGAGTTGCACCGCCGTGCAGAAGATGCCGAAAACCGATCAAGGCGTAACAACTTGCGCTTTGTCAGATTCCCAGAGGGCGTGGAAGAAGACAAGGCCTCCGAATTTCTGGAGCAGTGGATCAAGTCCTGGATGCCAGATCAAACCCTCTCGGCCTGGTTCGCAGTCGAGCGTGCCCACAGGGCCCTCGCCCCACGCCCCCCTCCGGGTGGCCAAAAACGCCCGATGATTGCACGCTTCTTTAATTTCAAAGACCGAGACAATATCCTTAAAGAAGCCAGGCGCACCGAGGGCCTCCAATGGGAGAACCACAAGATCTTAATCTTCCCAGACTACACCCGTGAAGTCCAGACCCGCTGCCGATCATACGAGTACGTAAAGCAAAAGCTCAGAGCAATGCAGCTCTCATATATGCTCCTTTTCCCCGCAAGACTTAAAGTACTCATGGCTGGGAAAGCGTACTTCTTCGAGTCTCCTGAGAATGCATGGGACTGGCTAACAGAAGAGGGCGTCGGAGCCCGGAGGGGACCTATGAAACCAACTGGGGGGCCCCTCGCGAGGGCCCCCCCGTGGAGGGACCCCGGAGGAGCCGGAGGCGCACCAGATCCCGTAGAGGAAGGCAGAGGGACTCAGGTATCCCCCCAACGACGAGGCGGTTCGGGACCCTGATACACAGACTGAGGGAGTCACTGTCGGGCCCTCGATGCTCCGGGACACAACACAAGCCGCGGACGACACCCGATTGAGCCAATCCCCGGTGCTTGGATAGCTTGAACCGATGGGCTCCCACTGAGTCACACCTGAAGGAATTGGGACCCGGACTCACACCCGCAGACTCCGGAGGGGATACCGCAAGTGGCGTTATTGCTCCTCAGCGCACACTGCGCAAAGCTTGAACCAGACCCGCTAATTGCAATTGATCCTACTAAATGGAGGGGTCCATCACTCCACCCCAACGACAGTCCATCTGGCTGTTAAGTTTTGGTTGAGAAGTTGGGCGACAGATGCTTCCAGGGAGGGAGTATGGGGTGGGGGGTGGTTGGGGGGCAAAGAGTTTTAAACGGGTTTAGATAGTAGAACGTTTACCGTTTTTTCTTGTTTTTTTCATTATTTTAATACTTCAATGTTATGTTTGAGACGGTCGTCCCGGGGTCCACAAACAGGCAACCAAAACTACACAATACCCACACAGTCCACGCCCGACCCCCACTGACCCACATTATCTCATGGAACGTAAATGGTCTACTTGATAAGATCAAGAGATCCGCAGTATTCAATCCCCTCCGCAGATACTCCCCCTCAGTGGTCCTATTACAAGAAACCCATCTCCTTGGGACTAAATGCCCCATGCTCGCACGAGGAGGATATGACAGGGTTTACCACGCGGGCTTCTCCAGAGGATCCAGGGGGGTGGCCATTCTGCTCCATCGATCACTACCTATGGTGGTTACAGCCACACAATCCGACCCCCAGGGCAGATTCGTAGTAGTTAAGGGGACCCTCCATGGGTCACCGATAAACCTTGTATGTGTGTACGGACCCCCGGCGGGACTAGACGCATTCTTACTCTCGCTTCGCCGTGTGGCAGCGGTTCTCCCCCAGGGTACCACCCTGCTGGGAGGGGACTTCAACGCCGTCCTCAACCCCAGCTTGTACGTATCCGGTGAAATCTCCACCAATAGATCCGCCCGGGCCGCGAGTCTTAGTAGCTGGGCAGAAAGCCTTGGCATGTGCGAGGTATGGAGAACCTGGTATCCCAGGGAACGCCGGTACACGCACACCTCGGCTGCCCACTCGACACAATCCAGAATTTACCTCATATTCATGCCGGCTCTTGACATCAATAACGTCACGGGTGCGGAGCTGCTGCCCCGCGGGGTCTCAGACCACGCGCCAGTGCGCATCTGGTTGGGCGGCACAGACCCCACCAGACGCCCGATATGGCGCCTGAAAGCATGGAATTTACAGGACAATGACTATACCCAAGAAATTAAGAACCACCTTACCCAATATTTCGAACTGAATCTGGGATCGGTCCAAACTCCGGGCACCCTATGGGCCGCATGCAAGGCCACTCTTAGAGGACAAGCCAAATATCTCCTCCGCTCACGCGAACGTGCCAGAGACTCACAACTGTCCAAGTTGGAGACCAAAGCACTAATCCTAGAGCGCCAACAAATGACCTCAGCGTCAGCCTCTGTTCTGAGACAGCTCACTAAGGTTAGAGAAGAAATTAAGCACATAGCACTGGAATCAGCAAAGCATATTTGGAGGGCCTCAGCAGCGCGAATATATGGCTGGGGGGACAAAAACGGGAAACTCCTGCACTGGCTGGCCACCCGCCCTCTGGCCAACAGGGTCATACCTGAAATCATGGAGGACTCCGGTTCCCTTTCCAAAACTCCTATAGAAATTGCGCAAAGGTTAGCCTCCTATTACACGCGCTTATACGCAGAACACCCCCGACCCACTGCCGAGAAAGAGTCCCCCCTTTTAAACGACATCACTCTTCCCAGTGTTCCTCTGGCGATAAGGGATAGACTAGATGAACCTATTGACCTCGCAGAGGTCATAAATGCGATCACCAGCTTGGCGCCGGGCAAGACCCCCGGGCCAGACGGATTCCCTGCGGAGCTGTATAAAAGGTGCAGCGACATTCTGGGCCCCCACCTGCTCAGCATGTACGAAGAAGCCGAAAAACAGGGCCGCTTCCCCAATGAGATTGACCAAGCCACAATTGTGGTGATCCCTAAGACCCAACCCCCATCACGACACTGCTCGGCATATCGGCCCATCTCACTTCTGAATACAGAGATCAAAGTGCTGTCTTCGATCCTAGCTTCTAGACTAAGGGAGGTGATACCCACCCTGGTGCACCCCGACCAGTGCGGCTTTATGCCTACCCTCAGTACCCGACATTGCATCAGGCGACTACACCTAGCTTTGGCACATCACACGACCTTGTCACACACCCCCCTGGCGCTACTCCTACTTGACTTTGAAAAAGCATTCGACACGGTGGATTGGTCCTTTCTGGACCATGTGTTACTAAAAAATGGACTTGGGCCTAAATTCCGAAGACTGGTGAAGCTCCTCTATTCCAACCCGATGGCCCGGGTACAAGTGAACGGGGTGGTCTCCGACCCGTTCCCCATTGGCCGCGGCACCCGACAGGGATGCCCGCTATCCCCGCTGCTCTTTGCACTAATAATAGAGCCCTTGGCGATATTGCTGCAAAATGACCCCCTAATTGAGGGTTGGCCCTGGCCCAATTGCCCAGAGGACCGAGTGGCACTATACGCGGACGACGTTCTACTGTACATTTCCAACCCGGCCAGAAGTGGTCCCCGTGTCCTACAACTTCTAAGCCTCTTCGCGGAAGCCTCAGGACTGATCCTAAATCCTAATAAATACTTACTGGTCCCTTTACACCGCTCCCGGGACTGTGTAGACTGGCCGCAGAGCATCCCAGTGCGAAGGAACAGCTTTAAATACCTGGGAATATACATCTCACTACTACCCGAGCTGACTTGGGAGCTCAATATCACACCACTAACTAGAAGAATTAAAACTGACCTACAGCGCTGGAGGGCTCTCCCCTTAAATCTGCTTGGCAGAATAGCTCTCTACAAAATGATGATCCTCCCCAGACTCCTATATTTATTGCAAAACTTCCCACATCCCATCCCCAAGAAATGGTTTGGTGAGATGGATTCACTGGCGCGTCAATTTATGTGGAACGACGCCCGTCCGCGGCTCGCGCTTAAAACCTGTCAAAGAGACATTTACGACGGGGGGCTGGGCATGTCCAACATCCATTATTATCTCCACGCGATGCATCTGGTCGTGATCAATGACTGGGTGGGGGGCGGGTGGTCGGACCCGGCGCATCGGCTGGAGCTCCGGTCGCTGGGCTACCCGCGGATCTTCGACATCCTGTACGGGAGCCCGATCTCGCGGGACATCCCAGACGTGACCAAAGTGACTTTACTGGGTTGGCGGGTGGCCCAGAGACTGTCGGGTGGTGGGGTCGCCTTACCCAACAGACCCCGCTGTGGCAGGGGAGGCACCTAAGGGAGGTGGTGAATCTGGAGGGCTTTCAGAAGTGGGATAATATAGGCATCTCTACTCTGGGTGACGTATGGGAGGGGTCACATATGCGATCATTCGAAGACCTCCAAAAACTCTTCTCCTTAAACAGAACGCAATTTCATAAATATCTCCAGCTCCGCCACGCCCTACTAGTACACGTACAAACTGGGGACAACATACCCGAACATAGCCCCATGGAGGCGAAGGCACTGATGGGGAATCTGGGTAGGGGAGGTGTTTCCCAGATATACCGCGCTTTGATCGTCAATACCACCTGCCCCCTAGAGGGGCCCTGCCAGAGATGGGAGGGATGGGTGGGCCCCATGGATGAGATGGACTGGAGTGAAGCACTGATGGCCCCCCCGTACCCTGACAATGGCCACCCGCTTCCGGTTAATTCAGACCTTTTACCTCCATACAGCCTACCTCACACCAGCCAAACTGCGTCGGGCGGGCCTCCAGTCCTCAGCGGAGTGCCCGCGATGCATGAACCCCGCAGCCGATTTCTTTCACATGGTATGGACATGCCCAACTATATCGGCCTACTGGGGAGCGATCGCACACAAGATCTCAGGAGTCCTACAGGAGAACATAGAAAGGGAACCACTACCTCTCTTATTGGGGATTATGGGAGACACTGGGCTGAGAAGATCAGATCGAGCATTTCTTGGGATAGCATGCCTGGTAGCTAAGAGGGACATAATGGCGGACTGGAAAGCCAGATGCGCTCCAACACTTACCAAATGGAGACGGGGTTGGACTGGTGTGCACACAGGGAAAAACTGGTATACAAGGCCAGAGGATGTCCAAATAAATATGATAGGGTATGGGGGAAGTGGGAGGCCGCAGCAACCACTTAGGCGATGTGTGACTCTTATTTACATTGTGGTGCCTGGGAACCAGGACTTGAGACCGACTACTGTTAGGCGCCATGTTGGCACCTTGTTAATAAGTGTATGTTTTCTTTACCTTTTTCCTTCTGCAAAATCAATAAAATATCTTTATCAAAAAAAAAAAAGAGGCTACTTTCCTTCAACCGCTCCTTTCAAAAGAACAAGGACCAGTTTCAAAACAATAAGGCCCACATTTATACTTTTTTAGCGCCGCACTTGCGCCGCTTTTCGACGCAAAAGCAGTGCAAACTTACAAAATAGAATTGTATTTTGTAAGTTTTCGCCACTTGTGCGTCAAAAAATGACAAAAATGCGGCGCTAAAAAGGTATACATATGGGCCTAAGTGAGGAAAGCTATAATTGAGTATACAACATGTGATTGCACACACTCAGCAGTAACTGTTCACCCTGCTCCTAAAAAGGGGACAGGGATGACCAAAAACTTCCTACATATCGTCTGTAGTGCTACTAAGCATGTCCCATCACTAGCCAATCCTTAACAAAATATTTAGTAAGAGAAGAGCCTCTCACAAAATGTAGAGACATATAATAATGGCAAGGGATACCACTTGCTTGCCATAGAAACAAACACTGACGCTAAGAGAGGTACCTCTCTTTGACTATAGGTAAACACACTGGCATCAAGCGAGTGCTTCTCACTGAACACAGAAAATCACAATAACACCAAGACATGCCTCTTTCACTGACTACAGGATAACACACTGACACCAAGAAAGGTGCTCCTCACTGACCAAAGAAACACACAGTGACTCCAAGAGGTGCTTTTCTTTTACTTTAGAAACACATGCTGACATTAAGAGTGTGTAGACAATTTATTTCTGACTATATACAAAATGAGAGGGGAGAGGGCAATGGTAGTTATGTTTCTGGATCGGAATATATAGTGTCTGGCTGACTGAGAATGCCCTTAGTAATCATAAAGGGTGTCTTGATAAATTGTCTGACACAATATTAAAGAAGTCAAGCTTTAACCCAGGTGAGTATAAAAAAATGCCATAATCTTAGATGGCTACTTTGGGGTAAAGTATGCTCTCAAGGCAAAAGCATTATTTGTAAATACAACATTGCCACCGAGGATGGGAAACTCCTTGGAGGTACTATCAGAAAACCTTTAAAATGAAACAGGACACCTGTGCCAAACCTTAACTTTCAGTACTTTTTTAAATTAGAATTTCAACTGAAGACATTGTTAACAAATAAAAGGATGCCTTCAGCCAAAAACGTGTCTACACCGGTTTGACTGTTTAAACATATAAACATCAAACAAGGGTACTATTCAGGTACAAGTCAGTGCATACTGTTATCAATAAGGGAAATTGCTAGCATTTTAAAGAAGGGGTGTGGAAATAAATTTTCAACCATTGTAATCTGCCATATGGTTATCACCTGTTGACAAACTAGGAAAAATTGTAGAATTAGATTATGTATAGATTTATGGTCAATAAACAAAAATATTTGGGTGAATTGTTCCTCCTCTCCTAAACGTGATAAGACAGTGACCGCCCTTCATGATGCAAATGTTTTCTTCACATTTGACTTCAAGAGTGCTCCATCAGTTCAAGCTGAGTTTTAAGGACCTTGCGGCATGTCACACACCTAAGGATACTTTTATATCTAAACAGATGACATTCAATCCTGGATACACTTTTTCATTTTTCAATGTTATATGTGTGATCCATTTAGGGATATAAAAGGCTTAACAATGTTTCAAGATGACATTTTAGTATATGGGTTCAACATGGAGAAACATAACTGGAAAAAGTCCTCAGTGTTCCTAAAGACAGGGGTTTGACTCTACAGAAATAGAAGTGTGTTTTCAAGTAGAATATTTGGGTCTTTTCATCAGCAGATAATGTATTTTTCCCAAACCTAACTATGTAGGAGCAATTGTTTTAGCTGTACACCCGCAAAAAAATGCAACATCCATGAACAGCCACACACTAAGGTACCATTCATCACCCAACTCAGGGTAGCTCCAGTATTTATCTGCCCTTATTGGAACCTTCCCACGACAGCACTCCTGGGTGACCCGACGGCTTCTGGAAGGTGGCTGGTAATCCTAACCTTCCAAGACACATACCCACTCCCACCAAAGGGAAGCAACTGGAAGAACTGAAGAAAAAAAACAGGGAAAAAGATATAGAAGACAAACTAGAAACAAGCAATACAGTACTAGAAAATTATGCAAAACATTTCAAGACATTTATAGTCATTATCAAAGGCACATTTGAAATAAGAAATACTGTACTAGCATGTCATCAAAACATTCTAAGTCATTACATAATCATCCCACCAGGCAGACTTATTGACACTCCTCCTTCTGAAATTGTCACACTGTAAGTTACATTGGCTATGGGATACTAGTTCTGGAGTTGGAATGGGAACAGGAACTCCAACAGTACTAGTGCCAATGCCATCCGCTTTCCCAGTCTAGGCATACATCTGACTTCACTATTATTCAGCCTGACAACATTTTTCATAACAGCCTCAAACACAAAGGGTCCCATAAATGTAGACCTGCCTTTCATTACAAAACCTAGTCACTTTACAAGTGCTTCATCATCAACTTTCCCTGGTAACTGCTTTACACAATGCTTGAAGTTGTACTGTTGTTTATGTTTAGCCTGATATTCATTCTTCAGTTCCGTACTTTTCATCAGTTCATTGCGTTTCTTCTGATCCCTCATCATCCTTCTTTCAAGAACACTCGCACCCACCCAAGCAGCATTCAGCTTTGTGTTTCAAACCATGCCTCTCATCAACAAGAATGGTCACTTAGAAGTCACAATACTGAGGGTATTTCAGTAGGCCCACCATAACTCATGTAGAACGCCAGCCAAAGGCAACTTAACGCCCAATGCTCTTTGAGCAGTGGTTTTAAATAATTTATTCATGCTCTAAGCAAGACCATTTCTTTGTAGTGAATACAATGCTGTTCACAGATGCACCATGGACACCTCTTCAGCAACCCTTGCATTTCTTGAGAGGTCAATCAAACCCAGTTGTCCATGATAATGTGGTTAGGAACCCTTTCCCAGACAAACACCTCCTTAAGGCAATCCACAACCACCTCGTGTGAAGTGAACTCATACACTTTGTTGCAACCCACTTGGACATATAGGGGGTCATTCTGACCCTGGGGCCACCGACCACGGGAGCACCGCCAACAGGCTGGCGGTGCTCCCACGAGCATTCTGACCGCGGCGGTTCAGCCGCGGTCAGAAGCGGAAAGTCGGCGGTCTCCCGCCGACTTTCCGCTGCTCGGGGGAATCCTCCATGGCTGCGGAGCGCGCTCCGCAGCCATGGGGATTCTGACACCCCCTACCGCCATCCTGTTCCTGGCGGGTCTCCCGCCAGGAACAGGATGGCGGTAGGGGGTGCCGCGGGGCCCCTGGGGCCCATGGCATGGGCACTGCAGGGGCCCCCGTAAGAGGGCCCCGCAAAGTATTTCAGTGTCTGCCATGCAGACACTGAAATACGCGACGGGTGCAAACTGCACCCGTCGCACCCCTGCAACTACGCCGGCTCAATTCTGAGCCGGCGTCCTCATTGCAGGGGCATTTCCTCTGGGCCGACGGGCGCTCTTTTGGAGAGCGCCCGCCGGCCCAGAGGAAATGTTAGAGTGGCCGCCGCGGTCTTGTGACCGCGGTGCGGTCATTTGGTGGCGGAACCTTGGAGGACGGCCTCCGCCGTCCGCCAAGGTTAAAATCAGGCCCATAATCTACCAACATCATCACATAACGTTCACTAGGAGGTAATAATAGAAAAAGGGCAACAAATTCCAAACCCAGTTTCTTACACAGTTCATCAGGGATTTCTAAAGGAGCTAATGGAGCCTTAAACACTGTTTTGTTCTTACCACTATGGGCACATGAAATACAATACTTGAGGACCCTCTCCACTTGGCGATCCAAGCCTGGCCACCAATATAACTCCCTCACTCTGACCTTGGTAAGACTCCTTTCAAGGTGACTCTTATGAGCTACATTAATACTATCTCTCTCAATCCCATAGGAGGAATCATCCTTGTTCCTCTAAAGAGTTCTTTACATCCCAACTTAACTCCTATCTCAAATTCCAGAGCTCTTTTAAGGTTTCTGGGAGGCCTTTATACTGAAGGCATCCTTTCTCAATTAATTTGTTGAGGTCCATCGCTTCTGCATCCTTCTCCCTAGCTAACTGTCATTCATCTTCACTAATAACATTCTCACATTTTCAACTGACTGAGGATAGGTCAGACGCTTCAACTTTTCCCTCAATGGGCAAGCAACACAAACAATCCTCAACCTTGTTTTTCACATAAGAGACGTCTTACACTTGAAAATTTAATTCCCTTAAACTTTCTTTTTATCTCTACATCTTGGGAGCAACTTCATCACCCTTCCTTGTAGAAAATAAGTGAGCTAAAGACCTATGGTCAGTCCCGACAGCAAAAGGCATCCCCCACATGTAAAACTTAAAATGCTTAATTGCCCACGTGCAGGTCAAAACCTTTGTCTCGATTACTGAGTAACACTCCTCAATCTTTTGAGAGAGTCTTTTGGGAGAGCG
This sequence comes from Pleurodeles waltl, assembly GCF_031143425.1. Taxonomy (NCBI): domain Eukaryota; kingdom Metazoa; phylum Chordata; class Amphibia; order Caudata; family Salamandridae; genus Pleurodeles; species Pleurodeles waltl. Next base: position 400,580,285 of record NC_090448.1, read on the forward strand.
TGAGCAAAGACTACCACTCTTTCTTCACCATCTACCACCTGAGATAAAATAACACCTCGACCTTTAAAACTTGCATCCTTTGGTAATATAGGATTCCTAAATACATCAAAATGACCCAAGCCTGGTATATTGCTGATGTTATTCTCAGTGGACTCAAATGCTGGTTTACATTTTTCTGTGCAATCAGACTAGATTCCGTTTTTCAGAATTCCTCTTATGAATTGAGCTACAGGTGAAAGCTTGGAGATACCTTTAGAGTAGAATTCTGATAACCCAAGGAAAGACCTCACTTGGTCTTTATCCTTCGGGGAGGATGCTTTCTCAGAGGATTCGACCAACTCCAGTTTCAGCTTGATACCTACTGCAGATATAGGCCCTCATTACAACCCTGGTGGTCGTTGGAGAAATGGCGGTAATACCGCCAACAGGCCGGCGGGAAAAAAATGGCATTACAAGCATGGCGTGACCGCCATGCTAAACCGCCACGTCTCCACTCCGACCGCCAGGGTGGTAAAGACTGCTGGGCTGGAGACTTCGGTCTCCAGACCAGCGGCTGTCACAACACCGCCGGCAGTATCACGACCCCGCGTACCGCCATGGATTTCGTGGGGTTCTGTACCGCCACAAAATCCATGGCGGTAGGCACTATCAGTGCCAGGGAATTCCTTTCCTGGAACTGATAGGGGTCTTCCCCACCCCTCCCCCTCCCCAGAATCCTTCCCCCACACCCCAACCCCCCTACCACCCCCCAAAGGCGGCAGGACCCCCCTTCCCACTCCCCTAACATCAAAACACCCCCCCACACGCACACAGACACTACCATTACACATACCCGCACACGTACCAACAAACATACCAACAGGCACACACACAGTCATACATGCACACATATATACAGACATACATGCACACATACTCACAGACATACAGACAGACACACACACATTTTCAAACACACAACACCCCCGCATGCATACATGCACTCACACCCCCCTCTACATACTCACACTCACACCCCTATGCATGCACACAACACACAACACCCCCATCCCCCTCCCCTAATGGACGATCACCTTACCTGGTCCGGTGATCCTCCGGGAGGGAACGGGATCCATGGGGGCTGCTCCGCCGCCAGCATCCCGTCACCAGAACACCGCCACACCGAATCCTGGGACGTGATTCGGTGGGCGGTGTTCTGATGACGTGGCGGTGGAGGTGGAGCAGCCTCCACTTCCCCGCCGACCGCCAGTATGGCTGCTGGCGGCTCTCCTTCCGAAAAGGACAGCGGGCTGCCAGCTGTCATAATACGCTGTGCGGAAAACCACCTGCACTGGCAGCCTTCAGCACAGCGGTACCTCGGCGGTCTTCCAAAAAGACTGCCGAGGATAAAATGAGGGCCATAGTGTGACCCAGGTAGGTGATCACAGTGACACAGAATTTACATTTTTCTTTCTTAAGTGTAAAGCTTGCCTTCGTTAGTCTCTCTAATGCAAACTTTAAAGTAGCATCATGTTTCTCCATATTCTTCCCACAGACTAAAATGTAAGCCTGGATAAAAAGAACATGAGAAACACATTCTAATATTTTTTTCATTATTGTTGGAAGCAGGCTCCTGGTGACGCTAGCCCTAATGGCATCCTGATGAAACGGTAGGCCCCCAATGGCATAACAAGGGATGTAAGGTACCTGGATTCCTTGTGCAGTTTCACCTGATGATAAGCGGAAGAGAGATCCATGACACTAAATGCACTTGCACCATCAAGTTTAGCCAGACCCCCTGAGTTATAAGGCATCTATTCATATGCGTTTGTTTAAATTTCTGGGTCAACGCACATCCTTATTTGCTTGCCCCCATAGATGCATTGACTTTGAGCAGCATTGCCAGCACCCCCAAATTTCACTTGTTACCCTCTACTGGAGAAGGACAACAAACCTGAAATTTGTCTTCTCCCTCCTTTTTTTGTGATTAGCTCCTTGCTGTGTTATTGGACTGACAGGCTCTGGGGTGCACTTGTGCTCTTGGAGTGGTACTAAACATGAGAAGACTGTGAGAAGCATTGCTAACACCCCCAAATGTCACTTGTTACTCTTTACTGAAGAAGTCTAACAATCCTGAAACATGTGTCTAGAGATACATGGCATTGGCTGCACCAACAATAGTGAATACTAAAGAGTTTCGATTGAAGTGAGTGTTTTCATGCATTGCATTTACCACATATCTGGACTAACTGTGTGCTGATGTGCCAGGAAGTGTGCTCCCTCCTCTTCTTGTGATTTGTCCCTTGCTTTGTTATTGGGTTGACAAGCTCTGGGATACAGCTGTGCTCTGGGAGTGGTACTAAACTTGAGGAGACTGTGAGCAGCAGTGCTAGCACTCCCACATTTCACTTATTACTCTTTACTAAAAAGGACAACAATCATGAAACATGGTTAGAGATACACAGCACTGGCAGCACCAACAATGGTGAATACTAAAGTGCTTCAAAAATGGTGAGTGTTTTAATGCACTGCTTTTACCACATTCATCTGGGCTAACTGTGTGCTGATATGTCAGGCAACGTGCTCCCTCTTTTTGTGATACTCTCAGTTTTTCTTTGGATTCTGGAATAAAATTCATGCTGTTCCAAGACAACATTTATTTTGGTATCAACATTCTTTTCCAACATCAATAACGACATGTTAAAAGTATCTCTTGATTCACCGTCACCATCTGCTACTGCCAGAGTTTCCAAATTATAGAAGTATCGCTGACTTCAACACCAAGGTGTGTATAAGAATCAGTTGTTTCCAGGCAGCAGAAAACCTCTCCCCGCTTATCTCCAATAAATAGGAATCAAATAGTTTTTATAGTGCTTTCATGGTAACAATGGTTCACTTCTCTCAGATAGGAAGATCAGGGTGAAGACATGCTAGCAGGCGCCATGCTCAGATGGGAAGTACAATAAAAAAAAAATCTATCAAAACAATTCAAGGTATAGAATAAATCCTGTAAGGGCAATGAGGTCCTAAATAATCTGCCCTGGATTTGTTAGAAACGAATCAAAAGTCAATTTGTGAGTAAAAGAAACAGGTAAATACCGCTGGACTTGAGCCTGATTTCTAGCCCAAGTATAGAAAAAATGCTCTAGAAATGTGTGCATTATTCTCCTCTGTTCATTTAAAGCCAAAGAACAGAGCTGACTGCGGCCCACGGGCACGAGCAACTGAACACAGGAGAAAAAAGTTCACCCAGTCTAGTGTGGTCGCTGCATGCTGTGCATCATGTGTGTTGAGCATCAGAGAAAATTACATCACAATGGAGGGTCCCACGGAGAGAGAGAGACTCGGTCTAGTCTCTCCGCTGGAACATTCGGGAGAGGAAGTGACCTGCAGCGGCAGGATTGGTGGACAGGCAAGTGGGGGTGGTACATGGGTGGGGGTTTATTAAGGGCTGTAGGGGAGGGACCGGCCTCTTTTCCGCGCTGCTCATCGCGCGTAAAGAAAATTGGTCGGTCCCTGGGGATAATAATTTTTTCAGGCAAGTCTTGATTTTCTGTGTAACGCCTCTGCGTCATGGCAACCGGCCACGACGCGGAAGTGGTAAGGGCCGCGCTTCGTGTCTTGGGCGAAGCCGGCCGGGCCTATCTACTCAGGCCTGGTGTTCTTGACCAGGCCTGGGTCGGCATGGCGCACCCGACGTGAATCGCGACAGGCCGGGTAGCGGCTGCAGTTGCTGCATGTATGTCTATAGAAAGGCCCAAAAAGAAAAAAACAGGTGGGGGGAGGGCACGCAGCGCGTCTATGCCCCAAGGGAATACTTCAACATGGGAAGTCAGTCAGGACGGGGGGAGGCCCAACAGCAGGTCGGGGGGCAGGCCTTCGTAATACAGACAGGGACAGGCCTGGCTGGGCCTGCAATAGATATGGGGGCCCTAGTAGCGAATGAAGGGCTAGTGCATCAACAGGCTGGGCACAGTGGTGGTACATGGCCACTGGATCTCTCCATGCCAAAAGGTGGACAGGGCATGCAGAAGGGTCTCCTGCTAAGAGGAAGGCCAAGAGTGCTGGCAAAGGTTTGGGGGGCAGCAATGAGCATGGTGCAGGACACAGAAGGGAGGGCCACAGCGCCTGTTTCAGATGGGTGTGGAATGGCAGGCCAGGGTGAAGTGGTTTCTGGACTAGTACAGGAGAGCCCTGAGTCAGGCAGGACGGGGCAGATGAGGTTGGACGCAGGAGACACGTGGGACCTGGAAGCCAGGATAAGGGAGCAGAGGCGCATTGTGGCTGAGACGGAGGAGAGATGAGCGCAGTTGTGTAAGGACAGGGACGTAGTTAGGGGCAGACAGGTGAAGCGTCCGGTTGGGGGGAGGTCTGAAATAATGCCTAAAGGCCAGCCTTCAGTGAGAGGTAGTTGGGTCTGGGTGCCCCAGGTAGAGGAGGGGAGGGATCAGGAGGCTGGTGCAGCCGGAGGGTCTAGTGGCGCGATGAGCATGATTGCCGCACACGGCCATGATGGGCGCGGAGAGTCAATGCCAGTGGTCGAGGCTGGCAGAAGGAAGGTGATACAAGTGGGGCCTGTTCCCCGTACCCACAAAGGGGGCCTGTTGGAACTTTAAGAAGGGTTTCTGTTCCAGACAGCCTTGTAAATTCAAGCATGATTGCTCCAAGTGCAGGGGTCGTCACCCAGTCACACAGTGTTTTTCACTCTCAACCCCATCCGAGCAGTGGAGGGCGACCAAGGGAAGAGGCATGCAAGGCGCTCCTCAGTCAAAGGGCTCCTACACCTACTGCTCCTACACATTAGGTTGGAAGCTCTTTTGCCCTGGTTACAAAGTTATCCCGATAAGGACACGGCTTGTAAATTGGAATGGGGTTTTAAGGAAGGTTTCAGGGTTAGTTACCAGGGCCCGAGGATCAGGAGATGGGCGGACAAGTTGCGGTCTGCAAAGGAAATGCCACAGATAGTGAGGGACAAAATACGCAAGGAAGTGTCTTTAGGCAGAGTAGCAGGCCCATGTTATGACTGGCCCATGCAGGAGTTAATAATATCTCCACTGGGCGTGGTACCTAAGATGGTGCCTGGTGAGTTCTGCCTGATACATCATTTGTCATGGCCGGAAGGTGCTTCGGTCAATGATTACATTGCACCAGAGGATACTAAAGTAGTGTATGCATCTGTGGATGATGCCATTAGGCTAATACGTGGGTGTGGCCAAGGGTCGGAATTGGCGAACTGTGACATGCAATCGGCTTCCAGGCTCTTGCCTATTCGCCCAGATGATTTTGAGCTCCTGGGGATGCAATTGGATGGGGCAATATTTGTCGACAGAGACCTGCCAATGGGCTGTGCCACCTCTTGTGCGCTGTTTGAAGCGTTCAGCACCTTTGTACAGTGGGTTTTCGTGAAGGTAAGTGGGCATCAGACGGTGACTCACTACCTGGATTATTTCTTGTTTGTCGGAGGGGCAGGATCTGGGGCTTGTGGACGGGCCTTGGCTGTTTTTCAAAACCTGTCTCGTCAGATGGGAATACCTTTGGCCACAGAAAAAACGGAGGGGCCGCAGTGTGTATTGACTTTTTTAGGCATTGAACTGGATGTGGGAGCCCTAATAGCACCGCTACCTGCCAACAAAGTGGACGAGATTCTGGAATTTCTGGGATGCATACGGTCCATGCACAAGATTGATTTGCGTACAGCGCAAAAGCTGTTAGGTTATCTCAATTTCGCTTGCAGAGTAGTGAGAGGGGGTAGGACGTTCTGTAGGAGGATGGGCCTCGCCATGTCAGGTGTTACCCTGCCATATCATAGGGTACAGGTGTCTTTGGGACTGAGGGAGGACAAACGGGTCTGGAAGACATTTCTGACGAGTTTCAACGGGGTCTCAATGCAGTTTGGAGAGAGAGACATGATTTGGCAAGTGCAGATATTTTCTGATGCAGCAGGCGCTAATGGCTTTGGGCTTTTTTTGGGATGGCAGGTGGTGTGCGGAGACATGGCCGGATCAATGGCTTAAGCAGGGTAGGAGCATAGCACCTCTGGAATTTTTTCCTTTGCTCGTGGCCCTGGCAGTGTGGGGCGAGTAGCAGGCCCATTTTATGACTGGCCCATGCAGGAGTTAATAATATCTCCACTGGGCGTGGTACCTAAGATGGTGCCTGGTGAGTTCTGTCTGATACATCATTTGTCATGGCCGGAAGGTGCTTCGGTCAATGATTACATTGCACCAGACGATACTAAAGTAGTGTATGCCTCTGTGGATGATGCCATTAGGCTAATATGCGGGTGTGGCCAAGGGTCGGAATTGGTGAACTGTGACATGCAATCGGCTTCCAGTCTGTTGCCTATTCGCCCAGATGATTTTGAGCTCCTGGGGATGAAATTGGATGGGGCAATATTTGTCGACAGAGACCTGCCAATGGGCTGTGCCACCTCTTGTGCGCTGTTTGAAGCGTTCAGCACCTTTGTACAGTGGGTTTTCGTGAAGGTAAGTGGGCATCAGACGGTGACTCACTACCTGGATTATTTCTTGTTTGTCGGAGGGGCAGGATCTGGGGCTTGTGGACGTGCCTTGGCTGTTTTTCAAAACCTGTCTCGTCAGATGGGAATACCTTTGGCCACAGAAAAAACGGAGGGGCCGCAGTGTGTATTGACTTTTTTAGGCATTGAACTGGATGTGGGAGCCCTAATAGCACCGCTACCTGCCAACAAAGTGGACGAGATTCTGGAATTTCTGGGATGCATACGGTCCATGCACAAGATTGATTTGCGTACAGCGCAAAAGCTGTTAGGTTATCTCAATTTTGCTTGCAGAGTAGTGAGAAGGGGTAGGACGTTCTGTAGGAGGATGGGCCTCGTCATGTCAGGTGTTACCCTGCCATATCATAGGGTACAGGTGTCTTTGGGACTGAGGGAGGACAAACGGGTCTGGAAGACATTTCTAACGAGTTTCAACGGGGTCTCAATGCAGTTTGGAGAGAGAGACATGATTTGGCAAGTGCAGATATTTTCTGATGCAGCATGCGCTAATGGCTTTGGGCTTTTTTGGGATGGCAGGTGGTGTGCGGAGACATGGCCGGAGCAATGGCTTAAGCAGGGTAGGAGCATAGCACCTCTGGAATTTTTTCCTTTGCTCGTGGCCCTGGCAGTGTGGGGCGAGGAGCTGGCAAACAGGACCGTGGTTTTCCACATTGATAACATGATGGTTGTTGACTTAGTTAACAGGCAAAGGGCAAAAGATCTCAAGGAGCTGCTCCTTTTATGGCAGTTTATGCTTAGATGTCTATCCATGAATGTTATATTCAAAGTGGCGCACATCCCTGGGGTGTATAATGAGATTGCAGATTCCCTGTCTCGTTCACAGTGGCAACGTTTTTGCACCTTGGCGCCTGGAGCAGAATAAACCAAGACAGCGGTCCCGGCAGACATTTGGGAATGGGGGGGCATGATGATCACTAGGCTGGTGGAGATGTCATTAGCTGAGTCCATACGACGGAGCTACCGACTGGCATGGTTGGAGTTTCAGAATTATGACAGCTTTTCTGTACATTTCTGGATGCAGAACGACAGGGAGCTTGAGTTGCGAGCGTTGCATTTTGTTCTGTTTTTAATTCACAAGGTTTTATCGCCCGCCACAATAGGGGGCAAGTTAGCAGGGGTTTCCTTCTACGGGAAGCTGTTTTTTGGTTGTGATCCAGCTAAGGATGACATGATGGGGAAAATGTTGAAAGGTTGGGGTCGAATGAAAGGGGGGTCAGTCATGTCAGTCAGGGAACCGATTACTTTTGAACTGCTGCGCGAGTTGTTGCATGCCTTGCCTGTGTGCTGCATAGATTCATATGAATTGGCCCTGTTTCGTTTATGCATGGTGTGGATGTTTTTTGGGGATTTCAGGGTGTCAGAACTCCTTGGTGTAGGCAAGGCTGTTGGTTTGAGGTGTGAAGAGGTTCTGAGTCAAGGGGACCGTTTGGGTATCTGGCTCAGGCGCTCCAAAACTGATCAGCTAGGAAAAGGAAAATGGGTGTGGCTGCAGAAAGGTGGGGATGCTACTGCGTGTCCGGTTTTGGAGTGGATGAGTTTGCAAGTTTTGAGGGCACCTGTTGGGGGGAGTGGGGTTTTTACTCATAGGTCTGGTGCTAAGCTTACGGCTTTTCAGTTGTTGCAGGTATTGCGAATCGCAGTGAGGAGGACGGGTCGACAGCCTTCGGGTTTTGATACACATTCTTTCAGAATAGGGGCGGCTATGGCTGCGGCTCATTTGGGTTGGGACTGGCCACAGATTCGGAGGATTGGGAGGTGGAAATGTAGGTGCTGTGAGCGTTATGTGAGGCCTTAAAGGCGAGTAGTGGTGAAGCTGCGGGTGGGCACTGGCAAACAGTTTTGGGGAGTTGGGGGGTACTTGGTATGTTGGAGATATTACACTCTTTTTTCTTTTCAGGTTGCGTGTTTGATCCAAGGAGGGAAAAAATGGTTACGTGGCTGGTCGGCCATTCCTTCATTCACTGGGCGGCAGAGTTTGCGGTAAAACAAGTTTATGGACGAGCAATGGGACTACCTAGTAAACAACATGAAGTTTTTTTGTGGAGAAAGAGTGGCATGAGATGGGGCAATCTTCTTCCATTTATAACCTCTGTTTTGCCGACCAGGGGTTGTCCTGATTTGCTCTTGCTTCACCTGGGTGAGAATGACCTGGTCAAACTTTCGGGGCTCACACTCCTGCAACATATGCAACGGGATCTGGAGCTGCTTAAACAGAAATTGCGTGGCACATGCTTGGTGTAGACTGAGTTTGTGACTCGTAGAACATGGAGGGGGGCTATCAAGCATGGAGACATAGAACGGGCTCAGAGGAAGCTCAATAGAGCTATGAGGGTTTTTTGTCAGGCACAAGACATCAAAGTTTTATGCCATGAAGACATTATGGACCAAGAAGAAGCATTGTTCAGGTCTGATGGGGTGCACCTGTCTGAATTGGGGAATACATATTATCTTACGGATTTGAGGTTACTTGTAGGTGATTTATGGGGTGAAAAGATATGTCTCAAAGGAAAAGTATGAAGGAAGTATGTTGCAGTAGTGTTCGTGGTGGGGCAGCAAAAATACCAAGTGGGTTTGTGCTGAGTGGCAGTAGATGGGGGAGGGTGGAGAGTCAGATGCGGGCCTGGCCACCCTTCCAGAGGGAAAAGAAGCAGGTAAAGGATGAGTGTGTGGGGGATGCCCGAAACAGGTAGGGAATGAAAGGAAAAGGGGAATGTGTAGGGGTATGGAAGTGTAAAGTGAAGGGAGGGGTTGAAAGGATGATCAATGATAATGTTTAAAGTTGGGGTTATAATGTTGGGGTTATTGTTGAAAGTTTGATAAAAGTATGTATAAGTTGCAATCCTGTCCTAAATAAATGGCCTTTTACACTAAACTGACTGATTTACTGAATGGGTCCCGATGGAGGGTCCACCGGAGAGAGAGAGACTCGGTCTAGTCTCGGTCTAGTCTCTCCGTGGGAACATTCGGGACAGAAAGTGACCTGCAGCGGCAGGATTGGTGGACAGGTAAGTGGGGTGGGACATGGGTGGGGGTTTATTAGGGGCTGTAGGAGAGGGACCGGCCTCTTTTCCGCACTGCTCATCGCGTGTAAAGAAAATTGGCCACCCGCCCACCCGGCATGTAGATAGGTTCATGCGAGAGAGTAGTAGGTCAAAATAAATAAATAAATAATCAAATAAGAGCGTGTTGAGGGGAGAGCTTGATAGGGAGGTTTGGGACGCCAGTTAGGGCAGGTTGCGACAGAATACAGGAGGCAGCCATAGGGTGGTCACCCCTAACTTTTTGACTGCCACTCTCCACTTTTTAGATACTGTTTTTGCTGTTTTTAGGACTCTGCTCACTTTACCACTGCTAACCAGTATTAGAGTGCATATGCTCTCTCCCTTTAAACATGGTAACATTGGATCATACCCAATTGGACTATTTAATTTACTTATAAGTCCCTAGTAGCGTGCACTATGTGTGCCCAGGGCCTGTAGATTAACTTAAGTAGCCCCTTAACCTTGTCTCAGGACTGCCATTGCAAGCCTGTGTGTGCAATTTCACTGCCCATTCGACTTGGCATTTAAAAGTACTTGCCAAGGCTAACATTCCCCTTTTTCTACATATAAGACACCCCGAAGGTATGCCCTAGGTAACCCACAGGGCAGGGTGCTATGGAGGCAAAAGGAAGGACATGTACCTAGGTAGTTTACATGTCCTGGTAGTGTAAAAGTTCTACATTCGTTGTTACACTGCTGTGAGGCCTTCTCCCTTCATAGGGTAACATTGGGGCTGCCCTCATACATTGTTTGAGTGGTAGCTGCTGATCTGAAAGGAGTAGGAAGGTCATATTTAGTATGGCCAGAATGGTGACATAACATCCTGCTGACTGGTGAAGTTGGATTTAATATTACTTTTTTAGAAATGCCACTTTTAGAAAGTGAGTATTTCTCTGCACTCAAATCTTTCTCTGCCTTACAATCGACGTCTGGCTGCGTTTATTTGACAGCTCCTTATGCATTCACTCAGACATGCCCCAAACACAGGATACTCAGCCTCACTTGCATACATCTGCATTTTGAATGGGCCTTCCTGGGCTGGGAGGGTGGAGGGCCTGCTCTCACACAAAGGACTGCCACACCACCTACTGGGACCCTGGCAGACAGGATTGAACTGAAAGGGGACCTGGTGCACTTCTAAGCCACTCTTTGAAGTCTCCCCCACTTCAAAGGCACATTTGGGTATATAAACAGGGCCTCTGCCCCTACCAACTCAAACACTTCCTGGAGAACTCAGACACTTCCAACTCAGACACTGCCAAGAAGAACTGCCTGGCTGCCCAAAGGACTCACCTGACTGCTTTCTGTGAAGGACTGCTGCCTTGCTGTTGCCTTGCTGCCTTGCTGCTCTTTGGCTGAGGTGAAGAAGTGCTCTCCAAGGGCTTACATGGAGCTTGCCTCCTGTTCCCTGAAGCCTCAGGACCAAAAAGACTTCATCTCTTCAAGAAGGACTCCTTGTGCAGCGAAACTCAATGCATAGCCTGCCAGAAATGACGCACAGCCTGCACCGCAGTGACAATGTCACTGCACGCCGAACCAGAACGACGCAGCCTGACTTGGCAATGAGAAGATCGACGCAGCGCCAGCGTAGTGACCGGAAATTCGACGCACAGCCCACTGGATCGACGCATAGCTGAGCCGGAACTGCGCAGCCCGACTTCCAGAGAGGAATCGACGCAGCGCCTGCCGTGCGGTAGAAAATTAGACGCAACGCCCACTGGATCGACGCAGCTCCTGAGACTTCGTCCTGCGAGTGCAGGAAATCCATGCACCGTCCCCGGCATGTCTGAAAACCCCGCAACCCGAAGAGGATCCACGACCGAGCGCCACAAATCGACGCACAGCCGTCCCTGAGTGAAAACTAAATGACGCATCGCCTTGTGCGGCCCGAGAAATCAACGCAGACCCCTTTGTTTCAACGCATCTCCTCCTCTGCGGTTCTTTGCAGAGATTTTTCACACAAACCAGGTACTTTATGCATGAAAGAGACTTTGGCCCTCATTACAATCCTGGCAGTCGGTGTTAAAGCGGCGGTAAAAAAAATTAGATCATGACCACAGCAGAAACCGCCAACATAGACAGCCACTTTAACACTCTGACCGCCACGGCGGTAGCAACAAACACTGCGGCGGTCGCCGCCAACAGACAGGCGGAAGACAAAGTACTGCCCACACTATTATGAGAGGCTAATCCGCCAGCTTTTCTGGGGCGGTACCAACGACATCAAAAGCACGGCAGAAACAGTACATCGAAGGGGAACCACTCACCTTTGGACACTCCACAAAGAACCAGGACGCCATGGAGCCCGAATTGCAGATCCTCCCCATGTTGGTGTATCTTCTCATACACCAGGAAGTAGAAAGAAGGCGGCGGCGGCGGCGACGACGGTGAGTACTGCTCCTAGCACACAGGGGAGGGGAGGAGGGAAAAGAGAGTGACACACACACACACGCAACAAGCAACACCCCCACCCCCGCCCTCACCCACAACACCATACACACTAACACATCCAACAACATTACTGATACACCCCGTCCCCCCCTGGAAGAACGCAAGGACAGAAGGAAATGAGTGTAACCAGTGTAATATTGGAACATGCGGATATAGCAATAGATTTTTTAATTATCACTATATACAAATATTTACATTATGTACACAAGGCCGTGAACTGTCCCTTGTAAATGTCCGCAGACCAGTGGTCCCAAAAAGCATGGGCGAAGCCCACACATGACACCTGCCTCATAACGGAGAGACCACTGCAGGGGCATCAGGTTGAAAAAAACACAGGAACCTCAGGGGGAAGGGGAGGGGGGCACCTGTAGGAAAGTACCATCTTGCCTGGCATGTTACCCCCATATTTCACTGTATATATGTTGTTTTAGTTGTATGTGTCACTGGGACCCTGCCAGCCAGGGCCCCAGTGCTCATAAGTGTGCCCTGTATGTGTTACCTGTGTTATGACTAACTGTCTCACTGAGGCTCTGCTAATCAGAACCTCAGTGGTTATGCTCTCTCATTTCTTTCAAATTGTCACTAACAGGCTAGTGACCAATTTTACCAATTTACATTGGCATACTGGAACACCCTTATAATTCCCTAGTATATGGTACTGAGGTACCCAGGGTATTGGGGTTCCAGGAGATCCCTATGGGCTGCAGCATTTCTTTTGCCACCCATAGGGAGCTCTGACAATTCTTACACAGGCCTGCCACTGCAGCCTGAGTGAAATAACGTCCACGTTATTTCACAGCCATTTTACACTGCACTTAAGTAACTTATAAGTCACCTATATGTCTAACCTTTACCTGGTAAAGGTTGGGTGCTAAGTTACTTAGTGTGTGGGCACCCTGGCACTAGCCAAGGTGCCCCCACATTGTTCAGTGCCAATTCCCCGGACTTTGTGAGTGCGGGGACACTATTACACGCGTGCACTACATATAGGTCACTACCTATGTGTAGCTTCACAATGGTAACTCCGAATATGGCCATGTAACATGTCTAAGATCATGGAATTGCCCCCTCTATGCCATCCTGGCATTGTTGGCACAATCCCATGATCCCACGGGTCTCTAGCACAGACCTGGGTACTGCCAAACTGCCTTTTCAGGGGTTTCACTGCAGCTGCTGCTGCTGCCAACCCCTCAGACAGGTTTCTGCCCTCCTGGGGTCCAGCCAGGCTTGGCCCAGGAAGACAGAACAAAGGACTTCCTCAGAGAGAGGGTGTTACACCCTCACCCTTTGGAAAATGGTGTTAAGGCAGGGGAGGAGTAGCCTCCCCCAGCCTCTGGAAATGCTTTCATGGGCACACATGGTGCCCATTTCTGCATAAGCCAGTCTACACCAGTTCAGGGACCCCTCAGCCCTGCTCTGGCGCGAAACTGGACAAAGGAAAGGGTAGTGACCACTCCCCTGACCTGCACCCAGAGCTCCTCCAGTGTGCTCCAGACCTCTGCCATCTTGGAAACAGAGGTGCTGCTGGCACACTGGACTGCTCTGAGTGGCCAGGGCCAGCAGGTGACGTGAGAGACTCCTTCTGATAGGCTCCTTCAGGTGTTGCTAGCCTATCTTCTCTCCTAAGTAGCCAAACCCTCTTTTCTGGCTATTTAGGGTCTCTGCTTTGGGGATTTCCTTAGATAACGAATGCAAGAGCTCATCCGAGTTCCTCTACATCTCTCTTTTCACCTTCTGCCAAGGAATCGACTGCTGACCGCGCTGGAAGCCTGCAAAACTGCAACAAAGTAGCGAAGACGACTACTGCAACTCTGTAACGCTAATCCTGCCGCCTTCTCGACTGTTTTCCTGGTGGTGCATGCTGTGGGGGTAGTCTGCCTTCTCTCTGCACTAGAAGCTCCGAAGAAATCTCCTGTGGGTCGACGGAATCGCCCCCCTGCAACCGCAGGCACCAAAGAACTGCATCACCGGTCCTCTGGGTCTCCTCTCAGCATGACGAGCGAGGTCCCTTGAATCCAGCAACTCTGTCCAAGTGACTCCCACAGTCCAGTGACTCTTCAGTCCAAGTTTGGTGGTAGGTAAGTCCATGCCTCCCCACGCCAGACTGCATTGCTGGGAACCGCGTGTTTTGCAGCTACTCCGGCTCCTGTGCACTTTCCGAGGGAATCCTTTGTGCACAGCCAAGTCTTGGTCCACGGCACTCCAACCTGCATTGCACGACCTCCTGAGTTGTCCTCCGGCGGCGTGGGACTCCTTTGTGCAACTTCGGGTGAGCACCGTTTCACTCCACTTTGTAGTGCCTGTTCTGGCACTTCTGCGGGTGCTGCCTGCTTTTGAGAGGGCTCCTTTTCTTGCTGGGCGCCCCCTCTGTCCCCTGACGCAATTGGCGACATCCTGGTCCCTCCTGGGCCACAGCAGCACCCAAAAACCCTAACTGCACGACTTGCAACTAGCAAGGTTTGTTTGCGGTCTTTCTTCAGGAAAACACTTTTGCACGACTCTCCACGGCGTGGGACATCTATCCTCCAAAGGGGAAGTTTCTAGCCCTTGTCGTTCTTGCAGAAACCTCAGCTTCTACTGTCCAGTAGCAGCTTCTTTGCACCCACAGCTGGCATTTCCTGGGCATCTGCCCACTCTCGACTTGATCGTGACTTTTGGACTTGGTCCCCTTGTTCCACAGGTACCCTCGTCTGGAAATCCATTGTTGTTGCATTGCTGGTTTTGGTCTTTCCTGCAGAATTCCCCTATCACGACTTCTGTGCTCTTTGGGGAACTTTAGTGCACTTTGCACTCTCTTTTCAGGGTCTTGGGGTGGGCTATTTTTCTAACCCACACTGTTTTCTTACAGTCCCAGCGACCCTCTACAAGGTCAGATAGGTTTGGGGTCCATTTGTGGTTCGCATTCCACTTTTGGAGTATATGGTTTGTGTTGCCCCTATCCCTATGTGTCCCCATTGCATCCTATTGTAACTATACATTGTTTGCACTGTTTTCTAATACTATACTGCATATTTTTGGTATTGTGTACATATATCTTGTGTATATTTGCTATCCTCATACTGAGGGTACTCACTGAGATACTTTGGCATATTGTCATAAACATAAAGTACCTTTATTTTTAGTATATCTGTGTATTGTGTTTTCTTATGATATTGTGCATATGACACTAGTGGTACTGTAGGAGCTTCACTCGTCTCCTAGTTCAGCCTAAGCTGCTCTGCTAAGCTACCATTATCTATCAGCCTAAGCTGCTAGACACCCTATACACTAATAAGGGATACCTGGGCCTGGTGCAAGGTGTAAGTACCCCTTGGTACTCACTACAAGCCAGTCCAGCCTCCTACCTTGGTTGTGCAGCGGTGGGATAAGTACTTTGTAACTACTTACCACTTTTGTCATTGTACTTTTCATAAGAGAAAAATATACAAAACAAGTTCAGTGTATGTACACCTAACCAAAAAGTTTTGCTTTTCTTTTCTCACTTCTTTTCTAAAGTGCTGAAAAGTACCTCTAAACTTTCTAAAAAGTTCTTAAAAAGTTTTACAAGTTTTTTTCTGTCTTTCCAAAAGTTCTGAAAAACTTTTTTCTCACTTTTTTTATCCCTTAAACACTTTCTAAAAATGTCTGGCACAGGCCAAACTGTTGATCTGTCCAAACTTGCTTATGATCACCTTAGCTGGAAAGGAGCAAGGAGTCTCTGCATAGAAAGAGGTTTAAGTGTAAGGAAGAATCCCTCTAGAGAACTGTTGGTTAATATGCTTGTTGAACAGGATAAGGCCAGAGGTGCCACTTCTGTTGAGAAATTAGCTGATGGTTCCCAATCTGACCCTGGGGCACCCCTAGCAAAAGATTTAGAAAGGAAACTTCCTAGCCTGCCCATTATCAGACAACCTAGCATAGCTGGTACTGATGTAGAGTCACACCATAATGATAGTGTTGTCTCACATCACAGTAAGAGTATTCCTTCTCATCATAGTAGAAGTGATGTTTCTGTTAGCCAAGCTGTTAGGGTGCCATCTGTTAGGGACAGGTCTCCTTCTGTTCATTCTCACCATACTTCTGTTTCAAGGCATGTCCCACCCACTCACCCTGATGACAGAGTGTTAGAAAGGGAGCTCAATAGATTGAGAGTGGAACAAACCAGGCTGAAGCTCAAGAAGCAACAGCTGGATTTGGATAGACAGTCCTTAGAAGTGGAAAGAGAAAGACAGAAATTGGGTTTAGAAACCCATGGTGGCAGCAGCAGTATTCCCCATAGTCATCCTGCAAAAGAGCATGATTCTAGGAATCTGCACAAGATAGTTCCCCCTTATAAGGAGGGGGATGACATTAACAAGTGGTTTGCTGCACTTGAGAGGGCCTGTGTAGTACAGGATGTCCCTCAAAGGCAGTGGGCTGCTATCCTATGGCTATCATTTAGTGGAAAGGGTAGGGATAGGCTCCTTACTGTGAAAGAAAGTGAAGCCAATGATTTCAAAGTTCTTAAGAATGCACTCCTAGAAGGTTATGGCTTAACCACTGAACAGTACAGGATGAAGTTCAGAGAAACCAAAAAGGAGTCTTCACAAGACTGGGTAGACTTTGTTGACCATTCATTGAAGGCCTTGGAGGGGTGGTTACATGGCAGTAAAGTTACTGATTATGAAAGCCTGTATAACTTAATCCTGAGAGAGCATATTCTTAATAATTGTGTGTCTGATTTGTTGCACCAGTACCTGGTAGACTCGGATCTGACCTCTCCCCAAGAATTGGGAAAGAAGGCAGACAAATGGGTCAGAACAAGGGTGAACAGAAAAGTTCATACAGGGGGTGACAAAGATGGCAAGAAGAAGGATGGTAAGTCTTCTGACAAGGGAGGGGACAAATCTAAAAATGAGTCTTCATCAGGCCCACAAAAACACTCTGGTGGGGGTGGTGGGTCCAAATCCTCTTCAAATCAAAACAAAGAAAAGAAACCATGGTGCTATTTATGTAAAATAAAAGGCCATTGGACAACAGATCCCAGTTGTCCAAAGAAAAGCACCAAGCCTCCTACCACTACAACCCCTGCTGCTACACCTAGTGCCCCTAGTAATAGCAGTGGTGGTGGGAGCAAACCTACTAATAGCCAATCCAAGAGAGTAGCTGGGCTCACTTTTGGTAACTTAGTTGGGGTTGGTCTTGTTAGGGAGACCACAGAGGCTGTGTTAGTCTCTGAGGGGGCTATTGATTTAGCCACCTTAGTTGCTTGTCCCCTTAACATGGATAAGTACAAGCAACTACCCCTAATAAATGGTGTTGAGGTTCAGGCCTACAGGGACACAGGTGCCAGTGTTACAATGGTAATAGAGAAACTGGTCCACCCTGAACAACACCTACTTGGTCACCAGTACCAAGTAACCGATGCTCACAACGACACACTTAGCCACCCCATGGCTGTTGTGAATCTCAACTGGGGGGGGGGGGGTTACTGGTCTAAAGAAAGTTGTGGTTGCCTCAGATTTACCTGTAGACTGTCTACTTGGAAATGATTTAGAGATATCAGCTTGGTCAGATGTGGAGTTGGAGGACCATGCAGCAATGCTGGGCATTCCAGGGCATATTTTTGCTTTGACAAGGGCTCAGGCCAAAAAGCAAAAAGGACAGGGTGACTTGGATCCTGGAAGAATGGACCAAGAGCTCCCTAAAGCTAGGGCTAGTAGAAGTAAATCACTACCTACTATCCCTCCCTCTACAGTGGATTCTTCTTCTGAGGAAGAAGAATTTCCACCCTGTGCAGAACCTACACCAGAGGAGCTGGAAGCATACACTGCTGAGCTTTTGGGTGAAGGGGGGCCTGCCAGGGAGGAGCTGAGTGTGGCACAGCAGACCTGTCCCACACTAGAGGGTCTAAGGCAGCAAGCTGTCAAACAAGCAAATGGGGATGTCAGTGACTCTCACAGAGTTTACTGGGAGGACAACCTCTTGTACACTGAAGCAAGGGATCCAAAACCTGGAGCTGCCAGGAGATTGGTGATTCCTCAGGAGTACAGAAAGTTCCTCCTAACTCTAGCCCACGACATTCCCTTAGCTGGACATTTAGGTCAAATGAAAACTTGGGACAGGCTTGTCCCCTTGTTTCATTGGCCTAGAATGTCAGAGGACACCAAGGAATTTTGTAAGTCCTGTGAAACCTGTCAAGCCAGTGGCAAGACAGGTGGCACTCCAAAGGCACCCCTTATTCCACTGCCTGTGGTTGGGGTTCCCTTTGAAAGGGTAGGGGTTGACATAGTTGGCCCCCTTGACCCTCCTACTGCTTCAGGCAATAGGTTTATCTTGGTGGTAGTGGACCATGCCACCAGATATCCTGAAGCAATTCCTCTAAGGACCACTACAGCTCCTGCAGTGGCAAAGGCCCTCCTGGGAATCTTTTCCAGGGTGGGCTTCCCAAAAGAGGTGGTATCAGACAGAGGAAGCAATTTCATGTCTGCTTACTTAAAGGCCATGTGGAAGGAGTGTGGTGTTACATACAAGTTCACTACACCCTATCATCCACAAACAAATGGACTGGTGGAGAGATTTAACAAAACTCTCAAAGGCATGATTATGGGACTCCCTGAAAAACTCCGCAGGAGATGGGATATCCTGTTACCTTGCCTCCTTTTTGCTTACAGGGAGGTACCCCAAAAAGGAGTGGGCTTCAGCCCCTTTGAACTCCTATTTGGGCACCCTGTGAGAGGTCCTCTAACACTTGTTAAAGAGGGTTGGGAACAACCTTTAAAAGCTCCAAAGCAAGACATAGTGGACTATGTACTTGGCCTCAGATCAAGGATGGCTGAGTACATGAAAAAGGCCAGTAAAAACCTTCAGGCCAGCCAAGAGCTCCAAAAGCAATGGCATGACCAGAAGGCTGTTTTGGTTCAGTACCAACCAGGGCAGAAAGTGTGGGTCTTGGAGCCTGTGGCCCCAAGAGCACTCCAAGATAAATGGAGTGGACCCCACACAATTGTTGAGAAGAAGGGTGAAGTCACCTACTTAGTTGACTTAGGCACTGCCAGGAGTCCCCTTAGGGTGCTCCATGTCAATCGCCTGAAACCCTACTATGACAGGGCTGATCTCACCCTACTCATGGCAACAGATGAGGGACAGGAAGAAGAGAGTGACCCTCTCCCTGATCTCTTCTCTTCCACAGAACAAGATGCTCTGGTGGAAGGTGTAGTACTGGCAGATTGTCTTACTGCTGAGCAGAAAGACCACTGCATAAATCTCCTGGGTCAGTTTTCTGAACTTTTCTCTACTGTGCCAGGCACCACTTCTTGGTGTGAGCACACTATAGATACTGGAGACAGCGTGCCTGTCAAAAGTAAGATCTATAGGCAGCCTGACCATGTCAGAGACTGCATAAAACAAGAAGTGCAGAAAATGCTTGAACTAGGAGTGGTTGAGCACTCTGAAAGTCCATGGGCCTCTCCTGTGGTACTTGTACCAAAACCTCATTCCAAAGATGGAAAGAAGGAAATGCGGTGTTGTGTAGACTATAGAGGTCTCAACCAGGTAACCAAAACTGATGCTCACCCTATACCCAGGGCAGATGAACTAATAGATACACTGGCATCTGCCAAGTATCTAAGCACTTTTGATTTGACTGCAGGGTATTGGCAGGTCAAATTATCAGAAGATGCAAAAGCAAAAACTGCATTTTCAACCATTGGAGGCCATTACCAATTCACAGTAATGCCTTTTGGATTGAAAAATGCACCTGCCACTTTTCAGAGGTTGGTGAATACAGTCCTGCAAGGGCTGGAAGCTCTTAGTGCAGCATATCTAGATGATATAGCTGTCTTTAGCTCCAGCTGGGATGATCACCTGGTCCACCTATGGAAAGTTTTGGAGGCCCTGCAAAAGGCAGGCCTCACTATCAAGGCTTCAAAGTGCCAGATAGGGCAGGGGAAGGTGGTTTATCTGGGACACCTAGTAGGTGGAGAACAGATTGCACCACTTCAGGGGAAAATCCAAACTATTATAGATTGGGTTCCCCCTACAACTCAGACCCAGGTGAGAGCCTTCTTAGGCCTCACTGGGTATTACAGGAGGTTCATAAAGAACTATGGCTCCATTGCAGCCCCTCTTAATGACCTCACCTCCAAGAAAATGCCTAAAAAGGTATTGTGGACAGCTAGCTGTCAGAAAGCTTTTGAGGAGCTGAAGCAGGCCATGTGCTCTGCACCTGTCCTGAAAAGCCCCTGTTACTCCAAAAAATTCATTGTCCAAACTGATGCATCTGAATTAGGGGTAGGGCAGTCCTTTCACAACTTAATTCTGAGGGCCAGGATCAACCTGTTGCTTTTATCAGCAGGAGGTTGACCCCTAGAGAAAAGCGTTGGTCTGCCATAGAGAGGGAGGCCTTTGCTGTGGTCTGGGCACTGAAGAAGTTGAGGCCATACCTGTTTGGCACTCACTTCATTGTTCAGACAGACCACAAACCTCTACTTTGGCTAAAACAAATGAAAGGTGAAAATCCTAAATTGTTGAGGTGGTCTATATCCCTACAGGGAATGGACTATACAGTGGAACATAGACCTGGGAGTACCCACTCCAATGCAGATGGACTCTCCAGATATTTCCACTTAGACAATGAAGACTCATCAGGTCATGGCTAGTCTTATTGTCCTTCGTTTGGGGGGGGGGAGGTTGTGTAGGAAAGTACCATCTTGCCTGGCATGTTACCCCCATATTTCACTGTATATATGTTGTTTTAGTTGTATGTGTCACTGGGACCCTGCCAGCCAGGGCCCCAGTGCTCATAAGTGTGCCCTGTATGTGTTACTTGTGTTATGACTGTCTCACTGAGGCTCTGCTAATCAGAACCTCAGTGGTTATGCTCTCTCATTTCTTTCAAATTGTCACTAACAGGCTAGTGACCAATTTTACCAATTTACATTGGCATACTGGAACACCCTTATAATTCCCTAGTATATGGTACTGAGGTACCCAGGGTATTAGGGTTCCAGGAGATCCCTATGGGCTGCAGCATTTCTTTTGCCACCCATAGGGAGCTCTGACAATTCTTACACAGGCCTGCCACTTCAGCCTGAGTGAAATAACGTCCACGTTATTTCACAGCCATTTTACACTGCACTTAAGTAACTTATAAGTCACCTATATGCCTAACCTTTACCTGGTAAAGGTTGGGTGCTAAGTTACTTAGTGTGTGGGCACCCTGGCACTAGCCAAGGTGCCCCCACATTGTTCAGGGCCAATTCCCCGGACTTTGTGAGTGCGGGGACACCATTACACGCGTGCACTACATATAGGTCACTACCTATGTGTAGCTTCACAATGGTAACTCCGAATATGGCCATGCAACATGTCTAAGATCATGGAATTGCCCCCTCTATGCCATCCTGGCATTGTTGGCACAATCCCATGATCCCATGGGTCTCTAGCACAGACCCGGGTACTGCCAAACTGCCTTTTCAGGGGTTTCACTGCAGCTGCTGCTGCTGCCAACCCCTCAGACAGGTTTCTGCCCTCCTGGGGTCCAGCCAGGCTTGGCCCAGGAAGACAGAACAAAGGACTTCCTCAGAGAGAGGGTGTTACACCCTCTCCCTTTGGAAAATGGTGTTAAGGCAGGGGAGGAGTAGCCTCCCCCAGCCTCTGGAAATGCTTTCATGGGCACACATGGTGCCCATTTCTGCATAAGCCAGTCTACACCGGTTCAGGGACCCCTCAGCCCTGCTCTGGCGTGAAACTGGACAAAGGAAAGGGGAGTGACCACTCCCCTGACCTGCACCTCCCCTGGGAGGTGCCCAGAGCTCCTCCAGTGTGCTCCAGACCTCTGCCATCTTGGAAACAGAGGTGCTGCTGGCACACTGGATTGCTCTGAGTGGCCAGGGCCAGCAGGTGACGTCAGAGTCTCCTTCTGATAGGCTCCTTCAGGTGTTGCTAGCCTATCTTCTCTCCTAAGTAGCCAAACCCTCTTTTCTGGCTATTTAGGGTCTCTGCTTTGGGGATTTCCTTAGATAACGAATGCAAGAGCTCATCCGAGTTCCTCTGCATCTCTCTCTTCACCTTCTGCTAAGGAATCGACTGCTGACCGCGCTGGAAGCCTGCAAAACAGCAACAAAGTAGCGAAGACGACTACTGCAACTCTGTAACGCTGATCCTGCCGCCTTCTCGACTGTTTTCCTGGTGGTGCATGCTGTGGGGGTAGTCTGCCTCCTCTCTGCACTAGAAGCTCCGAAGAAATCTCCCGTGGGTCGACGGAATCGTCCCCCTGCAACCGCAGGCACCAAAGAACTGCATCACCGGTCCTCTGGGTCTCCTCTCAGCACGACGAGCGAGGTCCCTTGAATCCAGCAACTCTGTCCAAGTGACTCCCACAGTCCAGTGACTCTTCAGTCCAAGTTTGGTGGAGGTAAGTCCTTGCCTCCCCACGCCAGACTGCATTGCTGGGAACCGCGTGTTTTGCAGCTACTCCGGCTCCTGTGCACTTTCCGAGGGAATCCTTTGTGCACAGCCAAGCCTGGGTCCACGGCACTCCAACCTGCATTGCACGACCTCCTGAGTTGTCCTCCGGCAGCGTGGGACTCCTTTGTGCAACTTCGGGTGAGCACTGTTTCACTCCACTTCGTAGTGTCTGTTCCGGCACTTCTGCGGGTGCTGGCTGCTTCTGAGAGGGCTCCTTGTCTTGCTGGGTGCCCCCTCTGTCCCCTGACGCAATTGGCAACATCCTGGTCCCTCCTGGGCCACAGCAGCACCCAAAAACCTTAACCGCACGACTTGCAGCTAGCAAGGCTTGTTTGTGGTCTTTCTTCAGGAAAACCCTTCTGCACGACTCTCCACGGCGTGGGACATCTATCCTCCAAAGGGGAAGTTTCTAGCCCTTGTCGTTCCTGCAGAAACCTCAGCTTCTACTGTCCAGTAGCAGCTTCTTTGCACCCACAGCTGGCATTTCCTGGGCATCTGCCCACTCTCGACTTGATCGTGACTTTTGGACTTGGTCCCCTTGTTCCACAGGTACCCTCGTCTGGAAATCCATCGTTGTTGCATTGCTGGTTTTGGTCTTTCCTGCAGAATTCCCCTATCATGACTTCTGTGCTCTTTGGGGAACTTTAGTGCACTTTGCACTCACTTTTCAGGGTCTTGGGGTGGGCTATTTTTCTAACCCTCACTGTTTTCTTACAGTCCCAGCGACCCTCTACAAGGTCACATAGGTTTGGGGTCCATTCGTGGTTTGCATTCCACTTTTGGAGTATATGGTTTGTGTTGCCCCTATCCCTATGTGTCCCCATTGCATTGTAACTATACATTGTTTGCACTGTTTTCTAATACTATACTGCATATTTTTGGTATTGTGTACATATATCTTGTGTATATTTGCTATCCTCATACTGAGGGTACTCACTGAGATACTTTGGCATATTGTCATAAAAATAAAGTACCTTTATTTTTAGTATATCTGTGTATTGTGTTTTCTTATGATATTGTGCATATGACACTAGTGGTACTGTAGGAGCTTCACTCGTCTCCTAGTTCAGCCTAAGCTGCTCTGCTAAGCTGCCATTATCTATCAGCCTAAGCTGCTAGACACCCTATACACTAATAAGGGATACCTGGGCCTGGTGCAAGGTGTAAGTACCCCTTGGTACTCACTACAAGCCAGTCCAGCCTCCTACAGCACCTCAGCCGGAAGATGGTACGACGCCACTGCCCCGCGAGGGGGCTCCATGCCCACTGCTTGGTCCTGGGGAGTGCAGAGCCACAGTCTCTCAAGTGGGTGGTTTGCCCACTGCCTGCTCCTGGGGAGTGAAAAGCCACAATCTCTCAAGTGAGTGGTTTGCCCACTGCCTGCTCCTGGGGAGTGAAAAGCCATAATCTCTCAAGTCGGTGACATGTTCATCTGGTTCTGGAGGGGGCATTGTGCCCAGAGTGCTTCATCCTGCCAAGGATAGGGTGAGTGGATGCATTTCTCCACTGGTTCTGGAGGGGGCATTGTGCCCAGAGTGCTTCATCCTGCCAAGGAGAGGGTGAATGGATGCATCGCTCCACTGGTTCTGGAGGGGACATTGTGCCCAGTGATGCTGCACCTGGGGTGTGGCAGTTCCCATTACCTCACCTGGGTGTCTGAGCCACGAGATGTACATGGAACAGGTAGCATGATACTCCATGGAGGCAGAGCCACACTCCATCCTGTGGCGACTTAGGCTGCCAACTGCTGGTCGTGCCAGTGCTGCTGGTGGTGCCTCAAGTGGCGTGACCAGGGTCCAGGAAGTCACCTGCAGCCTCGGACGGCTGCCCACTGGGGATGCTGCTGACGTCCGATATAGTGGTACCGGCTGGGCACGTGGTGGTGCAGATGGTGATGCAGGTGGCTGCGGCGGTGGCAGTGGCTGCGGCAGTGGCTGCGGCGGAGATGCTGCCAGTGCTGGCCTTGGTGCAGGTGTCTGTTGTGGTGGAGGGAGACAGCATACTGTCTCCGGCAGCCTCGGATGGCTGATCCTTGGGGAGGATGCTGCAGACTGACGTTGTGGCAGCGGCGGTGCAGGCGGTGGTGCAGGTGGCGGTGCAGTTGGCGGTGCAGGTGGCAGTCGTTCCGGTGGTGGTGACTGTGGTACTAGTCGCTGCCATTCCTGAGGAAATGGTGGTCACCAGCCCCTCACCAGGAGGCATCGTGCCCTGTGGTGACTTGCCCTTTGTCTTGTGTCCCTTCCCCACCTTGGCAGTCTCTGCTGGGACCTTGGCACTGTCCTCTCTGTGTTTGGGTGAGGCCTTGCTGGGTGGGTGGTGCGACTTTCCCCTGCTGGAAGCCGGCCCCTTCTTGACCTTGGCAGGTGGCAGAAACTGGTGGTTCCTCACATCTGTAGGTGGCACACTAGCAGCTCAGACGGGTGCCCCCTTCGATCCACCCGGACTTGCACAGATCACAGCAGACGCAGATGTGGAGGCTGAGGTGCTGGGCTGGGATCTAGACATCCTGGCCCTAGGGGAAGGAGGGGGGGAGGAGTAGGGAAGAGGTCAATGTTAGCTAGGAAAAGTTTCTCAGAAACACTGGGACGGGAAGATGGAGGGGGTGTGGGAGTGGAGGAAGAGGTAGTGGTTGTAGGAGGTGTACGTCTGCTGAGTTTGGGTGAAGGTGCATGGGCTGGAGGCTGTTGTGAGGTGGATTGCTGTTGAGTGGGTGTGTGCCTGTGTTTGTGTACCTTGGGAGGAGGGCTCACAGACACACTGGGAGAGGACACAGGGGACTTGTGAATGGTAGTGGGGGTTGTGATTGCACATGAGTGGTGTGTTGTGATGGGCGTGCTGGTGATGGAGGCAGTGGCTGATGATGTAGTGCATGCAGGTGTGAGTGGAGACGAGACTGGGAGGGAGGTGGAGGATGTGGAGGAGGGGGACACAGTGGAGGAAGTAGATGTTGATATGTGTGCATGGGTATGGTGCTTGTGTGAGTGCCTGTGTGATGTGTGGTGCTTATGTTTTCCTGAGCCACTTTTGTGTGTTGATGTGTGTGCATGCTGGTCTGTAGGTGTGCTTGGGATAGGCTGAGGTAGAGGGGATTAGGTCGGGTAGTGGAAGTTGGAGGGGGGAGGCTGGACACAGGGACAATAGCTGCCATCAGTTCTGAGGCCAGAGCCTGAAATGGTCTCTGTTGGGCCGCCATGCCAGAATGAATGCCCTCCAGGTATGCATTTGTTTGCTGCAAATGCCTCTCGACACCCTGGATGGCATTCGGAATGGTTGACTGCCCAATAGTGAGGGATCTCAGGAGGTCAATAGCCTCCTCACTGAGGGCAGCAGGGCTGACTGGGGCAGGGCCTAAGGTGCCTGGGGCGAAGGAGATGCCCACCCTCCTGGGTGAGCGGGCACGGGAAGCACGCTGAGGGGCTGCTGGGAGGGCGGTGCTGGTAGGGAGGTGGCGGCTGCACCTGTAGTTTGGGTGGGCACAGAGGTGTCTGCCACCGCCAGGGAGCTTCCATCAGAGGAGGAGTCGTTGTCGCTGGTATCCCCTTCTGTCCCCGTCGTGGAGCTCCCCTCACCCTCTGTCCCACATGTGCCTTCACCCTTGGTGGATTTACCCTCATGGGCCATGTGGAATGCAGCTCCCTCCGTCGCGGGTGCCTCTGCCCCTCCGCCAGATGATGCTAATGCAGACAAGGACAGGGTGAAAAAACAAGAAGGGGGGGAAGACAGAGGACACACATGGTCAATACCAGCAACACCACTACCGTTGGCAGACACAACACACACTGAGCTGCCCTATGCACTAGGCCTTGCCCAAACACTCACTGTGGTAGTCACCAGCCCATGGGGTACAATGCCTAACGCCAGCACATGCACACCTGACACCCACAGGACCTTGCACACTAGTAGCTGCCCAATTGTACCATTGGGGTAGGGGTGCTTCTGAGCCTGCAAACAAGGGACATACCCTGGCATGACCGCCCTGGCCTAGGAGCACCCACAGCCCCTGCCCCCCACCCAGATACTTACTAAACCGCACAGAGTCAGCTCTATGACACTGTACTCACCCCCTTGTGGCTGCTGTGATGTCCTCAAGCGCCCATCCAACTCTGGATAGGCCACCGCCAGGATGCGGAACATCAGGGGGGTCATGGTGCGACAGGCACCCCTTTCTCGTTGGGAGGCCAGCCCCAGATAGGCCTCCGCCGTCTTCTTGCTCCAGCACCGCAGATCCTCCCATCTCTTGCAGCCCTGGGTGCTCCATCTGTGATAGACCCCCAGGGTCCGCACTTCCTTGGCAATGGCACGCCAAATACCCTTCTTCTGGTGGGTGCTGACCTAGAGGGGAAGGACAGGAGGAAAGGGAATTACTCACCCTTCCGGACCATCATACTCATTGCCAACCAGTTCCCACCCATGCCCTGCCGCACATACACTGACCATCCTCACATGCAGCACTCAGCCCACCCGCCCAACATGTGCCTTACATCCACACCACTCAAAACAGGCATTGCCCACGCGTCATCCTCACAGTGTACTCACCTGTTTGTCTGGAGGACCGTAGAGTAGCGTGTACTGGGGGAGGACCCCATCCACCAGTTTGTCCAACTCCTCCGCAGTGAAGGCAGGGGTTCTTTTCCCAGACACATAAGCCATTGTCGCTTCCAGACTCAGGTCACAGCAGCACTTGCAGTGTAAGTCCTCTCCTGTTGATGGTCAGGTATCAAGTGAGTGAACAGATAGAAAATGGCAGTGATGTCCGTGGCGGTGCGTACCATCACGTCCGGCGTACATCGCCATTGGCTCCTGGAACACATAGGGCCCAATGATAATCAATGCGGGGTTGCGTGGCGGTCTTTGACCGCCTACCGCAACGCTGCACAACGCCAGCGCAGTTACCTCATTTCCCCTTGTCCATCCACACAAGTCAGGCAGCCGCCATTTCAGGGGTGCACATGGCATGGCACCTAACTGCATCACAGCACATATTGGCACATATATGGACTCACAATTTCACACACAGATTCTGTAACATTACTTCAGACACAGTTGTGCTACCTATGTGGTAAACAACCCTCTTCTCACTGTTCTCCTCCATAGGCTACAACCACAGGGGCAGATGATGAGATGGTGGCATCTTCCGGTGTACAGACCCCTGGTGGACCTGTCGACAATGGAAGACAGACACATCGTGATCACATACAGACTTGATCGGGCCACAATCCAAGAACTGTGTGCCCAATTGGAGCCAGACCTGATGTCAGCTATCCACCAGCCCACAGGTATACCCCCTCTAGTGCAGGTCCTGTCAGTGCTCCATTTCCTGGCAAGTGGCTCCTTCCAAACTACAGTGGCCAGGGCATCTGGGATGTCTCAGCCAATGTTTTCTAACATGTTGAGCAGGGTGTTGTCTGCCCTGCTGAAACACATGTGCAGCTACATTGTGTTCCCCCAGGTGGATGATTTGGCCACAGTGAAAGCTGACTTCTATGCCCTGGGACATATCCCCAACATCATTGGTGCCATTGATGGTACACATGTGGCATTTGCCCCCCCCCCCCTACAGAAGTGAACAAGTGTACAGAAATAGAAAAAGCTACCATTCGATGAATGTGCAGAGGGTGTGTTTGGCAGACCAGTACATCTCCCATGTGAATGCCAAGTATCCTGGCTCTGTGCATGACGCCTATATCTTGAGGAATAGCAGTATACCTAATGTGATGGGCCAACTCCAGAGGCACCGGGTGTGGCTAATAGGTGAGCCCAAGGTCCCCAACCACTATAAGTAGGTGTCTTGGTATGGGGTTGTCCCTAAGGGTTAGTGTGTGTCTAACAGTTGTCCCTCGAAATATGCAGGTGACTCTGGTTACCCCAACCTCTCATGGCTACTTACCCCAGTGAGGAATGCCAGGACAAGGGCAGAGGAACGCTACAATGAGGCACATGGGTGAACTAGGTGTATAATTGAGAGGACGTTCGGCCTCCTGAAGGCCAGATTAAGGTGCCTCCATCTAACAGGTGGCTCCCTGTACTACTCACAGAAGAAGGTGTGCCAGATAATCGTGGCATGCTGTATGTTACACAACCTGGCATTGAGACGCCAGGGGCCTTTTCTGCTGGAGGATGAGCCTGGTGATGGTCTAGTGGCAGCGGTGGAGCCTGTGGACAGTGAGGAAGAGGAGGCAGAGGAAGAAGATACTGACAACAGAACGAACATCATCATGCAGTACTTCCAGTGACACACAGGTAAGAGACTGTAACTCCTCTTCACATTTCAGTATACTTTAGGACATTGTACCTGGCAGCCTCTTAACCTCTGTCTATGGACACTGACTGTTACCTTTGGATTTCCTCTTTGCAGATCTGTGTACCCCATTCTGCCTTCTGCTATGTGTACTCTGCTGCCCAAAAACTGTCATACATTGGTATGAGTAAATGAACATTTACATTGCAATTTGTTTCTCATGTTGTAGTAATACATTTGTGAATGATCAGACTGACTCCAGTTTGATTTATGATTAAAGGGTGTTTATTTAGGTTCTAATGGGTATAGGGGTATGTGCAAGGGGCTGGGTTGATGGTGGAGGAATGTCCAGTTAGAGTCCAGTCTCTTGGTATCACAGGTGCATTGTCCAAGGGGACATAGGAAGGGGAACAATGGCAGTTCAGGGTGGACAGGGTGACATAGTGGGACAGAAGGGTGGCAATCAGGAGGGTCCTATTTCCTGGCGGGGGTCTTGGCAATGTTCTCTGCCTTCTACCTGGATCGCAGGGACCGTTTGCGGGGTGGTTCTCCTTCTGCAGGGGGTGGGGTGCTGGTGGCCTGTTCTTCCTGTGGCAGGGCCTCCTGTCCACTTGCGCCGGCGGAGGTGGAAGGCTGTCCCTCGGTTTGGCTAGTGTCAGGGGCCCTTTGTTGAGCCACTGCCTCCCTCATGGTCTTGCCCATGTCAGCCAGCACCCCCGCTATGGTTACCAGGATGGTGTATATTTCGGTGAGGTCATCCCTGATCCCCATGTACTGTCCCTCCTACAGCAGCTGGGTCTCCTGAAACTTGGCCAGTACCATGCCCATGGTCTCCTGGGAATGGTGGTATGCTCCCATGATGTTGGAGAGTGCCTCGTGGAGAGTGGGATCCCTGGGCCTGTCCTCCCCCTGTTGCACAGCAGTCCTCCCAGCTTCCCTGTTGCCCTGTGCCTCTGTCCCCTGAACCGTGTGCCCAGCGCCACTTACCACAGGTCCCTGATCGTCCTGGGTTAGTGGGGTTGCCTGGGGTCCCTGTAGTGGTGGACACACTGCTGATTGACGTGCCCCGGGGACAGTGGCATGGGCCCGCTGGGTGGGTGCTGTGCTGGTGTTTCCTGAGGGGGGAGGCTCTGTGGTGGGTTGGGACTGTGGCTGGGGAACCAACTGTCCAGAGGTCCCAGATGGGCCAGGCTGGTCATCCTGATCCAGGCGTGCAGAGCTGCTGTCATCACTGTGGGCCTCTTCTGTGGGGGGACTAGATATAGCTGTCACCTCCTGTCCAGTGGCGTTGGGTAGGGGTCCTGTTGGGATGGAATTGCATTGTTATTGTATCTGTGTGTGGCATCTTGTGCAACGGGTGTGTTTCCCTGTATAAATGTGCTTGCACTGTCACCTTGGCCTTGTGTGAGTGGTGATTATGAGGGCTGGGTGAGTCTATCTAGTGTGCATGCTGTGGTGATGGGTGTCCATGCAGGTCTGTGATGGGTGTCCATGCATTTGTGTGGCATGCAGGGCTTGGTATTGGGATGTGTGGGTTGTGCTAGTGGGGTATATGTGAGGTGATGGCGTGATGGGGGTGAGGGTAGGGGTAGGAGTTTGTGATGGCATGCAGGTAGGGTGGGGGGGGTGAAGTAGTTAAGATTTGACTTACCAGAATTCAGTCCTCCTGCTACTCCTGCGAGGCCCTCACGACGCATGATCACCAAGACTTGCTCCTCCCATGTTGTTAGTTGTGGGGGAGGAGGTCGGGGTCCACCGCCAGTCCTCTGTACAGCAATCTGGTGTCTTGATACCACAGAATGCACCTTCCCCCGTAGGTCATTCCACCTCTTACTGATGTCATCCCTGGTTCTTGGAAGCTGTCCCACATCCTGTCGACGATTCTCCTCCAAGGCTCCATCTTCCTTGCAATCGACGTCTGCTGCACCTGTGATCTGAATAGCTGCGGCTCTACCCAGATGTTTTCCTCCACCATGACCCTTAGCTCCTCCTCAGAAAACCTGGGGTGTCTTTGAGGTGCCATGATGTAGTGTGAGTGATGTGTGAGGTGATGTGTGGGGTGCTGTGTTGTGATGTATTATGTGATGTGCGTGGATGGAGTATGAGTGATGGTGTTCTGTGCCTCTGGGTGAAGGTGTGGTCTTTGCTTTTCTCTCTCTGCTTGTTCTAATTTGTTTATTGAAAGTGTTGTGGGTAATGTGGGTGTATGTTTTATAGTGGTGAGGGTGTGGTGTGTGTAGGTGTGCCAGGTGTGTGTAGTTTGAATTATCTAATCTGGTTGTGTTTTGTCTATGTACGTGTATTTTGAGCGCGGCAGTGTGTACCGCCAATGGTTTACCGCAGTTGTAAGACCGCTGCGGTGATTCGTGGGTCGTGATACTGTGGGCGTGTTCCTGTTGGCGTGACGGTGTGGGTCTTGCTATCGCCAATTGATCACTGACCTTTGGTGTGGCGGACTTGTGTGGGTGTCTGTATAGTGGCGGACTTGTCTGTGTGGGTCATAATACCCGTAGCGGCATTCCGCCGCGGCCATGGTATGTTGGCAGCCGTCGGCATGGCGGTAAGCGGAATTTACCGCCATGGTTGTAATGAGGGCCTTTGTTTGCTTGTAAAAGACTTAAGACACTTTATATTACTTTTCAGTGATATCTCTAGGTTTACTTATTGCATCTTTGATAGTTTTGACCTGCATTTAACCAGATAAATATTATATATTTTTCTAAACAAGGTGTGGTGTATTTTTGTGGTGCTATATGGTGGTATTGTATGATTTATTGCACAAATACTTTACACATTGCCTTCTAAGTTAAGCCTGACTGCTTAGTGCCAAGCTACCAGAGGGTGGGCACAGGATAATTTGGATTGTGTGTGACTTACCCTGACTAGAGTGAGGGTCCTTGCTTGGACAGGGGGTAACCTGACTGACAACCATTTCTAACACTAAAGATAAGGAGAGATTGGTGAACGGTAATGCGTGTTTTTCCAGGCAACTCATTGCCAGTGTTGCAATGCTTCCATGCAATAAGAGCTACACTCTCAGGTAAGTGTTCTGGTAATTATTTGAGCTGTGTCTTTAACCAACCAACCCAGAGTAGCTCCCGTCTTCAAATGCCTTTATTGGAACTTTGCCATCACAGATATTCCTGGATGGCCCAACAGCTTTTGGAAGATGGTTTATAATCCTAACTTCAAGGCACTAAGCACAAACTAGTATTATGCTTGTTTTATGTGTATGTTTCCTAGCAGAACTAAATCAGTCCAGGTATTAGTAAAAAGCGATGTAGACTTTAATTGGAATGAAGATGCAATTACTTCAATGGCATTAAAGAATGCATAATGTCTGCCCAATCTTTGAACAATTTGATCCTACATTAAAATGACAATTTTGGTAGGTGCTAGTGCCTAATGGATTGGTAGGGTTTTGGCACAATTGGATGGAAAAGGTGAAAAGCCCATAGGTTTCACATCACACATTTCCTGGCCCACAAAATGTAATTACTCCCTAAATGCAAAAACGAAATTCGAGCTTGCACATGGGATGTAGCAAGGTTCAGACAATGAATGTGGACAATTGGTATGAGACCTGATCTGAGACCATTGGTGCAGATCCTCTCAGGTGTGGCAAAGTCCCCACTGACCATGCTAGGAACCTAGGCATCGTTCTGGACAACAAACTAATCATGATATCTCAGGTCAACCCAGACCCCTCCTCCTACTTCTTTATCCTCTGCATGCTTCATAAAATATTCAAATGGCTACCTCAAAGCTCCAGATGCACCATCACCCAAGGCCTTATCTCTAGCCGACTGGACTACGGCAATGCTCCCCACGCAGGGATCGCAGGTCACCTCTGTAGGAAAGTACAATTTTTCTGGCATAGTTACCCCCACTTTTTGCCTGATGTCAGTGTGTTTGGACTGTAGTTCACTGGGATCCTGCAATCCAGGACCCCAGTGACTGTGCTCTCCCCTAAATTTAGTTGTTGATAACTTTTCACACCTACAATTGGCATACTAGTGCACCGATGTAAGTCCCTAGTATATGGTACCTAGGTACCCCATGGGCTGCAGCATGTATTATGCCACCCATGGGAGCCCATGCAAACTGTGACTGCAGGCCTGCCATTGCAGTCTGCGTGAAAGGGTGCGTGCACCCTTTCACTGCCAAACCGGACCACTGTACTTAGACATTATAAGTCACCCCTCTAGTAGGCCCTTCAGCCAAAGGGCAAGGTGCATGTCTCTAAGTGTGAGGGTACCTCTGCATGAGAAGGGTACCCCTACAGACCTCAGGCCAATTCCTGGACTCTGTAAGTGGAGAGAAGCCATCTTAAGGTATGTAGTGGACGAGTGGTCGAGCTACATAATGGCTTCTCCGAACCTAAGCATGTTTGGTAGCAAATTTGTTAGAATCATACAACAACACTGATTCCAGTGTTAGTTGCATGACACCATGTACTACGAGGATTCCCTAGTGGATCCCCCAGTTCTGCCTGTGCGTCCTTACAGGGTCCAGCTGCCAGCCCACACTGCTGCTGACCCCAGACACTGTTCTGATCTCCTTCTGGTGAGCCAGGCTCAGGCCAGAGGAACAGAACAAAGGATTTCCTGCAAGGGAGAGGTGTGCCCACCTCTCCCTGTGTCTAAAGGCTGGGGTGGGGTGGCCTCTGAGTGTCACCAGACTGTTTTGAGTGGCACATTTGGGGGCATATTTATACTCTGCTTGCGCCAGATTTACGTCATTTTTTTTACGCAAATTCGGTGCAAACCTAAGACCATATTTAAACTTTCACGTTAGACCCCGCAAACGTCAAAAGTCATCAGTGTGCGTCATTTTCTGGATGCATGAAACCGCCTTGCGTTAATGACATGCAAGGTAGGCGTTCCCCTCCAAAAAATGACTTAAACACCCGTGCGCCATATTTATCCAACCGGGCAAAAATGGCGCACGGCTGCGAGGCGGAGCCTGAAAATGACGTAAACCATGATTTGCATAAAAAATTAATGCCTGGATCAGGGTAGGCGTTAAGGGACCTGTGGGCTCCTTTCCATGGTGGGAGACCATGGAAGCAGTCCACAGGTGCCCTCCCCTGCACCCAGGGACACCCCCTGCCACCCTAGCCCATCCCTGGAGGACATCCATGGATGGGGGGACTCATCCATGGTGAGTGCAGGTAAGTGCAGGTAAGTATATATATATATATTTTTTTTTTGTGGCATAGGGGGGCCTAACTTGGGCCCCCCTACATGCCACTGTGCTCAATGGCCATGCCCAGGGGACTGAAGTCCCCTGGGCATGGCCATTGGGCAAGGGGGCATGACTCCTGTCTTTACTAAGACAGGAGTCATTTCCATGGGGGTTGTGCGTCAAGAAATGGCGCAAGTCAGGTTAGAGGCAATATTTTTGACTGTAACCTGACTTGCACCATTCTTTGACGCACAACTCCCATTCTTACCTACGCCTCCGCTGCCCGGTTTGAGTCATTTCTTTTGACGCAAGCCAGGCCGCAGCGCCGGCTAACGTCATTCCATAAATTAGGCGCCCGGCAGGCGTGTTGGAATGGCGTTAGCCGACGGTAAACTTTTTGACGCAAATCTGCCCTGGCGCTGATTTGCGTCAAAAAGTATAAATATGGGCCTTGGTGCCCTCCTTGCATAATCAGGTTTGCACCATTTCAGGAACCCCCGCTTCTTGCTCTGGCAAGAAACTACACAAAGGACAGGGGAGTGACCACCCCCTTGTCCAGCTCCTCCCCTAGGGGGGTGCATCGAGCTCTGCCAGGTGGCCTATTGATTCTGCCATCTTGAAAATAAGATGTGCAGAGGCTCCTGGGAGCATCTGACTGGTTAGACCAGGTAGATGACATCCCTAACCCCCTCTGATAGGTGGGTCACTGCAGAGAGTGACCAACCCCCTTTTAGGGTTTCTTAAGGGCTCTCTCGCAGGTAGGTCCTCAGATTCATAGAGCAAGACTCTACAAGTAACTCTCTGCAAGACATCTTCTATTCCTGGCCTCTGGAACCGCTGTGGTCTTCGAAGGCTCCCATTGCAACATTGTTTCTCCAGATCATGCAATAATTCTGCAACATCCAAGGCTGTGCATCCTCCAGGGTCACAAGGACCTTGTTTGCACCAGGAAGCATGAAGGTATCTCCCTTGGAGTGATGGAGTCACTCCCCTGCAACTACAGGCACCTCAAGACAACACAGACCGTTTGGTGGGGTCTGCTGTTCACAGATATATGAAGATCCTGCAACATAGGTGGTGAGTCTGTGGCCTGCACTTGGTCTTGTTTGTCTTCTATCCAACTTGGGAGACTGTGGGCCCCTGCCACTGGACTGGCACCCTGTGTACCACAATTGTTACACTTACCAGGGCTTGTTGACTCTTCTTCCAAGAGACCTTCAGGCTCCAAGAAGCCCGGGCCTCCAGCATTCTGCAAACTGAAGATCAGTTCCTGTCCTGCACCTTCTGCGATGTGGGACTTCTGTTTTGCTGGGCTGGTAAGGCCTCCTCGTGACTCCCTGTGTCCAGCACCTGTGGGTCACTCATGGGGGCTCCATCAACTTCCACTAGCCTTCCTGTGTGCTGAGGTCCAGCCCAGACTCACCTTCCTGGGTAGAGTCTCCTGGACCTTGCTGGTCCCCAAACCTTTGCAAACTCTTCTGGAACTCCTGTTTAAATTTGCCAGTGATTTTCGTGGCTTCGCTGGTCACTAACCCTCCTACAATCTGGCGACCAGTGAGAGAAAGCTTGTAGGTGACTCTTGTGATCTTCTGCAGCTCCTGGACCCCGCAGCTGGACTTTTTCTTTCATCGACTTGCAGGACCTTCACCTTCAGGAGAGTGGGCATTGCCACCTGCCCCACCTTGGCACCTCCAAGGGTGCTGGACTCTGTCCCCTTTCTTTGCAGGTCCTCCAATTCCAGAATCTTTCCCTGGGTTCCACCGGCCTGGTCCTCTGGTCGTGACAGCAACTGGACAAACTGAGGCATCCACAGCCTTCAGAGCGAGTCCTTTCTCCCCCTCTGCATCCAGGTCCCTGGAGTAGGTACTCCTGTCTTCTGGGCATCCTGGTGTGGGGGCACTCTCCATCCATCCTCTTGTCTGTTGGCTTCCTCGAGGTCTGCTGAGAAGGGTCCTGAATTCTACAAAATCCAACCAACACTCTGTGTTAGCCTATGGGACAACTGGGTGGGTAACTACTTTACTCCTAGTTGCTGGGGTCACTTACTGTACCTACCTCTGGTGTTCCTATTTGCCCACAGCCCCTAGCTAACTACACACTTACCTTGGATGGAGTCACTTTTTCACATGCCAATATTTTTGTATATGGTTTGACCCTCCCCTATGGCCCTGTATGTTTTCATGCTATTTCTCACGGTTATTTTATGTATATATTATGAGTAGATATCTCCGGAGGATGACATACCAATGCTAGTCTGGTAGTAGTGCTGTAATAAAGTATCCTTTATTTTTGCAACACTTGCGTGGTTCCTTCTTGTGAGTAAGTTACTGTCTGGCCACTGTGGTTTTGCAAGTGTTTTACATTCCTCTTGGATAAGCTTCAGCTGCTCACCTTAGCTTCCCCTAGAAAGCTTCTGCTTTCTGGACACCCATTCACTATCACTAAGGGTTGCCTAGACTCAGTATAGGGTGCCACACCTTAGGTGTACATCATAAACTGATCCAGCCTCCTGCAACCTCCTCCGACAACCACAGACTATACAGAATGCTGCAGCCAGGCTTGTCCTGGATCTCCCTAGATGAACGCACATCACCTTCTACTTCAGGGAACTCCACTGGCTCCCTGTACAGAAATTATGCCAGTGCAAGCTCCTGACCCATGCATATGAGGCCCTACGCAACTGTAGACCCACCTACTTGAATCACTGCCTGAACTTCCATCAGCCTACCAGACACCTGCACTACGCATCCCTTTTCTCTAACCCTCACCCCATGCATCAGACGTAGCAGATGCAGAGGTCAGTTCTTCTCCTATCTAGCAGCAAAGACATGGAACGAGCTACCTTTGCACCTATGGGCCTCACAATCTCTTCCAGAGTTCTGAAAGTCCTTGAAGACCTGGCTATTTAGCTAATTTTCTGAAACCTTACAGCGCCTGGATACCCTCACGGGTAACAAGTAGCGATCTACAAGTCTACTGATTGATTGATTGAATGGCAAGTGTTTGACACACTTTCCATGACTAGCAGCATGCATCCACACAAGAACCAATTTGATTTCCAATAAATTCCTACAAGGAAAAATGGTTGTGCCAATTGTCTTTCTAGATTATCAATACGAGATAGTGGAACCCACTGCAAACACTATTGTAATCCAAGATGATTATATAATAGAAAACATAGGTTTTTTTTAAATAAAATGCTGCAATAAGTTAATTTTTTAGGCTAAATGGGTTTGTGAAATGATTGGGACAACATTTTAAAGAAAGTAATACATTTTATTGGCCCAAGATGGTGTTGTACAGAGAGATATTTTAGCCTTTTGGAACGTGAAAGATGAACTATCCTTGAAGATGAATTGTAATGCCTTTGTTACAAGCTCATATCACTCTATAGCCTAAGTCTTACACTTGTAAACATGGCACACTATAGGCATCATGGACAAACAATGAACAAACATAGATTAAGACAGAATCTCAGGTGGCTGGGAGTTGATCAGAAGTCCCGGTGACACTAAAAGTGTGCAGATTATGGGCCTGATTTATATCTTGGCAGTAAGGATGAAATGACGGTGCACTATTGGTGTAACCACAGCGGAGACTACGCGAATGGGCAGACACATCACTGCTCCTTACTGCCAGGAACACCCTGGTGGTAAAGGGCAGTGAAAACTGTCCAATGCCCTTCTCGCCATGAGAGATCACTCCCATGGTGAAGGGGGGGGGGCATTTTTTTCAATGTTCAAAAAGAAAATCCTACTTTGGGATTTCTTTCTGAAAATTAAAAAAAAGTAACTTTGCCATACGGCTCCGTCATTTTTGACAATGCATTCACAGGAACAGAATTGATGGAGGGTTCCTGTGGTTCCTGTGAATGCTGGAAATGTCTGTCGGCCTGATGGACATTTCTAAGTTTGGCAGTGGGGATCTCTACCAGGGTGATGGAGTATTTTACTCTATCGCCCTGGCGGAGGACGACCGGACTGCCAAAATCAAAATCGCGCCCAATGTTCTGATGCACATAAGCCTCAAGCTGTTCCACACTCCCCTGTTGCATCCCACAGAGGTGCTGGGTCAGGTATAGTATACCCTTACTAATGATGTAATTGTACTATTTACTGAATACCTGCATTGCAAGGAGGCATTGTAGTTCTTACTGACTACTGTTCTGTTGGAGAAGGGACGTTTGAAAGGTGAGTCCTTCCCCTGCGGGGGTTTTTTTGGGGGGGAAAACAGACACAGGGGGAAAGGAGTTTCTCCTTTCACCCTGTGCCCGTTTTCAACGGGTTCCAGCTCCACGATCGCGGGAGAGGCCCACGATCGTGGAGCAGGACTCCACCCACTAGGCACCTGGGATGTTTTTTTGTGGATTTTGGAGAGCGACCCCTTAGGGAAGAGTCAGAAGAATCAGTGTTTCGCCCCCCCCCTCGGGGGCTAGATCGGACGTTTTTTCGGGGGGTCGAAACCCACTAGGCACAAGGTATTGGTGTTTTTTTTTTTCATTTTAGGGCAGCGACCCCTTCGGCTAGGGTCGCTGCCCTGGGGGCAAAATATTTTTCCATGTTTCGGGCCCTCCTGGGGCAGATCGGCTCTTTTTTTTTGCCCGATCTGCCCCTGGAGGGGAGGGGTCCAATTGCACTAGGCCCCAGGGATTGTTTTGTGTGTTTGTGTTTTTCGTTTCTTGGGGACACCCCTGGGCAAGGGTCACAACCCCCCAAAAGGGGCAAATGACTGATGGTCATTTCTACCCCCCTTGGGGGCAGATCGGCCTATGTTTTTTGGGCCCATCTGCACCCAAGACACCAAGGATTTTAAAAGTTTTTTTTGTGTCGGAGCGGCCCCTTGGGCAAGGGTCGCCCCCCAAGGGGGGCACACAACTGTTGGCCATTTCTGTCCCCCTTGGGGGCAGTTCAGCCTATTATTTTAGGTCCATCTGTCCCCAAGGGGGGCAGAAACCACTAGACACTAGGGAAATTTTGTAAATGTTTGGTGGCAGGGTGTTTGTCAACTGGCAAATTATTTACATTTGTGATTATAACAGTTTATTTCTCCTTTTTGTTCTAGTTCAAAGCTTTTGCTTTTTTTGCTGTGGCTCCTTGCGGTTTTGGCAGTGGTTGACCTGCAGTTTGCGTTGTTGTATGTTTTAGGTTAAAAAAAAAAAAATTACTCCAAAAGAGTATTGTTGCCATGCATGAATGACATGTTTGAAGGTGGTGTACTAAATGCAGGATTGTGTGTGAAATTGCCCTTAGATTTGTGCACAATGATATATGTGCTTATTTCTAATTTGCTTTTCTTTTTTCTTTTTAGTGGGATAT
This sequence comes from Pleurodeles waltl, assembly GCF_031143425.1. Classification (NCBI taxonomy): domain Eukaryota; kingdom Metazoa; phylum Chordata; class Amphibia; order Caudata; family Salamandridae; genus Pleurodeles; species Pleurodeles waltl. Next base: position 400,619,462 of record NC_090448.1, read on the forward strand.
CATTGGTGAGTGCTGTGTCAGTGCAGAGTATTTGCTGGCGAGTCTAGTTTTTCAGGCAGGTGAGCGGTATAGTTTTTGAGTACACAACTCTTTGTGATAAAGCCACACTTTGTTTATTACTTATTTTAGACAGTGCTGGTTCTTGTTGGGGCATTTGTCAAGTTACACTTTTTAGAAAGGAACATGGCTAGCCACAAAGTGACTGCTCAGCAGGTTGTTGGTATGCTTTTTGAGTCATCTTTTGATCATGATTATGAGACTGACTCTGCATCTGAGGCAGAGGAGAAAGTGAGAGATTCTGGCAGTGAATTTTCTGTCCGAGAGGAATCTTCTGATGAGGAAGCCACTCTCAGTGCAGATGAAGGGCCTGTTTTAAGAGGAGGACACTGATGTGCCAATAGTGCAGCAGCTTAGGGCTGAAAGATTTCCCATTGGAAGACGTGAACTTTGGGTTGCCCCAAACATGGAGCAGCCACAGTTGCCTACCTTTACTGGTCTCCCAGGGTGTAGAGTGAATACAGAAAACTTTTTGCCTGTCAATTTCTTTCAGTTATTTATGGACAATGTATTTTGGAAGAGATTGATGAGCAGACTAATTTGTATGTGGAGCAGTATTTGAGGGACAACGCTGCCAGACTTGGGCCTCAGTCTAGAGCTAACCATTGGATTCCCACAAATCTGGAAAGGTTTACTTTTTTGATGGGGTTCATAAGGAAGCCGTCACTGGCTTCTTATTGGTCTACTAGTCCCTTGATGGCAATGGCTATATTTCCTGCAACCATGACTCGTAATCGGTATTTGCTTCTTCTTCGGATGCTGCATTTTGTTGAAAATGCTTTAGCCTTGCTATGAGATCACTGTGATTGTGACTGTCTTTTTAAGATTAGGTCTGTCCTTGACCATCTTGTAGATCGGTTTTCAGAGGCCTATGTTCTAGGGAAATAAATATCTGTAGATGAGTCTTTGGTCCTGTTCAAGCGGTGTTTGGTTTTTAAACAGTACATTCCTAGCAAGAGGGCATGGTATGGAATTAAGATGTAAATGCTGTCAGAAAGTAGTACAGGTTATGTGTATAATTTCTGGGTCAACAATGGTAGGGATACCAGTATTGACCCCCCTGGTTGTCCGCCCAGTTTTGGAGTTATTGAGAACATTGTGTGGGAACTTGGTAGACGACTGTTTAACAAAGGTCACCATTTGCACGTAGATAACTTCTACACTGGAGTGCAGTTGTTCAACGAATTGTTCAGAGTGGACACTGTTGCTTGTGGCACGATCCGTTCTAACCAGAAGGGCTATCCAAGGGAGCTTCTCTGTAAAAAAAACTTGAGAGGGGACAGTGCAGTGCCTTGCATGATAATGAGCTGCCAACTCTGAAATTTGCAGACAGGAGGGATGTGTACATGCTGACTAACATCCATGATGAGAGTACTTCCCCTGTCACTGTTTGAGGTCAGGTTGCGGAAGTGCGCAAACCTGCGTGCATTTTGGACTACAATAAGCACATGGGTGGTGTTGATGGAGTAGATCAGAGGTTGGAACCTTACACTGCTGTTTGTAGGTCTTACGTGTGGTATAAAAAGTTGGTCATCCATTTGTTTCATTTAGCAACTTTTAATACTTTTATTGTATTCAAGGATTGTTCCCCTGAGTCAGGGATGAAATTTGTTAAATTTGAGGAGTCACTGATAGAGAGCCTTATTGTGGTGGAACAGGCGAGAGTTCCTAGAGAAGCAGTGGTGGAGGATGTGGCTAGATTGAAAGATCGCCATTTTCCTGATCACATTCCTCCCACTCCCAAAAAAGACTTGCCCACTAAGAAATGTAGAGTCTGTGCCCGAAGAGGTATCCGGAGGGAGAATCGGATGTACTGCCCGGATTGTCCTTCAAATTCTGGGCTGTGTATGGCTGGCTGTTTCAGGCGTTACCACACCGAGAGGAATTACTTGGAACTACTGTGAGTGTAAACTGCCTGTTTTATATTTTCATATGTTGAGTTTCACGGTTGGCATACTGTCATGTATTTAGTTAGAGCTTTGTGTTTGTAGTTTTGTACTTATGTATACTTAGTTAGTGGTTTCTTTGTTGTTTAAAAACAAAGTGATGGCTGTGTGCATGGAGTGGCGCTTGGCTGGCGGTGTGTGTGGGGTGGCGCTTGGCTGGCATTGTGCGTGGAGTGGCGCTTGGCTGGCGATGTGCGTGGAGTGGCACTTGGCTTGCGGTGTAAATAGTGACTTGCTGTTGGCCACTGAACACACTGCTAGCCAAACGCCAATCCACACACTCCCATCAGCTGGTGTGATTGCTGTATCAGGCATGTGGGCGTATGAAAGTAATGGGTCCTTGAATGGCGCTGTCTGTTGATGCGAGTGTTGAAATGTGCTGGGCAGGCGGCTGGCGACGTAAATGGTCTTGTGCATGTCATGTATGAAAGGTGTGTGAATGGACTGTAAAGCAGTTGGTGCCTTGACACGGCTTTACAGCTAACGAGCTGTGAGGCATTGGTTCTGTTTTTTGGCCTTTCAGTCATTAACAGTGCTTTTCATTTTTGTGAAATCTCTGGTTAATAAAATTTGATCTACTGAACCAACACTCACCCTCGTGCCAAATCCAACCAGTATGTGTGGTAAAAATGACAAAGCCTGCTCTGCTTTAATCAGGCGTCGAAGCACACCTGTGACATGCTAGGTGTCTCAGGTAGGACCAGGACGATGAAGCATGCCACCAACTTGGTTGGTGGGTGGGGGGTCTTTTTAACATCACCTAAGTGCATTTCTTTCACAATTTTAGTGTTTGGAACATCACAGAAGGATGTGGATACATCAAAATGATCTATTACAAAACTACCCGTTTTTTCCAAAGGTCCTGGGTGTGGCGGTCATCTAGGGAAACCTACCAAACCCAGACATTTTGAAAACTAGACACCCGGTGGAGTCCAGGGAGGTGTGGCTTGGGTGGATCCCCAAACATTTTTTTTACCCATACTCCCTGCAAACCTCAAAATTTGCTTAAAAAAGCATATTTTCCTCACTTTTCTTTGGAGGATAACCGCATTGGCACACATTTCCTACCACGCAGTGCTCCCCTCAGTCTCCCAAGTAAAATGATACCTCACTTGTGTGGGTCTCCAAAGCACAGTCAGCCTAAAAATTTAATATAAAAAATTGTGCTTATCAACTCGCTGTGCTATCCCCTCAATCTTTGCATGATTTTGGCCTTTTCCTGTTGCAGACACCTGGGCCACCCACAGAAGTGAGGTATCATTTTTATCGGCACACCGAGGGGAACATTAGGTGGTGGGAAATTTGTACCGGCACAGTGATCCTACAAAGAAAAGTGAGGAAAATTAGATTTTTCTAGCTACATTTGAGGTTTGCAGAGGTCTGGGTAAGAAAATGTTGGGGGATCCAGGCAAGCCACACCTCCCTGGACTCCTCCGGGTGTCTAGTTTTCAAAAATATATGGGTTTGGTAGGTTTCCCTAGATGACCGCTGCACCCGGGAGCAAAAACACAGGTGCCGACCCCCCTGCAAAAACAGGTTGTTTTGTAATAGATAATTTTGATGTGTCCACATTGTGTTTTGGGGCATTTCCTAACGCGGGCACTGGATCTACCCACAAAGGTGAGGTACCATTTGTATCAGGGGACATGGGGGAACACTGGGTAGAAAGAAGTTTGTGGCTCCCCTCAGATTCCAGAACTTTCCATCACTGAGATGTGAGGAAAAGGTGTTTTTTTTTGTCAAAATTTGAGGTTTGCAAAGGTTTCTGGGTAACAGAATCTGGTGAGAGGCCCACAAGTCACCCCATTCTGGATTCCCCTAGGTGTCTACTTTCCATAAATGCATAGGTTTGCTAGGTTTCCCTAGGTGCCGGCTGAGCTAGAAGCCAAAATCCACAGCTAGGCACTTTGCAAAAAACAGGTCAGTTTTCTTTGGGAAAATGTGATGTGTCCACATTGCGTTTTGGGACATTCTCTGTTGTGGGTGCTAGGCCTACCCACACAAGTGAGGTACCATTTTTATCAGGAGATTTGGGGGAACGCTGGGTAGAAGAACGTTTGTGGGTCCCCTCAGATTCCAGAACTTTCCATCACCGAAATATGAGGGAAAAGTTGTTTTTTTGCCACATTTTGAGGTTTGCAAAGGATTCTGGGTAAAGGAACCTGGTGAGAGCCCCACAAGTTACCCTATTCTGAATTCCCCTAGGTGTCTAGTTTTCAGAAATGTCCAGGTTTGCTAGATTTTCCTAGGTGCCAGCTGAGCTAGAGGCCAAAATCCACAGCTAGGCACTTTGCAAAAAACAGGTCAGTTTTCTTTGGGAAAATGTGATGTGTCCATGTTGTGTTTTGGGGAATTTCCTACTGCGGCCACCAGGCCTACCCACACAAGTGAGGTACCATTTTTATTAGGAGACTTGGGGAAATGCTGTGTGAAAGGAAATGTGTGGCTCCTCTCAGATTCCTGAACTTTCTATCACCGAAATGTGAGGAAAAAGTGTTTTTTGGCTACATTTTGAGGTTTGCAAAGGATTCAGGGTAACATAACCTGGTGAGAGCCTCACAAGTCACCCCCATCCTGGATTCCCCTAGGTGTCTAGTTTTCAAAATGCACAGGCTTGGTGGGTTTGCCTAGGTGCCGACTGAGCTAGAGGCCAAAGTCCACAGCTAGACATTTTCCAAAAAACACATCAGATTTCAATGTAAAAATGTGATGTGTCCATGTTGCATTTCCTGTTGCGGGCATTAGGCCTACTCACATAAGTGTGGTACCATTTATATCAGGAAACTTGGGGGAACACAGAATAGAAGAACAAGTGTTATTGCTCCTTGTCTTTCTCTATATGTTTCCTTCCAAATGTAGGACAGTGTGTAAATAAGATGTCTGTTTGAGAAATGCCCGGTAATTCACATGCTAGTATGGTGACCCTGGAATTCAGAGATGTGCAAAAAAACACTGCTTCTCAACACCTTATCTTGTGCCCATTTTTGAAATGCAAAGGTTTCCTTGATACCTATTTTTGACTCTTTATATTTTACAAAATAAGTTGCTGTATACCCAGCATACAATGAAAACCCATTTCAAGGTGCACCTCATTTATTGGCTCTGGTACCTAGGGTTCTTGATGAACCTACAAGCCCTATATATCCTGCTCAACCAGAAGAGTCCGGGAGACGTAATGGTATATTGCTTTTGAAAACCATATGTTGCATTGAAAAAGTTACAGAGTAAAACGTGGAGAGAAATGGCAGCTTTTTTCACCTCAATTTCAATGTTTTTTTTTTATTTCAGCTGTTATTTTCAAGCATCCAGCATTGGTTTCACACCCATTTCTGTCTCTAACTGGAAGGAGGCTAAAAGCACAAAATATAGTAAAATGGGGGATGTCCTAGTAAAATGCCAAAATTGTGTTGAAAATGTAGTTTTCTGATTCAAGTCTGTCTGTTCCTGAAAGCTGGGAAGATGGTGATTGTAGCACAGCAAACCCTTTGTTGGTGCCATTTTCGGGGGGGGGGGGAATGCATGCTTTCTTCTGCAGCACTTTATTCCAGTTTTTTTTTTTTAAACTAAATTTTCGCTGTATTTTGGTTAATTTCTTGGTCTCCTCCAGGGGAACCCACAAACTCTGGGTACCTCTAGAATCCCTAGGGTGTTGGAAAAAAGGACGCACATTTGGCGTGGGTAGCTTATGTGGACAAAATGTTATGAAGGTCTGAGCGCAAACTGCCCCAAATACCTAAAAAAAGGCCTGTCACCTGAGGGGTAAAAGGCCTGGCAGCGAAGGGGTTAAACAACCCACTTTTTACTGGTCCCTGAGGTTTTAAAACACGTTTTGTAGGAGACGTTTCACACCTGTAGTGACAATGGAGTTCAACTCAATGCGAATTAAATGAATTACTTTCTGAAAATGTCAGGCATCTAAAAATCAACACGTCCTTGTACACCAGCGGGTCAAAGGCCATACCGGGGGAAAAATATCGTGATGGCGTTCATATGGTGGCCACATTTTGATAGAATTGGCTTACTTGACACCTTACAAGCCATGAGTTTGGTGCATCACTAACACCACAGAGTGTTAGAAGCAAAACGGCAACGGTGAAGCTAGGCCTGAACAGGTAGGGGCGGGGCCTAGTCACCCAGGCCCGTATTTATACTTTTTTTAGCGCCGCATTTGCGCCGCTTTTTGACGCAAAACGGCGCAAACCTACAAAATACAATGGCATTTTGCAAGTTTGTGCCGTTTTTGCGTCAAAAAACGACGCAAATGCGGCGCAAAAAAAGTATAAATACGGTTTCCAGTCTTTAAAGCAGCTCAGCCTGCCTGGGTCCTGTCCTGTATGAACCACAAGATTCCACATTCATCCGACTCCTCATAATGCATTTCTGTCCCGTCCTGCTCATGGAATAGCATCTTCGTGCTGAGATGTGCACTGGGCTCACAATGTACGTTTATCTTCAAACACGGCATGTACTGGTGTCTCAGTAGTGAGAGGGATGCGAAGCTCTCGTCGTGTACGTCTATCCTGATTTTAATCACGGCTAACACACCAGGAGAGAGCAGTCTGCCCTGGGGGCCAGCGTGGACCAGCGATCCAGTGGTGAGCTGTAGGGAGAGCCTTCAGAAAGCACTTCTAGCCATACCTATCTTATGCACCACTGTCCTGGTCCCGAGCTACCAACATAGCTCTTCCAGGGCGCCTCTATCGGGGCCCACACCCTGCATTGTTACCACAATAGTGAGACATCCACAGAGCTCTCGCAATGTATCTCTCGCAGTCATCTCCTGGTATCACCACACCCATGCATCGACAGAGCTCTCACAATGCACCTCCATCCTGATCTGCACCATGCACTGTTATCACAGTATTGAGATATCCACAGAGCTCTCACAGCGTACCTCAATCCTTCTCTGAGGCATGCACCGATATAAGGGCCATATGTACGAACACATTTTCCCATTGACACAGAATAGGAAAAACCCTTTGCAAAATCCGGCCCCAAATGTGGTATGCAAATGTTTCTATGCATCCGTGTATCCAAATGTGAATATACCGAACTGCACAGAAAGGGTAAGGAGCCGTCCTCAGCCCCAGGGTAACATGGAGTGCTGAAAGAGACAGAGTGCCGTTTAGGGAGCACACTGAGTTGAGAGCATTTAGAAATGTATACATAACCTTCACGCAACATAGCACAGTACTGTTGGCCCAGGGTCTGTCTGTGGCATTCACATCACAAGTTTCAATCGTACTAACAAAGCCTGGTCGGTTAATGCACCTGCTGCAGAGATCTGTGTGTACCCTGGATGCCCAGATTCCAGTCACAGTTTAACCTGTCCAGGCCAGGTGTGCCCAGCTGAGTTCTGTATGTAACTTGCAGAGAACATGCTTGAAATCTAGCAGGGCGTTGGCAACCTTTCACCAATTCACTGTTGACAAAGTGAATATCTTTGAATTTGGATCGCATTTACTGCTATTGCAACTCAACCAGGATACCTCGAGTTTCTGGTTGTGGATATCAGATGGTTTCTTTTAAATTTTATCTGAGCAAAAGAGGCCCCATGTGAGCATTTTCCGCGCACTGCATTCTAGGGCCCAATCTCCCATCGGAAAGCATAACTCCAGGCTTCAGATAGGTGAAAGGAGGGACCGCAGGTGTAATCACTCCCAGCTTCAAAGCATTTAGAATTTAGTTGGCCAACTAAGGATAATGCACACAAATTGTACATCTGAAAATGATTGTATGCTACAGAATCGAAATGAAAAATATCGACCTGCACACATATCGACTCCATAAAATGGCCAACCAATCTATCGTCTAGGTAAGTATATAGGGAACTATGGCCCGTATTTATACTTTTTTAGCGCCGCATTTGCGTCGTTTTTTGACGCAAAAGCGGCGCAAACTTACAAAATACAATTGTATTTTGTAAGTTTGCGCCGATTTTGCGTCAAAAAACGACGCAAATGCAGCGCAAAAAATGTATAAATATGGGCCATAGTGTTTACTAGTCGCAACTCCACGTCTAGTCGCCTTGATTCCCTGTTGGTAGCCGAGATTGTGATAACACTATACGGGCAGCTCAATGAACTTAGAAATTATAGATAGGAATCATGATCTCATATATATATATATATATATATATATATATATATATATACATACATACATACACACACACACACACACACACACACACACACACACACACACAAACACACACTTGTGCAGGGACAGAAATGGCATTGTTGTATGTCGCTCACTCATACCCAAACAACAGGACCAAACACTGAACCAGTAGGAACCCCAGTCCCCCTGGAGCTACGGTGGACACACCCTTTTTCTAGACAACTTCTCATAACTCATAACATAGTATGACTTGCAGAACATTGTGTGCACTGGCCCTGCGTCCCTCCTGAAAGGCAAACAAACAAGGAAGTCCGCAGCTATTTTCTCTCACCTTTCACCCATCCTCAAAACAAAAGAAGCAATGGGGACGAACCAGCCAAAAAACATGGCGTATAGCCAGAGGATTGTTGGTATTCCATCCATACCACACCACACCTGCCTTCATCACAGCAGAGAGAGTGCATCCCTATTTCAGTTTTGATACAATGTGTGTTTTAATGTGACCCCCCCCCCCCCCCCGACCCTCATAAAATTAACAAATGGACATAATCTTCTACCTGCACTAGAGACAGGCACGAAGATGGGGTGTCATGCAACTGAGTAAAGAGTTAGGCGCCAATGCCTCGAAGCACTAATGTGTGTGTCACTGCCCTGGTGGAGGGAGCGCTCTAAAGACGGGGAGGGCGCAGCTTCAAAGGATCAGCTGTCTCTTTCTCTTCAACCCCTGACACTGCCCCCCCTCCCGCTGTGAAGTGCTATTTCGGTTCCCTTATATTAAATGAATCTAATTTTTGTTGTGGCTTTGCAAGGCCGAAGCGATGGTGCCGAATTTTAGCAGAGCTGCGCCTTGGGGTCTTTGTTGGCGACATCTCTCTGTCACCCTTTCTATGTGTCCCCTCCTCCGTGCTGCAGTCGTCTTTACCTCTGTACATCCTGTAAGAGTGTTTACAAATATGCCACTGTGTGTCTGCCCTGCTGCCACAGTCAACGCCTGGTTGACTTCTGCACTGTTCACACTGTACAGCGCTCTGAAGCCTGGTCGGGCGGAGTTCACGCTAGATAAAGCCACAAACACATAAATAAACAACCCCCAGTGGCTCTGTCTATGATTTCCTTGTGAGTATAGTGTGCTGGACGCAATATCTGTGTGGGAAAAAGACCAGTGATGAGTTATATTGAGGAGAAAGGGTTCTGGGGTCATATAACTTGACTGTGCCACCCAGTAAAGCTGGTTGAGGTTCCCCTAAACAGCCCCCCAAGTATGCCGTGGTCCGATTTTGCCTCTTTTCTTAGAAAGACTGCGCCCAGAATAGGCGTTTAGGGTTCGGCGAACATAAAGACGGTGCTCGTGCAAAGCAGGTGCCTCTCCGGCCCGCCCGAGCACTATATATGGCGAAGGAATGGCTTCCCATGGTTGCCCCCAAGCTGTCGCCGGCTTGTCCTTACAAGGGCCTGGACGCCCTGGGGTGGCCCTCCGGCTTGGAAGGGGCTGGGGCTGGTCAGCTGGCCATGAATGGGCCTGGCACAGGTGCCTTGGACCCTTTCCAAATATGGAGTGTGCCGGAGGGGGTGTGCGCGAGGAGGGCAGCTGGTATATATACTCAGGACCGACCCCAGAAGATCCATCCGTAGCCGTTGCCAAGCCATCCCTCCGGGCCTCATCGCTGCTCCAAGAGCCGGTAAGGGACCTACCTAGACCCGCCAGGGGCGAGTGAGTGAGTGACTGTGGAGGAAAGGATAGCACACCGAGGCAAGCCCTTGAGCTCGGGCCTCGACAGCACCAAGGGACGAGCCCTTTGGACCTCGCCGATGGCTCATCCGAAAAGGGTCGGGTGCCCAGGATCACACATGGTGCCTGAGCTACCTCTGCACTCCACGGACCACCTCTGCGGATCTCAGCCTCGCCGGTGCCCGCACCGGGGACGGCTTGGCACCCTTGAGGTGGGCAGGTCATGGAGCCCTGGTCATTTGGAGCTGGACGGTCTGCTGGCATGCGGGACTCGCAATAAGGCCCACTTCCAGACCCGGATCCTGCCCGGCTGCTGTCCTCTTGTGGGCCACGGGGCTTAGAATGTAGGATTAGGGCGATTAAGTGGCACCATCGCTCGGCCGAAGGGTGCCCCCCTGGAACACGCCTCTACCCCCCACGTCTTCCGGTCAGAGGGGTGCAGCGCCTGGTCCGGCACCAGTCCGGAGCAACAGGCGGCTTCCATGGTTTCCGAAACTGAGCAAAACGGGAGTCCGATATTTGAGCCCTAGGGGGCTTCGGCTTGTGTAAGGGGATCCCGGGGGAGATTAGATACAAACCTCTGACGGGTGCCTCCGCGGCCACTGCGCTTTTAAGAGCGCCTGTAGCGAGAAGAGGCTTCAGCCCTTAGGAGATATCAGTGCTATTCATAGCAATATTATCTGAAGAGGCAGAGAGAGGAGGGGTGAAAACAGACAACAAGGCACCAAGGGGTCGCGAAGAGGGGGGAGGTGAGAACAGGAGCGAGGGCATAGGCCGAGAGGGAGTGGACAGGCTTCACAGCGCCAAGGGACAATGACGAGACAGAGAAAGGGGCAGTAAAGGGAGAAGCGTGGAAAAGAAAGGGGAAGTATCGAAGAAAGAGTGGTGGAGAAAAGAGAGGAAGAAAGGAAGAGATGAAGAGGGGGTTACGAGAGCGGAAGGTAACGATGAAACAGAGAGAGAGAAATATGGAAGAAGGAATGCAACAGCAGCATATGTAGGGGAAGAAGTTGTTGACGACCTGAGGGGAGAGCTAACACCAGACTCTAGGAGATAAGGAACACGAGAAGCAAAGGTGGAATGCAACAAAAAGAAACCAACTAGAAGTGACTGGGAAATGAAGGCAGAATGAGATAGCAAACGAAATGGAACGAGAGCAAACGAAAGAAAAGAGAAAGAGGGGAAAAAATAAGAAGCATGAAAAAGAGAGGCTGGTGGAATCAAACCGAGAATAATATCCTTTTTTTTAGATAGCAAGTGTGAGTGGTTACCCAGTCTTGTTGCTGCTAGTATTTGTAGTTTTATTTTTGTCCATTATTATTGGAGGACTACAAGTACCAGAATTCAAATTGTCTAGGACAGCTATTCAGACTTGACAACTTGCGATCCCCCTCGCAACCTGGGAGAATGTGGGAGATGTACAGGGTTAAACAGCAAGGTTAAGGGGTCTGTGGAGCCGCGGTGGCACTTTCTGATCTTGGGCGCGCGCTGCCTTTCTGTTCATTGAGAAGTGATGTGGGAGCTGAGTAGGGGGTGATGTATTGTGAACGATGCTGTTTGTCGTTCTATAATTTAACCCCACGCTGATGTCACGTGTGTACGTATAGTCTGTGAGAAGGGAGCAGGGGAAGGTGGCCGGCCTGTCTCTGGATTGGCTGGATCAGTACCTGCTCTTAGAACAACACCTGCAAAGTATGGTTGGAGTGCCGTCGAAGAAACAGCTCTTCCCGTTGGTGGGTCTAGTATTTACCGTGTGGCGACTACTGTTAGCCGGGGAAGGGAGTGCCGCTGAAGTAACTGCTCATGTAAGAAGTTAGGGGTGGAGAAAGATTTGCTGTTAGAGGGAACCCTACTGGCCAGGGCTAGCAGTACAATTGCCTGGAAGCAGGGATGGCCGTGCCAGCCCAGGAGTGCGCTTACAGCGACCCCTGCTGGTTAGAGATGAGGGTGCTGCTGAAATAACACCCAGGGAAAGGTGGATGGGGAAGTTCTGTCATGGGTGGTCTCCTGCTGGGCAGCAGGATTGGGAGTGTAGCTGAAATAACACGCTCACCCAGGGAGGTTGTGGCATGCACTGATCTTACAGTGACACCTGCTGACCAGGGCTGGGAGTGTTGCTAAAAGAACACAGTGTAGTACTGCTTTCGCAGGGCAGGAGCTGGGAATGGGGGTGTCGTGTTGCTTTCTCACCAGTCTTTCCCCCTCCACAGACACCCCAACACCACCACCATGTGCGACGATGAAGAAGTCACCGCCCTCGTGTGCGACAACGGCTCAGGCCTGGTAAAGGCCGGCTTCGCCGGAGATGACGCTCCCCGCGCCGTCTTCCCCTCCATCGTGGGTCGCCCCCGCCACCAGGTAAGTGCCCCACCCGCTCCCACCTGCTGTGAGGGCTCGTAATGACCGCCCATGCCCTTGTGGTTGTACCCGAGGCGGTGCCACACTCCCACACCCAGCTGTCCCCGATGCAGCTGTCCAGTGCTTAGAAGAATTGCTATCCTAAGCACATTCCTCCCAGACCCCCGGCCTGCGACAGGCGCGCCCAGATCATTTACCAGCTTAATTCGGCGCCCCCACTGCCTACCCGCCCCCTCACTGACCCACCTGCCCTCCCGGCCACATTTTTAGCTTCTTCATTAATTCGCCAGCCATCCATCCCTTATGGCACTTTTAAAAATAACTATATCCCGGGCCCTTTAGACTCTGCCTACACACTCTGCCATCTGGCACACTATGCCCCCCCTTTCCGTTTCCCTTTAATGTCCCTCACCACATAACATCCAAGAATGGCGGAGAGTCGCCACCCCATTGCTGTACCCAGAGCCCAAAAGCCTCTTCCTCGGGTCTCCCAAGTTTTTAGAGCCCTCCTTACAGTCATTAGACCCCACAATAACCCACCTTATCGCCACCAGAAAAAAACGGAACCTTCCAGTTCCGCTCATTTGCATTCCGAAATGACCAACCCAATCACTGTCATATATTTACAGAACCCCTTAGTCCATCACTCCCCTCGCCACACCTTCGCGCACTCCGTGAGGTCTAAACCCCCACCAAGGCACACTAACCCTCCTTACCACATCCCATGATCACTCCCCCCCCCCCCGCCCTTTACTACATCTCACGGTGACAGGGGCGCTCTCGCTGTGTCTCTGGTTAACCCACACCCCTATTTTTTCCCCCTCCAGGGTGTCATGGTGGGTATGGGTCAGAAGGACTCATACGTTGGGGATGAGGCTCAGAGCAAGAGGGGTATCCTGACCCTGAAGTATCCCATCGAGCACGGTATCATCACCAACTGGGACGACATGGAGAAGATCTGGCACCACACCTTCTACAACGAGCTGCGCGTGGCCCCCGAGGAGCACCCCACCCTGCTCACAGAGGCCCCTCTGAACCCCAAGGCCAACCGTGAGAAGATGACACAGATCATGTTTGAGACCTTCAACGTCCCCGCCATGTATGTGGCCATCCAGGCTGTGCTGTCTCTCTACGCCTCCGGCCGTACCACCGGTAAGAGCCTGCTGCCGCCCCCCTCGATCACTCCCCCCTTCCTCCAGTACGCCACCCATGAGCTCCAACAGTTTTCTGGGGCCCCTGGCAAGTCACCCCTTTCTTCTCCTGAACTGAGGTTACCATTTTACTGTTGACCCCTGCAGACCCTTGAAAGGTCTTAAGATGGCCACGTGCCCCGGGCAGAGTTGTGATGGCCGCCTGGCCCTGAGTAAACCTGTGACTGCTATCCGGGCTCTCCGCTGCCTTAAGCTTGCAGCTTGGCCCATGAGAGGTCGTGTGATGTCCATCAGGCCTACGACGTACTAGGATGATTGCCTGGCCCTGTGAATTGTTGTGACGTCCTGTGCTCCCTGCTGTCCTATGATAGCTTCCTAGCAACGAGAGATCTTGCCCACTGCCACTTCGTGGTGCCCAGATTGTTGAGGCTGTGTCACTGAGGTCCTTTAGCAATTGTTTATCACCACGGTAGCAACAGTGCTCCGCAATATCTTATTATGGCTGTTTGGTCTCTGCTGCCCTTTAATGATTCTATAGCCACTGAGAAATAATATGAAGACCCCTTACCCTTTGAGGTCTTGTGATAACTATCTGGTCATGTGAGGTGTAGTGATGGGATGGCTTCTTGGTGCCTTCTGCCATTCTAGCCCCGAGGTGCCCTGTGATGGCCCCATGGCTCTCGCTGTCCCAAGTGGACTGCTTTGTCCCCGAGAGGTCTTATGCCGCCCACCTGGTCCTGTGATATTTTGAGAGCCGCCTGGGCCTTGCAGGTGTTGTGATGACAGCCTGCGCCTGTGAGCTGTTGAGTGTGGTATTCTGTGGTACTTTGGTGGTGGGCTGCCCCATAGTAGCTACTAAGTCCCTGCAAGGTTTTATGGTAGCTGGCTAGGCCCCAAGATGCACTGTGGGGACTCCCTACCCGCAGAGATATCTTGTGATGGTCCACGAGGCCCTAAACCGCCTTGTGAGTACAGTTTGCGCCAAGAGGCCTTACGATAACCGAGGATCTTTGTTCCTTCCCTTAGGAATCGTTCTGGACTCCGGTGATGGTGTCACCCACAACGTGCCCATCTATGAAGGCTACGCCCTCCCCCACGCCATCATGCGCCTGGATCTGGCCGGCCGGGACCTGACTGACTACCTGATGAAGATCCTGACAGAGCGCGGCTACTCCTTCGTGACCACAGGTGAGGACATCCGGGGCTTTAGAGGGACCTGAGTGGGAGGGAGGGCGGACGGAGGGAGCTCTGTGCCTACAGAGGGATGGAGGAATGAAAGAGAGTGAGCCCCAAGGGGGCACAGAGAACTCTGCACTTTCAGAGATAGAGAGCTGACAGAGAGAGCTCTGCACCTACACAGGGATGGAGGACTGAGAGGGTGAGCCACAGGGGGGCAGGGGAAATTAATTTGTAACTCCTGGGGGCCAGAGGAAGCTCTGCACCTTCAGAAGAAAGGATGACTGAAAGGGCGAATCTCGGGGTGGGAGGAGGGAGGCAGATATACTTCTGCACCTTCAGAGGGATGGAGGACTGATAGAGGGAACCACTGGGAGTTAGAAGGGCAGGTAACAGAGGACTACACGGGTGAATGAACTGAAGGGCAGAGCTGAGGAACAGGTACACTGTAGGGGCAGAGAGCATTGCCATTTTATAGCAAAGCAGCAGGCGGAAGTAGACGCCAGAGCGAGTGACCGCAAACGGTTCTGCTGGAGGCTAGCAAAGGCATGGTGGAGAATCTGAGATGGAGAGTGATAAAGTGCTATGTGAGTGATTGGAGCAGACTAAGCCAACGAGACTGAGTGCACGAACCAACAGTCCAATCCCTCTTCCTCAGCCGAGCGTGAGATCGTGCGTGACATCAAGGAAAAGCTGTGCTACGTGGCTCTGGACTTTGAGAATGAGATGGCGACCGCTGCCTCTTCCTCCTCCCTGGAGAAGAGCTACGAGCTGCCCGACGGCCAGGTCATCACCATCGGCAACGAGCGTTTCCGCTGCCCCGAGACCCTCTTCCAGCCTTCCTTCATTGGTAAGTGTACACCAGGGGGCGCCCTCACCACAGCGCCCTCCTGCGTATGATGTCACCAGAGCCTCCCCCAGCCTTCCTTCATTAGTAAGCATACACTGGGGGGCGCTCTTACCTAGCCCCCCCACCCCCACCCCTCAATGCTACCGGCCCCTCTCCCAGCCTTCCTTCATTGGTAAGTATACAACAGAGGGCGCTTTACTCCAACTGTCCGCCCTCCCCCAATGCCACCAGACCCTCTTCCGGCCTTCCTTCATTAGTAAGCATACAACAGAGGGCGCTTTACTCCAACTGTCCGCCCTCCCCCAAATGCCACCATACCCTCTCCCAGCCTTAATTCATTGGTAACTATACAACAGAGGGCGCTTTACTCTACCCCCCTTCATGCCCCGACCCTCTCCCAGCCTGCCTTCATTAGTAAGTATACAACAGAGGGCGCTTTACTCCAACTGTCCGCCCTCCCCCAATGCCACAAGACCCTCTCCCAGCCTTACATCCTTGGTGAATCCAAACAAGGCAGCACTCTGAACCAGAACCCACTCTAATGCCACCAGACCTCAAGTGCAGGCGGTTCTGTCACTCTCTCTCCAGTCTCCTTAGAGATGCTTCCTTCCCTCTCCCCATGACTAGTTTACTAGTCGCTCACTACCAGCATGCCCCCTGTCTCCTGATGAGCCCACTTTATACAGGAAGCCTCCAGAACTCTGGTCAAGATTAGAATCTCACTGGAAGGCGCGCTCCATGTTCCTCATAAGTGGGACAGCACCCTACAACCTATTCCAAATGTAAAGGAGCACTTTCACCTTAGCACGCCAACAAGTGCCTTCCACACACCCTTGGCCACTTCTCCCCAGGGCTCTATCTAGGAAGGTGCAGCATATCCTACTGCTTGGATTAACCTTGTCCCTACATGCACATTACCCTCTGTAAAGTTGGACATACTCCCTCACACTCATCCACAGTTCTGGCGGTGTTCAGCCTGGAGCCCACAGCCTGACCCATGTCTTGGAGCCGTGTGTGTGTGTTTGTGTGGACACTCTTGACCGACCCTCCTTACATGTACACTCTCCTTCCGCCCAGGAATGGAATCTGCCGGTATCCATGAGACCACCTACAACTCCATCATGAAGTGCGACATTGACATCCGCAAGGACCTGTACGCCAACAATGTCCTCTCCGGTGGTACCACCATGTACCCTGGTATTGCTGACAGGATGCAGAAGGAAATCACTGCCCTGGCCCCCAGCACCATGAAGATTAAGGTAAGCAGAAGTCTACACTCCCAGTAAGACCAAAAGGGACTCTTCTCACATCAAGGAGTAGCCTGTAGACTTTACTGTGGTCATCAGTAATACAGGCCTTCTACATCCTTCCTGGGCTACCCTTGGTAGATAGGACGACAATCTCAGGACATTTTTGGAAAATGTTCCAGGTCATGTCAGTCCCAGGAAGAAAGAGACAGGAATTGGTTAGTGGCCACATGTCAAAATAGGTTGCCACGATTTCAGGAGGGTAGGTGTATTAAAATCTATTTATTGCTTATACAGACTTTATAAAGAGTAACCATGATAAAGCTCAAGCAATAACATTTTTTGGAACTTATGAAAACATTTGTAAACATTTTGACAAACAATTTAAAATCATTATTTAGACCGCTTTTAGAGTAAATTAAACATTATTTCAGCTTCCAAATAACTATTCAGGGATGTCACAGGTGCTAAGGACAATACTGTGTTTGTACCTGTGAACTGGAGAATCCGGTCACTGATACTTGAGCCAGTTTGCAGGGGTTCATTTGAAGAGGTCAAACCTTATGCCCAGACTGTGACTAGTGCTTCCACATAAGACTGGTCCATTGAGTGTTGAAGAACAGCCACGCTTGCCTCCACTTTCCAAAACCAGTTTGACGGCTTGCGGTTCCCCCATCTGGGTGGGGGTAGGGTGTGGAATTCTCCCCAACTTGGGCTTGCTTCGACTTCGCTCATTTAACATGCTCCCCATTTCTCTTCTTCTCCCTCTAGATCATTGCTCCCCCAGAGCGTAAGTACTCCGTCTGGATCGGCGGCTCCATCCTGGCCTCCCTGTCCACCTTCCAGCAGATGTGGATCAGCAAGCAGGAATACGATGAGGCAGGCCCCTCCATCGTCCACAGGAAGTGCTTCTAAGGAGATCGCCCCCTCCTCACTGCGACCACCTTCTGATCCCGACCCTTTACCATCACCAAGCAGTTCACTGGGAGCCCCGCTCCTCCTCAGGCAGCTACACACCCTCTCCTTTCCACCCCAGCACCACCCACAGCGGGGCCAAAGCAACAACCAAGATGTCGCCCGCGGTGCCGAGCCTCCTGCCCTGGATGAGGGGCCAGCTTGGTGTGGTGCCCCTTTGCCCAAGACCACAGGTGGGCATGGCCCAGCCTCTACCGTACTGCCTCCCACCGGGATTGGACGGCTTCGAAAAACGATGGCCTTTTTTTGTTTCTGGAACTTTTTATTATTTATGAAAAATTAAATGTTCTCCATACAATAAAAAAAAAGTAAAAAAAAAAACCAAACACACAGTTTGTTTTGTCTCTGAGATGCCAGGGGGTCTGCAAGGAGGGAGGTGGGCGGGGAGGAGGAAAGGCGGAGGCAGTCCCTCTATATAGGCCAGCACCACAAGAGAGAGCCCACCCGGAAACACTGATCTACCAAGGGATCATTTGACCTCAATCACTGAGACTCGCTTAGTCACCCACCACCCCACGACTGCATACCCCAAGTATCACACTTCATGCCGCCAAGATAACATAAAAATATTAATTTGCAGTACATTCAGCCATGCAAACCAAATAGGATACGCACAGCACAAAGACGTTGGCAGCTAAACTCAAATGCAACCATCCACTAACAGCACAAACCTACTTCCTCAAGTGCACAAAGTCAACTTACCTGTGCTGTGCACAGGACTAAGAGCACACTACATGCTAAAACAAACACATAAACCCAAATCACCCCAAACAAAAAGATACAATTACTCACATCACAAACTCCAAGCCCCTACTGCACCATAGCAATCCATGCGGCACACAGAAGAAACCAGCAATCCCATAAATAGAAGCAGGACACCCCTAAGTATATTTCAAACCATGAATCACCCCCTCTCCCCCACACAATAACCTTTACATACAGCACAATCCAGCACCCATACACACAATCACAACTCCTACACAGTGCACATACCAATAGTTCCCACCAAATAAATGCGAAATCCAGAAACCCTAAACACAAAACCTTGTTCCCAATAGTTTTTACGCAAAATAACAACACAGCTACCTCCCAACAAGCACAACTTGCCTCTTGTACAGAAAGAAAACACACCTACAAAATAGAATAAGTAACAACCCCTTCACGCAAGCCAAACTTCTAAACGCTGCAGAACATAGAATTAAGCAGCAAGACTTCAGATACAAATGCAACACTATCACACACATACCAGGAACCAATAGCCTCATGCTCGACACACCCAACACCCTTATATACAGGACAGATGAACAACCAGTTATTCACACAAAACGACCCACAGTACCTTGCAAAGCACAAAACACCAATACAAAGCAAAAACCAATAGCCCCTCACTTGCAATCAGACGCTCCCTGTATAAAAAACAATTGGAAGTGTTACGCACACAAAGACAGCACACACAAAAATACAGCACGAACAAACCGCATAAGTACAGTACACATGCACACTGCACAAAACAGCCCCTAAACACAGACTCCTCAATCCTATAAAACAAAAACTAAGGGCCCCTGGCACAATACACAACTCAAATACACACAGCACAAAATAGGAACGCTTCACAAAAACGGAGGACCCTACACACAAAAATCTCTTTGCGCACAAACATATCACCATCACATTTCATTATAAGCCAGCATCTTTCTATACACAAATCACTACTCACATAGCATCATACATGTGTCTCTTTGAGGCCTGAGTCACTTGGCGACAGCTCCAATTCACACCCTCACCTGGCTCTACAAGACAATTCAGGCTGTGGTAGACGACTTTAAGAACACTGCCACCCAGTAGAGGGGCATGTTAGAGTAGAACCACGACACCATGAACCCTTCCAGGGCGAGATTCCAAAGCTTCACAGACCTGCTTTTGCAGCTCTGTGAAAGCTCAGGTTCCACTTTACCATCAGCTACTTGGATATCCTCTGTGGAAGGTTCTCCCAATACATATCAGGCCCACCCCTCCCCCAAGAAAATGTAAAATAACCCTTAAAGTTCACCCCTTTGTTGACAACAACCCTAAATTCCTCGCACATGCCACTATAATGGTTACTTTTTTTTGCAAAGCAAGTTAGTACATAATTCATTTATTGTAGTTATATTTTCTTTCGAGGTGACTCGATGTGTAACAACAACCTGAGGCCAAGCAACGGACAACCGCACAGCCCAGGAGAATGTGCTTCGACACAAGCATCCATTCACTTGGTGCTCCTCACAGATCTAAAACAGAAACTAGCCGGCCACTACCCAGTGTAATCTTTCATTAAACCAGGTGTTCGTCTATTCCAACCTTGTAGGGCACCATCCAAGACACCACAACTCTAAACAATAGAAAAAAACGGCACAACACGAAACATAAGAGAAAACTCTATCAACAGATCACTTTGACTCGGTTGCATGAGGATCTCAGAACCGTGAAGGCCGCACGGTTTCCTCAAGCACTATGAGACAACAGATATGGTGGAAATGCGCTAAACAGGTGCGGGTAACGTGACATCAGTGCTGCTTCTGTCGTGCGTATAATGTTCTCGCTTTCATACCTCTTCCATCATCAACACATCTTTTTGTTATTCCATCTGCTCCTAAAGGATTCAATGTTTTTTTGAAAGTAACAAATGCAGAACACTACCTTTAGCAGAGCTGGCTTTTAACGAAAACCAAGCAATACATTCCTAAATTTCTAGATAAAGCTGCCTTGTATCTCAAGTGATTTGCTGCTGTGCAATAATCCAAAATGAAAATTCTTCTCAAATTAATGCAGACTGAAGGGTCGGCATGCTGGCAGGCCTCGTTTGGATCCTGCAATCTCAACAATTAATTAGCTAAAAGAGACGAGGAATCATGGGAAATACAGAACCAGACCTGGAGGCAGCAATATTTCTATTTATTTGGAAGTCCAATAATTGAATATCAATGTTTTTTTTACAGAACATGTCATAACTTGGGTATCCTGTGGGTGCTGTACACGATTGAAGCCGGATCTCTACACAGCAGTAAAGTTTTTGTCAAGGCATAATGTGGCCAAAAATACAGCCGCTAATGTCTTTATTATTGTGTCACACAATTTGGAATTGGGACACGAAGTCTTTTTCACAATCAGTGAAAAGTGACTGCTTTTATTCAGTGCCTTTGTCATATTGTAAAATCTGAGGTTCACCTGAACTTTCAGCTCCCTAGAGGGTTGGAGATGTAAATAAATCAAAAAAGCTCCAAGTTAAAAAAAACTTCCTTTGTTTGATAATGTGATTTTGAAACAAATGTCAGACATTTTTCCATATCACACTACAATGGAGAATCAGTACCAGCCGAAAAGTGACAAGGAAGGTGTTCTCTAGTAAGGTAGATAGTTGGTACTAGGAACGCAGAGAATAAATTGTTACTCTGGTGGGTTGGTGCCAGATGTAATATAGCGATTAACAGTGTATAGCTGTTATGGCAAGTTATTGGATAATATCCCCTGTTTTCCATACAATAAAATATATGTAGGGACTATAATGCAAAAAGGCGAAGTCTCTAGCTCTAACGGGTTTACACATATCATCCCAAACAGATTAAGACAAAGTGGAATCTAGCAAGCTACACACAACCATGAGGACGCCGATACCCCACAATGTATATGTTATTCCATGGCAGGCCCGCCTTGTGGACAGCCAATCCAATCGCCAAGGTATTGTAGCTCCTCATGAGGTAGGTCTATGAATACCTTATTGCTATCCTATGATGGTTGAAATAGCTGTGATTCGGGGGATCCCAACGTGGTTGAGATTTGGAAGGTCCCAACCCTATTCTTATCACAGAATATGTGGCTGCGATTTCTTCTCTACTTTGGAAAAGAAGGGCTTCTGTAAGGATACTGCAGTGACAAAGGATGACAGTGTCTGGCCCGAGTGGGTCCCAGAGTATCATTCGGTGGGTATTTGGTGTAGATTGGGACTTAGTGTTATTTTTTGACAGATCAGGGGGCAATGGTGAGGAGTCATGGATTCCCCTTCAACAGAGCAGGGGGAAGGGGTGAGCAGGCACAGATTCTCTCAAGGTGCCAGCGTGGGGATCTAAGCTTGCAAGAAGTACAGAAGGAGAGTGTACCCCCAAAGCAAGACTGTCACTCAAACTCCTGTGAGTAATGTTAGACCAGGGATCTTCAAACTGGGGGGCTTTAAATGATCCTGGGTGGCTGCCAGGCTCTGGAGAGAGAAGCATTATGCTGATAACAGGGTTTTGGTTGAAGCTGAAATAAATGAGCTGCAGTAAACCCCTCTGTAATGGGCCATAACTAGAATGTTTTGCATTTGTATCCAAGCTGAACTATGTGTCCAAAAGGAAGGGATTCCAAATTCTCTTCACAATCTCCACTCCACCCCTACTTCTAATAATCACACTGTGGATACTTTTACATCTTAGTAAGGCCTACCAGAATAGTATACTTGGCATCATGTACTTGATTGCATTTTTAAAACAGTAGCAGTATTTAACTGCAATGTTTAAATAATTCCAGACATATTTAAACACTGTCATTTTAATAGAATAATTGTGAAAAAGTCAGAGGGGGGCCCGATGAGGTTTATTTTCCCCTGGGGGTGCGCAGCATTAACATTTTTGAATATTGCTGTTTTAGACTTAAATGGATGGCAAATTTAGCCAGACTGTTTGTCCCGCGTGTTTATTACGCCACAAGGCAAGCAGTTTCTGTGTGTTTTTATGGGATACCCCTCACACTAGGTGATAACTCTGACAAGAGCAGGTAGGCCCCCCTTGTTCTAGTTCGACTGCGTAAAACTCGTTTAGACAGCGAGGGAGGTGCAGGCTATTACAGTATGTAATCATATGTTCAAGACGGTCTATGTAGTGAGGGAAGGAGTATATGGTCTGGGAGCTTGTCATTACGAACTCCACAGCACCATAATGGCTACACTGAATACCGGGAAGTTTGGTATCAAACTTCTCAGCACAATAAACCCACACTGATTCCAGTGTGGGGTTTATTGAGAAATACACACAGAGGGCATCTTAGAGATGCCCCCTGTATGATAGCCTACCTGATAGAGTAAGACTGACCAGTCTGTGCCAGCCTGCCACTTCCAGACGAGTTTCTGACCACATGGGGTGAGTGCCTATGTGCACTCTGTGGTCAGAAACAAAGCCTGTCCTGGGTGGAGGTGCTTCACACTTCCCCCTGCAGGAGCCTCAAAGGCTTAGACCTGGTGTTACAGTGGCCCAGGGCACTCCAGCCAGTGGAAATGCCCGCCCCCCAGACGAGCCCCCACTTTTGGAAGCAAGTCCAGAGGGATAATGAGAAAAACAAGGAGGAGTCACCCCCTCAGCCAGGACCACCCCTAAGGTGTCCAGAGTTGAAGTGACCCCCTCCTTGAGAAATCCTCCATATTGCTTTTGAGGATTAGGACCAATAGGGATAGGGATGTGCCCCCCTCCCCAGAGGGAGTGGGCACAAGGAGGGTGTAGCCACCCTCCGGGACAGTAGCCATTGGCTACTGCCCCTGACCCTAACACACCCCTAAATGTAGTATTTAGGGGCGACCCTGAACCCAGCTCTTCAGATTCCTGATGACTACACAAGAAGAAGAAGGTCTGCTGAGCTGAAAACCCCTCAGAGAAGAGAAGGAGACAACAACTGACTACCAGCCCGTTTCCTGCTTCAAAAAGCTGCAAATGAAGAAGCAACGCATTCTGCAGGACCAGCGACTCCTGAAAAACCTCCAGGGGTCTGCCTGCATCACCTAGGACCAAGAAACCCCCGTGGACAGCGGACCTGCCCAACAAGATGACAAAGAAACCATCTTTAAAGGGACTCCCACCTCACTCCAGAAGCGCGACTCCCAACTACTCTGCACCCGACGCCCCCGGCCCGTGTCCAGAGAAATCAACTAGCCAGACAGGATCCCCAGGCGATTCTGACTACGTGTCCATCATGGGCTGACCTCTGCAGACCCCCACGACGACGCCTTCAGAGGAAATCCCAAGGACCCCCTGACCGTGACTGCCTGGGACAAAGATATCCGTCGCCTGGAGAAGTACTGTACCGGCAGCCCACAGGCCTGAGAGAAACCGACCACCGGTGCAGCAACGACCAGCAGGCGACCATCACACTTGCCCAGTCAGTGGCTTGCCTGATAAGCCCCCCTGTGCCCTGCCTGCAGCGCCTAAGTGACCCCTGGGTCCCTCCATAGAGTTCTATTGAGAACCCGATGCACTGTTTGCACACTGCACCTGGCCGCCCCTGTGCCATTGAGGGTGTGGTTTTTGTGCCTACTTGGGGCCCCTCTAGTGCTCCTTCAAACTCCCCTGGTCTGCCCTCCAACAACGCGGGTACTTACCTGCAAGCAGACCGGAACTGGAGTACCCCCTGTCTCCATAGAGGCCCACGTTATTCTAGCTCCTGTATAACCTCTGCACCTAACCGGCCCTTTGTCACTGGTGCTGGGTGTTTGGGGTTATCTTGAACCCCCAACTGTGTGCTACATATGCCCTGGAGATTGAACCCGTAAGTTTGTTACTTACATCAAAAACTGTAATTTACTTACCTCCCCCAGGACTGTTGAAAATTGCAGTGTCCACTTTTAAAATAGCTTTTTGCCATTTTAAAGAAAACTGTGTACATTGTTGATTCTGTTCAAAGGTCTAAGTATTACTATGAAGATTACCTTACATTTAATGTACTTACCTGCTAAATGAATCTTGTGATTCTAGAAACAAATTAACAAAATAATATTTTTCTATATAAAAACCTATTGGTCTGGAGTTAAGTCATTTGGGGGCATATTTATACTCCGTTTGCGCCGAATTTGCGTCGTTTTTTTCGACGCAAATTCGGCGCAAAGCTAACGCCATATTTATACTTTGGCGTTAGACGCGTCTAGCGCCAAAGTATGAGGAATGAACGTCATTTTTTTGCGTGAACGCCTTCCTTGCGTTAATGAGATGCTAGGTAGGCGTTCCCGTCTAGAAAAATGACTGCGACGCAAATGCTTCGTATTTATACTCCCGGGCAATAATGACGCCCGGGAGTGGGCGGGGCACAAAACCCCGCATTTGCGCCTCTTTTTAACGCCTAGGTCAGGGCAGGCGTTAAGGGACCTGTGGGCTCAAAATGAACCCACAGCTGCCCTCCCATGCCCCCAGGGACCCCCCCTGCCACCCTTGCCCACCCCAGGAGGACACCCAAGGATGGAGGGACCCATCCCAGGGACATCGAGGTAAGTTCAGGTAAGTATAATTTCTTTTTAAAAAAACATTTTTTTTGGCATAGGGGGGCCTGATTTGTGCCCCCCTACATGCCACAATGCCCAATGACCATGCCCAGGGGACATAAGTCCCCTGGGCATGGCCATTGGGCAAGGGGGCATGACTCCTGTCTTTACTAAGACAGGAGTCATGTAAATGGCGTCTGGGCGTCGTTAAAAATGGCGCAAATCGGGTGGAGGCGATTTTTTTGCCTCTACCTGACTTGCCCCATTTTAAGACGCCCTAACGCCATTTTCCCCAACGCCGGCGCTGCCTGGTGTACGTGGTTTTTTTCCACGCACACCAGGCAGCGCCGGTCTGCTAGCGCCGGCTAACGCCATTCAATAAATACGGCGCCCGCATGGCGCTTCAGAATGGCGTTAGCCGGCGCTAATTTTTTTGACGCAAAACTGCGATAGCGCAGTTTTGCGTCAAAAAGTATAAATATGGCACTGAGTGTGTGTTTTCACTTATTGCTTGTGTGTGTACAACAAATGCTTAGCACTATCCTCTGATAAGCCTAACTGCTCGACCACACTACCACAAATAGAGCATTAGTATTATCTATTATTGCTTCTGGCAAGCTTCTTGGGGAACCCCTGGACTCTGTGCACACTATGGCGGTCATTCTGACCGCGGCACCGCCGAATGACCGCACCGCGGGCAAAAGACCGCGGCGGCCATTCCAACTTTCCCGCTGGGCCGGCGGGCGCCCTCCAAAAGAGCACCCGCCGGCCCAGCGGGAAAGCCCCTGCAACCATGAAGCCGGCTCAGAATGGAGCCGGCGGAGTTGCAGGGGTGCGACGGGTGCAGTGGCACCCGTCGCGATTTTCACTGTCTGCTAAGCAGACAGTGAAAATCTTTGTGGGGCCCTGTTATGGGGCCCCTGCACTGCCCATGCCACTGGCATGGGCAGTGCAGTGGCCCCCAGGGGCCCCACGACACCCGTTCCCGCCATCCTGGTTCTGGCGGTGAAAACCGCCAGAAACAGGCTGGCGGGAAGGGGGTCGGAATCCCCATGGAGGATTCCCTGGGCCAGGGGTAAACCGGCGGGAAACCGCCGGTTCCCCTTTTCTGACCGCGGCTTTACCGCCGCAGTCAGAATAGCCCAGGAAGCACCGCCAGCCTGTTGGCGGTGCTTCCGCTGCCCTACGCCCTGGCGGTTTCAAACCGCCAGGGTTGGAATGAGGGCCTATATCTCATTTTGATATAGTATATACAGAGCCAGCTTCCTACAATTCCTAACTACTTTTCTGGCTATGTAGTCAAGATTTTCTCACCTAATAAGTTTTATTTTCCTAGTGACAACAACACTGATATAAACCAACTGTCTCACATCAGCATTACTGAAGGCTCTAGCATATGGAACCGTTGCTTACCAGTAGCATTCCTAGCCTATAGCTCTTACCAACAGGTCACTTGACTTTTTCTGCTGATCAACTATATCAACAAGTATTGTTACCTGGGGATAATTCAGTTCAACATATTTGTCTATTGATTTTCACCTTAGCAGTAACCACACTTCAAAGGCTATATACCATCCGTATGAGTGTACATTCACCTACTTAGTCCAATACAAATGTGCCTGAACCAGAAATAGTTGAAACTCAAATACCTGCCAAAATGTTTTATCCTCAATGGTCATGCTCCTTGCAAAGACACAACTCAAGGTCATTCTTTAGAAATTCTCACTCATGTGTAACAACTATATAAAAATCAAACAATCTAGTTAAACCCACTCAGATCAGGACTATTCTTTAGATGATCTGCCTTCTTGATTGATAAAGATCCTACAATAATTTTTCTTCTGTCAACAGACTGGTCAACCCTGCTCAGGCAGGCTGATAACAATGTTTGTCTTAGTGCTAATGAGGACAGCTCTAATGTCAATAATCTTTCCAGCCAAATTCAGGAACCTCTTGTACATTTTCTGCATGCAAACAAGGGTAAGTCTAGGTATAAAGAGTCCCAGCTAAATTTAAATTTTGTTATCTGGGTCCCAGATTTATGGGATTTTAGTGCGTGGCAGTGCAGCAAGTCACATTGCTGTGCTGCCCTGCATCAAAGGGAAAGGCCAGGAATGCACCGCATCTATGGCATACAGCACATTCCTGTCCTTTCTCTCATCACTATTCGCGAATATAACCAGCGCTACGCACAGCCCGTGACCTAGTTTTTGAGACATCTAATACCAGTTCTAGAGGATTTTGAAGTGACAGAACGTTTATGTTGGCCCTCATACTACTGTCATGTTGGTCCAGGGTCTGCACCCAGTCCTCATCTGAGTATTCATGGTCTAGTGTTCCTTGCTAATTGGTGTTGAGGTTTGCCGCCATATGTTTAGAACACAACTGTCCTACAAGCATATTATAAAGACCCAGCAATACTCTTCTATAACGCCCCATTGTCAAAGTATTGTAATGGGAGAGAGTCCTGCAGGTGCAAAGGGGATTCTTACTGCCTAAGCTGCTTCTTAGGCAGAAATTCAACTGCATGTATATCCGTTTTAGCGAGGAGGCGAGTTTGAATTCTATTTGGAGGGAGGAGAAAGGGTTCAGGTCTCCATTCACTATTAATTGCTCTGTTGTGTGCATCCCTACACCCTTACATATTTTCCAACTAATGGGTTTACCTTCTATTTTAACACTGGCATTAATCCAAATATGTGATCATTTATTACATTTTAAGGTTGCTTTTAAGCAGTTTGTAGGAGATCAGCTATTTTACAAACATGGTCTGGACTATTGGATTCATTGTCGCCAGAGTTGAGGTTGTGACCAGCCAAGTAAATGTAGTCTCTGTCTCCTGCTTTCACACACTGAAGATGCTCAAGAAGGTCTTCAAATGAGTGACTCCCCACCAACACTCGCAGAACTGATACAGGGGCACAAAACAGGTTCATACTCCATCTGTGATGCAGAGGGGCCCCCAACTCTTTTGGTGGCCCTCACCCCTAATGGGCCTCCATTGAGCCCAAGACCAATAAAATATATTTTGGATCTGTGAGCTCAGGGGTCACTCATCAAATTCTGAAGAGGGGCCCCAACATTTGTATTCAGCTACTGCTCGTGTACCTCAGCGACTGTATAGACTTTCACAAACCTGCTGGACACCTCTGCTCAGCAAGACTCCTACTCACACACAGCTGCCACATATGGAGAACCAGATCCGGTAGTTGTGACTTCTACTTCCTCACTCCTAAAGCTTGGAGAAACGTGCCTCAGACATCAGAGCCACTTCCTTGGTTCCTGAATTCAGCAAAATTCTTAAGACAGAACTCTTCACCTAACCCCGACACTTACGCGACCCATGCACCTCCTGTTTCATCATCAGGGTACCGTCCTGATTGAGTTGTGCACTATGCAAACACACATAACATAACAGGTGAAGTGAGGGCCACAACCATCTTAAGCATTTGCACTCTCCCACACAATGACAGGTTGAGGTGCATCCATTGTACATATTTAGAGGCAGTTTTAATGCTCAGCTGTGGAAGACTGTTTTCCACCAAAAGTTTCACTTCCCATTTACATAGATCCCAAGGTATTTCACTCCAAAAGAAATTGGATAAAAGAGAGAAATCAGGTATAACATTATTAATGGTAAGCCGGGGTGTCTCTAAGACTGTTATCGTAAGCAGGATGTCATCTGCATATGACAGTATTTTTGAGGTCCTGGAGAGGATAAAGTCCCACGATTGCTTCCTCTTGGCCCGGGCCAAAGGCTCCAGTGCCAACAGAAAGAAAAGGGATGACAAAGGCCTTCCCTGGCGATCCCCTGCTGGATACAGAAAGGGTCAGATAAGAAACCTCCACAGGTGACCTGTACCGTGGTGAATTTATACAACCACTTCAATTTGGTACTGTAGTTTTCACCAAGTCACATTCTGGAAAGCTTTTGGAACATGTAGCCCCGTTCTATTCTATCAAATGCCTTATCAGCAGGGAAGGAAAAAGCCAGAATCTCAGTCTGAGTATCTTAATAGAGCCATAATAAGTGAGAATGGATTCTCAGATGATTATAGGAAGTTCTACCTAGGGCAAATCTAGAGCAGGTGTGGTTAATCTGGGGGGAATTACCTCTTTAAGGCTTTCAGTGAGGGTTTGTGCAAGAATTTTAATGTCTGCTTTGAGCAGAGTGATTGGGCAATAGCTGCTACATTGAACCAGATCCCTACCCACTTTAAGAGATCAACAATCAGTGACTTATTTGAGAAAAATGATAAATAACCATCTGTTTTGGCCTCTTCAGAAGAGCCTTACCACACCTCAATAATGTCCTGCTTATACCAGTGGTTCCCAACCTTTTGACTTCTGTGGACCCCCATTTTATCATTACTGGATCCCAGGGACGCCCACTGAATCATTACTGGAATCTGGGGACCCCCAAATGAGTCATTACTGAAACCTGGGGACCTAATCTGTTAATATGATTTAATTTTCTAAGTAGTCGCGGGCCCCCAGGGGTCCCTGGACCACCAGTTGGGAACCACTGGCTTATGCCATTTATAAAATTCACCTGGGAAGCCATTTTTACCAGTCACATTATTATATGCGAAGTCTGAGATAGGCATCACTATTTCCTCCCTGGAGACCTCTCGTGCGAGCAATGATCTCTCATCCTCATTCAGTGATGGTAGGCATAAATTCTGAAAAAAAACTTTCTTCAGCAATTTGTATTTCTGCAGATTCTAAGCTAAACTGCTTTGTGAAACAGGAGCAAAGGTTCTCATGATGTCTTGTGGTATCTTCACTATGTTCCTGTTATCCTCTTGTATGGTACAAATGGTCACCACTGCGTCTCTTTGTCTAAAGTGGGCAATTTACCTACCTTCTCTCCTTGCTCATAATGATGGTCTCTGAATCTCTAATGTGAGCATTCTGACTGCAATGTCCATAGAGTATGAAGAGTCATTGTAGCCTCTTCCACTTTTGGCCTATTGGCTATGGTGGAAGATGCTGTCTTTGTGTGGCTCAAGTACCTTGGGGCATATTTATACTCTGTCTGCGCCGAATGTGCGTCAAAAATTTGGACGCACATTCGGCGCAAACCTTACCCCATATTTAAACTTTGACACCCAAGCCCGCGGACGTCAAAATCCCGCTGTGTGCGTCATTTTCTGGATGCGGGAAACCGCCTTGCGTTAATCATATGCAAGGTAGGCGTTCCCGTCCAAAAAATGACTTAAACACCCGTGCGTCGTATTTATGCTTCCGGGCAAAAATCCTGCACGGCCGGGAGTTGGAGTCGGAAAATGACACACAGCCCCATTTGCGTCAACAATCAACGCCTGGGTCAGGGCAGGTGTTAAAATGGGGCAAACACACCTGTATTTAATCAGAACACACAGAAGCAACAGCAGAGCAGCAAAAGGGAGACATGGAGGTGCTTCTCATCCAGCGTGCACGCAGACGCAGAGCACAGCAACAACAACAGCAGCTACCACAACACCAGCAGGGACCCCAAAGGCAACGCAGAAGGCAGGAGAGGATATTCCGCACCAGGACAACCCTTCATGGCCTCAGGGAACATGACATCATCCAGAGGTTCAGGTTGAACTGGCAAGCCATTCAGCAGCTGCTGCGCAACATTGAGCCACAGTTGGCACCCACCTTGCTGACACCCCGCACCATCCCAACAGAAACCAAGCTGCTATCTGTACTTCATATGTTGGCAAGTGGCTCCTTTCAAACCACTGGCACCCTGGATGCCGGGATATCACAGCCATCATTCTCTGCCTTCTTGCCCAAAGTACTGGATGCCATCATTGGACTCACACCCCGCCACATCTGCTTCCCAAACACACAGCAGAAGCAGCAGGAGACCAAACAGGGGTTTTACCTCATAAATGGATTCCCACACGTCCTTGGTGCCATTGACTGCACACATGTACGCCTTGTGCCAACTGCTGCAACTGAACACCTATACCGCAACAGGAAGCACACACACTCCATCAATGTGTAGGCCATTGTGGATCACCAAGGATTGATCAGCAATATCGTGGCAAAGTATCCTGGGAGTGTCCATGACTCATTCATCTTCCGTCACTGTACCATCAATCAACTCTTCCAGGATGGACGATATGGCAATGGACTACTTTTTGGTAAGTACAGAAACCTACTTATATACACACTGCACAGCAACCCTCTAGGGCACACAACACATACACCACGACAGCAACATGTGGACAGGAACACACTGAGGTTGTGACACCGCTAGCCATGTTGATAGGTCTGCAGTGAACGTGTCACACATCTGAAATTAGTGTACAGTCTAATGTCAATACGTCAATGATCACAACATATGGAGAGGTTTGGCTAATTGTCACCTTGCAAAATGTAAGTGTCTCACTGATGTTTAAATTAATCCATTGCATATGTCTAAAGGGATGGGATGTCCAGGGTACATAGATGCTAACGTGTAACCACCACTGTCAATTTGAATCTGTGTATGGAACTATCATCTCACCCCCAGTGAAGATACAGGGACACCTGTATCACAAGTCACAATGCTAGGGAGTGCACACTGTACTGCAAATACCAAAACATGCTGCTGACAACCGGTCAGCAGGCAAACACCCGTTCAGCCAAGGAAACAACCCAATGCAGATGTTACATCCTAGAAGCCTAGGAATCAACACAATAACACAACAAAGCCACAGACAGCACAAGACAACTACTGCCATGCAATGTGATATTAATGGGGCAAGATACGTCAACATGATCGCAATTATTTTCTCTTTCAGCTGATCAGGTGTATGGGATCCAGCCATGGATTATGACACCATTTGGCAACCCAAGCACTGCAGCAGAGTGTGCCTACAATGAGGCACATAGGAGGACACGCACCATAGTGGAGAGGACCTTTGGCATCCTCAAGTCGAGATTCAGGTGCCTCGACATCACTGGTGGCAGTCTCCTATATTCACCAGAAATGGTCTGTAAGATCATTTTAACAAGTGCCATCCTGCACAACATTTGTACACGAAGGAACATTCCCCTATTAGAACCAGAGCCACAAATGCCTGAAGAGGAGGAAAAGGAGGTTGCTGGCCTGCAACATGAGGGGGAACAACAAAACACAGCTGCTGGATTGCGTAGGCGCCAACATATTGTGAACAATTTCTTTTGAAACAACTCACCATCACCACTGTAGCAACAGATGTAAATAAACACTGATAATAATCACCATATCATGGTCTGGGTAATCATTTTTGCACACCTTTATCTCTAACTATCAGAATAAGAGTGTAGACTCATTGAGCATTGCTGACATACAGATCAGGACACAGAACATTCCAAAGCAATTGTGATGCGTATTTTACAACAGTCACATACACACACACTGTAAATGACATATATCCTGTACCTTTCACTGTTGAAGGGCAATAGCAGAGGACCACACCTATTTCACACATACATGTTGGCAACATGGTTCATCGCAGCATATGGCACACAAGTAAGACACCATCAGTCTATAAGGGAAAAAAATGCCTCATACATGAGGCAGTGGATGTGCTATTGCATTGGTAACAGGAATGTATGACCAGATCCTTGACAGCAGTAAGTCGTACAGCACCTATCTTTGCAAGGACTATCTGTGACTAGAGTTCCATATAAGAAGAACATAGACAGCACAAGTGCCACACCTATGACAAGCATTGCGCACATGACATTCTATGTACATGTCAGCCCATGTCCTAACTCCTGACACACCCATGCTCCTGGTCTCACCCCACCTGTCTGAAGAGGTCCCTGGAATGGTAATATGTGTACCCAGATATTCCCTCCTCTCCGCACACAGACTAACAATAGTAATCCAGTGTGCTTCACCCTTTCGTATGGTATGCCATTGTCATAGTACATCTGGCTGCATGGACGTCAGGTCAATTAATACACTGGTTTGTAGTTTCTAAGCCCTGTAGATTGCTTCCCATGTGAAAGGTACTGTTGGCCATTTGAACTCAAATCACACCTACAGGACTTGTGAGAAACTGATGCAGCACACACCTGTGAGCACCTCCATGCAGACCACCCATTTAAACATGCACTGCCCTTGCAGATGCTTGGAACAGCATAGAAGCTGCCATTTTGTCGATTACACTGTTATGCATTGCTAGAAAAATAAGCTGTGTAACACAGCCCTTGGGTTATGTGTCACCTTCCAAAACACAAGACAAACACAGTCTTCCATGTCAACTGACTTGTTCTTCCTCCGACCAGTGTAAGTCAGACCACTGAGTATGTACCTTGTGAAATTGCTGGATCCTGATTGACCCTGCATCCTGTCAGCCTGACTGGCACCTGTCTGTGCGTGAATGGAGGTGCGCCAAACATGCCCAATTTGTGCAATACATATATGTAGGCCACACATATGGCCATCTAGTGCATCAGCGAAGAGTGTAAATCCTGTTAATGAAGTAGGGGATCATGGTCCGCAGCAGTATGATGTCTCACATGCGCCCATACACCGTCAAGACCAAAGTGGGTGCAAACAGCCTATCTCAGTTGTGTCACAAATGTTACATAACATTAAAATGGTAAAATGACCCAAACCCAGTTAATGCCCTGAAATTTTGATGCATACGCGTAAAGAAAAATGACGCTTATGCCTGAAAAACAACGCATAATGCCCTGAAGACACCATTGACTCTTCCACACTGTACCTCAGAAAATTGGTTAAGTGTTAGACTATTTCAAAATATATGAATGTGGGCTCATTTTTACTCCTGTGCGTCGAAAAAAATGACGCCCAGACTGTATGCATCAAAAATATTTGATGCATAACGATAAAAACGCCCGCCATTTTAGGTAGGAAGTGATGTAATAGGATATCCTGTTTACAGATTATGTACAGTGGGTGTACTTTCACTTTGCAGTCTGTGATTCTTCTAGACTGTGTGGCTGTGTTGAGAGTTTTGTCTGGTTAAATTGTGCTTTTGTCTCCTGTGTGGTCCATTACTTGTCATTTTGTGAATTAAATATTGTTGTTGTATCCTGTCTGAGTGTTTATTGTGTACAATTGTCTAGTATTGTATTGTCTTTGTTGTTTTTGGGAGTCTGTTGTGGGTAGTGATAGTTTGGGGACAGTTGGGCTGTTTTAGTTGTTTAGTTTACGTTTTTCATATTCTACTTTCCCCCTATTCTCCTTTGTTCCCATTTCATTCCCTATTTCCCTTTTTTCTGCTAAGATGTTGGGTAGGCCTCGTCTTCGCAAGATGGGGGAGGAGGAGCTTGGGGGTTTCATATGGCTGGTGTGCCATTTCCTCCCCCTTATGATTGAGGCAGGTGGGCGGGTGATACAGGGGTATCACACCGAGGCACGGAGGCTCCGGTGGGGAAAGGTATTGCATCACCTTCAACGCATCTATCGGACACCAAGGAATGACCACCAGCTGAAGCACCGCTGGGCTGACCTCATCTCTAGGGAGCAAGATCTGCTGGACCACCTGGGCATTGTGATTGGTGGCCCTATTGGTGAGTACAAATCATGTACATGTGCACGATTAAATGCTCTGTAGTGATGATTTGTACAATATCTGCAGACAATGTTGTTGAGTGTGTGGAATGCTTTGGAAACATACAGGGTCATTTGTGTACTATGGTAAGGACCACATTTGCTAGCTGTTAGGAAGCAAGTGCTCTGCAAACTTACTGAATACTTTTGCTTAATGTAAGTTGGTGCCGCCTTTGTGTCAAACAGCAACACAAATCAGGAGCCAATTATGTATAAATATAGGTCACATTTGCCTGTGAGGTATAGATTTTCAAAATCATTACCAACATTTGTTGACGCAACAGCTAGACTGACTTTCGAAACACTACATGAGGCTGAAAATGAGTGCAGGCTTCACGTCAATTGATGATAGCAATGTGGCCAAAACATATGTCTCATGTGTGTCTGGTGAGTGTGTAAGGAAAGTGATCACAGTAGTTCTATAAATCTTAGGGATTATTGTGGCCCTTTGTCATTTCGGATACATGTCAGATCTGGATTTGGAGACATAGGGGACAAGTTCAAGCTGCCCTCAGCTAACATCTTTGACTGGTATTTGGTGTTTGTTGTTCCACCTTTTGTTTACAGATCGCTGGGCAAAGGTATGCACATGGGTTCATTTCTCTGTGGTTGGTGCAACTCATCATAGCTGGGCCACATCACATGAAGAAACTGTAACAACATGAGTGCTTACAACTGTCCCTGCCCCTCTGTACATTGTACCTGTGTGTCATGAATTTGTCACGGGCACAATGGCTGGTTGACTGGTAATGCACTCCTCAAGGAAAGTGGCTTTGGATGTCTCCCTTGGATACACATGATGAGACGAATACACTCCATTATTATGTCTGCTCACTAATGAAGGAGCATGTTTGCCACCACATGATAGTTAGGACCACTGCATGTGTGCAGATATGTGTGTAAAACTCACAGGAGACCCATGGTATGTACATGTTAGCCGTGCTATATCAGATGCAGTATCATCATGTCTGAGTGGCTTACCTACTTGTGTAATCTTACACATTGTTTTTGTCTTTGGAATTGTTGGACAGTGCACAGATTTTGAGCACATTTCTCCCTTCCATGCCTGACAGGTGGACCCGCACCCTACACTATTGGCGAGGTGGCTACATTCGAGGACCCAGACAACTCCAGTAAGTGTTGATATGTCTGTTATGTGTTGTGTTTGCTGGTGATGTGTGATGGACTCCTGTGTGTTTAACACATAGCAAGGTGTGATGCGCTGCCCAATCATTTGTTTTGGTCCTTGAGTGGGTTTTCATTTTATCACCATCTTTGGGTTGGCCAATCCTTATCCTATTGTCTTATTTAGGGATTCTCTAGGTCAGTCCTGTAGGCCCCGCAATGTGAATGGGGATGAGTCATGTGGAGAACACTTGTATCAGCAAGAGTTGCACTGGACCTAATCTGTGATTTAGTCAGCCTGCCAGACCCACATTCTCCCAGAATGGGTGTGCTAAATGCTTACCCACAGACTTCTGCTTCCCAGTTCACTAATGTACTTATTAAACTGTAGGTTGAACTTCCTAGCAGCATGTAGCTCTACATGTAGTGCTACGAGTATGTGGCACTTGAGTGCAATGGCCTATGTGTGCATGCAACTCATGGCCAGGGGTGTTGTTGCATCTCTGTGTTTGTTGTAAGTCATGGCTTACTGGAAGTATATGATGTGGACAAAGGTCTGCATTACCAGACATGTGTGGCGCTGGGATTGGTCAAGGGTTTGCTGTCTCCTATTTGTAGATACATCTTACCTGTGGTGTGTGTGTAGAGCCAAACACATGTACAGCTTTCCTAAGCTTCCTGGGTGTCCATGTTGTTTGCAATTGTTAGTTGTTACTCCACCCCCCCACCCTCAAACATAGGCATGGGTTTGTGAATAGTGTACCTAGGACTGATGATACAAGTTTGGTACACAGACATGAAAATCAGTTAATCTTTTGTCTGAACCTAGTATACACACTAATTTTTCCCACGTAAGTACTATACTAGCAAGTCCATTTACAACTTGCAGATCATGTGGCCCTAGATTTCCATCCCGTACAATGGCATTTGTAGCCCTGGCATTGGCAGAGGATGTGCTGCATGATTGTTAGCTGACAACTGGCAGAATTATGATGCCAAAACATGCCAGTTGTTATCCATCTTGTAGGGTTTGGATGTGCTACAAGTGATAGAACCTTTGTAGGCTGGCCTGCCATGTACTTTCTCAGGGACATTCAATGATGTGTATGATGATATGAGCTGTTACAAGTACAGTAGATGTATTGTCTGATTTACATATTGTGCCATTTCACACAATGCAGTTCCTAATGTTATTTTTTCGATTTGTCTTCACAGCTGCAAATATGACACCCATCCAGGTGCGGGAATTCCAAAGGCGGGCAATGAGGTATCAGCATATACTTCAGGTAGAGTCTGGGTACCGAAGAATGGCCCGCAGATACCGGAACGAATGGGCCTCCAGAGCCTGGAGGGCATTCCCACAGGGCGGCCCTTCTTTGCTCACCACAGCCACCACCAGCCCCACCACCACTACCACCCAGGTGGCACCACCAACAGCTGGGACCGTTGCGGCAACCACATCAGCAAGTGCTCCAGGCCCTAGCACAGCACCACCTGCAGGGCAGCCCTCAGCCATGGACACTACACGGCCCCACACTTCCTCAGCTGGCACCCAGACCACCCCAGCTGCAGCTATTGACCCTGCTGCTTTTGTTGAGATGCAGCGTAAATTGGACCGTGTCCTGCGAAAAATGAGTCGCCTGTGGCAGAATGTGCAACATATAAACCGGCGGGTGCGGTCAATCAAGCGAACCCTCCGGAGGGCCAACCTATAGACATGTTGACGGACATGATTCCCTCCCCTCCCTTCTCTTTCCTTATTCTTATACTTTGTGGGTTTAGGGGGCTTGGTGTTAGGTTAGTATAGGTTGTTAGTTTAGTTAGTGTTAGTGGGTGGGGGGTCCTGATTATTTCTACTGTTTCTTTTTGAGTGTGTGGGTGGGCGGGTGGGGTACAATGTTGGGGTTCTTGTGTGTTTAAAAAAAAAAAGAATTAAAAAAACATAAAAATAAAAAATTTACAAAAAAATATATATTTGTTTAGTATAGGATAGTATGTGTTTAGGTTAGTATCTGCTGTCCTCCATGTGCCCCGTCTCCTAAGGAGGGTGGGGGGTTGATGTCTAGAACGTTTCGTTAAATGTGATTAGTAAGTTTAGCTTAGGTTAGTTAGGGACAGTTGTGGGAAATGAGTAGTTAGGGTAGATTAGGGTAGGGAAGGCTTTTCCACAAGTTTTCTTTTCTGTTTTTACAGTTTAATAAATATGTAGTAAACCCTTTACAGTATGTGTGACATGCTTGTAGATCAGGGCCTTGGCATGAGTGTACATGATTTCCTTTGTATTATAATTTGTGTCCTATGCTACAAACAAATCCCAAATTAGCTGTAACATTGGCAGCTACCCCAAAGCAACCTTGCAAAGATTAGACCATTCATTGCAACCACCAATCACAGTTACTATGGCTCCCAACATGTTTTTTTCAATAAGTATGTTTTCAATGTCACATACAGTGCTTCCAGATTTGTTATTGGGGACACTGTGTTATGTCTGACTGCAGTCTGAAGTTCAAGGAAACCCTTATAAGCTGAGTGGTACTAAGCACTCTTGTAGTATCGTGTTCATGACTCACATAGATCATTTGTTACACTGTTCAGCATGATTACTTATTTGGATGTAAACTCAGACACCTCCATTCATGCAGTTTGGTGACTGTTCGCTTAGATTTGTGGGCAATGTTATATGTGTTAGTTTTGCATGGAGGCAACATTTTGCAGGCACTATTTAATGGCTTAGATATCCCCTGAGGAAGCATTATTCGGCCCAACACAGCAGTATGGTGTATAGTTTCTCTTTTCATCAGATATTACCCTCAGGAAGGGCAGAGTATGGTAGCATCCAGGCCACTGTTAATAGTTAGCAGACTACATTATTTCAGGACAGTTGTATTGACAAGCTATGTAATTTGACAGGAGGCAAAATTCAGTGGTGTACTGCACAGTTGATGTGTCACATTACACAGAGACAAAGTGGTTGTGAAAGTGCTATTTATTGAAAAGTTCTGTAGTGCTACATGTTCCTTGTCCATGATTGTGAATCCAATATAGTGACATCTTCCATTGTGATCCTACACAAGTGCTAAAGGACAATGCATTTTACATGCTGGGGTGATGTATCAGACAGTGCAGAGGGACAGGATTTGCCAATGAGTAAGTGAGAGACAATCACAAGGCAGGCTGACAAGATATACAGTGGTTTGCAGAACAGTCGTTGAGTACAGTTGTTGCAAGACTGGCATGTTACGAAGCGCAGGACCTTGGTAATAGGTGGCCATGTGGCAGGGACTAGTGCTTCCGGGTACTATTACGTGTGAAGGTGATCTGTTCCATGTCTTCTTCTTCTGATGTGTGTGTTGCCTCCACTGTCCTTGGTGGTGGTGGTTGTGAAGGGGCAACACACACCTCAGTGTTTGAAGACGTGGAGTCAGACATCCCGGTAGCTGCTACCTGTGAGGGTCTTAAGGGCAGTAATGCTGCAAGGAGGATCTACTGGTTCTTAAGAATAGCAGCCACATCACAATGGTAGGCAGCCAGGTCGACCCTGAGGGGTTCAATGTTGCATTCGTGCACACGTTGACAGGTTTGCTGTTGTAGGTGTTGGGTAAACTGTATCACGGCTGTGCTGATTTCCTTCAGCCTTTTTTCTACTTCCTGCAAGATAGTTGTTCGCCCTTGCATAGCTGCTGCCTGTTCTTCAGTTGACATCATGCACAAACGCACCCCCTTTAGGCTGGCTGCCATAGTTTGCATCCCCACCCGCACCTCCTTGGCCAGCTCCCGCTGTACTCCGACTACAGTTCTCTCAAACCTGGTGCCTGTGTCATCTGAGTCCTCAGCTGTATTGGAGCTGGCAGGTCTTACAAATGGGGTGGTGGGTGGGTCCTCTGTGATGGCTGCATGTACTGTGCTCCTCCTTGTGACTGATTGTGGGGTCTGGAGGGTTCCAAGGACATCTTGGAGGGTCTGGTGGCTGATGTTTGTCAGCTCGTCATCCATGTCATCAGGGTAGTCCTGGACAGGCATATCCGCAGGAGATCCATCGTCCTCTGCAATGAAATAGGATACAATTAGTGTGTCTGTGTTGTGGCATTAGTGATGTGACATGCCTGCCTTGTGATGATTTCACATTGTGATCTTGTTTCCTGTTTATTGATCCAGTCTTTCAGATGGGCATTCTCCCAGGCCTATGCCCCACCTGCATGTCACATGTGTTGTGGTAAGTTATTAGACTTGTCTGCATCATCTCTTCTAGGTGTTGGTTTTGGCCAAATAGTGATTTGCCACCTTCTTGTCCTACTCAACCCTCTGTCTACATCCATTCTCATGGTGAGACCTTTCACTGGCTGTGGGTGCTCGGATGGCACTAGCAGCACACTTAACAATCTGGACCTGCCCCATGCTCTGATCTTTCACATCCACTTATATGTAGTTGAAATGTAGCGTATACTATGCATAGCATTGTTATGGCACAATATGGATGTCAGCATTGGTAATGTGTACAGCTGATGTTGGGGAATGTGTGGAGATTGGATTGCCCTGATTGTCGAAGCAGTGTCCTATTTCCTCCTCTGACTGTGCAGGAGTATTTCAGTGATCAGTTACATGTGTCCTCCCCCTCAATGCTCTTGTCTGAGCAGTATGATGTTGCACTGTGACCCAGGCACAGGATGGACCCTGACATATGCTGCATGGGTGTGACCTTAGTGCTGTGTAGCTCCTAATGTTGATGACATTGGCTGAAGATTGCGGCAACTATGGGCATTCACAATTGACAGGACTGGAACATTTCTCTTGTTTCAGGGGATTGTTAAAGTTGTCATCCTCAACCCTCTAATTTAGGTGTGTATGATCCATGGGGACGTTACTGCCACTGGCTACTTGAGCTGCACACACAGTGGAGGTGGTAGTGGCAAATGTTGTCACTGTTACATTCCAGTTGTCAGTATGGCTAGAGGTTGTTAATTGGGCCCTAGTTAATGTAGGGGGTATAGTGGCTGACGTGTGACAGGATGTCAGTTTGACGTTGTGCTCTTCCCTCCTGGCGTGGCTTTACCTTTGCTACATCGTTGGCATGGCAGCATACCCCCATGGAACTATTGTTGGTGTTGTGT
Source organism: Pleurodeles waltl (assembly GCF_031143425.1). Lineage (NCBI taxonomy): Eukaryota > Metazoa > Chordata > Amphibia > Caudata > Salamandridae > Pleurodeles > Pleurodeles waltl. The sequence goes on from NC_090448.1 coordinate 400,660,112, forward strand.
TATGGTGTGCCCCAGCTTTTCTCTGTACAGGCCATGCCCCCGTCCCGTACCCCTTTACCCATGCCACTCCATGTATATGATGACTTCCATGCATTTTGTAATCGGTATCCCCCCTGCCCCCGGTTGTAGTTGACATTAGTGCATTTTAATTCCCCATGCGACTTACCCTGCATGTGCGTTGTCTCCTGGTAGTCTGCGCTGTCCTGTCCTTGAATCCCTGTGACGATCTCCTCAGGGATGACGGCTGCCACCATCTCCTCCATGTGGTCCAGGGCCTCCTGGTGTGCTGGACTCCCACCTCCAGTCTGCAGTGCTGCCGTCCTGTTCCTGGCCATCTTTTCCTTGGTCCTGCGCTTGCAGTCATGGCAGCGTTTCTTGCACTCGATGACTGTTCTGAGTACTGCTGCCACACTGTTAATCTTGTCAACAATTTGTTGCCATATTGCCTCTCGCCTACTGATTGGCAACTTTGAGGTGACAAACAGTTGGTGCTGGTGTTCCGTCACCTCTTTTACCAGGATTTCCTGCTCCACTGCACTGAAGCGACACTTTATTTTCTTCTTCTCCCTGTCCTGGTTCTTGTGTGGGTCCTCCTGGCTGGTTCCTGGTCTGTTGTCATCTTCCTGGGGTCTGTACAGGCATCTGGAATCCATTTTGGCTCTCCTCTGCTGAAATGGCTGTGTTTGCAGGAAATTTTGACGCTATTGCGTAAAAAAAACGCTGCATATCCGGTTTGCGGTGTCGTCAATCGGCCCACAGTAATTTCTGCCACGGTAACTTTGTTTTCCTTTGCGACGTGACGCTGCGGTGTGCGTAAAAAAAAATGACTTACACCTGTGGTTTGCGCCACCGTGCGTCAAAGTATAAATTTGACACCCGCACGGTGCAAAGAAATGGCGTTAGCCGGCGGTAATATTTTTGACGCAAAACTGCGTTGGCGCAGTTTTGAGTCAAAAAGTATAAATATGGCCCTTAATGTCTCTCTTTAGCACTATTTGGTCCACTCTTTTCCTCTTCTTAACCAGACAGATTGTCCTGAGCCTTTATTCTAGGCCCAATAGGTCTTAATGTGAGACTTCAATTGGCACATTTCTCAAAGTTGTCTATTGTAAGATGTACTCATTCTCCACAGTTTCCTTGTTTGTCTGTCCAATCCCCAGTTTACAGGTAAACAGACAGTGCTGTGGTTGGTAGGAGAACCCCTGAATATTGCACAATCATTAACTAGGGGAGGCACTGACTTCAATATTAGGCAACAGCCATCCTGGATTGGGTGCTGTATAGATAGGACAGGAATGCATATTCCTTGTCTCTGGGATGTGTCAGGTGTCATATGCCCTAGAGGCCACAGTCCTCCATAATATATTGTAGAATTGCCCTACCATTGTTTTTGACATTCTTTAGTGGTCCAATTATATCCAGGACCACATCTTGGGTTAGGTTCCAGTTACCGCCAATGATTTCATGTGATTTCCCCAGTTCACTCATCACTCTGGTTGATGTAGAGAAAAAGTGTGTTTGGAAAATAATAAACCATTTATTCAATATTATTTCCAATGGATTATATCTGAAGTCCCTACTGCAGTTATATTGCTATGGAAGTAAGTTGTAGTACTTGAGTGCCTATGGGCCTGATTACAACTTTGGAGGACGGTGTTAATCCGTCCCAGATGTGACAGATATACCACCTACCGTATTACGAGTTCCATAGGATATAATGGACTCGTAATACGGTAGGTGGTATATCCGTCACATTTGGGATGGATTAACACCGTCCTCCAAAGTTGTAATCAGGCCCTATTTGTGGTGCTAGACTTATTCCAAGGCTGGCCTGGCTACATTTATGACTGTTTTGTAATCTTTTGGGCATGTACTAACTTTTGCAGTGTAATTGTGAATAACAGTGGTCTTAGGCTTTGGTGTGTGTTTATATTAGCATATTCCTCCTTAAACCACTTCTTACACATCCCTACACCCTTCCTTACAGCCCACTAGGCCCTTCCCATTAAGTAGTGAATATTCCCATATTTCAGCCACTGCCCTTTGTCCGTCCCACATTTAAAAAAAATATTTTTATTAAACAAGAAAATATATGGTCACTCTACACTATCAAAGGTCTTTTTTCGCATCCAAGGAAAGCAGAACGGAGGTCTCCGCTTGCTGGACTGCTGGACATAAAGCTTGATTGATCTGGGTGTATTATCGTCGTGATTACCTTCTGCAGTTGAGATGCAAGTGCTTTGGCAAGCACCTTTGTCTCAACATTAAGAAAAGATATGGGCCGGTATGACTCACACTTGTCACACTTGTCTGTTACCTTTCTTTGGGACCACTACTATTGTGGGTATTCTTTGGTCTTCCGGCAACTTACCCTCCTCTCTGTCTGATCTAAACATGTCCAGCATGGGACCCGTCACCTTGTCAGCAATGGATTTATATAATGCCATGGGTATGCCATTCGGCCCAGCCGCCTTTTCTGACTGCAGGTCTCTAATGGCTCTTCAGACTTCGTCTGACATGAGGACTTGTTCAAGGGTCTGTCTGTCCTCCTCCATCAGGACAGGGGGGGGGGAATGTCCTTAAGGAGGTCAGCGCATTCATCACTTGATCTAGTGGTCTGGGAGGCATACAGGTCTTTATAGGAGGCCGCAAATGTATCAGCAATGGCAGCACCAGTGGTGTGGAGAATCCCCTTATTGTCATGGATTTCTAACACCCAATTCTGTTCCTTGTCCCTTTCTTTCAACCAGGCTATTAACTTTCCCACTTTATCTCCCATGTCATAGAGGTGACGCTGAGTCGCCAAGGCATAAGTGAGAGCCCTGTGTTCAACCAGCTCCCTCAACCAGTTATTCTCCCCCCCTTGGACAGAGGTGTCAAGAACCAGGATTCCAAGTTCTAGCTCTCTATTTTGAATTTATCCTCCTTTTTCATCCTTCCAGCCAAACCCTGAATGTGACCACGTAGCACCACCTTAAAGGCTTCCCAAAGGACACAGGGAGAGGTCACCGTGCCCTTATTTTCTCAGAAGTATTGGTCCGCCTGGTCTCTGATATTATCTCTAGTAGTCTGCTTTTTGAGCAGCCATGGATCAAGACACGGGGTGTCTGGGTCATCCCACGATGCCCACCCAGGTTCACCTCCACCGGGGAGTGGTCAGAGATGCCACACACCCTGTGGTTGGCATCTCTAAATTGTGGAGCGTAGACAACTGTAGTGAGGAAACAGTCTAATCTGGAGCAACTCCAATGGGGCACCGACAAGTGTGTGAACTGGTGTTTGGTTGGGTTATGTGCTCTCCATAAGTCAGTCTGTCCCAGTGCATCCATAAAGGCCCTGAGGGGGCCATTGTCCCCATTGTTAGTCAGTACTGGTTCCCTGTCCAAGTGGGGGTCCATGAGGGCATTCATGTCTCCCGCTAAAATAATATACCTGATAGCATTCGCAGCAGGGTGTCACTAAGCACAGGTAAGGTCTCAGCGTGTAAGCACGGCAGTACATATACAGAGCATATATTCAGGGTATTGCCCTCCAAGGTGCCCGTGTGTGCTATGAACCTCCGCAATGGATCATGCCATGTGTTGTGTGGAACATAGGGGGCGGAGGTTTTGATGAGGATTCCAACTTTTCTTGAATTAGAGGTAAACCCTGCATGGAACAACAGTTTATAACTAAATCTGTCCAGCGTGTTATAGTGGTTGCCCCTAAAGTGTGTTTCCTGCTAGAGAACCGGGTCAGGGGCCAGCTTGCGGAGGTATTGCAGCACTACCGTGCACTTGATTTTACTACCCAGTCCATTAACATTCCAGGTAAGGATTTTCAGGGCTGGGTCTGAGCTAGGTGTCATGATGGCACTGAGATGTAGAAAAGACCCATATGGCCACCTAAATACTGGACTCATCGCACGAGTCCTCCCCACCGTTAGGTGTGTCTAGTAACACTGATTTAATAAGATAATTATAAAGCATAAACAAAGCAACAGCATTAACATATGCATTCTGTAAGAAACAAAAGATGCAGCGCCCCTTCCACTAATTCCTCCCACCCAGCTACCCTGCATCACAGGCTCAAGAACTGCCCCCCTCCCCAACTTGCAAAGCGCCTATCACCCATCCCCAAAAATATCCAACATTGGGGTTGGTTCGCTTTGCTCACTCAGGCCGGACAAATAGGCTTATATCAAACTGTATATCCCTGAACATTTCCAATTATCACATCACCAGTTTCGTCTTTCCAACAACGTAGCACTGTAGTTACCCCCCACATAAAGGCGGGTGGTTTGCCCTGTCATCTAGCCCTGCACAGTGTATGCACTGCCATGCTGAAGTTGCTATCTCCATCAGTCATGTGTCTTCTGCGGACTCAGCATTAAGGTTAGGTTCTCCATCAGCTGCAGGTGGGCTCGGAGGGCCACTCTGTGTAGGACGTAGCCGGGGTCCCAGGAGTTTTTCCGACCCACCGCTCGCCAGCCCTCCAGACAGTCCCAGGCCTTCTCTGGTGAGGTCAAATGCCAGTATTTGCCCTCAGCCACTACTCGCAGTCATGCAGGATATAACATCATACATTTAACTTCCTTTGTGCATAAGGATTTTTAAATCTCTCGAAGTTGCGGCGCTGTCACTGAACCTGCAAAGTGAAGTCTGGAAACAGCCTCACCATGCTGTTTTCATAGTGTAGGTCACACAGGGTTCGGGCCACCTGAAGGATCGTGCCCATGTCCTGGAAATTGAAGACCAGGGCGATGATTGTCTGGGTGGGGCCCCAAGTTGAGGTGGAGGCATCAGTGCCCTATAGCCCTCTGAGTAGTGAAGAATTTTGACAAGCACTTGGGTTTTAAGGAATTCAGGATAAAGTCTTCCAAGAAAGACCTCAGGAACCCCCACCACCTGTATGTTATTCCTGCGAGCCCTCCCTCCCTGTTCTTCCAGGTTAGTGGTCACTAGTTTGGTTTGCTTGGTTAAATACTATACTTGTTCCTCCAGTTGCTGGTTGGTGGACTGCAACACAGCAACATTCAATTTGGCGGTGGAGACCTTGTCAGAGAGTTTCTTAAAGTCAACTCTCAGCAGCGTCACATCCACCATCACCTCATCAAGCTTCAGCTCCAGAGTGCCCTTGAGGTCTTGTACAGCAGCCATTTCTCTCCAAGAGAGGCATTTGATTCACCTGGAGGGGGGGTGAGGGCGCTCCTGTGGCATAAGCAACTGGCTTGGTCACTGCATATTTGTCTATCTTGTTCGACTAGAGCGGGGCTTTGTTGAGCACCATGTCACCCCAGGGAAATCTTCACTTCCCTCTCAACCGTCCCCGATTCACAGTTTGGCGCAGGGACGGGGAGCAAACTGCTACACAGGTAAGCCCCATCAGAGAATCAAACAACTTCGACTGTGGGGCAGAGAAGGAGTCCTGATAGTGAAAGCCTGGTTGCGCTTGGGTTATGATCGGGGGACTCTATGCAGCTGATTGTTCCCAAGTGGGGGACCTCCTTAAACTGCACAGACCAGGTCAGCGTCAGCCGGCCCCTCCACTCGTAATTAGAAGTGTTAATTTGGCGGGGAGGGTGAGGGAGCTTCTCAGTCCCACCAAAGAGACATCCACCAAACGATGAAGGTGGATTGAGGCCTGAAGGAAAGGGAGTTCTCTCTCCGTGGACCCCGGGGCCCCCAGTCACTTACTTGTGGTTTATGCCATATTTAATCAGTCCTCCTTTTGAATGCAGATGCACAAGCCCGGGCCCAGAGGGTAGTACAGAGCACATAATATCTCCCGCCACGGCTGCACGGCAGTGAGCACGCCATTGCGCGCCACAGCAGCCATCACACCTCAGAAGCAGAGACAACCCTGCAGCGGTCTTCTGCAGCCGTGCCGCTCTCTGGGTCACTCCAGCAGGCGGTGTCCCTGGCCTGATCACCTGGAAGCAGAGCCACCGCACAGGCTGCCCTAATCAGGTTGCAGACCACGCTCAGAACCTGCACTTTAGCCCATATTTATACTTTTTTAGTGCTGCGTTTGCGTCATTTTTTTAATGCAAAAGCGTTGCAAATTTACAAAATACAATTGTGTTTTGTAAGTTTGCGCTGTTTTTGCATTAAAAAAATGACACAAATGCGACGCTAAACAAGTAAAAATATGGGCCTATATTTTGTAAGTTTGTACCGCTTTTGCGTGAAAAAATGACGCAAATGCGGCGCTAAAAAAAGTATAAATATGGGTCTTCTCATCTGGACTCCGGCGCAGCCCGGCGCCAGTCTTCACCCGGCCCCTGCGATCTCTGAGGCCCGCCGCCAGTGCCGCTTCATCAGGAGGGTACACGTAGGCCCGTGTTTATACTTTTTTAGCGCTGCATTTGTGTCATTTTTGGACTCAAAATCGGCGCAAAGGTATTTTGTATTTTGTACGTTTGCACCAATTTTGCGTCAAAAAATTACGCAAATGTGGCGCTAAAAAAGTATAAATACTTGCCATAGTCTCTGATCCGCCAGCTAGTCAGGTCAGGCTTCGGGCACTTTGCAGCAGTTGTGATGCTTACAGGGTGCAGACAATTAAATGAACTGTGGGGATCATTTAGCTGGAGGTGACGGAGCTCAGACAGAGTGGAGCTAAGCCACACCGCCTCATCCGTCCTACATTTACACCTAAATGTTTGTCTTACATGTGCAGAGAGCTCCGCAACTTCGGCGGCGATCTCCGCAAAAAAAAGAAGATCCCAACATGCGTAAATAGCATTTTCTAGTACATGAGTAGTACTACAGTGATACTACCTCATGAACTGTAAAAGGTAGTTTGTGAACGGCCAAATCCTGAATTTTAAAAATCGAAACATTTTGAGTTTTAGCACCCCAAATGCCTCCGAATCACATATGTAGACGTTTCACATGCAGGGACTTATTTACAAGCCCCTGGCGCTGCCGAAGCATCACTTTTTTGTGACTCTGCGGTGGCGCAAGCAGTCCCATACACTGCACCACATGCGACCATTGTGTCAGTTTGTAAAGCCATTCACCACATTATACCTCTGCCAGATATAATCTAGGCAGGGTGGGCAGTCCATCTTTAAAATCCAGGGCAGAACTGGTGCAGTGAAATTTACTACATTTCACTGCACTATTCTGCGCCTTGTTACCTTCACTTTTTTAACGCTCGCTCAGAGCAGGCGTTAAAGTGACGCTGGGCTTTCTAACAGTGGACACTCCTGGCATTGCTGGAGTAGCATCAGATTACCAACGCTACACCAGCACTGCACCACTTTTACACCAACAGATGCACCAAAATATCTGGTGCATCTGTTGAATTGTACGCCATAGAGCACTCTATCATAAATACAGCACTGCCATGACGTCCTTAAGGTTTCTGGGGCTGCCCCTAAATTGGAGCATCAATGCAGATGCGCCAGTTTCTAGTAAATGAGGCCTATAGAATGGAAATGGGGTATCTATATTATAATTCTGCTTTCAAAATAAACATGAGATTCAAAACATTGATGAAAGGGAGCACGGAGACACCATGTTTGACTAATTATATTCATTCTGGTAAAAAGGATCTTACCCCACTGACTCAATGCTGTATTCTTTCCCAAGATGAATGCCATGGTCTAGCACGGAATGCATCAAAACGATCACAAGAATTTCAATCTTTTTGCAGAATGAGGATCCCATCTCACTCGATCTAGTTGTGGACTTGCTGCTTCAACTTGATTGCATGACCACCAAATACGGCTTAGCTGTTTAATGTATGCAAATGTCATATGGCGTACTGAAACTATTTTAAAATTAATATCAATTAAGGAATAATACTGCTAAGCTCCACCTCCGTTAGGCTCTCCTACACTATGGAGGATTACTTTCTTAGTATAACATCTTTGGGAATGTCGTGCTTATCCTTTCACCTTGCGTTTTTATACGATTTATACGCTACCGAATATCTAATAATTATTTTTTATAACCAGATCTCAAAATATTCATAATTACCTATTTTTCACATTACCACAATTTTAAAAATCACAGATTTTGATTTATTGAGATCTAAACATGGCAGAACGTTCTAAAACGTCTGTAATAATATATCACAAATAAACCAACATAGACATCGGATTCTTAGGATGATTCTGATTCGTTTATATATTTTTGTTTAATTTCCGTTTCCTGTTACATACGGCTAAAAATGATCTCTCAATTGAAATATTTCACTCAGGCTTAAATTATTACTAAAACTATTCCATAGCAAATAATTAATTTAGCTCAAGTCCATAATCAATGTATAAAATCAATCCTTCAAATCAAAAACATATCCATCGTATTATTAATGTTTAGTGCATAGAATATTTCCAAGTTTTAAAAAACGCCCCCCTCTTCCCCATCCTTTTAACATAAGATGTTCTTTGATGTACACATTATTTAGATTCTTGATTCAAGACCGACATATTAATGGTTCAGATGATCTCCAACAAGCAGTAATCACAGTGCCGCTAGTACTATTGCAATGGACGACCTGAGATGACCATCACCTGGACGAATTCCAAAAGGCTTAGAGTAGCCGAGAAGAATCGAGCTCATATCCTGAGTGCTTCCAGCCCCAAGTGAGGCCTGCATGCACTTCATGCCTGCTCCCAAAATGCTTTTAAATTATTACATTTCCAGATCATGGGAACCCAATTCCTGGGCTCCATATATTCGGATCACTGATTGCGCACATGCGAATTCCACTCGTGCAGTAATGAAGGGCTACAACTGCATTCTACGAAAATAGGAATATCTCAGCCCTCGGAATTAATTAGGGAGGTTTCTACCCAATTCCTCTCGTGCTAAGGTTGTATTTGTTTCTTTTTGCCACCTGCTCTGTAGAGAGGGAGCTTGCCTTCTAAGTTATTTTGCAAAGTCTGTAGCCAGCCACTGGCCTAACTTTCTCTCTGTTCTCTGGAGGGGCCATATAAAGAATAAACTACCTCCTGTTAGGTTTGATTTGCAGTGGTAGATATTTATTCAGTACAATGACTGTTTGAAAGTAGAGAAGTTTATTTTGAGTCCATGGTGATGAACGTTTAGCCAGAACAGCCTCCCTTGTTACTACATTATTGTTAATTTACCAGTCCCCTATTTCCCCAAAATTAAGTTTTGCCTATCTAAATATCTCTTTCTCCAGTACGGCTACATGGATGACGGGAAACTTTAGCCTTCGGAATAACTACTTCTGCTTAAAAATGTCTACTGTGTGATGCCTTACTAATTTAGGAATCTTGACTGAACAGTTAAAGGGGTTTGTGTAAGAGACGTTCCCAATTTTCATTCTTTCTGAAAAAAATATCAAAATACCTTAGATTTACTGAATTGATTATTCCTATCATTGGTTATGAAGAAGGTCTTGAAGTAATAAGTTTTCCAGTTCAGGAGAGACAAACCTCCTTAGTCTGCCAAATTCAGGCCCATATTTAAGAAAAAGTGGCGCTATGATGTGCCACCTTTCTTGTGTCTCCTACCAGCACCTAACAACACCATGGTATCCCCGTATTTATAATATTGCGCACCATGGCAGTCGTTTGCACAATAGCATCAAACTTTTTGATGCAATAGTGGCGCTTAGCTACACTGGCACCAAAAATAATGAAACTAGTACAGCAAAGTGCAAGGAGACCCAGAGGGTACCATGGGAGAGTAATTTTAATGCCTGCTCTGAGCAGGCATTAAAAATTACGCCAAAAATGGCGCAGTGAAATCTTTTAAATTTCACTGTGCCATTTTTGCGGGCCTCCAAGCGCCGTAACGCCCCCTTGCAAACATTATGCCTGGCGCAAGCATAATGTGGCGCGAGGGGTTACAAAATGGCACAATGCATGCATTACACACTTTGTAAATATGGCGCAGCAGAAAAGCCACTTTAGCGCCGCCTTAACGTAAAAAAAATGACATTATGGCGGTGCTAAGATGATGCTAGGGGCTCTTAAATATGCCCCTCAGTTTTTTTTCTGAGTTGATCCTAGGATGTCGTTTGTGCCAAATTTAAGTGTTGATAAGTAAGTTTAGTTTCTGGAACAATATATTGTTAGTGAAAATGGAATTGCTGTAAAAACAAAAAAGGGGCACAATCTTTACATTTGGGGTGGAATCTCTATACTTGGGGTGGAATCTCTGCACTTGGGGTGGAATCTCCACACTTGGGGCGGAATCTCCTCACTCGGTGCAGATCTCTTGGCCCCGAGAGCAGAGATTCCACCCCGAGAGCAGAGACTCCACTCCGAATGCGGATGTGAAGATACTACTTGCAGATTACCTTCATGAACATTGAAAAGTAGTAAAGTTAGACTTTTAGTCTAAACTTAGACCAAAGGTCTAACTTTACCTTTGTCAATCAGACCCAAAGTGTCCGGACATCTAAAAATGCAGTCTTGAAAATTTGAGATCGCACCAATGATCACTTCCTCACTGAAAGTCCACCCTGTGGATAATGACTTCTGCTCAAAATCTTGTTCTCCATATAGTAATGAAGGAACTTGAAGCAGTGGTTAAGTAAAGCAGCTGGCCAAATGGAGCTTCCGTCCGCCAGAATAGAACCAACTTCTCTTCCCCGAACTGAAACTTTTTCTTCTTGATATGTTCAATCAAATCTTGAAGGGAGGTAAGGTACCATTCCTCTATCTTTTGGTAAAGGGTTCCGCAGTTGCTTCCGAAAAAAGGATGGAAACCCCGGAAGAGATTAACTCGTTTCGCCCAATTACACGCTAAAAGCAGACTATAGCATTTTTATAGAAGGGAGGCAGAGATAATTACGAACCTGGGCAGCCAAGATCAGAAGTGATGTTACTGGCCCGCCAACTGTATTTTAATACGCACTTTTTAGCGGAAGCCATAGGTTGGTTTATAGGGTATATGTGTGTTTATATTTTTCATATACAGTGCAATTGTCTCGTGCCTCGAACGGTGCTTTCCAGTTATAGCTTAATCACTCAGCACCCCGAGAGAAAGGCAAGATCGGTTATAAAACAATGATTGGCCCATTCAACTGCGTCCCCGATTAATTTGAAACAAAATGCTTACAGCATCAAGCAACACCATAGCGAACCTGTGATGTGGAGTATTTTGTGTTCTTTTTAAAGATTTAAAGCATTTTAGGTTATTGAAACTGCGATCCATACAAATTTATACACGTATTTATTTCCCAATCTACTTAAATTTCATTATGAGTTTTGATAGTCTGCTTCAAAGTTTCATATTCATGTATCCATACATTAAACAGTATTTTATATTTGCATAGAGAAACCGCACATGGGGGGGGGGGGGAATACACCTCGTGGATAATTCTCATTGATTTCTCTCGTGTTACATGAAGTGTGACTATCATATTTTACCACAACGCTTTGGAAGCGAGTATAAAAGCAGCGTTCTCCATTCTTTCGTGAGAGAGAACATTGTAACTCCAAAGGAACTTGTCTTTCAGTCAAGACTGCAGTCTGAAAACACCCTGGCTCGTCAGAAAAACAAACTCGACGTACAAGAGAGTAACCTTGTGCACTCCTCACCATAGCAAGCATTTTAGTGCTAAGCAAATTTAGTCAAGCAAAAAGGTAATTCCTGCTATGTTGTCTGAGTTCATAATGAATAATAAATAAAGACTGGAGACTAATGGACGCTGGATTGCGTTCCTTTGGAAAAACATTGTTTTTGCTTAAAAAAAGGCAGTGGAGTCTAAGGGACACTCTGATATATACACACAATAGAAAGAGCACGAAAGCACCCAAAACGAATACAGTATGAGGCCTACAAAGATCACCAAACTCTGCCCTTGGTGGAAATTAGTAAATGCCATCTGTTACAGGTCACTTAGACACAGGACCTAGCAATGGAAGAAGAGTGGATTCTGAAAAAACATACGAATTGTAATTCAGGGTATGTAATTTACCTGATCACATGTCCCTGCAATTTGAATTATTTAAGTATGGCATGCAGGAAAGCGAAAACACGCATCGGGGAACACCAATCACTACATACCCACGGGACACACAACTAGACTTGAAATGTGTAGTGATCAAGCAAGTTGAAAATGAGGGACAAACAGCAAAGTGGCAAAAATCCTGTTTGAGAAAGAGCAAAGGTGGATCTAAAGACTAACCACAAACAGGATTGGGCTGAATGATGAGATCCCATGGGTGAGCCATCTTGAATTAGAAAAAATGTGAAATAGCTGTGGTGTGTACGGTCATATATGTATGCTTCTTGTGACCTATCACAAAATAACTGAGACTTGGCCAAGGCAACACCAGTAAGAGACAGTGCTGCAAGATATTTAGGATTGGACACTGTAGATGTGTATGTACAAAGAAACTACCCAGCAATGTTTATCAGACTTTTATCTATGCTTATAACCAACACTTTAAAGCACCTAGGATATTTTTGACCCCCGTATTTTAGTAACTAGAACGATTAGGGTTCTCTTACAACATTTTCTAATTTAACCTCACAAGGATATAATTTGGAACAATACATAAAACACAAGAATTATGCCGTGGGAGATGAGATCACAAACAAAGATGCACAGTGTCATGGCGAGCAGACGCTCACCATCATGAGGCACTATTGCGAGGACACGGGAGCAATGTATTATTTGTTATTGATCGCAATGTATTATTTGTTATTGATCGCAATGTATTTTGAGAGATCCACATTTCAAAGTGCAATTTAAACTATCTTAAGGGTATCCAGGACAATGTCAGTCTATTTTATTCAGGGTCCCCTAGGTAGGGTTAAAAACAGGAAGAATCTACAGAGGTTAAGCTCAGGAAGTCCAGTCAGTGGAGGTCTGTATGTATTTAGGTGGTGGTTTACCTGGAGGTATTTATCGAACTGGGGGCCTCATTTACAAGAATCTGACGCATCAGCCCAGATGTGTCAGATTTGTTTCGCTGCCCTACGATCCCCTAACAAAGCCGTGGATGCGCTGCATTTACAAGGCAGAGCTCCATGGCACATGTTTTAACAGATGCGACGCCTACCCTGCATACTTTATTCCTGGTGCAGGTATAATGTAGCACAAGGGTTTACAAACTGATGCATTAGACCCATTTCATCAGTTTGTAAATCTGGAACAGTGTAAAGCACTAATAGCCAAACAAAAATGATGCAACAGTGGTGCAAAGACCTTGTAAATGTGGCCCTGGGTCTTGAAGTGGCAAGAATTGTGTTTTTAGATCTTGGAATGAGCGAACTGTATCACCTAGCCAGATGTCACAGAGGGTGGTGATCCCAATCTTGTTTCATTTGGCGAAGCCTTTGAGCTGTGCATATTGTGTGAGACTTCGGCCTCACTGCATGGGGTGTCTGTTGTGCTATGGGTTTTCCTCAGGCTGATCCTCGCAAGGCCTCCAGCCAACACTTGAACACCACCTTGATGACGTTAGAGAGACCATGTGGAAGTGGACTGTCATACAGGATTCCCATCAGTCGGTCCAGGCCCAGGAGTGAGAGCTCAGCTTGGTAGGCTGGATAGTTCCACCCTCCTATCAGCCAGTCATTGATAGCTAGCAGGTGTGCTGCTCAATAGTAGAGTTGGAGGGCCGCCATGCGCAATCCCCTGTCATAAACCAACCGCCTGCATTTCTCCTGAGCTATGTAAGGAAGGTGGTTAGACCAGAAGATGGATCAGATCATGGACCTCAAATTCTGGAACCAGCTGTGCAGAATGGGGAGGTGAAATTTTGGAACACATACAAGTATTGTCGGAGAATCATCATTTTGAACAGGGTGATTTTGCATAACATCTGCATAGGCAGTGACACACATTGCTATAGGTCCGTGTTTATGGTTTTCCTGAGTCAGGTTAGGTTAAAGTTCCAAGTAGACCCGGGATCACAGGAAATATTGATCCCAAGATATTTAAAACTTGTGTCGTATACGTATGGGAGTGTGCCATGTCGCAGTTCTGTTCCCTCCTCAGAGAAGAACCAGCAATGATTTACCCTGGTTGTCCTGAAGACCCAACGCCTTTCTATGTAGTTACAATACTTCAATGCATCATGGACCCGGGCTCTGCAGGTTCGTGAGGAAGAGAAGGATGTCATCTGCAGATAGGTCAGTGCGGTTTTCAGTGCTGTCTGCTCAGCCACCCCGGTACATGAGCATCACATTGTAGCAACCGGGTTAGGGGTTTGATTGCAAGGGCAAAAAGTTTTGGTGAAAGTGGGCACGCATGTCTAATACCCTCGGTTCCCTGTGTAGCCTTGGGCCAAGTTCCATATTCTCTACTACTCTGGACCAGAAGGATCAGTCAACTGAATCAAAGGCTTTTTTTAAATCGAGGAGTAGCGGGGCCCTGGGGTCCTCCACTTTCTTCATACAAGCTATGAATATCTGGACACAGCAGATACAGTGAAGCGTGAAGAATGGGGCTCTACAGCTCACATGTTGGGCATGCCCGACACAAATATAGTGAATGATAGTATGTGGAAAAACATCCTAGCTATCCTAGAGGAGCTACTGGTTGGGGTGTTGTGTACGTCTAGTATTTCAGGAACAATCCAGGAAGTCACAACATTGGTGGACAGCTTGTATAGCCGCTTCCCCGACTTATGCCCATGCTCATATACTTTTTTAATAAAAGCTCTCCAGCATTGGTGGGCCTTCTTTATGGCTCTCTGTTGGAGGGTAATTTTTGCTAGGATCAGTTGTCAACCTATAGTTACTGTCAGGCATCTGATGTACTATATCTTGAGGTCCAGGATGCACGTTTTGAGGGCCATAATTGTTTAGGCTTTCTCCTTTTCCATACACCGGACATGGCTTTTGACAATCCTCCCTAAGGGTGGCTTTGCATGATGCCCAGAGCACGCCTGGCAGTCCGACTGTGCCTTGGTTATGAGTAAAGTAATTCTCTATGTCCGTGGAGAGGGGTTCTCCACATTTCTCGTCTTACAGGTGCCAAGCTTTGAGGTACCACATATATCTTGAGACCCACCCATTGATGTCCAGGGTTACTGTTACCAGGGAGGGGTTAGAAATGCCCCTGGGGTGTATGTTGACTGAGGTGATTTGAGCGTGCTGGTCGCTGGGAGCAAGATAAGGTCTATGCATGAGAGTGACTTGAGGACGCAGATGTGCAGGTATATTCTTCAGCTTAGGGGTGTCAAGTCCCCCAGCAGTTACATGGGCTCAAAGATTCTATCTAGTCTATCAGCTTTTTGGCCCCTATCAGGCGGTTCACTGTGGGGGGGGGGGGGAGTATGAGGGGTAGAAGCATCAAAGTTGGCGTTTGAGGTGACAATAAAACCACCTCCCACCATGTCATCCCCTGGGACATTCCTGAGATGGCCATCATCAGAGTATCTAGAGTTATAGAACGCATGTGGGGTGGTATGTATAAACAAAGGAAGTCCCTCCACCCCCACAATCTACCCACCCATTGGGTCAGCAATCATGATTGTCACCATCAAATGGAAAGTTCTATGGAGAAGCACTGCTATTCCCCTGGAGCCCTGGGCGATCCTGTCATGGTAAACCCTGTTGTATTCAAATCTCCTAAGAACTGAGCAGTGTGAACTCATCAAGTGGGTTTCTGGCTAATTAGAACCAGGGGCTGGTGCCACTTGGTGTATCTGAGAACTACCATCCTTTTGATACGGTCGAGGAGGCCTGTTACATTTCAAGACATGATACGTTGTTTCATTGTTTGAGAGGGTGGCGCACATGCAGGTGAACTATGAGTGGTTGCGTCTTTGTGTGTGGAGGTGTGGGCCTCTTGTTATCTGGGTGTGGGTTTGCTGAAAAGCCCACTCAGGGTGGTCTCGACTGTGGTCTTATGTTTGTGGATGGTGTGAAAAAAAACAGTGAACAAAGAACAGTTTCCTCTCCCTCTTTACCCCCCTCCCCATACTCCCCCCTAGAGGTATCTGTTACCCCACAGTAATCCCACAACCAGAGCAAAGTGGCCAGTTTTCAGGTGTGCGAGATGGACCTCCTCCTTTTGTACAAATCTTTTAGGTATGTAATCTTTATAGAGTGTTACTAGTAGAGTCAGATGAGCAAGTTCTCATTCCAAAGTGTTGCCTGCTTGGCATTTGGGCAGGCCCTCAGCCTTGGAGGGGTCCAGATCTTGTGGGGTTGTCTACAGTTGAGATCTGCAAGATGTTTTGGATGTTGAGGACCCCAAGGATCATCTGATCTGGGGACACGTTCTCCGGGATTGTGCTTGTCAGATCATATTGGTTCTTGCAGCACAATTTGGTTCATTTGGTCTCTTGTCATAGAGTGTCAGTTCAGGATCTCACACCATTTCAGGGCTTTCTTTTGGTTGCCCATTACCATGCTGCCTCTGGGGTGTCAAAGAAATCAGTACGATCCTGGAAGATCACCTTGATCCACGCTGGATACATCAGCATGTATTGGACGTTAAGGGCACAGAGCTTTAGTTTCACTTTGTCAAATGAACTACTAGATCTCTGGGATGCGCGTGGGTGTAGTCAAAGAAGATCATGATTTGAGGGGATTGAAACTTTAGGGGACCTGCTGTTTGAGCCTCCTGCAGGATCATGTCTCTGCCTTGATAATAAAGTATGCACGCTATCAGTGGGTGGGGGGTGTCTCCGCGGGGGCATCCATGGTTTCAGTTTGTTCTTGAGAAACGTCTTTCAGGGTTGATATCCTGTCTTCCGCCTCAGTCAGTCTAGTCGCCATTTTATGGCACAACCATTCCATGGTCCAGAGCCTTGAGGGATTCGGTGGCAAGGGGGGGAGAAAAAGGTCACAGCTGAGGTCCAGCAGACCACTGGAAAGGCCTCCAGAGTTTGGATGTCCCCTCTGTGGCACAGATAGTGAAAGGCCTTTTATCAGGGTATGAAGCAGCCCGCCCATCAGTAGAACTTGTGTCCGGCTGGGAAAAAGTTGTGCCATGTATAGAAGCTGTCAGTAAATTACTGGATCTTGTTGTTAGTGAAGAAAGCCAGGGGACCCAAGGGGAAGATAGAAGCCAGACAAAACATTCAGACTATTTACCTATATGTAAAAGTACTAACAGACCCCAGCATGATCTGATATTGTGTTTAGATTTTCCAAAGGACTCTTAGAATAAAATAGTACCATAAACAGATATTCCTGTAGCAATTTTAATTAAACGTATAAATCCCATAGGAACGTAACATCAAGTGCTTCCTCCATGAGAGAGGTAAAGCCTGCCCTGATGTATCTACACCCCATGCAAGGACTCATTGATGATGCATGCCACAGAATAGCTGTGGGTGTGAGTCCTCAAAAAGACATTGTCTTTCTGCAGAGGTACATGGACTACAATAGTAAAAAGAGGGTAGACTCTCTTTAGGTAACATCTTGGAGGCAGGAATATTGTCAACTCTCTTTTGAAGTGTATATATTCCTGAATGCTTCCAATCTTGGCTGGATGTGAGTTCCAGAGCTTAGCAACGTGTGCTGAGAAAGCAGTGCCTCATATGAACTTATTAGTAATGTGGCATGATGATCCCTGCAGCAAGCCTGGTACAACGTGCCTTATTTTTTTTGTATTGCTTGAATTAAATAGGTATAGCAGTCCTTTTCTTTGGGAGGCTCTATGGACAATGCAGAGTGCCTTTAACATTGCCCTCCCAGTTACAGGTAGCCAGTGGAGTGGTGGCTGGATTAGAGTCATACATTCACTTGTGTGAAGGCAGAGAAGAAGCCTTGCAGCAGCATTTTGGACGAGCTGTATTTTGTGTATGATGAATGCTGGTGTGCCAAGGTATAGGCAGTTGGCATTGGCAGAGTCAAGCTTAGGGTTTATGAGGATGGCATGTGGTTCATGTTAGTAGGCAAAGATTGGAAAGATGCAACAGTGTTTTCATTGTGTAGAAGTTACTCTTTGTTGCGTTGGTAATATATGATATCAAGGTTAGGTCTAAATTCATGGTTACCCTAGGTTTGCAACTTCTCTTGATGCTGTTGGAGGATCTTCATGTACCTTGGGATCTATATCAGTAGGCTGTTACTTTTGCCATTGTCCGCAGGTCACAATCTCTGTCTTTGTGGAATTGAGCTTTAGATGGCTATTCATCATTCATATGTTTATGGCACATCAAGTTTGTAAATGAAGAGGTCTTCAGGTCTATTTTTTAAATGATTTGAGTGTCGAGGTTGCATTATTTAATCAGGTTTGGTTAGGGGCTTGTATAGATCTTGGATAACAAAGGAGAAATAATGGAATCCCGGAGGAACACCAGTGTTGTGTATGTGGAGGTGATGTGAAAGGTGATAGGTAGTCTACACTTTGTCTATGAGGTAAGAAGCAAATCATTTTAGAGTGTTTTCCCAGACTGTGAGATTGTGGAGTTTCTGTAGTGGAGTGTGGTAGTGGACAAGGTCAAATGCAGATGGTCCAGAAGCAACTATGCAGCAACATTGTTCTTGTCCACTGTGAGTTTTAGATCATCCCAGGTAGCTGTGATGGCTGACTCTGTGTCTCTGCTTGGTCGGAAGCTGGACTGTTGTTCAGATATTACGTTATTATGTTCTGTAAAGTGAGAGCTGAGTAAGCACTGCAAATTCCCAATGGTGGTCCATTTGATATGGGCCTGTAGTTTGCTGGGTCAGATGGGCCAAAGATTTTCTTTTTAAGAAGGTTTTCAGCTCAAATGGGAAAAAACCTAGGCCCCTATTTATGGGTTTTAAGGCAGAGGGCACCACAACAAATCACCTTGCTGCACTGCCCTGCATCACAGGGAAATGGCAGGTATGCACCGTAGTTATCCAATATGACGCACTGCTGTCCTTTTCCCCCGGGCTGCAGCCCTTTCGGCAGCCTAGCGACAACTCAGGACCCCTTGCACCATGGTGCAAGGGTGCCTGCATTGCATGCAGGATTCTTTTTGTGCAGGAATGGGTAGAATGCAGCACACATAGAAAGAGGAAAAAAACCAAAGAGAAATAAACATATTTCTCCTCATTACGCCTGAGAGACGTATCTTTTTGGCGCATTCCCAGGTGTACAAGTTCTTATAAATCTGAGAATGCGTCAAAGGACATGGATGTTGCGCTGGAACACCCAAGTAACACCCATGGAAATGCCTCCATGGCGCAAAGTAATGTAACTCAGCAATCTGTGCTGCATTACATCACTTGAGATTTATGAACCCATGCAGGGCTACACAAGGTGGCCTTACGTGGCTTCATGAATCTCACTTAAGGTATGTGCTGCTCTTGCACCACATTGCATGGTGTAAGAGCGATGCAAGCCAGGCCATACATATGGTCCCTGATTCCTGGGCGTTGTTGAGTAGGCATTTGGCTACCTCTGCTAAACAGCTTGAGCCACAGATATTTTTAAAGATTTTTGGTGGTGTTGGGTGTGAAGGTAATCCTGATAGTCTGGCTGCAATGGTAACATTGAAAGTAGGCATTGATGGATGATTATTGTTGCCTCTTTTTATGGTGGTAGGGTCATATGTTGTTGCAGTGTTGTGTGTGTTCTCCGTGAGGACATTTTTAATCTTCTTCATTTTTTAGATCAGTTCATCTGAGATTTTGACACAGAAGCCTTGTGATTGTGGTGTTTCTGTGTTTTGGCACTCTGTATTGCAGAATCCTGTTAGAATTTTATGGAGGAGTTCTTTAGAAGGGCAGACGGCTTCAACTATATGTGTGGAGTATTGGTGTCTTTTTGTGGTTCTGGTGGCTCTTCTGTGGGCTCTACTATAGTGGTGTAGTGTGCTTTGTTTCATCTCTTGAGTTTCTCAATTTGTATTGTAGTATGTTGATTTGTGTTTTCATTCTTTTGATGTCATTAACCCATGTGGTGTTCACTGTGTGGCCAAACTTGGATGTGTTTTTTGTTGGTATCTGTTTGTCCAGGGCAGGGGAGATCCATTTGTAGAATGTGTGTATGACTTTAGGCTGCATGTTTATAGGGGTTATTTTAAGGTGGATGTTGACTTGGTGGATTTCTAGTTTTTTTTCCGTGGACTGTGCAAGCGTTTTTTTGTTGTTGATTTTTGGTGTCTTTGGAGTTTTGTGGATAGGTGAGTTGATCTTGAAAGTGGTGATGTTCTGGTCGCTCCAGCTTATGGTGGAGTTGTCTGTAACTGTGGCTTGTCCTGATGATCCAAATTTGGCATCTAGTTTATGTCCTGTGCAGTGATTTGGTCCACAAAATAATTGTTGGAGGTTGAAGGCTTCAAGATTGGTTGTGATAGATGTGGTTAGATTCTTCTTGTCAAACAATATCTTGAGGTCTCCTAGACTGTATACGTTTGGGACAAATCAACTATAGCTCAAACATATTCATTATCAAATCATTCTAGAGATACAATGTGTCATAAAAACAATAATTTATCCATGGTGAGGTTTTCAATTATTTTTAGTTGGAATGATTTTTTTTACCAAAGACAGCCAGGCCTCCTCCAATTTTGCCAATATAGGTTTGGTTATGATGAGAAAAATGTGCATGCAAAATCACGTGAGTTTCTAAACAGTTGCATTCCCCAACACAACCCTGCACCTACATTAATTTTAGCCATGCGTCTCATGCAGAAATGATGTAGCAGAGGTATCCCAGCTGTGCCGCCTTGCAGCAACCATGGAGTGATCAACAGGGAGGGAGGGTGGCTATCGCCCTGATTACGGTAAGTACAGGGCGTCACATGATCATATGTATGATGCTGCCTGTGCCGTCCCATGGTGCTCCACAAGTTTCAGAGATAGCTCAGTACCACATGTGGCCAGAGCAACAGGCTTTTCTTTGAGCCCGGCTGCCAGATCCCAAGTAAGAACACACCTATCCAAGTTCTCGACATGGCCGTGGCCATGACATAGATTTATCTAAGTGTTTATTTTTGTCATGTGCCTGAAATACAAACTGTTAATCTATTTTCTGTATATTGATCATAACATCCAACTTCATTCAATAATGAGCAGATGTCACTCAAACACATAAAGAGTGAAGATGCAATAGATGAAGTTCATTTACTGATACGTCACACCTCTACCAGTCTCAAAAGTGTGCTTGAAACAAATGTTAATGCGTGTCTACAAGAGGAGGAAAGCGGAACGACATAGTTCACATAAAGCACCATTTACTAGCGTCTCACAATGTTCCAACCCATATTGTTAGTAAGGTCCTTGGAATATATATGCTGAGAAAACAGCCAGTCTTGTTCTTTTTAAAACAATATTCTTTTATTCTTTTAAAACGCCTCGGCCCGCCTCATCCTCGACATACCCCGCAGCAGCCACATCTCCGCACACCTGAGACACCTGCATTGGCTCCCTGTCAGCAAAAGGATCACCTTCCGACTTCTCACCCATGCACACAAAGCCCTCTACGACAAGGGACCGGAATACCTCAACAGACGCCTCAGCTTCTACGTCCCCACCCGCCTCCTCCGCTCCTCTGGCCTCGCACTCGCTGCTGTCCCTCGCATCTGCCTCTTCACGGCGGGTGGGAGATCTTTCTCCTTCCTGGCGGCCAAGACCTGGAACTCCCTCCCCACCAGCCTCAGGACCACTCCGCTTTCCGGAGACTCCTAAAGACCTGGCTGTTCGAACAGCGATAACCCCCCCTTTTTCCCCTAGCGCCTTGAGACCCGCACGGGTGAGTAGCGCGCTTTATAAATGTTAATGATTTGATTTGATTTGATTTATTGCCCTTATCAGGTGCCCTGTTGTGCTCAAGAGCAGCCCACCTAACGTCAGTGGCAGAGTGTTTGCCCTCCCCCTTGTCACTTGACTGTGTTGTCAGTTTATGCTGCATCCCAATGTTCAGTATCCGACCCACCATTGTAATATACTGAAACTGGAATGAACAAAGCAGGCGATAAACGTGCTCTACTACACTTGGTGAATTGCCTCTGCTTCCACTTGCTGTCATGCCTGAGCTACACCTTTGCTTGGTTGTGCCAAGGAACACATACTACAGCATCCATAAGGGCAATGGCCAACTCTTTTCACGTTGCTACAAAAGGTAAACACCTTCTGTAGAAATCTCTACGTCAAACACACAGTGCTATATATTTGTTAATTAAACAAAAAAAAAATACCGCAAAAAGAATTTGATGCAACAACAGATGCCTAATACCAAGTCCAAAAAGGTCTCAAAAGTATTGAAACACGTCAGGTAAGGTACTTTGCAAAAACATATTGCTATTCATACACAACTCTCCCTAAGGCGCATTGTCATGTGCATGCTGTGGAATGTAGCAGGTTATTCTGGATGAGGCGGTTTGTGTATATTGTTTGTTTTTTCCCAAGCATCTTAAATACACTATTTCAGTCACCTGAAATATCTTTAAGTATGTACTCTACAGGCACTCTATACTTAACTCACACTGAAACTTTGTACTAAGTGATTGACAATGACTGACTAAGTAGGGTTATGTAACACACAACACAAAGTTACAAACATATATTTCCTCCATATGTTATAGTGGATCAGATTGCCTGCGATATGGTATTTTTCCTGAACACAAATCGCTTTTATGGTCTGTTTCATTTGTATAGTTTTTGCCAATTCCTGTAAATGTAATTTTGTTCAATTACTGTACGCATGCACATTTGACTCATTGAAAGTTAACTCACTGGTCTGAATGGACATTCGTTGGTGCTGTTGTACATTTGGGGGCACGCATGTATTATACTAGTGCAAGTACATACTAGTTAAAGTAAATCTAGATGTATTAGTCCGAATGTATATCGATTAGAAGAAATGACTTTGCATATGTAGCCCAGATAGTTAATAGAGTAGGCTTTGAACAAGCTACTTAGCTTTTGTCTGTAGTTACAATTTTATTTTGGACAGATAGCAACTGAATATGGAGACTTTGCATAATTAATGACTTTCTGAATTACTACACATGTCCTGTTTGTCACATATTCCTCAAACATGACTTTGCATTTCCTGCACACATCCGGCTTACAGACATGCCTTGAAAACGTTTAAAGTTATTTCAACTGAAAGAAGCATTACCAAAGAGAGCTGTGTATTGCAAGTCATTATACTGATTTGTATGGTTCTCGTTTGTGTTGAAGCCCTGATACAATGGGCTAATGTAATATTTGCGGCATAAGGAAAACAGACAACGAACAACGATAATGACATCATCATTACTATGAAAAACGGATTTGCTGAATTTGCAATAGCACAATACAATCTGCCAAGTTATTGGTATTTTTTTCGTGAATTGTTATTGTCTGGTTCAGCCTGCACGCACTTTCTTCATTAGGACAGCAAACCTCAGAATGCAAGTCTTCTTAAATTGTGGACTCTTGGACTTCTGAGAAGTAGCTTATTTTACCTCCCAGACGACCTTGGAGCGACAAGTTAAAACAACTTGTTCACAGGCCTGCTTGATTCCATCCCGTATTGTCACCGTGGTGCTCTGCTGCCACTACGTGGTAGGAGACAGTATTGCTGCTGCTGAAGACCAAGGAATTAACTGATGTCGAAAGTAAAATGGAGCAAAGACAATACCGCACTTTGAAACCCTGTTAAAATCCGTCAAGGGAACAAACATATAAGGTTACTTCACCAGCTGGCTAAGAAATAAACCAATATATTAAAGTGTTTACTTTCACAAGGTCTCTAAAAAAAGACGAAAGATGTCGAAATGAAACGTGAAAAAAAAGCACGAGATACTATAACATATGGAAGCCTGTAATGCCTGTACAAAAAACACCTAGCATTTCCTGAAAACAGTTGAGATCTGACATCATAATGTCAGCAACCCAAGTGAAAGGCAGTTCACAGACTTACAGCTGTATTCTGAACACAAAAAGAAGGGGCTTTTCTTAGCTGTTTTCTAAAACGAGCAGTGATCAACAGAAAGGAGTTGTTAATGTAACATGTTTGTTTTGTTCTGTCCACAGATCATTACAGGAAAGTTAGAATGCATCTCTGCCAACATTCTACACATTCTGAGCTAGAGCGTTTTTTGCCAAACTTTACACACTAAACTTACTGTACTATTTTTTTTTGCTTCAAGATTGCTAATGCTTGTTTAAGTGTTTAATTTTGCACTATGTTATCTGCTTTTATTCTTCATGTCTACAAGCGCGCTATCTCTTTCGTGTGAAAGAAAAAAACACATCAAGGATGTAATCTTTTTGTGGGAAGGCGTTCAGCCTCTTTCTTCAACATGGTCACAGAACTCCTCAGTGATTTACAATCAGGGCTGACGTGGCTACGGTATTTTTTAATACACAATGCAAAAACAAATGGTTTTTAAGTACGCTCTAAGCACACTTTAAAACCACTTGTTTTTGCATTGTTTATTTAGAAGCACTGCAAGTAGGAACGTGGCCGTCAGGTCCCCAGCAACAAAACTGGCTCCCACTTTGGTGAAACCGGCCCCAACCCTGCTAGCCCTCCAAAATACCCCGTAGCCAGTCCAGCCGTGTTTGGAATATCCTTCTAATGTAAATCAGGTGGGTACTTTAGTTAAGAGGTGTGCTAAATGCACATATTTTGCATGTGTGTAATTACATACAATTTCAGGAAACTTATGCAAAATTATGCTTAATTATTTGAAATGCAAAACTGGCATTTGGCTCTATATTTAAGTCAAAATGCATCTTGCAAGGACACATTCTGCGACAGATAATAGTGCCAAAACACAAACACTGAAAACAACAGTCACTTGCATTCTGGTTGTTAACATTATTCCTCTTAGCTTGAGCTAAAATTTCAAAAACAGGCACATGATTATGCAACTTGGCATTATATTGAAATTTCCGGAACTTCATCTACCATGAAATTATGCTGGCATATTTGACCTTTGGCCCTAGCATACTTAAACCATCATAGACTACTAAAATAATGATGAACAAGGGAACTGCTGTAAAATACGTTGCATCCTATGTGTAAGATAACAAAGAACACAAAGTCTATTTAGAACACATTTATTTGTCTAATTCCACTACTAACAAGCATTTATGGAGTACACAGTTCAAACATTATTTGTTTTTGCAACTTAATATTAGGTGTTAAAGGGACAATACAGAGAATGGTGCCACAACATATCTCCGAACCCAACTGACATCATCAAAGAAAGCAACATTCTATAATGCCTATTCTTGGTGACTTTTAGACATGCAGGACTGGGAGAGGAGATTTGCTTTATTTCTCTCCACAGGATCCCCCTTTAATTTCTAATCAGTTCCATGGTACTTATTTTGTCAATCTTAGAACAATAAAAGACTGAGTTAAACCCTGCAACGATTACAAAGTATGCCTTGCATGTTTTGTGGCAGGCACATAACTAAGTTATATTTATTTCCAGACCTGAAACCTGTGAACTACAAGGTACACATGCATCACTACTACAACCGTATTCACCGATTGAGATATCTTATTAGGATACAAAGTTCTGACCTTCAAGTTAGAGACAGAGCTCTGCAGCAGCCACACCAAGCCAATAAGATTTTTTCCTGGTGATTCAAAGCAGTAGATTTCGCACACTGTTTTTTCACAAAATGTTTTATCCTCCAAAGCTATCTTGACAGTTATATACCCAAAGACTTGCTGAATACACACATATCTCTTCAGTCGACGTCTGAGTCCTCTTAACAATTTTAAATAACAAGTAACTTATTTTTAAGAATGCTCTTGATACTCTAACAGCAGGTTCCTCACCTTTAGAATATTCCCCAGGAAGAAGGCTGGAAATGCAAGTTTTTTCAGCAATACTCCTGTACAGCCCTAGTTGGCACTGTGCAGCTGCATGCTGGTTCTGTACTGCCCCAGAAATGAGAGAGCAGAGCTGCATATTAGTGTACCACCACACACCAACGTCAATTTCTTGCCTGACTATTTCTGTGACTGCAGATGTGGAGCATAAAACAATTGTCCAGATCTCTAATGCTGGACTTTCTCAGATGGGGGAAAAAAGAGGTCACCACAAAGAATGGTCGGGTGGGTTTGGGGGGGGGCAGGTGGTGGGGAGGGGGTGTTAGGGTTGTGACGGTTTTGTGTTTGGTTAGATTATTCACCAGAATAGAGATCACCGAAAGTAACTTCTTTTTATGGATACTTCTAACCACAGATTCCTCACCTCAGAATAGTTACCAAGGCATTACCTCTCTGTGGTGGAAAGTCTCTGGAGTGGATTCAGACCAAAAAGTCTTGCAGGATCAGACAGGCAAAATGCCTGTCCCAGCAGATCTGGTTGTCAAAGCAATAGTGTTTTGTGAATGTGTGCACCAACACCCATATCGTAGCCTGGAAGATGTCAAGGACAGGAGCTCCGTGTGCTTATGTAGTGGTAGCAGCTTTAGCCTTGGTGAAAAGGACCATCAGTCCTTCCGGAGGCTGCTTGTTGTCCAGTGCATAGCAGATCTTAATGCAGAAGACTTTCCACCTTGACAGAGTCCTCTTCTGCATAGTTTTCCCTTTCTTTGCCCAGAAAACCCACAAAAAACACAGGCCCATACATATACTTTTTGGGCACAAAACTGCGCCGGCGCAGTTTTGCATAAAAAATATTGCCGCCGGCTAACGCCATTTCTGTGCGCCGTGCGGGCATCAAATTTATACTTTGACGCACGGCGGCACAAACCACAGGTGTAAGTCATTTTTTTTTTACGCACACCGCAGTGCCAAGTCGTAAAGCAAAACGACGTTAACGCAGCGGAAATGACTGTGGGTCGATTTACGACACCGCACACCGGATATGCAGCGTTTTTTGACGCAATAGTGTCAAAATTCCCCACGAACACAGCCATTTCAGCAGAGGAGAGCCAAAATGGATACCAGATGCCTGTACAGACCCCAGGAAGATGACAACAGATCAGGAGCCAGTCAGGAGGACCCACACAAGAACCAGGACAGTTTGAAGAAGAAAAGAAAGTGTCGGTTCAGTTTCGGAGGAACAGGAAATTCTGGTTAAAGAGGTGACGGAACACCAGCACCAACTGTTTGTCACCTCAAAGTTGCCAATCAGTAGGAGAGAGGCAATATGGCAACAAATTGTTGACAAGATTTACAGTGTGGCAGAAGTACGCAGAACAGTCATCGAGTGCAAGAAACGCTGGCATGACTGCAAGCGCAGGACAAAGGAAAAGATGGCCAGGAACAGGAAGGCAGCACTGCAGACTGGAGGTGGGAGTCCAGCACACCAGGAGGCCCTGGACCACATGGAGGAGATGGTTGCAGCCGTCATCCCTGAGGAGATCGTCACAGGGATTCAAGGACAGGACAGCGCAGACTACCAGGAGACAACGCACATGCAGGGTAAGTCGCATGGGGAATTAAATTGCACAAATGTTAACTGTAAGCAGGGGGTGGGATACAGACCACAAAATGCATGGAAGTCATCATATACATGGAGTGGCATGGGTAAAGGGGTGTGGCATGGGGCATGGCCTGCACAGAGAGAAGCTGGGGCACACCATTATTCAACACAAACAGTCCCATGGGGGCATGCTGCCATGCCAATGATGGAGCAAAGGTAAAGCCACGCCAGGAGGGAAGGGCACAACGTCAAACTGACATCCCGGTACACGTCAGCCACTATACCCCCTACAATAACTAGGGCCCAATTAACAACCTCTAGTCATACCGACAACAGGAATGTAACAGTGACAACAGTTGCCACTACCACCTCCGCTCTGTGTGCAGCTCAAGTAGCCAATGGCAGTAACGTCCCCATGGATCATACACACCTAAATTATAGGGTTGAGGATGACAACTTCAACAATCCCCTGAAACAAGACAAATGTTCCAGTCCTGTCAATTGTGAATGCCCATATTTGCCGCTAACATCAGCCAATGTCATCAACATTAGGAGCTACACAGCACTAAGGACACACCCATGCTGCATATGTCAGGGCCCATCCTGTGCCTAGGTCACAATGCAACATCCCAAATGTCATACTGCTCAGACAACAGCATTGAGGGGGAGGACACATGTAACTGGTCACTGACATACACCTGCACAGTCAGAGGAGGAAATAGGACACTGCTACGACAATCAGGGCAATCCAATCTCCACACATTCCCCAACATCAGCTGTACAGATTACCAATGCTAACATCCATATCGTGCCATAACAATGCTATGCCTAGGATACGCTACATGTCAACTACATATAATTGGATGTGAAAGATCAGAGACTGGGGCAGGTCCAGATTGTTAAGTGTGCTGCTAGTGCCATCAGAACACCCACAGCCAGTGAAAGGTCGCACCATGAGAATGGATGTAGACGGAGGCTTGAGTCGGACAAGAAGGTGGCAATTCATTATTTGGCCTAAAACAACACTAGAGGAGATGATGCTGACAAGTCTAATAACTTAATACAATACATGTGACATGCAGGTGGGCCATAGGCCTGGGAGAATGCCCATCTGAAAGACTGGAGCAATGAACAGGAAACAAGATCACAATGTGAATTCATCACAAGGCAGGCATGTCACATCACAAATGCCACAACACAGACACACTAATTGTACCGTATTTCATTGCAGAGGACGATGGATCTCCTGCGGATATGCCTGTCCAGGAATACCCTGATGACATGGATGACGTGCTGACAAACATCCCCCAGCAGACCATCCAAGATGTCCTTGGAACCCTCCAGACCCCACCTTCAGTCACAAGGAGGAGCACAGAACAAGCAGCCATCGCAGAGGATCCACCCATCACCCCAATTGTAAGACCTGCCAGCTCCAATACAGCTGAGGACTCAGACGACACAGGCACCAGCTTTGAGAGAACTGTAGTTGGAGTACAGCGGGAGCTGGCCAATGAGGTGCGGGTGTGGATGCAAACTATGGCAGCCAGCCTAGAGGGGGTGCGTTCGTGCATGATGTCAACTGAAGAACAGGCAGGAGCAATGCAAGGGCAAACAACTATCTGCAGGAAGTAGAAAAAAGGCTGAAGGAAATCAGCACAGCTGTAATACAGTTGACTCAACACCTACAACAACAATCCTGTCAACATGTGCACGAATGCAACATTGAACCTCTCAGGGCCGACCTGGCTGCCTACCATCGTGATGTGGCTATTTTTAAGAATCAGCAGATCCTCCTTGCAGCAGTACTGCCCTTAAGACCTTCACAGGTAGCAGCGACCGGGATGTCTGACTCCACATCTTCTAACACTGAGATGTGTTGCCCCTTCGCAACCACCACCACCAAGAACAGAGGAGGCAACACACACATCAGAAGAAGAAGACATGGAACAGATCACCTTCACACGGAAAAGTGCCCGGAAGCACTAGTCCCTGCAACATGGCCAACTATTACCAAGGTCCAGCGCTTTGTAACATGCCAGTCTTACAACTGTACTCAATGACTGTTCTGCAAACCACTGTTAATCTTGCCATCCTGCCCAGTGATTGTCTCTCACTTACTCATTGGCAAATCCTGTCCCTCTGCACGGTCTGACACATCACCCCAGCATGCCAAATGCATTTTCCTTTACCACTTATGTAGGATCAAAATGGAGATGTCACTATAATGGACTCACAATCATGGACAATGTACATATAGCACTACAGCACTTTTCAATAAATAGCACTTACACAACAAATTTGTCTCTGTGTAATGTGACACATCAACTGTGCAGTAGATAACTGAAATGTGACTCCTGTCAAATTACGTAGCTTGTCAATACAATTGTCCTGAAATTATGTAGTCATATAACTTTGCACAGTGGCCAGGATTGCATCATACTCTGCCCTTCCTGAGGGTAATATCTGATGAAGAGAGAAAACATACACCATCATGCTGTGTTGGACAGAATAATGCTTCCTCAAGGGATATCTAAGTCATCAAATAGTGGCAGCAAAATGTTGTCACCATGCAATACTAACACATATAACAGTGCCCACAAATCTAAGCAAACACTCCAAAAAACGCATGAATGAAGGTTTCTGAGTTTCCATTAAAATAAGTGATCATGCTGAACAGTGTCACAAATGATGTCTGTGAGTCATGAAGTCGATACTACAAGAGTGCTTACGACCTCTCACCTTATAAGGGTGTCCTTGAACATCACACTGCAGTCAGACCTAAAACAGTTCCCCCAATACCAAATCTGGAAGCACTGTTTGTGACTTTGATAATATACTTATTGACAAAAACACGTTGGGATCCATATTAACTGTGATTGGTGGTTGCAATGAATGGTGGAATCTTTGCAAGGTAGCTCTGGGGTAGCTGCCAATCTTACAGCTCAGTTGGGATTTGTTCGTAGCATAGGACACAAATGTAATAGAACAAAATTCCTGTACACGTATGCCAAGGCCCTGATCAACAAGCATTTAACACATACTGTAAAGGGTTCACTATATATTTATTAAACGGTAATAACAGAAAAGGAAACTCGGGGAAAAGTCTTACCTACCCTAATCTACCCTAACTACTCATTACCCACAACTGTCCCTAACTAACCTAAGCTAAACTTACTTATCACATGTAACGAAACGTTCTAAACATCAAACCCCCACCCCCCTTATGAGACGGGACACATGGAGGACAACAGATACTAACCTAAACACATACTATCCTATACTAAACAAATATATATATATATATATATATTTTTTTTTTTTGTAAACACACAAGAACCCCAACATAGCCCCCCACCCACCCACCCACACACTCAAAAAGAAAAAATAGAAATAATCAGGACCCCCCACCTACTAACACTATCTAAACTAACAGCCTATCCTAGCCTAACACTAAGCCCCCTAAGCCCACTAAGTATAAGAACAAGGAAAGAGGAGGGAGGGGAGGGAATCATGTCCATTTTAAAAGTCTAGAGGTTGGCCCTCCGGACGGTCCGCTTTATGGACCACACACGCCGGTTCATATGGCGAACATCCCGCTGCAGGTGACTAATTTTCCATAGGACACAGTCCATTTTTCTTTCCATTGTCTGAAAAGCTGCAGGGTCAACTGTAGCAGCTGGGGCAGTCTGGGTACCAGCTGAGGATGTATGTGGGTGTGTAGAGTCTATGTCTGTGGGCTGCCCTGAAGGTGTTCCACTGCTAGGGCCTGGAGCACCTGCAGATGTTGGGACAACAGTCCCAGCTGTGGGTGGTGCCACCTGGGTGGAAGTGGTGGTTGTGCTGGTGGTGGCTGTGGTGGGCAAAGTAGGGCCACCCTGTGGGAAAGCCCTCCATGCTCCGGAGGCCCGTTCGTTCCGATATCTTCGGGCCATCCGTCTGAACCCCGACTCTACCAGCAGGATATGCTGGTACCTCATTGCCCATCTCTGGAACTCACGGACCTGGATGGGTGTCATGTTCGCAGCTGTGAAGACAAAGGCAAACAATTTACATTAGGAACTGCCTTGTGTGAAATGGCACAAGAAGTAAATCAGACAGTACATCTACTGTACTTGTAACAGCTCATTTCATCATACAGATCACTGAATGCTCCTGAGGAAGTATATGGCAGGGCAGCCTACAAAGGTCATATCACACATAGCACATCCAAACCCTACAAGATGGGTAACAACTGGCATTAATTTGGCATCAGAGTTCTGCCAGTTGTCAGCTAACAATCATGCTGCACATCCTCCGCCAATGCCAGGGCTACAAATGTCAGTGTACGGGATGGAAATCTAAAGCCACATGATCTGCAAGTTGTAAATGGACTTGCTAGTATGGTACTCATGTGCTATACCTGAGTGTGTATACTAGGTTCCGACCAAAGATTCACTGATTTACATGTCTGTGTAACATACTGGTAGCATCAGTCCTAGGTACCCTATTCACAAACCCATGCCTGTGTTTGAGGGTGGAGGGGTGGAGAAACAACTAACAATTCCAAACTACATGGACACCCAGTCTATAGAAAGCTGGACATGTGTTTGGCTCTACACACACACCACAGGTAAGGTCTATCAACAAATACGAGACAGCAAACCCTTGACCAATCTTAGTGCCACACATGTCAGGAAATGCAGACTTTTGTCCACATCATATACTTCCAGTAAGGCATGACTTACAACAGACACAGAGTTGCAAGAACACCCATGATCATGATTTGCATGCACACCTAGGCCATTGCACTCAAGTGCCACATACTTGTAGCGCTACATGTGGAGCTACATGCTGCTAGGAAGTTCAACCTACAGTTTAATAAGTACTTTGGTGAATAGGGAAGCAGAGGTCTGTGGGTAAGCATTTTGCAGTCCCAATCTAGGAGAATGTGGGTCTGACAGGCAGACTAAATCTGAGATGAGTTCCAGTGCGACTCTTGTTGATACAAGTGTTATCCACATGACTCACCCCAGTTCTCATTGCGGGGCCTACAGGAATGACCTAAAATCCCTAGATAATACAATAGGATAAGCATTGGCCAACACAAGAATGGTGAGAAAATGAAATCCCACTCATGGAACAAGACAAATGATGGGCCAGCGCTTCATACCTTGCTATGTGTTCAACACACAGGAGTCCATCACACATCACCAGCAAACACAACACATAACAGACATAGCAACACTTACTGGAGTTGTTGGGGTCCTCAAATGAAGCCACCTCTCCCACAGTGTAGGGTGCAGGTCCACCTGTAAGGCATGGAAGGAAGAAATTTGCTCAAAATCTGTGCACTGACCAACAGTTCCAAAGACAAAAACTATGTGTAAGATGACATAAGTAATTAAAGCCATTCAGACATGATGATACTGCATCCGATATAGCACGGCTAACATGTACATAGCATGGGTCTCCTGTGACAATTACACACATATCTGCACACATGCAGTGGCCCTAACTATCATGTGGTGGCAAACATGCTCCTTCATTAGTGAGCAGAAATAATAATGGAGTGTAATCGTCTCATCATGTGCATCCAAGAGAGACATCCAAAGCCTGGTTACTTGAGGACTGCATTACCAGTCAAACAGCCTATGTGGCCATGACACATTTATGACACACAGGTACAATGTACAGAGCACAGGGACTTTTGTAAGCCCTCATGTTGTTACAGTTTCTTCATTTGATGTGGCCCAGCTATGGTGATTTGCACCAAACATAGAGATATGAACCCATGTGCATACCTTTGGACTGCCATCCCTAATTGGAATGTGGCACTACAAACTCCAAATACCAGTGTAAGATGTTAGCTGAGGGCACCTTACACCTTTTCCCGATGTTTTCAAATCCAGATCTGACATGTATCCAAAATGATGAAGGACCACAATAATCCCTAACATTCATAGAACTTCCAAATACGCTTTCCTTACACACTCACCAGACACACATGAGACATATGTCTGGCCCACATTGCTATCATCAATTGACGTGAAACCAGCACTCATTTTCTGCATCATGTAGTGTTTCTAAAGTCAGTCTAGCTATTGCGTCAACAAAGGTTGCCAATATTTTAGTAAATCTATACTTCACTGGCAAATGTGACCTATATAGACATGATTGGCTCCTATTTTGTGTTGCTGTCTGACACAAAGGCGGCACCAAATTACATTAAGCAAAAGTATTCTGTAAGTTTGCAGAGCACGTGCTTCCTGACAGTTAGCAATTGTGGTCCTTCACATAGTCCATCAATGACCCTGTATGTTTCCGCAGCATTCGACACAGTCAGCAACTTAGCCGGCAGATATTGTACAAATCATCTGATGTCACTACAGAGCTTTTAACTGTGCAGATTTACATGATTTGTACTCACCAACAGGGCCACCAATCACTATTCCCAGGTGATCCAGCAGATCTTGCTCCCTGGTGATGAGGCCAGCCCAGCGGTGCTTCAGCTGGTGGTCATTCCTCTGGCTCCCATACACGCGCTGCAAGTGATGCAGCACCTTTCCCCACCGGATTCGTCGCGCCTCAGTGTGATACCCCTGTATCACCCTGCCTCGATCATCAGTGGGAGGAAATGGCACACCAGCCATATAAACCCCCCAAGCTCCTCCTCACCCATCCTGCCAAGACGTGGCCTACCCAACATCTCAGCACCGAAAAAGGGAATAGGGGATAAAGAAGAAGAAAGGAGAAAAGGGGGAAAGTAGAAGTACAAAAAATAATTAAACTTAACAACTAAAAGAGCCCAACTATCCCCAAACTAGCACTACCCACAACAGACTCCCACAAACAACAAATACAATACAATACCGGACAATTGTAAACAAAACACACTCAGACAGTATACAACAACAATATTTATTTCACAAAGTAACAAGTAATGTAGCACACAGGACACAAAAGCACAAAATCACTGGACAACACTCTGAACACAGCCACACAGTCTAGAAGAATCACAGACTGCAAAGTGAAAGTGAAAGTACACCCACTGTACATAATCTGTAAACAGGATATCCTATTACATCACTTCCTGCATAAAATGGCCGCCGTTTTTATCGTTATGCGTCTTTACAATTATTTGGATGCGGCCTAATTCTCACTCCTGTGTGTCGAAAAATATGACGCACATACTGTATGCGTGAAAAAATATGATACATAACAATAAAAACGTCAACATTTCAGGGCATGAACTGGTTTTGGGTATTTTTTCCATTTTAATGTAATGTTACATTTGGGACACAACTGAGATAGGCTGATTGCACCCACTTTGGTGTTGATGGTGTATGTTCACATGTGAGACATCATACTGCAGCGGACCATGACCCGCTACTTCCTTAACAGGATTTTGACGCTTGGCTGACGCACTAGATGGCCATTTGTGCGCCCTAAATATTTGTATTGCACTATTTGGGCATGTTTAGCATCAGGAGAGGATAGCAAGGTGACGCACATGAGTACAATACCTCAATGCCTATGGCTCAATGTGTGTGCAGTGGCTACTAATGTGTTAGTCGACCCAGTGTGTGTGCATCACAAGATGCATTATTGCAAATATGCTTGTATGAATGTGAAGTCAATGTGTCCAAACCTTGGATGCAAGTCATTGTGGAAATGAGAGAGGACATGTGCTAATCATACATGTAGCAACATCTGTTGTTTTGCACTTCCAAGATTTTGGGTAACATAGACACCACAAATGACAAAGCATGCACCAGATAGATGGTAGACGCTTGTTCATGTCAATGGTCCACAAGCTGCTCATCCCATGTCCTAGATTTTTGGTAACTGCTTCCTAGGCACTTGTTGGAGAACCCACAATGAGTCAGGCACATGCATAGATGAAGTGGGTACCATGTCATTGGCCCAGACAGCCAAAGGTGAACCACAAATGTAATATGACGCCACAGTTGTGGTCACATGACGGAGCCACAACTCTCCAGTGGCAGACCAGCAGACGAGGCAGCACGTGTCCACATTTTTCCAGTGATCAATTGCACAGAGGTGTCTTGTTCATGTGTGTGGTCCAATGTTGATCCTGTATATTTTTAGGGGTGTATGTTGTCACAGTTACATCCAGGTCTCATCATGAGTCAGTGGCAGCTATTCCTGTATCTACTGACTATCCTTCGGAGATCAATCTGAGTAAAGTCGATGAGGACATGAGAACCAACATGTGGATGGTCCCACCCTGTCACTGAAGGCGTGTTATAAGACTGTCAACAGGGCAACCTTGGTGTACTGAGTGAGATAATGTCTCAGGTCAATCTCATATGTATGATGAAACCACAGTTGAGGCCATAGAAGTGAGCCCCAACTATCAAGTGGCTGTGGTGGACCAGCATACAAGACAGCACGTGTCCACATATTTCCAGTGATCAATTGCACATAGGTGTCTTGTTCATGTGTGTGGTTCAATGATGATCCTGTAGATTGTTTGGGGTGTAATTTGTCACAGTTCGGACCAGGACTCATCATGAGTCAGTGGCAGCTATTCCTGTAACTACTGAGTATCCTTTGTTGATCAATGTGAGTAAAGTAGATGTGGACATGTGAACCAACATGTGGATGGTCCCACCCTGTCACTGAAGGCGTGTTATAAGACTGTCAACAGGGCAACCTTGGTGTACTGAGTGAGATAATGTCTCAGGTGTCATGTTCCGGCAGGTGTCATTACATTTGTACACAGGTTGGCCTCTAAAATTCCCACTGCATCTGGGAACATCATAGCCTCTGTGCTGATTATTCTCGCAGCTATTCACCACGCACAGCCCATCAATATGTTGTGAGCAATGTGATTCAGCGTGTGAACTGTCAGGGTCCTAACATGTGTGGACTTTTCATGGACATTATCAGAGGTAGCTGGTTCTGCTGGAGGCACCGTACCCAATCCCTGCATACGGCCCTGGTACACGGTCACACTTTGTCGTTCATGCATACATGAGACCCAGACAAGGGATGGGCCATGATTTTGGTATTCAAAGACAATTTAACAAATATGGTACAATTAAAAGGCAGATGATGCTATACAATGTATTTGGGTATGCATTGATGAAGCACTTGACAGAATACCCTCTGAGGATTGTGAGGTTTGGTAAAGCAAGTGTGGTACATATGTAGCCACAAGGAATCTTTAGGGTAACGCACAGACAGGTGCCAGTCAGGCTGACAGGATGCAGGGTATATCTGGATCCAGCAATTTCACAAGTTACATAATCAGTGGTCTGACTAAGACTGGTCGGAGGAAGAACAAGACAGTTGACATGGAAAACTGTGTATGTCCTGTGTTTTTTAAGGTGACACATGAACCCAAGGGCTGTGTTACACAGCTTAATTACTAGCAATGCATAACAGTGTATTTGACAAAATGGCAACTTCTATGCTGTTCCAGGCATCAGCAGGGGCAGTGCATGTTCAGATGGGTGGTGTGCATGGAGGTTATCACAGGTGTGTGCTGCATCTGGTTCTCACAAGTCCTGTATGTGAGTATTGAATTCAAATGGCCAACAGTACCTTTCACATGGAAGTAATCTACAGGTGCTAACAGGGCTTAGAAACTACAAGCCAGTGTATTAATTGACCTGACGTCCATGCAGTCAGATGTACTATGACAATGGCATGACATAGGAAAGGGTGTAGCACACAGGATTACTATTGTTTTTCTGTGTGTGTAGAGGAGGGAATATCGGGGTACACATATTACTATTCCAGGGACCTCTTCAGACAGGTGGGTTGTGACCAGGAGCATGGGTGTGTCAGGAGTTAGGAAATGGGCTGACATGTACATGGAATGTCATGTGCGCAATGCTTGTCATATGTGTGGCACTTGTGCTGTCTATGTTCTGCTTATATGGAACTCTAGTCACAGATAGTCCTTGCAAAGATTGGATGCAGTTGGACTTACTGCTGTCAAGGGTCTGGTCATACATTCTTGTTACCAATGCAATAGCACATCGACTGCCTCATGTATGAGGCTTGTTTTCCCCTTATTGAGTGATGGTGTCTTAGTTGTGTGCCATATGCGGCGATGAACTATGTTTCCAACATGTATGTGTGAAATAGGTGTGGTCCTCTGCTATTGCCCTTCAAAGGTGAAATGTACAGGATATATGTCATTTACAGTGTTTGTGTATGTGACTTTTGTATGATACGCATCACAATTGCTCTGGGATTTTCTGTGTCCTGATCGGTATATCTGCAATGCTCCATGAGACTACACTCTTATTCTGATAGTTAGAGATAAAGGTGAGCAAAAATGATTAGCCAGACCATGATATGGTGATTATTATCGGTGTTTATTTACATTAGTTAATACAGCAGTGATGGTGATTATTTTTAAAAGAAATTGTTCACAATATGTTGGCACCTACGCAATCCAGCAGCCGTGTTTTGTTGTTCCCCTCATGTTGCAGGCCACCATCCTCCTCTTCCTCCTCTTCAGGCATGTGTGGCTCTGGTTCCAAGAGGGGAATGTTCCTTCTTATGCAAATGTTGTGCAGGATGGCACATGTTAGAATGATTTTACAGACCATTTCAGGGGAATATAGGAGGCTACCACCAGTGATGCCGAGGCACCTGTATCTCGACTTGAGGATGCCAAAGGTCCTCTCGACTATGCTGCGTGTCCTCCTATGTGCGTCATTGTAGGCACGCTCTGCTGCAGTGCTTGGGTTGCCAAGTGGTGTCATTATCCATGGCTGGATCCCATACCCCTGATAAGCTGAAAGAGAAAATTATTGGGATCAGGTTGATGTAGCTTGCCCCATTAATATCACCTTGCATGGCAGTAGTTGTCTTGTGTTGTCTGTGACTCTTTTGTGTTATTGTGTTGCTTCATAGGCTTCTAGGGTGTACCATCTGCATTGTATTGTTTCCTTGGCTGAACAAGTGTTTGGCTGCTGACCGGTTGTCAGCAGTATGTTTTGGGATTTGCAGTACAGTGTGTACTCCCTAGCATTGTGACTTTTGATACAGGTGTCCCTGTGTCTTCACTGGGGGTGAGATGATAGTTCCATACACAGATTCATTTTGACAGTGTTGTTAACACATTCACATCTATGTACCCTGGATATCCCATACCTTTAGACTTATGCAATGGATTAATTTAAACATAATTGAAACACTTACATTTTGCAAGGTGACAATTAGGCAAACCACTCCAAATGTTGTGATCATTCACATCTTAACATTAGACTGTACACTAATTTCAGATGTGTGACAGGTTCAATGCTGACCTATGAAACATGGCTAGCGAGATCACGACCTCAGTGTGTTCCTGTCGACATGTTGCTGTTGTGGTGTATGTGTTGTGTGTCCTAGAGGGTTGCTGTGCAGTGTGTATATAAGTAGGTTTCTGTACTTACCAACAAGTAGTCCATTGCCATACCGTCCAGCCTGGAAGTGTTGATTGATGGTAGAGTGACGGAAGATGAATGAGTCATGGACACTCCCAGGATATTTTGCCACGATGTTGGTGATCAATCCTTGGTGATCGACAATGGCCTGCACATTGATGGAATGTGTGTGCTTCCTGTTGCGGTAGAGGTGTTCAGTTGCAGCAGGTGGCACAAGGCGTACATGTGTGCAGTCGATTGCACCAAGGACGTGTGGGAAGCCACTAATGAGGTAAAACCCCTGTTTTGTTTCCTGCTGCTTCTGCAGTGTGTTAGGGAAGCAGATGTGGCGGGGTGTGAGTCCAATGATGGCATCCAGTACTTTGGGCAAAAAGGCAGAAAATGATGGCTGTGATATTCCGGCAACCAGGGCACCAGTTGTTTGAAAAGAGCCACTTGCCAGCATGTGAAGTACAGCTTGGTTTCTGTTGGGATGGTGCGGGGTGTCAGCAAGGTGGGTGCCAACTGTGGCTCAATGTTTCGCAGCAGCTGCTGAATGGCCTGCCAGTTCAACCTCTGGATGATGTCATGTTCCCTGAGGCCATGAAGGGTTGTTCTGGTGCGGAATATCCTCTCCTGCCTTCTGCGCTGCCTTTGGGGTCCCTGCTGGTGTTGTGGTAGCTGCTGTTGTTGTTGCTGGGCTCTGCGTCTGCGTGCACGCTGGATGAGAAGCACCTCCATGTCTCCGGTTGGCTGCTCTGCTGCTCTGCTGTTGCTTCTGTGTGTTCTGATTAAATACAGGTGTGTTTGCCCCATTTTAACGCCTGCCCTGACCCAGGCGTTATTTTTTTATGCAAATCGGGCTGTGTGTCATTTTCCGGCTCCACCTCCCAGCCGTGCAGCATTTTTGCCCGAAAGCATAAATACGACGCACGGCCGTTTAAGTCATTTTTTGGACGGGAACGCCTACCTTGCATTTAATTAACGCAAGGCGGGTTGCCGCATCCAAAAAATGACGCACACTGTGGGATTTTGACATCCGCGGGCTCGGGCGTCAAAGTTTAAATATGGGGCAAGGAATTTTTGACGCACATTCGGCGCAGACAGATTATAAATATGCCCCACATTGTCCACCTGATGGTCCTTGGTACAATCGATGTAAAAGTTTAAAGCCCACTTTGCGTCTAACTGATAAAGTCTCTCCTCCTTTGAGGGTTGAGGAGGGGCAACGAATGTTGGGAGAGTGATGGATTGCCCAACGTGGAAAGGAGTAACAACTTTCGGCAAGAACAGGCTCAAGTCCTAAGCATTAGTTTGTCCATAAGAAGGGTGGTTGTACTGATAGTGCCCAAAATCCACTCATGTGAAAAACTGAGGTGATAGCATTGAGCAAGAGTCTTTAAGGACAGAAGACACAATGAGCAGCTGTGTCTCCACTTGAAGGGTGTACACATGGGGAAAGTCAAAACCAAGTTAAAGTCCCACTGTGGCAATACCAACGTTTTAGAAGACGACACATATGTCAAACCTTTAATAAACCACATCACAAGTGATTTAAACAAGGACAATTGGCCCAGAAACGCAAAAAGGCAGAAAAGGTTGACAAATGACCTTTAATAGTGCCTACTGCAAGGCCTTGCTGGGCCAAAGGCACAACAAACAATAAAATAACCACACACCAGGCCACAAATTTTCCCCAGCACCCAGCGTAAACAGATTTCATGTAAGAGTCACTAGAAAGACTTGGGCATGGTCTTTTCTGATATTTTTAGGAACTTGTTGCAGAAGTGGGAAGGGCAGGAAGGAGTACAGAAGTCCTGTATTCCATTCCAGCTGGAAAGCATCTCCTAGCGAATCTGTTACAGGTAACTCCAACAACAGAATCCTTTAGCACTGTGCATTCTCAATTTCGGCAAAAATATTACAATTAAACGGTCCTGATGAAGCGCCAGTGGATCAATTTTTGACCGTGTAGGCGGGAAACATGTCGACCCAGTGTTAGGAGTGAATACTCTTTCCTCCTTCCCCCTTTTTTAGGAGTATAGGAGACATTATTTCCCTTGATACTCCTTCATTTATTTTTAATCTTGGCCTGACCCTTACTATAAACATTAAATTGAGTCATTAGGTGCTCAGAGCCAATTTTATATACACTTCACTCTCCTTTCCTCTTCTGTTAGCACGTTCTGCGGACCTAATTTGATCTGCATAACCTTCCTCCGGTTGAAGAGCCACCACTTCTTGTGTGGTGGCCCATCAGATGTTGCAGCACCTTCTTCCAGTCTACTTTTCGTCCTCATTGACAATACTTCTTCTTTGGAACAGTGTACTCATTTCTATTATAGGTTCATGCACAGGGAGAAAGTACACTGGACCAGTAGAATCTCCCAGTCCCCCTCGTGTTGACAGTACATAATCTGCACATCCAATATCAATCTCATGTAACACTTGAACCCTTGAGCTTGTCAAAATCGTCAGGTTCCACCACTGACAGGCATACGGAAATAGTGGCTATCTCAAAGACAAAGATTAAAACTCAAAAAGCATCCGTAGGGCTGAGTAACACTACCTATAACAAACAGAGAGAGAAGAAAAACCAGCAAATCAGTCAAAGCACACGGAGATTTAAAGCAGGATTCTAACCACGATGCACGTGGCGGGGTGCAGCTCCCCATCTACAATCTCACAGATTGGTCTCCAAGAAAGAGCGTAACGGGGCCCAAATATCCAGAGGTCGGGATCCCTCAGGCATCAACTCCCAATAAAGCATTAGTTGTTCTTGGCAAAAGGAGTCATCTTGCAGCCAATCAGATCCTCGAGGGGATCGCCCACGTCCTCCGCACATCGCAACTCTTCGTTTAGCCAACAACAGCAGGAAGCCTACCAGCTTCCTATAAACCAACGGTATCTCCTCCACATATCCAAGAAGCGCAAGCTTAGGGGTGAAGGGCAGAGCCAAGACGGTTATCCCCTCAATCGTATGCATCACCTCATTCCAGTGAGCGCACACCTCCGCACAGCTCCACGCAAGGTGAATAAAATCTGCGTCAGTGGCACCACATCGTTCACAGCAGGAATCCGCCCGCAGTCCCATAGCATGCACACCACGGGGAGTATAATACAAGCGATGCAGGAATTTGAAATGAATAAGACGTAGTCTATAATTGGGGGAGAGCACCCGCATATGTGCGCAACATTTCCTCCACATCTCATCAGATATATCTTCACCAATGTCCACTTCCCACCGCGCCTTAGCAGTAGTTTCTGTTCCCTGCTTCCTGCTTTCCAAGCAATTCTATAACTTAGAAATGAGCCTGCGAAGAGAATGCGCACAATACATCAACTCCAGCGCCTGACACACCAACGTGCCTCAGGGAAACCTGGGAAGCGCGCACAGAGCATCGCGCCAATGCGCAGCACATATGGCCGATGTAACGCAGAGGCTCGTCCATCCCCCAGCGCTGTCTCGTGATAAACCGCCCCTCCACGAACCGGTCTTCCAGATTAGTTAAATTCGATTCACGGAGGAATTTACGCAGTCGGACATCCCAGTGCATCCGCTCATCTGCTACATCAA
This sequence comes from Pleurodeles waltl, assembly GCF_031143425.1. Classification (NCBI taxonomy): domain Eukaryota; kingdom Metazoa; phylum Chordata; class Amphibia; order Caudata; family Salamandridae; genus Pleurodeles; species Pleurodeles waltl. The sequence continues at coordinate 400,702,239 of NC_090448.1, forward strand.
GTACCGACATTGAAGGGGCGAACGGCTCACGCACACCATCCCGGCGCAGCAAAGCAGCCCAGGCCCGGGCCGTACAGGCCACCTTATCCACTCCGCGTGGCCTAGGACGAGACAGGTTCCCGAGCATCCGCGGCAATCCGTCCGGCCACACCGCATCACTCTCTGGTGCAAGATGCGGCCGATATCGGATAGGGCGTATCCAGAATTGTGCAACGTGAACCTATGCACAGTGATAGTAAAGCTCCAAATCCAGAGCAGCAAGGCCACCCAAATCAAACAGGAGCATCAGCTTGTCCCAAGAGATTCTGGGTTGCCCATCTGCCCGCCCAGGCCAACCGTATCAACGCAGAGCGGAGTCTTTGCAAGAAACTAGCCATAAGAATAAGAGGTAAATTCACAAACAGGTACAAAAATTTGGGAAGCACCACCATTTTAGCAATCACAATACGTCCAGTGAGTGAAAGCAGTAACGAACGCCAGGACTCCACCCTGTCCTCCAGCCACGCCATTGCCCTTCCATAATTAGCTGACCAGAGTGCCTCTACCTCTCCATTTAGCCAGATGCCCAGGTATCGCACCGGGCCATCAGCCCATCCAATAGGGTACCCTGAAGAAAAGCGCGGCGTTCCCTCAGAAAGAGGCATCGCCACTGACTTAGACCAGTTAATCGTAATGCCGGAGAATGCACTAAATCGCACTATCTCATCAAGCAGGATATCAAGATGATCGCGCGGCTTGTGAACATACAGTACAATATCATCCACATATATGGATATCAATATAGGGCGCTGGCGGAATGCTAGTCCACGGTGATTATGATGTTGTCTCAGCCTCGCCGCAAGGGCCTCCATAGCAATCGCGAAAAGCAACAGGGATAGAGGCCAGCCCTGTCGAGTCCCCCGAGCCACCCAAATAGAGCCAGAAACAATCCCATTTACTCGCATCCGAGCAGTAGGCTCCGAGTACAGCAAGCAGATCAGTTGCACAAACCTAGCGCTCATCCCCACTCTAGCTAGTAACGCGAACATAAACTGCCACGCCAGAGAATCGAAAGCCTTGGTAGCATCTAAAAATACCGCTGCTGCATTATCCTCAGCATCAATCGTGCTCGCGACAGAGAAGTACGTGCGAAGATTATATGCCGTAGACCGACCAGGAACAAAACCAGACTGGTAGGGCAACACCAGCTTTGGGAGCAAAAGCTGCAATCTCGCAGCTATCATCTTGGCCAAGATTTTGTTATCAATATTAATCATAGAGAGTGGTCGATATGAGTAGCAGCTGCACGGATCCTTGCCAGGCTTTAGAACTGCGACGATCAAGGTCTCTCGCAGGGAAGCAGGGAGAACCCCAGTCTCCATAGATTCTGCGTAAACCTCCAAAAGGTGAGGTGCTAGAATATCTGCATATTCTTTATAAAAGGAAGGAGTGAGACCGTCAAGGCCAGGAGACTTATCCCCTGGCAAACTACGAATCGACATTTTGACATCTTACACAGTGAAGGGGGCGTATAGGCAGGACCTGTGCGAGTCATCAAACCAAAGCAAACTAATCTCGGAAAAGTAGTCCTTCACCACCTCTGCGTCCAGATCAGGAGACTCCGCGTACAATTCTGAAAAAAAGTCAGTAAAGACCTGCATGACACCATCCGATCCCACCACCCGCTCACCTGACGCGCTGTTCAGTTTGACAACATAGTTACTAGCCCATGGTCTTTGTAGCATACTCGCGGGTATACGTCCTTCCCTCTCACCTTCCCCGTATCTCCTTGCCTTGGCATGTTTCCCCAGGAAGCAGATCTCACGCAGAGAGGCCTCCTCATATTGCGAGACAGTTCTTTGCAAAGCTACTAGCGTATCCCCAGACCAGTCAACAACCAAGCGACCTTCCAATTCTACTTTCTGCGCCTCCAGGTCAGCCAAATCCTGCCACAAGGACTTCAGCACACCATGCTGTTTAGACAGGCATACCCCACGAATTACCACCTTGAATGCCTCCCACAAGGTGCCAGCAGAGCTCACCGACTCACAATTCTCATCGAAATAGTGAATAATGGCCTTGCGGACTTCCTCCCGGAACACCTGATCTCGCAGTGCTCCATGCGGCAGACGCCACGCATACGCATGCCCAGGACCTCCCGGCACTGCCAGCACTAACTTGACCGGCGAGTGATCCGACAGAGTGCACGCCATGTGCTCAACTGACCACGTCCAGAGCGCCACATCCCTCGTGCCCTACCAGCGATCAATACGAGACCAGCTATTATGAGCATAATTAACACAGGTGCCCTCTCTAGCAGCCCCGTGCCTCGCCCGCCAAATATCCACCAGGGCTCCCTCGGTCATTACAGACGACAGGGCTTTAGCAGCAGCAACGTGCTGCACTCCAGCCAGGCTCTCACGGTCCAATCCAGGGTCCAGAATCACATTGAAGTCCCCACCCCAAATCAAGGTGCCGTTTCTCAGCGACTCAATCAGCCGCCACACTTCTCGGAAAAATTCTGGGTCGTCAGTATTAGGACCATAGATAGAAACAAGCCTGCAAGCTCTATCTAACAACATTCCATTCATCATGTCATATCGGCCATTGGGGTCCACAATTACTCTCTGAGTGCGCCATTGTAATTGCTTCCGCAGCAGGATTGCAACCCCTCTCGCATAGCGCGAGAACACCGCTCTGTGACACTCACCAATCCAGCCAGCCTTCAACCGATTCTAAGTCGCGGCCACTAAGTGGGTCTCCTGCAGCATGAATATATCAATCTCCTGCTGCTTCACATAAGCAGACAGTAGCCGCACCTTGCGCCCATCATTCAGACCGCGCACATTCCAAGTAAGACAGCGCACCAGTGTCACATCTCTATGCACCATTGCATCTTCCAATCAAATATACCGCACCGCCACAGCGTCTCATTACAATCCCCACCACATATGTGCAGAAGAGTAAAGTGAGAGAAAAGAGAATAAGAACAGTAAACCAGAACCAGAGCCCACCCTTCTCCCTCCCACGCAGACCCCCCAATCGGGTCAAAACAAAGAGCCCACCCCCCTCCAGAACTGTAATCCCAAACGAAGCTTAGGACTCATCCAAGGGATGCAAGCCAGGCCATCCATCCCACCTGCCCATGCAAGAGAGGGGCGGAGGGGGGCAAAGGGCTCTTGAACAAATCATGCATCAGAGCAGCCGGAAGAAACAATTAACCAGTATCAGTAACAGGGAGCCCCCATATAGTCACCAGAAAGAGAGCTGCAACTGTCACCACCCCACCCTTCTAGTCATTGTCACTTAATGCATCTCTCTCAACTCCAGATGCCTCCGGAGCTCCCGATGCTGCCTTTTTAGGCACTGTTTTGGCAAACTTGTCCGCCAATTTCGGGTCCGTAAAGAAATGCAATTAACCCCCATGTTGCACTCTCAGCTTCGCGGGGTAGATAAGAGAATATCTTGCGTCTGACTGGCTCAGAGTGCGCTTGATCGGCAGAAAGACCCTGCGTGCAGCCTTCACACCTAGGGTGTAATCAGGAAAAATACTCAATTCAGTGTTTTTGTAGATTACAGGTCGCCTCTCCCTCGCCAGTCTGAGAACAGTGTCTCTGTCACGGTAATTCAACAGTCGAACAATGATAGGCCGCCGCGGCATGCCAGGCAGCGGACGGGGGCCCCACGACCTGTGAGTCCTCTCCACCACCAACAGCGGGGAAAGCTCACCAGGGAAGAGGTCAGACAGCATGGACTCCATAAAATCTTCCATCCTACCCATCGCCGTGGACTCCGGAAGACCAACTATGCGAATGTTATTGCGGTGCGACCGCGCCTCCAAGTCCTGATTCTTATTACAAATCACTTCTAATACGTGCTCCATACGCAGCAGAAGTTCCCCATCACCACGTTTCTGATCCTCCATCTCAAACATGCGCGCCTCCAGCTGGTCAAACCAGGAATCATGATCATCCACCCTAGCCTTGATCCGGTCCAGTTGTTCCGTCAGGTGATCAAGCTTAGCATCAGTACCAGCAAGGCTATTCTTTAGGTCAAGAGACATAGCCTTGACCAAAGCATCTGGAGCCCCATCCTCCGCAGGCGTCTCTTCCGAATGGGAACTAGGCACGCCACCTTTCATCCTTCTTCCATCAAAGGTGAGCTTCGCCTGTTTCAGCTCCGTCCTGCCCATCTTCACCACTGTGAGGTCCAGCAGCAAGGGGCTCCAGCCACAGCCTCCCCAGTGAGACTGCCGTAGATGAAAAAGATACACAGCCAATAAGTGTCAACGACTCTCCCAATGCAGCAACACAGATAAGCACCAGCAAAGGAATGGGAGGTGCACCTATCCCAGACACAGCCACTCCCCAAGTCTCGTCGGCCTCCAAGGGGCCTCAGGCAGCCAGCCCAGATCAACAGTCCCCTAGGAATCGCAACTCTTGGAGCAACGACCTGTGAGATCCAAACCCCGGAGAACCAGGGGCCAGCTCCGGTCCACGGGCCCCGTCTAGCAGCTGCCATGGGTCGCTGGTCCAAAAGTAACCCATAGGGTAAGATTTCAGCTGCCAAACCCAGTCCAAGCAGCTCCCCAGCACCACAAATGGCCCGCGGACCGACCCGACCGCCGAAGGGCCTCTCAGCCGGGGAAGTCCAGCACACCACTTGCCCACCTCAGCAGCCGCCACCAAGTCACTGCTTCAAGCGGCCGGGTTCAGCCCAGTAGTGCTTCAGACCCCTCAGGTTTCACAATCCGCGGAAATCGGGGCACCCACCTCCTCACATCGCAGCCAGGCCTGTCTCCAACGGCAGGGAGCGGACCTACCACCTAGGGTCCAGCAGCACCCACGAGCCGCCCCAGCCGCCGCCAACCGGCCCAAACAGGCTCCTCACCAGCAGCAGAGGCCGGGACAGCAGGCACAGGAATGCAGCACAGGCCCCGCCCCAATCGAGGCCGCGCTCCACTCGAGGCCGACTGAGGCCGCGGTCCAACCAGACCACCGATCCGGCCTCAGGGGGCGAGCCCACCGCTCACCCGCTTCTGCCTGCCGCTGCTTCCTCAGCCGGCAGTGCCACCCCAGCGGGCCCCACCAGGAAAGACAGCGCGGCCACTGGTACGGTGCGATCCACGGGGACACAGGCCCCTCCCCCACGCAGGCTCCAAAGAGGCGCCGGAGTCACCGGGCCAGCCCTCTCCCAGCCAGGCGACCCGGGAAAACCACCGCCAGCAGAGGCCGCAGAAACGACTCACTGTCACCGGGAAGGTAAGCAGGGAGGCTCCCCACAAAAATATATCGTCAAAAAGGGCCGCTCAACAGGATAACTGCAAAATTAGGCCCCCAGCCCAGCAGAGCCTCATAGAGTGACAGCCATCTTGCTGGTGGGGCTAGCCACGTCCCCACGCTTCTTGGCTACTTGGTAGTCAGAAAGGGTAGTATCTAGTCATACCATTCCTTCTAGAGCTCCTGGCAGTCATGAAGGTTATCCTTTGGCTTGTGCATAAGGTGGCCCATCATTTTACAGAGATCGAGCACAACGTCCATCATATCATTGGTAGGGGCTCTATGGATGCCTTCCAAACCACTTTCAACAAAGGGGGCCTCAGATTGGGTGTCCATTAATGTGTTCAAAGGAGGTAAAGTTCACACCTGTCTGCAACACCTCACTGTTGGCAAACAGAAGGCATGGCCGGAGGATATATTCTTTCCTCCTGAGTGGCTACTCCAAAGATCCCATCATGCTCCATATGAGCCTACTTAATATTTTCAGCAGCCAATGTGCGGTATAGAAGTGGCAGCCTACTTTGATTTCATCCGATATGTCCTTCAGAGACAAAAATATTAAGTTGGTCCCTCAGTCAGAAACCCCAGTCTTGGACAGAGAATCCAACACTTTATAAATACACCAGTGAAAAAATGACTACCACAGTTGCTGTAATGCTCCTTAAGGGCACAGCCCTAGGATACCCAGTGCCATGATCCATCACAAGTATCTATTTGCTGAGAATGTTGGGCGCTCCAAGGAGCCAACAAGGTTGATCCCTACCAGTTCAGGCTGTACTCCCTTCCAGTGGTAAGGGCACCAGTGGGGTACTCATCTGACCAGCTGAGTTCCTGCTGATGTGACATGTAAAGCAAGTGCGACAACATCTCTCTACAAACTGTCCATTTTATGCCTTTAGAATCGAGGTTAGAGTAAGGTCTTAATAGTTTTTATTCTCAAGTGCAAGGCTAAGGGTACCTCACTGACAAGCTGCATCAAGAAATTGCTGCTAATGTAAGGAGCTAGCAGAGGGACAGTGCCTGGCTCAGGATCAGTGAGTGTCCATCAAAACCTGGTCATGGATCAGCATCCTTAGACCTACAAGGGAGGACTCTCGATCTGGGTCATTTCCTCTTCTTTTGGAGTGAGGTTCATGGGGGCCTGGACCAAATTGGTCTACCTTGATGGGGTTTCTCTTCCTTGCAAGGTATCTTTGCCTCCTTGGAAGGCTTTTAGAACAGTTGCAACCAAACCTAGCATGTCAGACTAAGTTCAAGACAACAAAAAATTAATATATCCTTTTCCTGTATTCAAGTTGTTTATTCCTACCTCTCCTCTCATCTCATTGGAGCTTTGATGCCACCTTTGGGCGATGCAAAGCGAAAGACAATTAACCAACAAAACAAATGTTCTTCATATGCCCAGGTACACCATCATGGCAAATTCAGTCACATCTGTTAAGGTGAAGGCAGCACTGTATGACCGGCACAACATATGCTAAGGTAACACCATCTGATGGTAGGAGTAACTCACAGGCATATGCTCAGCCATCATTTGCATAGTTGCAACAATGATATGCCCAGTAAAAGCATTATACGACAAGGGCCAAGATCAGGTAAAGCCTCAAATCCTCTCATACTGCTAAATAATGATAGGTACTACTTACTGTGGCCAGCTCCAGTCACTGTAAGCTCAGGTTCAACTTCGTGTCCTCAGATGCAGGTTTGGAAAGCCAGCTGAAGACTCCCTACTTCCACGTAGATTTTTGCAAGCCTGAGTACCGTTATCACATGCTGGTTTCAGCCTCATCTGCTTGGCTACAGCTCATATGCTAGAGTGTCCCATGCTAAGTAGTGCCTCACATGTCTGCATACTGCTATTACATGCCAAGATATAACATAATCGGCTCAGGAACTATTATCTTATGCCAGGTACAGCCTTTGTAGTACCTCCAATGTTTAAGAGCGGCCTCACGCACTCAGACATAATCATCAAATGCGGCTATTATGTACTTTGGTCGGAGACATCATATGGCCTCTCTATGTCTATTATACACAACGTTTAGCCTCTTATGCCAAGGAACCAACATTAAATCCGATAAAGTCATAATATGCCAACATGGTCATCACATGCCAGATGATGCCTAGTATGCACAGTGACAGTTCATGTGTCAGCTACAGCCTCTGTTCCATTGTGTTTGCTACTTGCTCCATTTTAGGAAGTGATCAACCAAAACAAAATCAGACGACACACCAAACAGAGAGCCAGCCAAAAGATTGAAGCCACAAATGAAGGCTATGCAAAAAGCATACATTTGTAAGTAAATATAAAATTTTAAGGCGATCACAAAAATGGAAGCATGTCAGACTCTCATATGACTTACCAGTGGCTGAGATTAATTCAAGCATCACGCCTATCACTTTTGGGCTTCTCTGTATGAGGCAGTGAGTGCAAGTGCTGTATCCACTCACTGTTCCATGGGACTTGAGTAGCACCTCACTAATGAGGCCCACTAAAGTTGAAACTGGTGTGGGTTACATGAGCTCCTACCTGAAGGTGAATGTGGAAAATTCCTGTTAGTGGAAGGCCAAGGCTGATTTGAATATGGTTTCTTCCTTTTCAGGAGTGTTACATTGAGTAAAAAAACAATAGACTGGAATGTCGTCATGAGTAATTAAATATTCAAGCCGGAGAATAATTAAAGCAATCCATTAATTACTTTTTTATTTCTTAACTAGTGAGACTGAATAGCCCCTGTACAGAAACAGCATAATCGACTGCTAGGTCAAACTCTGAATGCTAATGTGAAAGCTGAATTTACTTATTAATGATTTTCATGTATTTTGGGTTAAGAATTTGCATAGAATTTGACTAATATAGAAAGTAATGAGCGACTTAGAAAAGGTGCCCACTTGAGTGGCCGTCATAAAATACGAATGCATGTTAATTATTATTCAAAGTGTATGCATTTAGAAAATTGTAGTAGTATGTCACATTAACAATTTTGTGCTATGTATTTGCTTATTAATTATAGGCCTTAAGTTAGCAAGGTTTGGGCCTAGTCTGCATAGCCTCATATTAAGCTGCAATGTTTAATAAAATCGTGGGAATGTATGTCCAGAGAAATCAATGCATTTATTGTTCGCACTGTGTTGACCAAACGTTAGCAGATGTCTTTAACTTTCTCATGAGAACTGCCTGCTAGAATGTCTTGTATTAGGAGTTGTTACTTTGTATAGTTTGACGCGTGAGACAGTGATGTTCCCAGGAACCAACAATGGATGCACTGACTGAAGTACGGATCGCTACAAGAAGGTTACCTGACGAGTCTGACGATGAGAACAGGAGAAGAGGAGCCAAACATCGACATGTGAAAGACAGTTTAGTTATATCTTAGATTTGGGTTTTTATTTCTATTAGACTAATTGTAAACATACGATTTTCTGACCAATGACAGGGTGGGAAGTTCTTTAGGACATTCTAACTTAGCCCGATTGCACAGAGGAGAGGAAGGCTTATTCTATTCTGATTTTTACGGGTAGAGGTTTTGTTTGAGGAGCTGAACAGTTCCTGATGACTTTATTTCCAACTTTGACTTCACTGCTAAATTACTAATGCTAAATGCTGATCCCTTAGAGATTGCTTCTTAAATGGTTCAGATAGCTTAGAGTCCCTGTCTCTGAACCATCCCCTTTCACTGCCCATTGCTGAAGCTGACCGAACAGATGTCCAACTGATGAACAGAAATCACAGTTTGCTAATCCATAAGAGAGGTATAAAAAATGCTATTGTTCTTGTTATAGGTTATGTTTTTGTTTTTAGGTACCAACCACAATTTTGATAGAGCCATAGTTAGATGTTTTTCAAATTTAACTTTAATTAAATTGTTTTCTCCGAAGCCCAAACATGCTATTCTAGTCAGAAGGTTAGTTAGTGAGTCCTGGAAATGTTAACTGTTGCGAATAACAGAGTTGATGTTGTTCATTTGCTGAATCTAGATGTATGTTATTTCTATTGTGCTGTTATTCTTGCTCTTAATTTGTACTGAGACTCTCAAATGTTTAGTTATAAATGGTTTAGCTAAATTGAAGATTTGGTCAACTGGTGTTATTCATTTATGTCTACCATTTGGTTTTGAGACTAATTTATGTGTCATTAGCATTGTTAATATAGGGAAATAAACTTTCTAACTTTTACATAAAGGAGGGTTATTCTTGGCCAAATAGGTGATAGTGTGTAGGGATTATTGAGTCTGAAAGTATTTTCATGATGTTTTCTTTGACTGAGGTATTGGATTTTCAGTGGATTTAGGATTCATGGTGGAATCACTCTAAGTGTAGTCAAAGGGTCTATCAAACCTCTAACGCATCCCCTTATAAACTTAACAATAAAAGACCAAATAAGGACAGATGCGCTAACAGAAATAGTAGCAGAGTAGGATGGTTACTCTCCTTAAGAGGCCAACATAAAGTTTTTTCCCTTAGAAATAGATAAAGGAGTTGCATGGTATGCCTCCCTAAGAGGCCATCATAAGGTCCTTTTTTTCTCCGTAGGTTGTGCTAGAAGAGTTGGATGAGTAGTCTCCTTAAGATATCAAAATAATTCACAGATTTGGTAGAGAAGCTGGTAAAGGTTGAAATTTCCAGATTCAATGATACAAAGTGAAAAGATTATGGCCCTCATTATGACTTTGACGGTAAATACCGAATACCGCCGTGCTGACTGCCGCCAGCATACCACCGCAAAGGCGGACATCCGTCCACCACATTATGACACATACATACAAAACTGACAGAAAACAGCCACAACCACAAATCTGCCAGACCCACTGAACCTGATAAACTGTCGGTACTACCACCCAGAACGCTACGCCACCAATACTACGCCCTCCATATTATGAACCACCAATCACCACAGCAGACATTCAACAACGGTAAACCATTTGTGGTGAACACCGCCGCGGCGGATAAGGCCACCCAAAGACAAAACAAGACAACATTGTCCAGAACAAAAAACCAACACCTGACACATATACACACACCCACCAACACCACTATAAAACACACACCCACATCACCCACAATCCCTTGCCAACACGAAAAGACCGCAATAGCTAGTTAAGCAAATCACAGAGAGAACTTCACACAAACACCACAAACACCCATTCATCTGTCACACACCCCACACCTCACACCCAACCACATTGCTCAACACCCTCTGCACAACACACACACACCACACAACACCCATGTCCCCACAAAGGCAACCCGTTTCACTGATGAGGAGTTGCGGGTCTCGGTTGAGGAAATAGTCAGGGTAGAGCCACAGCTGTTTGGAGCACAGATCTAGGAGATATCCATTGCCAGGAAGGTGGAGCTATGGCGGAGGATCGTGGATAGGGTGAATGCCATGGGACAACATCCACGAACAAAGGACGACATCAGGAAGAGGTGGAACGACCTACAGGGGAAGGTGCGTTCCATAGCAGCAAGGCACCAACTCGCCATCCAGAGGACTGTGGGTGAACTCCCACCTCCACACTCACAGCTGACAGCATGGGAGGAGCAGGTCTTGCCAATCCTGCATCCTGAGGCACTCACTGAAGTTGCTGGAAGACTGGACACTGGTGTGTCAACATTTACTACCTATCACCCCCATACCTGCATGCCACCACCACCACCCCTCACCCTGACACCCATCACTCCACTCCATCCCACACAGTGCACCACCACAATTAACTAACCAAAATGTCAAGCCCTGCATGCCATACACACTGAATGCACATCATTTCCAGCCCTCCATGTACACCCACCATCAATGCAATGCATGCACAGCATGGAGAACTAGCAATCCCACAAGACATCACCATACACAAACAAAGGTGGCAGGGCAACAGCAACAATATAGGGGAAGCTAAGGATGCAGAATATGTCAGAGACATGTAGTATAATACACCTATTACATCCTCACAGGTACCCCAGCCAATCTCAGCAGCGAGGAGGTGCCACTGCTAACCAGTCCCCCGCCAGAAGATGCGCCAAGTGATGACAGCAACTCTAGAGTTCTGGATCTGGATGAACACCCTGGCCCATGGGGGACCACTTGTAAGTTGGCTACCCCAGCCCACACCCAGTCCACCACAAAGCCTCCCCCCTCAGTATCCAACACCACAGCAGTCACCCAGCTCCCCCAGACCTCTGTTCCCAGGACACATCTATCAGCAGTGTGCCCACCTGTACAGGGACCCCAGTCGGCACCTCACAAGCAAGACAATGAGGGTCCTGGGGTCAGTAGTAGTGGGCACACCGTTCAGGGGACACAGGCAAAGGGCGCCAGGCACACTTGGAGGACAGGCCCAGGGAACCGACTGTCCAGGAGGCACTCACTAATGTCCAACAATCCCAGGACAAGATGGGTCACGTGATAGACATCATGCAGGAGAACCAGCGGCTGCAGGGGCAACACCACCAGGAGATCAAAAAAGAATTGCAGGCCCTGAACACCACCATGGTCTCCTTTGCAGGGTGCTGGGTGATATGGCCAACATCATAAGGGACTACACATCATACCAGGGGGCCCCTTCTACTAGCCAGTCAACTGACTATCCCTCCACATCTGCTGCAGCTAGTGGACAGGAGGCCCTGCCACAGCACCCCTCCCTCTGCAGAAATGTTCCCAGTGACCCAGACAGACACGAGAGACAGTTGCCAAGACCACCGCCAGGAAATGAGCCCCTCCTGAATGTCCCCCTTGTGTTCCACTTTGTCACCTTGTCCACTGTTAACTGCCACTGCTCCCATTCCTATGGCCCATTGGACACTGGACCTGTGCTACAAATAGACTGGCCCACCACACTGAACTATTCCCAACCATCACCCCATTCTATTGCACTTCCCATTGTAGAACAGTTTTCATAAACACCCTTGGACACAACTTGAGTAATAGTGCTTTATCTACAGGTAATGTACAATATAATGAACTGTAATGAACTGCATGATCCTGTGTAAATGTCCAGTAACACGTTGATCCATCCAACAAATGTGTCTCAGCAGTCTGTACACATCAGAGAAGTACACTGTTGGAGCAACACCAACATATGAAATAAGGAAAAGCATAGGTGACAGTCAGGTGGGATGCAAAGGAAATGACTGGCATTATGCTGCAGTCATACAGTAAAACACAAACATGTAGAAATGTTTAGTTCAGCAGTCTTACCTGAGTGTCATTGGAAGTACTGCTGGATCAAATGTGATCTGTTGTCCACAGTCTCCTCCTCACTGTCCTCTGTGTCCACAGCTGCAACAGCTGCATAGTCACCCTCCTCCTCCTGCAGATAGGGTATATACTGTCTGAGGGCCAAATTTTGCAACATGCAGCACACAACAATTTTGCAGACCTTCCCAGGGGAGTAGCATAGGGATCCACCTGTCAGATGGAGGCACCTGAACCTAGCCTTCAGGAGCCTAAAGGTCCTTACTACAATCCTCCTGGTATGGCCATGAGCATCATTGTACCTATTTTCACCCTCTGTTCTCGGATTCCTAACAGGTGTCATGAGGCATGACAGGTTTGGGTAGCTGGAATCACCTGCAAGAAGCATGGGACACACATTAACCCTGCACAGTGGTATGGGCTACTTGGCAGTGATGTGGGAGATGTACTGGACAGCCAGGCATAGCATCTGGATATTGAGTGAGTGGAACTCTTCCGATTCCTGTACACTCGTTCATTGGCCCTGGCGGGGGGGGACTAAGGCAATATGGGTCCTACCGATGGCCCCGATAACATGACATATATGTCCCATTGCATAGAATCCAGCCTTCACAGTGGCTAAATCATCTACCTGGGGGAATGCGATGTAGCTGCATATGTGTTTGAGCAAGGCAGACAAAACCCTTGCAGGCACAATAAAGAACATTGGCTGTGACATCCCTGCAGCAAAGCCCACTGTCACCTGGAAAGAGCCTGTTGCCAGGAAATGGCACAGAGTACCTGCACAAGAGGGGGGATTGTTGTAGTGCTAAGGATAGCTGGTAGCAGATCAGGCTCCATTGTTCACACAGCTCTGTGATTGTGGCCCTGTCCAAATGTTAGGTGAGTATGATGTGCCAGTCCTCCGTGTAGCCAAGTCCACAAGGGGTCTGTACACCGGTGTGTGCCTCCTCCTATTCCTCCACAGTGGTTGGTACCTAAGGGACCCAAATGTAAGAAAGGAGTGACAACAGGAACCATGAACACACTACAGCAGTGTACACAGAGCATGCTTGTATGCTGGGCACTGGATTTGTATAGGTAAGTACATTCGACTACAATGACACACTCATTAATGTGTACATGTGTACCAGCATTAGAAAATGGCACTTACCTGTCCTGTATTCATGGACAGGTGGAAGTGACCTCACTCCGCTGATGTTCGCGTCATGGCGGAAGGCGGTCTGCAATTCCTCTTTGGCTAACATGGCACTCTATGGAGAATGGGAACCAATGATGATCAAATACGGCGGTGACGGTGTTCACCGCGCGGACGTGACCGACATTTTCTATCTACCACTTCACTTGATTCCTGACTTTCCACAGGACGACATCTCCACTGCGTGTGCTGCTGTGACCCGTGTCTGGAACCTGCCATGGCTCGTGCAACAGGGGAATGGGCCCCAGCCTTCACGTTGGAGGAGTTGGAGTGCCTCGTGGACGAGGTCCTACCCCAGTATGGGAAGTTGTATGGGCCTCCAGACCAACAGGTGAGTACACCATGGGTACGTTGCATGAGACATGACTGCATGGAGATGTATGTGTGTGCTGGCAGTGTGTCAGGTGGGGGGGTATGGCTGGTTGCAGCGTTAATGCAGGGGTACTGGTCATGCATGCGCCTGATGAGGGAAAATGCTTTTTGTGGGCCATGTGTGACAGGCTGGATTGTCGGTTCATGGTGTCCCGCCTTCTGTGTTTCCTCTGCAGGTCAGCGCCCATCAGAAGAAGGGGTTGTGGCGTGCCATTGCCAAGGGCATGTGGACTCTGGGGGTCTATAGCAGGTGGAGGACCCACTACAGGAAATGGTGGGAGGACCTGAGACGCTGGGCACAGAAGACCGCAAAGGCCAAGCTGGGGATGGCCTCCCAACGAAGGAGGGGTGTCTGTCGGAACCTGACCCCCCTGATCGACCGCATACTGGCGGTGGCCTACTCAGAGCTGAAGGGGCGCTTGAGGGCATCACAGCAGCCATAAGGGGGTGAGTATAGTATGTTTGTCAACCATCTCTGCTGCCTGGCATGGGATTGGGTGCAGGGTACTAGTCAGTGGATGCCCCAATATGCCAGTTCAGACATTGCTGCGTGGTCCAGCTCAGGTTAATAGGGTGGAAAGCATGTATTAGATAACAAGGTAGGTGGCTTCCCATCCCAGACAGGGCTTAGCTGGTCCCAGTTGGTGTGTAGCTGGCAGTGTCTGGCTCCTACCTGCTGTGGTACTAAGCCAATGGTATGCCAGTGTGGTCCATACTGCCCATTCTCAGTCTCAGTGTGTGACAGTGATGTGTCTGCTACCTGTGCTGTTGGTGCTGAGATTGACCCTGTGCTCCCTATCTTTCTCTCCCACTCTCTCTCCTTTTGTCATCTTGTCCATGTTTGCATTAGCATCATCTGGCAAAGGAGCAGGGGCACTGGCGAGTGAGGGAGCTGCATCCCACGGGACCCAGGAGGCAAAGTCCACCGACACCGAGGGCACCAGTGGGACGGAGGGCGAGGGGAGCACCATGGCAGGGACAGGAGGTGACACCACTGACTCTGATTTGTTCTCCGATGGGAGCTCCTTGGTGGTGGCAGACCCCTTTGGCACCACCCCAGCTACAGATTCTACCGCCACCCCCATACCAGCGCTGCCCTCCCAATAGACCCCAACCGAATTGCCCATGCCTGCTCACCCAGGAAGGTGGGCATCTTCTTCAACCCAGGCACCTCAGGCCCTGCCTCAGTCAGCCCTGCTGCCCTCAGTGAGGAGGCTATTGACCTCCTGAGATCCATCTCTGTAGGGCAGTCAACCATTGTGAATGCCATCCAGGTGCTTGCATCCCAAATGCAGCAAGGCAGTGCCTTCCTGGAGGATGTCCACAGTGGGTTGGTGGCACTACAGAGATCGTTTCAGGCTCTGACCTCTTCACCACTGAGGGCAGCCAGTGTCCCTGTTTCATCCATCCCTCCCCACCCCCCCCACCCCCAAGTACCACTACCCAGTCCCAGTCTCCTCACCCCAACCCATCCCACACACACATTCTGAGAAGCATGCGCCCAAAACAACACACAAGACTCGCACAGACAAACACAAGCAGCACACTTCAGTCCACAAGCACTCACACAGCCAACACCCAGATGCACACTTAATATCATCCACTGTCTCCCCATCCTCCTCCTCCCTCACAGTCACATCTGCACTCACACCTGCATGCACTGCATCAACAGTCTCTGAACCTGCCACCTGCACAGCCTTGCCCAGTCATCACAACAGCAGACCCACAGACATGCACCCCACACACCACATGCGCAGTCACCACCACCACCACTTCATGCAGCACAGTCACCTCACTTGCAGACACCACGACAACATCCATCCACACTTCATGTTTGGCTTCCGCCACCCTGTCTGCCCCCCCTCCAGTGACACACACATGCTCGCACTCAGACCCCCAACAGCCATCCACCTCACACACGCACACTGTCCATGCACCTGCACCCAAGTTCAGCACACCTCCTCCTCCTACAACCACTCCATCTACCTCCACACCCATCCCTCCTCCCACATCACGCCCCACTGTCCCTAAGAAGCTTTTTCTTGCCTGCCTTGACCTCTTCCCACCCTCTCCCCCATCCTGTCCGCAAGAGGAATGTCACACTACCCCAGCCCAGTACCTCAAGCACCCAGTCTGACACAGCTCCACCCCCAAAGTCTCCAGGTGCCACTAAGTGGCATGAGTGAGAAGTCGGCCCCCGTACCAAGGACACTCCTCCACTACCAAAATGGCTGGCAAGACCATGGGGCCACCTCCAAAACCTAGGGCCAAGGAGGCCCTAGCAAAATCCCTGACCAAGGAGGCCCCCCAGAAATCCAAGGCCAAGGAGGCCCCCTGGAAATCCAAGGCCAAGAAAGCCCCCCAGAAACCCAAAGGCAAGGAGGCCCCAACGAAATCCCTGGACAAGGAGGCCCTAATGAAATCCCTGGACAAGGAAGCCCCAATGAAATCCCTGAACAAGGAGGCCCCAATGAAATCCCTGGACAAGGTCTCAACAAAATCCCTGGACAAGGAGACCCTACTTGAAACCATGGCCAAGAAGCCCCCACTCAAAATTGTGGCCAAGGAGCAGTATCCGGTACCTGAGGCCAAGGAGCAGTATCTGAAACAAGAGGACAAGGAGCAGCATCCAGAACTAGAGGCCATGGAGCAGCGTCCGGATCCAGAGGCCAAGGATCTGCATCCGGAACCAGAGACCAAGGAGCAGCATCCGGAGCCAGAGGCCAAGGGGCACCATCAATAACCAGTGGGCAGGCAGTCCCCTCCTACACTTGTGGGCAGGCAGCCTCCTCCAGAACCAGTGGGCAGGCAGCCCCCTCAAGAACCAGTGGGCAGGTAGCCCCCTCAAGAACCAGTGGGCAGGCAGCGACCTCCAGGACCGGTGGGCAGGCTGCGACCTCCAGGACCAGCGGACAGGCAGCCCCCTCCAGGACCAGCAGACAGGCAGCCCCCTCCAGAACGAGCGGGCAGGCAGCTCCCTCCAGAACCAGTGGGACGGCAGCCCCCTCCAGAACCAGTGGGCAGGCAGCCCCCTCCAGAACCAGTGGGCAGGCAGCCCCCTCCAGAACCAGTGGGCAGGCAGCCCCCTCCAGGACCAGCAGACAGGCAGCCCCCTCCAGAACGAGCGGGCAGGCAGCTCCCTCCAGAACCAGTGGGACGGCAGCCCCCTCCAGAACCAGTGGGCAGGCAGCCCCCTCCAGAACCAGTGGGCAGGCAGCCCCTTCACAATGAGATGCAACCCCCCCCCCCCAAGCCCACCATCCCCTGAGGTGCCTGCCCATTTCCAACGTGGAGTCCCGATGTTGTCAGGAGTCTAGTTTGGGCTTTGACTTTGCCCTGTGGACATTTTTTTACTTTGAACTGGCCTTTGGGCCTGCATGTATTTATTTCTGCAGTTGTGCATGTTTTTGCATTTTACATATTCATACAAAAGGAATACAGATGTTGGAACTATGTATGTCTCCTGGGTTTATTTACTCTGCCGTTCTGTTACTGTTATATTCCTGTGCATGTGTTTCTGGGTGTGTGGCGTGTGTATGGTGTGTGTTGTGCGTGTGTGTCACTCTCCCCACCTCTTTCTCACCCTTGTATGCTAGGTGGCTGTACTCACCGTCGTTGTCGGCGTTGGTGCTCCAGGATCATAATGACTACCTACGTCTCCCTAAGAACCTACCATGACTTTCCAAAAACCTTGGATCTTGCCAATGCTTGTTTGAGGATGTTCTCAGCATTTCTAGTGACAGTGTGAATGAAATAGGTTTCGCGCTTGCACAGCTTAAGCAAATTGGAGATGAACTGTGATGTTTGAGAGAGTCTAGGGAGTTTGCATACTCCAGATAGTAGGGAATCCATCGAACTTCATGTGTGCGGTGCTTTGTGCTGGAAAATTGTCCATGTGGTTGTTGGTATACGGAGCCTGTGTGGTCAGTATTGAAAGTGTATGAGACACTTGGTTTATGTTGTAATTTGTTTAATAGGTCAATCGGGCGTGGTTGACAAACTCAAGAGTGCGTGTTAAAGGAGTGATAGTTTATCGACGGAGATTTGGTGAGTCCTATGTGCACCAGGAGTATCCAATGATCAGTTGAGATTAGAATTTGCGGGTCGAGATAGAAGGAGTTTCTGTCAGAGCGAAATGCCGCAGTGAAAAATCAGTAAGGTTTCTGAAGCGATTGTGTTACCTACCTGTAGTAAACAGAAAAGTTAGGTGTTGATTTTATTTAGTGCTCGCAATATTTACATTTAGGCTGCGTGGATCTGAGTTTAGGAGGGCAAGCCAAAGGGCTTTGTCAGCCGCTGTACGTGTGAGTGTGATGTCATTGGAGCTGCGCTGGGATAGATCGGTTGTTATGAAAAGCCGCTAACGGATTGGTGGACAGCCGTGAAGCGTAATTGGTTGAGAAAGTAGGCGAAAAGGATTTTGGGATTGAAAGTCACTTCCTGATTTGATTGAAAGTAGCATAAATTACAGAAATTAAATTTTAGAAAGCTTTAAAGAGTGCCTTAGGGGGAGATATGCTCATTCCAACTAGAATAAGAGAAATTACACTGCCAGAAGGTACATTGTATTTGAAGAGCATGGTGCTGCGCCATGTCTTTGGCTGATACAATGGTGCAAAGAAACAGAGAGATCAGAGCTTAGCATTCCCTGCCCATGGAACATTTAATTTGAGATTTTTAGAGAATTTTAGGAGAGTACGGTATGATTTGAAACCTCCTCCGCGATCTGCACAGTTCAAAGCATTAGCTATTTGGGAATTAGTAGCTAGACAGCAACAGCAATTGAAATTTGAGAGAAGAATGGAAAAGCTGAGAAGGCTTTAGCAGAGGCGAGATGGGATAGTGAGCAAAACGTTTAGAGCAGTGGTTCCCAACCTGTGGGCCGGGGACCCCTGGGGGTCCGTGAAGCCTCCTCAGGGGGTTCGCGGCTGCTTAAAACATTTAATAATATTAGGTCCCAGCTATCAGTAATGACTCCTTGGGGGTCCCCGTGTTCCAATAATGATTCAGTGGGGGTCCCCGGGCTCCAGTATTGATAAAATGGGGGTCCACAGAAGTCAAAAGGTTGGGAACCACTGGTTTAGAGAACTGAGAGAATGGAAACAAGACTAAAAAGAGTACTAAGAAGAGGGATTCCTATCCTTCAGATGACAGAGAGCAGAAATCCACAGAGTTTAGGAAGTCTTTAACACACGATGAAGAGTCAGATGATGATGAGTTTATTTGCAGTTACTGAGAAATCGTCCCCACCATATGCAGCACATGAGAGAGGTTCAAGTACCAGTGTAGACCCTACAGCTCTGATACCAATTGAATCGACTCAGAGCCAGATACCGGTTAGTCATAATGTACCAGCTACTTCTGCGATTCAAAGGCCCATGCCGCAGATTGACATACCCAGAATTTATCCAGATATACCCATTATAGATGCTGTAATAAACTTAGTACTGCAGACAGGACAAGCTGCCCACATGAGACAGGTTTATCAGAAGCTGACTTTGGTCCAGATAGAGTCCACACCGAATTTGATGTCCCCAGTACAGACACAGGCGATCCCAAGATACACCCCAATAGCAGGGTCACAGACAGAGATGTCTGCACTGACAAGTCAGAATACAGGAGTAATGTACCCTAGAGATCCAAATGTTCGATCAAATCCAGATGCAGTGTCAGTACCAGTTACCATAGGTCCGGTTATGCCGTTGTTTGCTCAGGGAAACAATAAGAGCAGTTAGCAGAAAATCCTGAACCCAAGCATAGAGAGGGAGAGGTTCGATGAAAGCGCGAGAATGATGACCCCCATGAGACCGACATTTGATGGAACAAGTCCGTTAATCGATTTGGGTTCTTTTAGGACTCCTCCAAAAAGTCAGGGGAGATTCAAAACATGTCCCAATCCAAGCATGGTGACACCAGAAACCCTGAGCCTAACATTATTGCAAGTGCCAGGGGTAAGTAATAACAACATTTCATTACAAGGTTTGACAGCTCAGCAGTTAACTGAATGGTTAGAGAAGCTGAGTAGCACCCAAGGAGATTCCAGCGGAGGCAGAAGACTTAATCGAGGGAACGATGGGGTTGGATAGAATTGACTCTTTCCGAGAAGATGAGTTACGTTATTTGTGCTAGTTGCTTACTAACAATGCAGGAATAGTACATCCTAAATTGGCAGACTTGGCAGAAAAATATGACATAGAAATTGAGAAAACAATACACTTAAATTTAAAGAGGAGTTCAACTCAAAGGACTTTGAGAACATGAGGATACTGGGAATGAAAATTCACATTAGAGAACTAATACAGAACATTCAAACATGGGGTGCATTAGATAAGTGGGAAGGCAGATGGGCGAAGAAAAGAGACAAGAGCAAAAGGTATTCTGCAAATCTTATTGTGAATGTGCAGCAGGTTAAGGATCCAGTGAAAATCTTACCATTGAGAGAGATTCCTAGAGGGAATTTTGTCCATGTCCCTTGAAGAAGAAGTGACATTTTGTAATTTACAAATGATTATCCCAGGTTGAGAGAGAAGCCAGTAGAATTGTACCAGCAAACAGATGTGTTTGTAAAACTCGCAAAATGCTTGTGGGAGGATCTGAACACCCTGTTAGAAATAGAAGGTCCAGCAGATTTATGGGTTGAGTGCAAAAGAAGTGTAGATTGGCCTACAAGAGCACCTCAGAGAGATCAAGCAACAGGTGCACTGTTTCCTGACGTAATGAAATATTACTATAAGGTGATTGAATTTTTAAAGATGAGAATTTCGCCGAAGAATATCGACTGGCAGAGAATAGATAGGACAGCTCAGGAAACGAAGGAGTGAATACATGCAGACAAGGAGAGATTGCTGCAGGTGTTCAAACATTACAGTGGCACAGAAACAATTGAGTGCGAAAGACATGATTCATTTTGTGTTCCGATTTGTTGAACCCGAGATTAGCCAGATGATTAAGAGTAATTTGATTTGTTGGCAAGCGAAGCCAATTGATGAAGTACTGCAGTATGCAAAAGTACTGTAGTGATGGGATTGAGTTGAAGCAAAGAAAGTTGAAAGAAAAGGCAATGGAGATGCAGATTAAAGCAGCACATTCAGGAATGCAGGGAAGTTTTCCGCAGCAACAGCAAGAAAACATATGGCTGCAGAACCAGGCGAAAGGTAGAGGTTGTGGTGGAATTGGAAATGTGAATCATAGTCCTGATTTGAATACAGTTGTTGTTCAGAATGATGTGCAACAAATGAAAAGAATGTTACCATGTCACGCTCACTGAGGCTTCGCACATTGGAAATGGGAGTGTCCGATGTTAGGTCAGGGAGTTGTTATTAAGCAGACGAACAAAATCACTTCTTTCCCAAATATGAGAGGACCGAGAATGAGAGGTCAAAATCAAAATTTTCAAAGTAATGTGAACCAGATGCTAAGTTTTTAGTCTTTGCACCAGATGCAAATGCCATGATCGCAGATGCTCCAGTCACAGCAAATGCAACCTCAAGTTCAAATGGTACCTCAGCAACAAATTCAAATACTCCAAGCCCCAATGGAGCAACAGCAGGTGATGCTTCCTCAGAAGTTCACAGGTCAAAGGTTTAACCTGAGTAATAACACAGTACACCAATTCCTATTACACAGAGAGGATGAAGCGAATGATGATTGGGTGAGTGAACGTTTAGATGAGGAGGAATGCGTGTTAGCAGCTTCATTAGAAGTAGACCAGAAAGGTCCATACATGGAGGGAAAAGTGATGCATCACAAGGTCTCATTTTTAGTTGACACAAGAGCTACACGCTCTACAGTGAGAACTGGAGAAGTTCCAAACCTGCCCCTTTCAGGGAAAACAGCGCAGATTGTAGGAGTTGCAAACCAATATTTGACCAACACGATTACAGAACCAGTTCAGGTCAAAATTGGAAACTTTAAAGGATTACACAAATTCATAGTTTGTGATTCAAGTCCAGTATCCTTACTAGGGAGAGATTTGCTATGCAAAACAAGATGTTCAATTACTTGCTCAAACGATGGGATTGCCATTCAGACAAACAGTGATGAAGAAGACGATTTGTCCACAGAAACAGATTGTGGTACAGTGAATAAGGAGTACCCTTTGATCATTTTGTTCCAGTTTTCAAGTGAGAGATCTTCCTTCTGACTTACAGGTAACGGTGAAAATGGAAGTGTGGGATTTTACAGGAAAAGACATTGGTCTAATCAAAGGAGTTGAGCCAGTTAAAGTCCCAGTCAAGCCAAATGTGATTTTCCCCCAAATTCCGCAATATCATATGACACAGGACACGATTGAAGGGATTTCACCCATAATTGCGGAATTTGTAAACCAGGGTATTTTAATAAAAAGTATTGAGCAGCCCATGTAATTCACCAATAATGGGATTGCGAAAGCCATGTTGGAAATTTCAGATTGTTCAGGATTTGAGGAAGGTAAATTACACTGTGATTAACTGTTGTTCCATGATGCCACATCCAGCAGTGATATTGTTTCACATCCCATGCGATGCTGAATGGTTCACCATAATAGACCCGCCACAAGCATTCTTTTCTATACCTCTTCCTGAGGATAGTCAATTTGTTTCTGTTTTAATTTTTTGGACCGAGTCTACTGTTGGTGTAGAATTCCTCAAGGGTTTTCAGAGTCATCATCCATTTTCAACCAGATCCTGAAAAAGAACCTGGAGTCATTGAAAATGCTTTTCAAATCGATGTTAGTAAAGTACATTGATGATTTGTTAGTTGCGTAAAAGAAAAGAGAAGCATGCAAGTATGATACTATTGCTTCATTAAATCACTTGGGAGAGAACGGGCGCAAAGTGTCTCCAGCAAAATTACAGTACTGTCAGAAAGAAGTGAATTATTTGGGTCATCTAATTGAGAAGGGGACTAGGAACATTTCTAGAGAAAGGGTGACAGCCATATTGCAGATGAATCCCCCAGCAACACAGAGAGATGTCAGGATGTTCCTGGGAATGGTGAGGTATTGTCGTCAGTGGATTCCTAACTTTTCAGTCATTTCAAAGCCATTGCAGAAGCTGACTCACAAATAAGTTACTGTCCCCTTATGGTTAGATCAAGCCTGTATAAAAGCCTTTACTGAGTTGAGAGATAGCCTGTGCAAAGCCCTGGATTTGAGAATGCCTGACTACACAAAACCCTTCATGTTGTTTTGTCATAAGCGTGATGCATGTTCTTTGTCCGTGTTGACACAAGTCCATGGTGGTGTAAACCGCCCACGAGCATATTTTTCAGCTACTTTGGACCCAGTTGCAGCAGCTTTACCTGGCTGTTTATGCACAGTTGCTGCAGTTGGACTGAACCTCACTCAGAGTGAGAGCATTGTGAAGGGACATCCTTTAACTGTTATGGTCCCTCACTCTATTGAAGTTTTACTTACCAGAACCAAGTCACAACACTTGACTAATGCCAGGTTGACACGCTATGAGACTGTCATCCTGGGTTCGCCCAATATATCATTGAAAAGGTGTACAGTGCATAACCCAGCAACTTTACTTCCAAAACAGAATATTGAGGTTGACAAATTGAAAGAAGTTGAACATGACTGTCTGGAGGTTACTGATTTGTGCACAAAACCGAGACCCGATATTTGAGATACTCGATTGGCTGAAAATGACCGAATTATTTTTGTTGATGGTTCCTGATTAAGAGATAACAATAGGAACAATGAGAGCAGGATATGTTATGTGCACAATTCCTGGTATAATCAAAGTGTCCTGGCTCCGAGGAGTGTATTCTGTACAAGTGGCTGAGTTGGTAGCCCTTATGAGAGCATGCCATGTCTCTGCACAGCTTAAAGTTACCATTTATTTGGAATAGTCCATGACTTTGGTCAGCTATGGTCACAGAGAGATTTCCTGACCTCTTCTGGTTCACCAATTAGAAACGGCGAAAGGATTCATGATTTATTACAAGCTTTACAAATGCCTGAAAGGATTGCTGTGGTGAAATGCAGTGCACACCTGAAATCACAAGATTTTGTGTCAATGGGAAATGGATATGCGGATCAAGTCACAAGATTTTGCGCATTAAACTGTATATTATTGAAAGATAAATGGGAATTGTTACCTGAAGAAGAAATGTGCCCAAATTATGCACTACATGTCATAGAAACTTGGGAAGAGCTGAAAGCACTTCAGGATAATGTTGACAAAGATGAAAAGAAATCCTGGTTAAAGTTAAAATGTGTTCAGCGTGAGGACGACGTATGGGTGTCCGTGGAGGGACAAGTGGTTTTACCAAACAATTTGTTGACTCAAATGGCTAAATATTATCATGGTCAAGCACATGTTGGAAGGGATGCCATGATTCACTTCTTTAGGCAGTTTTGGTTCAATCCAAAGTTTAAACACATTTCTGAAGCAATTTTCCACCGTTGCATCATCAGCAGATGAACGTGGGGAAAGGGACGGTGGTCAATATGAGCCACATTGGAAGAGCGGGAGGTCCATTTAGCAGAATGCAGATGGATTTTATTGAGATGCCAGTGTGTGGAGGATTGAGATATGTGTTGGTGATTGTATCTTTAGTCATTAGATTGAAGCTTATCCTACACGTAGAAATAACAGCCTTACGGTAGAAAAATTACTGCTTAGGGAACTGATACCTCGTTTTGGTTTTCCGGTCTTTTGGAATCAGATAGAGGAAGTCACTTCAATAATGAAGCAATTAAATTACTATGTTCAGCTTTAAACATTGAGCAGAAGTTGCATTGTAGCTACCACCCTGAAGCCTCAGGACTAGTTAAGCAAATGAATGGTACCTTGAAGTCAAGAACTGCAAAGATGTTTGCTTCCACGAATCTGAAATGGGCTGACTCGCTGCTGTTACTTCTGATGAGTATGAGGAACATCCTCGACAGTTCCCGCATGAAATCCTCATGGGCATAGCAATGGGGTTGCCAGCGGTTCTTGCCAATGCTATTGTGAACATAACAGATGATATGGTGTTGGATTACAGCAAAGGTCTGCTGATGTGGTTCGCTCTTTATCTCATCAGGTGGAAGCCACCACACTGCAACCATCTCAAGACAAAGCAACAACTTGAAAGCAGGAGATTGGGTTGTGATCAGAAAACACGTGAGCAAGGCTTGTTTGGAGCCTCAGTGGAAAGGCCCATACCAAGTGGTACCGATTACTACTACAGCTGTGAAGTGTGCTGGAGTTCCAAACTGGATTCATGCCAGCCATACTCAAAAAGTACCCTGTCCATTGGACAATGAAGAAGAGTTGTTGAGAGTACCAACAACTTCCAGACAAAACTCAGGCTCAGAGAAAGAAACTGGAGAATCAGAGACTGAATCTGAGCAAACTGAAAGTGGTTCGAACACTCCTGTGAGAGACGAAGTGGAAGACATACAGGAGAGTGACAGTGAACAAACCTCGACTGAGGTAGCAGGAGAGTCTAGTCAGAAGAGGGCTCTCCCAGAGGCAGACGGTCTTGAAAGACAAACAGAGCAAACTAGAGACCCCCAGGTGGAAGGAGATGAGCGGCTCAAAGCCAAAATGATCTGACGTCTCCTGAACCAGTTGCAGGTACATCAAGAGAAAATCCTGCAGAACAAAGAGAAGTTACAAGTCCAGCACTAAAAAGAGCATTGACAAAAGGTCCACTGAAAGGAGATAAGTGGCCAAAATCATAAGCCAAGAGGAAATAAGAAATTACAGTGACAACAATTGAAGAAGAAATAGACACAACAAGAAGAGAAGATTTGAGTGATGGAGAATTAAACAGAGATTGAAGATTGAAAAGAAGGAGAATTGCAAATCGGAGATACACAGGTCCTGAATGGGCATATGCAACGACAAGTGAATGGCAGAGTGAATTTTTGTCTTTTTGCTTTGATCGAGAAATCCCAGGTCAATATTTTGGCACGTGAAGAAGATCACTGAAGTGAACTTTGTAAAATTGTGAATCTAGAAAAGTGTAAAAGAGACTATTGAGAGTAACTGGAAGAGACTTTATATAACCTATATTGACAAGCTGCTAAACTGATTTTGAAAAATTACCGATTTTGATAGGCTACCTATTTTTGACAAAAGGTCCTGAAAGAAAGACTGAAAGCTGTAAATAACTGCTAAAGAAGATTGAAGATTTTTGTTTTGTTTTGATGCATTGTTATAATTTTTCTCTTCTACTTTCTGATTCTTTACAGATCATGAGTAACTATAGCCAACAGGTTAGGAAGAATAGGTCCTGTAAATACATAGATATTTGTTTGGCGATTGTATGTATGATATTGTGTTTGGTGTCGATTGTGAGCATGACACTGTCCAACTATGCCTCTGCTTTAGAGACAACTACTGCACTTACAGAAATAGATACGTTTAGGCTAGAAATATTTGCACATAGACAGCAACCAAGGGGATCTTTCTTCTAATGTTTTCGATTGCTTATTGCGTGAGTATTTGAGACAATGGATACGAGAGAATGTTCTGTCTGCACACAGATTCCTTCATAAGTGGAGGAACGAGTTACTTACCATAGTTTGCCCCTTACTTATGGAATAAGTTGCAGTCTTCTACTGACAAGATTCTATAAGCTTGAGTACATTCAGTACTTGTATTCAAATCACAATGTAGCATTTTCATTTGTTCCTATAATTAAGTACCTAAGTTGAGTAGCTAAGGAAAACACCATAGAATTGGTCTGAGGATTCTCTGATCCTACAATGACATTTGGCACAGCTTACGCACACAGACACAACTCAAGTGCTTGCTTACACTTAGAGAAAAGAGTTTCTTGGATAAGATAGGAAAAAGGCATTATAGGAGAAAATAGAAAATAGCTTAGAAAAGAGGACATTTAGAGATGATCATGCATTTAGCGAAATAAAGATGCAAGGGAAATTAGCTATAGAAGCGCAACACATAGGGGAGCTTTGTGTATATAGGCCAAAATCTAGGACTGATACATTGTTTGTGGGAATGAGTAAATGTAGGCATGTGTTTTTGTTTCAGAGTAAATGGACGTTAATTTTAAATGGATAAGACCCAACAAAGACCAAATGCATATTACCATCTTCCAAGAGGATGGTATGGCACATGTTACTTGGGGATAGTTTTCCCAAAGATTTATCACCTTGAGAACCTGAATACAGTACCTACGACTGAATTACATCATGTTAGAGAAAAGCGAGAATCATCTTCTGGCATAGTTGGAGACATATTTGGAGCAATAATTCCTTCAGTGGGATTTTTTTTAAAATTTTTTGAAAATTAGAAAGTTGTATACTATTGTGAATAACGTGCTGACAAAATTTTCAGGAGTCATGATCCTAATGGATACAGAAATGGCTGCGGTATGATCTATGACTCTTCAGAACCGCCTTGCGTAAGACATCCTTTCAGCAAAGGAGGGTGGAGTTTGTAAAATGCTGAACTCGCAACATTGTAGCTCACATATACCTAATAATAGTAAAGAAATTAGAAGCCTTATTAACAATTTGACTAATGATAATGAGAGAGCTGAAAGAACCAGGAGTGTGGGAAAAAATGTTGGCAAAAGTTTTGCTTCTGTAGGAAATTGGCTGGGCAACCTAGGGAACGGTATATTTTGAAAATAATGTAGATAATATTGATTATTCTGGAAGAAATTAAAATGGAAAAGTACTTTAGAGAAAATTCGAAAAGGGAAAGGAGAAATAAAAGTTACAGGGAAAGCAAATTTTAGGTGAACAAAAAATTATATGGAATGATGTAAAGTGTGACAACATATTTATTCATCAGAGGAGGGATTGTGAAAGCTGCATTTACTTATTAATGATTTTAATGTATTTTGGGTTAAGGATTTGCATAGAATGTGACTACTGTAGAAAGTAATGTGCGACTTAGAAAATGTGCCAACTTGAGTGGCCATCATAAAATATGTAATGCTTTTAGAGAATGCATATTAATTATTATTCAAAGTGTATGCTTTTAGAAAATTGTAGTTGTATGTCACATTAACGATTTTGTGCTATGTATTTCCTTATTAATTATAGGCCTTAAGTTAGCAAGGTTTGAGCAAAGTTTGCACAGCCTCATATTAAGCTGCAATGTTTAATAAAATCGTGGGAATGTATGTCCAGAGAAATCAATGCATTTATTGTACGCACTGTGTTGACCAAACGTTAGCAGATGTCTTTAACTTTCTCATGAGAACTGCCTGCTAGAATATCTTGTATTGGGAGTTGCTAATTTGTATAGTTTGATGCGTGAGACAGCGATGTTCCCAGGAACCAACAATGGATGCACTGACTGAAGTACGGATCGCTACAAGAAGGTTACCGGATGAGTCTGATGATGGGGACAGGAGAAAAGGAGCCAATCATCGACATGTGAAAGACAGTTTAGTTATATCTTAGATTTGGGTTTTTATTTCTATTGGACTAATTGTAAACGTTCGACTTTCTGACCAATGACAGGGTGGGAAGTTCTTTAGGACATTCTAACTTAGCCCGACTGCACAGAGGAGAGGAAGGCTTATTCTATTCTGATTTTTCCCTGTAGAGGTTTTGTTTGAGGAGCTGAACAGTTTCTGATGACTTTATTTCCAACTTTGACTTCACTGCTAAATTACTAATGCTGAATGCTGATCCCTTAGAGATTGCTTCTTAAATGGTTCAGATAGCTTAGAGTCCCTGTCTCTGAACCATGCCCTTTCACTGCCCATTGCTGAAGCTGACCGAACAGATGTCCAATTGATGAAGAGAAATCACAGCTTGCTGATCCAGAAGAGAGGTATAACAAAATGCTATTGTTCTTGTTATAGGTTATGTTCTTTGTTTTTAGGTACCAACCACAATTTTGACAATGGCAGGCAAAGGGGGTGCAGCTTGAACCGTGCTGCATTGTCGCTCCTGCTGCCGCGGTGTACAAACTGCCAAAACCACGGTCTGCAGGTCACCCCAGATGCGACAAAAGATGGTGCCAGTAATGGGAATCCCGAGTACAGAGAACCTGCCCACTGCAGGAATTAACGGAGATTACCTGCAATTCTTCCTGTCGAACAATGATTTCCTCCACCGTCAGGCTGCCTGTCGACGTCCCTCCCTATGTGCATTATATGCAGGCGCAGACCGCCGTGTCGGTGGCGGTCTGAACCGCCGGGTTTCATAATGACCCCCTAAGTCATTCTTGGAGCCTAGCAGTGCCTTGTAACCCCTAAAAGCCTCTGCACAATCTGCCTGACCTTAAAATGGTGCTCTGCCCCATGACATCCTAAACATCACTGGAGAGGAACAATTCTTTGTTAAAAATCACCAGAAACAAGTCTGTTTTTCTATGTCGTTGCTTGTCAGCTAACTCTTACAAATGTGCACTAGGAATACCCTTGGATTACCCGACATTACTTTATGTCATTTGGTCTGTATTTGTGGTAGTGCTGCGATTGATTTTTTTAACTGAGCTGCAGATCCACCATCATCCCCTGGCTTGTGTGGACTCCTGGTTCCCTAGTGACACACGCAGACATACCCAGTCACCACTTTGGGCTTCATTACGGCAAACTACCAATATCCAGTTGCTTACTACATACAAAGGATTTACTCGCATTCCCCTGTGTTCTAGTGTTGTCGTAATTGCCAAACGTTTGAGACACTGTACTCAACCGCTTGGAGCCTCAGTTCATTGTGACTGTGTTCCTTAACTACGAACAGACCAGAGCGGCCCCTAAATCTGCACACTACCTTGCATTTATTGTCTCCACACTTTACAACTTCTTTCATAGGTCGAGGTTTGCTTCTGTAAGTTAAGCCCATGCCTTGTGACAGTCTGGCGCTTACTGCAAATCGTTTTTGGAAAGGAAACCAAAACAAGCCATAAGTGCACCAAAGTGAAACCCCCACTCTCCTATCAAAAGAAAATAAGGCATTAACAACATCATGGCGTGAATTAGCCAAGTCCACAAGACAAATACTGATGTGATGCAATAAGAATTATATACGATCTGAACTGACATTAACACTATTAACGTCAAAGTGACCAAAGCAGAAACGCGAATCAGCTCCTGAGAGGATAACACTACACTCTTAAACAAGGATACCCAGAAACTACACATCTCAACCAAGTCTTTGCAGAGAGATATGGCTGAACTGGTAGACAGAAACCGCAGAGGGAATTTGCGTGTCTTTGGAGTGTCTGAGGACTCAGAGGACTCATCAGACTCCTGTATGTCCTTCTTGGAAAGTTGGATTAAACAAGTGACAAGCTTAACCTTTAAAAAAGACTTTATACTAGAAAGGGCACATTGTACCCCATCATTCAAACCCACTAATAGGAATATCACACCCCAACATGTCTGTTGTCAGCTGAGATATCAACATACGGAACTAATTCTAACCACTTGCGTAAAATCAATCATATCCTGTGGAATGGTCACACAATATTCACATCACAAGACTACTCCAAATCCACTGTGGAAATTAGAAAAGGTTTCCTTGCCCTCAGAACTATAATCAGGAATGCAAATTTCTAGTTTTGGTTCATAAGTCCTGCAAAAGGTAAAGTCCTTGCTGATGGAAAACACCACATCTTCGATGAGTACAGCGACCTGCAAACCTTCCTAGATCAATCAATCAATCAAACATTTGTAAAGCGCGCTACACACCCGCTAGGGTCTCAAGGCGCTGATGGTGGGGGTGGGGGGTGCATAGAACACATATATGTTATCTGATTGTCAAGTTTATATTATTGCATGTCAATTGTTTCTTTATACATACGTTCAACATGCAAAATTTGAGATAGCCTTGACCCGGTTGCGCCTATGTTACAGATTACCCTTATATGGTAGTTGTCTCATGTGGCACAATCTACTTTTCTTATCAACAGACTCTTGCGGCAGATGTGTGATAAGGTTTACTACCCGCCCAATGTGTTCTCATTGCCGGAGCTGTGACTGTTATACTGTACAAGTTTCTAATTCCCAGTTATGGGCCCTCTCTTGGCCTTGGTTGTACTCCAATTCCCAATTCCTACAATCACTCTGCATATCGTGCTCTTCAAGATTGCAGACCCATTGCTTTACCTTTTGTTCTGCCTCATATTGTATACTTGCAGCAACCGGGTTCTCACACCGCTGTCGTCCCCCTCACACTTATTGTTACAGGTGGGTTGGTTGACTGTGTGGACTGGTCAGATGGGTGTGGGACCAGAGTGTTGGTTTATTTCTTTTTCTGTTTGTACTCAATTGTGTTTTTATGTATTTTGTTCTTTTTTGACTCCTGACATATAGTCTGGTTTGGCAATCCACTTCCTTTTCATGCTGATGTCTATTCCTTAGCCTTGAAGTTCTACCATCCACACCCATATAGAGATAATATCGACTCAACTATACTCTAGGAAGATGCTTACATGGATATGGAGATTACCCTTAAAGAGTTATGCCCAACACATCCGTCCTCACTATAATTTTGACTCATTTTCTCCATCCATACTTTTCATATTCATTAACACAGTCCAACATTGTGACTAACGACCCCCTTGAAGTGAATTTGAAAATAATCTCCTTAAATGTGAAGGGGCTTAACCATCCGGTTAAGCCTATAAAATTGAGAACTACCTGTATAAACTTAAAGCAGACATACTTTTTACAGGCATCCAAGATTACCTGTAAGGAATTATCATTGTTTGAACGTAACTGGCTTAGCAATGCCCTGTGCTTCCCTGCTCTAAATAAGAAAAGAGGTGTGGTAACACTGATCAACAAAACCTCAGGCTTACCCATAGATACCCATATAACAGATGGTAGAGGAAGGTTGATTTTAACAAAACTATCCAAGAACAAGAACTACTTCTATGTCCTGAACGTATATGGCCCAAACACCGACGACCCGGAATTCTGGTACTTCCTAATTGTTTCTTTGGCCAAATCCCTGCTGATGGATTGATTGTCATGCATGGAGACTTTAGTCTCACTATGGACCTTACTCTTTATAGACAGTCAAAAACCTTATTGCAACCCTCCAAATCCCACAAAGCACTCCGCAAACTTTGTTCACAATTTAGCCTTCATGGCTCTTGGAGACTGCAACACCCTGATCCTAGGGACTGCACTTTCTCCTCCAACCCACACAAAGCATACTCCAGAATAGATTACCTCCTGATATCTAAGACACGCACACTTGATCGATCAAACAGACATCCTCCCGAGACTAGTTTCTAATCACTCAGCCGTTACGTCATCCCTTTTTGGTACAACTACGAGGCATTCTTGTAAAATCTGGAGATTCAATGATGAGTCACTCAGCAATGCGGCATCCAAAGAGATCATTGAAAATTCTATACGGAATTACATCAAAGATAACTCATACTTAGATAATTTGCCTACTATATTTTGGGACGCATTCAAGGCTGCGGTTAGGTGCTCACTAATTGAACTCCAATCTAAGTTGTATAAGGCCCACAATAAAAGCCACCAGGAACTTCAGAAAGTGGTCAAATCCTTAGAGGCTTCCCACATTTTCAATCCGGACACCCAAATCCTTTAAACTCTTAACAATAAAAAATATGAATACAATAGGATTTCGAGTTAGAAAGATTGGGTTTGGATTAACAAATACAAGAGCTTAAAACTCTATGAGGCAAGCAAAGCCGGTAAAATGCTAGCGCCATATTTGAAACATAAACAATCCAACAAGAGCATTAGTGCACTTAATGAGGACAACTCAAACTCTTCTAATGAAAAATGCAGGGACTACCGCAATAAATTACAGATACCCGGTATAACCAATTTAGAGAAGATAGCCCTTGGTTCACCATTACAATTAGACGATTTCAAGTCTCTGAAATCACACAAAGCCCCACGACCAGATGGATTTTCGGCTATATTTTACAAAACATTCACCTCCATCCTTAGCCTCACACTTCTTAATCTCTTCCATCACTGCTCAAGTTCCAGTGCTATTGTCGGCATGGCCAGTGAGGCCACCATTGTAGTGATCCCAAAAAGGGGTAAGGATACAACCCATACGAAGAATTACAGATCAATGTCTTTAATCAATTTGGATGCAAAAATATATGGCAAAATTCTATGTAAAAGGTGAAAAAGGCAAGCCCGTCTGTGCCCGTCCATGCCTGGGCCGCAGCCAATGCTAGGACCCCTGTCCTCTCAGCCCCCCCACCGCTACACCACCAAGGAGCTCCAGGTCCCATCAACAGCTGCTTCATAGCCGTCCCACACTCAACTAAAGGACCTTCCAACTGCCAACACTGTCGTTTCTCCTGCAACATGGGCCAACCTGCCCACACTGACACCCGCACTGCACCACACAGTGATCTACAAACAACCAAGCACCACTCCATTGCATCTTGCTAAACACCCTCTCCACATGCAAACACTCCACAGACGTCTGGGACACCATCACTATCTAGAAGCTGGACATCGCCTTCATTAGCCGAAACATGGCTAACACCCTCCTCAAACCCGACATATCCATGGCCACCCATGACGTCTACAAGATGGAACACCGGGACCGCACCAACAAACATGATGGTGGCATCACCATCATCCTCAAGGTAACCATCTAATACACCATCACCAACGATGACCCGACACCCCTCAGGGAGCACCTCAACTTTTGGCTCTAGACCCATGCCAAGACCTTGATTCGAGGCACCCTTGTAAACAGACCCCTGGGACCATGCCCAGCCTTCTGCGAAGTCATCATCAACCTCATCGCCCCCCTCGCCAGCTACTCCCTCCACTATGCCCTACTCAGCGATTCCAATTTCCACCTCAACGACCCCAACAACACCAACTCCACTTCCCTCATGGAGAACCACAGCAACATCGGCCTCACCCAACTGGCCACCAAACCCATGCATAAAGCCGGATACAGACTTGATGCCATAGTCACTTCCAGCTACAGAATCAGTTTCACTCACGTGACGGAACTCACTTGGCCCGACCACGACATCGTCCACTTTACCATCTCCATTTCCCAGCACACCACCACCAAGCACCACAGCATCCCTGTCGAAGCAGGGGCAAGGTAACCAAGACTCTATGGGCACAGGGCCTAGACATCTCACAATCCGAGCCCACAGCAGATCTCAACCCAGCCGTTAAAAACTTCACCTAGATCACGCAATCCGCCGACAGATTTGCTCCACTGAAACCAGCTAAAACCAACAACATCTCCAAGCCAGAAAGATAGTACACTCCAAAGCTTACAAACTCTAAACGCAACTGCCACTGACTCGAGAAACAATGACGCCTGATCAAGAAGCCTGTCGAAATAGCCGCCTACCACCAAAACTTCCAGGCAGCAAAGA
Organism: Pleurodeles waltl; assembly: GCF_031143425.1. Lineage (NCBI taxonomy): Eukaryota > Metazoa > Chordata > Amphibia > Caudata > Salamandridae > Pleurodeles > Pleurodeles waltl. Next base: position 400,736,529 of record NC_090448.1, read on the forward strand.
AAGCAGCGATCACTGTCCCATCCGCACTTTAGCCAACCACATGAAAGAACTCTGCAAAATCATCAAGGAGTTCTCCAACCCGATAGCTACAAAGACCACCATCCACCCTTCCCAGAATCTCTGCGACACCCTCTCAGACAAGTTCCACAGCAAGACCAACCCCATATACAACAATTTCGACCCCCCCACCCTACACCATCAGCCAGACAACATCTCTCAATCAACGAGCATTAGCCACAAGATAACCACCTGGTACCTGACCACCATACATACCATTGCAGCCATCATGTCATCCATCCACTCCGGGGGAACCATCAACCCCTGCCCCCACTGGCTTTTCAACCTCGGAGCCAATGCTATTAGCACGGAACTAACCTGCATCCTCAACACCTCCATCCTCACGCAACCTTCCCGGATGAATGGAAGCAAGCAGAGGTCAAACCCCCCCTAAAGAATGCCTCCGCCGACCCCAGCGACCTAAAAACTACAGACGGAGCTTGCTACCTCCCTTACCATCCAAAGTGCTTGAAAAAGCCATCAACCAACAGCTCATCGACTACCTCGAAGGAAACAACCTTCTCGACACCTCACAATCAGGATTCAGAGGATTCCGGGCCAACCATAGTATGGAGTCCACACTGATCGCCACCACGGATTACATCAATTCCCTCCTCGACAGAGGAGAGTTGGCAGCTCTGATCCTTCTGGACCTCTCTGCAGCATTTGATACAGTCTCCCATCAAACTCTCCTAGATCCCTGCCGACCCCAGCGACCTAAAAACTACAGACCGAGCTTGCTGCCTCCCTTTCCGTCCAAATTGCTTGAGAAAGCCATCAACCAACAGCTCATCGACTACCTCGAAGGAAACAACCTTCTCGACACCTCACAATCAGGATTCAGAGGATTCCGGGCCAACCATAGTATGGAGTCCACACTGATCGCCACCACGGATTACATCAATTCCCTCCTCGACAGAGGAGAGTTGGCAGCTCTGATCCTTCTGGACCTCTCTGCAGCATTTGATACAGTCTCCCATCAAACTCTCCTCAATAGACTCCACAACATAAGCAAAGTGCCCTCAAGTGGGTCGTCTCCTTCCTCTCAGGCCGCAAGCAGGGCACCTACCTTCCTTGCTTCACATCTGACCCTAAAAACATCACCTGCTGCATACCCCAAGGATTCTCCCTCAGCCCCACCCTGTTTTACATCTACATGATCCCCCTCGCAGACATCATCAGATCCTACGGACTCAATATAGTCTCCTATGCCAACGAGATTCAACAAATCCTCTCTCTCATTGAAGACCTCCACAGCGCCACAGCCAACTTCTGCCACGCCATGACCAACATTGCAACATGGATGAAACACAGCTACCTCAAACTAAACACCAACAAAACGGAAGTCCTGATCTTCGGGAAGAATACCTCCAGCTGGGACCACAGCTGGTGGCCAGCAGAACTCAGACCAACACCCTTTCCATCAGACCAGGCACAAAACCTCTGCATCATCCTCGACTGCCAACTATCCATGAATCAACAAGTAAACTCAGTCGCCGCCTTCTGCTTCCACATCCTCAGTATGTTCTGCCAAATCTTCAGATGGATCCCTACCAACACCAGAAAGATCATCATGCACGCCCTGGTCAGTAGCCGCCTCGACTATGGCAATGCTCTCTACACTGGAATGTCCTCCAAGCTAATCAAAAGACTCCAGACTACAGAACACCACAGCAAGACTCATCCTCAACCTCCTCAAGGATTCTAGCATCACCTCACACCTTACAAACCTCCACTGGCTCCCCGTCCAGGAGAGATGCCAATTTAAAATCCTCATACTCGCATACTAGGCTCTCCACAACCTAGGGCCATCCTACATCAACCATCAACTGAGCTTCTACGTCTCCCAGCAAGACAACTACGCTCTTCCGCGCTCAACCTTGTACACTCACTCCGCCTCCATCACAGCCACAGCAGGGGTCTCTCCTTTTACATACCAGCCAAGTCCTGGAACAGCGTGCCCCTCCACCTCAGATCAGCTCCCTCCCTGGCGGACTTCAGAAAAAGACTCAAGACATGGCGTTTTGACAGGAACTCAGCACCCTCAGCGCCCAGATACCTTGTGGGTTGATAGTGTTGCGCTATACAAATGCTACGATTGATTGCTTGATTGATTGAAAGGGTAGAACCTTTTCACCATGCTTGATTAATCACACACAGGTGGGTTTCATGAGGAATCAGCTATCTAATGCTAACACGTGTCTCCTCTGCCATATTATTGAAAAACCTGAAACCATGAACTTGGACACTGTGACGATAATCCTAGATGCCAAAAACACATTTACCAGAGTTTCCTGAACATTCCTACATGAAGCCTTCCTGAAGTTTAACTTGGGTAAGACCTTTTCTAAGATGGTCGTAGCCCGTTACATGGACCCCCTATGAGGGTGAGCACTGAAGGTTTGTTGTTCCTGACGTTTAATTTAGAAAGAGATACCAGACAAGGCTGCTCCCCATCCTCTTCTCTATACATTCTGACCCTTGAGCCTTTACTCTACAGCATTCCAAACAAATCTTCCATCTCTGGTGTTAACTTCAACAAAACCATAGGGAAGGTGCGGCTTATGCCAATGATATTTTGAGCACGATCGAGAATGCTAGCCAATCAATACCCCCACTACTACAGATCATAGATGATTATGCCCTAGTTGCATGATATAAAGTCAGAAGTCATGGGCTTAAACAATCTCTGTATTAGCGCTCTCCTCAGCTGCACATGTCTCTCGAGGTAACCCCAATGTATAAAATATCTAGGGCTAGAATTTACCTCAAACTTATTAGAAGCCCTTCAACACAGTGAAAATTGACACTAACAAAAACTGAAAATTTACTAGATGGTTGGAATTCCTAAATTCATCACTTGGTGGGGCCCCTCAGAGACCATCAAGATGATGATGACTGTGATAGTGAACTACCTTAAAAGCACGCTACCTCTTGTACTATCTGATGACTTCCACCGTAAATTTGACAAGGCATTAACAAAATGTGTATGGGAAAACAAGCACCCTAGAATTTCCATAGAAAACTGCCCCTCCCTACGACTCTCGGTGAAATTAACTTGGCCGATTTGAAAAACTACCAAATTGCTTTCTTAGCCAGATAAGAATCTTTATGGTTTTCACAGCCCCAGAATGACACCCCACTTGTTAGCTGTTGAAAAATAAATTGTGGGTGATTGTGCTTCTGGCTATCAAAACAACAAACTCCCTACCAGCCAAATATATCTTTAACAATACAAAAGGGGTTCTTCTGAGGCTTGATAGGCTCCTAGAGACCCCAGCTACCCAGTCTAACCTGACCTCACTTTGGTATACTTCTAAAATCAAAATCTAGGGAGAGCTCATCTTTTGGCAATCATGGGCAACTAACGACATCCATTTTTTAAAAACAATTAAGTACCCACCAGGCTCCCCTCTCCTTCAGGGAATTACAATAATATAACCTCCCAGATGTAGACTTTTGTGACTTCCTTAAGCTCAAAGCAAGTTTATCCAAAGTTATTGCCTCAACGGGGTCCCCTCTCTCCCCACAATCATCTCCTCCTTTATTAAATACGGCCATCAAATCTCCAGGTTTTACCACCTGTTAAAACATAATACAACTAACGTCAAAACTATTGAGAAAATGGGACATACTTGGGACTATCTCCCCAAACGACTGGGGCCTGATTTGGAAATTGGTAGTCTCTCAGAAAATCACTCCCTCTTTATCCCAAACGAAATATTGGCTCTTGCATAGGACATTCTGGAATCCATCTCGTCTACATGAGATGTCTTTAAGAGCAGACTCAACATGTTGGAACTGTAATAAAGCCACTGGTGACCTCCCACATTTTATCATTTGTTGTAGCTGTGTTTCCCACTTCTGGGAATTTGAATTCGATTTTCTACAAATCCTGTTTGGGTTCCATTTAAAACAAGATTTTCTCTCACTCATTCAAGGCTTTCTTGACCCACAGCTCAAAACAAATAATAATATTCTTCTGTTGGACTTTTTATTGTCTGCAACATGTAAGTCCGTCCTCAACAATTGGAAAAACACTGCTGCCACCTTTTTCAAGTCCTGTTTGGACTGGTTATCTTACTTACGGGTGCTGACAACATTTCTCTCCAAAACATCCTCTGGTTACCACAATCCAGATTTGTTTGGAAGACGTTAGATAACTATTTTGCCATTACCAAACCGCCATGAGATCCCCACTCCACAATGAAATGGTCTTATAACCACTATTTCCCTTGATATCCTCCCTTGTCCGTTATCAGATTACTGTTTTCTCGAAATCAAATGTTTCCACTGTCAACTGTAGGACTGTCATGCCTATTGCTGCAATCTTCTGATTTACTTTTTGTTCTTGTTTTCATTGCACATACAAGATTTGGTTTACCTTATGATATGTTTTCCTTATTTTTTTTTATTGTGTTAAGTTTTTCTGTACAAGAAATTAAGAAAATGTACCTGCATTTTTCAATATATATATCTTGCATTGCCGAATCATGCCATTTTTTTGTTTCTTTAAAAATTCAATAAAATACTTTGAAATCAAAGCAATGGCAGACAAAAAAAAGCTCTTTCAGGTGAGAATGAGAAAAAATGTGCCCCAGCAGCCTTATGTTTCCATAAGGGTCATGTGCTTCATGTGAGGATCAAATCATGTGAATAAGTGATTTATATGGCATGGGAACCTCTGTTTATACAGCACGTTACATAAATAAAAGCAATTTATGTGGCATATTTGTTGGCATTACCTGATTTTAACACATTAATATTTATCTCACAACAGAGCCCCAAATTAATTTGGTACCATGCTTAATATTATTCACAATCAATTAAATATTTATTCTCACACCAATGGTGTCACTGCAGACAGATTTAGACACTGTAACCAATACTTCAACATATGCATAGCGGGGACTTTAGTTCTGCCTCTTGCCAATGATTGGATGACTTTCTTGTCTATTTCAATTCCTCGTGCCTGATTTGTTTGTTGACCTCCCTATTCTGGTATTTGGACTGCCTCTGGAGCATTTGGGTTTTACAACCAGCATTTATTGACTAAGGGAGTCATTATGACCCTGGCGGCGGTCGCGGTCGGACTGCCGCCAAAGTGGCAGTCTGACCGCGACAGTCTGGTGGTCTAGGGGGTTGTAATCCACCAGGGGAGCGCTCCCTGAGGATTACAAGTCTCCTTTAACACCAGCCTTTGCATGGCGATAGACCCGCCATGCAAAGGCTGGCGGAAAGGGGGTGCCGGTGGCCCCATGGGGGCCGCTGCACTGCCCATGCACTCGGCATGGGCAGTGCAGCGGCCCCCATGGACAGCCCTGTCGCGTTTTCCACTGCCTGAATTATGGGCATGGGAAAGCGCAACAGGTGCTGCTTCACCCGCTGCACCGCCACATTGGTGCTGGCTTGATTACGAACCGACTTCAATGTTAAGGCCCAGTTCACTGCAGGGCGGGTGGAAACACTGTTATCACCTGCTGGCCCTGCGGTGAACTCCTAATAGGGCCAGCGGTGTTCAGGCCGCCTGCAGTACGAGTTTGGCGGGCAGCCTCTGCTGCCCTCCAAACTCGTAATAGGGGCCTCAGCGTATGCATCCTCATCCCTCGCCCGATATTAGCTTTTAAAAGTAAGTAGTATTTTCAAAGCAAAAACAGTGGTTGGCCATTTGGAATTGTATTTTCTAAACTTCGAAGATAGTCCTCATGTTGTATGCAAATATAATCCTGCAGCCATATTAGAAGTAAAGAAAATATTGTCCAGCTGTCTTGTACCTTACTTTTATACCATGCAATAATATGTGTAGACGCAACATGACAGCCATCTTAGAATTATAGAAAATACCATTCATAGATAGGCAGGCACTGTGTTCTATACACCCAAGCTAGCCCCGAAGGAAAAAAGAGCTTTCCAGATGATCAGCTGCCACTGTAGGCTATGCCAACTTCACCATGATTTAATAGGCATTGGCAAAGCCAATAGCAACAAACAAGAAGGATTGATCTCTGCAACACACATGCTTATGCACAGCACAGCAGCATTCAGCCCACTGTGCCCCCAAGTCATCAAAACCCATAACCTCACTGACATGTCCAACATGTCTCACATAGTCAACTCTCTTTATTCAAATGTCAAAGACATTTATATTCTGTATGATTATCTTGTTTGATTGTCTTTGACATTTGAATAAAAAGAGTTGACTGGCATGTCCCACGTAGGCCAAATCATAAACACCCGTTCAACCATGTACTCTGATGGGCGCCCAGGATCCTAATGCAGATTGGAGCATTTCACATCACTAGGGGTATGAAGTGTGAAGACACAACTGTACATATGGGCAACCATTAGTAATAACTCATGTGAATTTATTTTTAAACCTGATAAATGCTCTACTAGAGCTTTGGAGTTACTGCACAGACACATATTTTAAATGTACAGCCATCTTGTTGTCCAGTGTTGTACATTGCACATTTAGCCTAAATGTTCAAGTGACTGGAGCCACATTCCGAAGGTGGCATACCCAAGCAAGAAGTGCAGGTTTAGTGAAGTCGGCCTTTTACCATAGTTTGTTTAATCTTTATCACAAGGCCTACTCACAATTTTCCTACAAAAATAGCCATGTACCAATGTTCCCTCTAAATTTGTTCCTCTCTGTGTAGCAAAGAAGGTCATCCATGCACCACAGCCAAGGTTGCATGCCCCAACAAGCAACAAATCCCAAGGCAAGCAAATGAAGTGTTTAAGCTACCAAGTGCTTAATGTGTGCTTTGATTTGAATCCAATTACCCTCTCAGTCGCCATATGGAAGCAAACATCTATAAATTCATTTGTAAGCTGGTCTGTCACAGTTAGTGGTCTCTGGACTTGAACAACGGAATATTTAAGATCCACCAGTGTGGAATCCATTGACGAAATGATGTATCTCCATTACTTGTTCTATTTCAGAAAATCTCAAGCTCTGGTACACCCTCCTGGGACAAATAAGAATATTCAACAACTGTCTAGAACATCAAAAAGAAAAAAAAACTAACTGCTCTCTAGGAACCGGTCTGTGAGGTGCAGTTAACAAGAGGTATAAGCAACCTGAGATGCTATTTCTCACTCACAATCACTTTTGTGCATAAATACCCGTACAGACTAATTGCAAATCAATTAAAGCACGCATTCAACCTCACTTTTGATACCAAACATACTACATTCATGTCGATACAAACAAACACTCCGCCGGCTATCCCGCACCATTACAAATTTACTTACTCAAACATCCAGAACACTCGTTGAGGCGTCATGAGGGGGTTTTAGTCGCTGTACAAATGCAACAGTGCAAGATCGGATGTAATGTGGAAACTAATGACCAATATACTTCTATCTATATAATGCATGGTCAATGTTACACGCAGGTATGCAGCTGGTGCAGAGCTATAATTCACATTACCAATTTGCTTGCACACCCTGCTTAGAGGTTTGAACATAATAATGAAAAGAGTGATCTTGAATTTTGCAGGAAAATGGACACAGAACTACCTGAATTTGCAAGAGAAACCTGGGCCGGAGTGGCCTATAGCCAATCAGGAAGTGCCCGATGGGCTGGTTTGATAAGTCAGTATTTGGCCTGTTTTTTGGCTGTTTTGGGGCCTGTTTTATGGTCTGGTGGGCCAACTTTTATGTCTCTAATATTAACAGAAAAACATCGTCTTCAGCAAGCTCACATCCTTTCTGTCTTCCATACCTTCTAAACACTTATACAGCATGCCCTTAAACGTTAAAAATGCCTCAACGTGCAATGATGGACCACCTTTTTAGCGATCTAATTCAATAATGATGGCCACTTCTATGCTGGTGCCCGTGCCTATCTTCTGTATCAGTCCGACCCTGAGAGGAACCACTCTTTGTAACGGAAACAAAAATGGCTTTACTTTGAACTTTCGAAACCGATGCTGTTGGAAGGACAAATGCAATATTTCCGTTACTATAACTGCCACAGAAACCTCAGAAAACGCAAACCCTTCGCTCTCGTGCTGCTCTCATGCTTTCTAATGTTTTGGTTATAAAATACCTTCAGCTATCTCGCATTTAGAATCTCATTCAGGTAACAAAATTATGTTTTGGGAATAAATTACTGTTTTCTTTCCCCAAAATTAACACATACGCTTAAAAAAAGAAGGAGTGAATAACCTAAGACAGGGGAGAGAATAATTTAAGTTGTCATCTCTTTCAAGTTCGCATCTCATAAGCTGGTAAGAGGGCTCCCTTCCTACTCTTTGCATGGTTGTGTGTTTCACCTTCAGCATGGTTTTTCACACCCTGTGTGCAGTGGTTTCCAGTGATTATCCGCACGCACTGTGTTTATGCCGTGCTTTTAATTTATCCCACTATTTCTTTCCTTCATAGGCCTCCCTTAACTGAGTTATTCCTCAGGTTGGCCCAAGTGTGTATTATAACGGTGTTGCTCACTTTTAGCTTAGAAAGCTACTCCCCATATATAGCAGGGGTCGCAGACCCTGACGAATGCCCCAGACCAGTTTGGCTAGATGAGAGGGCAGAAACATGTTAGTCATTAGGATTTAAATGACACCATGAACCATTATATTCAATAGTGTCTCAATTGTGTTTTTAACCTTACCAACAAATACCGTCATTAAAGGTGTAGGACACACTGGTGATTTTTTAGGTTATTTTAGCTTACGTTTTCACTCAACTGGATCCCCACTTTATCCAGAAAGATATGATTTCAGAACTCCCTCAGAGTTCCTTTAATGACGAGGTTGAGTCCGCCTAGGTGGTATCATCCTACCTAGGTGGGAATAGATGGTCAAATGATGAAGCATGACACTATAATGTGTGTGAGACCACTTATTCCGAAAGTGGAATACCTCCACCACCAATATAGTCCACGGCCACCACTACCACACCTCATGCCTATAATTAGATCACCACGTTTGTGATCTGATGACCAGATGAATAGGCCAGACCAGCCTGTTCACTAAGATCCCCATACGCTGCGTGTTGTTGATTCTTGTTTCAGGGAGGTAGTATGGGGCTCAGACCCTCTCATATCTCTGTGTGCAAAACGTGTTTAAGACAGCAGCTAGCTGTGAGAGCAAGCTTAGAAGATATCCAGACTTTCCGGTATATATTGATTTCAACTGGAGGTAGCACCAGTGCTGAGAGATCCGGTCCTGAATCATGGCAGAACGGATTACATAAGGTGAGGAGGAAGTCCTGGGTATTTTGTCAGCGCCTTCCCTCTTAGGAGATTCTACATTATCCAAAACTATGTCTCAACTGGGAGATTGGGACCCCTTGGTTGAACTAAAACGAACACAGGTAAAAACGATCCTTCATGGGGCCATATTGACGGAATATCTGCGTAACAATGCAGCATCTAATGGACTCATTGTTACAAACGAACCCCGTATCTTCTTAGAAGACCGGGAATTCAGAAAAGATTGGTCCATGATAACATGGAAATGCATGCGTGATTGGCTAGTCTTGATCATTAAAACAGCAACAAGATTGTCTGAGGCCCTGTTGATCCAAATAAAGACCAGTGAAAACAATGTAAAAAACTGGACTAACCACACTCTTTTAAAAAAAAGTTAGACAGAACTAATAAAACCATCAATGAATTTAAGGAGTATTTAACACAACGGAAATTCTCCAAGTTTCAAAAGGATTTACCAAAATTCTCACGTGAAAAAGTGTATCCTTACACCAAAGAAGATCACGTCCCAATACCTAATAACCCCTCTGACATATCATCGGGAGGAAATACGAGTTCCGACTCTGATAATGACCCTGCCCAGGGCATACGACAGAGACCGGGACAGCGTGGTTCCCAACGGAGTAGATGGAACCAGCCACAAATGGTGACCCCATTTCCTGTAATGAGCAACCAGCCCTGGAGGGGGACCCCCCCACTTTGGAACCCCTACTGATTTTCAGACACCAATGTACCCTCCCCACCCTGCACCCTGGCCATATACTAACATTCCTTTTTTAGAAAGAGGTCAGGGAAGAGGGAGAGGAAGAAAGACAGGGTAAATTGGAAACTAAGAGAAGAGACTTCAGAACCCGAGGTGCTGAAGGAGAGTACCCCCAGCACCAGCAAGATATGACTGATAAAGGCAACACTGTCATAAACCTGAGCGAGAGGAACCTGGATGAACCAGAAAAAAAGAGCACTAGACAGGGGACTAAGAGCCAGATGTAGCAATAATGCAATTTGCGACTTGCAAATTGCGAGTCCCTGCGACTCGCAATTTGCAAGTCGCAAATTGCTATGCAGTACGGTGTCTCAGACACCGACTGCAACTCGCAATGGGGTCGCAATGACCCACCTCATGAATATTCATGAGGTGGGTCGCAAATTGCGGCCCCATTGCGAGTATAGGCACTCGCTAACATGGAGGCCTGCTGACGTCAGCAGGCCTCCATGTTAGCGACCTGCTGTTCAATAAAGCAGGTTTTTTTTTTTTGAAGTGTAGCCCGTTTTCCCTAAGGGAAAACGAGCTGCACTACAAAAAAAAACCGAAACCTTTAGTTTCGGATTTTTCAGGGCAGGGAGTGGTCCCTTGGACCACTCCCTGCCCTGAAAAAATAATATGGGGTCCAGTCACAAAGGGGAAGGGGTCCCATGGGGACCCCTTCCCGTTTGCGAGTGGGTTACCATCCACTTCAAGTGGATGGTAACTGCGACTCCATTTGCGAACGCGTACGCGGTCGCAAATGGAGTTGCATACCACTCCGACTCGCAAATAGGAAGGGAACACCCCTTCCTATTTGCGAGTCGCAAATGCATATTGCGAGTCGGTAACGACTCGCAATATGCATTTGTGAATTGCAAACCCACGTTTGCGAGTCGCAAACGGCGATTTTCGCCGTTTGCGACTCGCAAAAGGGTTGCTACATCTGGCCCTAGGTTTTGTTCCAACCCCGAAAATAGACATTTTCAAACTAAAAACCAAACTTGCTGAGTTCTTTCACAAATTTCGACTTGAGACCTTTTTCTGGGAACACCTCACCCCTAACACGGAAGTAAACAGAAACACAGGATTACGTCCAAAGTCCAAGTTTCTTCCCCAGAGTAGTCAAATGACACCAGAAGTCTTGGCATTTGAAAAACCAGTTAGCCGCAAGAATGACAATCTGCGACTGACACCCAATCAGATATTCCACAACATCAGTACCCAATAATTGGCAGCATTACAATGTCTCACATCAGACACCACAATAGTAATCAAACCAGCAGAGAAGGGTGGAGCCACTGTGATAATGCCAACAACTATGTATAAGGACGAGTGCCTTCGCCTACTAGTGAACATGCAACACTATAAAAAATTATCCAAAGACCCCACACTCGAGATCCAAGAAGAGATAGCCTTCTTGGTGTTTAAAAGATTAGATAATGGATGGGTTACCAAACATGAGGCAGTTTTTCTGACTCAAACCCAAAAATACCATACTTTTACATCCTTCCTAAAATACACAAAAACAAACATCTGCCCCCCGGTAGACCCATAGTCTCTGAGATAGGGTCAGTTCTACAGCCACTCTCACAATTCTGTCATACTTTCCTACAACGCCTTGTCAAACAAATACCTACATATTTAAAAGACACCAAAGATGTCTTGAATTTGCTCAAAGGGATGCACTTTGATAGAAATACCGAGCTTTTGATTACATTGGATGTAGAATTCCTGTACACCAATATACCTCAGGAAGCAACCCTCGAGCTAATCAGTGAACTTCTTGACAACACTATGTGGGAATCTATAACCCCCACAGAGTTCGTACTAGACTCAGCCCATTTAGCACTAACCAGGAATTACTTTGAATTTTAAAACACTTATTACCTGCAAGTGCACAGGACATCAATGGGCAGTACATTTGCCCCGAGCCTAGTCTGTCTCTATGTTGACTTTTTTTAAAGGCAGTATGTGTTTCATGAAGACAACCCATTTCAAGAACATTTTAGATTACAGAAGCATTACATTGATGATGTTCTTCTGATCTGGACGGGGACAGCAAAAGAAGCATTATCATTTGAATGCCTTGAACCCTTACCTAAGATTCACCATAACTATAGGAGGCACAGAGCTACCCTACCTAGACCTTCTAATTTACGAGAAAAATGGCTTCCTGGCGACAGAAGTATATCATAAACCCACAGATCGGAACAATCTCCTCCAGTTCCAGAGCTTCCACTCACCCAGTAGGTCAATTCCTTCAATTGAGACGGAATTGTTCCAATATAACAGACTACACAAAATATGCCAAGAGACTTACAAATAAACTTCTTGAAAAAGATTACCCAGTCTATCTCATCAGAAGAGCTGATAAAAAGGCACGCCACAACCACAGGGACCAGTTGTTAGAACCTTCCCAACGTACCAAGAATAAAGATAAATTAATTTACGTGACTACCTTTAACCTGCTCTCCAACAGCTATCCAACAGGGTACAACAAATAATAAGGGAGGACTGGAAAATTTTGACTTCAGGAGGACTGTCTTTCAATCAACAACTAAATGCGTTCAAAAGAGCCAGGAGCATATGGAATATGATAGTTCACACACTCCCTCGATCTAGGACACCAATGGACAAACAAATGACTGTGTTATTTGCTAACCACCATCAGGGCACAACCCTTGTGGCAATTGCAGTGTTTGTCAGTTCACAAGAAAAACAAACAGATTGAACCTAGGCCTACAAACTCCTTGGGAACACTCTCAAATTGCAACAGTAAGAAGGCTATCTACATGATCAAATGCCCTTGCCAACTCAAGTGCATTGGAATGACAACAAGAAGAGTTGGTACGCGCATCTGTGAACATAAAAGTACTATCTGCTGTAGGCATGATGCAACCAAACACACAGACCATTATATCAGGAACAACCATTCCCCTGATGAGATGGACTGGGTCGTCATTGACAAACTGGACCAACCCATGACCAATATGAAATAACAACTCCTACGACATGAACAAAGATGGGTCTGGATACTACGAACAGACACCACGGGGCTCAACGATGAAATACAATGGTCAATGCTAAACAATTAAAGAGACCAGAATAGATGACCATAACATGAGAAGTACCTTGACCATCACCACTTTACAACTATCTCCTTTGGACCTTTGTCCGCTTTCCACCAAAACCCTTGCCTTCCCTCATTCCTTTCTCTCTCCGTTGCACCCCGTCCCCTTTTCCCCTCCTTCCCTCCCCCCTCCCAACCCCCCGCCTAGGTTTTTCTTTCCCTTTCCTTCTTCTTTTTTCTTTTCTTTTCTTTTTTCTCTTCCGTTCCTTTTCATTTTTCCTCCCCCCTCCCCTTGCTCTTTTCTTTCTCCTGTATACCTTTCTCTTCTCTTTCGGTTTTTCACATAACTCTCCCCCTCCTTTTTTCTTCTTCTTCCTCCCATTTTCTCTCTTTTTCCATTTTTCAACCCTTATATCCCTCTTTTTCCTTCCATGCCCCACACTCCCCCCTCCCTTTATCGCCCTCCACCCACCTACTTTTTCTCCTGTTTTCCTCCCCCTCCCTTCCTTCCTCTACCATGTATTTCCCGGCAGCACTCGTAATGCTAAGGGCTCTCAGACTCATGGGACTACAATTCCCATGAGTCTAGCCTTGTAAACCCGTAACCAGGATGCGTCCAGCAAGCATGTGAGTCGCGCTGCTTTACAGGCGCGTTCCAACGTTAACCGATCGTTCTTACAGATCGGCTATATAAAGGTCTCACTTTCCTGGCCCACTGTGGAAAGCGGCTGGGGCAGGGACCCGAATAGGTTGTCATTCGGAATGCTTTCTTTGGAGCAGTAAGTCCTCTGAGCTTCCTCACCAAGAGGGGGCCACTCCAAGCAAACGTTCCGGAACCTTTTCCCACCACAAATAAGATATATGTTTTATATGTAGTCTGTCACTCATTTTTCTTTTTATTTCTGGCCAAATCCTTGTGTTTCCTTTTTGTTCATTTTTGTACTATTCCTGACATCATTCTACCATAAATAAGTCGTTTGTGACTCCCAGTGGATATTATTTTCTTGCCTCATTCCTTCTGGACCCTTATGATTATCCTGACCACCCCTCCACTGTGTGAGGGGACTTATCTATACAACGGTTTGTCACACAGAAATCCCTTTTTTTGTCATTTTGCCCTTTGAACAGAGTGGTGAACATTAAGTATTTATGACCTACGCAATGACACCCTACCACTACTGCAATGGGAGAAACCCATGGCATTGGACCAGTGGGACGCTCAATAATGTTAAGCTTAAGTAATGATTCAAGTTCTTTTTCAACAGCTTCTTGTAAATGAAAAGCAACTTCTCTATGTCTCTGAGCAATAGGATGGACATCCTCATTAACCCCTTCTGTGCCCAGGACGTAATGGTTACGTCCTGAGGCACAGTGCTGCTGTGCCCAGGACGTAACCATTACGTCCTGTGCACAGAGCCCAGAGGGAGCGCTAGCGCTCCCTCCGTGGGGTTCCCCCCCACCCCCCCAAGTCAGGGATGGAAGGGGAAGCCCTTCCCCTTCCACCCCCGACCCCCCCAACCCCCCCTGTGACGTCAGCGCGCGAGCGCGCGCTGATTAGTCACAGGGTCTCCCCATGCGATTGAAAAAGAAATGCTTTTGCATTTCTTTTTCAATCCCATGGGGGAGGCCCCGAGAGGCTTCAAAGGGAAGGAAATGTATTTCCTTCCCTTTGAAGTCTCTCACAGGTTTCAAAAGCCGGATTGCTTGCAATCCGGCTTTTGAAACCCCACTAGACACCAGGGATTTTATTTTTTTCAGTGAAATTGGCAAAAGGGAGCAACCCCTTGGGCAAGGGTCGCTCCCGGGGGGGCATTTTTTTAGGAAGGCCTTTTCTGCCCCCCCCGGGGACAGATCGGCCTATTATTAGGCCGATCTGCCCCCAGGGGGGGCAGAAACCTCTAGGCACCAGGGATCTTTTTTTTCTTTTTTCTTTTTGTTATGTTTTCTTTTTTTTTTAGGTGGGGAGCGACCCCTTAGGCAAGGGTCGCTCCCCTAGGGGGCAAATTATATTTAGACCATTTCTGCCCCCCTTGGGGGCAGATTAGCCTATTTTGATGAGGCCAATCTGCCCCCAAGGGGGGCAGAAACCATTAGACACCAGGGAGTTTTTTTTTGCGTGAATTTCACGCAAGGGGAGCGACCCCTTAGGCAAGGGTCGCTCCCTGGGGGGGGGGGGGGGATTATTTTAGGCCATTTCTGCCCCCCTTGGGGGGGTAGATCAGCCTATTTTGATTCGGCTGATCTGCCCCCAAGGGGGGCAGAAACCACTAGGCACCAGGGATTTTTTTGTTTTTCTGTTTTACAGATGGGGAGCGACCCCCTTGGACAAGGGTCGCTCCCCTGGAGGGGCAAAATGTATTTAGGCCATTTCTGCCCGCTTTGGGGGCAGATCGGCCGATTTTAGGTCAATCTGCCCCCAAGGGGGGCAGAAACCACTAGGCACCAGGGATCTTTTTTTGGCGCCGTCACACAAGGGGAGCGACCTTGTAGTCAAGGGTCGCTCCCCAGGGGGTGGGGGGGGCAAAATTATTTTAGGCCATCTCTGCCCCCCCTGGGGGCAGATTGGCCTATTGGTATTAGGCCGATCTACCCCCAGGGGGGGCAGAAACCTCTAGGCGCCTGGGCAAATTTCTTTTTTGTGTTTTTTTTTTGGTTTGGTTTTTTTTTTACAGATGGGCAGCGACCCATCAGGCAAGGGTCGCTCCCCTGGGGGGCAAATTGTATTTAGACCATTTCTGCCCCCCTTGGGGGCAGATTGGTCGATTTTAGGTCAATCTGCCCCAAGGGGGCAGAAACCACTAGGCACCGGGGATTTGTTTTTTGGCGCCAATGTCACGCAAGGGGAGCGACCCCGTAGGCAAGGGTCGCTCCGGGGGGGTGGGGGGTGTGGGTGTTCGGGGGCAAATTTATTTTAGGCCATTTCTGCCCCCCCTGGGGGCAGATCGGCCTATTATTAGGCCGATCTGCCCCCAGGGGGGGCAGAAACCTGTAGGCGCCAGGGCAAATTTTTTTTGGGGTGTTTTTTTTTTGTTTGTTTGGTTTTTTTTAGAGATGGGGAGCGACCCATCAGACAAGGGTCGCTCCCCTGGGGGGCAAATTGTGTTTAGACCATTTCTGCCCCCCTTGGGGGCAGATTGGTCGATTTTAGGTCAATCTGCCCCAAGGGGGCAGAAACCACTAGGCACCGGGGATTTGTTTTTTGGCACCAATGTGACGCAGGGGGAGCGACCCCGTAGGCAAGGGTCGCTCCGGGGGGGAGGTTAACGGGGGGGTGTTCGGGGGGAAAATTTATTTTAGGCCATTTCTGCCCCCCCCGGGGGCAGAAACCTCTTGTTGCCAGGGCAAATGTTTTTTTTTTTTTAGTTTGTTTGTTTTTTTAGAGATGGGGAGCGACCCATCAGACAAGGGTCGCTCCCCTGGGGGGCAAACTGTGTTTAGACCATTTCTGCCCCCCTTGGGGGCAGATTGGTCGATTTTAGGTCAATCTGCCCCAAGGGGGCAGAAACCACTAGGCACCGGGGATTTGTTTTTTGGCGCCAATGTCACGCAGGGGGAGCGACCCCGTAGGCAAGGGTCCCTCCGGGGGGGAGGAGGGGGACGGGGGGTGTTCAGGGGGCAAATTTATTTTAGGC
Organism: Pleurodeles waltl; assembly: GCF_031143425.1. Classification (NCBI taxonomy): domain Eukaryota; kingdom Metazoa; phylum Chordata; class Amphibia; order Caudata; family Salamandridae; genus Pleurodeles; species Pleurodeles waltl. Next base: position 400,753,256 of record NC_090448.1, read on the forward strand.
CATTTCTGCCCCCCCTGGGGACAGAAACCTCTTGTTGCCAGGGCAAATTTTTTTTAGTGTTTTTTTTTTAGTTTGTTTGTTTTTTTAGAGATGGGGAGCGACCCATCAGACAAGGGTCGCTCCCCTGGGGGGCAAACTGTGTTTAGACCATTTCTGCCCCCCTTGGGGGCAGATTGGTCGATTTTAGGTCAATCTGCAACCACTAGGCACCGGGGATTCGTTTTTTGGCGCCAATGTCACGCAGGGGGAGCGACCCCGTAGGCAATGGTCGCTCCGGGGGGGGGGGGGGGTTCAGGAGGCAAATTTATTTTAGGCCATTTCTGCCACCCCTGGGGGCAGATTGGTCGATTTTAGGTCAATCTGCAACCCATAGGCACCGGGAATTTGTTTTTTGGCGCCAATGTCACGCAGGGGTAGCGACCCCGTAGGCAAGGGTCGCACCTGGGCAGGGGGGTTTTGGGGGGGTGGGGGGTCAAATTTATTTTAGGGCATTTCCCCCCCCCCCGGGGCCGGCTGAGCTAGAGGCCAAAATCCACATGTAGGCACTTTGCAAAAAACACCTCTGTTTTCTGTGAAAAAATATGTTGTGTCCACGTTGTGTTTTGGGCCATTTCCTTTCGTGGGCGCTAGGCCTACCCACACAAGTGAGGTACCATTTTTATGGAGAGACTTAGGGGAACGCTGGGTGGAAGGAAATTTGTGGCTCCTCTCAGATTCCAGAACTTTCTGTCACCGAAATGAGAGGAAAAAGTGTTTTTGGGCCAGATTTTGATGTTTGCAAAGGATTCTGGGTAACAGAACCTGGTCAGAGCCCCGCAAATCACCCCATCTTGGATTCCCCTAGGTCTCTAGTTTTCAGAAATGCACAGGTTTGGTAGGTTTCCCTAGGTTGCAAAAAACACCTCTGTTTTCCTTTCAAAAATTTGGCTGTGTCCACGTTGCGCTTTGGGGCGTTTCCTGTCGCAGGCGCTAGGCCTACCCACACAAGTGAGGTATCATTTTTATCGGGAGACGTGGGGGAACGCTGGGTGGAGGGAAATGTGTGGCTCCTCTCAGATTCCAGAACTTTCTGCCACAGAAATATGAGGAACATGTGTTTTTTTAGCCAAATTTTGAGGTTTGCAAAGGATTCTGGGTAACAGAACCTGGTCCCAGCCACACAAGTCACCCCATCTTGGATTCCCCCAGGTCTCTAGTTTTCAGAAATGCACAGGTTTGGTAGGTTTCCCTAGGTGGCGGCTGAGCTACAGGCCAAAATCTACAGGTAGGCACTTTGCTAAAAACAGGTCTGTTTTCTGTGATGTGTCCACGTTGTGCTTTGGGGCGTTTCCTGTCGCGGGCGCTAGGCCTACCCACACAAGTGAGGTATCATTTTTATCGGGAGACGTGGGGGAACGCTGGGTGGAGGGAAATGTGTGGCTCCTCTCAGATTCCAGAACTTTCTGCCACAGAAATATGAGGAACATGTGTTTTTTTAGCCAAATTTTGAGGTTTGCAAAGGATTCTGGGTAACAGAACCTGGTCCCAGCCACACAAGTCACCCCATCTTGGATTCCCCCAGGTCTCTAGTTTTCAGAAATGCACAGGTTTGGTAGGTTTCCCTAGGTGGCGGCTGAGCTACAGGCCAAAATCTACAGGTAGGCACTTTGCAAAAAACACCTCTGTTTTCCTTCAAAAATTTGGCTGTGTCCACGTTGCGCTTTGGGGCGTTTCCTGTCGCGGGCGCTAGGCCTACCCACACAAGTGAGGTATCATTTTTATCGGGAGATGTGGGGGAACGCTGGGTGGAAGGAAATTTGTGGCTCCTCTCAGATTCTAGAACTTTCTGCCACAGAAATGTGAGGAACATGTGTTTTTTTAGCCAAATTTTGAAGTTTGCAAAGGATTCTGGGTAACAGAACCTGGTCCGAGCCACACAAGTCACCCCATCTTGGATTCCCCTAGGTCTCTAGTTTTCAGAAATGTACAGGTTTGGTAGGTTTCCCTAGGTGGCGGCTGAGCTACAGGCCAAAATCTACAGGTAGGCACTTTGCTAAAAACAGGTCTGTTTTCTGTGATGTGTCCACGTTGCGCTTTGGGGCGTTTCCTGTCGCGGGCGCTAGGCCTACCCACACAAGTGAGGTATCATTTTTATCGGGAGACGTGGGGGAACGCTGGGTGGAGGGAAATGTGTGGCTCCTCTCAGATTCCAGAACTTTCTGCCACAGAAATATGAGGAACATGTGTTTTTTTAGCCAAATTTTGAGGTTTGCAAAGGATTCTGGGTAACAGAACCTGGTCCCAGCCACACAAGTCACCCCATCTTGGATTCCCCTAGGTCTCTAGTTTTCAGAAATGCACAGGTTTGGTAGGTTTCCCTAGCTGGCGGCTGAGCTACAGGCCAAAATCTCCAGGTAGGCACCTTGCTAAAAACAGGTCTGTTTTCTGTGATGTGTCCACGTTGTGTTTTGGGGCATATCCTGTCGCGGGCGCTAGGCCTACCCACACAAGTGAGGTATCATTTTTATCGGGAGACTTGGGGGAACATAGAATAGCAAAACAAGTGTTATTGCCCCTTGTCTTTCTCTACATTTTTCCCTTCCAAATGTAAGACAGTGTGTAAAAAAGACGTCTATTTGAGAAATGCCCTGTAATTCACATGCTAGTATGGGCACCCTGGAATTCAGAGATGTGCAAATAACCACTGCTTCTCAACACCTTATCTTGTGCCCATTTTGGAAATACAAAGGTTTTCTTGATAGCTATTTTTTACTCTTTATATTTCAGCAAATGAATTGCTGTATACCCGGCATAGAATGAAAACCCACTGCAGGGTGCAGGCCATTTATTGGCTCTGGGTACCTAGAGTTCTTGATGAACCTACAAGCCCTATATATCCCCGCAACCAGAAGAGTCCAGCAGACGTAACGGTATATTGCTTTCGAAAATCTGACATTGCAGGAAAAAATTACAGAGTAAAACTTAGAGAAAAATTGATGTTTTTTTCACCTCAATTTCAATATTTTTCTTTTTCAGTTGTTATTTTCTGTAGGAAACCCTTGTAGGATCTACACAAATTACCCCTTGCTGAATTCAGAATTTTGTCTACTTTTCAGAAATGTTGCGGTTTCTGGGATCCAGCATTGGTTTCATGCCCATTTCTGTCACTGACTGGAAGGAGGCTGAAAGCACAAAAAATCGTAAAAATGGGGTATGTCCCAGTAAAATGCCAAAATTGTGTTGAAAAATTGGGTTTTCTGATTCAAGTCTGCCTGTTCCTGAAAGCTGGGAAGCTGGTGATTTTATCACCGCAAACCCTTTGTTGATGCCCTTTTCAGGGAAAAAACCACAAGCCTTCTTCTGCAGCCCATTTTTCCAATTTTTTTAAAAAAAACGAAATTTTCACTGTTTTTTGGCTAATTTCTTGGCCTCCTTCTGGGGAACCCACAAAGTCTGGGTACCTCTAGAATCCCTAGGATGTTGGAAAAAAAGGACGCAAATTTGGCGTGGGTAGCTTACGTGAACAAAAAGTTATGAGGGCCTAAGCGCGAACTGCTCCAAATAGCCAAAAAAAGGCTCAGCACAGGAGGGGGAAAAGGCCTGGCAGCGAAGGGGTTAATATGCAGTTTTACTTTTATAATCTTTAACTTGTCTAAACCATGAAACAATGAAGGGAACTGACTTACTATTTCGTGATGAGCATTCATGTTATAATTCACTGAAATCAGTCCTATGTCAGCAGCTGTGTTGAAACTGAGCAAGTAGGCTCTTGCTGCTGTACCTTGAAGCATATGGATTGGTGCTTCTACTTTTGTTTTCTTATGTTTCACTGTCACTATAAACGAACCTCGATTCTTCATGGGGGTCGATGCAGCACAAGGTACACTTTGATCTTCGAAGGCATGAGCTTTGGTAATGGACACAGTTCACTATACTTTTCTTCAGGCTTTATATTTATCGAGGCACCACTATCGATAATGAAAGGTATTGAACAAACATTTATTTTCAATGTAATCTTTGGACAATGTTTGTTTGATTTTGTTACTTTGACATGTTGACTTTTCTTTGACTGATGTTTGTCCTCACAGGCAACCAGTCTGACATGCACATGTTTTTCTGAGGTAAGCATTGACATGGCACAAAAACTTTCTTCACTCTCACTTATTGAGGTGGAAGAACTGTTTGCCTCAACTGATGTTGCCGCTTGGCCTTGTGGTCGTGCGTGGAACGCTGTTTCTGAAACATTCTGGTGGCCATTTTGTCATCATGCCATGATGCGCTTTATTTTTCCTTCGCTCTGCACATCATCACAAAATGGTTCTCTTTACCACAGCCTTGGCATATCTCACCAACAGCGGGACACTTTTCTTCATGTGGAAACATAAATACACACCTGAAACACACCTTTTTGCGTGTAGATATCACTTTGTCTCCTTTGGTCATTTGTTTTGAATCTCTTTTCACACTCATGACTGACTCGCTCTGGACACCTCTGGCCTCCATGTCAGCAGCTTGTCTCTCAGCACATTCTTCAGCTCTGGCAGCCATTGACACTCACTCCAGACTAGAAGTTTCTCTCAGCATTTGTCGTCTGAATGAATCAGACAAGCATCCATCGATCAATGCCTCATGCCTTCTTCATCATTAAATTAATTGAACTTACAGTGTTTGATGAGCGTGCTGAGTCTTTCCAAGAATTCATTGATTGTTTTGCCAACTCATTGACGCTTTGGTCAGAAAACATATAGTTAATAGTCAACATTTAGTACTGTATTAAGCTTGAGATTCAACACATTCTTAATCTGGTGGTATGTTACTTGTCAGTTCTTGGCATTTTCTTTATGATTTTTTTCACACCATCACGATTTTTGACATATTTGATAATCTTCCTGTTATCAGTCTCTTCAAGTGCATCTATGAAATCTTCAAGTGTCTCTATCCATGCAGTCCATTTATTGCCAATATTTTGCTTTTTGGCAGTGTCTAATGGTGGTGGTGGTTTGAGGAAGGTAGCAGCATTATAAACCAGTGTGGAACTCACGGACGTTGAGAGTAGCGCACTCCCTGGCTCTGTCAAATGATGAAGTTAATGCAAATCCTGTTTGAAGTCTTCCAACAAGTGAGTCTCAGGACCATCTTTAATGTTGATGGGATGGTATCTTCTTTATTAGTCACCATCTTCAAGTTTCACAGATCTAACTGTTGCCTTCAATCTTTGTGCTCTAGGAAGACGTATGAAGTTGTTCTGTTAGCTTGATGAGCAACCACTTCCGGTACGGACAGCTCTGTAAGCACAACCCGGAGCACTTCTCCTTGAGCCACTTTGGTGAATACGTGGCATGATGACTCTCTTTAGCGGGTTCAGTAAGTTATCTATTTTATTATTTTTATACTTCAGTTTGTATTGTCTTATGCCTGGTTGAATCCGCCTTCAGTATTAACACTCCGTATACTGTATAACTTGATTTTGCGTAGCAAGGCAGTACCTTTTTGTAGGATCTTATTCACACACTTCACACCGGCTTGAGGTGCACTTTGACTCTAGATATGCCAGCACTTCGACGAAGGCACACATAGCACGCACATGCAGTTTGCTGGGACCAAGTCAAATTCTCCAGGACAGCACTTTCTTCTTCTGGTTACTTATCCCCTATCTCTTCACCAGTTGTAGCGTCTTCCCCAGCCTCGTACCCGCTGAATGACTAGGCCACACACGAGCTGTAAATCACACATACTTATTCCTCTGCGTGTACCTGTGAACTTCAACATTATAAACCAAGCTTTTTTTACATTCTATCCTAGTGATTAAGTCACACTGATACGGAGTCCTCAGGGAGTCCGAAAAGTTCAGTCCTAAATGATGCAAGACACTACAGATCAGTGTTTCATGACAGACTTTATGAATAAAGAGGACGCTTTATGAGACAGCAGGCAAATTAAGGATGCAGGACTCTACAAAGGATCAACATTACTTGCATGTAAAGGGTCAACAGTCTGTGAGATGCTACGCTACCACTTGACCACCACTGCAGCAAGGACAACCAATCACATCAGGGGTTGCAAGCTTATAACAATGGCTGGGCACAGACCTTGAAAGGAGATTCTGCCAATGCTGAAGTGGATGTCTTTTCACGTTTGGCTCACAGTATTAATTATAAAGAGAGGTGGGATCTATTTTTGACACCTCTGGTTTGACATGGTGAAAGACAGAGGGCGGGTACATCTTCTCCAGAAAGTGAAAGTGTACTGCCTTCATTTCTGTGGCTTGAGAGTGGGGACACACACTGAAATTCAATGAAAACTTGGTTAGTAAGGAGCTGCCAATTAGACTTCCTGAGCACTGCCCTTTGGTAGATGGTAAGTCTGAGGAGTGGAACTGTAGATTCTATTGTGTAAGATGAAGGGGCGCCCAGCTTTTTATCTTCCTTGACCACACTTTCAGTTGGCCTGTCAGCCAGTGCAAACCCTCATACCTTTTTGTGTCTTTGTTTTGAGTGATGCAGGTTGGAGACTACCCTGCATCACTACTCAAACGCTGTGTCTGAAGAGCAGTGTGGAAAAGGCATTTGAAAAGAGAACCACTTCTAACTAGTTTTATAGCACATAGACCTTAGGAACATTTATCACCCTGGTTTTAAAGCACGCCCAGAATGAACACAAAACCAGGCACAGACCATAAAATCGAAACAGAAAGGATGGCAAAGATTAAGACATCCAAAACAATGGGAACAGGAGGTAACACACCCGAACAAAGATAACATTACCACTTCACCGAGGACACATAAACATGCTTTAAAAGCCAACACCAATTTAATTTGGGCAGAATTTGTTTTTTTTTATATCCTTGTGCTAGTCAAAAAAGGGCAATTATTCAGATTCTACTTAGAATCACAACCACTCTAATTCCAACAAGTACTTTTCAGTGCCTTAATGCTGGTACGGTGTGGCTACCAAAAAGATTTCGAGTTGAGCTTACTGTGCTATTAAATACAATAACTCAGAGTGTAGTACTTTTTTTTAATAACAGGTTTTAAAAAAGCATTTTCAGTGTGCCTCACAAGCACAGTCTTGTGTGTCTGATCCCTGCACCTAAGATGCAGTGTCATGAGTTTGTCCCATGTACCTTATATACAGTCATTTCTATTTGTTCCCTGCACCTTACACGCACAGCATCATGTCAGCTTGTCCTTTACATGCACGCCACATTTATGCCTGCTCATTGCACTGCACATCCTATGTGTTGCACCCCACATTAATTGTCATACAAGTTTGATCCCTGCACCTCACATGCAGTGTCAAGTCTGTTTGTTCCTTGCACTTCACATGGAGTCATGTCTGCCTGCACCTCATATACATAGCTCCCTCTCTCTGCTTTTTATCTTCAGCTCTCATATGGACCTGTTTCCAGCACCTCACATTCAGAGTGGCATTTCAGTCTACTCCTTACACCTCAGATTACAGCTGTCTACTCCTTGCACCTCACCTGCACACTGTTTCTGTCCCTGCACCTCATAAGCCCAGTTCCAAGTCTGCTTTTCTCAATGCCGCTTTCTCCATATATACCTGAGGCTGTACCCCACACAAAGTGTACAGCTCTCTGCCCCCTTCTGACCACTATTTATAGGACGCATAGCTGCTTGTCTGTACGGCTTCTGTACCTCACTCGCACAGATCACTATGACTCCTCCCTCCACCCTACAGGCAAAAGCCTCATTATCCGACACCCTCAGCCTTGTCCCACACACATATATTTCATCTACACAGCCCTGATTACAAGAACAGCTCCTTTTTTAAGAACACAGTGCTTTCCTTGCACAGGCAACCATGTATAAGCAATGTATAAGTACTAGTCCCACTGTGAATCAAGATGGAAACTTTAACCCCCCCTCAACCTGGACCCATGACTGAGGCCTTGCCCGAAGATCAGACCATCAAGAAGGTTTTGCTGTGGTTATGTTCAAGGAAGGTCACTTAGACGTTTCTGACATTTCGAGCACACTAATAACACTCCTAGTGTACCTTGCCAGCGGGAGACATTGCTTTTTTAGGTTGAGCCTAGACAGCGCGCATGCACTGTGTGCAAGACCTGTTGGAATGAGTAAAGGACTTTGCTCCCGCCAGCCGCTGCCTGCCGCTTACCATAGGTTGAAGGCAGTGTCACTCTTATTTGCTGCCTCCTAACTGGGTTGGCAGCCGATACATCACTTCCTGTTCTTGACCGAGGAGCACCGGCCAAGTACAGTTTAAATACGCCTGGATTGTTTTTATGTTGTTTGGACGGACTATTTTTTTAAATTGTTTCCTGCCTCTTGTGTTTGTCAGTAAGCACTCGTGTTCACGTGCGCAGTTCATTTTCTGCGTTTGCCCTTCACTTATAACCTACTTTACATAATCAGCAAATAAATGTAGTTGTGTGTGTGTTTTGTACATTTTGTTGTGCCTTTATATAGCATGAAATCGACCCAGGTATTGAATCCTAAACAGTGACTCTACTTGCACAGCGGGAGAGCCGATACTACAATATTCACTGCACTCGGGGAAACTCACCCCATAATGTTTTGCAGACATTCCTTTTACAACACATTGTTGCTCACAATTCAGCCTGTGTTATGTTGCCATAACCCACCACCAAAACATTCAGAACAATGTGCTCTTTCTGTCCTGGCCATCTTCTGGGTAACACTTGGTTAGAGGGGGCCCCAAAATCATAACTTCTTCCACCATTCAATGTATATTTAAGCTCTCTTATGGTTGGATGTTTTGTCTTTACAGCTGAGAGGAGTTTGTGTTATAAGGGCCTTGTTTGTAATAATATTCTGACAGTCCTGCTAAGCCTGCAAATGTGTAATGCACTAGCCTCTCCAGGGGCTGCGGGATGATAACTGCTCAAAGGCACAACTAACTTGGTCGAAAGCTACACTTGATATTAGGCAAAAGGCATATGCTGCTTCAGACCTGGAATATCTCCAGCAGTTGCATAACAACACTTCAGGCCCCCACCCAGTTAAGAGCTGTCGGCCTTTATTAAGCCACTTGCACAGGAGATACAGTGTCGTCAGAAGAACTTCTGGAAGCGTTCTGTGACAATGTACTCTGAGTGCTTTTGGCTCCACAGGGACATCTAGAAACGACCATTGGTACTCAACTTCTGTTGACTCTACACGGACATCTAGTCACGACCACTGGACTGCATCTTCTGTTGTTGACTCTACAGGGTCATCTAGTAACAACCTGCGGCACTGCACCCTTGTGCCGCTGAATCCACAGTTAAATGTTATTTAAAAGGCCTGGTAGGCCTGAAAATGTGTAATACAATATGCCCTCAACTGGCTGATTATATGGTTGCACTGCAATGTGCTTTGTCATTCTTTTTTCATGTGGTTATGCCCCCTAGGGGGTGACTATGGTTACATGACCATGTTTCTACGAAATGCTATTTTTAATGTGGTGCTCTGCAGGGGCTGTTCGGACCAATACCATCTAATGCCAAGTGTATGAAGGAATGCAAACAAATAGTTTATTTCTGATAAAGGTTTAATGTGCTACATGGCTAAATATTTCATCCATTTCACTGATGACCTGGTACTTCTCCAGCTGTTTCCAGGTTTGGGGAACATTCTGAGCTTCGGACATTAGAAGAACTTCTGGCAGTGTTCTGTGACACTGTACTCTGAGTGATTTTAGCTCCACAGGGCCATCTAGCCCCAACTAGTGGTATTGCACCTTCTGCTGTTGACTCTACAGGGACACCTAGCCACGACCAGTGGTACTGCACCTTCTGCTGTTGATGCTACAGGGACACCTAGCAAAGACCAGTGGTACTGCACCTTCTGCTGTTGACTCTACAGGGACATCTAGCCATGACCAGTGGTATTGCACCTTTTGCTGTTGAATGTACAGAGACATCTAGTAACAACCTGCGGCACTGCAGCCTTGTGTCGCTGACTACACAGTTAAATGAGTAATACACTATGCCCTCAAGGGGCTGATTATATGGTTCCACTGCAATGTTCTTTGTCATTCTTTTTTCATGTGATTATACCCTCTAGGGGCTGACTATATGGTTACATGACTATGTTTCTTCCAGATGCTATTTTTACTGTGGTGCACTCTAGGGGGGTGTTCTGACCATTACAGTCTAATGCCAAGTGTATGAAGGAATGCACAAACAGAGTTTACTTCTGATAAAGGTTTAATGTGCTGCATGGCTAAATATTTATAAGGTCCCAAAGGTGAGATTGTCATTATTATTTAAAAACGCCAACAGCTCTAACTCTTGCTAATGCAAGAACTATTGCATTGCAAATGCTTGTGTTAAGGAAGGCAGAGGTGGTCAATGAAGTTCAGACACATAACGCCCCCCAGGACGGTGTCCGAGCAGAACAGGCTCTTTGCCAGTTAACAAGGTCCTTCAATGACAGGTCATAAGGCACTTCCTTCTTTGACACCTCAGGGAAACTTCACTTGCAACCTGCAGGCTCTTTCTCTTTCAACTCAACTGAATGGGACCACATAGGCTCCTTAACTGATGGCTACTTGCCCCACAAGCCATGACCTCAATCTCCAGCAACTTCCAGGCTCCTACACACAATATTTTTGATGCTTGCACATTTATTTTTGCATCAAACATGTGGTAGAACTCTATGCATTTGTCTGAGTTCTCTTTTCTTTCCCACGTACTATAAATAATGAGTCATGGCCACCCATAAATGATCTGTAGGCCTTGCAAGGGGTATGGAAAGCAGTAGATATATACCCAATACAATAAAATTAGCAAAGTGAAGTCAATTGGCTTTTGCCAATACTCGTTCAAACTGGTCTGTAAATCATTCCCATCTGTGCATTCTATTTTGTAAACCAAAGGGCTGCATTTAGTGGAACACAAAGACACATGTACGCACATTTTGCATTAATATATGTATCCAACAATGGCAGTGCGGCAGAAAGGATTTTCCAGATGCTCGCTTGTGAGTTGACCATGGGCCAAGAAAATACCATTATAAAGATTCTAGCATGTTTTAAGAAATATCCGCCCGCACCCTTTACTGAAATCTGCAATAGCAGATGCACCTACCCAATGCCTCTACAATTGCCAGTTAATCAACCTGTCAATATCATTGACATGTTGGACAAATATATGAGCACCATCAAAAACTTTCATACTCTACTAGACATCAAGTTGACAATATGAGTGAAAGGAGTAACTGAGAAAAATAAAACCATGCAAAGTTTCCATAACAGACACAGCACATAGTCAATACAGCACACTTGCACTTCAATCTGAAATGAAGAACTATTCACATCTGACAGGCAGCCCAGATAATTTCCCCAAAGCATGGACAGATACGCACATTGCTCTCAGATACAAAATAGGAACTACCTGGACCCCAGCAGGTACAGAGTTATTTGCTCACATAGCAGTTTTGGAAAGATACCTTGCACCATCCTAAACAAAACAAGCATTCGCAATGCAATAGGTCTCGCATGTACTTGAGTTGGAGCTATTGGCATTGTAGATGCATAAGTGGCCTTTTTTTGTCCACATTAATTGGTCAAACCTGCTTCATATTTTGGTACTTTCGGCCACATAATTCCAGTGGCCCTGCCTATAACTAAAGGGCTAGTAGGTCTACTGGAATATTTTTTAAACAAGTCCCTTAAAGCACAAGCTACTCCCAGGTGCAAAACATATTTACTTGGCAGTTAGTACAGGCAACATTGCACAAAGAGCAATGAATAAATAATTGTACTCCAAGAATGCATGCTTACTGGGTCACTGTCCCTTTACTGCAGTCTGGGAAATCGAACAAAACACCTATTAATTTTTACACGCTTGAGGAGAGCCACCTCACATGATATTAATGATCCTCAGTCAGTCTTGAACTGAAATATTAGTTATAAAATATTGACCATTGTACAGCATAATCAACTGTAAGCTCTCCTCAAGGATATTTTTATAAATACACGCACTCACAGCTCAAGGTTCACAGACTCAAACGTGTGTAGTTCATCTAGTAAGGTTTCTACTTTGTATTTGCAGGTAGCATCAAGTTATAAAAATAAAACTACAAGTCCCAGAGTAAAAAGCTGAAACAAACTAAATGAGCAAATCAGCATCAAACTAAGGAGCTAGACAACTCTACGAATACTACTCCAAGGGCTGGTTTCCAGCTTGTATCACGTAATAAAACTAAAACTACAATTCCCAGAATGAATGTGTGTGCTGTAAAGAATGCGCACTAAGCAGATCACTGCGATTATAATGTCAAAATATCAAAATAACTCTCCCCAAAAACTCTTTTTGGAGAGAGAACATACTTTTGTCTAGTGGAAGTTTGGACTTATTATAAGGGAGCGCAGACGGTTAATGTTCTTTCTGGAGAGAGAACGTACGTCTAGTGGAAGCCTGGACTCATTATAAGGTAGCGCACAGGGTTAATGAACCTGCTGCAAAGAACGTGTACTAGGCAAATCACAAAGTGCATGCAATGCAAAATGTCAAAATAACTGGTGATTTTGTTCTTTCTGGCGATAGAGTGTACCGTTGTCTGGTGGAAGCTTGAAGTCCTCATAAGGTAGCACACAGGGTTAATATGCCTGCTGCAAAGAACATATACTAAGCAGATCACAGTGCATATAATGTAAAAACGATACCGCTGACCAAGTTTGCGCTCCTAGCGCTTTGAGTGCCATGGCAGCCAAGAGAATGTACTTTTGTTCAGTGGAAGCTTAGGGCCATCACAAGGTAGCGCACAGGGTTAATATAACTGCTGCAAGGAATGTGTATGTAGCAGATCAGAGTGCATATAATGGAAAAACAATACCGCAGATTGAGTTCACGCTCTGAGCGCCATGGCAGTCAAGAGAATGTACTTTGGTCTAGTGGAAGCTTGGAGTCATCATAAGGTAGTGCACCAGGTTAATATGCGTACTGCAAAGAATATGTACTAAGCAGATCAGAGTACATATAATGTAAAAACAATACCACCGATCAAGTTTGCGCTCTGAGCGTCATGGCAGCCACGAAGCACAGACAAAAGAAAAAAGCAGTTTGCCCACACTAAAATAGATCAGCAATCGTGCAATTATGCCTGTAACAGGGTCAGTGTCCAAGGCGGTAACCAAACCAGCCCAATGAGGGGCAAACGTAGGGCATTTATCAATGACATCAAGTGATTTTTGAAAGGCAAGCCAAAGAATGAATGAAAGTGATGGGCGTGAAGTGGGCGTGGTTAAAAGTCCACAATATTTATAACAGGTCAAAGCGCTTGCGCGCTCAACCTAATAAACGTGTACGTCAGGGACCAATCTACACAGATGCCAAAAAGGATTTCTCGCAATCCACGAAACTTCCATCCACATGGACACCTTTTACACAACAATAAATTAATACAGAACAAACAAAGGGAAAACATTTGCATGCTTTAACGACTTCCAAAAAGTATGCAACTAATTTTGGCAGCAATAACTTTTTCGAAAACTCTCTTACAGTGGTATAAACGTTTTATCAATAGCAGATTGTCTTCTGTAGAACTGCTCACAATAACGATATACAACTCAAGTTTTGCACACCCAGTAAGAGCGCAGCGTGAAAATAAACACAAAAAGACACACTTCTTCATACGAGAGCAAAGAGCAGGACGCATGCTACATCAGCCCAATTCTTTTTAACAGAGACATCATTGAACTTGCAGTGGCCCTAGAAAAATCACTGGCTCGTGGACTATCAGTGGAATTTAAAACACTGAACTGCTTCTGCTTTGTAGATGAACGAGTTTTATCAGCAACAGAAAAAGACTTGCAACAGGACCTTAAAGCACTACTACTGCATCATATGGAGCCTGAAAATAAACACAAAACCGAAACGAAGAATCCCGAAGAAACAAGCATTGACAAAACCAATAGGTCTGGTCTATGCGACAGCTATTGGTTTTGACAATGTTTTGCAACCATGCTGTACAACAGTGTGGCTGTGCAGCATGGCTAAATGTTAGAAAAAACACTATGTGGCGACCAGTGCTGCCCTCGCCATAGTGTTTATTTTTATAAACAACACGGACAATGGGAGTGTAAAAAAGCTCTGTGACACGATCAGCACTGGCCACACCACAGCGTATCTTTTCTTTTGGAGGGTGGGGAGAGGGCAATACAGAAAACAGGCGGGAGAGTGGCTAGTGAACAAGCAACATTGACAACCACGAAGCAACACAAACAATGCAAGATTGGGAGGGAGGTGGCACCATGGAACAGCATGAGGATGGAAGCCGTGCTTAATTTGAGCCGGTGGTTTGGGGGGGAGGAGTACCAGCACTTATATTTGCAGGAAGCTGCAAAGAGAACTGAAGGGCCAGTGAGTGGTTGTGAATGGATTAAAGAGGCCCAAAATGGTTTTAGAATTACGCTGCCTCAGAAAACGTATTTGCACATTTATTTGCAGTGCGCTGTGTGTTTCAGAAGAGCTTTGGGTACCAACCAGTTTTTATTGCAAACTAAGCTCTGGGTGGGAGAGAACAAGCAACATGACCAATGAGAGCAAACAAGCAACACGGACAAGGGGAGGGTGGAGAAAACAAGCAACACCAACGACAGGAGAAGAAGAAAAAACAAGCATTGGCAAAGCCAATAGGTTTCACCTCTGCCAAATCTATTGGTGTTGTCAATGTTTTTAGACATTTTGCACAGCAGCACGAGCTGTATTGCAACATAGCTTAAGGTAAAAAAAAATATGTCCAGGTATCACCGAGACCTCTTTCACCAAACACCACTCCCTGCCCACACAAGCTTAAATTTAACCTTAGATGCACTTCGCTTTGGGATTAGGGGTCGTATACCCCCAGCTGTATTTAAAAAAAAATATTGTTAATCAGAATCAAAATTATATGCAGTAACCACAATCATATTCACAAAGTATTTACAGAGTTTTCAAAGGATGCCTAGCCTTAACAGAGTACGCTAATACAACCACATTCCTGTCACTGACTAAAACAGTTTGTTCCTGCGTACCCAATGTTGGTGGTTGTGAATGAGATCATTGTTTTCCTACTACCCCAAACCCTGCCCCTCCTTACGCTACGAATCCCAGGGATAGGATCTCCATCAGGGTGTTCTCATACCTTCTAAACTGGATTGCTGTGGAGAGGGCCGCCTGCCCGCTAGGATACCTACCTCAGGCACCCCCGCCACCCTCAGACTTCACCCCCCCAAGGGCCAGTGCTCGCTTCAGGCCTTCTGCGCATGCGCGGGTGTTTGGCCATAGGGGCCAGATGCCAGCGACCGCTTGCAACCCCCATGCTCCTGTATGTCGTCCCCACTTCCCAGCCAGCACCCCTTGGAGGGTCCAATTAGCTTGTCACCCAATTTTTGTAATAAAAAGGTACCCGTTTATATTCCCAGTCATGATCTCACCCCGCCCACCATCGTACCCAAAATACGACAAATTAATAAACTATACCTGTCCAATTCTACCACAAATCAAGTCACCTGATAAAAACAAATCGTTAGCATGTAAACCACAATTGAACATTCAGAGCATTCCAATTTAACAGTAAGAAAAAGAACTAATTCAGTAGAGACTGACGCCCAACAATGGGGGGAGGTAGGTGGGTAATTCTTTTTGTGGTCACTGGGATCCCCTGGTCCAGTCGGCGAGCGTGAGTAATAGATGCGCTTGCCTCCTGCGGCCGCCTTATTAAGGACTGCCCTGTGACGTCACTGTTGTGCGCGACCCAAGAAGCACAAATAGTGCTTCCGGGGCCGCGGACCCTTTTCAGCCAATTGTCTGCAATTTTGTTGTGGTTCGGGGCAGGGGAGCCTGCCGCTCCCCGAGCCCCCACCCCCATGGTCTTCGGCCAAGCGCCGCCGCCATAAGTGGGGCCCCCCAGATTGGGGTGGCCCCATGCATGTGGCCAAGTATCGCCAAGGCCTATTACCACCAAACACCACTCACCGCCACCCCCCCAGCTTAAATTAAACCTTAGATGCACTTTGCTTTGGGATTAGGGGTCGTAAACCCCCGGCCGTATTTTTCTTGACAAAATATTGTTAATCATAATCAAAATTATATGCAGTAACCACAATCATATTCACAAAGTATTTACAGAGTTTTCAAGGGATGCCTAGCCTTAAGAGAGTACCCTAATGCATCCACATTCCTTTCACTGACTAAAACAGTTTGTTCCTGGGTACCTAATGTTGGTGGTTGTGAATGAGATCATGACTGTTTTTCTACTACCCCAAATCCTGCCCCTCCTTACGCTATGAATCCCAAGGGTAGGATCTCCATCAGGGTGTTCTCATACCTGACAAACTGGATTGCTGTGGAGGGGGCTGGCCTACCGGCTAGGATTCCTACCTCGGGCGCCCCTGCCACCCTCAGACTCCACCACCCCAAGGGCCAATGCTCGGTTCAGACCTTCTGCGCATGCGCTCCTGTATGTCATCCATACTTCCCAGCCAGCACCCCTTGGTGGGTCCAGTTAGCTCCTCACCCAATTTTTGTAATAAAAAAAGGTACCTGTTTATATTCCCAGTCATGATCTCACCCTCCACATGCCCACATCGTTGATGAACCATGTGGTCTTCCCCTCCCAGAAGAGGTCACGTACGCTGAGATAGCCACGCAAATATATGCTTTAAAAACATTTCATAGCCGACTCGCGAAAGATAGACTCCGTCCTGCAGGAAAAACCTGTCTCCGTTAATGCAGCCATGCAAGACCACAGCCAAACTTGGGGTCCGACGACCACCTTCCAATTCTCTTAACAGCTGTTCCAGGGAATCCCATTGCCACAGCCGCTGTGGCTGCCCCTATCCTAAAGGAGTGAGTGCCAAAATCTGAGTCATCCAAACCCTCTGCCAGAAGGGAGCACTTGACCACCTAAAAGAACTGGTACCGAGTAAGTGGCGTGCTGTCTGCATGCACCAAAACTGAACCCCTCTCCCCTGGAGCGTTAGGAAGACCTCTAAGTTCCATATAGGGCAACATGCGCTACACGGGGCTGTATGTAATAGGATATGGTCCCCTTTTCCATCTTGATCCGTCTTAGCGCAGGGAACGGTGATCACCAGACACCCAGACCCCTCTGGTCAATGAATATCCACCAACTGCAGTTCCCTCGAGGTGTCTGTTTTATTGCGCGCAACCAGTTTACCCAATCTAAAAGCCCCATAAAAGGGAAGGGTAAAGACTGACTTAAATAAGGGGACCTCCCAAGGAGAAGTACAAACACGATCCAAAGCGACTAGCAAGGCCCCCAACTTTGCCACTTCTATGGGCCGCCTAGAATCTGGCTTAGAGCCCTGAACGCGCTGCCATCCCTTAAGGGCCCTTCTCACCAAAAATGAATTTGTACCATCAGGCACCCCCCACAGTTGCGCAAAGAAAGAAATAGCAGCAGGGTGACGCCTGGCGCATGCAATTGACTTCCCCTCAGCCCTCAAAAATTCTAAAAATGCCAAGATTGAAGACAAATCAAAACGCGTTGATGATACCACCCCACCCTTGAAATTAATATTTGCTGCAAATGCTCCCTGATAAGCCTTCTGCGTTGTGGGTGCTAAGCTGGCTGCCATGAGGTCCAGCATTCCTTGGCACCAATTTGCCACAAATGTTCTGGAAAGGGAGTTAGGAACTCCTTCACTCCAGGGAGGTAAGACCTGAAAACCTGCATCTTAAAATGGGACAGTGCGGCAGAAGAGTTATTCAACACATCAGGTACGTGTTTAGCTCTGAAGGTCACATTCAACCTTAAACACAGTAATACTATCTCTTTCAGGAGCCTTAGGATCATCTTGCACCTAGCTGCTTACTGGTTAATGCTCTCAACCACTGACATGTTATCTGACCAGAAAATCACAGACTGATTATGAAATCCCTCTAGCCAAATAGACAAAGCCACTAGAATTGGAAATAGTTAAAAGAAACCAATATTAGCTAATAGGCCCTGCTGGACCCAGTGTAAGGGCCATCGCTGAGCACCCCATGCTTTACCAAATATAGCCCCAAAGCCTTCGCTGCATCTGTGAAAAGGCCCAATTCCTCATTGGACCTAGGCGGACTGGATCACACATTTCGCCCCATTAAAGTCACGTATCATATCTTGTTTGACTTCATTGGAAAGTCTGGTGTGATGATGCTTGACTTTCAACCCTGACATGGCCTGAGCAATTGACCGAGAAAAGTGGCGCCCCATGGGTATGATTTGCAGCGCAAAGTTGAGGTGTCCGACCAAGCACTGCAACTGATGAAGTGTCACCTTCTGTGCCCTCAAGCAAGACCGCAACGCATGTGAGAAAGATACCACCTTCTCCCAAGGCAATCTAGACACACCTCCCACTGAATCCAACTCTATCCCCAGGAATTCAATCAAGGAATAGGGGCCCATCGTCTTTCCTTCCGCAAGTGGAACCCCGAACTCCCTCATAAGTTTTTTTAAGACATCCAAAGCACCAGCACACCGATTAGATCCAGAGGGACCCAGGAAAAGGAAATCATCCAAGTAGTGTAGAACCCACCTATGCCGCAGCCTGTCCCTAAACACCCACTCCAAAAATGTACTAAACTTCTAAAAATAAGAACATGACACAGAGCAGCCCATAGGCATACACCTATCAAATAATACTTTCCATCCCACTGGAAACCCAACAGATGGAAGTCCTCTGGATGCAACGGCAGCAATCGAAATGCAGATTCTATGTCAGATTTTGCCATCAAAGCCCCAGGCCCCAGCTCCTGTAGCATTTGAATTGCTTGATCCAAAGAAGCATACATAACCGAACACAATGCCCCATCAATGGCCTCATTCACCGTCTGCCCCTTTGGAGCAGACAAATTGTGAATCAGGCAGAACTCCCCTGGTTCTTTCTTGGGGACTACCCCTAAAGGAGAACAAACAAAGCCCTGCATGGGAATTTCATCAAAAGGCCCTGCCACCTGCCCCAAATCCAGTTCCTTTTTTTTACTTGCCAACCCGGGGTTGGATCGCAGAGACAGCTGCACTTACAATGGGGCGAGCCAACATAGACCTGAGCCAGTATTCTGAAATTGTCCTTAAAGCCCAAATACAACACCTGCGCACCTGCTTGGTTGGGGTAAACGTTAAGCCAAGGGACCATAGCCAATAGATTAACAGGGGATGGAGCCTTAACAAGAAAGGATACTGTGTGACCCGTGCACCCCGACTAGTCAGTCTTGTTTCTTGGCACCTTTATCTCGTGATTTTTTAAAACACTTGAATTCTGGGTGGGAGGCCTGGCCACAAAAGGAACAGCAGTGTTTAAAGCGGCATGTCCCGGGGGACCGCGAGCAAGCGCGCCGGTTGAAATCCCAGCATGCCCCCCTCTTGGCCCCAGTAACCCCTGAGGCTCCTGAGCCCATCCCTGTAGTCCCACAAAAGGGCTGGTGAACTGGCCCCTGAGTGCGATTGGTATAACGCAACCAAGTGATTAAGTGTATCTGATCCCATGCCAACGAAGGCTGATATGCCTTGATTCTCCTGAATTCCTTATCGTGTTCTTTCCATGCCGTTTCTCCATAATCATCATGCGCCCCAACGATCCTGTTCTGGTAGCAAGCTAACTGAGCACCCACTCTTTGCAATGCCTCACCTCCTCATTCTCAGCTTTGTCAACCAGTAAATCAAAGATATCGATATAAGCCTCCTTCCAAATCTTCTCCCTCACCTCAGCTGGTACATGTAGCCCTAACTGTTCATGCTTCGAGCAAAAATCCCCCAAGTCCGTAAGGGGTGAAGCGTGACCAGTAACTGCACTTGCAGTTCCCCGGGCCACCAATATCATTGCTGTAGAGGTAACCACAGATGGGGAATTAACTGCTTGGTTTGCGGATGCGCCCGACGCAGAAGTAGCCGGTTGTGCTGTGGATGCCGCAGCAGGGGTCAACTGGTCCCCCCCTGTAGGGGTTGAGGACAAGGAGCAGGCCCCCTGCACCCCGCTAGTGTTTGACTCTGGCCCTTTTCCCCGAGACCCCTTGTCACTCTTTGCAGTGCCCAACCTAGAAACCAAACGTCGACCTGTTCCCTAACAAATCCCTCATTAGCCCCTGACAATGGGCTCCCCACTACATTGGTGGACAGCAACCCTACCTCAGACAGCCATGGCAACACCGACGCCAACTGCCCCGCAAGATCCCGCTGACTGGGTTCCCCCTCACCAAACGCCCCAGTGTCCCTACCCAAATGTGTTTTGTGGTACGACTGCAACACCCGCAGTTTGCGCTGTCGCCTGACCCAGGCCCCCACTCCTGGGTTGCCCCGTACCCACAACCGGGGGATGCACTAACCTCAGGCTGCGACAATGCTAGATTGACGCTGTCCCCAACCTGCGCAGCGGTGGCCTCCGTCCGCCTCTGCCCTTAGCCTTCCTCTGCCCGCGCACCCTCTTCGAGGCTGGGGGAAATGCCTAGCTAGATGGTATTCCTGCCCGCCAGGGCCCATCCTCACTAAAACACACTCCCTCCCCTGAAGAAGACGTCTGCGCATTCAAGGATGCTATGGCCTGGTCCATAGCGTCCAGCCTCAAGGAGCTCCTCCGTTGGCGACCGTTTGACAGCCATGCTCAAAAAACACATGCAGGAACCCCCCCCCCCCCCCACGGAACACTAGATTGGGCAAACCAATAAATAGGCCCCTACAAGGAACTCCCAAAAACAGGTAATCAATCTTCCTGCCCATACGGGACTCCCCCTGGCAAACAAGCACCTAATCTAAAGGCCCCCTTATCCTCAACTACGAATTAAACCCCCTACAGCTATATCTAAGGCCCCCCCTACACTCAACCACACTTTGTTGGGGCTCCTGCCCTACCTAGCAAGAAAAAACAGGGCTACTGGCACTCCCCACACAAAATTGGCCAGGAGGCTACTCACCTAGTATCCCAGGAACCCCACAGGAGCCGCAACCGAGATTAACCCAGGTCAGGGGAGCTTAGCTCAAACCTGTACAGCCCCCCGTGAGGCTTGCTGGGCCACTTGCATCGTCCTCCACTTGGGCGTGTTCCACGATGCATAACCTGCAAAATAAATCAAGAAAAAAGGAAAAATGCAGAAATTAAAAGCCTCTGGGGCCCCTTGGTCCAGACGGCGAGTAAGAGACTTGCTCGCCGACGGCAGGTGCCTTATTTTGGCCGGCCCCATGACGTCACTGTTGTGCACGACTTTGGAAGCAAAAACAGTGCTTCCGGGGCCGTGGACCCTTTTCAGCCAATTGGCTGCAATTTTGTTGCAGGTGGGGGCCGGGGAGCCTGCCACACCCTGATCCCCACTCCCACGTTCTTTGGCCCAGCACCGCCGCCATAAGCGGGCCCCCCTGATTGGGGTGGCCCAGTGCAAAGTGCTTTAATATGGCCAGCGTTGACGCACTACGACACTGTGAAGAAAAAAAAATTTACACAGCAGTTCATGCGGCTGTGTAATAGGAGTCAAATGTGTGCAGTGTGGGGGACTCTGGGGTTAAGCAGCATGAGGGCAGGGAGTTGGGGGGACAAAATGGATGGGGGTGGAGGTAAATAAGGGCAGAGGTGGGTGGGTAGGTGTTTGAAGAAGAATGACATGAAAATTAATGCCCTGGTACGATTGTTCCTTTAACAACACCACAAAATAAAGGGTCACTGTGGTGTGTGTGTTTTCTTGACGTGTGGGATGTGTAGGGATGTTTAGTAGCACTTAAATAGGTACTGGCACTAAATCATCAAGGCACTAAATCATCAAGGCAAAATATGTAATTTAAAAACCTATTTAAAAACACTTGTTTTGTGAGATCTAATCATAACAAAGAGCTTCACTAACCAACTTCACCCGGAACAGCACTGCAAGATTGCTAATATGGTGACAGGTTTTATGCAAGGCAGATGCACAATCTGCATGAAGCCCCCTCCCCTCAAAAACACACACATGCACTTATTTTGAGAGGGAGTACACAAAAAATAAATATGGTTTAGACTCCTGGGTCAGTGACAGTGTGTGAAGCTCAACTTCTAGTGCACAGCAGTGTCCCAATGGGACTCCTGTGAGGAATCCATGAACTGTTGCTTGCTTGGTCTATCATCTGTAATCACATAATAGAGATTCCATTCATACATATCGAATTGTCTCCCTTTTTTAAACTCCAGCCACTAAAATGATATACATGTCAGTTAATTTTAGATTTAGCTATGATCACCAATCACATCAAACAGACAGCAAGTCAAAGGGCAAGATGCCACAAGATCACAAGAGAGTGTGCATTCATCAGTTCTAGACTCGTTTTTAACGGAGGTACAGGGAGATAAACACTGCTGAGATTCCAAGATTTGCCTCATACAATAGTGAGTTTAGGACTAGAGCCCTGTAGAAAAGTTTGATGATACAATTCACGACCTAGTGTTGACTAAAATTGTAAGTATAGAATAAATTATATGCACAGTGTGCTGTCCCTATTACAAGCTGCTGCAACCACCCCAGCCCAATCATTTTTTTTTCTGTAACCTCATTTCAAACTGAACCCCTACACCATGAATTGTTACACAGGTAACACCACACATGGGAGATACTCCAAACACAATAAGTGCCCACTCCTTATGATGAACTGATTTACTCCTTCAGCAAATACCTATTCACAATGGCTTGAACTCTTGTGTTAACTGCAAATTGCTTTATAACAGAGCACTAATGAGAGAAAGAAAGGATTGTATGCCAAAGTATCGTAATAAAAATATTATCTGGCAAAATATTGTGGCCTAAAGGTTTTTTACAACAATATAGCTCCACTGGGTGTAAATTTTATACTAATAACTCCTATTGAGTGATATTTCTGACAAACAAAATTTAGGGCACAATATATTTGTGACAGACTACATTCAACGGCACTGTATTCTAGCTCTACAGCAGAGAAAGAAAGGGAAAGGAGGGAGAAAGAAGGCAGCAGTAGGGAATAGGAGAGGGTGATAGCTAGTGAGAGAGAGAAAGAGCCACACACAGGAGTGTGCGCTGATCGTCCTTCACAGAAAGGCGAATTCCTGAAAGATGGCACCGCCAGGCAACCAACCAGACTGTTGCCTGTCTATGCCTCTGGGGAGTGCAGCTTGGGAAATCAATGTTGTCCCCCTCTGGGTTGGGAAACAAAAACGTATTTGTTGCAGACTACAAGCGGGCAACTGCGGGGAACCTGGTGGCCGCAGTCTTGGAGCACGTTCCCAGGCCCTGGCAGCCGTCAGTCTGAAAACAAAAGCAGATCACGCTGCCTACCTCACCTGCCAAGTGCTCAAGACACTTAGCCCAGGTGCCGATTACCTGCTCTGCCCTGGGACTTCCTCCGCCTTTATTCCGAAATAATTTGGCTGATGAGTGAGAAAGGATAGTTTACAAGAACAAATGACAGAGCTGAGCTGGGTATCAATTATGAAATGCTCCAATTGTAACTAGCTGCTGCGGAGTTGGGTTAAGAGGCAAACGAAGTAGGCTGAAAGCAGGGGTGGGTCTGAATGGCAGGGGTGTAAAAGCATGGTCGAGTTTGCGCTACATAAATCTGCCACAAAAAAAGGACTGGGAAGAGGCAAGACAGGGGAGGACTTTGCATAGAGCACCTGGAGGGCAACAAGGCGGCACATGGGTTCGCCGTACTGGCTGTGCACTGTTGATGGTATTGTGGCTGTTTAGTATTGTCACAAAAAATTGTACCTGGCGAGTAAGTATTCAGTGGAATTACAGTCTCGGCAGCCAATTTTAGCGGCCCGAAGGAATACTTGGTCAAAACTCCACCAGATGGCAAAAGCAGAGCTGGACAAGCAGGAAGTGAATGCAGGGATCGACATGCACGGTGTTTTGGCCAATAAGGAGCAAGTAAACTTCAGTGACAAAGGAATGGATGAATGGCAAGTTTAGGTATGTATTGGGCCGGTTCTAAGCCCTTTTAAGAATTTTTTTAAACACAAAAGATTTTACAAGCACAGAGCACAAGTGTGCGCTGTGGAGGCAAAATTAAAAAAAAACAGTACCTCATTCACAGTGCAAGCAGCAGGACACTAGTCAAAATGAAGCAAAACAGTACTTGGTGTAACAAACAATGAGGAAGTTAAACCAGCACGCGCTGGCCAATCAAGGGAGAGCAAATAAAAGTGACAAAGTCAATGGATGATAAGTAATGGGCGGGCTCCAATCCCCTTTTAGTAACAAAGTATCTTACAAGCAGCAGCACATGTGCTGTCTCAGGAAAGTCCTAAAAATTTATAGCAGGGCAAATCCTCCAAGTTATTATATTGGGTTTCTTTGAACAGATGATTCTAACTTTAGTGTTACTTTTACATTTACCATTTTCTCTAATCAGCAATAACCTACACACAAATCAATTTATCCCGTCAAATTGGTTTAATAACAGTATTTCTACCATAATGGATACACCTTACTGTTGGTTATAGCACAGTGGGAACAGCTGTGTTGTTCTGTCAAATAACACATCCAAGTTGTTTGGTTGTTATAGTTCTGTCCATTCCCTTTTCAACATTATCACTCTTCTTGTATTCTTCTTTTCTCCCTTGCTCTAATTTTCCCCACTGTTATGTGATTGTTTTCAAGACAATATAGTTATGCAGCAGCACAAGGAAATAGATTCAATGTTTATTGGTTCTGTATTTTAAGACATAACATATTGACGTCACCATGGTGGTGTCTTTGCTCTCTCTGTTCATTCCACAACCCACCTACTGGCCTGAACTGATATGGCAACCATAACAGGACTGTTTCTCCTTCTTAACACCACACAAAGCAATTTGCTTATTGATTAGTCGTTCATACTATGTAAAAGAGAAGGACTTATTGGTTGGACTGTGGATTGAGTCCATATTCAAGTTAAGAGGAGGTCTTGCCTCTGCAAGAACCCTGGATTCAAGCCTGATGAATTACATTAACAAATTATCTTGTTCCAAGAAGGGCAACAGTGTTGATGGACTAATGTGATTTGAAGGGATTGATTGATCCATAATACATTTGGATCTATGTAATTTTATTAATATATTTCATTCATTTCATTAATATATACTTGAAAATAGTACACTGGTGTGTTTTTGTCTAACATTTGTAGGCTTTATAGTTGGATCTTTTTAACCAATTCTAATTTAATTTTTTAATAAATTCTCCATGAACACTTCTGTTTGAATGTGCTGCATTCTCATGCACTATTCATGTATTGAACCCCACCACCTTCTACCCACAAATGCCACTTCAAAACACAACAGCTTTAAATGTACTCCATCCTAGGATGGGTACTCCGAGGGAGGTGATGGCACACCCTGGATTTGTGTACTATTTACAAATGAAATTGAACACCTACTCCAGAATCCTTGGTAAACCATTGTTCACTACCTTGCTCAATGTGTGGGTCCTATTCTTGCCTAGTCTGTAGTGTGGGGCTGTGACTGTGACATCACCCTCTAAACCAAAGGTCTTCAAACGTTTTTGCTATGAGACAAAGGGGCTGAGAGTATGGCATAATTACAGGTGTACTTTTATGTAGCTCAAATGTGAGCAGTATATAAGAGCAAATACGTCACACAAAAAAAAACAAAAAATGACAACAAAAAAACTCTACCCCATATAATTAGGGTGTTGGGAGCCCTCATACTCCTGGATCCCAATGGAACTGTACATGATAGCTCTAGCCCAGAGTAACATGCTGCCTCTGTCTTTCCCTTCATGTCTGGCCATCACTCCAGTCCTGAAACAGACGCTCTGCCCTCTCAGAAAAAATGAGCCCCTAGGTGTTGCCCCACTTTGCAGAAGAAGTCCCTTCAGCACGAATGCTAGCAAGGTCCGGTGCCTCTTTAAGATAGTAAGACAGTCACGTTTCTGATGTAGTAGGCCCCTCAACCCCTTGGTATCCTTTGCCATGTTACCTGCTTCACTAATGATATCTACTACCTCATAAAACAGGCAGTGTCCTATGCGGTTTGTTAAAAACATGGGCCCGATCTTGTCCCAATTTCTTCTGTCATCTCTCTGAGGCTGAAGCTAAGGTGCTACAATATTCACCTCCCTTGAGCCATTGGTATGAGGCCAAAATATAACTGGCACAACAAGGTGGCACGGGTCCCTAATGCAAACAAGGAAGGATAGTCAAACAGCTATAATTGGGATTTAGTTGGCCCCCTCACATCACTGGGCCTCAGTATCACTGCAGCACCAATGATACCTACAGCCCTACGAAACAGGCTTCATCCTCTGAGCTTCAGGCCTTATAGGCCTGTGTAGTGGGCAGAGTAGGCTGTGTTTCCCCTTGTGGAATAACACAAAATGAAACAAAGCCCCACATCTCACTCCCTGAACCCTTTACCTAGTGTCCTGTGCCCTGTGTAATAAGGGTGGTCTGGGCTCTTATTCTTGTAAGGAAAATGGACCTCCACTCCCCTTTTTGCTAGCAAGACCGTCACAATTGGAGTGCAGTGGCCCCCTCAGTCTCAGTGCCACTGTGTCAGCTATATTAAAGGTAGTACTGGCCTTTTCATTTACTTAGCCACCATTTATTGCCACCTTCCTCAGCAAGAAATGACTAAGGTAAAAATATTAGAGTTAGACTAGTCTAGCGTCAAAATATATATCTGGAGTTAGGTTGGTCTTTGAATTAGCGTAAAAAAAATGATGCTAATTTAGCGCAAACAGTATAAATCTGGGCCTAAGTTAAAAAAAGAAAATATTATATATTTTTTCACCCCGTCCCTTTTCCCTCCTGCGAGCCATGACTGCGTTTGGTGCCTTGGGCTTGTCACGCGCCAACCCTCTCAGGGCAACCCGGTGCAGGAAATTGCTACTTAGGTCAGACTGGCCACGCAGCCAGGTAAAGTATGATATTGCTGTCATGTGCCTACACGCGCACGCATGTGATTTCCTGATGTCCCAAGCCCTTAGAGCAAACTGTTGAACCCTTGCGTCAATCTGAGCGGGCGTCCACTAGCCAGAAAAGCTGTGGCGGCCAAGTAGATGGAGAAGCATTTCTTGTATGGTGTACCCAAGGCCATTAACCTGGGGTCTTCTGCACCAGTCATCCTTGGTTTTGCCTGTAGACAGGCCACTTGTAATCTCTCTTACTGGAAACGAGAAAGGGAATCAGTTGCAGTGCTCTTTATGCCTTGCACATGACACCTAGGTAAGTCCATGTTGTTGTATAGACATACCCTGAATAATTCTCTTCTGAGCCCTAGCTTGATGACAATTTCACTGTCTGCATGTTAACTGCACGACTACCACATTGTCGTCAGACCAAAACACAACTTCTTTGTTCCTCAGTACCTCAGGCCATAAAATGAGTGCCAGTGCTATGGGGAAAGCTCCAGGACTGCTACTTTCTTTGTTATGCCCCCATGGTTAGTCCACTTTGCTGTGCACCAATGTCCCCCCCAATATGGTACCAAATCCTTCTCACCCTGAAGCACTAATGAAGAGCCTATGCTAATGGTTGGTCACCCTGAGAGCTCTCCAAGTTATCGCTGCATTAAAGTCCCTCAAAAAGATGCCTCATGTGGCCATATTTTTCTTACTCGTATTGAATCAAGTGATTTTTCTAGAAAGCTTTGGCTATTGCCCACGCAAATCTGCATGCAAATGGCCTACCCGCTGGGATTAATATAGATGCAAAGTTGGGTCTGCTTGCCAAGCTCTGGATGGTGCCCAATGTTAGCTTTTCCGTAGGTAGGATGTCTTGAATTTCTGCGTGAAGGACCTCAATCTTGTTGTAAGGCAGGATGCACATGCCCTGTGATTAGTTTTACCTCTATACCCAAAAATGTGATTGCTGTAGTGGGGCCCTGGGGTCTCATCTGGTGCCAGTGGCACGCCAAGTTCCTTACAGAGCTCTTGACAAGCCAAGAGGGACTCCTGACAATCCTTTGCATCTGCCTTTCCTATGAATAAAAAGCTGTCCAGGTAATGCATGGTGCTCTATGGAGGGTCCTTCTGTTTGAAAACCCAATCCAGGAAAGGGCTAAACACCTCAAAGAAAGAGCATGACACTGCACAGCCCGTTGGCATGCAACTGTCAAAGTAAACACAACCATGTCAATGCATTCTGAGCAGGTGGGTGCTGGAGGGTTGGACCTGTAAGAGCTTGAAGGTGGACTATATCTGCTTTCACCAGTTGCACGTGTGGGTCTGCTGCATGGACTAACTCCAATGCATCATCAAAGGAAGCATAAGTCACTCAAGACTTAGATCACAGGACAATTCGGCAAGGATGTCTTACACTGATGTGTTCCAGGAATATGTGTCTGATATATGAGACAGAAGTTTCTCTCCTCTTTTTGGGGACAAAATTTAATGGGTAAATAATCATGTCCAGTTACAGTAACTAAAAAGGGTCAGCTACTCGGCCAAATTGACATTCTTTGACAAACTTATCATTTACCACTAGTGGCAGGTCCATTGCCGACTAAAAATTCTTGGCTGTTCTCACTAAAAAGGGGCGTGTAAATGCTTTCTTCAGCTGCTGCAGGCCAAAGAGGGAGTGCAGAAGTGCGAGGTCCCCACCCCTCAACACCTCCAACCTAGGCTAGAAGTAATGTAATTCACCCCAGGTCCAGTGGCGCAATTCTCGCGCTGGCTGTGGCTTATTTACTTGGCCAAGTGGTCACCTAAGAAATATTCTTGCCCAGACAGTGGGGAAACACTAAGAGGCTGTCCGTGGCCATCTACCTTTTGTGAACATGCTCGCAAATGTAATGCAGCAAATGTTGCTTTAAAAAGTTTAAATCACAAGACTGAAGAGGCTCAAAAGACTGGCCATCAAAAAAGAAAGAACCAAAACATATCCCATTCTGATACAAGAAATTGACCATTTCAGGAAAAACACAACATAATTTGCTTCCAAATAACCTCTTCCAATATATAAACGTCAGCCCTACATAGATAAAATACAGCAAACAGCAAAATGTGAAGCAATTCACATTTCAAAGGCTGTAACCCATTTTCAACACACCACTTTGCAAAAACAAACCAACAAACAGAATACACTGCCCTAACAGAAGGTCTTTAATTTATTAAAAAAAAAAAAAAAAAAAAAAAAAAAAAACAATTACTTCCCCGAGAAGACAAAGACTAGTTTGGGCTAACCTCTCAAGTTCCAAGCAAGAGGACACCATAACTGAATGTTTTGATGAAGCACTTGACATCCCTGTTGAAATAAAAGACCCTTTTGAAATGGAAGAAACCACAGACCGGTGCAGTTGAGTCCCAGCATATCTGAATGCCAAAAAAGACTTGTCCAATCTGCAACTATTAAAATCACATCGGTCTTGAGGAGACATCTTCTGCACAACACTCTGCACCATAGGAACTAGTGAAAAAGTATAGCCCAAAGGTACCAACAACATATCCTCATGAAAATCCTTCCCTCTTGGGTGACCTCTACTGCACAATTAAATGGAAGCTCACAGTTTTTTCAAAGCCTCAAATAGAACCACCTGTGCCACTTTCACTCGACAAAGACCTCACACAAAAACTCTGAGTCTCCCACTCCTCATATCATAATAATACTTGGATTTGTATAGTGCATCTAATCACCTGTGAGGGTATCCAGGCACTGCCCTTAGGTAGGAGAAGATGAAGTGAATTGCCTAGAATCGCAGGATGTTGAGCTGATGCCACGATTCAAACCTGGAACCCCAACTCCAAAGTTGGCAGCTCTGGCAATGACACCACATTCTCTCTGCTTTATACTACCTTTTTACTCAAAAGGTCTGCTATTGTGCTCAGCTGACCCAGAAGATCCACTGCTAACATTAGGAACACAAAAAGATGATGGACAGAGTGCTGAAGCTTTTCAATCACTCACCCCCAGTTACAGATCTGGGTTTAATCCATCGTTATTTTGCTCACCATGCCACCCCTGTTTGGACCCAGCCATATGCAAATCAGTCTTGTCCCTGTTCCCGATGGGAACAGTCCAGCATGAACTGCCAGGCCAGGTCCTCCCTGGATCAGAAACAAGCATCCTGGGACAGGTTTTTTATTTTTTTTTAAGTTTCAAAAACCTTTAAGTGCTTTAAGTAGGCGATACATAGGTTTTTAAAGAGTGGTACCTCTTCCCTTAGGAAGGGCAGTCCACTTCAACTTTGTGTCAAATCACATTTTAACAACACAGTCAGTTTACATATGAAAGGAGTGGTAAAAGGGGTTTGGTTTCTTGGGGCAGTGTGGGGAGTTCAGTGGGAAGGAGGGGTTAGGGTTTACAGTTCTTCCTCCTTCTCACGCTCCTTATTGTCCTTGTCTGTGTAATCTCTCAGCAGGTTAAGTACTATTCTGCGGCACGCTTCCCTGCTCACCACCTCCCCGCTGGTCACCAGTCGGGTCCTGACGTACAAGAGGATGTCCTTTACGCAGCAGAGGATTCTCCAGCATCCTTGGATAGCCTCCACTGAGTGCGTCTTTGGAAACAGCCCATACAGCACAGAGTGGTGAGTGATGTTTGGGTATGGGATGTGGGCTTCCATTTCTTGTTTTAAGGCTCCCCGCAGTCTCTGGGCAAAAGGGCAGGCCCAGAACAGATGGTATGTAGTTTCCTCTGCGGGGCATCCCCTTGGGCATTCTCTGTGTGGGCACAGGCCCCTGCTGTGCATGAATGACCGGACTGGCAGTCCCCCTTTCATGGCCATCCATGCAATGTCTTTGTGTCTGATGGTCAGGGATGGTGAGGATACATTTTTCCACACCCTTGTTGCTGTAGCGGGTGGCAGGTCGCTCACTGGTTCTGTGGTGTCCCTGGACCTGATTAGTCTGTGGATTGTCCTTGGCTTCCATAGGCTTGGTGTGACACAGTTCAGCCCAAATTCCACCACAAACTTCTCAATCTCCTTGTAGTACCAGGGGAGGTCCCAGTTGAACATTGTTGCAGTCTCCCACTTATCCCATCCCAGTCTTCTCCATACTGGGAGCAGGAAGAAGCAGAAGACTCTGTAAGCGGAGTGATCCTTGTTCTCGTTCGCCAAGGTTATTCGGACGCAGCCACACACAAATAAGGCTCTGAGGATTGTTGGGATGTCAGGGACTGCCTTCCCTCCCTTGCGATGCTCCTTGTGCATGACTGTCCTTTTCACCCTCTCCATCTTTGAGTGCCAAACAAAGTGGAAAACCATGCTGTTCACAGCCCGAGCTACATTGGCCACGAGTGGCCAGGCCTGTGTCACATACTGCAGCACGGGCAGTGCGTCGTTCCTGAGCACCAGAGCCTTTCCTTCAATGCTCAGGTGTCTCAAGCTCCAAAAGCCCAGTTTCTGCTTGACTTTGGCCAGGCGTTCGTTCCAGCTTTTTGCCGCTGCTCCTGGTCCCCCAAGCCAGATACCGAGGATCTTTACCAGTCCTGCCTCAATGGGGAAAGGGAGCGGCTCGTTACACAGGTCCCAGCAGCCGAAGAGCTTTGCCTGTGATTTGTCCATGTTGATCTTTGCTCCTGATGCTTTGCCAAAGTCCTTGCATGCCTCCAGCAGGGACTGGACCGATTTCCCATCCATGCAGAAGAGGGTGACGTCGTCCATGTACAGCGTGCACTTGACTTCTTTCTTTGCGTCTCCTGGTGTCGGGATCCCTCTGATGTTCGGGTTCTTCCTGATGTACTCCGTGAGTAGCTCTATAACCAAACCAAACAGAGAGGGCGAGAGCGGGCAGCCTTGTCTTACCCTAAACCTGATAGGAAAGGGGTCTGTTTTTCCAACCATTCACCATGACTGAACTGAAGATGTCTGTATACATTATTCAAACATAATTGCAGAACCGCTCCCCCAGCCCAAAGCCCTGCAGTACCCTCTCCATGAACTCATGGGAGACATGGTCAAAGGCCTTTTCCTGATCGAGACAGACCAGCGCAGCACGGATATTCCGGTCCGTGATGCACTGGATCGTGTCCCTGATCAGTGCTAGGCTGTCCGCTACCCTGCGTCCTGGAACCCTACAGGTCTGGTCTGGGTGAACTCTCTCTCCCATAGCGCACTTGAGTCTATTCACCATTGTCTTTGCCAGGATCTTGTATGTTTATACAGGAGCGCAATCGTTCCTTCCCTTAATGTGTGGGGCATGACTCCCTCCTGCTCCATCTCCTCATACAGCTCCAGAAGGTCTGGTCCCACTGTGAAGTGTAAAATTCAATTGGTAAAACGTCACTACCTGGTGTCTTTCCTGACTTGAAGGATTTAACTGCAATGTGCAGCTCCTCCAGAGTAGGGGTGCATTCAGGACTTCCCTTGCTGGTGTGGAAACCTTTCTCGGGATACCTGCCAAAAACTTTCCTGCCTGATCCCCATCTGACCTCTTCATCCTGGGACAGGTTTTAGAGTATCACCCTTCATCATCCAGGCTAGCTTGAATCCAGTGACACAGTGAGCAAGGGACCCACGTCTGGCATACCCTTCCCACTTACGGCAACTTTAGCAACACAAAAGGATGGTGGACGGAGTGCTGAAACTTTTCAACCACTCACCCCCAGTCACAGATCTGGGTTTAATCCATCGTTCTTTTGCTCACCATGCCACCCCAGTTGGACCCAGCCATATGCAAATCAGTCTTGACCCTGTTCCCCTTATGAACAATCCAGCCCGAACTGCCGGCCCAGGTTCTCCCTGGACCAGGAACAAGCATCTTGGGACCGGTTTTAGAGTATCATCCTTCATCAGCCAGGCTAGCTTGAATCCAGTGGCACAGTGAGCAAGGGACCCATGTCTGGGATACCCCTTCCAGTTAGGGCAATGGTTGGCTGATGCAGGGAGGGATAGCGTGGGTCAGTGAGCTCGCGTAAAGCTGGATCTGAGTCCTGAAGTGGTGACTCCTGCACCAGAGTGGTTCATCACTGAGACAATAAAGAGCTCTCCAACCTAGAAGGATACACTTACTGCTCCAGACTGGGAGCCATATTTGATTAATTGTGTGCTTTAGAACAAGAAAGGACATGAACTGAGCAGTGCTCGACACAGAAACAGAGACGGTCAAGTACCCACTACTAACAGACTACCGGTTCGCTAATCAGAATTGCAGGAATTCTTCCATTTAATGTATTGCACCTCCAGCTGAAAGTACCGATACTCTCCATATACAAGTAAAGAAGTTCAAGTACTCAGAATCTTACAGTACCTGCCCATTTAGAAGTACTGGGAATTAGTCAACACAAATCAAATAGCTGGCCTACTGGGGAGAACAGATATACTACTGAACCCTATTAACGGTTTCATCACTATGCCACTGCTTGCACATTACAGCAATGTAGGTTAAAGAGGTGCTTCTACGCAAGTACAATTCTGGACAGACTTAATTCCAAGGGGCAGAACCACACTTGGGGGAAACACTAAGAAAAGTCTAGCCCCGTAGACAGCTGAAATTGACGTGTGGGATACTGATAATATTAGACTACCTTGGTTTAAACTGTATGCAATCTAAGCAAGTCAGACTCTACCCACTTCCCCATTTTTAAAGGTGGACATGTAAATCCATATCTCACATGACAAAACAGCCCAGCAGGTTCCTGGTAGATGATAAAGAGGGTGGTGGTGTGACAAACATCAAAGCTGTGTACTCAGAACTAAAATTTGGCATTAACAGCATTGGCACAAAAGCTTGATGTCTTAACATGCTACAATAAAAACAAGCCAGACCAGATAAGAAAGGTGATAACAAAAGAAATCAGGCAAACACAACCATGTATTTCTGATCTTGAAGACAAGGAGACTTCAAACCTGGGGTCTATTTGTAAATTGGAATCGCAGCGGTAACATTTTTTAATTTACAATGACATGCCAGAATCAAGACCATCTACATTGTTTTAATTAGAAGACAACCAGAAGTGGGGTAACATGGAAAAATGTATGGCAGAGCTGTTGAAAAGCTGTTTGTTCCAAGTTTGGCATTACTCAGAACAATTTGTAGTTGAAAGGGCACAAAGATGCTTGGTGGTGTGGCCTGCTCTGGGCAGATTCTTCAGGCCAATAATAATCAAGTTCCTAAGCAGAGTGGAAAGAATACACATTGCAGATTATCTTAATTATGTGGTTACTATATTCTCAAACTTAGTTGGTGAACGGACTGGAGAAGATGCAACCTTAGTGGGCCAGTGGGGTAGCATTACCCCCCCAAAGTGTTCACTAACTTCTCTACACAGATGTTGGGGGTATAAAGTTGAGGTGACAGGGAAGATGAGTATACTCTCCTGAAGGTTTTGGGGTTTTCAGTGAGGGAGGAAATTATCTGACTTTTGGAGAGTTTATTGGAAACTGTATGTGCTGAAACAGACTCAACTGCAGGAACCCGCAAAGAGAATGGAGGACAGGAATTGTGATATACTCACGTTTGAGATTAAAGCAGATCATCCATATCACTTGATAGATAGAGAGCATCTCTTAATAAATGGTTCCCCTCTGTCGTATTCATAACAGGTGGAATCTTTGAGGTGAGGTTCCATTAGTAATGTTTGACCTGGAGTTTCTTGCATTGTCAGTTGGGGTTGGCGAATGGTAGTGACACTGTGGCAGGCTGAATAAACCATGTACTGAGAAATGGCACGAATAGTCGGGGGAGGGGGGGAAGAGAGTGTCTCAACCTCACAGAACCCTGCGTGTGAGCACGAAGGAGTAGCTGTTTGTCTGACCGACATATGCTGTATAAACATGTGGGGAGCCCAGGGTGTTTGGCATATTATGGAGAGTACTGCGGAAGATTTGATGAGTTAAGAACTCGACTCCTACGCAAGGTACTTATTTTCATGGCTGGCGGACTGCGTGCACAAGTCATTCTGGGAGAGTAATTTCTGGGCCAAGGCAGCAGTATTGCCAAGGCTGCTTTGTAACTTTGTGCAACTTTACAAGGAATAGTTACTGTGTAGTGACCAAAACTGTTGTTAACGGTACTGTCAGTGCTCAAACAAGTACCTGTTAGTCTTGTGAGTAGCTACACAAGGGGCTCCAGTCATCCAGTGGGAAGAATGGATTGGCATTTTTGATAATGGTCATTGGATGGCCAGATATTTAGCTCTGGGGAGGGGAAAAAAGCTATTTTGTTCAGTTGTTTGGGGTGTGAGGGCCAACAGGTTTACAAGTTTCTTTCTGAAGCCTTAAAAAATGGGTCCAGGATATCTGATGTGTATAAAGAAGTGAAAACTGGGCTAGAAAATAGATTTTCCAAGGAAACCAATGTGGTAATGCCTAGATATGCTCTATACCCAAAACACAACGTTCAGGGGAATAGACTGATTAATTTGTTTCAAGAATAAGAGAGTTGTTTATGAAACGTCATTTTGGTGGTATGGGAAATGTGTTGTTAAGTGATCAACTAATAGTACAATTAAAAGTAGGAAAATCCAGGAATGGTTGTAGGCGGCAAAATAAATAAAAAATCCCACTTTAAAGACTGCGAATGATATGGCAAAGGTCGTTGAGCAATCGGAATGCTGTATGAGGGAGATGAACAAACAAGTTGGGATAAAGAGGAGTTTAAGGTTGTTGGAGAGTTAAATAAGAAACAGTAGTGTGGGGGCTGTAAACAAATGTTATGTCAAAACACAAAAAAGACCTATGGGAACCAGACAGACTCAAAAACTTGTAATAGGTGTAGTAGTCACTTACATGGAATTGATATGAAATTTTGCTGTGTGTTGTGACCTAATGTCCTTTGGAATATTATAATGTGTTTTATTACCTTGGTGATTGCTGGAACGTATGTTCTTACCCGCTGACAGTTGTGGCTGGCCGGTGATGGGAGCCTCACATTGAGCAGAGCGATCCTACATTAAAACCATTTGAAGTTAATCAGACTCTGCTTTGTTACTACACTATGCTATCTGCAGAGTGTGGAAAGTGCAGGCATAAAGAGCATTTTGCATGTATGTGCAATGATTTGCCTAAATCGAAGGTGGCTGTCATGGAAGAGGTGTCTGGGGAACAACACAGGACTGTGTATTGAGCTTAGCCAAGGATGAAGGGTGCAAGAGGAGGAAGAATAGACAAAGCTTGGTTTACGGTGTTGGGAAAAGATACAGAACTGATAGTGGACACAGGTTCAAGGTATACTATTCGTCCTAAGGATTTGTTTAAAGATGAATATTCTACTATCAAATTTCTTCTCAAGGACATTTGTCCAGGGAGATACGAAGGGGAAGAAATTGATCTAGTGGGATATTTTAGTACCGTTATTGAGTTTATGACTAGGAAAACTGAACTTTGCAGAAAGAGGAGCCCCTATACTTGGATGGATGAATCAGTATGACCTAAATAGAATTGTGAATCCCAGAGCTCCTGGGCACGTGATGATTGTAGAGGAAATTAAATGATTAGTGAGGAAATTTTGGAGGTTGCGAAGGAAGTGTTTCGGGCTTAATTGGGTGCGTTGAAGGGGTATGTGCATGAGATCAGGGTCAAACTGGGGGCAGTGCTGATTAAACAAAGTTAGAAACGTTTGTTAGTATTCCAGGAAAAAGTCAAGTGGATGTTAAGTGTGATGATGAAAGAGGGAATAATCTAGCCGGTGGAGGCATCAAATTGGATACCAATGGTTGTCATGACACAAAAAGGTGATGGGATACTAAGTATTGTGTCGATTTGAGTATTGTTAACCAAAATATTGTCACCAACAATATCCTTCTACCCAAAATAAATGGGGGTTGTTGAAGGGTGGTAAGTACTTTTCAAAATTGAACTTGAAGAGTGCTTATCACCAGATACGTTTGCATAAGAACTCTATAGACCTTACGGCATTTGTTACCATGGAAAATACTTTTCATTTCACTAGGATGCCTTTTGGATTATCATCGGCGGCTAAAGTGTTTCAGTGGATAATGTTTCAGGTGTTTAAAGGAATCCCAAATGTGATTTATTTTCAAGATTACATTCTGGTCTAAGATGCAACGGTGGAACTGCACAACCAGGTGTTAAAACAAGGGTAGGGAAAGGTATTGGATTCAGGTCTTACTCGTCGCAAAGGAAAGTGTGTTGTCTTGAGAAAATAAATCAAATATCTAGGCCACACAATCTCAAGTGAAAGAGTGAAGTAAAAGAAAGATTTGTTAGAGGCCATCAAATCAGCTCCCTCACCTAGCGACAAAGACCAGTTGAGGTTATTTATGGGACTGATCTAATATTATGCCAAGTTTATTGAAAATTTTGCTGTTAAGACAGGAGATTTGAAAACGTTATTTGTTAACAAAAGGGTGTACATTCCAGTGGGGTGTAGAACAACAAAAGTGTTTTGATTTTATCAAAATAAATAGATATTTTACTTCCCTTTTATCTTAAATTCAGTCCCACAGTTCCAACAGTGGATGCCAGTGCCACAGGAATTGGTGTGGTCTTGTCACAACTCCATAATGATGTAGAGAAGACAACAGCCTTCGCGCCATGTTCACTGACGGACACGGAGCTAAATTACTTTGTCATTGAGAGAGAGGCATTGGTAGCAGCTTGGGGTACTGAATAATTTAGGATCTACTTGTGGGGAGTGAGTTATATAATAAGTATAGATCATAAACCCCTGGTTAAAGATTTCACACATGTGAAGAGGGTGCCGGCAAGGGCTCTGCACGATTGGCCCGGTTGGCAGCCCGACTGCAAGATTTTCAGTACATTGTTTAACATATCCAGGGGTGGTAAAATGCACAAGCTGGTGGGCTTTCTCTTTTGGAGTCAGATTGGCAGGTTGTGGACAAGGAGGCAGTAGTACACAAGGAGAAGGAGGGTGTGGTGCAATGGTGGGATCACATAGTTCAGAGTGGTGTAGGGATATTTTCAAAGGAAGAAAAGGTGCATGAGATAGAAATGTATGAAATCTTGAAGGAGGTGCATAGTATGGTGGTGAAAGGAGGACGCAGGCAGAGTACAGTTTTTCTGACATTAAAACCATACGTAAAAATCTTGGATGAATTGTCAACGTGTGGCAAGAGTGTATTGATGAGGGGTGGCAGAAATACACCACCAGAGAATTTGTGAAGAATTTCTCAACTGGCTCATGAGGGGCATTTAGGCCTGATTATGATCCAGAGGACGGTAAGAGAGAACTTTTGGTGGTCGGCATTGATGTTCAAACTATACAGTGGGTGGAGAGGTGTGTGAACTGCTAGGAGAGTGAAACAAGCATTTGCAATGCAATAGGGTTTCGCATTTCTCAGAGTTAGAGCTATTAGCAGTTGTAAACTCCCAACCGGATTTTTCTTGCCACATTAAATGGAAAAAAACAGCACGATCACACTGCTACAGTTCACTCGTAGTGAAACCTAATCGGCAAAAGTGCAATTATCTACGTAACTGGCAAAAGTACAATTAACTATGTAACAGGGTCGATGTTACTCAAAGCGCTCGACTTCTGCCAAGCGAGATCACGCTGTGAAAAAAAAGATATAAAGTAGTCCACAAACCTGACGGGAAACAGCGAGCCTTGCATGTTTTCAGTACTTGGTCGCTGTGCTCGAGGAGGGCTAACCACCGGAAAAGGCATGACGTATGCATGCCTTCCACTAATGAAAGCAAGCAGATTTTGAAAGGCAAGCCCACGAACCAATGAAAGACACTGGCGTGACATGGAGGGACCTCAGAGCACTTTTCTAACTCCTAAAGCGTCTCGAAAGCGCATGCAACGCAGGCTCGACCCTAAACAGACTCAAAGTAGAATTGCAGTCTGTGATGAGTCATTGCCAAGATCCAAATTAGGCATGGCATAGTGTCTTTATGGACTTAATTGGTCCAATAGCAGGAGGGGTAAGGGACTTAAGATTTGCTATGGTGTTGGTGGATGTTTTATGGAAATGGGCGGAAGTCAGATTTGTGAGTAAAATATCTATGAGAGGTACAATTTTAATCTTGCAAGAGATTTTCAGAGCGGTGGGCTATCCTAACATGTTGATTACACATAACAGCACTCAACTTACTTCAAGAAAGTTGAAGGAATCGTTGGTGTGGTAAATGGCATTAAACATCATCGTACGGCTCTTTATAATCCATAAGCCAATAGCATAACAGAATGGATGAATTGTATGGTGAAGGGTGCTACTCAAATGGCAGTACAGAGTGGTTCTGATGCATGGTGCTGTAAATGAATTGGTATAGGTACCACGGTAAATAGGGTGCTTTTGTGTTTACCACTTGAGATTATGACAGGTCGTAAACCCAAAACCAAGTTAGTACCAAGTTGGTTAAGGATAGTAATGGACATAAAGGGGTTGATCGACAGGTATTCAAATCAACTAACATCCATGTAGGAAACTGGGAGAAAGCAAAGGATGGATGCACAAGGAAGGACTTATCTAAGTTTAGGGGGCCTTTTAAGGTCAGGGAGGTACAGGAATGGTAGGTGGTGTTGGAGAATGGTGACAGATGGGAAAAAGGTGGAGTGGCTTTGTATCAGAAGGGAAGGGCACAGGAAAATGGATGATGCAGAAGGAAGTGGCAGATGCAGTGGTTTTATGTTAATGGTAGATGAGGAACTGAATGGGGGTTTGAGTGTCAGTACCCATCTTGATAGAAATTGGGCTTCAAAGTCAGGAAGTGATGTAAGGAATAGGTATGCAGAAGATGGAGAGAGAAGAGGGGGTTGCATAAAGAGAGAAAAGAGACCTCCCATATATCTGGAGGATTGTGCCCAGTGCTATATGCCATAGTTGGTGTGACTTCATAATGGCTTCATAATTTGTTTGCAATCTTTGTAAGCAGTTTACAATGTATTCTTACAGTTTCCTAGAATTGTATTTTTATTTTAAATTTATTATGAAAGGGGAAGGATATGTGTTATGTATATTCTTTTATCGGTGACATATGATCTTTTCATTCTTGCCATATCAAGATATTAGGTTTTATTCCACTTTAACAGTAGGTAAATGGTTTAATATTATGTAAGTATATGTTTTTACTTCAACTTCTTATTTGTGTATCAAATTTTTAACAATAACTTTTGCTTTGATTTTATTCTTTGTAATGCAATATTGTACTTGTTTCAAGGAGAAAGGGGAAGGATGTGTCATATTCATGACACAGGTGGAATCTTTGAGGTGAGCAGGAGCAGATCCTCCAAAAGGGCAGAGGAGCGTCCCCACTCCCCTTCAGCAGCAGAAGCTGCAAACCTTTCAGAACGAAAGGATAATAAACTATGTTTATTATCCTTTCATTCTGAAATGGGTGGGGCCACCGGGGTGACGTGCACTGAGGGTGGGGGGGAGGGGGGGGAATCAGTGCTCAGCACATCCCTTCAGAGCGCACGTGTGTTTGGCTGGCCGGCCAAACACACATGCACAGTAGGCTGTCTCCAGCCCGGCAACTGTGTTGCCAGGCTGGAGAGATACTGCACAGGCTCCCAGTCTGCCTAGGAGCGCCCTGGATGGGCCCTCCCAGCCAATCCGGATGCGGATTTGATCAGCGTCAGGATTGGTGCAGTGCAGGCCAGGAGCCTATACCTGCAGCAACTCTAGGAAGGAGAGCGGCGTGGGTCGGACATCAAGTAAGTTTTTAACTTATTTAAAAATATATATAATTTAATGTACCCCTCTGCTCCCCTGCCCCACACCCCTTGCACCACACCCGTCCTGCCCCTTTTAAGTGCTGTGAGCCACGACTGGAGGTGAGGTTCCATTACAGGGAGTGCAGAATTATTAGGCAAATTAGTATTTTGACCACATCATCCTCTTTATGCATGTTGTCTTACTCCAAGCTGTATAGGCTCGAAAGCCTACTACCAATTAAGCATATTAGGTGATGTGCATCTCTGTAATGAGAAGGGGTGTGGTCTAATGACATCAACACCCTATATCAGGTGTGCATAATTATTAGGCAACTTCCTTTCCTTTGGCAAAATGGGTCAAAAGAAGGACTTGACAGGCTCAGAAAAGTCAAAAATAGTGAGATATCTTGCAGAGGGATGCAGCACTCTTAAAATTGCAAAGCTTCTGAAGCGTGATCATCAAACAATCAAGCGTTTCAATCAAAATAGTCAACAGGGTCGCAAGAAGCGTGTGGAAAAACCAAGGCGCAAAATAACTGCCCATGAACTGAGAAAAGTCAAGCGTGCAGCTGCCACGATGCCACTTGCCACCAGTTTGGCCATATTTCAGAGCTGCAACATCACTGGAGTGCCCAAAAGCACAAGGTGTGCAATACTCAGAGACATGGCCAAGGTAAGAAAGGCTGAAAGACGACCACAACTGAACAAGACACACAAGCTGAAACGTCAAGACTGGGCCAAGAAATATCTCAAGACTGATTTTTCAAAGGTTTTATGGACTGATGAAATGAGAGTGAGTCTTGATGGGCCAGATGGATGGGCCCGTGGCTGGATTGGTAAAGGGCAGAGAGCTCCAGTCCGACTCAGACGCCAGCAAGGTGGAGGTGGAGTACTGGTTTGGGCTGGTATCATCAAAGATGAGCTTGTGGGGCCTTTTCGGGTTGAGGATGGAGTCAAGCTCAACTCCCAGTCCTACTGCCAGTTCCTGGAAGACACCTTCTTCAAGCAGTGGTACAGGAAGAAGTCTGCATCCTTCAAGAAAAACATGATTTTCATGCAGGACAATGCTCCATCACACGCGTCCAAGTACTCCACAGCGTGGCTGGCAAGAAAGGGTATAGAAGAAGGAAATCTAATGACATGGCCTCCTTGTTCACCTGATCTGAACCCCATTGAGAACCTGTGGTCCATCATCAAATGTGAGATTTACAAGGAGGGAAAACAGTACACCTCTCTGAACAGTGTCTGGGAGGCTGTGGTTGCTGCTGCACGCAATGTTGATGGTGAACAGATCAAAACACTGACAGAATCCATGGATGGCAGGCTTTTGAGTGTCCTTGCAAAGAAAGGTGGCTATATTGGTCACTGATTTGTTTTTGTTTTGTTATGTCAGAAATGTATATTTGTGAATGTTGAGATGTTATATTGGTTTCACTGGTAATAATAAATAATTGAAATGGGTATATATTTGTTTTTTGTTAAGTTGCCTAATAATTATGCACACCTGATATAGGGTGTTGATTTCATTAGACCACACCCCTTCTCATTACAGAGATGCACATCACCTAATATGCTTAATTGGTAGTAGGCTTTCGAGCCTATACAGCTTGGAGTAAGACAACATGCATAAAGAGGATGATGTGGTCAAAATACTCATTTGCCTAATAATTCTGCACTCCCTGTAGGAAAGTTTCAGATGGGGTTTCTTGTATTGTCAGCTGAGAGTTGGGGCTGGTGAAGGGTAGTCATTCCGTGGCAAGCTGAATAAACCATGTAGTGAGAAATGGCATGAATGGTCTGGACAACTCTTCTTTACAATACCCTCTGACTTGAAGTTGCACAACAATATGAAGGCTTTGAGGCACCTCAGATTGATTACTAGGCAGAGCTTCTGTCCTTTTCTACAAATATATTACAAGGGAAGCCAAAGAATGTCAAATCAAGCACAATCCCATCTTTATGAAGCAGAGAAACATCCATGTCTTTCATATCCTGCTGAGGGGGGAAAAACCTACTCTTTCTACCCTCTAGTTTTACAATGGAAAAGGGGAGAAGGCTCACCTGAGAATCCTGGTAATAGGTGCCCACATAAAGTTGTCTCTGAACCGTTCTTGACTGCCCAGGTTTTTAGACAGTATACAAGTGTCAAAAAACGTTCATAAGGCAGCTATTCCAACATCTGCCTATATGCCTGCCTCAAAGGGAGTGCTAGTAGAAGCAGCAGGCAGTGCACCCTCTGCCACTCTCAGCCCGACAAAAAGGAAAAAGGGCCCTGATTAGGATCTTTTTAAGAGAAAGTTGTGTCCTCTCCAAGGGCTGTAAAAGTAGTAAAAAAAACAAGCTCAACTCTTTTACAAACAGGTTGCTGAACAATAAACCGTTTGCTACCAACCTGGCCACACAGGACGCAGAGCCCTCATCAACTACACTTATAGCCTCCCACTGGAATGTCTTGCTCTCTCAGGGATCCAGAAATGGCTGCTGCTGGTAGTGCGGGCTCTGATTCAAGGCTGCCACTTTTGTCAGCAGAAGGCAGACCTGAAAACAGGGAATTGCAGGGCACCCACAGACTTCACAATGTCTGTGTCCTTGATTTTCTCAAGTTTATCTTCACCTATGAGCTGAACAGATGCCCAACATCAGAAGGCACATTGAGGTTCTCAGCCAAGCATGCCTGCAAGAAGGATGCTGGTCTTGAGTCCCCCGATTGCGGTGTGCGCCGCATACAGGGAGCACCAGATGTTGGCATTGCTAATTAACTTGCCTTCAACAATCAGATCTTGAACTATCTTCCCCTGGGCCTGGGGGGTGCTTGATGTGCTCTTCCATATCCTCTTAATGATAACAAACTTATCTGGAGAGCACTGACATATTGCCCCCTGAACTAGTGATGCACCCTAGTGGGTAGCGGCCCCAGCGCTATGCACTTGTCTGAAGCGGCTATGTGCATAGACTCCTCAGGGGAAGGAGCATCCCCTTTTTGCATGCTGTGTACAGGATCAGGAGTCAAGGGGAAACCTGTCCCCACCAATAGATCGCAGGCTTAATTTTTTTCTCAACCATACAAAGTTATCGTATCAACTCTTGGAAAAACCCTTACAAACATAACCAAGCAAAGTCACATATGAATGTAGAAAACATTATTCAAAGGGACTCAAGGGTGTACCTTCAACCATAGTTGGAAGAGGTAGAGAAGTGTTTTTTTTTTTTTGTCTAAACTCTTGCATCTGTTTGTGAGTACCAGTAAGACTGGACGGACACTTAAAGATTGCAGTACAATGCCATTAGATAACTAGGGATCAATGTCAGCTGGGACATCAAAGTTCTCATTAAAAAGTAATTATGGGCCAGCATTGATGACTTGTAAGATCTTACTCTGAAGTGGATTAAACTCCAGTTCTCAGCCATCTGCATACTGTCCCTACTGAAAAGTGCCATATTACCTAGCTTCCTGCATATGTTTATCATTATTCTCATATTGTCCAGTGCAATCTTTCGCCAACAGATACATATATAAATTTGGTGTGCACTGGCAGTCAAGTCAGTTGGAATAAAATGGCACAACTGTCCAAAAATGGAGGTGACTCAGTTCCAGACTCCTAAATGTATTTCCCTATGTTAGAGCCGCTACTATAATTCCCAATAAAACCTATTCCCTTTTTAAATTATAGACAAATAAGGCCATTATGAGGCAAGAGGAGAGACTAATTTCCACCTCTGATAAAACAATGATGGGCTCCAACTTGGCAGCTAACTATAAAAGTAAGGATGCAACAAACAATACCACCTCACAGGAACGCTGTGACAACCTTGCAAACGTCTTCCACAACAAGATTGCCAACATCTACGGAAACTTCAAACCCCAGCCCAAGGCCATTGACTTAAAGTAACACAATGACCCCGCTACCACCACAGACATCCGAATAACCAAATGGAGCCAGCTTACCCCCCCCCTCCTTTGTCCCCCCCCCCCAGGACACTACCTCCATCATGAACTTGGTCCACTCACGGGCCCCAACCAACACATGCCCTCACCAAATCTTTAACCTAGGCGAACACTGAGTCAGCCACATACTCACCCCCTTGTTCAACACCTCAGTTGCCTAGGCCACCTTCTTCGAGGACTGGAAAAAAGCAGAAGTCAATGCCCTACTAAAGAAACCATCAGCAGACCCCAGCAAACTCAGCAATTACCCATGGACCTCCGTGCTCCCAGGCAAAGATTTACGAAAAGACATCAACCAACAACTCTCCT
The DNA here is from genome assembly GCF_031143425.1 of Pleurodeles waltl. Lineage (NCBI taxonomy): Eukaryota > Metazoa > Chordata > Amphibia > Caudata > Salamandridae > Pleurodeles > Pleurodeles waltl. The sequence goes on from NC_090448.1 coordinate 400,797,913, forward strand.
TGCATCAAGAACAGAACCTCCTACTTAACTCCTCCCAATCCTGATTCAGCAGCAACCACAGCACAGAGACAGCCCTCATTGCGGCTACCAACGATATCCGAATCCTACTTGACACTGAGAACGCGGCGCTGATCCTTCTAGACCTCTTGGTAGCCTTTGACAGTCCCCCATAACAAACTCATCAAACTGCACAATATAGACCTTCCAAGAAGCCACTCTCAGGTGCATCGCCTCTTCCTTAACCAGAAAAACACAAAAAGTCCACCTTCACCTCTGAACCCAAGGAAGTACCCCAAGGATCTTTGCTCAGCGCCATCCTCTTCAACACTTACATGACACCTCTAGCCAGCATCATCAAAACACCTAGACTCAGCATTAAACTCTATCCCACTGAGACACCACTCCTCTTCTCCAAAGACACCACCAAGACCAACTTCAACCAACTGAATCAAGGACAACTGTCTGAAGCTCAACAAGGACAAGACAGACGTACTGATCTTCGGAAACAAAAGCTCCCCGTGGGAGGCATCCTGGTGGCCCTCAGAACTACTCCCACTGATCGTATTAGGGACTTAGGCTTCACTCTGGATAACTAGCTAACCAGGATGATTCAGGTTAACTTTGTCTCCTCCTCCTGCTTCTTCATCCTCTGCATACTTCGTAAGATATTCAAATGGGTACACCAAAGCTCAAGACGCACCATCACCCAGGCCCTCATCTCCAGCTGACTGGTCTATGGCAATGCGCTCTATGCAGAGATTGTAACTCACCTCCTATGACTAAAGACCATACAGAACACCGCAGCCAGAGTAGTCCTGGCTCCCTGTACAGAATAAAATGCCAGTTTAAGCTCCTGACCCACACATAAAAGGCTCTGCACAACTGTAGACCTGCCTACTTGAACCACCACCTGAACTTCCATCAGCCCACCAGACACATCCAACTCTGCTTTCCTTTCTCTAACCCTCACCACCGCATCTTACGCATCAGATGCGGAGGTCACGCCTTCTCCTACCTAGCAGAGAAGTCATGGAACGAGCTACCCTTTAATCTCCAGAACGCCACATGTCTTCCAGAGTTCAGAAAGTCCCAGAAAACCTGGCTATTCATCTAATTAACTGGACCTTGTCAGTGCCTGGCTACCCTCACGGGTGACAAGAAGCACTCTGCAAATCAACTGATTGATGGATTGGGGTGCTGCTGCAAATGCACCACCCATGGAGAATCTGTAGAACACGCCTCTGGAGGTGTGTTAGCAGCAGTGCAAAGAAAGCAGATTTAACCTGAACCAGCATAGAGACTTTTTTGGAAGAAGAAAGTTGTGTCAGACCCCCCCCTCATCAGAAATTATTGTTCGCTCTGTAATATGAAGGTACCCGATAGCACTAGTGGTCGGTATGACACAACAAAAATCACAATTACATCACATAAGAGTGCAGAGCGCTTGAGGCTAAAAAAAGACTGCCATGGGCTAAGGAAGGACAGACTGTCCAAAATAATTAAATCTAATGAATGTGCAGAATAGTATGTGAAAAAGGAGAACCCAGCTTTACGTCCAAGGACATTGGAGCACCACTGTTGCTTACTTGCTAAGCAGAGGAAGACTGTGTATGCGGCACATATATTTACCATGTAAATGGTGGTGTATAGGTGTGGGAGTGGATATACAATTGGTAATGGTTAAACTAAAAACTTGTAATGAAAAGCAATGACCCTTGAAAACTACGTCAGAAGTCAGTCACCCAGCAAGACACATTCTCAGACCTCAAAGAAGACTAGGTCTGCTCGCAGACAACAGATTTTAGACACTTTCAAGCAGCTGTCTAACAACCAGTCACAAATACACTCAAGATCAGTGACCTGGCTACACTCATCCATCTCAAATTTATGACGACATCATACTCACCATGAATGCCACCACCCTGGCAAAACCATCAACATCTCCCTAGTAGTGGTCACCTTTCTCCAATGACCTCAAGAATCTTGCATCAAGCCAATCATAAAGAACCACTATGATCCAGCCAGCTAGCTAGCAGCCAATCTCAAATCTTTTGTTCCTAGGAAAAATGACTGAAATCATTCAATTCACTCAATTCTTCAACTTCCGAAATAAAAACAACTTACTCTCAAAGCAATCACAATGGCTTTTGCTCTGAGAGGAGGAGCCAAAACTGCCTGCATGTCCACCTAGGACGCTCATAAGATGCTAAGTGACAAAAAACAAATTGCTGCCTTATTCTGGACTGGTCTATCATATTTGGTAGAGTCCATCATTTCTTCACTTTAGGTTATACGGTGTGGCTATTAGAGGGAATCATCCTAGACAAAATATCCTACCTCACAGACCGATCATCATCATCTCATACTTCTGAATTAATCAGCAGAGAGCTTTCAGTCCCCTCATTTAGCAACCTGAGGTCTATGCAAAATGAGAACATTACAATCATAGCACCTGGGTCCACCCTAGACTATTACACCATATAGGCAGAGGACAGCACTGCACTAAGTACAGAGATCAACAGTAGCACCCTCAAGTAATATTAACGATCGAGAATGAATAAATAAATCCCCTGGTTAAAAAAACAAAAAAAAAAAAACAAGCTAGTACAGGATAAGCACACACTTTGGACAAACATGGAAGAAAAAATGCATTTTGGGCTAGTACCTGCAACATAAAATCATCTGACAAATGCATTGAGTAAAAAGATTTTTTATAGAAAAAACATAATCAATACTGTAAAATCTGACATTTCAAAATAACCACAGAGACAATTAGGGTGATGGAAATGGAACATTTTTGGCAGTGAACCCCGATGGGCTGAAAGGAGTAACAGAGCAGGGCATTGAGCACAAATAGGAGATTTTTGCAAGAGAGGTACTGTGTTATATATTAATATTTCAGCTCATAGCCTTGGCATCCATAACTCTCCATACTGGGAGAAAGAATGCCAAGGTGGAATGCAAGTTTTTATGCAATTAGCTGCAAAAGATTTCGGAGAAAAATGTAGTGGGGCCAGTTGGGTGAAATCAGTGGCACAATAGAATGAAAGGTGAGGCGTAATGGGGGAGATTTACTAAGAAAAACATACAGATTGCTATATGTCAGTACACCTGGGTAGTCTAAGTATAGAAAAGAAAAGAAAAAAAAAAAAAAGTCTGCTGGAATGATCAAGCTCCTCACTCCACATTGCACTATCTCAGCAAATTAAACAGTCTGATCGTTTCCTTAAAAAAAATCAAAAGAGTGATTTGAAGGCATCTTTCTGTAAGTCAAGAAAATAAGTTTTGGATGAAGGTCCTTTGTGTGAATTTTGTAAGGGAAGTGGACCAGAAGTTCAATAAAAGATGTGCAAAAAGGGAGTACCGAGGAAAAACTTGCCCTTCAAAAGAACAATGTCTTTAAGCCATTACAACCTTGTGGGTCTCTCCGATCCTGTTGCGGGCCAAGTCTTTACCACGGCTATACTGTCCAGTCTATTGGTTGAGGGTACAGAGGCGGAAATATACATATTACAAAGCCATGGGGCACTGGGCATCAGTGGCAGCAGCCCCCACAGTGACTGCCCCCATGTGAATGCTGGCCCTCGCCGTACTTCGTCCTTCGGCTGAGAATTTCATACGTGCATTCGTCCCCACAGCAGCCAGTCATGCTAGGAGAGCTCTCATCAATTTCAAACCTGAAAGAAAGTGAGTGGAGAAGCAAAGGTTAACCTCAAAACCAAGGGGAAAAAACAAAATTGCAAGTTCGAGTGAGACCAAGGGGCACAAGCTTAAAAAAAAAAAAAAGATCCGTGGGGCACTTCCCATGCAAGGTGCAGGGACACTGGAAAAAATACATGTGAATACGTTAAGATAAAGGCCTTCGCACCTATCACTGAACCAAATTTTACAGAAAATGCCGGGAAAAAAAACACGCACACAGGAGTGGGCGACACCATGCTTTTACATGTGTATATGGCCACCAATAGTGCTAGAATGTTTCTTCTTGCAACACGATAGGTTGACAAAATTACATAATGAGGGGAGCAAACTGGAACTTACTGCAAAGCTTCTCTGAAGAACTGGTAGGCACCATGATTGTGCTTGAACACGGTCAGCATGACCTTCTTCATCTGTGTACTAAAACAGAAGAGTCATTAAAGATCAGCTTGCACGTTATGCTGCTATATAGGCACCTGGACGCCTTACGGCATGGCAGCGCTCTATAAATATATTATTCATTAATTAGTCATTCACCACTCACTTGTACAAATTCACAAAACTAGAGATCGACAAACTGGAGGGTTAGCACTATTTAGATTCCTCAAGATTACCACGCCCCGCCCATTTTCTGGATAGTCTGGATTTAGGATCTCTAAATTGGAGATATTTTGCATGATTCTAAGAAAAGGTATAAAGGATAATGCTGAAACAGGGAATGTTAAGATACTGTTAACCAATGCAAGAACATATTCAGACACACTGACTAGCCCCTTTAGCATAGCTCCTGGCAAGTCTTCAGTTTTCACCCACCAGTGTATAATGGAATTAGATGTTTAAAAATGGTCGAAACCTTTTGATTCAACGGCCCCAGTGTTCAGAACAAGGACGTGCCTCAATGTTGTTCACTTGAACCTTTCAATTGGAAAAATAAAAACTTGTGGAGATTGGTCTGACCCACCCAAAAAGCACAAGTGCTTTCCAAAACACAAGAAATCTATAAAATTCGAGAAAAGTCAAAATATGTAGTGCATGCTCACAGGAAGTTAGTTTAATCAACTTCGTGGAATATTACTAAAACGGCTAGAAACTACAGGGGACAAGAAAAAGTCAAACATTATCTAAAAAATAACACTTTTGACAAAAGGATCAATTACTGGACGCGTTATTCTCTCAAAACAGAATATTTCAGCCTGTTAAGTAAACAATACCCTTCTATCTCAGAGAAATATCCAAAAGAAATGGGGAAAGAAAACACCTACCTGTATAGTTTAGAAGCTTAATTCACATGCTATGTTTATTCCCATTGTATACATGCTCTTCAAATAACATTTTATTTAGAAATTCAAAAAACTGTGGGCCTTGACAACAAGCACAAGCAAATGGCTGAAAAGAACCATCACAATGCCCTTCACCTTCGTCCTGATATGTTATATAGTGTCAGAACATTCATGAACAGTAAAAACATGCTAAAGCGAAATTTGCTACAGATAGAGGGGTCGAGGGTCCTTGTGAACCAAGAATCTGTTTAATGTGCAAAACTATTACTGTACGAAATCAACTTATTTCTTTTATTGACGAACTATTCTGCAGTATGACTCTGTGCATCGATTATGAAGTAGATTGCCACTCTCCCAAGTGCTAACCCACAGTTAACATAGCAAACCGATTTCTTACCACTGCCAGCTCTAATATGCTCGTATGGCATGGATATCTAGGAAATAATGCTTAGGAAATGTATAGATACACATCCATGGGCATACCAGACACTCGTGTTGCAGACAAAGTCTAAGATGCAACTTTCTTAGGTGCAGTATGGTACCTGTGGTCTCACTTACAGAGCAATTTCTACAATCCTGTGAGGTGATAACTGACACAGCCGAATAGGATTCACAATCTGTGCCAGACTAATCCCATTGCCTTTCTATTGTGGTCCAAATAATAAGAAAAGCTGACCTGCAGTTGTTCTGTTAAGGAAATGCATTTAAATCCTTCCTTGCATTTTATGATCTATAAACACCCCTCCAGTGCTGTCCAAGGATTGGAAGATAGAGGTTAATTCAATATCTGATGTAAGGGAAATTGTGACGTTTGGAAGATACCTGGCATCAGATCTCAACTGCATTCTGCTCCTACTTATTTTTAGAAAGGGTTCTCCATCAGAAGGTGACTATTATTATCACACGGTTTCAGGTGTGTGAGCCACATTTCCGAAATGCTTTTGTCGACAACAATTTCTGTACATTTGTGCACTTGTTCAAACTGAAGTTACATCAGTCTAGTGAGTAGTATATTTTTTGCTCTGCATGGGAGAATTACTATGGTAACACCCTGTAGAAAGGTATGCATTACAGTAGGTTTAATAGTGAAGTACTACGTTTCCTCTTTCTTTGTGTGGGCAGTCAGTGAAGTCAGATGAACCCAAATAGATGCATTTGCAGAACTTAACAGATGAACGTTGAAAATCAATGCAGACCTCCCAGAAGGATGAAATGGGCGCTGTTATTAAGCCACAAAAATATGGACACAATAAGGGCTCAGACACCATTACCTTTCACCGCCATACAGAGTGCAAGGTGTAAATGCTGCCTGGGCAGGTATCATAATGGTAATGTCCTTAAACAAGGGTGGCAGCTGCCTGTTGTAAAGACACTGTAGAAATGTCAAGAGGCAGCGCAAGTCTGGGATGTGCTGAAAGTTAATAATATCTGTGGAATTAGCATACTGGTTTGGCAATACGGCCACAATCAACCTCTTAAATTAGCATTTTTATACATAACAAATAAAGGAAAATTTATAGTTCACATTCATTTGACCTTGCTCTCGTTAGTTATACTTTAACTTTATTTTAAGCTTGCCAATTCTTCTGTCATGCTAGGAAGCCGCACACTTTTTATTGTTAACAGTGCTTTTGAAACTTGTTGAATTCCTCAAAAGCTCACGTGGAGTTACTGATGTTTAAGAAAGTTGTTTCAAAGATCTCTGTACGTCTCTCCTGTCAATGAAGACAACAACGTTCCGTAAGGGGTGAGGAATTTTATAATATAGCATTTTCCCAAAGGACAGAATTCTTCAGACATCTAATTGTCCAGGGTAAAAAAAAATCTGCTTATCTTATCACTTTTGGTGCCATGTAGGGAGGTGACAAATAATGGCAGTTTTCATTTTATCAAATGTCTGATACTCTTGGATTTTGTTAGGGCTTCTATTTTGTCATGGTTTGGATTTTTCAGGCTATAAGTGGACGTGAATGGGTACAGTTCCAGGGTTGGAAAGCCCAGGAAGGCTCTGCGCAGCCATAAACTAACATGTTTAAGGATATTCATCAAATCCCTTCCAGTCTCTCCCCAAACTGGAAAAGTAGGAAATTAACTCCTGATTTGGGTAAAGAAAGAGTGCTTGGAGGATGTGATTTACAGTGCCTCAGCAGAACTTCACATACATGAGTGTATATTATAACACGTGAAAGAAGAATCAGTAAAAGTCTGCAAAGAGTATGATTTCCAGGCCCATCTACTTGTCTTATGAGCAAAATAAACATTGAAACTTGATGCCCTTCACCCCTAAAAATATGTCCTAGGACTCGAACAATAGGAATTTCACACTCCTGCATTGCTGTAATGTCTGGACAAGGAACAAGCTCTATGCACCATACAACGGGCAGCAAAATATATGTGGGATCCCCTACGGTGTTTTACAACAATCAAGAAAAAAGACAAGATTCACTCACCTGTTTGCCATCAGCTGCAAAATCTGAATAAGAAATTTGCCCAGGCCTTTCCTCCGCACCTTGCTTTCTAACTGTGCCTCATAGCTGTGGAGAAGGAGACTGTCAGTCATGCTCTTACTGGTATATTCTACGCAGGCTGGCTCACTCGACCATGGGACATTCCAACAAACACGTAAGTGCATCACCAATACTGAACAGGAATGAGTTCCATGGGACAGAAGAAAAGTTTCAGCGGGATGTGGTACTGTCTTACCAAGGAATTAGCATCAAATGCACTTTAAACAGGCAATAATGTTCAACCTATAGAAACAAATGGACAAAAAACATGAGTGTAGGCAGCAAAGACACTGCAAAACAGGTGACACCTGCTTTAGGAATAGTTGTGCTTGAGGCAAAAGCCAGTGTCCATTACTCCACCCTGAAATCCTTGTGCAGGACCAGAAAACAACACTAAAATTAAATACGTTCTAAACACACTACCATACAATTCGGCAACAAGTGATGAAAGGATAAAATATTAATGGCATAGGCTGAGTAACACCAGCAGTCTTGCAAGTGGAGACTGCAGCCTAGAGAAGGGTCTCTCAAATACGGGCACATAACTAGCTGCCACACTATAACACAAAGTGAGGTCCCAAGGGGGGGAAGTAATAAAACTTCCACTAACAGAGAACACTCAAAAACCTAGATATTTGCAATTTACTGCCAATTACTTTTAGCCACAGCTTACAATTAGTCGTCCTCATTCAACAGGACCTATTTTTTGTGTTGTCTAAGCGAAGGAACTTTCCCAGTTCAAGGAACAATGGACACTTAGGATTTGCCAGGGAGTTTAGTTAAAGGCTGAGAGTGCAACAGTACTTAGCTCTGCACTAACAGTGCTCTCCAGGATTAGTCACTATTTTAACAATCTTTCCGGGAAACTTCACCTACCTATGAGGAGAGAAAGGTTTTGGGTGCAGTCAGAGGTGGTAAGTGAAGTGTGAAAGCTAACAACTATATGTGAAAATACATATTCGTTATCAGACATAGAACAAGCTCCTGGAACAGCAAAGCTGAGCTTATACCCGAAATGATCTGAACATGGAAAAGAATGACTTACACCCCATGTCCCTAGGAATTGAGAATTAAACAAATGAAGGAGTGCTTCAAACTACACAAATATGCTATAAATGGCAACAGTCATGAAAAATGTATACACAGCTCCATTTTGACAAATTTGGCGTTCTCTGGCAACTTACTTCAGATACTCTATAAATCAGTACGAGACTATAACAGTGATAACCACTGCCAAATGCCCACCAGGCCATAGCACAGGAACATCTTCTAATTTTCAGGTGGAAGGGCATGGAGAGACTGCATATGTTTTGGAAAGGAGTTAGACCAGTGTTTCCCAAACAGCAGGTCGTAACCTACTCGTGGGTCATGAGCTGATTTTTGGTGGGTCACCGAAGTCCAAACATTAAATAAAGATGCCTTAAAATGTTATATTTATCTTTTTACATTTGCTGCACTTCAAAGAGAGTTCAAATGTCAGGTTATGTATTTTTTGAAATTCTGACTGTGGTGGAAACAAAGTTTTTAAAAAGGATCAAAACAAATCGAGACAGTTTACAAATGTACAAATGATATTCACTGAAACCTGATTTCCACACATTATCATTTGCGTGCAATGTAGTTTTATGAGTAAAACTGTGTGTCTGTACACATTAAGAGGCCATTTAAATGGAAAATATGCTGTCTGTAAATGACAGTGGACAACCACGTTGCTTTAGTTCATTACGTTTAAACAACAACAACAAACATATATAAAATATATAAAAACCACCACCGAATGTCCATTATCGCTAGGGGGGTCGTAAACGTTGGTAGTTCTAAAAATTGGGTAATAATTCCAAAGTTTCGGAAGCACTGGGTCAGGCATCATGTATTTTAAGGAATTAACTACCCTATACCCTACACAGAATCGAATTAACAGATCACTAAGAAGCTCATGGAACGTTTGTACTGCAGAAACATTTTAATATCTAGCTTAAGACCAATAAGAGGCAGAGTGGCAGGGAGAATACAAGGATGCTTTTCTTTGTGCTTTAACAATAACAAAAAATACTCTCAAAACCCCCCATATGTCGTGAACGCTAAATGTTAAGCTAAGCTTTGGCTAAAATATTTCCCAGGAGAAAAGCCTATGAGGAGATTCCCAAATCAAGGCATCAAGGCATCAAGCTGGCAGCTAAGCCAAACCTTCTATGGCCAGCCACAAGGTTAGATAATATAGGGCTTGGTCCTAGACTGCATGGGGGCAACACATACCAGTACAGGACTTCATCCCCGCATTCTACGTCGAAGCGGAAGTGGATGAATGCCACTGGCACAGAGCTTTCCTCCCTTGCCACCAGGTACCAGGCCCGGTCATCAGTCATCTCATCTCGCTTCTCACGGTCCTTCCAGCCCCACTCACTTTGTTCATACCTGTAAAGAGTGAAAAAAAAAAATCACTTTTGGAGGGCTACTCCCTCCCAGTGTCAAATAGAGGACTTTTTTTCGTAATTCCATCTCATTCAACAAAATGTAGCAAATGCACCAGTCTTCTCTAGCAGAAGAAATACTTCAAAGAACACTGCAGCGCTTGGCTGCAGGAGGACCCAAAAAGAAGTGTTGAGTGCATCATCATATTGTGCTGAAATAGGTGTGTAGGCTTGAAACAGTAAAAGAAAATGTGCCAAATGAAGGGTGCAATCTCTCTCGGTTGAGAAGCAGTTACCTCAAAAATGCAAATAAAATACAGTTGAGCTCTCCCTGGAGCACAGGCTACAAGTCCAAAATCAGTTTTAGGGCCAGAAAGTAAAAGCAAAGGAGAGGATAGAAGTTTAAAATGTGTGGCACTGGCAACATGTGGCATGTAGCATTGACTTCACAGTCATGAGACTGAGGCTTTCACATGCAGAGGTGCAGATGTGTGCTCAAACTAAGATACAGGCAAGCCAAGTGACCTGTCTTTCTTAGGATATCCCCCCTTGCTACCATGTGTAATCAAAAAACAAACTTACAAAGTCTGCATGTTGGTTTTGGTAAGTTCATAAGCCCAGTCCAACGTTGCTGGGTCCAAACCGGAGACTTTTTTGCACTCAATGGAGACGTTTATCCTACAAAAGTTGGAAAGTGGCAGGAAATGTTAGAAGCCTTGGCACAAGTAACATTCACACAAAAATCATACTATCCTCTGTGCGAGAAGGAAGGAGCTAGCTGCAAGGTTTGCGAGCAAGATGTAATATAGTGTGGAAAAGATAGTGTGGTTACTTACAACGGGTCTTCACATACATGCCCCATATGGCAAATCGCACAAGTCTTAACCTTATGCTGCAAAACAACACACGTAGGTCAGATCAGCATTCCCAGTTCAAGCCTCTGTTCACAGTGAACATGGGCGCACAAGTGTGCTTGCAGCAGTGTCACGTATTTGAACTTAATGAAAACTACAGAAGACAGAATTCAACCCAAAAATCAGACAAAACCAAAAGCCTGCCCTTTTAAACTCGGCAAGGACAAGACTGGCATCAGGTGGGCAGTGTTCTCCCTAGAAGGCTGAGAATACCGACAAGACCCATTATACAGAGCACATGGTAAGTCAACTTTCAACACTAGGTAAGCCAATCCAATGGTCCCACACACAGTTAGTGGTATCATTTCCCCTTCCCAAAATGTACTGCACAACAAAAGTGATTCTAATGTCAGAACAATAACCTTCATAAATTACTGCTGTGCCTTTGTTTTAACAATGAAAATAGATTAGGTCTGCGAAATATTTCACTACAGCAAGGAACTTTCATTTCAAGTCTGACATGCCCAAAAAGGATTGGATCTGTGAAGCCTTTCTGTACTTTCAGTTCTTAAAACTGTGCAGGCAGTTGTGAAACCAACCCCTCTACCAGAACCTGTGCTTACCCTAGCACACTCTACATCTAAGTTCTATTTTCTTGTAGGTGGCTCGCAAACACAGAAACATGTTCTACTTGGTTAGGGGTGGGTCCAAAAGGCCCAACCCATTTAAAGAAGACTGGTGACAGTGCCCTGTAATTAGGCTATGAAGAGATTAACATTGGTTATCAACAGTGAGTTCAATAAGGCACAGGCCTCTTAAGTGGATTGATGGGAGAGACATCCTAAAACCCTTATTCCAATAATATTTGTTCAGAAATGCATGTCATTCTCTTCACAGAATGTATTTATGCTTACATGTGGTGTATATGGAGGGCAACTGCAGCACAAATGGTGTGCTCTGTAAGCACACGTTGTATGCAGCACAATTTAGTGGTTCCCTGAATAGGGTACGGCCATTCTGGCTTCTGACCATGAACCAGATGCTGAAGCTGAACTTCAGAGCCCAATAGCAATTTTACCACTGGCTAAGATTAATTAATCAAGATACCACTGATCACTCTGTTTACTTCAGTGCAACGCCCTAAATGTGATGAGTATTACCAGACGTGGGTCCCATACTCACTGTGCCACTGGAACCCAGCCTCACAAGACAGAAGAGCCTCAACTAGGACAAAATCGGTCTTATGTTAATTGTATTCCGGTTTAGAGAGGACCTGGGTCAGCAGTTTGGGCTGGACTGTTTCTAAGGGAGCAGGACCAAGACAATTTGCATATGGCTGGGTCTTATCTAAAGTAACTTTGTAGGCAAAAAAAAAAAAATGTGTGTGTATATATATATATATATGCACACACACACATACATACATATACACACACACTGATGCAGCAGTGTGTGTACATGTATATACACACACACACACAATGGAATGCAGACCAGTGGCTGAGATTAATTCAACCATCCCACCATCACTTTTGTGTTTACATGAATGTGCACATCAACAACAGTAAAAGTACACTTACCAAAGAATGGCCTCAGAGATTGAAGAGAAGAGTGGAAAGAATGACCCATAAAGTACATTAGCACAGTACAGTAAAGAATAAGTGTGGGCCAGTGGAATTAAGCAAGGATGAAAGGGGCTAGACTAGAAAGACAAAGCAAGCCAGGAGTCCTGGAAAGTGAAATACTTATGAGACCAAGAGAAATATCCAAGGGCAATGAGCCAAAAAGACATTAGTGCGGTGAAAATAGATGGATTGTGGAAAGTCATAGGGTAAGAGAACAATTTAAGCTGAGAGAAAACCATGCAAACACTAATACACGGGCCAAGAAAATGTGCTCAAGAGCCAGAAAAAGATAAAAGAAAGGGATGCATATGAGGTCTCACTCGTTTGTAAAGAGACAAATTAAAATTCACACCTAAGTTAAAAGACAGGCGATTTAACTAAAGAACGGGTCTTACCCATTTCGGTCGTACTTTTTGAAGACAGGGAAAGCCTGTAAGGGATCTCCGAGCTAAGAGGATAAAACACAAGATTTTCAGCTATCCAGACAATAACAGTTTACATGGTAACACACCAAATACAAAGGCATTCTAGTCTATGCAGGCTGGAGCTTACATTCCCTAAAGGACCTGCAACTCAGCAGCAGTGCAGACTACATGACAAAGCTGCAGGTCTATTGAAACGTGTTTCAGTAAGCAGAAAAGAAGAGACTGAACTGGATACATATCGAGTTTCAAGGCTTCGGACCACAATGTGTCTGGTTCTACTCCAATGTGTTGCGCAAACTGGCTTCAGCCACTAGAACCAGTCAATTTATCACTAAAACTTTGGCAGCGACGGGTAGCCACTGGTGAGATACTTACTTTATTGGCTGCTTCCACCTTAGCACAGACTGCATCCATGGCAGCCCGCTCTTCCTGACGTTTCTGCTTTTTCTCTTTGGCTTTGCTTGACTTTCTCTAAATCCATAAAAAGAAACAAAAAAAGAGACGGAAATAAGGACGGACATAAATATTTAGCCATTGGATCTCCATAGTAATCATAAACGTGCCTCAACAAATGTACAATGGAACTAAATGCTTAATTCGCTGAGCCTGCAGGCCTACCCTCGGGCTATTTTCACTAAGGTAGTGAGAGTGCTTTCACTCATTACCTGTAGCAATTCTGCGGCCAAGGTGGTCCCGCACAATTGTGGATTTGCCACATAAGGCATCATCTGCAAAAAAATGTTTTGTTTCTACTGCAAACATAAAAAGTTACTAAGAACGCAGTGACATGTGTTTCCATACAGTGGAAGGCCCTTCACAAAGGTTTACTTATCACCTTTCAGTTGCTTGTTACTGTACTTCGATGTTAAACTAGTACTAATAAAGTGAAAGCTTTGTCCAGAAAAATGTTAACATGTGCAAGAATAACCAAATAATGAAGTAATCCTAACAAAACGTGCAGCACTGTTTGTTTTATGCGGCATAATATAGTCAACACTAGCACATAATGTGGTCCTCTCCTGCTGCATAATTCCAAGGGTCCTGCCTGTTACCTAGGAGATGCCGCTGGAACTTACAACTGGACACTAAAAGAGTGATGGAGAACCGCACTTCCCTGAAAATCATGCTCGGTTTATTCCGCCATCTAGCTTATATGTAAGCAAGGCAGAGAACAGAAGGCCTTGCCACAGTGCACTAATGGTAGTTATATTACAATATCAAGGAAATAAAGATTTCACTACACTGTTTCAGAAAGTGTATTGCGTTTAAATTGTGCGCACTTTTGCTGCTGGGCATTCAACAGCCTTCAGAGATGAAACTAACCAAGAGATGAAAACAAAGAAAAGCCTGAAAATGTCGCGGCGAAGGAGAAAACATGAACACTCTCAGGCCGTTTCGCTTGCCTAGATTTCGAGTTCAGAGCCTCAAAAACATTCAAGGATCAAAAGAAAGTAATAGGGACCACTACTGGTCCTAGATGAAAGCCTTTTGTTGCCACTTTTAGAAAAAAAAAGTAGTTTATCAATAGCCTGGTGCGCGGCAGCTTAACTCTGCAGGCGAACAACCCATGAAGAGACCGAGCCTGCCGGGACAGTAAAATGGTTGTGGATTCCAGAATTCCGCGTATACGCAGTCGGTATTTACCTTAAAAGTGTAAAGTAATTAGAAGCTTGGTTTGTCCCTATTTTCACACGAAATAGTACAACGAGCTTTTCGGGACAAACCGGATGCATCAAAATGCTCAACATTTTTCAAAAAGTATCCCCTAGTCGAATGTCTGATGAAGTACGTAACTTCTGTGACATGTGCCTCTCCCGCGCTCACAAGTGTTGGTAAATGAACAGGGTCCCCAACGGCCTGGCCACGTCACTGGACCCCGAAGCGTAACTACTTGCCGGCAAGGCAGCAAAGATCAGAGATCATACCCAGTGCTTCTTCCTATCTTTAATATGCACCCGTATAACCAGGGGAACAGGGAGATTGTTGCTCAGGAAATGACTGCTCAGCTTTTGTAGCCCAGAACATAAGGCAGGGCCGGCTAGAACCTAAAACTGGAATTACTAGGAAAGAAGAGGACGGTCTGGGAAAGATGGTTTCCAAGGAAACAAGTAACGGTCCCTTTTCAGCCACGCTATAGACAATTATCAACACATTGTACTAACAAAACATCTAAATCCGATACTGCATGTCTCAGTACAAGCAAGGAACAGCATACACAAGATTTTTTTTGATTTTTTTTTTTTAAACCTGGCATAATTTGTATATCTCGGAAAACCATAATTCCAAACACAGAGTTCCACACTTGAATGACTCCCCCAGCCCGTATAGACATAAGTCTTCGGGCTAGGCTTCCAGAATCAGAAAAAAAAGGGAATCGAGGTTTCAAATGTACAGTCACAGAGAAGTCTCAGGATGCCAAAATGCAAAAAGGTCAAAAATTGACATAGCTAGAAGGTAAAAACTTTTCTCGGAGCCAAAAGCCCGCGTATGGTATTAAAGAAGGAGCCTAAAACAGCCAAACACACCCTTCTGGAAATTTCAAAGAGAAGCCCGTGTACGAGGATTATCCCATACTACTCCCAAGTCTTCCTGCCTGACCTTCCTAACACCACCCGTGGCCACCCCTTCAGCCCTCCCGTCCACACAATCACCTCCAGCTACTCCAACTCTACCTGCCGAAAACACGTCTAAGTATCAAGTCCAGCCCCAATATACAGTAGCTACCCTATTTTATTCAAGTATTGCTGCAGTCTCTTTCTTTCGCACGTTTTGCAGTTTACTCATAGTAATCCAGCATGTCGGCCCCAGTACAGAGAACTCAATGTAATGTCGCAATTTTCCCTCCCTCCACCACCAGACTATGTGTTACAACGAAAGCGCCCTGCATGGTATGGTGTGAAGTCCCATGCTTCACATTTGTCTTTTTGTCTAGCCCCAGCGTTTTCTTCCAGTGAGCTGGGCGATCATGAGAGGGTACAGGAGGTGCTCTATTTTTAAGGGGTTTCCTTTTCATTTTTAAAAAAGGCGGTTACCGGTGCTCAGCACATTCTCATGCACAGGCATGAATTTTCATACATGCGTAAACATCAATCTGTGGAAGCCTTTTTTACCGACACGTTAGCAACCAAGTATTTTCTTTGTGCTGGCGCACAGCTGCAGGGTGCTCCTGACTAGCGAATCAACAATATCGTTGAAACATAATATAGAGGAAAGAATAACAAAATGAATAGAGAGGCAAGTCTAGATTATATATGCCTATGTGGTACATATATCTTCAAATAATGTAGTTGTGAAGTTAGGAATAGTAATTCTATACTCCCCTATATGCACGTACCTTTCGACATTTTGTCCCTTGATATTACTGTGCCGCGATATTGTTAGTGTTGATATTTAGCAGTACAATCTAAAACAGCATCAGAAAAAAGCAAAAGCAATGGCAAAGCTCAAAGGTTCAGTAATGCTGCTGAAAGGTGAAACCTAATACCTTTGTCAATTATTTTATTTAGCTACCTTCCTGTTCATGAGCAGAGTTCGGCTACTAGGTACACAAAAAAAGTTTCTGGTATTGACCGAGTGAGTGTCGCTATTGTCCCTTCATTCAAGGCTTCTTGGGGTGACTGATTTTTAGTCCGGTCCCTTTTCACCAGTACTCGTGTGGGACAATACATATTAGCTCTCACTAGGTTAAAGGTCCATCCAGTCTGTAACTATATTTGCATTCCTCATGTGTTCTACAGCTTTACAAAGGCGGAATGTGTGTGTGTTTTCTTTTTACACATCTGCTTAGGTCTACTGGAACATCAAATGTATGCTGCACAAGAGTGCTCCGCACCTGACCTGCTCTTGTCCAGTGTGTGTGTGTTAGTCGGCAGTACTTCCTTCACTAAAACCTGACCCACCTAACAAAAAGCTCAGGGAGGACTGCCAGCCCTTTCTTTTGTTTCTATAGGTTTCCTTCACCTCAGCTTAAATCAAGTTCACCCCATTTCCCGATTCTTGTTGTCACCAGTCAATGGTTACCTGTGCCGGCCTCATCTAATTCAGAATAAATTATATCTCTTTGGCCATGTGAACCCAGTCTGACCTGTGACTCTTTGGCACAGAAGCACAAGCTGGAAACAAAGAAAATGATGCATTTCTACTTGTTCGGAAACGCCACTGATATTTAAAAATGGTAAACTGTTTGTCTCTGGCTTCCTGTCTTGATCACTAAAGAGGGTAAACAATGGTCTGCTAGAGTCGGTAACTTGCGCACCCTGTTTGGACTTCGATAAGGATCTTCCACCAGTGCAAAACAAATGTGTTTTCAGGAACTTAACCTCTGCTGCTTTGTTGCTCTCCGAACACCTGAGGCCAAGACAGGGATGCCTGTGCGAAGCTGTGCTGCAGAGTCCTTTAAAAGAAGGGAATCTCAGCTGTCTTCTCAATTTGCTGAACAATCAGCAAGAAGAAAAGCTGACATGACCCCAAGAAGATCTGCACAAGGACCAGATAAATGGAGGACAACTGAATAGACCGAGACCTTTTTGTTGGATTTTAAGTTAACCTCCGCATCTGAACACAGCGCAAGCATTTGCTCAGCAGCAGTCAGGCAACTTTAAAGGCTTCGTCAAAGTCACCCTATTCCATATTCATAACACAAAATCATTTCCATAGCAAAACACAAATTGTACTAGGTAAAGCACGACAAGTATAAAACCCCCACAGGTCTTCCCAGGATGATGATATGGCCAATGCTATATATTGAAAAAAAAAGAGCAAAGGAGCAACAAACAAGTTTGGTGTCATAGCTCACCCCCAGGTGGCACTAATACCTTTTGAGTATATTTATTAATTTTTGTATTGAACCACTGACCTCTAAAGAGTTGCCTCATTCTTCTTTGAAATTATAGCAGTGATTGGAAATTAATCTTCACTACATGGCATTGCTACCTAAAGAGTCAAACGCCCTACTTTACACTGTTCTTCATCTTAACACCTGCCTATTATATTAACTCATGTTTAATCCTTAAACCCCTTTGTACTAGTAACGAACTATTGTATAGTCACAACATCCCTCTGTCTTAACATCGTCCATGTTTCTACCTCTGTATCAGAACACATAGCCAGTATCAACTCGTGTCACTCCGAATATGAACCCACACCTTGGACACCTTATATACCTTGCTTGTTGTATCATTCACAACCAAGGACGCCTACTTCACCATCCTATCTATGCTGGGTGCCCTACCTACCCCCACCCCCCATTACCCCTACCAGCAACATCCCAAGGTATACCCACGTCCACTGAATCTCGCCCCATGCTCTTCAGGTCGTACCCCATGTCATGCAGCCTGCCCTCCCATGTCAAACTCTCAAGTCTTTTATGTCTGAGCCACTCCCCGAGCTCTCCAACGTTTTACCCATAAGCCCCTTATTAATTCACCTAAAAGCTCCACAACTCCCACGCATTTTCTTACGAGTCCCCAAGTCTCTACCCCCCTTCCACTTGGTCTAATCTCAAAGCCTCCCACCCCCTCCACTTGGTCTAATCTTAAGGCCCCTTCCCCTCCTCTGCCCCCCGCCCGCGTCCACACAACCCATCAGTAATGCACAAATTGCCCACAAGGCCCATCCTGCACTAACCATCAGTTGGCCAATTATGACACTAATACAGCCAAGATTGCCCTAGCGATATTTTTTCCACGGCTTCCCCATTACCTGGCTCCTGTACTACCCGCACTCCTCTCTGACCTCCGATACCTCATGTTACCACCATGCCTAATAGTACACCTACAAACCAAAATGGGACCCCCGCATTCTTTCTACAATAATTCGGCAATGTCTCCCCCTGACTTACCCCCATGGCGATGGCACCGGTACCTCAGAGGCTTAGTTCGAGCGGCGGGAGTATAGAAAGGGGGCGCGCGCCGGGAAGTCACTGCGCGTGCGCCCAGCTCCGAAAAAAACGAGTACAATGGGCAGCGTACAATCTACGGGCTCTGGCGTCGCGGCCATCTTAAGACGGGTCTTTCTCAGAACCGTACTTAGTAATCACAAGAGGCTGCCGCCATGGTCGGTCGGGGTGGCTATGAATGGTAGTGTGCTTGGCCATACGTCAAGAGCCCGGAACTGCTGGGGGCCGGTGGGTGAAAAGGAGCACCTTCTAACTGCAGCCATCTTGCATCGGACAAGTTTGCTTCGTATTCATTAGAAGCTGCACAGGTAATGATGGCTACCTGGCTCAGTCTTCGATGAGACCCGCAAACCTTCCCTTCAAAGCGGTGAAATGTGACAACCTTGGTAAACTTCTTGGCAATCTTGATTCCGTTAAGAACAAATATAAATATACTAGAGGTACAACAGTTTGTCGATTTTTGCAGTAGTCAGGATATTATTAACCACATTTAACGGTGACGGGACTTGGAAAGCATACTACTTTCCATCTGAAAGCATTCTCGTTGGAGGGTGTTATCTTGTAGTCATCGATGCCAGTGTTTATGTAATGACGTGTTTCCATCTGCCACTCCTTGAGGGTGGCTTCCACACACAGCTCATCAATCAATAAAACACTATACTTGTAAAGTGCGACTAGTCACCCGCTAGGGTCTCAAGGGGTGGGGGGCAGTAATTGAGTAGTTATTGATGAACAGAGGGGATTAGAAGAAGAGGTTTTGAGGTCTTGCCTGAATTGCAATAGAGTGGGAGATCTTCTGAGGTGGATGGGAAGGGAGTTCCAGGTCTTGGTGGCGTGGTGAGAGAAGGATCTTCCTCTGGCTGTGGCCTTCCTTACGTGTGGGACGGCGGAGAGGGCGAGGTCGGCAGAGCGGAGCTGTCTGGAGGGCGTGTAGAAGTGGAGTCTGTGGTTGAGGTATTCTGGTCCTGCGTTGTGAAGGGCTTTGTAGGTGTGCGTGAGAAGTTTGAATGTAATTCTCTTGTCTATTGGGACCCAGTGCAGGTCCCTCAGTAGGGCGGAGGTGTGGCTGTGTCTGAGAGTGTTCTTGATGAGACTGGCGGAGGCGTTCTGGATGCGTTATAGTCTTTTATGTACCTTGGTGGTGGTTCTGGCATAGAGTGCATTGCCGTAGTCCAGGCGGCGGCTGCTGACGAGGACCTAGTTGACCGTTCTTTTGGATTCAGTTGGGATCCATTTGAAGATTTTCCAGTGCATGCGCATGGTGTTGATGCAGGCGAAGGAGAACTCGCTGACTTGGAGGTTCATCGAGAGTGCTGAGTCCAGGATGAAATTGCGGTTGCAGGCGTGGTCGGTGGGGGCCGGAATGCTTTCGAGGGCAGTGGACCACCAAGAGATGTCCCAGGCTGAGGGGTTGTTGCCGATGACGAGGACTTCTGTTTTTTTAGTATTTAGTTTGAGGCAGCTCTCCTTCATCTAGGTGGCGACTGCCTTCATTATGTTGTGGAAGTTGGCTTTGGCTGTGTGCGGGTCGTTGGTGAGGGAGATGATAAGCTGTGTGTCATCGGCGTATGAGACAATGTTGAGTGCTTGGTGTCTGGCGATGGTACCTAGGGGGGCCATGTAGAAGTTGAAGAGAGTGGGGCTCAGAGAGGAGCTTTGTGGGACGCCACAGATGATCTTGGTGGCCTCTGAGTAGAAGGGGTGGAGTCAGACTTTTCGGGTCCTGTCGGAGAGGAAGGAGGTGATCCGTTCTAGTGCCTTGTCGCGTATGCTGGCGTCATGGAGACGAGTCTGTAGAGTGCAGTGTGAGATGGTGTCGAAGGCGGCGGACAGGTCCAGGAGGATGAGAGGCGCAGTCCCATCCCTGTCTAGGAGGATGCGAATGTCATCTGTGGCGGCGAGGAGGGTGGCCTCGTTGCTGTGGAAGCCTGACTGAAGGGTCCAGGATGTTGTTGAGTTCGATGTGTTTGGTGAGTTGTCTGTTGACAGCTTTTTCAATTACTTTTGTTGGGAAGAGGAGCAGAGAGATGGGCCGGAAGTTCTTGAGGTCGTCTGGGACTGTGGTGGGTTTCTTCAGTAAGGGCTTGATTTCGGCGTGTTTTCAGATTTCTGGGAAGGTGGCGGTTTTGAAGGAGCAGTTGATGATCTGCTGGAGTTTGGGTGCGATAGTGCTGCTTGCTTTGTTGATGTGGTGGGGCAGGGGTGAGAGGGAGAGCTGGAGTAGATGGAGTTCATGATATTGAGGGTTTCTTCATCTGAGATGTTGGCCCAGCAGAGTAGGTGGTGGGGGTTTGGAGGAGCTTTGGTGGTGGATATGACAGTGGTGGGATGGTCCTGAGAAGGGAAGCTGTCGTAGATGTCTGCTATCTTGCGATGGAAGTAGGTAGAGAGGTTGTTGCAGAGTTCTTGTGAGGGGGGGGATATCCGTGAAGTTCGCTGTGGGGTTGGTCAGTTCACTGATGATTGCGAAGAGCTCTGCTGTTGTGTGCATTGTTGTTGACGCGCTCCTGGAAGTTGTTGCTCTTGGTGGTCCTGATGAGTTGGTGGTGTGTGTTTATGGCTTTTTTGAAGGCTTCGTGGTTGGTGGGGGTCTTGTCGGTGCGCCTTTTTCTTTTGAGGTGTCTGCAGCTCTGTTTGTACTCCTTGAGGGCAGGGGTGAACCAGTTGGCTTTCATTGATGTGCATCTCTTGGTGGGTTTGTTGATGGGGCTAAGGTGTTGGTGCAGTCTAAGATCCAGTTGTTGAGGTCTCAGGCAGCTGTGTTTGTGTCGAGATCGTCTTGGAGGGAGGCACGAGTTATTGAGGCTGTTGAATAGCTGGTCCTTGGTGATCTTGTTCCAGCTCCTGTGGAGGGAGGGAGGGGTAGGTGAGCGAGGTGTAGTTTGGGGAATTTTCTGGAGGTAAAGTGGATACAGTGGTGGTCGGTCCATTGGAGTTCGGTGTTGTGCCTGATGGCGATGTGGTTGCTGGCGGTGAAGGTGGGGTCGAGTGTGTGTCCAGCGGAGTGGGTGGGCGAGGTGATGAATTGCTTGAGTCAAAGGTTGGCAAGGTTTTCGAGCAGTGTCATGGAGTTGTTGTCATTGGGGTTCTCCAGGTGGAAGTTAAGGTCCCCGAGGAGGATGTAGTCTTTCGAAGCAAGAACGTGGATGGTGACGAGGTCAGCGATGGTGTTGCAGAACAGGGAGTGGGGACGAGGCGGCCTGTAGATGAGGGTGCCCTGCAGAGTGGTGTTAGGGTTGGTTCCAATCTGGAAGTGGAGGAGTTCCATGTTGGTTGTGGTGTCTTCGGTGCTGGTGGAGCGGCGCAGGGACTCTTTGTGGACGATGGCGATGCCTCCCCCGGGGCGGTTTGTGCGGTCTTTGCGGATGATCTTGTAGCCATCAGGGATGGCGATGTCTGGAACCGAGGAGGGGTTAAGCCAGGTTTCTGTGAGGAAGGCGATGTCCGGGGATGTTGTGTTGATGAGGTTCCAGAGTTCAATGGCGTGCCTGTGGATGGAGCGTGTGTTGATCAGGATACATCTGAGTTGTGTTCTGTTTTGTGGGTTCTCGGGGTGGGCTTGAGTGGCAGAGGCTGGTGAATTTGCAGTGGTGACAGGTGAAGGATCACTTGGTGATGCCTGCTTACAGTTGTTGTCACGTCCTGGGTTGAGTGCGATGAGTGCTACTGGCGTGTAGCGGTGGTGGGCAAGAGGTCCAAGGGTCCTGGCGCTGGTCGCGGTCAGGCGCAGATGGGGTTTCCTTAGGCGCGCATGGCCACCATCAAGTAGGGAGAAGAGGACAGGCGGGAGCGGGAGAATGGCGTGAAAAAGGGGGGGCAGGGCAGCAGCGGCAGGGAGAATGAGAGAGAAGTGAGAATGAGAGGAGTGATAGGGAAAACGAGGAAAAAGATAGAGGAAGCGCAGAAAGTGAAACACGCTAAAAACGGCACAATAAAAGAAAAATCGAGGGCAGAGGACGGAAAAAGAGAAAGAGGCAGAGGGCAGCCTAGCAGAAGAGCAGAGCTCTCCCCCTAGACACCAGGGATGAGGCGCAGACAGAGCCTGCGGGTGGAGGAGTGCCTCGAACTACTGACCCAGGTCAGAGTTCAAAGACAGATGGGCTTCACTTACTGGTGGAGCTACGCGATGGCAGATCAGTTCACTGACCAGGTCAGTGAGGTTGCCCACACCCATCCATCACAGGTGTCACCGGTAAGGGGACCCTACAAATAATAGGGGCAATTGTTTAAGTGTGGTCATTTCAGTAGCATGAGGGCCCCCAACTACAATGGCGATGAGGTGGTCTGTCCTCACGTGCGTGCTGGCAGCTACTTTGCTGTTCCTCGTGGGGGAAGTGTAGCCTCAGTCTGAGGCACCCCGCACCTACTGCCAGCATATGACAGCAACCGGCGTAGGGCGAGAAGAATGCCACCCAATGCGGACACTGGTGACCCCCAGTGAAAGTAAGGTACGCAGCGCTAGGAAGGCTGATGCGTCCTCGAAATAATATGCAGCTGCCCTGCCTACCTGAGGTAGTTGTGGGCGGAGTGCCTGGCCAAGACGGTCTTTAATGAGGGACTAGCTGCCCTAGAGTAGCATGGCACCGCACCGACATTCTCAACCCTGAGTAACCAGCCAGCCATAGAGAAGACGTCACAGCAGTGAGACATGATGGCTGCTGTGTCACTTAGTGGCTAGGTGCTGTATTGTACCAAAGTCATGACCATGATCAATTGAACATTTGTGCCAGGTGCAAACAAGCCGCCCTGTATCCAGGAAAAATATACAGTGTCCCGCACCTGCGCCCCAAAACGTTCGCAGCAAGAGACTGGCAGATAGGTCCCTCGGCGCAATCACACATTACCTGCAGCAGAAGAACAAACAGGAACCTGAACTGTAACCCCATTACCCAGCACCAACTCTCTAGGTTTAAATAGTGACATGGATATTGTGAGCTCGTCTGACCTTATTTGGTTTCTTGGTTTTAATTTATAAGGGGACGCATTAGAGATTCGGTGGACCTTTGGTCTACACTTAGAGTATGTCCCACCTCAAGGCTAAATTTCAAAACAAATCATCATTAAATATCCATCAACATCATCAATAATCATGGAAGTCAGTAATGTCACACACCATGACCCCTTGGGCCATGAATAACTATGCCTTTATGTAAAAGTTAGAATGTTTATTTCCCTATATTAACAAAGCTAATATCCATCAACAACATCAATAACCGTGGGAGTCAGTAATGTCGCACACCATGACCCCTTGGGCCATGAATAACCACGCCTTTATGTAAAAGTTAGAATGTTTATTTCCCTAAATTAACAAAGCTAATATCATGTAAATCAATCTCAACACGTTCTGACACACATATAAGAATAGCACCGGTTGACCAAATCTTCTAAAGAGTCTCAGTTCAACTAAAGCATGGATCACTACGCACTCTGGAGTGACAGTACAAATCAATAGCAAGAACAGCTGACTAATAGAAATAACATACATTTAGGTTCAGCAACCGAGTAGCGTCAATTATTTGTTAATTGCAACCTGTTAGCATTTCAGGACTTCCCTTACTAACCGTTTAATTAGCATCAACATGTTGGGCTTCATGCGAAAACAATTTAGTCAACATAAATTTGGAAAACATCTAGCTATGGCTCCATCAAAAGACAAATTACATCAAACACAATAACATTTGATTAATACCTCTCCTCAATATGGATCAGCAAGCTGCGATTGTCTTCTTCAGTTGGACATCACTTCCGTCAGCATCAGCATCGGACCATTGAAGGGAATGGTTCGGAACTGGGGATTCTAAACTATCTGAACCATTTGTAAAGCTTAGTCTAAGTAATCAGCAATCAGCATCAGAAGTCTTAAGCAACAAAGAATCAAGGCGAGTACATCTCAGTGGTGGAGAAGAAAACAGGAATAAGTCTCTCCCTCTCAGTGCGGTCAGGCTAAGTTAAAAACTCTTCTCACGTTGCCATTGTCAAAGAATCGTACGTTCACATTTAGTCCAATAAGAATAAGAACATAAATCTAAGATATAACTAAAGCATCTTTCACATGTCGATGATTGGCACCTCTTCTTCAGTTTCCTCCGTCAGGCTCATCAGGTAACAATTTTGTATCTCTCTGTCCTTCAGTCTGTGCATCCAGTGTTAGCTCCTGGGAACATCGCCTTTTCACATACTAAACTATACAAAGTGTCAATAACTAGTACAGCACATTCTAGCAAGCAGTTCTCATGGGGAAAATAAAGTACCTCTGCTAGCATTTGGTCATCACAGTGAAAAACAATGCATGTAATAATTTCTTCAAGCGTACATTTCTATCAGCAATACACTCAATGGCACAGTTTAAGATGAGGCTGTGCAACTAGGCCTAAGCCTTGCTAACTTAAGGTTTACAACGAATAAAGCCAATACGTAATCATTAATACAACACACTAACATTAATCCTAAACATGAGCACATCAAATCATTTAAATTAGCATTTAGTAAAGACTCTTCGTGATTACTGCTGATGACTCTGGAGGGCACATTTTCCATGTTGCACATTATTTTCTATGTTAAGTCGAATTCTATGAAAATTCAATATTCATAGTACATGAATAATTTATTAGTAAAATGTCATCGTTCACAATATCGCTTTGTCCCCCATACTACAGTAGAGACCACAGTGTTAGGAGAAATGACAGATATTGCCCAATGCGACACAGCACTGCAAGCCCCCTACCGGCTAGCTGCTACCTTCATAAGCAACAAACTGACATTGCCCTGAAGGACAAAGAAGAGACTGGGCAACAGAGTGACACTCTCCCAGGGTGGAAACCTGTCAGTGCTGGAGAGGAGAGACTGTTATCCCTCAGAGAGCCCCAAAGCGCCCAAAAGTGAGACCCAAGGCAGTCATGCACCAAGCTACAAAGCCAACTGGAGCAAGCACAAGGATCGCTGTGCGCTGCACGTGCAACCCTCTAGTGGTCGTCTGCGGCCACCACAAGTGAGAAGACAGTCAAATGCCCCTAGTGGTGAATGGTCATCACTGCAAGCAAAAGGAGCAGACCTTGCAAGATGCCAGGTGAGGGTACCGACAAAGGGACGGCTTGATAACCCCACTGCTGCCAGAAGAGGTTGTACCATCCAGCCACCCTAGTACAGAAGGGCCACCATTGGTTCATCAAGGAAAATGTCACACAGAGTGACCGACCCTGCCAAGAATGCCCGCACTTAGACAGGTCCAGTTACTGCGACTGCGCAGCCTCGAGGCACAAGTGTTATGCCCTCGAGTGAAGGATAGAAGGTGAAGGAAGGTGATCCAGTGAGCAGAGCACACAGGGAGATCCCTGAGGAAGGGACAGAACCTGCGGGAGATCCACAAGAAGAATGCCTAGTCCTGCAGACAGAACCTTCGAGAGGTCCACGAGGACCCAACAGTAGACGATACAGCGCCCCAGGAGCAGGACACAACCAGAGGAAAGTCCATGTGAAGTAACATGCAACCCTCGCCACCTCATGCAAGAAAATGGAAAGGGGAGGAGACGGTAGCGTGGCACGATGCCAAGTCATGAAGGTTGGAAGAAGAAATGTGTGTGACAGAGCTGTCACACAGAAGATCCAGAAAGCCACAGGTGCGCAAGAGAAAAGGAAGAAGAGCGATAAGATTGAGGACTCATACCAACACCGTAGAGGGCATCCATCAACACAAGCCAGCCACCAGGGTGCAGAGACATCACTGGAGACAGCTCCACGGGTGGACCAACTGTAAGCCGCCAGCAAGTGCAAACCAAGTCCACGTCTCATGTTTCACAGTGTGACCGTCCATCCACTTGTCACTGGCTGCTTGACATAGATGGCATCCCTGCTGGTAACTGTACATGGTGAACGAGAATCACAAATGGCTACGAAGTCCTTCTGGACATCCTTTCTCACAGCAAGACTTCGCCACCTGTTGATCAAGTTTTCGATGGTAAGACTGTCATCATTACCAGGTGCATCACCAGAACAACCTAAGGAGCATTGCATCACCAGTGTGGAGCCGCACGTTTCCAAAAACAACCAGAGGTTAATAAGGTGTCTGTAGCCACCCAGAAGTCTTCTGCAAGCCTCGTGAATCTGAGACCTGCCAAAGTGAGCACGCTCGACCACTGAACCATCCATCCTTGGGGTTGCACAAGGCCTGGACGTGACCCTGTTGGGAGTTTCTCAGCAATCCCCTGGCTTGGCCTACGGTAGGCCCGCAGAGCCCAGGTGGTCCTGTGGCAATCCAGGGGCAAGGGTCTCAGAGGAGTCCCAGTTAGAGGGGGATGCCGACCAAAGAGAGATGTCAGAAGCTGCTTCACGACTGACACCAAGAAGCACAGAGACCGCAGACTGGTCTCTCAAAGACTATTGGACGAAGGCCCATGCACCTGAGTCCTGTCCTAGCAGCCAGAGCACACAGACCCTGAGACAACCGCCCTTTGCTGCCACAAACATGACTTGGATGCGGTCCTGTTGGCAGTGCTTTACCAACGCCTTTGGTTGGCCCAGATAGGCCACTTTTAGCACCACATGGTCCTATGGCAGCCCTGCAAAAGGGCCTTAAGGAGACCCCTGTGCGAGGGAGTCGTGGTACTAGAGGGAAGTCGGAAGCTGATCTACCAGCGGACATTGGGAAGCATCATGACCTTCAAGGAAGATGCCCACTCATCCATGTCGTCTTCCGTCTTTACAGGTTTGCCATCCATGGAGCCTGAACGCCTTCATAGAGACATCTGCTGTGGACTCTCCCCACCGTTCCTGATGCACCCACTTTGAACTGTGTAAATAGACTCCACCACTGCCTGTAATGCAACATCAAAGGGGACTTTGTAGATAAACTCCAACACTGTGAGACCAGGTGTGACAGAACCAACTGTGCCCAGGTGAACTGTAAAATTATGGAGAGGAGACTGGGAGATCTGGATTTCTTCAACACTGCCATTCGTGCCCAGAGGAGTCTGGTTAAACCGTGGAGATGTGCTGTGATGCCAGGTGCCTCCAGCTGCCCTGTCCACTCACCATGTCCGGCGTACTGCCTGAAGAGTCTTAGGCCCTCATTACAACCCTGGTGGTCGGTGTTAAAGCGGCAGTAATACTGCCAACAGGCCGGCAGTAAAAAAAATGGGATCACGGCTGAAACTGCCACCACAGCCAGCCACTTTAACACTCCGACCGCCACGGCGGTAGCAACAAACACCGCGGTGGTAACCGCCAACAGCCAGGCAGAAGACAATGTACCGCCTACCCCATCACAACCCGCCAATCCGCCAGCTTTTCGGGGGCGGTACCAGCGCCATCAAAAGCACACCAGAAACAGGACTTAAAAGGGAAACCACTCACCTCTCGACACCCAACGAAGAACCAGGATGCCATGGAGCCCGAGCTGCAAGTCCTGTCCATGCTGATCTACTTCCTCATCTACCAGGATAACAAAAGGCGGTGGTGACGACCACAGTGAGTACTGCACCTAGTACACAGGGGATGGGGAGAAGAAAAAGAGAGTGACACACATGCAACACCCCAACCCCCACCCTCACCCACAACACCATACACATGCATCAACATTACATTTACACCCCATAACCCCCTAGAAGAACGCAAGGACAAAAGGAATTGAGTGAAACTGTGATATTTTAGAAATAGGCAGATATACGTAATAATATGAACAAAGGATGGTACGTTGTCCATTCAAGATGTCCGTGGGCTACTGGGCCAAAAATCATGGGCCAAGCCTACACTTGACTCAATACTGAGAGAACACTACAGGGGCATCAGGTCGAAAACACACAGGCATCTTAGGGGGAGGGGGAAGGGGGGGCACCACAGCCAGAAGATGGAATAACGCCACTGCTCCTCGAGGGGGCTCCATGCCCACTGCTTGGTCCTGGGGAGTGCAAGGCCACAGTCTCTCTAGTGGGTGGTTTGCCCACTGCTTGGTCCTGGGGAGTGCAAAGCTACAGTCTCACAAGTCTCTCAAGTGGTTGGTTTGCCCACTGCTTGGTCCTGGGGAGTGCAGGGTCACTGTCTCTCTAGTGGGTGGTTTGCCCACTGCTTGGTCCTGGGGAGTGCAAAGCCACAGTCTCGCAAGTCTCTCAAGTGGGTGGTTTGCCCACTGCTTGGTCTTGGGGATCGCAAGACCACAGTTTTCCAAGAGGATGGCTTCTTCCATTGGTCCTGGATGGGCCTTGTGCCCAGTGTGCTTCATCCTGCCAAGGATAGGGTGAGTGGATGCCTTCTTCCACTGGTTTTGGAGGGGGCTTTGTGCCCAGTGTGCTTCATCCTGCCAAGACGGGGTGAGTGGATTCCTTCTTCCACTGGTTCTGGAGGGGGCTTTGTGCCGAGTGTGCTCCATCCTGAATTGTGCAAGGTCACAGTCTCTCACCTGGGTGTCTGAGGCACAAGATTTGCAGGGAACAGGTTGCATGATAATCCATGGAGTCAGGACTAGACTCCATTCTGCGGCGGCTAAGGCTGCAAACAGGTGGTAGTGCCGGTGCTGGTGCTGCCAGTGGTGGTAGGAGGCTCCAGCCCTTCTCCTGCAGTTTCAGACGGATGCCCACTGGGGCTGCTGGTAGTGGCCCTACTGTCAGCAGTGCAGGTGGCGGTGCTTGCGGCAGGGCCTGCGGCGGTTCAGGTGGAGGTGCTGGCCGTGGTGCAGATGCCAATGCTGCCAGTGGTGGAGGGAGGCTCCAGCCCTTCTCCTGAAGCCTTGGACGGCTGCCCACGGGGGCTGCTGCTGCTGACAAGTAGTGGTGCTAGTGGTGGGGCAGGTGGCGGTGCTGGCCACGGTGAAGGTGGCGGGGCTGGCAGTTGTGCTGGTAGCCACCAGGCCTTCACCGGCAGCCTCCGACGGCTGAAGTGCCTTGCCTGGTGTTTGTTTGTCCCTTCCTCACCTTGGCAGATGGTGGTGTGACCTTGGGTCTGGCAGCTGGAGTTTTTGAGGAGGCCTTGCTGGGTGGTTTGTGCTCCATGCCCTTGCTGCATACTGTCTCCCTCTTCACCTTGGCAGTTGGCGGAATGGTTTTGTCCTTTGCAGGAGTTGGTGGCACACTGGCTGGGCTGACGGGTGCCCCCTTTGAGCCTCTGTGAGTTGCAGGTACAGCGGATGTCGACTTTGTGGCTGACGTGCTGGGCTGGGTTCTGGCCACCCTGGCCCGAGAGGAAGGACTAGGGGGGAGGGGTGGGGAGTGGATAGAGAAGAGGTCAATGTTTGACAGGAAAAGCTTCTTAGAGACACTGGGGTGTGAAGAGGGAGAGGGTTTGGGAGTGGAGGAAGAGGGAGTGGTTTTAGGAGGTGTATGTCTGCTGAGTTTGGGTGCAGGTGCATGGGCGGGATGCTGTTGTGAGGTGGATGGCTGTTGGATGAGTGCTTGCGTTTGTGTACTGTGGGAGGAGGGGGTCACAGACACACTGGGAGAGGACACAGGGGACGTGTGCATGGATGTGGGGGTGGTGACTGCCTGTGAGGGGTGTGTTGTCATGGGCGTGCTGGTGATGGAGGTAGTGGATGTACTGAATGCAGGTGTGAGTGGGGACGCTACTGGGAGGGTGGTGGACGATGAGGAGGGGGGCGACACCGTGGAGCATGTGGATGTTGTGTCTGCATGGGGATGCTGCTTATGGGAGTGCCTGTGAGATGAAGTGTGGTGCTTGTGTTTGCCAGAGCCACTTCTGTATGTTGATTTGGATGAATGCTGGTCTGAAGGTGTGCTTGGGATAGGCTGGGGTTTAGGGGATTGGGTCTGGGTAGTGGAAGTTGGAGGGTGGAGGCTAGTGACAGGTACAAGGGCTGCCATTAGTGCTGAGGCCAGAGCCTGAAATGCTGTCTGTTGGGCCGCCACACCAGAGTGAATGCCCTCCAAGTATGCATTTGTTTGTTGCAAATGCCTCTCGACATCCTGGATGGCATTGTTTATGGTTGACTGCCCAACAGTGAGGGTTCTCGGGAGGTCAATAGCCTCCTCACTGAGGGCAGCAGGGCTGACTGGGGCAGGGCCTGAGGTGCCTGGGGCGAAGGAGATGCCTACCCTCCTGGGCAAGCGGGCACAGGAAACACGCTGAGGACCTGCTGGAAGAGCAGTGCTGGTAGGGGGGTGGCGGCTGTACCTGTTGTTGGGGTGGGCACAGAGGTGTCTGCCACCGCCAGGGAGCTTTCATCGGAGGAGTCGTCGCTGTCTGTGGTCTCCCCTCCCGTCCCCGTTGTGATGCTCTCCTCGCCCTCCATCCCACTGGTGCCCTCACCCTCAGTGGATTTGGCCTCCAGGCCCATGTGGGATGCAGCCCCCTCCGTCGCCGGTGCCTCTGCTCCTCCGCCAGATGATGCTAATGCACACAAGGACAGGGTGACAAAACAAAAAGGGGGGAGAGACAGAGGATACACTTGGTCAATGCTAGCAACACCACTACCGTTGGCGTACCCAACACACAGGGAGCAGCCCTATGCACTAGGCCATGCACTACCAGTTACTAAGATAGCCACCAGCCCATGGGGTACAATGCCTACCGCCATTAGCTGCTCAGCTGAAACCCACAGGACCCTGCCCAATAGTAGATGCCCACTAACACTATCGGGGTAGGAGTGCTTCAGAGCCTGCCCAACAAGGGACCTACCCTGCCATCTTCGCCCTGGCCTAGGGGCACCCATAGCCCACCCTCCCCACCCCTGGTAACTCTTAATGCGCGCAAAGTAATGATTCAGAATCTGTACTCACCCTCTTGTGGCTGCTGTGATGCCTTCAAGCGCCCATCCAGCTCCTGATAGGCCACCGTCAGGATGCGGAACATCAGGGGGTCATGGTGCGACGGGCCCCCCTTCCTCGTTGGGAGGCCAGCCCCAGCTGGGCCTTCGCCATCTTCTTTGCCCAGTGGCGCAGGTCCGCCCACCTTTTGCGGCAGAGGGTGCTCCGCCTGTCAAAGACCCCCAGGGTCCGTGCCTCCTTGGCGAAGGTACGCCAAATACCCTTTTTTCTGGTGGGCGCTGACCTACAGGGAAAAGACAGCAGAAAAAGGATTAGTCATACTGTCTGGACTGTCATCCTCATGGCCCACCATATCCCTCCCATCCCCTTATGCACATACATTGACCACCATACATGCAGCACTCTGCCCAGGACCCCTCAGCCCCCCCACATGTGGTTTAAACACACAGCACTCCATACAGTCATGGCCCACGCATCATGCTCACAGTGTAATCCCCTGTTTGTCTGGAGGACCGTAGAATAACGTGTACTGTGGTAGGACGCCATCCACCAGTTTCTCCAACTCCTCCGCAGTGAAGGCAGGGGCCCTTTCCCCAGACACATGAACCATTGTCGCTTCCAGACACAGGTCACAGCAGCACTTGCAGTGTAGGTACTCTCCTGTTGAAGGTCAGGTAGCAAGTGAGTGAACAGATAGAAAATGGCAGTCACGTCCGCAGCAGTGCGTACCGTCACCACCGGCGTACATCGCCATTGTCTCCTGGAACCCATAAGGCCCAACGATAACCAATGCGAAGTTGCGTGGCAGTCTTCGACCGCTTACCGTGATGGCACACAATGCCAACGGAATCACCTCATTTCCACTTGTCCCTCCTCACAGATCAGGCAGCCACCATTTCAGGGGGGCACAAGGCATGGCTCCTAACTGCGTCACAGCAGACACTGGCACAGCAACTGACTGTCGGCTTCACATACTGGTTCTGAAGAGAAAAAAATAATCATTAGTGCAATAGATGTGTGAATATGACCCTCTGCTCACCGTTTTTTTTCCATAGGCTTCAACCGCTGAGGCTGAATATGAGAAGGCGACATCCTCCGGTGTACAGACCCCTGTTGGACCTTGCGACAATGGAGGACAGACACATTATCCTAACCTACAGACCTTATCGTGCCACAATCCAAGAACTGTGTGCCCAATTGGAGCCAGACGTGGTCAGCTTTTCGCCAGCCCACAGTTATCCCCCTCTAGTGCAGGTCCTGTCAGTGCTCCATTTCCTGGCAAGTGGTTCCTTCCAAACAACAGTGGCCATGGCATCAGGGATGTCTCAGCCAATGTTCCCCAACATGTTGACGGGAGTGTTGTCAGCCCTGCTGAAACACATGCGCAGCTACATCGTATTCCCCCAGGTGGATGATTTGGCCACAGTGCAAGCTGACTTTTATTCCCTAGGACATATCCCCAACATCATTGGTGCCATTGAAGATACACATGTGGCATTTGTCCCCCCCGCCCCTCCCCCCGGAGAAATGAACAAGTTTACAGGAATAGAAAAAGCTATCACTCTATGAATGTGCATATGGTGTGTTTGGTGGACCAGTACATCTCTCATGTGAATGCCAAATATCCTGGCTCTGTGCATGACGCCTTTATCTTGAGGAATAGCAGCATCCCATATGTGATGGGTCAAATCTAGAGGCACCAGGTGTGGCTAATAGGTGAGCCCAAGGTCCCCACACAGTATAAGTAGGTGTCTGGGTATGGGGTTGTCCCTAAGGGTTAGTGTGTGTCTAACAGGTATCCCTCGATATATTTGCAGGTGACTCTGGTTACCCCAACCCCTCATGGCTACTGACCCCAGTGAGGAATGCCAGGACAAGGGCATAGGAACGTTACAATGAGGCACATGGGCATACAAGGAGGATTATTGAAAGGACCTTCGGCTTCCTGAAGACCAGGCTCCGGTGCCTCCATCTGACAGTTGGATCCCCATACTACTCGCCCAAGAAGATGTGCCAGATCATCGTTGCATGTTGCACAACCTGGCCTTGAGACGCCAGGTGCCTTTTCTGCATGAAGATGAGCCTGGAGATGGTCTTGTGGCAGCGGTGGAGTCTGTGGACAGTGAGGAAGAAGAGGCAGAGGAAGAAGATGTTGACAACAGAAGTAATATAATACAGCAGTACTTACAGTGACACACAGGTAAGACACTAACTTCACTTACCTTTTCAGTTTTCTGTTGGACATTGTGCACAGCAGACTGATTTCCCTATGTCTATGGCCACTTACTGTACCCTTTGGCATCTCTATTTTCAGATCTCTGTGTACTGCCACCCACCAAAGGTCATTCCAAAGTTTATTTAACTGTATATATGACTTGCAATGCTTTGATAATGTTGTACTAATACATATTTCAATCTTTGACAGACTCCAGATTTTTATTTGTTCCAAGGGTGTTTATTTAAGTGCTCATAAGTAGAGGGGGATGTGCAATGGGCTGGGGTGATGGTGGAGGAAAGTCCAGTCTCTTGGTATCACAGGTGCATTGTCCAATGGGGCATATGAAGGGGAGTAATGGCAGTTCAATGTGGACAGGGTGACAGAGTGGGACAGAAGGGTGACACTCAGGAGAGTCTCATTTCCTGGCGGGGATCTTGGCAATGTTCTCTGGCTTCTGCCTGGATTGCAGGGACCGTTTGCGGGGTGGTTCTCCTTCTGCAGGGGGTGGGGTGCTGGTGGCCTGTTGGTCCTGTGGCAGGCCTCCTGTCCACTAGCGCCGGCAGGGGTGGAGGGCTGTTCTTCGGTGTGGCTAGTGTCAGGAGCCCGTTGGTGTGCCATTGCCTCCCTCATGGTCTTGCCCATATCTGCCAGCACCTCTGCAATGGTGACCAGGATGGTGTAGATGCTTTTGCGGTTCTCCCTGATCCCCTGGTACTGTCCCTCCTGCAGCCGCTGGGTCTCCTGCAACTTGTACAGTATCTGGCCAATGGTCTCCTGGGAATGGTGGTATGCTCCCAGGATGTTGGTAAGTGCCTCGTGGAGAGTGGGTTCCCTGGGCCTGTCCTCCCCCTGTCGCACAGCAGTCCGCCCAGCTTCCCTGTTGTCCTGTGCCTCTGTCCTCTGAACCGTGTGCCCACTGCCACTGATCGTCCTGGGTTTGTGGGGTTGCCTGGGGTCCCTGTAGTGGTGGACAGACTGCTGATTGACGTGTCCTGAGGACAGTGGCATGGGCCCGCTGGGAGGGTGCTGTGGTGGTGTTTCCTGAGGGGGGAGGCTCTGTGGTGGGTTGGGACTGTGGGAGGGTAACCAACTGTCCAGGGGTCCCTGATGGGCCAGGTTGGTCACACACACCCCCACACATGTACACAACACCCCCACACCACTCTCCTGTCGGAGAACCCGGAGGTCCTCTGGCAGGAGACTGGACATGGGGCTGCTGCCAGCAGCAGCGTCCGCTAGCAAAACACCGCCAGGCCGTATCATGGCTGCCAGCAGAGCCACCTTACCGCCGTCTGCCACCATGACCGTCGACGGAATTCTGCCAGCCTTCTGGCAGAATTCCGGCTACGGTCATAATGGCACGGACGGTCGGTAGCCACGGCGACGGTATGTTGGTGCCCGTCACTGTGGCGGTAGGCGGTCAATACCGCCAATGTTATAATGAGGCCCTATATATCGTAAAGTTATTTGTAATACATATAGCAGCATTCTCAGGTTTTCATCATGATTTGAAGTGAGGCTAATTAGCATATTTGGTGATGTAGAACGTGCTTTTGAGGTTTACATTTCTGTGAAAAATAAATATTGCTGGATAATTTAATGATGGATGCAATACATTCATAGAACAACAATACATTTTCACTTGAAACAAGTTTGAATAACGTATAGAAGTGTGATTATTAATACACTTCAGTTAGGCCTCATTTTGCTCAAATCTCCATTTTATGTAATAAGTATGTTGTTTGCTGTTTATTCCTCACTTCTGTCCCCCCCCCAAACCATTCCTCTGTTTGTATTTTTCCTTCCACAGCTCCTCAGAACAAGGAGAAAATAACTTCACTGCTGTAACTTTCCTAATGTGCATGTATTGTGAATGAACCTTCTTGTGTTCTTAGTGTTGCAAAGTGCCCAAGGTTTCTTCTGCTGTAGTTCTGATGCTGGGTGAGCGCTCTTCTGGTATATAGCCCACTGTTTAGAAATATTTCATTTTACTCCTATGACTATTTGTGACACCAATGTAGCTCAAAGCTTCCTTAGAAATGGGATTGTGTTACAGGCAATAATGTGACCTAGCATTGTTCTGACTTACCAAATATTATTTAATTTTAGACATGTCACTATGAAACTGCAATTTTCTCTAATTTTGTATGCAAGAATTGTGTACAGGAACCCTTCGATTCTCAGAGTGAGCCAGATTTTTATGATTTTCTTCTAGGTATGCTGTCAGTTTTCTTATGTTTTTGTGTTAATTTGAGACCTAGAATATTTCTGATTTTCTGATTATATATTCTGCATTTGAGCTTTTATAGCAATTATTCTGTAACCGCTTATGTTTGAAATTTTATAATAAAACCCTTTAACTTTTCCCTGATCTAGAACTCAGTTATTTAGTGGCCCCCATTATTTATTATTTGCTACTCTGCTAAATTAATGTTGGGTCTGTTGATGAGGAGGGGGCATTTTAATGCAAGATGAACCTTGGAGAAACAGGAACCCCTTAGGTAAATTTTGCATGCATTTTGAATTTTTGAGTATTCTAAAATTTGGAGTTTGGGTTTCCACTTCCACAAGTTGGTAGTAGTGGAATGCTGCATTTTAAAGTGCACCTCCTCATTTTGAGGGGTCTCCCTAGAGTTATTCCGGTCTCCAGAAGTATTCCTAGACATGAAGTCCGAGGGAATAGTGGATTTTTGTGAAAATGTTCCAGTGCTTGAGATGCCTGAGAAGTGACTTGCAGTGACCTGAATGATCTGGAATGTACGTATGAATAGGATAAACTGATTTATGCCTATGATTGAAGTATGAGTTTGAGAAAATTATTTCTGTTGCCTATGTGAGTTGTTTGGCTAAGCAGTGCTTATTGTGTGTTCAGTTGGTGGATTTATCACTGTTTTGTTGATGTATTATTCATATGTGTAATCTCATTTAGTTTCAAATTGGTTGGTTTGGTTAGCATATTTGTCAAAATCCAAGATCTCAGGATATTGTGGTTTTGCTTGCCTGTACATCGTAGTGCGAGGTGCCAGATATGCATGGACTGGGATTCTGAACTACTGTAATGGAAGTTTCCTATTCATGCTGTGTGTGTAATTTGGATTGGTGTATTATTCTCCTAAGTGCACAGTAGTGAAGCACCCTGGCTGGGTTAGATTGTCACTGGCTGGGGTCTACATGCTGTGAATTGTGGTTAAAGTGGGCTTTCCATTATCTGTTCTTGATTTCAAATTCTTGTTCCTGAAATTTCTTGGTTTGTGATTGAATTATTCTACTTGATTTACTGACGTTTCCATCCTGGGGAAAACAGATAAGAGGTTATTTAGTTTATTGGTTTAAGAGAGGTTTGGTATTTGTTTTTCTGTTCATGGAGAAGTCGTGCTTTGATTGGATAGCCAGCTGGGGAGCCACGCTGGAATTGGTGAAACGTCTCCACAAAACTGCACTGTGGTTGGTTGTTGTTTGCTATTTCATCTGATATGATTTTGAGGTTATTTTAAGCAGAAGAATAATGGGGGGGGTTATTGAAAAAGCCTAAAGTTACTGTAGTATCTGTATCAGAAATTACCTGGCAGAGGGACTCCTGAATACAAGATGATGGACTGGGTTTATACACGTACCTGGATTTCTGAACGGTATGACTATGGTGCTTGTAATAAAGATTTGCAAGGTCCTTTAGAAGGTACCTTTGATATTAAAAAGCTGGATTTCCTTGGGCAGACTATGAGTGCTATTAAGCCAATGCCCAGACCCAGACAGTTTGAGGCTCTAAATAAATGGGATTCGATGGCAAGATAGAAAGAGAGCAAGACAATAACAAATCAGATGAAGGCTCGAGAGCAAGTGGGACAGACAAGGAAAATGCTGGAGGGAGGATATTATGGCTAGTGTAAGAGCTCTCCTGCTATAGTTAAAGAAATGAATCACACGGGCAAGATACAGGAGAGGAGCAGACTAATGAATTTGTTGCGTATACAGCCAGAGCAAAAGGGACAAGTGGTACTAGTTTAGGACCTGATGCAGGTGCTGGGGGAAATGTTACTGAGGTGCAAGCTTCTACAGAAGTGGGACTAAGTCCACAGACTGAGATGGAATTGACAGCTTTGCCCAGTATGAATAGAGAAGTGTAACCAGAGGGACAGGTGAAAGCTGCTGCATCTGTAAGGACAATGGTAGTTAACGAGGCTCACAAAGAATTAGCATTGGCATTTAAGAAATTATTTATATGAACTGTTATAAGGGAAGAAGGAGTTGTGGGTTGTTGATTTACAGTGTTGATGAAATTAGATATTCGATTAAAGAAGCAACAAGATCTCTAAATGAAGTAGACAATAAACTTAGATGAGCTAGCTGATGAATTACAAATTGAAACTAACTTATAAGATGGATTTGGCTCATGATGAACTTAAGGAAATTGACTTGATTGATTTGAAATCCTATATGAAAGATTGAATTGAGAATAGAACGATGTAAAGAAATAGCAAGAAAGATACAAAAGAGAAGTGGCAGGTAAAAAAAATGAAAGGGAATTGAAGGTGGGGCAAGAAGTGTTGCCAGGTATTCAGAGGAAATGACCGGAACAGTTTTGAAATTTCTTTTGAGGAAAGTTTATGGAGGGAATCTGGTGCATGTGCCATGGTTATGAGCTGATTTGTATGCATTTAGTAATAATTTCCAGAAATTGCAAGACGAGCCAGAGAGGTGGTATGAAGAGGTAAACAGATTGATAAACATTTCCCAGGTGTTGTGGACGGATTTAAAGTTGCTGATTGAAATTGTCGTTCCTAGTGATTTGTAGGCTATGGTTGGATGGCTAACACAGGAGCCTGCTAGAGTGCCTCCTAATAATGCTCTTGCAGGGGATGCAGCTGATTAATACCACAAGACGTGTAAGCATTTGAAAAAGTGTTCCTGGAGAGGATATACATTGTTTAAAGATTTTGAGAACTTCATAGGAGCCGAAAGAGTAAAAGCATGCCTTTTATGAGAGGTTGATAAGATTTTCAAGAAACAAAATAGAGTAAATGATCTTGAACAATTTAGAGTCAGTGGAGTTATATCTGCTTTTGTAATGGGGTTGAGACCTGAGCTTAGTAATCACATCCAGTAGAGTGAATTGTGTTGGCAATACAATTTTGAAGCTGGCAAAATACAATAGCGATTATTTTGATTCAAAGTAGATGAAGCCTAACAAAAAGCTTATGGTTATTCAGACAAAGCAATTTCAGAGAGCATCAGAAAACCAAATGGATTCAAATGTGAATTTTGTTCAGCCTGGAATGAATGGAATGAATGGGATGAGTCAAGTACAAGGTGCGCAGATGGTAAACAGTGTGATGTAAATGTATGGGAGTGGAAGAGAGATGATGAACAATGAGGGAATAAATATGAATGTTGAGATGATGAAAAACACAGCTTGCCACCTCTGTGTGTAATTGGGACACTGAAAGAGGGAGTGTAGTTAGAATCCCAACTGGATTCAGGGCAAAGTTGTTCCTCAAATGCAGAAACTGTGATGGTACCAAATATGCAAAATTCTGAGCAGGATGTGCAGAGTCAGAAATTATTTAGAATGTCAATGCCTTCGGCTCCAGTGATGCAGCAAAACATGAGAAACAAAATGCCATATCATAGAGGCAATCAACAGAACTCATTGATTCTGTATGATGAATTGGCAGGGAGCAATGCACAATGATGGTGCTCGGGGAGGAGGGGTGTTCCATACTTGAGGCTATCTTAGAGGTAGACCAAAGTGGCCCATATGGTGACTAAGAAGTCAGTGGTCATCCCATTTCATTTTTGATTGTTATGGGGGCTCCCTATTCAATTCATCCACTGGACGTTCCAAAACGACCCCTCTCAGGAAGAGAAATCTAAGTTGTAGGGCTCTGCAATAAACAAATTATTAACCAGGTTACAGCAGATGTCCCAGTTAAAACTGGCCAGATGGAGAATAAGCACCAGTTCATTTTGTGTGATTCAAGTCTTGTGAATATGTTCGGAAGGGACCTACTCTGCAAAATGAATTGTGCGATTGAGATGCAAGATGAGGATTCGATGTTCAAATAAATTCACCAGATTCTAGAGTTTAGTTATTCCCAGCTTTAACAAAGGAAGACTTGCCTTTGGATTTAAAACATACTGTCGAAGATGAGGTGTGGGATTGTTCTGGAAAATAAATTGAACTGATTAAAAGAACAGAGCCAGTGAAAATAAAGGTGAAGCAGGTGCAATATTCCCTCGAAATAGACAGTACAGAGTTACTAAAGAAGCAGAAGGAGGTATGAAACCACTGATTGAGAAAATTATTGAGCAGGGAATCCCCTGGGATGTACTTGGTGCTCCTTGTAACTCTCACGTGATGGAAATTAAAAAGCCGAATGACAAGTGGCGTATTGTGCAAAATCCTAGAAAAATGTATAAGATAGTGATTCCATGTTGTTCGGTACTAACGAATCTAGCAGTAATTTTGTTCCAAAGTCTGTCAGATGCAGAATGGTATACAGTCATCGACTTATGAAATCGTTCTTCTCAATTCCTTTGCATGAGGAATCACAATTTCTTTTTGTGTTTCAATTTTTGAATAAAGTTCTCATGTGGTGTAAATTCCCACAAGGGTATACGGAAAGACCTTCAATTTGTAATCAAATCCTGAAGAAAGCTCTAGAAAGTTTGAGGCTTTTTTGGCATTCAGTATTGTCAGGGCCAGTGGAATTATACAATTGTGCGGCCACTGTGATTTTTGCATAATTGTAAATTTGCTGCATAATCTGCAGATTTTAACAAGAAAAAGTTTTTTTCTAGCTCAAATTGTTCAAAAGTTAGTAAAAACGCAGCGCAGCGGAATGCCCTTTGGAAAGTTTGATTGGTCTCTGTACTGTGGTTTATTGCTATATTTGGGTGTTAAACTGGTAATAATGAGGTGTAGCTAATGCTCAGTGTTAACAAGTTTAAGAATGACAACTTTATGAAATAATACTATCACAAAATGTGCCTTATAATTTGCCTTTTCTTGCTGCTTAATTTTCCACCCCTGCTGAATTATTTGACCCTCTCCTGCTGCATAATTCCAGTGGCCCTGAGTATATTGATAACCTGCTTGTTACATCACAAACAAAAGAAGTTTGTAAACTTGATACAATTGACCTGAAAAGCCAACTAGCTGTGAATGGGCACAAGGTTTCTCCAACTAAAATGCAGTACTGTAAGAAGTAAGTGTTTTGTCTTGGACACCATACTGGAAAAGATGTGAGGCAAGTCTCAACGCATTTCTGCTATTCAGAAAATGACCCCGCTGACACCCAGAAGGAGGTTCACATGTTTTCGGAAAATGTTGACTACTGTCATCAGTGGATTTCAAAAATGTTCTTGATTGCAAAACCTTTAGTAAGGCCGACACATGTTGACATTTAAGATATGGTGCCATTTTACAAAGAATGTTCTGATGCATTTGAAGAGCTAAAAAAAAGTCTGTATCACAAGCCTGCACCCGAGATGCCTGTTAACAGTCTAAAGTTTTATCTCTATTACCTTTACACTTTCAGTTCTGACACAGAGGCATGGTGGTCCCATGCATCCCATAGCCTTTTTGTCAGCCGTATTAGATCCAGCAGCTGTAAGTCTTCCAGGTTGTTTGAAATTGGTTATGTGGTGAATCCATTTTAGTTTCCCACTGGGACACAGGAATCCGCTTAACCTTTGGCTTGCAGGGCTGTATCCTCCATCACCTAGTGACCTTTTACCTACTTAACATGCTCTGTTTTATTCCATTTATTTTATTATTTCTTTTAGCTTTTACCATTGCTTACATTTCATAAGAAATGTTTTGATTTTCATTATCAGTGCCATTCTGAGAAGGCATCATTATCGGCGTCACTATCAGTGAAACACATAGGTATTGTCATGATGTCCCTTTCTCACTTACATGTGATAGGAACACCATGCATACTTGTTAGGGATTGTTTATGCAGTTGCCGACACAAGTCTGCCACGTTATCAATTGTTTAGGATCATACCTGTGTCAGAGATCCTACATGATCTGTATAATTACAACTCAAACAGACAAGGTCATTAGATAGGGTTTGTTCCAGATGCCATCTACACTGCACATCACCTTGCTGCAAAACTCAGCCTTTGTGTCACCAAGGAATCTGACCTAGAGATTTCATTCTAAGGTAACATGGGTTGGGGGCACTTTTCATGGACATGGGGCTCGCAGGTTAAGTTTATCATACCTGGCTCTCGTTAGGGTAGAGATTAAGCTTTCTTGGATAGGAATTTTATAATTAATATTTTTTTTGCAAGATGGAGGGAGGTTTTATATTCACAACTCTCATCTTCACAATTCTGTTTT
Organism: Pleurodeles waltl; assembly: GCF_031143425.1. NCBI lineage: Eukaryota > Metazoa > Chordata > Amphibia > Caudata > Salamandridae > Pleurodeles > Pleurodeles waltl. Next base: position 400,839,882 of record NC_090448.1, read on the forward strand.
TATTACTGGTTATTATCCTAATCATTGCAGCATATGCATTTTATCGTAGATTGCAGCATTTTCAATAAATACATTGAAAACTCTCCTGCATCTCCTTCATTGCCTTTGTGTGTATGAGACTTATTGCTAACGAGATGAATGGGTAACGTCCGTTCCACCACGACTTCCCTGAGAGGTCTAATCCAGAGTCCACGAGTAAGGCTGCCAGAAATTACCTCTACTTTCTGAGGTTTGGTGAGGTACTGCTTGTGAGCCGGAATGGTTTGGCTGACAGTTGCAAATTCTTTTAGGAGTGACTCATTTGCCTACAAACAAAAGTACTGTCATCCCTAAACCAGCAGTCTTGCTGAGGAGTGAGAGTCCAACTACTACATGGCGCTATGTAAAACGATGGTGTTTTGGCACTAATTTATGGATATCCTGAATATCTCTGTCTTGCACACAGCAGGTACCCTAAATACCATTATACGGAGATGTCCGTGGTCTTAAGGGTAATCCTCCTCAGCTGAATATGGAGCAACTAATTAGACTGTCGGTTGTTCAAGCTTGAACTATTTAAAAGGATCTTTCCCCATTTGGTGTGCCTTCTCTGTAGTCATTCTTCAACATGTCGGAAAATGTCAGACATGCATAAACACAACATCTAGTTGCCCATGGCTTAACAGTTGAGGGCGGGGATGTCACATTGAAAGTGGAAGCTCACGAAGCTTACCAAACTGAAACATCTATTCCTGGGTTACCTTTCCTGAGGAAGACACTACATCATACACATCTCACACATATAAAATAGCTAACATACCACAGCAGTACCAGTCTTATCTGTATTTAGAAATTCTGCTTTCTTATCAAGAACATCAAAACTGGTTTGATGGTGCCCTACCACATGTAATACAACCCGTGAGATTAGGTCCCTTAAGTAATGACGGACCAACGTGGCCTATGTTTGCTATGTATACACCACATCCTAGCATACAGGCAATGCAGGTAGCTGACATACGCACACTTTATAATGAGCTAGGAGCACTTTACAGACTGAAACAATTCACTATGCGGTCCTTGAATACTACCCCAGCACTGGCCGCACCAGCTGGACACCAGTGTTTCCCAATTTCGGGACCCCAAGATAAACATAGATTTCTCACAATGTACTTGCCATTCGGAAGGGTTCCCTCAGTGGATGACTGCGCCACATATGGTGCAGTCTTTGTTTCAATTTACAGTACCGCACATGGTACCCCAACACTTGCCAATTTACCAGATAAACAAATTCAAAATGAGCACGAGGCTGCTGTAGTTCTAGATTTGGGGATGAAACTGATGCGTAACTTCGACACAGTCTCCTCAGTAATACTCGGTAACATTAAAGGAGAAGCGGTAGCATTGGATATCTGCCAGCGGCTCCAGGAGATTCCACATTTGGAACAGGAGCGTCAACTACTAAAAACTATTTCCCAAACCTATACTACTATAGGACCCGATAGTTTGGGAGTCAAACCAAAGAAGCCTGAAATTCGGAGTACCACCCCTAAGAAAGGTAGTAAACAGGCTCAGGAGGGTTATAAAATATTCTGGGATAAACAAAACAAAATAAATACAGAAGAGTTCATAGAACGAACTCTCCACAACCCGGAGAGCTCTGAAAGGAGATATAATTTAGATTTTCCTAGCCTTGGTGTCTGAAAGGCTAGATTTTACTAAAGACACGGAGGCGAGTATTATGCAGTCTTTTCTTGCTTTTAATTTAAACAGCAGCCAAGAAAGAAAAACTTAATTTCCCAAAGGGAAAAAAAAAAAACAACTACAAAGTGACATCACAATGGGGAACAACCAATGGGACAATGAGTACAGTTATTAGTATATTGACTGCGAACAACAAGACCTCTTTTCTTGATGCGAGAACTAAAGAGGAGGATAAGCAACGAATAAAACAGCATAAAATATTGGCTGCGAACAACAAGACCTCTTTTCTTGGTGCGAGAACTAAAGAGGAGGATAATCAACAAAACAGCATAAAATATAGCCATAACTGCGAAAATGTCCATAAAACAATCTTGAAGCTGGTGAGCGGAGAGGCGAGCCCAGGAAGGAGAACCGTTGAAGAAGCTATCCTGTTCTGAAGGGAGAACATCATGTGGATTAGGCGGAACCAACGCTGGAAGAAGGAGTTGGAACTAAAATAAAGAAACAGGGAAGGGTAAATAAAGTGGAGGGATAATACCCGCCTCCCTGTCTTTAATAAAATCTAGCCTTTCAGACAGCTCAAGGCTAGGAAAATCTCAATTTTGTTACAAGACCGGCTCATATTTTGCATGTTCAAAGCATAGCAATAACAGAATCTGAAACATGAGAAACTTGTTTACAATAAAAGATTCTAAACGTATTTTCATTGGACCAATTTGCAGACCTGAGAATATCCTGCAATGAGGCTCCAGCCCAGAAAGCTCGAGAGGCCATTGCACCAGAATGGGCACCAAAGGAATCAACATTAATCCCCTCTAAAGACATGATCCATCTGATCCAACGGGCTAAGGTAGGGGAACAAACAGGTTTATGAGGCTTTTGGAAAGAAATGAGTAACTGGGAGGCGAAGGAGGGTCTCAGGTCTGCAGTACGATTCACATAATTCTTTAAACAAGTTGCAAAACACAATTTGGGTTGAGAGGGAAAAAACAGATAATGAACAGAGGCAAGGTTAGTTTTAGTACGCCTTCGAACCTAAAAAGAAACACCTAGAGGAGAAAAGAAAAAGAAGGGCACATCCAAAGCTTTAACATCTGAAACCCGTTTAAGCGAAATCAGACATAAAAGCATAGCCAACTTTGCAGACAGCTGCTTAAGGGAAAGGAAAGCATTATCCGGCCAGTCAATGAGGAATCTTAATACCAAATTAACATCCCACATTATGTTGTACTTTGGAGATGAAGGAAAAACATATCTTACTCCATTCAAAATCTAACAAACGAGGGTGCTCACAAATCGGTCTCCCATTGACTCTATAGTGCTCAGCAGAAATGGCTGATCTGTAAGTATTAATAGTACAGTAAGCTTTACCCTGGGAAGCCAGAGATGCAAGGAAATTCACAACCAATACTACATCAGCTGAAAGGGGATCTGCATTCCTGTCCATACACCAGCTGCACCAGGCGGTCCATGCAGACTTATAGGCCTTGGTGGTACCAGGGGCTCTAGATTGTTGGATGAGTTTGAGAGCATGTTACGAAATTCCTGGGGTCTCCAGGAGGACCCGAAATCTTCAAGGCTTTGAGAAAAAGGAAGTTGTCGAGGACCATGTGGTGCTAACGACACTGGGGATCTAGCAATATGTTGGGAAAATAAGGAAGCCAGACCGGATGGTCGGCCGCTAGTTCCAAGAGAGTTGGATACAAGACTGAGCTTGCCAAAAGGAGGTTATGAGAACCAGCGTGGACTGCTATCTGCGTGCCTGTGCAAGGCCTCAAAGAATCAAGAGGAAAGGAGAAAAAGCGTAAAGAAGAGATGATGGCCAGATCTGAAGGAAAGCATCCGTGGCGAGAGCCTGCAGATCCGGTCTCCAGCTGAAGAAGGAAGGAAGATGGGAGTTGAGGCGTGAAACAAAGAGATCTGTGGAAAGGTCACCAAAGATGGAAATAAGATGATTGAACATTGAAGGGTGCAGCTGCCAATGGCTGGAATCCTGAAGATGTCTGGAGCACCAGTCTGCAACTGTATTCAATTACCCTGTCAGGTAAACAGCTCTGACTGAGATGTTTCGAGGAAGACAATATTCCCACAGATGCTTTGCCAGGGTTGTTTAAATCTTGGACCTGGTACCTCCTAGGTGGTTTATGTACCTGACGGCAGTAAGGTTGTCCATTCGGAGAAGAATGGTGCAACTTACCTTGTCTTTTGTAAAGGCGCGGATGGCAGAGGAACCTGCAAGCATCTTTAAACTCCTGATGTGCAAGAAGGACTCCTTCTGAGACCATGCGCCTCCAGTCAACTGACCACATCTTGCGCCCCAACCAATCCGACTTGTATAGGATTCTAATACAAGATCTGGGACGGCAGAGAAGATATTTCTCCCGTTCCAAGCATCTAGGTGCGTCAGCCACCAAAGTAGTTCCTCCCTGGTCTTGGGGTCTAGAGCAAGAGGATCGGAATAAGCAAGGCCCCTGTGAAGGTGGCAAATCTTCAAACGTTGAAGGGTGCGATAATGGAGGGGACCTGGGAAGATAGCTTGAATCGAGGAAGCAAGAAGCCCTAGCAGACGAGACAGTGTTTTGAGCGAGATATGAGGAAGAGATAACGTTTGACAAATTTCCTTCTTGATTAGGGAAACCTTGTGCTGGGGAAGTTGAAGAATAGAAAGAGTAGTGTCTATGAGAAAACCAAGGAATTCCAGTCTTTTAGAGGGAACGATGGCAGATTTTTGAAAATTGATGAGAAATCCCAGCTTGAGGAGAAGATCTTGACAAAGATGTAAGTTGGAAAGAAGCAGATCTCTGTATTGTGCCATAAGGAGAAAATCGTCTAAATAGAGGATGAGGCAGACACCTCGAGATCTGAGGAAAGCTGCTACAGGCTTGAGAATCTTGGTGAAGCACCAAGGGGCCGAAGAGAGGCTGAAAGGCAGGACTATGTATTGATAAAAGGAGTCTCCCCATTGAAATTTGAGATATTTCCTGTGAGAGGGATGAATTGGTACCATGAGGTAAGCATCTTGAAGATCTAATCTGACCAACCAATCGTTTTGTAGACAAATGTCCCTGAGGTGGAGGATAGTCTCCATTTTGAAATAGCGATAGATTACAAAATTGTTGAAATTATTTAGATTTAGAACTAGCCGAGCCTTCTGGTTTTAATTTTGGACCATGAAAATGGTGCTGGGAAAACCCGAAGAGTCGAACTGAACTGGCTCTATGGCCTGTTTGGAAAGGAGAGATTGAATCTCGTTGTGGAGGAGTTGGTGTAGTTCTTGTGAAGAAACCAAGGGAAGAGGGAAAGAAGATTGGAATGGGGGGTGATAAAATTCTAACAGGTAACCCTGAATGGACTGAATCACCCAAGGATCTGACGTGAGAAGCAACCATGAATTTATGAACAAAGCTAATCTGCCTCCTACTGGAGGTAGGCCAGAATTGAAAACACTTACCAGACAATTGTTCTCCTTTATTGGAGTGCCCTCTGCTCTGGTAACCTCTTGAACGGTGGGGGTAGAAACATGGCTTATATCCTGAGTAGGCATCAGGCTGGTACTGTTGAGAGTAGGAGTCTCGGTTGGGATATTGGCCCCTGAGGGAGCAGCCGGCGAAGCAACTCCTGCCTTTGCCGGCCCTGAAAAAAACCTGTGAAGAAAAAATCTTCTTCAGAGAAAGTTGAGCCTTGTCCAAAGCGGCAAAGGTGGAGACATACTTGCCGAGTTCTTTTATAAAGGAATCTCCAAATAAAAGGCCATTAGTGGAAGGACTTTCTTCTTTGGAGGCCAGCGATGCCAGTTTGGGGTCAATCTGCAGAAGTAGACTCTTCATTCTTTCGATGGATAACTGGGTGTTTGCATTACCCAGCATAGAAATAGCACGTTGTGCCCAATTAGAAAGAACTATAGGGTCTATTGGAGACCGCTCTATTTTTGCCTCTTCTGCCAAATCGAGAATCCTGGTTAGAGGACCCACTAAGTCCAACAGCTTATCCTGGCAACCAGACCAAGCTCTATCCACACTTTTTTGGGATTTTTGCCACATTTGGTAAAAACATTAGCATGTTCAGGTCAATGACCGGGGTAGCGGTAACATTGGTGGATAATGAAGGACGGGGACACTCAGACTTTAGTTTATTTCTGGTAAACTTGTCTATGGAATGGCGTAAATAAAAAGAAACATAATCTGCCACATGGTGAGTGGGAAACCATTCTTTAGAGTTTGGATGAACCATGAAGGAAGGGTCAAACATAGGTTCACCAGAATGGTCCACCAAAACTTGAGACACAGGGTGAGCAGCACCTCCATCATAAGGAGATATTTTACACCTTTTCTCCGTAGGCCCATAAACATATTGATCAACAGATCTATGCACATCATCAGTTTAACTGAGGGAGTCATTATGATCATCCTCCTCATCCGTGTCTCTTAAATGGGTAATGTGGATGGGGGAGGAAGGGGGGGTCCCGATTTAAGAGCCTTTCGGGTGGGAGGACCAATAGAAACAGAAACATCTTTTGAGGGCCCAGGAAAGGAAGGCTGCACATTTCTTGCCTTTGCTAGAAGGCACCTCATTAGTAGAAATCATTTTTGAAAAAGAAGCTTCCAAAGTCTTTGACAAATCCAATATTGAAACAGACACAGATTGCTGGATAGAGTCTTTTATCAAATTCTTTAAAGATTCTTGAAGAAACGGAGTGTCTTCTTCCTCGTACATATTGAAATAATCCCAAAAATATGTTAAAAAATGAATAGAAAACTGGTAAACAAAAGTTAACCAGCAAAAACAGGGTTAAAACACAACTTAGGAGAGGGGGGAGTGGCCTGGGGAAAAAGGTGTGTCGAAATATCGGAGAAAAATCCTACTGCAACAACAAGAAGAGGCGGTAACCTAATGTAAACCCCTCCCAGGGGGAAGGAACCAGGGAAAAACCGGAGCAGCAGAGCAGTCGTCGCAGGGAAGCGACTGGAGCAGCAAGCAATGAGGCAAGGCGAACTCTACAAAGCGTTTCCTATAGCCGAATGGGACCGTTGGAAAACGCGAGGCTGCAGAATGGTACGCGCGCTCAAGCGCTAACGCGAGGAAAAAACGGAATAGGAAGAAGGTATGCACTTGATCAGAACGAAGTCAAAAACACAATAACTTTTAATAAATATATAAAACGCTGAATATGAATAAAGATGAAAGGAGCGAGTACTTATCTTGACTGTGAGCAGCAAGAAAAGAGGTCTTGTTGTTCGCAGTAAATATATTAATAGCTGTACTCGACGTCCCATTGGCTGTTCCCCATTGTGACGTCACTTTGTAGTTTTTTTTTTTTCTTTCCCTTTCGGGAATGTAGTTTTTCTTTCTTGGCTGCTGTTTAAATTAAAAGCAAGAAAAGACTGTATGAGCCTCCAGTCTTGTAATAAAATCTCAGATATAGAGAAACTTTAAAGGCTCCTGACAATTATACTGATACACGTCCCTTTCAGGTCACGTTGGATAGACTGAGTGAGAGAGTGAGCCAGTCACAGCAACGCACTGACTTCGTGAAACAAAAGAAAGACTCACAGTGTTCCTCAGACAAGAAAGAGGACAAATCGCCACAACAAAAGCCACAATTCAAAAAGAAGAAGGTGGCAGCGATTTCACTAAACATGCCAGCAAACGTTGCTTAGGAAGAAGACTCGGGCAGTGACCCTGCTGGACTGCGCAGAAGAAGTGATGATATGTCGCCAGAGTCTGAAAGGTCATCTGCATTTGACAGCAACTAACAACTTTCTGGTAGTAGAGACTGCGGACGGGCGTGTTCTCCCACCCAACAGGGTTTATGATTTAAATATCCAAATTGAGGGAGTCATAGAGCGCTCTATTAGCATATTTTTTGGCAAGAACTTGTGATATCTTATTGGCAGAAAGAGACCGGCCTTCATAATACATCTGTACGCTCTCGCATGGGGAAGATGTCATTTTGCCTGCTTTCTCAGATCTTGTTCCGGATGCAGTCGACTGGGCTTCGGCACTGGCTCCTACACTGTACCACAACCACGTAGGGTGGGATAAAGATTCCCCCTATCATGTAATACATATTAGGTCTACACCCCAGCCTCAGCCCCAATATCCTGTCAAACATGAGTCTAAAGCCTCAGTGAGGGAGACCCTCACTCAACTCGAGTACCAGGGAATAATAGAGCCCTTTGTCTCTGCAATGAATAACCTGTTATTCCCTGTTGCAAAACCAGACCATTCATATAGAATAGTCTTCGACTATAGACACTTAAACAATTATTCATGCACATATGCAATACAAAATGCACATAGCACCACACTAGTTAACAACATAGTGCATAAGAAATACAAATCAACCTTAGATATTTCCAATGTTTTTTTTCTGCCAAAATTAGCACATGAAAGTCGAGACCTGAGTGCATTCTCATTTGGCTCACAAAAATGCTTTTATTGCTTGCCCCAGGTCTATAAGAACAGCCCAGGGTTGTTCTCTACCTGGTAACATCGATATTGCATGATATTGATTCTGAGGCGTTGTCCTATGTGGATGACATCTATCTCACTGATGGCAACCTCAGCGTTCATCTTGCCAGGGTCGATTAGGTCATCATAGGATTCACCACCTTAGGCTACAAATTCAATTTCAAGAAAACTAAAATAGCCTTTCTCAGTGTATTGTTCCTGTGATATGAGTTATCAGATGAGGGCAAGAGCTTGGCCCTGCACTTTTTAGAAAAATGCACTCACCTTCAACCACCAAATACCACCAAGAAACTAAAGTCATTACTTGGTTTCTTTAACATTGGCAGAACTTACATTCCAGATTATGCAAAATGCATAAAACCAATCTATGAATGAATTCACCCATATTTCTCAAGCAGACACTGGACAGTTGAACACACGTGCATCCTTATTGGACTGCAGCAAGACGTGCTAGAAGCAAAACTCTTATACACATGTGACAACAAGACAAATTTGGTCATCAGAATAATTGCTGGTGCCACTGGGCTCACCAATGTCACTCTCAATGAGGGTGGCACAGTACCCATACCATATAAATCACAGTTGTACTCCAACACAGAACAACGCTTTCCACCCACAGAAAATATTCTGACTGCTGTACAGATGGCTGTTGGAGGAAAGTGCCCCTTTTTGCCTGGCATTTGTGCTAACCTGACTAGGTGAGTGCTGGGATCCTGCTAACCAGGCCCCAGCACCAGTGTTCTTTCCCTAAACTGTACCATTATTTCCACATTTGGCACACCCCTGGCACACAGGTAAGTCCCTTGTAAAAGGTAACAGTGGCACCAAGGGATCTGTGACCAGGGATGGTCCCTAAGGGCTGCAGTAGGTATTATGTCACCTCCAGGGACCCCTCACCAAGCACATGCACACTGCCATTGTAGATTGTGTGTGTTGGTGGGGAGAAAAAGGCAAAGACGACGTGGCACCCCTTCAGGGTGCCATGTCCACAAACCACTGCCTGTGGTATAGGTAAGTCCCCCTTCTAGCAGGCCTTACACCCCAAAGGCAGGGTGCACTATGCCACAGGTGAGGGCATAGCTGCAAGTGCAATATGCCCCCATAGGGCCTAAATCCATTCTTAGACATTTTAAGTGGAGTGTGGCCATATACAGTACCTGGGAGTTTGCCATTATGAACTCCAGAGCTCCATGATGGCTTCACTGAAGTCTGGGAAGTTTGGTATCAAACTCCTCAGCTCAATAAACCCACACTGATGCCAGTGTTGGATTTATTGTACAATGCACACAGAGGGCATCTTAGATATGCCCCCTGTATTTTATCCCACCCTTTAGTGTAAGGCTGACCAGTCTGTGCCAGCTTGCCACTTACAGGCAGGTTTCTGACCCCAATGGGTGAGAGCCTTTTTGCTCTCTGGGGTCAGGAACAAAGCCTGCTCTTGGTGGAGGTGCCTCACACCTCCCCTCTGCAGGAACTGTAACACTTGGCGGTGTGCCTCAAAGGGCCAGACCTCCTGTTATAGTGCCCCAGGGTAGACCAGCTAGTTGAGATGCCTGCCTTCAGGACCAAGCACCACTTTTGGCAGCTGGTCCGTCGGGAAAATTAGGAAAAACAAGGAGGAGTGACCACTTCAGCTGGGACCACCCCTAAGGTGTCCAGAGCTGAAGTGACCCCCCCTCCTTGCAGAATCCTCCATCTTGTTTTGGAGGATAAGGACCAATAGGGTTAGGAATGTTCCCCCCCCCTACCCAAAGGGAGTGGACACAGGAAGTGTGTAGCCACCCTCAGGGACAGTAGCCATTGGCTACTGCCCTCTGACCCCTGTAAGACCCCCAAATCTAATATTTAGGGACGCCCCTGAACCTTGCTCACCAGATTCCTAATGACCTCAGAAGAAAGAAGAAGAACTGCTAAGCTGGCTCCAGCAGTGAATACTCAAGACGACAGCTGACTGAGTCCCAGCCCTACCGGCCTGTCTGCAGCTTCAAACACCACCTACTCCAAGAAGGCTATGCAACCTGCAGGACCAGTGACCTCTACAAACCTCTGGAGGGCTGCCTGCCCGGCAGAGGATCAAGAACTCCAAAGGACAGTAATCCTATCCAGAAGAAATCACCAAAAGCACTCCAGAACTGCCCCGGATCCGCAAGCCCTGTCCACTCTGCACCTGACGCCCACGACCCGAGTCCAGGTGGCCCACTTGCCCAGAGAAGGTCCCCGGGTGATTCCAATCTCAAATCAATCCTGGTTTGACCTCTCCTGGCCATCACAACGATGCCTGCAGCCTAAATCCGGAGTACCTCCCTGACTATGACCGGATCTGAGGAAGATTCCTAACACCCAAGGAGACACCTGCAGCCGCCTGGCCTTGGGGAATCCGTCTGTGTGTTTGCACCCTGCATCCGGCCACCCCTGAACTGCTGATGATGTGTGTTTGGTGTAGACATGTGCCCCCTTCCCCTAGTGCTCCTCTAAACCCCTCCAGGTCTGCTTCTCGAGGACGCGGGTACTTACCTGCTAGAAGATCTTTTTCAAGTGCCCACAGTCGCCATAGGAACCCATTCTAAACCCAACATCAACTTTGACCTCTACACTTGGCTGGCCCCATGTTGCTGATGATGCATGTTTGGGGTCAACTTGATCTTTGACCGGTGGACATCCTAACCCTCGGAGACTAGAACTGTAAGTCGAGTACTTACCTTCAAAACGTGCTAATACTTTTCCTCTTCTAGGACTGCATTGGTTCCTATGAAAAATTGAACTGTCAACTTTTGAAATAGAAATTTGATACTTACTTGTAAACTTCTTTAACTGCTAAAACCAAACAAAGTACATTTCATATATATGCATGATACATACTCACAATTGTACTTACCTGCAACAGAGTTCTTCTGGTTCTAGCAAAAAAGTAACAACACGTATTTTTGCTATATAAAAACAATTGACCTGGAGTTAGTCATTGAGTGTGTGCCTCATTTCTTGACTGTGTGTGTACAACAAATGCTTTGCACTACCCTCTGTTAAGCGTAACTGCTCGACCACACTACCACAAAAGAGAGTATTAGTATTATCTTCTTTAGCCTCTGTTAAGACTCTGGGGAACCCCTGGACTCTGTGCACACTATACCTAATTTTGGTATATTATATACAGAGCCAGTTTCCTACAGCTGTCACCAAGAGGAAGCAACTTTCCCAAGGAAAACACATTATTGTCGTTACCCCAGTGCCAGCCTTAGAGGCTGCCCCAAAGCAAGCGTTCTAACGCTAAAGCATTACATCCATGCTGGATTCAATGGGCAACCTCCCTGACTGCCACTGATGTTGATTACATCTTTGACCCAAAACTTCAAACGCAAGAATTTCTCCAATATGAACAGGAGTACCCATCACCTACTAAAATCTTGCCACTTGACAGATATCAAACTGTCATTTACACTGATGGTTCAGCATAACAAGCTGTAGTTACAAAATATCAACACTCAGCCACTTGCGCAGCTGTGAGCAGAATGATGAAGGAGGGTGTATTCCACCCTAACCATACTTATAAGCAGACCCTGGGGGATTGCACTACTCAGTTGGCAGAGCTTAAAGTTCTTATCCTGGCACTGGAAACTACAGATCCAGAACAGCTCACATTGATTGTGTGTGATTCGTACTATTGTGTTCAGTCCTTCAATGAATATCTCAGTCATTGGCTGTTAAACCGGTTCAGAGACTCAAAGGGGAACACCATAAAAAACACAGAACTCTGTGGGGGAGGGTAGCTGATCTAAAGGATAAGCTACCAGATGCTCATATAGTACATACACTGGGCCATCAACATGTAGGAGTGCACGTTGTAGGAATACTTTGGCTGATGAAGCTGCCGAATCAGCACTAGCTACTGCTTCTATTGCTGCAGTGACTTGTTCCCACATGAAATTGGATAATGAGATTCAGGCTGCCATGAAAGCTTTGGCTGAGGGCAAGCCTCTTCCAAAAGCATACCCTACAAAATATTCCTACTATATCAGTTCACAGAATGTTGCCTTTGCGACAGTTCCTGGGGTTGGAGATCGAGTGATTCCCAACCAAGACCAGAGTTTAGATCTCATCAAAGCAGCACATGAGGGTGTTGTATCTGCTCATGCTGGTGTTTCGGCCACAATTTCACTTCTACAGAAACGCTTCTGGTGGTCAGTCTATAAAACAGACCAAGCAAAATGTCCTTTGCTGTGGCATTTGCCAGCAAATAAAGGGCTCTGACATAAAAAAAAAACGACTGCAGACATCCCTCTTAGTGTCCAGTAGGCCACTACAATGTGTGTACCTGGATCATTGTTGTCCCTTACAACAAGATGGTGCATACAAATGCATCTTAGTCGCTGTTGACTCTTTTTCTAGATTCCTGTGGGCATGACCTAAGCTGTTGGCTGACGCTTGAACCGTTATAAAAAAGACTTGCTGGTCTTTATCAGTACATATGTGGTTCCAGCATTCCCCTCGGACCAGGGCCCTGCTTTTCCTCTGGGACATTCAGGGATGCCATGAGGACGATGGGTGTTGATCTCCATTACTCCTCTCCATATCATCCCAAAGGTAATTGTGTTGTGGAGAGGAGGAGTCGTGACCAAAAGCAGTCCTTAACAGCATAAGTATTAGGTTCAGGCCGCATGTGGCTTCAACACCAATATGGAGTTCAGAGAGCACTGGATAATCTGCCAGGACGGTCTTTGGGGGTTCACACTCCTTGTGAGGTCCTCTTTGGGATTCCTATGTATGTCCCATATCTAGATGTCCCTGGTATGGTGGCAGCAGGCACAACTTTTGACATAAATAAACATCTCACTGTCTCACAGGAGCTTCAACAATTTTGTGATGATAATTCATCAGCCAGTGCTGCCACCTTAGGAATGAGGGATTTGTCAACAACTTCTAGAGGCTGGGTTCCTAAAGTTGGGTATCTGGTTCCTGAGAAGGTTGCTGTGAAGAAGAAATTTGGCCCATCTTACAGACCACCAGTTCCAGTACTGGGAGTTCAAGGCACCGGAACGGCTATTCTACCACCACTGCCAGGTACCAAAGGGAACAGATTTTCTCAATTGACACATCAAATTGCATTATGTGGCCTATCCTGCACAGTAGACCCCAAGGTCTCTTGGGTAGTCCCCCCTCACTACCCAACAGGATATACCCCTTCAAAGAAGAAACAATGCTTCTGAATACACCAGTGTGTACAACAATGTTACAAATATCTCCTTGAGCATGGGGAGGGTAGAGAATGAGCTTCTGCTGATTCGTGTTACCACTTCACCAACAAGAGCTGTCCAAGATGTGGCTGTCTATTACTCCAATGCAACACAAACTGACAACATCACCTATTATGAACCTCCACACAGAGTGGATCCATCCTCCAGCAATGCACTGGCTCCTGTGTTTGCACAGACTGCTTCTGGTTACTTTATCGACCAAGATTACTCTTCTACAACTTCATCTACATATGCAACTGAAACTGTTTCAGAGACACGTAAGCTGTACATATGGCTTATAAATAACTATTTGGTTTATCCATGTCATTATCTGTGCATACTACTGATATTGCATGCCTTTCTGTTTTAGATTGGTTTTGTGACTGTTTTATTTCTCTTAATAAATGGTCATTGTCTTCCTGAACACCCTTCTGTCGAGCCAGTGGGTGAAGTTCTAACACCGTATCTTTCCTCACATAAGGTCCGAAGAGACTTGTCCCTTGTGAACATTTCAGCAGTACCAATCCCAGATGGGAATGTTTGGGATAAAGTACCATTTGATATATATATAGGCCTACTGAGGTTATCCAAATTCCTTATGTATTTAAAATTTATGTGACAAATGTGACCCCTGGTGTGGTTTCTGATGACTGGGATGTGAAAACAGTTGATTGTATGCTGTCTGAACTGCAGGATTATACTGTATTTGAAAGTGAAAATGTATATATGAACACAGTGAGTTATGGGGTAATGGTCTGTTATCAACATAGGGGACATTACTTTCTGCACCGAGCAACTAAACATAGAGCAGTATTTAATTACACACAATGAGAACATTGTTCAGCTCCACATGTGGGGAGCCCCAAAGCATATGTGGATAAATTCACAGATTTTTCTGGGCATGACACTACAAATGCAGAGTTGTATTATTTCAAATTACCACCTTCTAAAATGTAGAAGATTTTGCTGACTGACACCAAGCTAAACTATCCAGATTCCTTTGTTTTCACCAATTGGCAAACATCCCTAAATGTCACCGAAGAAGAACTGAATGCTTCGTTCCAGAATGGTACCTATAATTCCACGCTTTCAAGTCCTGGCAGGTGGTTATTGTGACCTTTGTACACAAATGGGTGTCAGGCACGTTTTGTTAATTCCTCAGGGGGTTTCAAGATTAGCCGGCCAGACCCTCTGTATGTCTCGGGTAAACACTCTGGTATAGTTATTACATACAGTGTGCAAAAACCGTGCCAATAATGGTTACACACTAACACCTTAGCTGCAGTAAAAGAACATCTAAGTCTCCTATCAGAGGATGTAGACTTGCAGGATGTCTTGGTAGGTCCAAGAAAGCCTCACTCTAAACGATCCATGTATGCCATATACAATGAAATCTGGAAGCTTTCTCAAATGGATGCAGCTGCACATTTAAGGCAGATAGATAAGGACAATATGGAAAAGGCCTTAGCTGTTGTCGATAATGGCATGAACACTCTGAAAAATGGCTGTGTTCCTTGGAAACACATAAACAGTAGTGACTTGTTTGCTGCTTTTAAATTGTCCAGGGAGCAATAGATTATGGCTAAAAAGGAAGCATGTTACACTATGCTTAACATTGAAAAGTTTGAAAAGCTGTCTTTCACTGTAGCAGAGACATCATCAACAGTATGGCTCATACATGGGGTTATACATCTGCCAAGTTCCACCTTTTGTTTCACAAAATGTTTGAAACATTTTGCTGTGGGCAGATACGAGCAAGTAGGAGATAGCTGTATTAAGGAAGAGTGGGAGTTGCCTTTTGAGTTCAAATTTCTGAACGGCAAAACAGAGGTCTTTCTGAGCGGAAGTGTTGGTCATTCAAGGATTTGTAAGCAGGTGTCCCTTCATGGCTTCTGCAATGCGGAGGTCGCAAACTTGGCATGCTTTCTGAAGGGTACTCCCGTCCCCTTGATTCGTCCAGCATTTCATATACTTTTGAATGGAAGTTTTGTAGTTCTGAACAATCAGTGTTGCTGCGGAAGGAGACCAGGAATTGCCTACACAATTTCAGTTTCTCAAATTGTAACTTGTTGTGTTTTACCCCCTCCCCCCCACCCCCCACACACCAAGAGATAAGAGTAGCAGAAATGTGGCCTCACATTGATACTACTAATGTAAATTTTGACAAGCTGAGCGCACTAAAGGTGCTACTGTTCCAGAACCAAGTGGCGTTGACATTGGCTAAGGGGACATATGCTCTCCAGATAGCGAGATCATCAGCCAAGATACAATCCTTATTAAATACCAACTTCCCCAAACACTTTGGAGAGCTGGCCTGCAGAATTTTCAACGCCTTGAGCACTGCAGGGGTTGTACACTTTTTTAAGGCTGGATTTGTTTCTACCTTCCAGACCATCCATCAGCTATCCATTCACTCTTTTTGAGTGTGTTTGGCGGATTTCCTGTAACTTAGGCGCTGATTGGTAAAATACTGCTACTGTTTTTCTAATACTCAGTGGTTGTGCTTTCTCAGCTAAGCAGAGTGATGGAGCTACCACCAGCCCATTTATGTCATTATCGCATGATGCAGTACTTTGGTGCTCCGTTGCTGGAAGAGTTGGAGCATGATTAGTCACTGTCATTTCGACCAGTCCTGTGGTGCATGCAACCTGTCTTTCATTGCACCTGGGGCCTCTTTGAGTGTACACTGTTAGTGTGTCTTGCTGTACAGCCAGTGCCTCCTGTGGACAAGGAACTGTTAATGTTCCCAATGAGGGTTCATTCTTGGTCGTGCCCCATGAGACTGAGGTTGATTTGTGAGGCCACTTATGAGCCACCACTTGTGAACTACTTGGCTCCAGCGACATCTGGCACTATGGATGGTGCTGCCTACACGGGTAATCCTGCGTCTGAGGCTTCTGCTCCGTGGATCCTTCTGCCAATCTTGTAATTAAGCAGACATCTGCCGATGTGGAGTCCTTCATGGACTGACTCCCATTTGGTGACTTCGGAGACCTTCTACATGAAGATACCATGGTTGAATGAATTTGACCATTGTTTTTTTAAAAAGTATAAAATGTAACACCAAATTGTCTTATTAATTCAGTTCGCATTTGGCCTGCCTTGCTTGTCATGGCTAACATTGTGTCTCTTTTTTATGTTTTTAGCTTAGTTTTAATTTGATTTTAGATTTTAGCTAAGAGCATTTTTAATTTTGGGCTCATGCACCCTCGCTAGTGAGTTAGCATCCTTGTTTCGACAATGGGTCGGTTAGGGTATGGGGAATCCATTTTAGTTTCCCACTGGGACACAGGAGTCAGCTTAGCCTTTGGTTTCAAGGCCTGTTGCCCCTGTCATCTAGTGACCTTTCACCTACTTAGTATGCTTTGTTTTATTTCTTCAGACTTTTATCATTGCTTACATTTTATAACAAATGTTTTGATTTTCATTATAAGTGCCATTCTGAGAAGGTGTCCTTATCGGTTCACTATCTGTGATACATGTAGGTATTTTCATCATGTCCCTTTCTCACTTACGTGTGGTAGGAACATCATGCACACTTGTTAGGGATTTTTTATGCTGTTGCACACACAAGTCTGCCACATTATTAATTGTTTAGGAACGTACCTGCTTCAGCTATCCTACATGATTTCTATAAATACACCTCACACGGACAAGGTCATTAGAGGGGGTTCCTTCCAGATGCATCTACGCAGCACGTCACCTTGCTGCAGAACTTAGCCTTTGTTTTACCATAGAGTCTACCCTAGAGAACTCAGTTAGAGGTAATGAGGGCCAGGGGGCACTTCTAATGGACATGGTACTGGTAGATTAGGTTTCTCATACCTAGCTTGTGTTAGGGTAGAGATTAGGTTTCTTGGTTACGAATTTTATATCTAATGTTTATTGGAAGATTGTGGGGGGTTTCACATTCAGAAATCTCATCCTTACACCTGCTTTTATTACTGTTCATTATCCTAATCATTGCAGCACATGCATTTTATCATAGATTGCAGTCCTTTCAATAAATATATAGAAAACTCTCCTGTATCTCCTTTGTTGCCTTTGTGTGTATGAGACTTATTCCTAACAAGATAAAAGGGTAACTTCCGATCCACCACAACTTCCCTGAGAGGTCCTATCTAGAGTTCGTGTGTTAGGCTGCCAGAAACCACCTTTACTTTCTGAGTTTTGGTGAGGTACTGCTTGTGAACCAGGAGGGTTGGGCCGACAGTTGCAACTTGTTGTAGGAGTGTCTTAGTTGCCTACAAACAAAAGTGTTGTCATCCCTAAGCCAGCAGTCTCGCTGAGGAGCGAGAGTCCAGCTACGATAGTTACAGCTGTTTACATTGCCACTGAACAAAGTGAAGGAATTGCTATGGGCAATACTTCATTTGTTTATGTCCCATACTCAGTAGAGATTCTTTTGATCAGAATGAGAACTCAGCATTTCACAAATAGCAGGCTGACTCGTTTTGAGCAAGTAATACTCGCAACTGAAAACATCTTGAATAAGAGGTGTGGTACTTCAAATCCAGCAATACTGCTTCCTATTTCAGACCGGATCTGTGAAGACAGGGAACTTGATGATGTTGATGATGCTGAAAATTAACCTGAGTGTGACTGCCTGGAGGTGACTGAGTTATACACCAAAACTAGATAAAAACGAAACTGCTGTAGAAATGGCTGATCTGTGATTATTTGTTGATGTTTCTTGTTTGAGAAACCAATATGGTGCACTCTGAGCTGCCTATAAATTGTGTACTGTTTCAAAGACCTTGGAAGCATCATCTCTGCCAAATGTAACTTCACCAAAAGTGACAAAGTTCGATTGCACTGACAAAAGTTTGTTGCTTTGAATGTGATGATTTACACAGACAGCCAATATGTTTGTAGAGTTCTACAGTGGTGCCAGAGGGGTTTTATGACATCTTCTGGCGCACCAATAAAGAATGTTTTTATATGAAGGATTTGTTGAAAGCAATACAGAAGCCAAAGGAGATTGTAGCAGTCAAGTGTGTTGCCCATACAGCTGGAAAGGATTTAGTCACACTTGGAAATAAGTACGTGGACCAGATGGCAAAGTATGGTGCATTACAAGATGAGACAGTTGTGCAGGAGAGTGAAGATGACAAATCGAAAATAAATACTGTAGAAATTGAAGAAAATGTAAATTGTTTCTGTAATTAAATATTCAGGGAAAGAAAACTGTTACAGTCATGAATCATATTGGCAAACCAGAGATCCTATTGATAAGACTCCAAGCAGACTGATAGGTCATGGTACACACTTCAGAACTGAGGTTTTGCAAATCATCTGTACTGCATTCCAGGTTAATCAAAAGTTCCACTGTAGCTATCATGCACAATCTTCAGGAGTAGTGGAAAAGGCAAATGGAACTCTAAAAAATAAAGTGGTGAAAGTTTGTGCTTCAACTGGTTTGAAATGGCCTAATGCTCTTCCTCTTGTTTTGATGAAAGGAGAATTACACCCGACAGAAAGACTGGCTTGCCTCCTCATTAATTTCTCATGGGCAATTAATGAGGCTTGCATATGTTTCATCAAAAAGAACAGCTGATGAATAGAGTGTGGAACAAATCAAACATTCACCCCAAGTCACAGATCTGGATTTAATACATCAGTTTTTTGCTCACCATCCCCCCCCAGTTTGGACCCAGTCATTTACAAATCAGTCTTGACCCTGCTCCCCAGGGGAACAGCCCGAACTGCCAGGCCAGGTCCTCCCTGGAACAGGATCAAGCATCCTGGAACTGGTTTTAGGGTATTACCCCTCATCAGCAAGACTAGCTTGAATCCAGTGTCACAGTGAGCACGGGACCCATGTCGGGGCACACCCTTCCCACTTGGGGTGACAAATGCAAAAAGAACAGATGATGGATGGAATGTGGACCAAATCAGACTTTCACCCTCGGTCACAGATCTGGGTTTAATCCATTGTGTTTTTTGCTCACCATGCCACCCCAGTTTGGACACATCCATATGCCAATCTGTCTTGACCCTGCTTCCCATTGGAACATTCCAGCCTGAACTGCCAGGCCAGGTCCTCCCTGGACCCGAATCAAGCATCCTAGGACCGATTTCGGGGTATCACCCCTCATCAGGTAGGCTAGCTTGAATCCAGTGGCACGGTGAGCATGGGACCCACCTCTGGGTCCAAACTGGAATGGTATGGCGAACAAGAAAAGTGATGGATTAAGTCCACATCTGTTACTGGGGGTGAAAGCTTGATTTGCTCTGCATTTCGTCCATCATCTGTTCTTTTTGCATTGGTCTACCTCAGTGGGAAGGTTATGCCTATACGTGGATCCCGTGCTTGGTATGCCACCAGATTCAAGCTAGTCTGGATGCTCTTTGCTGCTTATTTCTCACTCATCTTTCGTCCACCTCCTAACCTGTTTCTCTGTATTTTTCCTTCCACAGCTCCGCAGAACAAAGACAAAATTACACCATTGCTATAACTTCCCTAACGTGCATGTATTGTGAATGAATTTCCTTGTGTTCTTAATGATGCAAAGTGCTCAAGGTTTTTTTCTGCTGTAGTTCTGATGCTGTGTTAGTGCTCTTCTACTGCTGTATAGCCGCTTATTTAGAAATGTTTAATTTTAGTTGAACTTTCTGTGTGACACTGATGATGCTCAAAGCTTTCTTAGAATTTGGATTGTGTTAAATGATTAATGTGACATAGTATTGTTCTGATTTTCAAATGTTAGTTACTTTAGTCATGCTGCCATGAAACTGGATTTTTCTCTAACTATGTATGCAAGAATTGTGTATAGGAACCGCTTGATTCTGTGGAGAGCCAGTTTTTAAAGATTTTTTACTAGGGATGCTGTGCATTTTGTTATGATTTTGATGTTCATTTGGGACTTGAAATATTTCTGATTTTCTGATTATGTACTCTGCATTTGAGCTTTCATGGCAATAATTCTGTACCGCTTATTTTGAGATTTTTATAATAAAACGATTTACCTTTTCCCTACTCTAGAACTCAGCTATTGAGTGCTCCCAATTCTTTATTATTTGCACCTCTGCTAAATTAATGTTGGCTCTGTTGATTGGGAGGGTGCCTTTTAATGCAAGCTCAACCCAGAGAAGTGGAACAGCCTGAGATTAATTTTGGATGTATTTTGAATTTTGGGGTGTTCTACTATTTGGGGTTCAGGGTTCTGCTTCCACTATGACATCACAGGTAGTGATGTCACAAAATCTTAGACCTCAATGAAAACATGAAAAAAATAATCAGGGAAATGAAACTAATCACACCAAATGTAAAATAACAGCACTATGTCACCAACGTTCCCTGGCTTAAAAAGCAAAGCAGCATTTCATAGTGTCCAAAGCACCCTTTCCAATTAATTCAAGGGGTCTGCAAACGTGTCCCGGGATGCCAAAAGCTGCTCTTTACACAGCAGAGCTCTGAACAAAGTTAAATACAGAGTTTAAGTTCCAGCCCTTGTTAGCAGGTTTTCCATGTAGTCTGTGTAAGTCTCGGCTCATCTGACCTCTAAATGTTTAAGTTTTATTTGCAATAATTGAGCCATGGGGAAATGAAATGGTGCACCCTGTGAAAACAATATCAGGCTGTAGCATCACCTCAAGAACCCCTCTTCAGACTGCACCATTACAGAAACATGATGCACTGTGCCACGATGCCAGAACCCTGATGTCAGACTATGGAATTACTCTGAAGAAACTTGGACATAAGAAATTGACAGAAGTACTTGGAAGTTATGGCAAATTGCTACATCTTATCATACTGTAATATCACATCACTTTTTCAGCATTAGAAATGTATATCAGCACTGTAAAATAATCTCCAACACCTCTTCAGCGCTCTAGGACACGTTAACACTATAGATTTAGATAGGAGAATCCAGACTTTTAAGCAATGAAGGGGTCATTTTAGCTTTTCTCAGTCTAAAATGTCCTCCACTTGAATGCAAGTTAATGGATAAGTTAACGTCTGCAGGGTTTCTTTCCCTAAAATCTCTTAGATGTTTCTGAAAGTTGCCATGTAACATGTGACATTGGTCCTTTATGAATGAACTTCAGAGCTCTCAGGTAGTCCATCTAGTGACTTTATCCATAAACAAATGGAAGATTGTTTGGGGTTTTGCAAAGCTGTTTTCATCACTATTCAGATGCTTCAAAGTATTATGTTTTATTGACCTTGGAAAGACACTTGGAGATGTCAACACAAGTTCATATCTCAGGCCTTCAGAATGCACACGCATATCCCCAGAGACAGTGAATACATTATAACGAACAACTCTTCCAAACCCACAACTTCATTTAAATAATTACAGATAATACAAATAATTACAAATTGTTATTTTATTTCTTAACTTAAAATATGAAAATAATTTGAGACAATAATTTCAAACTAATCAAATAATTAGCAATTTTTAGTGAAAACAAATCACAATTAATCAGAGAAAAACATTTAATTGACATTCCGATTAGTAATTAATTTTTTATAAAAAAGAGAACTTCATTAACACCTTCAAAATCAGAAACCAGTTTAGTCCAGTCATTAAAAACATGTCCCTATTGTGTATCACAGACCCAGGGCTAAGAAGGAAATCTCTAATCTTTTCTTCTTAAATTGTCAACAACAGTAGTCAAATTATAAGTGTTGACATATGTTTCGGTGTAATGTGCATACTTTTTCTTCTACCTTCACCAAGGCCAAAAGTTGCAAAGTAGAAATGTGACAACCTTCAATCAGACAAACAAATCAAAGGGGGTCTAATGAAGAAAAAAACTGGTAAATATATATAAACATTGGAAGATACATTGTATCTGATGCTTTTATATTATTTTTCAGTTGGAGACAGTTGCTTCATTTTAAACCAATAACTGACCAGGTGAGCTTTCATAGATCCCCTTTGATTAGTTTGTCTGATTGAAGATTGTGAGTTTTACTTTGTAACTGCTGAAAATCACTGATAAAGGTGGAAGAAAATTCTTCTTGACAACCGACTCAAACCAATACACACCTCAGAAGCAGCAATTCTCTGCACCTGACGACAAATAAAGTGAGTCTCAAGGGACACCGAGAAGAAGGCACGACCAATAAACAAGACAGTGCGCAGTGCGAAGCATCTTAGCCATACCGCTTCCACTCTGGGATTTTGCCCCAGGACCTCAGAAATGAAGCAGCAGGTCATCTCTCCTGATCGATCACTTGACCGTCAATCCTACTAGGAAAAGAACTTGCAAATAGCTGAGGCAGCAAGATGCTAGGCTGTTTCTGGAGAAGAACGTAATGAACTCAATGAAACAGGCTCTGCAACTTCTTAGTCACTACTTGACAACTCCACCACAAGAGAGAGGGAGAGGAACAAAGGAAGACCATGATGGATAATCTTATGGGATTTCCTAAATCCCAAAATGCCATACAAGGACCATTGTTGAGTAATACCACAGTATCCAAGAAATGGCAAGCCTGCCTCCTGTTCACAGCGGTTCATTCTAAGAAGAAGTAAAGAGATGGGGCAAATGTAACGTCAGAAGACAAGTAATGATTGCAGTACGAGCAGAGATTCAGCAGAGTCACAGCAAGTATCCATCACTTTATCCATGCAGGCACCCGCTACAGCTCCACCCACGGCATTAGAAAGCTCCCAAGAGAAACATAACCCTACTGCTGTAGCACTTGAACCTGCATCTGAACCTGCATGAGTTCAGGGGTGGCAGTATTGCAAAAGTCTGGGATGTATACGGTGCAGGCACTGCCAATGGATGTAATTTTACATCAGATATTAGGAGAATTAAGGGCAGTGAAAATCTGCCAAGACGAAGCGCATAAAAAACTAATGAAAAACTGAGCCAGATCCATGCCATTATGCAGCAGCTCACAGCACAAATTTCTCAAGTGGAACAACGAGTTGTGGATCTGGAAGATCTTAGACCTAAGCAAGAATCTACAACCCTTAGACTGTAGTCTGAATTGGCAGAATTACAAATAAAAATATATGACTCAGAAAACAGATCACGGCGCTCTAACCTGTGATGCGCAGGGATACCTGAAGGGAGCAAGAATGGCCAGACTGCAATTGAATTAATTACAGAACTCCTTCACAAACGTGTGTACAGAAGCAGTTGCAGAAATTTAGATCTAACAATTACTCTGGCACACTGCGTCCCGGTATTTCAGTCTTCTAATGCTAAATATCCACTGACTATCCTAGCAACTTTGGAGATTTTCTGATAAAGACGCAGATTTTGCCCATTGCCATCAGGGACTAAACATATCAGACTACAGAGAACTATTCTTTTAAGATTTTTGAAATGTCACTGTTTGCCACTTGACGGAGCAAAGAATTTAAAAGCTTGATCAACAGCTTAAAAAACCAAGGAGCTCTGGTGGGAATAGTCTAGCAATCTAGGCTGAAAGTCCTATACAAGCGGTGGTCACGAATCTTCCACTCAGTGGAGGAGGCAAAGGAATTTCTATCCTTGATTCAACAAGTTGCAGAGGGGAGGAAGGAGAGGGGTGTTTGAGGTAAGCAAAGTACATATGCAACATGTTGACTAATTTCTTGACTAAATCTGGTTAAGCTGCATGCTGCAGTCCGTGACACCCTCAGTTGCCACCCAGGCAGCATCTTAGGTGCCATGTCAAGGCACTACCAGGAAGTGAGAAAGCTTGGAAGAGAGGGGGGTGATGTGGGAGGTGATGCACATTGGGGGTGGGTGGAGGGTGCTCTCAGGTGAGCCAAGAATGGGCTGAATCTAGGGGAAGGGGGAGCTGGGGATAGAGGAGCACTCCAGAGTGGGAAAGGAGAACAAAAATCAGGCATAGAAATTCACAAAGTCATTACTGTTCCAATTAGAATGCCATACTGTTTGGTTTAAGCCGCAAACTTTGCAAATCAGGCCAGCAACATCTCAGCTGGGAGATAGTAGGTTCTGGACTTGGGAGCAGGATAGAAGTCAATCGCTCAAACTGTCATGAACATCTTAGTGATTAAACCAGAATACATAAGGGTAGTCCCTTGTAATGCTAATGACATTAATAATACAACTAAGTTCAGATCTATGATGGCATGGCTTACGTCAATAAGAGAACAATTCATCCTCCTTCAGGAGACTGAGTTAAAGGCCTCGGTAAGAAACCTGTAACTCTTAACTTTGTTTCCCACGCATTCTATTTGTCTGCAAATGCGGCGGTAAGGGGGTGGCCATCTTGGTAGCCCACATTTTTCTGGAGGAGGTTCTATAGGTGGTGAAAGATCCTATGGCTAGGTGGATACTTGTTAGCTTGCAGGTCTGTGGCCAGCCCATCCATCTTGTCAGCTTCTAAGGACCAGTAGAAGATGATGTCACGTCTCTTAATATCCTGCTTCCACTGAATGTTTTATTTTTAATTGGAGGCAACTTTAATGTCATTCAGGATATCAAACTGGATTGTTCTCGCCAAAACATACAGCAAAAAAAGCAGAAGACGACTCAGTTTTTAGAAAATTTAACTTGAGAACTTGCTTTGGTTGATCCTTGGTAGGTCGATCATCCCTTGGCAAGAGAATATACTTGTTATTCCAAAAGATTTTATTCTGCATCAAGAATTTATTTATTCTAACATCCCATAAATGGGATAGTGATAGGTCAGGCATGCTCTTGAATCCTTTTTCCGATCACTCGGTTCTCTTTCTAGACTTATTGTTGAGCGGCCTTCGGGTTGAGCGACCATGGTGGTTGCTGGATAAGTAACCATTAATGGAGGAAAGCTGGATTATGACCATGTGTTCTGCTATAGAGGAGTTCTTTCTTAGAAATATTGGTACACAGTTTCAAGCTTTGCTGTATGGGGGGCTTGCAAAAGTTTTTATTTAGGGGGAAGTGATCTCCTTGACAGCTCAAGCTACTAAGCTAAGGCAAGAAACAATTGCAGTCCTACAACGCAAATTAGAGCAGGCTTCTAGTGAGTACTCCATTCTTCACACCTCTGAATCTAAAGCTAAGCGTGTGCAAGCAAACTAAAATTTAAAGGATTAGTATATTTCTAGAGAACTAATCAACCAGAATTCCTGCTTCCAGAAATATCATGAGGAACGTAAGCATGCAGGGTATTTTTTGGCTGGTTGGTGAAAAAAAAGGAACTGTGGGGCTATCAAAACTATTTTTGATAAGACTAAAAACCAGACAGCTACGTCATCGGACCAGATTAGTAAAGTGTTCCTTGATCATTATGCAGACCTCTATGCTTCCGCTATTTGTACCACACCATAAAAGATTGAGGACTCTCTACACCCAATAGAACTGACCACATAGAGTAGGGATTTTCAAGTTAATGGGTGCCCCAATCTCGTTAGCGGACGTTAAAGAAGCCATTAAATTGTTGCCCAGTGCTAAAGCATACTGAAACGATGGCTTACCAGCTGAATAATATATCAGGTATTCAAGGAACAGTTTGCTAACTTTTTAGTTGTGGTATTTAATGAAATCTTGGAAGGATGTGAGTTATCTAAATCTTTCATGGAGGCAGTTATTGTGAGCTTCCTTAAGAAGGATAAACCACCTTCGCAACCTGGCATATATCGCCCCATTAGCTTATTAAATAGTGCCTATAAGCTGTTCATGAAGATCGTAGCACTAAGACTATCCCCGTCACCTCAATTTGCCATGCAGGGAGGCAAAATGGCTTTTTGCCCAGAAGATCAATGACATTGAATGCAAATTTTTTATTGCAAGCAATTGGATATTAGTCCAACAATAAGGTCAAGGCAGCAATAATCATGCTTGACGCCAAAAAAGCTTTTGACCTCATACAGTCGGATATATTACTCGCTAATTTACTTCACTTTGGATTCCCCTTAAAGCTAGTTCGGTTGTTGAAACTTTTGTATGCCAAGGCAGAGGCAACAATGGTGATCAACTCTCAAGCAGTAAGGCACTTTTCTGTAGGAAGAGGTACAAGGCATGGTTGCCCTATGCCAACGGTCCTCTTTGCCCTCTTTATAGGGCCCTAGGCAGCCGCTTTAAGACAAGACCCCCAGGTGAGGGCTCCCCCCCAGGTGCACCAAAGATGATACTCTTCGCTGATGACATGATCTCTTTCTAGAGGAACAAAACATGCTTAAGACCTTTGATAAAATTCATTAATTTACGGATATAAGGGTCTACAAGATAAACCATGCTAAGTCTGAAGTCCTTCTGTTTAATTGCACACCTTTATTTCTATCTGCTGTTACAAGACAGTACTTTTCGGCTACCTGCCCTACAAGGTAACTGGGTATATTTGTTACACATGATTTTTCAGATTTGTTGAAGTTAAACTATACTACTACTCTTAATAAAGCAAGGGCGTTACTGTCTAACTGGCAAAGTCTGGCTCAGCCGATTATAGGACATGTTGCATTAATTAAGATGGCGATCTTCCCGTTGTTTACTTTTATTTTTTCGAATGTTATGATCAAAGTCCAGCAATCTTTCTTTTTGGAAATTGATCAAGTAATGCGCCATTTTCTGTGGTTAGGGAAGAAGGCACACACTAATTTGACAATAAACCAGTTGAGTATAATGGACAGAGGGCTGGCACTTTTGCACATGATGAAATATTATCAAGCACCTTTTTTTGATTGGCTTATGCGCGCAGCGACATTGAATAGCCAGTCAAATTGTTTTTATCTCTAATGTATGCTGCAAGAAGTAGGAGTTCATCTTCCTGACTTTCTGAAAATTCCTAAGTTACCCAAACCCTCCAGGTATAAGCTTCCGTTTGTATTGGCATACAGGTTTATGAGACTCAAATATCAGTTTCCCCTCTTTCATCGCCTATTGCAATTGAGGGAATGTACGCTTCTAGGCATAGCCATAGAATCCGGTGCTATCAGAAATTGGGAAAAGTTGAGATTTTCTAGCAAAAGCAATTTCATTTTAGCTGGGGAAGTGAAATCTTGGGACCAATTGACTGCCAGTAATACCTTTATACCTCCCGCCTTAGCACTCTCTCACTTGCAAATTAGTCATTATAGGCGCTACAACTTGAGGACTATCAATTCATCCATGGAAGGTATCAGGAAAGCCTATTTCTTGAGTTGCCTCACTGGAGTAGGTAACTAGCACTGAGTGTTGTATTCGCAACTTCAGGAAGCAGGCGTTCCAGCAACACTCACTACGATTACAACTTTTACTGAGGGTAAAATATACCAAATCTTAAGGGGCTGTTACAATCTCATGGCTCATAAGGCCATTTGAGGAGCACATTTTAAAAGAATGGCCTTTTATTCTAACTGGGCACTATACTTTAGCCCCTACCACATGCAGAAAATATATCCCTCCACCTGTACCGCATGTTTTAGATGGGTGCATGAGAAATGGGATTGGCTCCATGTAGGGGTTTCCTGTCTTGCACTAGCTTGCTATTGGACCAAAGTCTTTGCTACAATTGGCAAAAAGCTGCAGGTCCGTATAGATCCAGACCCGCAGGGGGCGTTGTTTGGTGTGCTAAGCACAAACAAGCATGTATCTTTAAGGCAGCAACAATTTATTTTTACCCCCTCCTTTGTAGCGAAATCACTAATTTTACACAAATGGAAATCTCCTGCAGTCCCCACTTTTGAACCATGAGTTATCAAAATGACCCAGGTTAAGCAATGGGAAAAACTGTATGCGCAAATAATTGGAGCCCTCAAAAGATGTAGGGACATCTGGGGTAATGAAATGGACCAATAGATCCAAGGTACAGTATTAGAACTCCTGTGTGTAGGAATGTATTAAGTGAAGGCTAAGAAATACTATATTATTGTTGATACATGTGTATTTTGAATGACGAGAATCAGTGTTTTATTTGTAATGAACTGTTCGCGAAGATTAAAAAAAGATGCAAGGACCAGACTTGAGTCCAGAGTCACCACATCTATCCCTGTTGCCCGAATTCAGAACCACTTTTGCAGCATTTTGCTCCAGCTACTAATTAGGGACCTGAACACTTGCGAAATTCCCTGCTTTAGTATGAAACCATCCATAGAGTGAATGCTACGTATCTAGTGCCTAGCTCCAAGGAGCTATAATAATGTTTGGAGAAATATCTTGGCCCTAAAAGCGCTAACGCCTTCTGGATTCTTATGTGTACCTTCTGTTTATTTGAACAATTATGTACCTTTTCTTCTAAAAAAAAAAAAAAAACACTATCTTAATATTGCTTTCATTAAGTATTTTTCACTGGGTAGTACTGAATCTGAGTATCCAACCCCCTCCACCTACTGGAGTAGGTCGTCACTGATCATGGAGACACATGGATAGTCTGGAATAGTCTGGAAGTACCTGATTCAGTCTATAACTGCTACTTCCTCACTCTACTCTCTTCATCTTTAAAACCTGCTCCTTCACAATTTTGCCTCATTCTACCTCACTCTTCCTGCACACTTCTTTCCCTCCCACTGAATCATCAGGATAGGTCAGTGAGTTGAAAGCTTGCTTCTGAAATAATGGGCATTTGCAAATTACTAATTAGAATCATGACAAAGTTGATTCCACCTTCATTGAGTCTGAGTTTTTTATCTTTTGTGCCATAAAATGTGGATACAGTGTTTTCTTTTTTTTTCCTCCGGGACGCTGTCAGCCGGGTAGGTTTAAAGACCTACGAACGACGTTAAATTAATGTCAGTTTCAGCCTCTGACTTGCGATTCCTAGGAGCTCTATCCTAAGACCGGGGATGGGCGACCTTTTTTTGACATAGCAAGCGCATCAAAGTAAGTGACTGTTCTTTATCCCTCTCCCGAGTAGGGTATATTATTTTTCTTTTGGAGAAGTTTTTGTTATTTTTGGTCCTGATGAAGCGTCAGTGGACCCGATTGGGCCAATAGACGCGAAACATGTGGATACTATTGTCAAGAGGAACCACAATGGGTCTGTCCCTCTTGCATAAGTGCTGAGAGCACGTTAGCATTACTACTCACTCTTTGTCTCTCACCCTGTTTTTAACCTTGGTCTCCATCTTACCAATACTGATTAAAATTCATGATTATTACTTTTTTGGATGGATAACCATTTTTACTATCTTCTCTCCATTATTGCTTGAGTACTTGAATTTAGTTACTCATTCCATCTGCAATACGGTTAAGAGCCCCCTTCGGGGAGCCCGTTAGGCATTGCAACACCGGCCTAACGAGGAGCTTTCCCAATGATGAAACCAGACATCCAGTGTGATGCTTGAGGGTTCTTGCTCCTGTTGAATCAGGTTCCCCTATTCTCCTTTGTTTGGAACAGTGTACTCCTTTTTCTTTAGTACACTGACGTGACACCAGCTGTTTACAGATGTCGAAAATGGCCGATGCACAAAACGAAGCCCTAAATAAAATAACGTTATAATTAGCATTATTATTACGATCAGCATCTCTGAAAATGATTGATCTGTATTTTCTTCATGTGCTGCAGCAAGGAACTTTCCATGTATGCTGGAGCACAACATTTTTCCAAGTGTTCGAGTGCAGAGCCTGTTCAAGGTCTATTTTTTGTCACTAGATATGTGAGTTTACAAAAGAATTTCTATCAGCATTAATTATATCTAAAGTGAATTTATAGAAACTACTTTTCTATAAACACTCGTATTAAAGCATAGTCCCAAGATTCACTAGCACCATATGTGTATATGCATCAATATACGATCTCTTGCATATAATGGCAACACACTTATCTACAGATGCAGAAGTGCATCTATATGGTTTGCCCACACTTTATGCACACTCAGCCGCACCATGTGTACACTGGTTGCACCATGATTAGTAACTTGTGTTTCGATGTGTCTAAGCACAATTAGCCAATGTAATAGTATTCAAATTACTGACATCGGAAGGATGGAATGCTGAAGTGGCCCTGTAACAGTGTGAACTTGTGACATGCACATCACTGAAATTATCAGCAGTAAACATTTCAATTGCTAACGGTTGGCACAAGAGCGAAGTGAATCAATGCTGGCCCCCGACAACTGTTGTGATCGACAGTTCATAAGTTTGACCTTGCCACATCCTACTCAGCCTTCCGTTCATTGGTAGACTTATTACATTATGCATGCTAATAATAACACCTGTTATAAAAAAGAGGGTGGAAGAAAAATTATGCATGGCCCACCGAAACGTATGTCGACCTTTTTAATTTGCCTAATGTCGCCATTTAAGGAGGAAAGATTAGAGATCTCCTCCATAGCATTGGGATTATGATACACAACAAGGGCCTGATTTTAATGAATGAACTAAAGTTGTTTCTGATTTTGAAGGTATTG
Source organism: Pleurodeles waltl (assembly GCF_031143425.1). Classification (NCBI taxonomy): domain Eukaryota; kingdom Metazoa; phylum Chordata; class Amphibia; order Caudata; family Salamandridae; genus Pleurodeles; species Pleurodeles waltl. The sequence goes on from NC_090448.1 coordinate 400,870,489, forward strand.
GTGGGGAGACTCATTTTATAAAAAAAAATATTTAATAATTGGAATACCACTGGAATTTTGTTTTTCTCCGATTAATAGTGATTCATTTTTTCACTAAAAATCAAGAATCTGATTTGTTTTAAATGATTGTATCAAACTGAATATTTTTTGTTAAGAATTAGAATACATATTTGTTATTATTTGTCTTATCTGTAATTATTTAAATTAAGTTGTGGGATTGGAAGAGCTGTTGATTAGAATATATAGGCTTTTTGGGCCCTAAAAATTCCCACACTCTTGCTGTTATTTGGAGCCACAGAGACAGTGAGCAACCTGAGCTATCCTACAGAGTTTGTGCAAAGCCTTCCACTTGTACTGCAATCTGCTATCCCCCAGGAGGTCAGCTGCTGAGAAAGATGATGATGTCCCAGAACTCGATCTGGATATTCAGCTTCATGGAGCCAAAGTTTCCATTCTTGTGGACACTGGGGCATCCATACATGTCATGATGAATGCTGATTTCTCTAAGCTACCTGAGAACAAAATCTCTCAAGCCTTACAGTGTCAAGATGTATGAATATAGATTAGGCAAGTCACTTACCTGCAAGGGTTATTCCTGTGCAAGCACTTGAGCATGAAGGACGTTGATGACTTTCACATCTGTGTTTTCGATGTGTCTGAAGGCACAATGGCCCTCATTACAACATTGGCGGTAAATGCCGCTTACCGCCGTGCAGAAGACCACCAACACACCGCTGCGGCGGCAGAATTCCGCTACAGCTATTATGACCCACAGGCCGGAATCCGCCAAAATCCAGACACCCACAAAAGTCCGCCACACCAAAGGTCAGTGATAAACTGGCGATAACAAAACCTCCACCGTCAAGCCAACAGGAATACGCCCACACTATCACGACCCACGAATCCACGTGGCGGTCTTTCAACCGCGGTATTCCATTGGCGGTACACACTGCAGCGCTCAAAATGCACACACATTTACAAAACACAACCACATTGGACAATTCAAAATACACACACCTGATACACATACACACACCACTCCCACACACCCAATACAATATAAAACACACACCCACATCACCCACAAACCCCTACGACAAAAATAGAGAAAGAAGCACAGAGAGAGACACTACTATCAACAATACTAGCATCCACAGGCACACACCATCATCACTCACACAACATCCATGCACCTCAGACAACACACACAAACACATCCCCTCACACATCACAACACACACCATCCTACACATCACCCACACCACATCATGGCACCGCAAAGACACCTCAGGTTCTCTGAGGAGGAGCTCAGGGTCATGGTGGAGGAAATCGTCCAGGTAGAGCCACAGCTATTCGTATCACAGGTGCAGCACACCTCCATAGCTAGGAAGATGGAGCTATGGTGCAGAATCGTAGACAGGGTCAACGCAATGGGACAGCACCTAAGAACATGGGATGACATCAGGAAGGGTGGAACGACCTACGGGAGAAGGTGCGTTCCGTGGTCTCAAGACACCAGATTGCAGTTCAGAGGACTGGCGGTGGACCCCCACCTCCTCCCCCACAACTAACAACATGGGAGGAGCAGGTCTTGGCTATACTGCATCCTGAGGGCCTCGCAGGAGTAGCAGGAGGAATGGACTCTGGTAGGTCAAATCTTAACTATTACATCCCCCACCCTACCTGCATGCTATCACATACCCCACCCTCACCCCCATCACTCCATCACCTCACATATGCCCCACTATTACAACCCACACATCACAATACCAAGCCCTGCATGCAACAAAAAAGCATGGACACCCATCACCAAAGCATGTCCACTACAGATACCCACACAGACCCCTAACCAAGTATCACACAAGGTCCTTGACAAGAATGCAAGCACTGGAGTACAGGGTCACCCACCTATTGCACACGATGGCACACACAGATGTAATAATCATGCCTTTACACCCCTGCAGTACCCCTACCCAACGTCACCGGACAGGAGGTTCCAGACATGTCCACTCCCCCCACAGAAGAGGCCCACAGTGATGACAGCAGCTCTGTCCAACTGGATCAAGATGACCAGCCCGGCCCATCTGGGACCTCGGGACAGTCGGTTCCCCTCACACTGGCACATGCCACCACAGAGCCTCCCCCCTCAGGAAACACCAGCACAGCACCCTCCCAGCGGGCTCATCCCTCTGTCCCCAGGACACGTCAAGCAGCAGTGTGTCCACCACGACAGGGAACCCAGGCAAACCCAGCACCCCAAGAAAATCAGGGACTTGAGGGCAGTGACAGTGGGCACACAGTTCAGGGGACAGAGGCACAGGATAACAGGTGAACTGGGATGACAGCTCTACGACAGGGGGAGGACAGGCCCAGGGAACCCACTCTCCACGAGGCCCTCTCGAACATCATGGGAGCGTACCATCATTCCCAGGAGACGATGGCAACGGTACTGGCCAAGTTTCAGGAGACCCAGCGGCTGCAGGAGGAACAGTATCTGGGGATCGGGGAGGAACTTAAGTCCATCAACACCACCCTGGTCACCCTTGTAGGGGTGCTGAAGGACCTTGTGAACACCAGGAGGGACACTGTGGCACAACCAGGTGCCCCTGACACTAGCCTGGATGATGAACAGCCCACCACCTCCGCCAGCGCTAGTGGACAGGTGGCACCGCCACAGGACCACGACACCAGCACCCCAACCCCTGCAGATGGAGAACCACCCCGCAAACTGTCCCTGAGATCCAGGACAAAGACAGAGAACAATGCCAAGACCCCCGCCAGGAAATGAGACCACCCTGAATGTCATCCTTCTGTCCCACTTCGTCACCCTGTCCATCCATCAACTGCCCTAGCTCCACTTCCTATGCCACTTTGGACAATGCACCTGTGAAACAAATAGACTGGACTCTGCCATGGACAATCCTCCACCATCACCCCTGCCCATTTTACAACCCCCTCCACTAATGTGCACTGAAATAAACACCCTTGAATCACAAAACAATCTGGAGTCAGTCTGTGCTTTCACAAATGTGTATTTGCAATAACTAAGGAAAATAGCAATGTTGATTGTATTGTCAATATACCTATGTCACACAGCTCTAGTCCATGAGGTAATATAGCAGAGGTCACACAATGGGACCCACATCTGTGAAATGGAAAGGCAAAGTGACAAGTCAGGGTCCATACACTTGGTGAAAGTGACAGACTTATGATAGGTCTAACAATTGTATGAGATGTGTGAGCCAGTGACATCTTCTTACCTGTGTCTCACTGGAAGTATTGCTGGATAACGTTGTTCCTGTTGTCGATATCCTCTTCTTCTGCCTCCTCTTCTTCACTGTCCACAGGCTCCACAGCTGCTGCAAGACCTTGTCTGGACCATCCTCCTGCAGAAAAGGCACCTGTCTTCGCAAAGCCAGGTTGTGCAGCATACAGCAGGCCACGATGATCAGGCACACCTTCTTTGGTGAGTAGTAGAGAGAGAGACTGACAGGACCTGCACTAGAGGGGGGATTTCAGTGGGATTGCGGATATCTGACATCAGGGCTGGCTCCAACTGGACACAAAGTTCATGGATTGTTGCACGATCAAGTCTGTAGGTGACTATTACGTGTCTCTCTTCCATTGTCGACAGGTCCACCAGCGGTCTGTACACCGGAGGATGCTGCCATCTCCTCACCTGCCCCAGCGGACGTGCCCTATGGACGAGAACAGTGAGCAGGGAGTCAGCCAACACTGAGGTATTAAAAAAATGTTTATTGCACACATTTGCCAATCCGCAATGTGCGTGTCACTGTGTGTATGCAAGGCCTAGATAGGTGTGACGCATTTAAAATTAATGCCATGTGGCCCCCTGAAGTGTCGGCTGCCTGACCTGTAAGGTGGGACAAGGGGATATGAGGTAACTGCGCTGGCGTTGTACACCGTTGCGGTAGGCGGTCGAAGACCGCGACGCAATCCTGCATTGGTTAACATTCAACCCTATGGGTCCCAGGAGCCAATGACGATGTACGTCGGCAGTGACGGTACACACCGCCGTGGACGTGAACACCATTTTCTGTCTGTTCACTCACTTGGTACCTGACCTTCGACAGAAGAGGACCTACACTGCAAGTGCTGCTGTGACCTCAGTCTGGAAGCAACAATGGCTCATGTGTCTGGGGAAAGGGCCCCTGCCTTCACTTCGGAGGAGTTGGAGAAGTTAGTGGATGGGGTCCTCCCCCAGTACATGCTACTCTACGGTCCTCCAGACAAACTGAGTACACTGTGAGCATGCTGTATCGGCAATGCCTGTTTGGAGTGGTGTGAATGGAAGATACGGGGGGGACTGAGGCCTGCATGAGCGGACGGTGAGTGTATGTGCGTCAGGGCAAGGGTGGGAACGTGGGTCAATGACTGTGACGGTCCGGGCGGTTAAAGATTTTCCTTTTTCCCCTGTACTATTCCTGTAGGTCAGCGCCCACCAGAAGAAGGATATTTGGTGTGCCATCGCCAAGGACGTCCGGACCCTGGGGGTCCGCCACAGACGGAGCATCCACTGCCGTAAAAGATGGGAGGACATTCGCCGCTGGAGCAAGACGACGGCGGAGGCCCAGTTGGTGATGGCCTCCCAACGTGGGAGGGGTGCCCATCGCACCATGACCCCCCTGATGTACCGGATCCTGGCGGTGGCCTATCCGGAGTTGGATGGGCGCTTGAGGGCATCGCAGCAGTCACAAGGGGGTGAGTACAGTCACATCCATCTGACTTTGCACGCATTAAGAGGTGTCTGGGTGGGGGAGGTGGGCTGTGGGTTCCCCTAGGCCAGGGCGAGTTTTGTAGGCAAGGTTCCTTCGTGAGGCAGGCTATGTGGCACCCCAACCCCACCAGTGGTAAGAGCCAACTACACCTAGTCAGGCTCCTGTGACTTCCATGTGTGCAGCAATCGGGCATAGGCCTTGTACCCCATGTCCCTGTGATCAATTATGGAACTCTAAGTGCATGGCGTAGTGCAGAGGGCTTCTGTGTCTGTAATGTCCGCCAACGGTAGTGGTATTGGATGCACTGAACATGTCTTTCTTCTGTCTTTCCCCACCCTTTTTGTGGTCTCCCTGTTCTTGTGTGCATTAGCATCATCAGGCGGAGGAGCAGTGGCACCGGAGCAGGAGGGAGCTGCATCCCACATGGCCCTGGAGGGCGAGACAACGGAGTCTGAAGCCACCAGTGGGACGGAGGGCGAGGGGAGTTCCACGGCGGGGACCAGAGGTGATATCAGCAACAGCGACTCTTCCTCTGATTGGAGCTCCCTTGCGGTGACGGGCCCCTCTGTGCCCCCGCATCAACAGGTACAGCCTCCACCCCGTACCAGCACCGCCCTCCCAGCAGCCCCTCAGCGTGTGTCCCGTGGCCGCTCACCCAGGAGGGTGGGCATCTCCTTCGCCCCAGGCACTTCAGGCCCTGCCCCAGTCAGCCCTGCTGCCCTTAGTGAGGAGGCTATTAACCTCCTGAGATCCCTCACTGTTGGGCAGTCTACCATTCTGAATGCCATCCAGGCTGTAGAGAGGCATTTGCAACAAACAAATGCATACCTGGAGGGCATTCATTCTGGCCAGGCAGCCCAACAGAGAGCATTTCAGGCTCTGGCCTCAGCACTCATGGCAGCCATTGTCCCTGTGTCCAGCCTCCCCCCTCCAACCTCCTCCACCAAGACCCAATCCCCTGTACCTCAGCCTATCCCAAGCACACCATCAGACCAGCATGCACACACCTCAACACACAAGAGTGGCTCAGGCAAACATAAGCAACACACATCCCACAGGCACTCACACAAGCATCATACCCATGCAGACATACCAACATCCACTGCCTCCACTGTGTCCCCCTCCTCCACGTCTCCCTCCTCCCTCCCTGTCTCCACTCACACCTGCATGCACTACATCTTCAGCCACTACCTCCATCACCAGCACGCCCATCACCATACACCGCTCACATGCACTCACCACCCCCACTACCATTCACACATCCTCTGTGTCCTCTCCCAGTGTGTCTGTGAGCCCTCCTCCCAAAGTACACAAACGCAGCCACACACCCACCCAACAGCCATCCACCTCACAACAGCCTCCAGCCCTTGCACCTTCACCCAAAGTCAGCAAACGTACACCTCCTACAACCACTACCTCTTCCTCCACTCCCAAACCCACTCCATCTACCCATCGCAGTGTGTCTAAAAAGCTTTTCCTGTCTACTATTGACCTCTTCCCTACACCTCCCCCCACCCCGTCCGTCCCCTAGGGCCCACCTTTCTAGGTCCCAACCAGCACCTCAGCCACCACATCACCGGGCACAGTGGTGCCAGCAACTGCGGGCTTTTGGAGTACGCCAAGCATCAGGGCTGCCAGTGTTCCACGGAGCGAGGGCAAGGACATTCCGCCACCTCCAAAAGTAAAAAAGTTGCCCACATCCCAGAGGGAGAAGGCGAAAACACCTGCGACCAAGGGCTCAGGCAAAACAAAAGTGGATAGTGGAAAGACAGCTATGCCATCATCCAAGGTGGGGAAGGGCCAGAAAATCAAGGGCAGGTCCATGTCGACGCCAACCTGCACGGTGGACAAGACCACCACCAGCACCGCCACCTGCACCGCCACCAGCAACGCAGTCACTGAGCCCGCCACCAGCACCGCAGTCACTGAGCCCGCCACCAGCACCACAGTCACTGAGCCCGCCACCGCAGTCACTGAGCCCGCCACCAGCACCGCAGTCACTGAGCCTGCCACCAGCACCGCAGTCACTGAGCACGCCACCAGCACCGCCGCCACAAAGACCGGCACCAGCACTGCCACCACAAAGACCGCCGCCAGCACCGAAGCCACAGAGCCCGCCACCAGCACCGATGCCACAGAGCCCGTCACCAGCACCGATGCCGCAGAGCCCGCTGCCAGCACCGAAGCCACAGAGCCCGTCACCAGCAGTGTTTATTTCTACCGCCGTGGCGGTCGGAGTGTTAAAGTGACTGTCTATGTTGGCGGTTTCCGCTATGGTCATGATTCCATTTTTTTACAGCGGCCCAGTTGGCGGTCTTACCGCCGCTTTAACACTGACCACCAGGGTTGTAATGAGGGACAATATGCCTCCTTAGTCAAGCTTGGTCTGTTACCTGTGCTGTGCCATCTCACTGCAAAACAGAGACTGTGGGAAGTGCTGATATAGTGAATGAGTCCCTGAAATTATTCGTGTTTGAGAAGGCTCATGAGCTGGCTAATTAGCTCGCACATTGATCTGTAAGTGAAAGCTCTGGTACAACATTTTTGAGGCATTCCATTTAGTATGCAGAAATAAGACGAAACTGAAATCCATAATATCCTGCAGCAGGACATTACTGTCGCACTGACTGAGACCATGCATACAGGCAGCCTGGTAGACATATTAATTCCTGTGTGGATATGTGACAGCTAAATCCAGCCATGCAACAGCAAAGTCAGTTAGCACCAAGAATCCATGGCATGATCCCGCAGCTGAAGGGCACTCAAATGCTTTTGCAGTTGGATTTGAACAAAGGTTATCAACAATTGAATGTGGAAAGGTCTTGACTTTACAGCACCATGTTTGCCACTCACCTAGGTTTGGTTGTCTATGAGAGCCTGAGTTTTGGAATATCCTTTGGAATATCTGTGTTTGCCATCTTGAATGGTATAGCAATATTATTTTGTGTACTTATTATACCGTTGCAAGGTAGCCATCACCTTGCACCTTAATGCAACATGATAGCCACCTTGGATCTATGCAAGGTAGCAATCAAATGTACATGCCCGCTGCAATTGACTTGCCAATGCATGTGCCACAGTTCTACAAGTAGGGGCAAAGCCAATACCGGCAGTCTTTCTTCAGTAATCATTTAGTAATAATGCAGACAGCGTTAAGATACATTTGGAGTGATTTCTTCTTCTGTTTTCTCTTTCAATACTTCAGAGGGGTGAAATACCGCCCGTTAGCGATTTCCCCAGTTTTGTTACTGCCTTTGAAACGGAAATCCAGACTAAGGATCTCGTTTATTTAGAGATTTTCAGAGCAGGAGGACCGCCCTCAATCAGCGCTGTCCCAGACCCACTCCATGAGAGACAGGGGAAGCACTCACTTGTGGACCCACCACTGGCAATTAACCTAAGTTTAAGTTAAGCATTTACCCTGACTGTCCTTATTTTTTGTATTGAGAACCTGACTACATTTCTTTTTTTTTAACAGAAAACAAACTCCTACTTTGGAAGTTTATTTTCTCTAAACGGAAATGTTACTGAGCAGGCGCTTTGAACATGATGCCCACTCAGCAATCCTTCAGTGCTGGGAAGGGAGCCACCGTGGCAGTGAACCACATTACAGCACAGAGGTCCCTGCCATGCAGGTAGTAATCTATAAAGAGGGAGAAGTGGACAGTCCTATGAGAGAGTGCTGAAGGTCATGACCTCAGCCCCCTTAGCAGACAGACGGACTGCCTCCCAACATCTAAATGTTCCAGCCCTATGATATGTTGGTGCTCACGACTGCTGTACCTGCTGTCTGATAAGGGTCCTGGGGATTTCATGCTCTCATGTCTGGAATACACCTGATCTATCTCTGACAGCAAAACCACACACACCGACACTAAGGAACAGCTAAAGGGGAGAATTAGAGAATAAGTGGGGGAATTGAATGTATCCATTACCATATAGTGGGTTAAAGTAAATTTTTGAGTAGGTGAAAATGACAGTTTTTTTTGCTTAAAAGAATAAAGGCCAGATGTACTAACATTAGGAAATCAGTATTCCTAATGTATGAAACTCTTTAGAGTTTAATTAGCGATTCCTAGTGGGTCGTAAGTAGACCTACCTCATGCATATTAATGAGGCAGGTCGCTTGTTGTGACCCATTAGGAATCGTAGCCATCACAGGGATGGTGGCCTGCTGGGGTCACATTACCACTACTTCTGTGATTGCTTTTAAATAAAGCAATCTTTTTTTTTATAAATGCAGCCCATTTTCCTTTAGAGAAAAATGGGATGCATTTAAGAAATAAAGCTAAAATAAAACTTAGCGGTTTCACTTTGTAAAAGTAGGCAGTTGTCCGTGGAAACCACTGCCTGCTCTTAAAAATATGATTATTTACATTCTTAAAGAGGAATGGGTCCTCTGGGGACCGCTTCTCCTTTGTGAATGGGTTATCCCTAGTTTTAAACTGGTGGTAAAGTATTACTGTTTTGCAACCAGAATTTTGGTCGCAAAACAGTAATACATACCATACTGATTTTGTATTTGAAAGGACGACCCTAAACACGCCACTTCCAAATACTGATTCGCAAATGAAAAATTAGATTTGGTTAACTAGTTACTGAGTTGCATTCTACCTTTTGTACATCTGCCCTATACAGTCTCCCACATGACTCTGGAATTTTCACATGTATGCAAAGAACAATCAACTGCTAATGTGGAAGCATTTATTACTGCATTGTCAGAGAACCCGTTAAAAGCAAGTAACTTGTATCACCTCGAGTGTTTGTTTAGGATGTCTGTCTCACTGTGTTTCAGTTCACTGCTTACATGTGACAACATAATCCATTTTGAGGGTTGTAGTTGGGCTTAGCTTCCATGTAACTAACAAGGTTAGCAACCCTTACAGAAATAACGTGTAGGTGAAAAGCAGTGCATTGAAAACTGTGTCTGTGTTTACATGGACTGAGGTGAAAGTTCTGTATCTGGATGACTGTCCACTAGGCTTAGCCATGCCTTACATCATACTTTTGTATCCGTCAGTCAATCACTAACGTGATATCGTCATATGTTTCTCTGCACACAGGCATCAGGATACTTCTCACTTAAAACAAAAAATATTGATGCTTTCCATTGTCAGTCTAAATCTCTAAGAGATCTCCTATACCAATCAGAGTTAATATGCAATCCCATTCTTCCTCTTTCAGCCAGAACATTTTCTGCACTGGTATGTCAGCTCCCCATATGCAAAGAAGGTCACCTACACTCAGGATATGAATTCAAGCGGTACTGACAAATGGACAGAAGGCACATCATGAAGCGGGACTGGAAGAAATGGAGAACAGGTCAGACGAAGGTTTAGATACACATTCACGGCTCTCCTGGATCAAAGTTGACCTGTCACATTACACCAGCTGCTGTAGGACGACCTCAAACAGTAGGATGTCCTTGGTGTTTAGAGACAACACCAGCATATGTTTCCTCATATACAACCATCTGGTATTAGCTTTTTCTGACTCCTTCTCTGATTCTTAGTTCACACCTTTGTTGTTTTGTTCCTACCCTTGGTTCTATCGGAGGCTATTTGACCTGAATCTTTCTCTTACTTACCTTGTGCACCAGAGTGCCAGTTTCATCCTACAGTCTTCATCTTTTTCAGTGTTGCAGTGCTGCTATCATAGCTTGTTTGTCTCTAGGGCAAGATTTCTATAAAGCCACAGGCTAGCTAGAGTCTACTAGCAGTGCTTACCTGGTAAGTGACTTATAGCTAAAGAGAGGATATTTGAGAAGTTGAAACTCATGTTTCTTGGAAACTACAGAATAACTTGTACTTATCTACTCACTAGGATAGCTTTAGCTAATGCTCCAGTTTCTACTGTTCCACTCCAGGTTGTCTCACCAACCATCTGCAGGAGCCAGTGTCTCTCTCTTTCTCTGTCTCTCTACTGCTCATTTTCCCAGAGAACATGTCTCCTCACATTCTGCGATGTCTGCAGAAAGCCTGTACAGACCTCGAATGGGAGGATGAGGGATTGGCTGTGGAATCGGGTGCCTGAATTACAGGTCATGACCTTTTGCCAGACCTTCAAACATTTATCCCAAAGCCAATCCCCCACAGTCAGTTGCACAACCAATTTCAAAATTTGAGAATGACTTAGAAGTCGCTCGCCAACAACATGAATTCCTTCTTGACAAGAAGAATGAAATTGTGGTATCTATTCTCGCTTCTGCTACACTTACTTGAGATGAGATGGGACTTATTCTTTCTCAGCAACCACAAGATTGCAAGAACCTGGAGCTAGTACTTCTATACTTGGTCTTACTGAGACTCCTGCTTTTCTGACCTCAGGAATCGCCCTTACCGAGAAAAGTTTCAGGTGATCCAAACATTTTCAGGCCTTCAGGATTCAATGAAATTTATATTTCCCTGTCAAGCCATACTAGTTCACTTTCGAAAAAGAAAAAGTCCCTTTCATAATATCTTATTTCTATAAGTATGCATTATTGCGGGGCACTCTCTTGAGTACAAATCACAGCCTGTTTGTGCAACCATTTACCACTATCCTTTGGAAAGGATATACCAGACATAGAGTTAATTCTGTTTTACTAATTTGCACCAAAGTTTAAAAACTGAGGGCTTGATTTAAAGTTTGTTGGACAGAGTAGTGTCCCTCAGGATGACGGAGTACCAACCATGGTGAAGGCACTCCATCCGCCAAATTTAGAAATGACCGTTGGCCCTGCGGTTATCGGTTATCTCTGTACATTGAATGGGGCTGTCATCCCAGTGGTTACTTTCAATATAACAAACGTTTGGTTGACGGCCGCCATTGGTTTTTATGGCTTTACACTACACTATTGATATTTTTTGTTTGAAAAACAAAAACATTAAAGACCCATCCACACACTGGAAGGTTCCTCTAATGTGTTTGGGTTATTGTTTTTTTACTTCCTGTCCCTCAGTGACATGTTTTTCCCGGAAATGACGGAGAGGTAAACAAAAAAATACATTAAACCATCTACCCTAAATAAAGTGGGTGGTTTAATGTCCATCCTGCGATGGCTCCGACTCTGTCTGGCCGTAGATTGCAGAATTCACTTGACTGAGTCAATGGGGCTCTATTGATGTAATACTTAAGGTCTGCTAATCTCTCAATAAGGCACTTGGACCATGGGCTTGGCAGGCACAGTACGCTATCATGTTTATGATGGAGTACCTTGCCCGCAAACTCTAAATCTAGCTTTGAATTTGTTACATTAGCTTGTGGTAGAACACAATAGATGGATGAAGCAGCTGCCATCACTCTTCCACTTTTGGGGACGAAATGTTCCCTGCATGGGTCAGTAGAGTGTGTATCTCTGCCCTGAGTTCTCCAGGTAGTGAGCCCCTGGATATGTCCAGTTTTTAATATTAGCAGACACATCTATCATGCATGTTTGCTGAGGGCTCATTGTCACATGGAACACGACCCAGAGCAGAACTCTGAGGCCTCGAGTGGCACACTATGTGAATCCACCTTTACTGATGGTGACTACCGTCAGCTCACCAGTTGGGGTAGGACTGACAGTGGTGGCAGCGACTGAGTATATGTGCTGGACAGACCTTTTGTCTGTGCAGGGAGAGTTGCCTACTGATATTTCCTCTTTAAAATTGTCTGTAGTCCCAACAACATCTGATATATGGATATTGCAGGTTGTTTGTACACTGTGTATGTATAGCAGATGAGCGTACATTCTGTGCTTGAATATTGCAATACAGAAATCCATTTTGAATCTCCTGTGTGAATGGACCCTAAGAGGGAGGCTGAAGAGAGTCTGCCAATCGACAATGTGAATTCCCAGGCCTGCTTCAGAGCATTCTTGAGGTGATTTGAAGTGGACTAAGTTGTGGAGGGTAGAAGAAAGAGACCAACACCATCTTTTTGTACCAATGTTTACCAGATGTTTTACCCCTAGAAGGTTGTGAAGTAGCTGAATGAGGAAGCCTCCTTCTCTTTTGTGACATTTATTTCGGTATGTCAGAGAGGGAACTCCCACCTCCACCCCTTCTCCCTGTTGGCACTAGATGATAAAGCCTGCTACTTGACCAGACTGAAATACACAAAATTCATGAATTTCCTAAAACTGGTCCTGGTCATGTGGGATTCAGATCCTCTGCCTGCAAACTGAGTATAATAGGACTCCCCCCACCCCCCCCTACCCCCTGCCGTTGGAGTGTCAGGATTTATCATCAGCCTTTGGAAGGGTTAATAATTGATAGCTGCTAGGAGTCATACATCAGTGGAGATCAAGAAAGACTTAAGCTTCAGGTTTGGGATCACTAACTGTTAACTCCCCTTATTCGGTTTGAGAACAGGCACTTGGAAGTTCTGCATCCAACTGGAAAAAACTGCATTGAACTAACTTGAAGGAAGGAGCCCCTTGACTGGTGAAGAGTGGTACTGGAAACATCCCCACATTAAAGGTTGCCTAGAAGAGGATGGCCTCGAAGAGCTGTGTAGGAAAAACTGGACGTTGGCCTGCTGTAATTCAGGGACAAATCTGGACCGCCATGCCATGCGGTGATGCCATGTGGCAAGATTTTTTGAGTATGATCTCCCTCAAGTGTGCCCTGGAGCGAGACAACTCCCTGAATCTGTGCTTTGGCGTGGACACTTGGACATTTTCTTCTGACTGGTCCACAGAGAAATGTGGAAAGTGGCCAGCACACTCTAACGTGACAATAAAGGACAGACCAGATGAAGAAGCACTCTTGATGGCTTGATATTAAGAAGAAACACAACCGCTGCTGGTGGTTTCATCTCACAACTATGAAGTGGTGCGCGTGGCACAACTCATCTACATGTTGAGATATTGGTATATACAGCACATCAAATGCTGTCTGTTAATATGGTGACGTTTTGTGCATCAAATGCATGGCACACCATTTAGGTTTATATTACAGGCTTTTATTAATTTTGGGTGCAAATATTTCTACACGCTTAATAAATTATGTGTGCTCAATTGTTACATTGCTATCTTAGAATCCGACTACAGCAAGAATGACCTGGTACTAGTTCAGTGTTAGAGAAAACAAGAAACACCACATCAGCTTCCATTTGCTTCCTAAAATTGAATGAAGGCATTGTTCATTATACATTTAGGCAGATACAGGCGAGGAGCATAAGCAACCCCCACGCTGCACAGACCACAATGTACAAAAGGCATATATAACACTTGCAATTGGGTCGGGGTAGGACAGGTTGACTGGTTGCTGAAGGGGTGCTGAGAGATGGCATTCGGATTTTGGGCCTAATTGCATAAAGGTTTACACCGCTCAGCAAGAATTTCTAATGGTTATGCCAATAACTACTATATAAATCAGCTATATGTACTAAAGGTGTTTAAAAATACTAATTGGTTAGGGACGTGTGAGAAAAAAAATTGGGGGGTATCTAGCGTTCACTTTGTTCTCTATTTTATTCACTGAGTTATTGACAATAGTGGTCATTCTTACTTATGCTATCTGTAGGGGAATAGCGAATAATAAAAACTGGATGGCAGCGAAAATAGTAATATTTGTATTGGTGCTGATTTGGGGTTAAGGGCAGGGTTTTGCTATATCACCTGCAGCTAGGGTTGCCACCTGGCCCATTTTCTACTGGCACCACTAGCCTTTTAATGTCCCAGTCGCTACAAAAATAAGTAAAATGGCCTAAAACCGTTTTTTTAAACCCCCCTGATCTGTACAAAATTCAAACAGCCAATAAAAATAGAAAAAACGTGTAAATGTGTTTTAGAGCTGAGTTAACGACCAATTACTAATAATTAAAATAAACAAAGGCAAAAAAGTAATGTTGCAAATGAATACATTCAATTTTGTTTAAAGTCCTATTTAGAATCACGTCCAGGCCTTTGCAGACTCATAAAACTACTAGAAATTGGCCGGTATTTTTCTCTTGGTAGCTTGCAGCGTGTAGATTCTCTAATACGGTTGTCTGTCTCACAGCACTCTGCTCCACAAGAGCATAAATCCATGGATGAGGTGAGAGATGCCTGCCAGTGTTCCATTTTAACAAAATGTCCACAGTTTCTGTGGTGGCTAAGGAAATCTATCTTGTGTGATACAATATTTTGGGACACCTAACAGAAACTCCATTAATAGCTTAGTGCTCAAAAGAACCACAAAGCATTTTGGGGCATATTTACCACCCCCGAGCGCCTCCTTGCGTCACATTAGCATAATTTTTTTTTTTACACTAATGTGGCGTTAAGGAGACATTTTGCCACGTCATATTTACAAAATGGTGCAATGCATGCATTGCGCCACTTTGTAACCCCTTGAGCCACATTATTCCTATGCCAGGCATAATGTATGCAAGGGGGGGGGCGTTCTGGCACTAGGTGGCCCATAATAATGGCACAGTGAAATCTACTAGATTTCAGTGCGCCATTTTTATTTAATTTTTAATGCCTGCTCAAAGCAGGGGTTAAAATGACGCACCCATAATAACCTATGTGCCTCCTTGCACTTTGCTGCACTAGTCAAAATCTTTGACGCTAGTGCAGCAAAGCGCCACAATAACGTCAAAAATTCCAGCGCTATTGGCCTAATAACCATCTTTTTCTTTTTTGGTCTTGGCTAGACAAAGTATGTGCAGTCTCAAAGAGACATGGTACTTTCAATCTGTGGGCTTCTGCCCACCCATACGCTTATCATTTGCTCGCTCTGTCGTCACTCTTATATCCTTTGTCCCCGTATGTCCATGGCATGCCTATGTTAGGCCTCTTCTTGTGTTTAGCAATATTTATAAGGGGATTCCCTGAATATAATGCACGTAGCTCAGACAGGGAAATAACCAAAGTAGGTAAAAACTACTACAAGAGCTACTAAGATAGCCATGAAGATACCATCATCTTCACGTACCAATACTATGGTCTGAGATGATACTAACTATATGTGACTGACCAGTAGGGTATTTTGAATAGGCTACTCAGTTTAGGTACTCAAATAACAGAATCCTATTACATAATTGATACAAGCTTATTTTACAAATATAGATATTTTATTATTCCATAATGATACAATCATAAAAAGTATATACATTAAATCAAAAAAATATAGAAGAAAATACATACAAAGCACCTAAGTCAAACATACCACATAGACATTAAATAATTCAAATAAAAAAACGTGTCTTATTTACAAGTGAACCAACATATTAAGGAACCAATGATACCATAGGGACCGAAGGCCTACGCGCGTTTCGGTGTTATGTAATATAGAAGACAACCTTCCTCAGGGCCGTTCCCAGTGGTAATAATGTGTAATACTCGAATCTTGGCAGCCAAGTCTTCTGGTCAGATCAATTGTAAATTCATGATATTCTTTTTGATAATGTTTTTGTGACAGAACCTCTATCTAAATACGTTGAGAAAGTTTTAAACCCGCGAGTAGCACTACTACCAGCATTCATTCGCGATACCAGCCACATTATTGCCAAACTAGAAGGTCTTCCATTCAATTCGATCACCCAACTACTAGTAACTATGGACATTGAAGCACTGTATACTAACATCCCACAGAAAGAAGCGTGGCTAGCTGTTGCACGCCTCTTCGAAAAAGAAGGTAATACGGAACATTCTTCCTTCATTTTACAGTGCCTCAACATTGTCCTTCAAGAAAACTTTTTTGAATTCGATGGCCAAACTTACCAGCAAAAGAAAGGGGTCAGTATGGGGGCTGCCTGCGCCCCAAGTGTGGCCAACATCTATGTTGGCTCATTTGAAGAAACCCATATCTACAACGAGATGGCACCATTTTATGAAAATGTCCACTGTTGGTCACGATTCATAGATGATATTTTTTTCATTTGGACAGGTGAAGAGGACGCTCTAACAGAATTCAGTCAGTGGATCAACGTATGTGATCCCAATCTCAAGTTTACTATTCACACCAGCAGAGATAAAGTTGAATTCCTAGACATTTGGATTGGTCATGCTAACTACAAACTTGAGATGTCGCTGTTTACCAAAACCTACAGCGAGGAATACTTTATTACATTATGACAGCTTTCATCCCACCAGTCAGAAACAAGGGATACCCTTTAGTCAATTCCTACGGGTTCGCAGAAATTGCTCCAATATGGGAGACTATGGGAATATGGGAGACTATGAACTCCACGCCAACATCCTACAACAGAAATTTCTGTTACGAGGATACCCCAAAAAATTGATTAGAGATTCATACAAAAGAGCCAAATACTACAACAGAGCAAGTATGTTTGAGAAACAGAATAAAAAATCTATTTCTCCCATAACCTGTGTTATTCAACATTCCAATCTTAATGACAAAGTCAGGAAAATAATATTCACCAATTGGCACAATATAAACAGTGACTCTAGTAAAGCATCATTAGAGCGCCCTCTCCTGTCTTTTAGGAGAAATCAAAACATTGCGAATAAACTCGTTAGAGCTATTCTACCCAAGAACGAGACCTTTTGTCAAAAGTCGATACATGGCAATCGACCTATTACAGGTAACCATAAATGTGGTAACTGCAAAGCCTGCCCGAGAGCTATTGTGGGCAATATATTTTCATGGAATGGTACCAACTTCCAATTATCAGATATGACTAACTGTAAAACAGTCAACTGTATCTATGTAATCAGATGTCCCTGTCCTCTCCTCTATGTAGGAGAAACTGGAAGAGAAGTGAAAATTCGAATATTGGAGCATATTTCCAACATCCGAAATAGTAAAGAAAATGCTCCATTGGTCACCCATTGGATACAACATGGACATAAAATTGAGGATCTCTCTTGGATTGTCTTAGAAAAGATTAAGAATTCTGGACAGAGAGAAGATCACATAATTCGGAAAAAGAGAGAAGTCTTTTGGATATTTACATTAAATAGCTGCGAAAAGGGATTGAATGAATATACTCCGTGGGAAAATGCCATCATATAAATTTATCTTCTATTATAATCTTTACTTCCACCTTTACCTTTTATCACGGTACTAGTTTTAGCATAACTTGTTTTATGCTAAAAGAAGGAGATTTGTATTTGGAAGTGAGTCTGTCAGTGTTTAACTTCTATCCTACTACCATTTAGAGTATACCCTATAGATGTAGTATAGCCAACAATGTCTCCGGCTTCTTGAATTACTATCTCATGGCCAGTCTCAGTAACATATACTATATATGCAATTCACGTTCTGTCTACGATAATATTTTATTTAACATCGATATTTTGGATGCCTCTGTGGAATATTTACAAGCTGTTTCTTAAAACTACTTGTTTAAATATTTAAATTGGGGAGTAAGAGGTATTGATCAAAGCATATTTACTACCCGTTTTGCTCTACTCAAATACTCCCGATACAACCCCAATATGGCCGCCATAGTAGCCTGCCTATTTTTTCCCTTCTGTGCGGCCTAGTAACAGAGATAACATCTCTGCACGGCCGCTTAAATACGTCCTTTGTCGGCGGCAGCTGACTTCGTCAGCGAACGCGGGAATATCCAACGCCGAGACCGGTATGTTTTTATTCGAGTCTGTAGCGCTCGTTTCAGTATATTTGTATTACCATCATTTGATTACTGTTACTCAGCTCTACATGAGCTATAACCACATAAGAGTCTAACTATCTTGGTTTTTTCCTTCTTGTCTGTCTTCATTTATTGTTATCTATAAGAGCCCAAATTAATGTATCCAGGCTTTCACTTCCCGAAACCACTCAGTCCATCGGCAAGATTCTAAGGATTTATATCTATACATAGGGGCTCATTTGCACCCGAATTTAGAAACTGACATCAGCCTATATCGAGGTGATTTGTAGACTATATTATTAATACTAATAATATATATTGATTACATTTTTCATCTATTATTACTATCTCTTTATTTATCTATTTATCCACTTAGTGTTTCTAGGCTCTTATCCAGTCTATTTTCCTGTATCATAATAGGTACTATTATGTTCTGCAGCGAAGCAGTTATGGTCAGAAGAATCAATAGCCTATAAAAACGCTAGACAAGACTCTCCAAACAAGGTCTGTCTGTATTAAAATCTATAATTTTTCCACCATCCTGCATGTACCGAGCTGCATGTTCTTATTCTAAGGGAACTAAGGTATACAGATTAATATTAGACACTTATCACTGTGGATATACTAACTATTGCAACTTTTAATGGCATTAGGCATGCACAGCAGTAATTGACATCGCATGAACTACTCTCATGTTCTCCAATTAAGCAATTTCAGTCTATATTTGTTTATACTCTATACCTTATGACCTATGCATCTTTCCATTAACTACACTATATACAATTCATTCTACTTTCTTTGGGCATGCCTTTTCGATAAGACAATATGCCACTGCCGGTAGAGATATATATGTCATGCTCACAGAGGTGACCACTAGACTACTAGCACGAGAATTTTATACACAATGTTCATATAAATCAATTCTCCCATTAGATTTTTGGACTACATTATCAAAAAGAATATCATGAATTTACAATTGATCTGACCAGAAGACTTGGCTGCCAAGATTCGAGTATTACACATTATTACCACTGGGAACGGCCCTGAGGAAGGTTGTCTTCTATATTACATAACACCGAAACGCGCGTAGGCCTTCGGTCCCTATGGTATCATTGGTTCCTTAATATGTTGGTTCACTTGTAAATAAGACACGTTTTTTTATTTGAATTATTTAATGTCTATGTGGTATGTTTGACTTAGGTGCTTTGTATGTATTTTTTTCTATATTTTTTTGATTTAATGTATATACTTTTTATGATTGTATCATTATGGAATAATAAAATATCTATATTTGTAAAATAAGCTTGTATCAATTATGTAATAGGATTCTGTTATTTGAGTACCTAAACTGAGTAGCCTATTCTAAATACCCTACTGGTCAGTCACATATAGTTAGTATCATCTCAGACCATAGTATTGGTACGTGAAGATGATGGTATCTTCATGGCTATCTTAGTAGCTCTTGTAGTAGTTTTTACCTACTCTTCTTGTGTTTAGCCACCCCCCCAGTGCGTGGACCAAGCACTTGTGTCCATTCACTGCTCCCGTTTTTAGGAGCTACTTTTTTCTTTGTGTTTGAGCATGCCACATGAGTTCTTAAGTTTTCACTCCCTCCATCCTCCATCTCCTGATGCCTCTTTCCCCCTCCTACCCTCCTCATCCCAACCCCCACCAGATCTCCCTCACATCAGAACAGCTTGCAGTGCCCTGGGACTCATAAATAAAATAGCTCTCCCTCTCACTCTCACCCCTCCTGCTTAGTGGTTGCCATACATCTCACCACCCCGAGGCCTCTCCACATTACTACAAAAAGTGCTATGACGGCCAGCGCTGGCCACGCCATGGCACTTTGTTTTATTTACTTTAAGCCATCCTCAAACACATTAACAAAGCTAAATAGCTCACACAGAGGTATTTGGCTTTGTTAATGTTTTTTTAATCAGGTAGCACTGCAGCATGAAATAAAAACAAAGCATTTTTAAATCCGTCTCGGAGACAGCTCGAGTTCAGCGCTGTAATGTCTATAAAATAGATAAACAAACAAAAATGATGGTTGAAAACAGACTAATAGTATTAATGAATCAAACCATTTGGATCAATGCCCAACAGGAGCACAGGAAATGTGTTGGAATCCAAAATGCATTCCAGTCATTATGCACTCTGACACGACCTTATAGAGCATTGAGAACAGAAATGATACAGCCTGGGGAAATATCAGGAAGTTCCAAACTCCTGAAGAAAGAGAGACAAGAAGGAATATCAACTTCTACCTCCTTTTTCACAAAGTAGGCCACTTCATAAGGGAAGCAAGAAACACCAAAACTCTACTGAGATGGGCGAATGCCTGTTGTGCCCTTCAAGGCCACAAGATTCATTAAAGTGTGTAAAGAAAACTGGAAAGCACACTTTCATATGAAAGTACCAGTAACAACAGATTATGGACCACTGACTCTCCTAGTTCTCAATCACTATTACCATGAATTTCATAAGTTACCGAGCCAAGCAAAGAGAAGACCCAAAGTCATAGTAGGTATTGATGATGAATCAATCATTCCTGGAGAAATCTGTTGGGAAACACAATGCATGGGGATGACTTTGGAAAACAGCCATGTGAAATCAGGAAACATATGATCTTGTTGATGCTCCTGCTATTGCTGTGCTTTTAGGCACTGTGTGCTTCACTCACATTTCCCCCTAATTGATTGGAAACACCATTTTATACCACAAATTGTTTTCTCAGAAAAGGTTTGCCTTTTACCATTCCTTTTACCAGACAAACAAGAGAAAGACATGATTCACTTGCCTGAATTATATTGTTAGTTTGATGATATGTTCTAAAAGAAAGGTGCATGTCAGTTGCTCAACCTCATGCCTTTTGAGGTCTGATTGCTCTTATCCTAGCGGCAAGTTCCCACATGGACATATCTATCTTCTGACCATTAAATAAGATTCATTTTGCTGATCCTCTTTGCAAGAAGATCTACAAAATGTTTTTATTCCCTTAAAGGGTTCCTATATTCATTATCCCAAAATTCATAAGGTAGTTTAGACCATGCACCGATTATCGAAAAATCAATTACATCACTGTTAATAACATATCTCCTCTGCCATTAATATCAGTATTGTTGTACCAGAACAAATACAAACCATGCTTGTATTTGACAGAATCTGAGTAGAAAATGGCATTTAACACTAGATGAAGGCACTTTGAGTACCCCATAAAGCCTTGGAGGTTGTGCAGTACCCCTGGAACTCCCCAACATAAACAACATCTTTCGGGATATTTTAAATACCTATCTTATAATTTATCTCAATTATAGCCTGGTCTTTTCAGCAACTCTGGAAAAATAGGAAGAACATGTGAAGTAGATATTAAGGAGATTACAAAGGCATTACTTTTTTGACAAACTGGAAGCGTATGACTTTGGAGTAAAATACATCATCTTCCTGGTTTTTTGAACTTCAGAAGAGGGATTGCAAATAGACCAGGAAAAAGTGAAAACAACAGAAGAGTGTTCTTTAACTAAAACATGGAAGGAAATTCAAAGGTTCTTTGTATTTTCCAACTTATTTCTCTAGCCTTGCATGTCCGAGAACAAGAACCTTCTTTCATGAAAGCCACTTTCATTACAGCACCTATATTGAGACTCCAAGATTATGCACTTCAAGTTCTTCAGAGCAAGAAGCATGCAATAGAAGCCATTCTCTTCTAAATAGATCTAGAACCAACACTTGGTAGAATGTTTTTATGGATTTTTCCTCATATCTACCTAGTGCTCCAGAATATGTGTTTTGTCTTACAGCCTTCATTACTACAGAATAGTCGTAACAGTTTCTTGTGGTATTTTCAAACTGCGATTTGGGCTTTATTTAGAGGTTAGTAGTCATTTAAAATGAGTTTAAAAAAAAATTGAGGTTGGAAGACTGGAGCACGCCTGTAAATCTGTGGTGCTCCCACACCACAAACTTGTGGTTCCTTCATGTAGGGGAAGCACTTTATTTATACTGACCAAGCCTCCACGACCTCCACCATTGTAAACATTGGTCATCCCAACCTATTGTGAAAAGCGAGACCGTCAATCAGTTCCCTGTCTGTGTCTGCAGGAAAGTGGAGTTTTTTGTGGTTTGGGGGTTAGTTCTCACCATGTAATACTCTCATAATACCCCAGAGATGGTCCATGGGTTCACATTAGTAAATCTTTAGCACAGTCCTGGTAATGTGTGAAAGAGCAGTCAGGCTTTACTTAGAGGAATATTTGTTAAGCATTTCACTGCACAATCATGGACAATAAGTAATTGACATGACTTGAAAGAAATCCAACACCAATTAATAAAAATAAAGCTTATTTTTATGTACATTTAGACACCAAAACAAACAGTAAAGGCTCAGGAGAACTGGTGATTTCTATTTTATAAATAATAGAAAAAACGCTGCAGAGATGGTATGTAAATGTTGCATTGAAGGCAATGGGAAAATGGTCTTTGTTGCAGAAATGCACTTAAACAACAAGTTGCATGGAATCCTTGGGGGGTAGGGGGGTGTTTAAGCCAGGGCAGTCCCTGGGAACAGATCACGACAGTCAGAGCAGTTTTACCTGGCCCATGGAGGGTGAGGCTGTCCATGGTGCTGACAGGGACTCACATTGAAGTCAATGGCAGGGATGCCACTGGTGACAAATGATCACTTGAAGGTCGAGTTGCGGGGAACCCTTGCAGGGTTAAGGTAGTGTGGGCCTTGTGACCATACAACAACAGTCGGGTCACTTCTACCAGATCCATGGGTTCCAGGTGCTGAATTGTCTTGGCTGTCCGTGGTGCTGAATAGGTCTCCTGGTGGTGCTGATCTTACCACTGCCACAACAATGCTGACAGGGAGATGCAAAATCTCAGCTGGATCTGGGTTGCAGATGTGAGATGCAAGTTGCACGCTGTGCCCTGCACCTGCAGCATTGAGTGAAGGGGGTTAATTACCGGGCTGGTAATCAACTAGCCTTGGCAGTGGTAAGGGTGCAGGAATCCTTTGGGAAGTTACCAGGGTCCAAGGGAGTGAGTTAGTGGCCTGAAACTTGAATTCAGGCTGAACTATGACTCCCAGAAGACACTGGACCAACTGGCTTTCGATGATCCCATGGCGGGCCAAATGGCCGGTGAAACTTTGTATCTTGCATTCGCTTTTACCTGCAGTTTGCAGGGAATTAGTGCCTCTAGTCCAAGGGAGACTGGAAGTACTTCAGGCTCCACATGTGTCCCTCTGGTCGTGAGTGATGTGTTTCAGCCAAGGACGAAGGTCAATCACGCAGGTCCCAGTCTGTTGCCTCAGGGACAGAGTTCCCCTCTTTTGCTTTGGAGCAGTGGGCAGAGTCCGGTTCTGGGTGATGCAGAGGTTCTTTTGGTCCTTCTTTGAAGTTGGTTGATGAAATCTGAGGTTCTGGTGTCAGGTGTCAGGAAATCCCCAAGGTGCCGCCTGCGTTATCTGTCAGCATCCCCAGGGATTAGGGTTAAATCATATATCTGTTCTTGGTTAAACCTTCATGTTTCTAAGTAAACATAATGTGCTGTGTTACACAATTGGTTTTATCAATGCTTGTTTTTACCAATGCTTGTTTGCTAATGTGAGCAGGTGTAGACATGTGCTTCTAATTGGGTGGGGTGTAGACGTGCTTCTAATTTGGTGTGGTGACTCATCCACATGTGGAAACTCAACTGCTTTCGTGATTGGCTACAAATAGCAGAGTGAAGCATGCCTCCCTGCATGGCTTTGTTTTGCTTCCTGATCTCAGCATGTGATTTGGCAGTCCAGCCCCTGCTGTCATCCTCGTATTCAGGACTTTTGAGGCAATTCTTTTCTTCGTTCCTGTACCAGCTGACACCAGGCATCCCTCCAGCACTCTGGAAAAGACTGCAGCTAGGTGACTAGTATTCTCCTGGGAGTTTGCTCTTTGAGCGCCGCGTTTTCCTAGAACAGCTGGTGTATTTCAGACCTCGTATTTTGGCAGAGTGCTTATCTTGAAGAGACAAATGCATTTCTGAACATTCTACATTATTATTGCAGCTACTTGCCTAAATGTCCTTCAGGAAATCTGCTTGAGCTCAAGTACTACAAAAAGTGACAGTGCAATTTTAAAAGAGCATTTACGTGACTTTTCTTTCGCTAATAGCATAACTCTTGGATTTAAATTGTGTCATTCATGCCTGTGTTTCAGGTTTGAGGAATTTGCTTTTGAAGGGTTTTTCACACACACAGTGAAACCAAACCAAACTGTGCCACCCTAACTGTTTAAACCCAGAGTGGACATTTGTATTTCTTGGATTGTTTTTGTTCCTTTTAGTTTAACCCTATGCATGCAGGAAAGTTATATGTTATATAATTAATGCCCTTGTTTGTCTTTCTTGTGCACAATAAGTGCAACCACAGTTCTAATTGTAGTGTGCAACAGTGAATCTCTTTGAAGCCAGCCCTAGTGTCACAGTACTTCTTGTTATGGTACTCAGTTTGGGTTTTTGGTAATGTAGTGTTAGTAATTGTGCCAACAGTTATTATTATCCAAGAAAAGTGCTTGAGCATCCCAGTGTTCTTCTACCGCTTCCGTGCCCATATCAGAAAGAGAGATACAGTTTCAAGGAAGTTGAGTGCACTAACTTTACTATCACTCTGTCAACAACAACCTGTCTCCTGAAGATACAGGGTGCCTGGCGGGACCGGCAAGACTTGGCAGTGTTTTGTCTCTTTCTCTTCCACTCCCCCTTTACTTTTGAGGCACCTGCCGGGGGTTCTGTGTTCACCAGGAAGTGCCGAGAGGTGTTCCAGGAGGTCAGGGGGCATACCATCGCCCCTGCAGACATCCTGCTTTTCAGGTGAGTGGCCCGTCTCGACATATCATCAGGGGTGTCCCTTAAATCCTGGATTTAGACGAGTTACGGGTGTGGAGACTAATGGCCAATGGGCAGCTAGTTCCTACAGCTAATCCGCCCATAAGGTGATCACATCCAGTGGGACAGGTCACATTTAGCTACCCAGAACCCTCTATTCTGCCACTCTTAAGATGGTAGAAACTAAAAGTTAGTTCACATACTGGGCTGCTCACCCTACAGGTGTGGTTAGCCTGCTCAGGGGGAACACAGGCCTGCATACCTAAATTCCTGCCTTTCCGTCATCAAATGTGCCTGGGGGCAGGGGGAGGGCAGTTTCCTCACTGGAGGACAGTGCTGATGGCTACCAGAGGTGGTGAAGCCTTTGAAGCTCACTGCCCTGAAAGCTCTATTCACTAGCCTGGCTGGGGAGCTGAAAGTGTGACCTCCTTTATGCTTTAGCCTGTTGCTCTGACCTCTGGGAGCACCCAGGCTGTCTGGCAGGAGGTCTGAACTTTGTCTTGGTGGCAGCAAGCACGGGAAGAATCACAGGCTGCTCGACCAGAGCACCAAGGAAGGTGGCAAATATGTGAGAAACCTCTAGTGTGTCACCTGGGTGCATGCCAGCTGTCCCTTCACACAAGAACCATGTTGAGGAAGAGAAGGCCAGTAGTTTGACACCAAACTCAGCGTATCTAGGCGGTACCATAATGGAGCTAGAACCATGGTCAACCGGGCTTAAGTCCCATGTTATCCTATGGACTGGCCTGCACTTATAGTGTACCTTGATGGAAAGGACGCTATAGAGACATAGAAGCTTCTGCTTATATGGCTGCACCCTAAATATAATGCACCCTGCTTCCTGGGTTGTAGAGGTCTACCTTAGGGGTGTCTCACATAAGGTAAGGCAGTACATGGGACTGTGCAACTTTGGGTGAGGGCAAAGTTGTACTCGAGCAAGTTGCACTGCTCTGGCAGTCTGCAATGGCAGACCTGCCACCAGTACTTTGGGAAGGTCACCCAGGGTGGCACAAACTTGTGCTACAGCCCTGGGGACCCTTTACCACTTTTGCCCTGGGTACCATCTACTATGGCCTTATAAGGGGTAAAGTCTTGCCAATCAGGTAATCACCAAGTCAACAAAACAATTTAGGGAGAGAGCAGAGCCACTGGGGCCTGGATAGCAGGCTTCTAGTGCACTAACAGAGTCATACACATCAGCACTGGGGGCAAAACGTGCAGGGTGACCATACACAAAGGGGCACTTTCCTACAGTGTCTGTATCCAATATACAGGCTTCAGTCTAAACATGTATTTTGATATTGAAACTTAGCAATATATGTATATTATTTCTACACACACATATAATACAGCAGTAAACGTGAACACAGTGAACAATTTACAAATCAAGAGCACGCGTCGCAATTCTGAAAAACACTTCTTCATGTCTATACAAAATAATATCACAGAATATTACATTATACCATACATTAAATGAAACATTAAACACTTAAACACAGGTATAAGAAAATAACAAAGATTGTACATATGTAAAACAATACATTTAAAATATTCTGAAAAGAAGCTCCCCTGGCACTGCTGCTCAGCAATATATAGCACCTGCAGTACAGTGCCATTGCTGCCTCTGCCCCTGGTTGTGGCCTCCTGCGACCCTAAACTCATCTGCTCTGATATCTGCTTGCTTCAGGCCCCCCACTTCCCCTGTGCTCTTCCTGCTCTCTTTTGCCCCCACTTAGGCCCCTCTGCGGCCTGCCCCTTTTTTCTAGCTCTGCTCCCCTCCAGCCTCACCGCCCCAGGACCTACTTTATGTTGGTTCCTGTGTGACCCCCATTGAGCAGGCCTCTCCAGCTCCCCTGGCAGCGGCTAAGCATTATATAGCACCTGCAGTACAGTGCCACTGCTGCCTTTGCCCCTGGTTGCTGCCTCCTGCTGCCCTAAACTCTGCTTGCTTCAGACCCCCCAACTCCCCTCCACTCTTCTCACTCTCTTTTGCCCCTAATCAGCCCTCCTCGCGGCCTGCTGTTTTTTCCCACTCTGCTCCACTTACCGCCACCACGCCCCCCCCAGTCCTACTTAATGGCTGTCACTGCATGACCTCATTGAGCAGGCCCCTCCAGCTCCCCTGGCACTGCTGCTAAGTGCCATATAGTGCCTGCAGAACAGTGTCACTGCTGCCTCTGCTCCTGGTTGCTGCCTCCTGTTGCCCTAAACTCAGCTGCCCTAAGCTCTGCTTGCGTCAGGTTCCCTGACCTTCCCCGCACTCTTCCTGCTCTCTTTTCCCCCTTTCAGGCCTGCCTGCGCCCGCCGTTTTCCCCAGCTCTGCTCCCCTCAAGCCCTGCGCCCCCCTGGGTCCTACTTAAGGGTGATTGCGCCAAAGGCAAACCCATCTGCACATGGACCATGCCCAGCGTGAGGACCCCTGGATCTGCAACCCGGCACTGGTACTCCTCTGACGAGATCAAAAACCTCTGGATAAAGACCTGGAACCCCAACTGCAGCATCGCCATGCCTTGATCAACCAAAGGCCCCTTCTCCCACCACAACTGCTGTTTCTTCAGCGACGTTGGAACCACTGCAACCTCCACCTAGCAGATCCCTGGCCACAAAGTTCAACTCCACTGCGTACTACTCAGCGTCCATTCCCTCTGCAAGCACACCATAGAAACCTGGGACCCCATCACCACCCTCAAACCCGACATAATGTTCATCCTTGAAACCTGTCTCACTCTCGCATCTGCAACAGACATCGCTACCGCTACTTCCCTGTATATAAGATGATCCACAGCGATCACCCTAAGAGACACTGCGGAGGCATCGCTATCATCCACAAGGACTCCCTCAACTGCACCATTCCACACAACGACACAAAACCGATCATGGAACACCTCAACTTCCAGATCAAACCCAACACCAAAACCACCATCAGAGAAACCCTTACCTACAGACCACTCTGGCCCCCCTCACAGCTTCTACGGCTCCATCTCAGATTTCATTGTCCCCATGGCAAGCGCTTCCAACCACTACATCTTCCTGGGGAGTCTGAACTTCCACCTAGAAGACCTTGAAAATGCCAGCTCTGCTTCACTCCATGAAAATATGAGCATCATCAGCCTCTCTCAGCTAGTCACCGCCCCCACGCACAGCGCAGAACACACACTGGACCCCATTTTCTCCACCAGCAACAGAGCAAAGTTCTCCCACACCACCAAGATGACATGGACCGACCACAACATCGTCCACTTCACCATCGAAAGACTACCTGAAGCCTGGGGGCCCCCATTACCTCCTCCACTGAACATGAAGTAAAATCACTTAAACACCGTGGATCACCACCTTTAAAGAAGCTAGACCCATCCCCGTGGCCCCCCTAAAAATGCTGCGTTCACAATTTCTCCAACTGGATCTCCTCAGCCGCCGACACCGTCACCCCCCATGAAGAGCACCACCAGCAGCAAGCTCACCAAGCAAGCCAAATGGTTCAGCCCGAAACTTCTGACCCTCAAATGTCCCTGCACGAAACTAGAGAGACACTGGCGCTCCAACCAAACCATTGCCAATCCTAACACCTTCAGGTCTGCCCTCAACAGATATCACAACTGACTCAAGGAGACCCAGAAAGAAGCACTCACCACCCGCATCAAGGCAAGCACCACCCATGCCAGAGAACTCTTCAGCATCATCAGAGAATTCTCCAGCCCCTCCGCCACAAACAACATGATCCACGCCTCCGACGACCCACCCATCCCAAGCCCTCTGTGACAGGCTATCTGACTACTTTCACCACAAGATCACCAACATCTACCGCAACTTGACCCCCCAGCCCACCAACCTCGACCACCCCTGCACCTCAACGCACCACTCCTTCCCCACCAGATCACTGAATGGAAGCAGCTATCTACCGAAGACACCATCTCCATCATGACCTCTATCCACTCCGCTTCCCCTGTGCACCGCTGCCTACACAGCTTGTACAACCTAGCATGAGAAGTATTCTGAGCCTTCCTCAGAGAACTCCTTAGTACCCCCATCTCTACAGCCACCTTCCCCTAGAAGCAAGCCGAGTTCAAGCCTCTCCTCACTAAACCCTCAGCCGACCCCATATTGCTCCTCCCATTCACCACCAAAGTCTTGGAAATACCATCAACCGCCAGCTCACGGACTACTTCATCCTTGACCCATCACAATCCGGCTTCCGACCAAATCACAGCATCGAGACAGCCTTCATCACAGCAATGACGACATCAGACACCTCATCGACTCAGCGGGAACAGCCCTTCTCGACTTATCGGCAGCCTTCAACACCATCTCCCACCAAACTATCTTCATCTGACTCCACAGCATTGGCATCCAAGACAACACACTCAACTGGATCTCCTCCTTCCTCTCCAGCTGAACACAGAGGATCCTCATCCCTCCCTTTGTCTCCGCACCAAAAGACATCATCGGCGGCATTCCCCAGGGCTCCTCCCTCAGCCCCACCATCTTCAGCACCTATATAACTCAAGTGGCAGACTTTGTGTGCACCCCCAGACTCAACATCGTCTCCTACCCTGACGATATTCAGCTCGTCCAATCCCTCACAGACAACACCTTCAACACACGACTTCTAAAACACCATGACCGACATAGCCACCTGGATGAGGACCAACTGCCTCAAGCTAAATTCAGACAAAATGGGGATCCTCATCTTCGGGAACAAGCCCTTCTCCTCGGACCACATGTGGTGGCCTGCCACCCTTGGTCCACCATCCACCCCCACCAGCCATGCATGCAAACTCGAGATTACCCTGTACACCTAACTTACCGTGAAGCAACAGATCAACACTGTCTCATCTGCCTGCTTTCACATCCTCTGCATGCTCCACAAGATCTTCTGATGGATTCCCATCTCTAGCATGAAAACAGTCACTCAGGCCCTCACCTCCAGCCTACTCGACTACAGCAATGCGCTCTACGCCGGAACCACAAAACAGTTAATGAACCGCCTCCAAATCATTCAGAACACAGCAGCAAGACTCCTCCTCAACCTCCGCAGAAGAACCAGCATCACACCCCTCCTCAGGGCCCTCCAATTGCTCCCCCTCCAGCAAAGGTGCCTCTTTATGCTCCTCAGGCACAAATGCAAGGCCCTCCACAACGCCAGACCCTCCTATCTCAACAACTGCCTCACATTCCATCGGCCGACCAGTGAACTCCACTCAGCCTCCCTCACCCACACCCACTTCCCCCGCATCTGCCGTGAACGATTCAAAGGTCTCTTCTTTTCCCACCACACCGCCAAGTCCTGGAACGACCTCCCCTTCCACCTGCACACCTCCCCCTCGATGAAGGACTTCAGAAAGCAGCTCAAGACTTGGCTCTTCGACCGCCATCACCATCCGGACGAGGCTTGCAGCATCCATTCAGTGCCTGGAGGACCCCCCCTCCGGTTAACAAGGTTGTGCTCTACCCTGGTTGATTGATTGATTGACATACACATTAATGTATATCCATTTATAATTCAAATACCTTTAATGATGGTAAATTAACATTGGTGAATCCGATGGGACTAGGATTAAACAAATCACCACAAATATAATATGGTGTATCAGCATACATCCTAACCATGGTTGCAGGTAATTAAAATATTCAGATAAAATGTATAGCATAGTCACAGGTCCATCATTAAGATAAATATGTTACTAACTCAAGTGGTACAACATACTACATAACATCTAAGGTTGGACATAAGAAAACATTTATATCTATATATGTAAATCTCTAAAGAGGAAACTCTTAAAATCTTAATCTTAACAATCTTAAGTGAACTCAACACCCTGCTTTAAATGAAAGGTGGAAATATATTTCTAGGACGATGTTAGGCAAAATATGATATTGAAAATAACTAGCTAAATTACCTGTTAATTGTCAGAATTTTCTTTGTAGCATCTGTTTCTGATCTGTAATGGGTTTGGATAATTACCTACATTTAAGGACCTCTAAAAAAATAAGGAAATAGCATGTGGGAAATCTTGACTGATTAATTCTGAAAGGAGTAAGATTTTTTGATTTAAGAGGTACCTTTCCTAAAAGAGAGCACTCAAAAATCACAATTATTGGTTGGATCGTCATTTAGTCTAGTGCCTGTGACAGTACCTTCTTGAAAGAGCCACATTACCTTTGGTTGGTGAGCTGCTTCTACAGTAAAAAGGTTTTTGTGTACGTTTGCTAAATTCATTTTTGGATAGCTTCAAAATTAAGAATCAGCTATACTTAAATAATCTCATAATTCTGTGAAATAGCTTTGTCATTAGGGTTTCTACCCAAATTATTTTGATATGTTGGATCATTTTCTCTTTCTAACAGGTAGCACAAATGTGTCTTCTGCATTTAAAGAAATATTTGCCAGTGAAACAGCCCTACTAAAAAGAAAAATAGATCAAATAGTTTCCAAATAAATTCTCTAGAAAGAAGCTTAACTCCATATTCGTCCATCTTAATGGTGGTTGTGAAAATTGTAATGGGTAGTAAGTAGTACAGTTCTTAGTTTTGCTTACTAAAAGAATAGACAGGCAGAATTTCCCTAAGTTTTATATGTTCTGTCAGTAGCATATACACCAGCATTCACTACTTCGGATTATACCACAATTCTCATAAATTGGTGTGTGGTGTCATAATAGGTCAGCTACAGGCTAGCTTTTTAAAAATATTATCTGGTAGAAGGCAAGCTCTTAAGGTCCAAATACTGCAAGATATCCAAAGCAGACCATAGACATCTCAAGACTGCCACTATCAAAATATTAATTTTAAATTAACTTTCAGTTATATTTATTAAAACGAACATAATGTGCACATTCTATGAATAGGATTTACATTTTTTTTTAAATATAAACTGTTTTTGTTTGTAATCCGTAACAGAGCATTACTGAACAGAGAGGGGATGGGAGGCACCTGTCAGTTCCTTTTGGGGTTTAGGTGATCTACTATGTGTGAACCAAGTAATTCTGCGGGGAACACAACATCATACCCAGTGTGTACCTTAGCCTCTGAGGATCCCGGTCCGAAAAACAGATATTTTATGATCCTCCTCTGTATAGGAAAGGAATCCCTTTATCCCTGTGAGGATCAGCCAAAATCACCAGTACAAATTCTGAGTCTCTGTGATCAACCATGAGGGAACCAGAGGCGGTAGAGCTACAGACAGTGGATTTTTTTTTGCAATTGTTTACCCCTCCTTTACCACAATTTGACAGCAAGGAGATTCCCATTGACTGAGGGGGAGAGTACGATGGTGGTCTGAGTGGACCTAGTGAGCACTACTGATGTGCTCTGCACATAAATTGAAAGAGAAGCTGCAAATACAACATGACGATTCATAAAATATGCAACAATAGATCCTCATAACAGCAATAATCCATATGTTTTCATTGAAGTGTTTTTAACTCATGACTCTATTCCAAAGGAGATTACTGCATGTGATGCAAGCTGTATGCCTAGGTCTGTTAATGTTGCCCAGACAAACATTAACCACATAAACGCTACATCCAGATAGTGACTGGCTTCCCATAGTAGGGAGTAAGGGGCTGCTCACAGAAATACTAGATACACATCTGTAATTAAGACAGTATGTCCTACAACTGTGAGGCACTGCGGTCACAGGTGCCATTGAGACACCTACACACAAGCAACTGCCATTAACCCACAGACTATAAATGCAACTTTGAGGTGTGGTCTGACAAAATGAAACAACATTCAGTTTTGGGTAGCTAGTAAAAGGTATCCTCTAGAAGCAGCGTACCCTCATTCTACCGTGCAGAATAAACATCGAATAATTGCTTTGCAATGAGAATTGTACCATATTTACAGCAATGGGGGCTTATTTTTGCTACCTTATGTACACCACCACACATGGCAGACCCTCTATAGCATTATTGCCTGAGATCCTGAAGCGAATAGTGCTGTGTCTAAAGGGGACTTGGGCATGAAGTTTAATAAGTAATATTGATACTGTAGCTGAAATATTTTTCACGTGAAAATTAATTCAGCTGTATTGAATTCACCAGAGATTTGCAGCAACATCAAAAGATCCAAAAGAAGTAGCATTACCAAGGAATATCTCTCAACTTTATATCTCATTGGTTAGAGATGTCCCTGGAAAACAGCCACAGAAAACTCACTAAAAACTGAGCTCAGATAATGCAAATAATCAGAAAGAAAAACAAGCAAGTGTCCCAACGATCCTTTAGAGGGCAGTGTGAAAATCCAGAGTGAATTTAAGAAAAAGAAAACTCAATTTTATCATAGAGATAAAAAAGTAGAGCATGATTTTTGTCATTCTTCACAGTATCATTGAGATGGTAGACCATATCCAAATAGAGGATATGGAAACACTGTCCCTAAGCAACTGTAAGGGGCAGACCTATCAGCATGGGAGAAGGGATAGCAGGGATCCCAACCATTTAAGCAGCTCTTTCAAATGATAGGTAGCTGCTATTAGGGGACAGGATACATCCAAGACAGAAGTTCCTTTTAATGACTTGAAAGTGGGCAATTAACATCCAAAACAGTGCAGGAGGAAAACAATAGCCCACCTGAAGCACAAGGCCTTCCTTAATGTAGAAGGGACTAATGGCTTTGTTCAGATGGAAACACTGGGTAAACATTTAAAAGAGACAGATTTGGTGTACACGATTCCGATTCAAATGGAAGGGGATATTCAATCATGTTCTTGAATCAACTGAGTGATTCCTACATTATACAGAAGAAAACTGCCCCCCCATAAGTTAAAACTGATGATTTACTAGAGGAGGAATGGAAGATTTTTCTTTGTTAGTGCCCGAGCCACTTAAAGACTTATATGCTAGAAAGTTGGTGCTACGGATGGCTCCAGCACTGTATAAAAATGAAGCGGGCCGGGAAAAATGCTGTTATGGGATGAACCAGCATTTTCAGTTTCTTCAGCAAAACTTTAGAACTCTCTTCATCTGTACTTAAAAACAGAGATTCAACTTCTCCCACTCCGCAGGCAGTTAAAAAACATGAGGCTAGACGTACGAAGCGAGGTAATACCGATTCCTAAATTGTGATTCTTACCGAACCGCAATTTTCAAATCAGTATTTGGTATGTACTAAAATGAGTGACTGGCCATTCCCGAATCGTTACTAGTCACATTCGCTATTTAAGGAATCGCAAGTAGCAATTTGAAAAATAGTGAATCAAGTCACAAATACCAAATGTTTACCTGGCAGGGAGTGGTGAAATCACAAAGAGGAAGTAGAGTAGCTGCAGCCTATAAGAATACTGGAGAGCCTTGAGACAGGTGATAGCCAATCCAATCCAATTGGGATCAGCAGCAATCACAGCCATTCACCCCTGGAAAGCAGGAAAATGTCCTGGTAGAATCCTGAGAAGGAGAAGGACCATGGAGGGAGGAAGTGGAAACTCAAATTTTCTGAGAAAGATTTGGAAATACTCACAGAGGAGTGCATTACAAATCATTATTCCTTGTGTGGGAGAACATCCTTCTTTCTTCCAGAGGCCCAGAAGAAAAAAATTGGCTAAACATCCAGGACCCGATCAATCAGTTAGGGTGGTCACATAGAGATCCGTAGAAGAGATTATAAAAAGGTGGGATGATCTCAGAGCCAGAACCAAAGTGAAGTTGTAAATCCACAGAACTAAGGCCCATGCAACAGGAGGAGGACCCCCAACACAGCCACCGTGAAATCCTCTTGAGGAAATTATCAAGTCCACGCTGGAGCCAGAAACCGTGTCTGGATCAGCAACATTGGCACTTCAGAGGCTCCTCCTTTTTAAAAGGTAAGACTGATACTTAGTGTCACTATAACATGTGCAGCAATGTATTATTTTAAAGCTTTATGTATAATTTTTCAAGAACTACAAGGACACAAGAAGCTACAATTTCAGAAAAACAATATGACACTCCAATGAGCAGGTGACAAATAGAAGAAAATGAGTAAAGTAAGGAGGTGGGGCACAAAAAAGACAACAATGAGGAGCAGATAGCCAGGAGAGACATGTGACAACAAACCGAGTACCTCACATCAGGGCAATATAGTGTAAGAACATGGCAGTCCTCCGCGGGCCCATACAGCAGTGGAAAGAGTTCACTCCGCTACTCCATGTTACTCTGTGCGGTCAAGTGTTAAATGGTAGTCTCTAGGCAGCTGCCAAATGTCTTTAGGTCTGTAGGTAATGGGTTATAGGGAGGCATAAAGTTCAGAAGTGGTGTCACAATAAGACATATCTCTCAACCAAGCACACATGGTGGCAAGGGTACTATTCAGGTTCAGATCCTCTGCTAGGGTGGAGGAGCGTCCCCCTCCCCTCCCCCAACCAGCAGCAGCAGCTGCAAATCTTTTACTAAAAAATGATAATAGACTATGTTTATTTGTGTTTTTAGTAAAACGCGTGGGGCTACATGCTGTGACGGGCACCGAGGGGGGGTGCACAGCACTCCTTCTTACTGCCCATGTATGTTTGGCTGGCCGTCTCGGGCTGGCCAAACACACATGCGCAGTAGGCTCTCTCCAGCCTGGTGTTCCGATAGGTGATAAGTGGACAAAACCAGCCAGTTCCGTTTTGCGTTTGGGGCAGTGGTGATGCCAGGTGGGGTCAAGTTTAGCTAAGTCCTTCGGGGTTGTGTATGCCAGATGGAGATATGTATAATGTAGTAATTTGTGACAATGGTTGTATGAGTCAAGTTTGGCCTGTGTACAGCAATAATACTAGGTCTTGTCTGGAATGGAGAAGCCCAGAATTGGCTCCAAGGCAGTTCTAGACATCTTCACGCAAACTGGTCTCAACTGAAGAGAAGTATGGTAGAGTCAGAAATGATGTGGCAGCTGTCCGGACAAGAAATTACTAAAGAGGAGGAACATCTTTGTGCTCCTCAGGATAGGCAGGTAAAGTATTGCAGAGCGTGCTGTGCAAACCGAAATATAAAACTGTTAATGAGAGTCGAACCTCCCCCTTCCCCCATGACGGTGCTGGGCTTGAGTGTACCAGTGACAAATTAATCACCCATCACTTGTAGAGCATGTGTGTGAAGGGAGCATTGTGCTAAACGTTCCTACATGTGCAGCAATGTGTGAGGCAACATTGTAACCATGTTAGGGTGGAAAATGTTTAACTACCATAGAATACAAGCAAAACACCATTAGAAGTGTTAGGCCTACCCTAGCAGTGCAATATGGGATATGTAGTACTCCATTATGAACACCTGCAGCACAAACCAAATCTATCATACTCTAAATGATAAAAACAAAAGTGCATATAACAACATTTATTTACAAATATTTACACATTGAATCTCTATACAGATGTTCTAGCACAAACAGAACATGAGTCTGAAGGAGAGGGTCAGGAAGATACACAGATGTGCAGTGAATAAGGCAATGAGTCCATTATGCCACATACATCACCCAAGGGGCTAAAAAGCAGTCCTGAAAATGGTAGTCACACAATGCACATAGATGAAGTGGATGATGGAGGTAGCTCAGTAGTCACGGAGGAACCAGCAGTGAGGAGCAAACAACTGCACAGAGGCAGCTGCCTGACATCGCAGTGTCACCAGGCAGCCTAATCCTGGATCAGGGTCCACACAAGATGTGGGTGATACCACAAAGGTATTTGGTGGTCTTGAAGTCTTTATGTTGAAGGCACAGCACCTACAACACAAGCAAATGCGCATTATAACCAAAAAAGTATCTGGAATAGAAAGAAGCATCACAACTGGCTTTCAACATGTAGCAACAAGCATTGAAGATTCCCACAAGTCTCTTGAGGCAAAGGCGGACCCTATGACAGAGGCTATGAACAGTTTATGTGGCCAGATGCAACAGGACAGTTGTGGGTCTCGCAGTGTGTGGAGGCGCAAAGAACAGTTCCAACAGCAGTTTATAGTGAAGCATAAGTATTTGGGGTTTTTATTTAAATTATTATTCTCGCATATATTTACTTATGTCTTAATACACATTTTAATTGTTCTCCTTTTCTTCCTTTTGTTTAGTTCTCTTCAGGCTTGAGGGTTATCGTTTCATGGCTCCTTCTTCTTTTCTTCTTCTTAGGTCTCTTCGGGGTCTCGTAGTCGATGAAAGCAGTAATGGCTTACATTTGCTCCACACATTCTTTTGTCATTTTTGCAATTTCAGTAATGTGTACTGATGTTTTACTTACATGTGAACATTCTGGGGAGTGAAAATGATTTTACAACTCCCTTTGCAACCTGGAAAATAAAGTTAATTTGTTCAACACTGCACTTCCTGTGTTTAGCTTTGTTCAAAATGTAACACACAGCATCATTTACATACCTTAAAAGTGAGCCAAACCCGACTAGAACCCCACCCAGGCCCTGGAGCTACAGACTCCCGAAGATGAAATGCCATCCCGAAGAGCAGCAGGCCCTGGGTGCCAATAGATGATGCTCCCCAACCAGCCCCTGAGATCCAGGAAGAAGGGCCCTAGATGAAACAGTAGCACAGGAAAAGGAGGCACAGTCCCCCACAGGTAACAAAAAAGACCAGAAAGAAACACCTGAGCAACCACATCCCCTACTCCGATCTTGAGGAGTCAGAGGCGGAAGATCAACCAGAAAAGAGGGGCCAGATGACCAACTGGACCAAGGAACCAAGGTGCCGCGGGAGATGAGGGCGCTGGCAAGTGTTATGGAGGCGTCCCCATCACCAGCAACAGCGGATCAGGAAGAGGCCTCCATAAAGGACAGAGAGCAAGGAATGCTCGCCAATCTGGAGGAGTAAGAGCCCAAGATCAGCCAAGGGCGCAAGCCAGCCACAGAGAAGCCCCAAGCACTAGTGGCCAAGACAGACAGAAGTCCCAGCACCAGAGACCGACCAAGAGCCTAACCAGCCCTGTAAGTAGCCTTGTCACTGTGTCTAGCTGCTAATTACTCTGACATGATAATTAGTATTTTTAAGCCTAAGTTTAACTCGTAAATACTAATTAAAGATGGATATTTAATTGTTTTCCATAAACGTCAGACATACCAGAGACAAGAGCAGATGTGCTAGCACCTTGAACTTTCTTGCCAGCCAGGAATGTGATGTATACATGATTCTGGAATGCTCCATCCCCTTTGCAACTTCATAACACACTTAGAACAGCAGTGGACATTTGGTCCTTCCTTTTGGTCTGGGGGAACAGCAGGTGCAACAGGTGCTTCACAATGGACTTAGTCACTGAGCTGGAGGGCAGCAGGGCTTTGTCGTTGATGGCTTGTGGGCAGGAGAACCAGTTAGACTTATCAATGTGTACACCCCTTCTGATGTAGGTGAGAGACGGGAGCTGTTCCAGCGCCTCAGGCCACAGCTGGCCACCTCAAGAACAATCATGATGGGTGTGGATTTCAACTGTATTCTAGAAAGTGGTGGTCGATGTGGGACCAGGGCTGGGGAAGGATGGATGGACGATGCTGCGAAACTCCTGGCGGAGATGGGGTGTGAGGCCTCCCTGACAGATGTCATTGGATCCGTGGGGCCAAATGCCAGGAACTTCAACTGGAGCTGCCCTGATGGATCCATGCGCTCCAGGATTGACTTAATTTTCACCTCTCAATCAGTGAGGATCAGGCATCACTCCATGGTAACGGTGCATTTCTCTGATCACAGGTCTATCAGGTTTCAGGGGGAACTGACATTCAAGTTCCTGGTAGGTCTAGGCACCTGGAAACTGAATAGTTCTCTGCTGGGGAGAGAGGTTGTATAGGAGGAAAAGAGGAGGACTTACATTGAGTAGCAAGGAATGAAAGACACCTTCCAATCCACAGGGGAGTGGTGGAAGTAGGTGAAAGGCAGAATTCAGGACTTCTTTAAGAACGTGGGCAGGAGAACAGCAAGGGGCAGAAGGAAGGAGTTCAGCAGCAACAGATGCAGAAACTGCACGACCTCCAACTCCAGGGATGGGATGTCATGAACCCTCTGGAGGAAGTCAAGAAAGAGCTGAGCGAGCACTTTTATGATGAGTCCAGGAGGATCATCTTCCGTTCTAAGGTGGAGAACCTGGACAAGGGGGAGAAATGCAACTCCTTCTTCTTTAGGAAAATCCACTCTGCGCCCACCCCTCTGATTCAACTGCGCAAAGGGAGGGAATTTTAGTGTGACACCAAGGAGGACATTAGGAAGGTTGTGACAAACTTCTACGAGGACCTCTACTCAGAGAAGAGGTCAGAGGGGGATCAGGCAGAAAGGTTTTTGTCAGGTATTCCAAGAACAGTTTCTCCAACAGCAAGGGAAGTCCTTAATGCCCCCCTCACTTTGGAGGAACTGCACCTCGCAGTTAAATTCTTCAAGTCAGGAAAGACACCAGGTTGTGATGGTCTGCCAGTTGCATTCTACACTTCACTGTGGGACCTAGTGGGACCTAGTGGGACCAGACCTTCTGGAGCAGGAGGGAATCATGCCCCACACTTTAAGGTGGGATGGTCACACCTCTGTATAAACATAAGGGGAGAGATGTGGTCTCAAGAAGTGGTGCCATATCTCTCTCCTGAATGTGGACTACAAGATCCTGGCCAAGACAATGGTGAATAGACTCAAGGCTATTGGGAGAGATAGTGCACCCAGCCAAACCTGCGGGGTTCCAGGACCTAGGGTCACAGACAGCCTAGCACTCATCAGGGACACGATCCAGTACATTATGGACTGAAATATCTGCGCTGCTCTGGTCTGTCTCTATCAGGAAAAGGCCTTTGACCATATCTCCCATGAGTTCATAAAGAGGGTACTGCAGGGATTTGGGCTGGGGGAGCAGTTCTGCAATTATGTGAAAGTAGTGTATACGCACATCTTCAGTTCAGTCATTGTAAATGGTTGGAAAACAGACCTTTTTCCTATCAGGTATGGGGTAAGACAAGGCTGCCTGCTCTTGCCCTCCCTGTTTGTTTTGGTTATAGAGCTACTCGCCGACTACATCAGGAAGAACCCAAACATCAGAGGGATCCCAACACCAAAAGATGCAAAGAAAGAGGTCAAGTGTGCGCTGAACATGGACGATGTCACCCTCTTCTGCGTAGATGGGAAATAGGTCTAGTCACTGCTGGAGACACACAAGGATTTTGGAAAAGCATCGGGGCAAAGATCAATGTGGACAAATCACAGGCGAAACTCTTTGGCTGTTGGGACCTATGTAACAAGCCTTTCCCTTTCCCCATTGAGGTAGGACTGGTATAGATCATTGGTGTCTGGTTTGCGGGACCAGGAGCAGTGGCGAAATGCAGAAATGAACGCCTGGCCAAAGTTCAGCAGAAACTGGGGCTCTGGAGCCTGAGAAAACTGAGCATTGAAGGGAAGGCTCTGGTTCTCAGGAACGACGCACTGCCCATGCTGCAGTATGTGACACAGGCCTGGCCACTCCTGGCCAATGTAGCACGGGCTATAAACAGCATGGTTTTCCACTCTGTCTGGCACTCAAAGACGGACAGGGTGAAGACGTCAGTCATGAACAAGGAGCACCGCAAGGGAGGGAAGACAGTCCCTGACATCTCTACAATCCTCAGGGCCTTCTTTGTTTGTGGCTGCGACCGAATAACCATGCTAAATGAGAACAAGGATCACTCAGCCTACAGGGTCTTCTGCTTCTTCCTGCTCCCGGTGTGGAGACGACTGGGGCGGGATAAGTGGGAAAATGCAACAATGCTCAACTGGGACCTCCCCTAATACTACAGGGAGACTGAAAGGCTTGGGGCGGAATTTGGGCTAAACTGTGTCACACCGAGCCTATGGAAGCCCAAGACAATCCACAGACTAGTCAGTTCCAGGGACACCACAGAACCACCGAGTGACCTGCCACAACACTTGTGTGGGAAAATGTATCCTCCCTATCCCTGACCAACAGACACAAAGACATTGATGGATGGCTGTGAAAGGGAGACTGCCAGTTCCGTCATTCACATTCATGCACAGCAGGGG
The DNA here is from genome assembly GCF_031143425.1 of Pleurodeles waltl. Classification (NCBI taxonomy): domain Eukaryota; kingdom Metazoa; phylum Chordata; class Amphibia; order Caudata; family Salamandridae; genus Pleurodeles; species Pleurodeles waltl. The sequence goes on from NC_090448.1 coordinate 400,911,531, forward strand.
CCTGTGCCCACACAGTGAATCTCCAAGGGGAGGCCCCGCAGAGAAAACTGCATACCATCTGTTCTGGGTGTGCCCTTTTGCCCAGAGACTGCGGGCAGCCTTAGGACAAGAAATGGAAGCCCACATCCCCTACCCAAACATGACTCACCACTCTGTGCTGTATGGACTGTTTCCAAAGCCACTCAGTGGAGGCTATCCAAGGATCCTGGAGAATCCTCTGCTGCATAAAGGACATCCTCCTGTACACCAGAACCCGACTGGTGACCAACGGGGAGGTGGTGAGCAGGGAAGCATGCAGCAGAATAGTACACAACCTGCTGGGAGACTACACAGCCAAGGACACCAAGGAGAGTGAGAAGGAGGAAAAACTGTAAACCCCAGCCCTCTCTTTCCACTAAACTCCTCAGACTGCCCCAAGAAATCAACCCCTTTTTCTTTTCTTCTTTAATACATACCCAACTGGAATTTAAAAGTATATTTCAAAAAGCGGAAGTGGACTGCCCTTCCTAAGGTAAGAGGTACCACTCTTTAAAACCTATGTATCACCAACTTTAAGCACTTAATAAATAAAGGTTTTTGAAAAACAAAATCAATCCAGCGATGCCTGTTTCTGGTCCAGAGAGGACCTGGCCTGGCAGATCGGGTGGGACTGTTCCCATAGGAAGCAGGGTCAAGACTAATTTGCATATGGCTAGGTCCAAACTGGAATGGCGCTGTGAGCAATAAAATGTTGGATTCAGGCCCAGATCTCTGACTGGAGGGGAATATTTGATATTGTTCAGCATTTTGTCCATCACCTGTTCTTTTTGCATTTGTTGCCCTAAGTGGACGGGTATGCCAGGACGTGGGTCTTGTGCTCGCCATGCCACTGGGATCAAGCTAGCCTGGCTGATGAGGAATGATAACCTGAAACTAGTCCCAGGATGCTTGTTTCCGGTCCAGGGAGTGCATGGCCTGGCACTTCAGGCTGGACTGTTACCACTGGTAGGAGGGTCAAGACTTATTTGCGTATGGCTGGGTCCAAACTGGAATTGGGGGTGTGAGAAACAAATTATGGATTCAGGCCCAGATACCCTGACTGTGGGGTGAATGTTTGATATTGTTCAGCATTCTGTCCATCATCTGTTCTTTTTTCATTTGTTGCCCTAAGTGGGGTGGATAAGCCCAGACGTGGATCCCATTCTCACCATGCCAGTGGAGTCAAGCTAGCCTGGCTGATGAGGGGGATACCTTGAAACCGATCCCAGGATGCTTGTTTCTGGTCCGGGGAGGAACTGGCCTGGCAGTTCGGGCTGGACTGTTCCCATGGTGAGCAGGGCCAAGACTGATTTGCATATGGCTAGATCCATACTGGAATGGTATGGTGAAGGAAAAAACAATGGATTCAGGCCCAGATCTCTTAGTGGAGGTGAATGTATGACATTGTTCAGCATTCTACCTATCCTCTGTTCTTTTTGCACTTAAAAAAATATGAGCATTTCTTGGTATTTCTGAATATATCAGTTGATTACCTCTGTGTTTAACGAGGATGAAAAGGAAGGAAGAACACACCCAAATCCTTGCAAAACTATATGATTGCATCTGCACATTACAAATGGATTCCAATTATGCCTTGCAAATATGTGACAAAAGCACAATTTATTGATGTGAATAGTACCCATGACAGACACTGTAAGAAACTGGATTATTATTTGAGGTATTACCTACCTGCCTCAAGAAATAGCCACAACCCTTGTCAGGGTAAACCCTCAAATCCACTAAAGTAACCTGACCTCAACCTCTGGTAGGAATGACACAGAGCAGACAGGCTTCACTTAGGACAATTTGTAAAGTATTACTTAGGACAATTTGTAAAATATTTATGCAATGCCAAAGCAGTAATAAAGTCAAAATGCAAAACAACAAAAATCCCAAACTGAATTAGAAAATAGAGCAAAACCTAATAAACAAAATGACAACATAATGTCCAAAATTCAAAAAGTGGAAACTGAGATATGATTTTTTAAAACTTTTAAGTAGGAATAGCACCAACAAACAGAAAGGGTCATATTTATAACCTGGTTTGCATTGCTCTTGTACCACGCAATGCGGTGCAAGAGCGACGCAGACCATAAGTGAGATTTATGAAGTTACACAAGGCCACTTTGTGTGACCCTGCTTGGTTTCATAAATTTAGAGTGATGTAACACAGTGCAAATAGCTGTGTTACATTACTCTGCGTCAGGGAGGCATTTCCATTGGTGTTGAGTGGGTGTCCCCAAGCAACATCCATGGATTTTGACGCATTCCCAAATTTAAAAGAACTTGTAAACCTGGGAATGCATCAAAAATATATTCCTCCCCAGGAGAGGTGTAACGAGGAGAAACATGTTTATTTCTCCTTGTTTTTCCTCTTTCTATGTGTGCTGCAACCATATAAGGAGGAAAAAGCTTTTCAGAATTGTTTTTGTGCAGGTCAAATTTCGGAGAATATGGCAGCCCTTATTAGACCATCTAATGGAAATTGAGGGTGGGGTTTATTGATGCGTCCTCATAGACTTCGAGTTTTGTTACTGAACTATTGAAGGAACTGGTCATGGAAACTATATAGAGAGGATTGTTGATCATGGAAAGCCATGGAGGAAGATTGACAGGTCCTGAATTCGATAGACAAGACTATGTGAGCATGGGTGGAGTGACATGAGTGGGAAGATATGTTTATTCTGTTCTTGGGGGAGATGATAAGTAAAAAAGCAGCTCGTTTTTTTAATCCTAGTTGCAGTGATATGTTGTATTGTACTTGGACGTCTCAATAAAAAACGTTTGAAACCCAAAAAATCACACTGTCTCAAAACCCATCAAAAATTAAATCAGTTCAACCTATGTCATAAAGAAATAAACAATTTAACACATATGCAAAACACTCATTTATTTATGTATATTTGAAAGTGATAACCACCCAACCCCTCAGAAAGCCTCCCAACAACTTTCATTAAAATGTTTTCGCTATTATGAAAATCTCACAAAAATACATGTACATCTAATATTATTATGATAGATACATACAGATTATGTTATTTTCTAAAAGTACTTGAATTACCACTGGAATTTTTGTAAGCTTCATTGTTAACAGCAATCAACACAACAGGAAAAACAATATATTTACCATTAACTTTAACATTTTTTGCTGTCTGTATATTTTGACCATGATATTAGTGTAAAACAATACTTGCCTCAGAACGTGCTAGAATCTTATACCTTTTGTTTGCATCTTTGGTTTTGCAGTTGAACAATTTACTGTTCTGGATTAACTCTCTCTTATAGATGTAGCTATGATTAACCTGTTACCTTTATTGAGCATTAATTTGTACCCTATGGTATTTGTGTGTCAAGCCTTCATCGCTGACTTGTAAGTCTTGATTGCTCGAAAACAGTATACCATAACGAGAAAACTTAGCAGTCTATAAGCCGTGCAATAATACTCAAGGCCCATTGACACTAGAGATAAACAAGTGGACACCAGAGAACAGCTTTAACAACTGATTGCCACAGACACTGGGGAAAGTTCTGACCTAGAGCGTATCCTTGCCCTTCTTCTGGTGCAGGTGATAGAGCGGTCCGTACTAATAATTTTACCTGTGTTCGGACGCTCTTTAGGCCGATGAATCTTTTGACTAAGTGGGACTCTCTGTACTCTATATCGATCAATTTCCTTAAATCAATAATTAATAACAAACATAAGCAATACCTTGATCAACATAACACTTAACAATTAATCCAGAATACATTTTTCGGCGAACCCTGACCTTTCAGTCAGGAATAACCACACCAGTTTATTCAAAATTAGTAAATTTATTTCCCTGTATTAACAAAGCTAGCACAATATAGATGTGTCTCAACACCAAATGATAAACATAAATGAACATTAATAGCTGTCCATAACGGCGAAACAAGTGCAATCTATGTAGCATTTGAATCACAAGGCATTCGATAATAGCAATGCAAATCACTAATACGATAATCTGTAACGAACGAATTGCATACATTTAGTCAGCATAACAAGATCTCAAATTGCATCGTGCGACATATGGAATCCTCGTCTAACCTCAAATTAGCATCGGCATGTGGGACTTCATGCAAAAACAATTTAGCAACATTAATTTAGAAAACTCCTAACTAGGGCTCTTATCAAAATCAGCAGTTGGTTACCTAAAGGAAACACAATGCAATTTTACAATTTCCTTTCATATTTACCAATTACGATCAGCAATCAAGGAAGTCTTCGTCTCACAGGTACCGTTTCTCGATCAGCATGGGACGGGGCAAAAGGGGCAGGGGTGGACGGGGTAATTGCCTCACGGCGGCAAGGTAAAACTACTACTTCATGCAAGGGATCAAAGTTAAAGTCTCTAGGGCAAGAATCATTAAAGTCTCTTTCTCTCGATTAGAGAAAGCATCAAAGTCTCTCAAATGGCGTCGCAGCAAAGTGGGCCATAATAGCTGCAATGTCCTGCAAAATGGCGGGTATCGAGCTGGTAATGGCGGATAATAGCGCAATCGCTACCTTCTTCTCGTGCACCTGGTTTTTATAGACAACAGTTCAAATCCAGTAGGGTCTTCCATTGGAGGGTTCATAGGTTAGCTTCAAATTGTCCAATCAAAAACGACAGTTCTCAAGCTTTTACTTAAGCATACATTATCCTTGGAGATGGGTACGCAAGTTGCAACATTTTATACCAATTAACTCACTTTCAGAGCTTCCATTGTCCGCACCTGCAGATCGACCTTGGAGTAAAGAGAAAATATGCCAGGCTGGCACGAAACCTTAAGATAAGCATGTGAACGATCTCAGTGGAAAAGTACAGCTTCAAGCAAAAATACACGTTTAATAGCACACTGGAAAAATACGAGCATCTAAACCGTGAGACCAGGCAACTAGGCCGAAGCCTGCACTAAAGTAATGCTAAGCTAAAACATTTCAAACAAGCAAATCATAGCACACGTTTACGATTATGTCGGATTAGTGCAATTCTAATAAACCACGTTATATAAAGCACGCTTATAAATGTTGGCAAACTACTCTGAGGGCACATTTTGTCCCCGTACAATCTTTATTAGTTCGGTTAAAGTCACACATGATTATTTCACACTACGTTTACACGTTAATAAATGTAAAACCTTCATTTTCTGCTTCATCAATCCCTCCTCTGATGACTACTTGTCATCACACCAAACCATGCCCACAAATTTTATTCCATTAAAATTCTGTCAGTTCCCTTTTCCTTTTAATTCCCCTAGTTTGCGCTTTGTATTCTTCTGCCATTCTTTTCATAATTTTCTCTTCTTTTCTTCTCTTAATTCTTTCCATAATCATTATTATTCCCCTTTTTATTCCCCAAATTCCAAATATGCAAATTATAACTATTAAAATTCCCTCTATTATTTTTAGCAATATTCCATTCCAAATTCCCCCAATCCAATGTCCCACTGAAGCAAGACCTTTTCCAACCTTCTCCCACACTCCTTGTTCTTTCAGTTCCTTCAAATCTGCACTTTCTTTTGTTAGATTAGCAAGCATAGTTTTAATTTTCACACTATTGTCAGGAATATATGTACAACAGTGTCGTGCACCAAGCATTTTGCAAACGCCACCATCCTTTGCTAAAAGAATGTCTAAAGCAAGCCTATTTTGAAGAGTCATAGCTCTTTCCGCTGCAAGTTCAGCATCTATCAGGATTATAGCACCTGAAAACTTTGTCAACATGTTATCCACTATAGTAGACAACTTTCTTATTTTGATGGAATTCAGCACAACTCCCAACGAAGGAATCATGGCTCCAAATATATCTCCTACCACAGCAGCTGCGGTCTCTCTTTTCTGGATACGATGGGATCCAGATGTCTTTTGAATCATCGATAGGTCATCCAGTTGATAAACCTTTGGGAACACTATACCCAAATAACATCTCCCCCACCATCCCTTTGGAAGACGATAATAGGCATTATACCCACAAATGTAATATACACCTGGAATGACAGGGTCAAGTCCGTCCATCATGAATGTCCATTTGGCCTTAAAGATAAACGTATGTTTACACTCACTCGCTCCTACAAAAATGTTATCATAATAAGATTCACCTCGATATATACAAAATTTCCCTACATGCCAAGCATCTAAAGCTATTTTCCCTTGTGTCTTTATTGCAGCAAAATCATAATTATCTACTGAAGTCCTCTTATGTAGCTCTTTTTCTAATTTCGCCTTCATTTGTGCCCTTCTATCATCTGTGCGATCTAAAAAAGCTTATTTCTATTGCAGAGAACGAGCAGGTGAGATTTTCCCTATGAGCGTGAGCCGTTTCTAAAGGTTGCATTGGCTCGAAAAATTCCCTCATAATTTTAGCATCCCAATCTTTAGCAATCTGGCTTAGCTGCGCTATTATAGGAACATATGCAAAGGTAACATCATAATTTGAGTAAAAATACTGTATGTTAGTTTGACCATAGAATCTAGACATTACTATACTACATGTAATCCCGTATGTAAGAGGCATGTGGTGATATGTCACCCCTTCCTTCACTGATGTCGGTATCTGTGTACACACATAACAATCCTTTGCATCCATAGTCTCAACATATTCTGTTAGCAAGCGATAGAAAACGTTATACGAAAGCTCTTTCTTATCGTGCAAGAGTCTCTCATCCAATGCTAGTCTTTTCAATGCGGTTAGTTCGGTGACAGTAACAGGAGCAAGAGTAGAAGCATCAATTCTCTCATTCTCAGTCTTACCATGTATTCCAAGTACAATTGCCATTATTATTAGTACACATGCAATTATCAAGCCTATACACACATATTTACAATATTTCTTTCTATTGTTTTGCGTCATGATCTGTATAGAATCAGAGAGCTAGAAGCACTTGTAAATGAAACTATTTAGCAATTCAGTTACAAAGCTGAGCGAGCGCAATGTTCACACCGTCTTCTTCAAGAGGCCAGTCACTTATCGGTTAGCAGCATTTGTCTCAATTCGGCAATAACTCAGTCTTTATTCTGCAATAACTCAAAAATCGTGTTTAAGAGTCAATCAGGTTTTCAAAAGTCTTATCAGGTTAGCAAATGTCTCATCCGGTTTAGCAATGTCTCAGCTGGTTGTTTGTATCACGTTAGGTTGTAGCAAGCAATATCATTTATCACCCTTTCAATCGACAGAGTCCATAAAACTTTTCTTTTCTATTGGTATCTCTTCCTCTTCTTCGTTCTCGATGCTTAGAGATACAAACTCGTCAGTCCAATCGTCATTGACTACATATGCCCATTCAGGACCGGAATATCTCCTGTTTGGTATCCCTTTCCTTTTCAATTTTGCTTCTCTTTTTGATTCTGCTTCGCTGGTACTTTCCTCTTTTGTCAAGTCTTTTTCTTCACTTGAGGATTGTTCCACAACAGTCACTTCCTTTCTTTTCTCTTTCACTTTTGGCCTTTCTCCGTCGTTCAAACTTTCTTTAGTCCTTTCTTTTATTGGTGATATACTTAGTCTCCTCTTTGCCCCGTGTCCATTTGATGGACCTGCGATCTTTTCTGAGGAAGCTTGAACCTTTTCGTTCTGTTCTGCCTTGTCCCCTCCTTCTGGGGAATCAATCACGTTCTCTTTTTCTTTTTCTATACCGTCTGCTTCTGGGAAAGCCCTCCTCTGATCAGGCTCTCCTGCTTTTTCACCTTTTTCGAGCCCTTCGTCACCGTTACTTTCGTCAGGCTCTTTATCACTTTCAGCTGCTTCAGGTTCTTTGTCACCTTCAGCTACTTCAGGCTCTTTGCTACCCTCAGCTGCTTCAGGTTCTTTGTCACCTTCAGCTGCTTCGTCGCTGTCTGAACTTTCTCCTTGGTCTCCCCCAAGCGAGTTGGTCTCTTCGTCCTCAGAGAATGTCTCTCTCTTTCCCGTTTCTGCCTGTCCGCTTTCAGTTCGGTTTTGCTCTGCCTCAGCACCCAGCACTGCTTTGTCAGGCACTGGTAGTTTCAGCGCTTCAACTTCCTCATCTGTGGGACACAACACCTTCTTTGTGTGACTGGCGTGAATCCAGTTGGGAACCCCCGCACACTTCACAGCGGTAGTTGTCGTCAGGATCACTTGGAAAGGGCCTTTCCAACGGGGTTCCAGACACGACTTTCTCACGTGCTTCTTTACCACGACCCAGTCACCTGCTTTCAGTGCGTGTCCTGGACCTTGGATCGGTGGCAAGGTGGTCGCTTCCAACTGGTGAGAGAAAGAGCGAACCACGTCAGCCAGACCCTTGCAGTAGTCTAACACCATATCATCTGTAATATTCAAAAGCGCATTTGCGGGAACTGCAGGAAGTCTCATAGCCCTGCCCATGAGAATTTCGTGCAGAGACAATCCAGTCTTTCTATCAGGGGTGTTTCTCATTGACATTAGCACCAAGGGCAATGCGTCAGGCCATTTCAAATTTGTCGATGCACATATTTTCGCCATTCTTGATTTCAATGTGCCATTCATCTGCTCCACCAGTCCTGATGCTTCAGGGCGATAGCTACAATGCAGCTTTTGCTCAATGTTCAGCGCTTCGCAAAGTAACTTTATCACCTCGTTATTGAAGTGACTTCCCCTATCTGATTCTAAAGAGATCGGGAATCCGAAACGTGGTATTAACTCCCTCAACAATAGCTTTGCAACTGTAAGGCTGTCATTTCTACGTGTGGGGTATGCCTCAATCCAATGACTAAAAATGCACACAATCACCAACACATACTTCAGACCTCCATGCACAGGCATCTCAATGAAGTCCATCTGCATACGACTAAAAGGCCCGCTTGCCCTACCAATGTGGCTCGCGTTCACAACTGTTCCCTTTCCTGGGTTCATCTGCTGGCAAGTGACATATCGATGGCAAACTGCTTCTGCAGCTTGACGAAATCTGGGGTTAAACCAATCAGTTTTGAACAATCTTATCATGGCATCTCTCCCTAGGTGAGCTTGCCCATGATAGAACCGCGCAAGCTGTGATAAGAGACTGTTTGGCAAAACAAATTTTCCCTCATGTGAAACCCTCAACTCGTCTGGTCTCTTTATACATTGTGATTTAAACCAGGAATCTCTTTCATCCTCCCTGACATTATTTTGTAATGCTTTTAATTCATCTATTGTATCTACGACCTTCAAGGCAAATGCTTCAGCTGGTTCGAGTTCTGGCTCACTTATTGAATTCCATTCGTCCCTGAGTAATATACAGTTCAAGGCACAAAATCTCGCTACTTGATCCGCATATGCATTTCCCAGAGAAACATAGTCCTGTCCTTTCGTGTGAGCACTGCACTTTACCACTGCAACTTCGGCTGGCACTTGAATGGCGTGTAACAATTCCTTTATCCTCTCCCCGTTCTTCACTGGGGATCCTGAAGAAGTCAGGAAACCTCTCTGTGACCATAGTTGTCCAAAGTCATGCACAATCCCAAACCCGTACTGACTATCAGTGTAAATGGTGACTTTCATCAATGCAGACAGTTGACATGCTCTGGTAAGGGCTACAAGTTCTGCTACTTGTGCAGAATAGACTCCTTGAAGCCATCCCGCTTCCAAGACCCCTGTTACAGTACATACAGCATATCCTGCTTTCAAAATCCCCATCCCGTCTCTTAGACATGAACCATCAACAAAAAGAATTTGGTCATTTTCATCAAGCTTAGTATCCTTAATGTCCGGTCGAGGTTTTGTGCAAAATTCAGTCACCTGAAGGCAGTCATGCTCGACGTCTTCAGCGTTCTCAATTTCGGCATTTTCTCCAGGGAGCAAGGTTGCTGGATTCAACGTAGTGCACCTTTTCAGCTGCACATTCGGTGAGCCCAGAATTATCGTTTCATACCTTGTGAGTCTTGCTCCAGTCATGTGCTGCGTTCGGGAGCGGGTCAAAAGTATCTCAACTGAGTGAGGGACCATGACTGTTACTGGGTGTCCCATCACTATTCCTTCACTCTGAGTGAGGCTGATACCAACTGCTGCTACGGCGCGCAAACACCCTGGGAGTGCTGCTGCGACCGGATCCAAAGTAGCTGAAAAATACGCTACTGGTCTGTTTACGCCACCATGGGCTTGAGTCAAGACAGACAGGGAACATGCATCACGTTCATGACAAAACAATGTGAAAGGCTTTGTGTAGTCAGGCATACCTAAAGCTGGAGCCCTGCACATGCATTCTTTCAGTTCAACAAAAGCATCCATCTCATCTCCTTTCAGCTCAATTTGATCCAAGGCATCCTTCTGGGTCAATTTCAGTAAAGGCTTTGCTAGAGTCGAGAAGTTGGGAATCCACTGGCGACAATAACCCACCATTCCCAAAAACTTCCTCACCTCCCTCCTTGTCTTTGGTGGACTCATTTGAAGTACGCTTGTTATTCTTTCCTTCATTATTCTCCGTGACCCTTTCTCTATCTGGTGACCCAAGTATTTCACTTTCTTCTGACAGAACTGCAATTTGGAAGGAGACACCTTATGTCCATTCCTTCCCAAATGATTCAACAGAGCAATGGTATCGGCTGTGCAGCCACTTTCTGTCTTTGATGCAACCAGTAAGTCATCAATGTACTGTACTAGGGTTGACTCGAATGGCAATTCTAATGCTTCCAAATCTTTCTTTAGAATCTGATTGAAGATTGACGGTGACTCAGAAAACCCTTGAGGAATTCGACACCAACTGTACACTCTGTCTAGGAATTTGAAACAAAAGAGAAATTGGCTGTCCTCATGAAGAGGCACCGAGAAGAATGCTTGTGACAAATCGATGACTGAGAACCACTCAGCGTCGCAAGGGACCTGGAACATTATCACAGCTGGATTCGGTACTACTGGGCAGCATTTGACTATGATGTCATTTATTTTCCTCAAGTCCTGAACGAGTCGGACCTTTCCACTCGGCTTTATTAGTCCCATTATTGGTGAATTACATGGACTGCTTAACACTTCTTTCAGTACTCTCTGTTTTACAAATTCGTCAATAAGTTGGGCAACTTTCATGAGGGTGTCTTGTGCCATGTGGTATTGTGGGGTCTGGGGAAAGATTGCATTGGGCTTTACAGTCACTTTCACTGGTTCCACTCCTTTCATCAATCCCACCTCTTTCCCTGTCATGTCCCACACTTCCTTTCCGACTGTCTCCCGTAATTCGGCTGGAATATCTTCTTCAGTTATCATCGGGAAAAGACAAATCAGAGGATACTCTTCATCTACAGTTTCCATCTCATCCCCCTCTACACTGTCCTCTTCTTCCCCATCACTGCTCGTCTGTATTGTTATTCCTTCGTTAGAACACATGATCGAACAACCCAATTTGCACAATAGGTCTCTCCCTAACAGTGCTATCGGGCTTGAGTCACATACCACAAACTGATGTACCCCTTGATAGTTACCGATGCTGACTGGTACCGGATCTGTTATTGGGTTCGTCAGGTGTCTGTTTGCTACTCCCACCACTTGAACTGTCCTCCCTGAGAGTGGCAAATTTGGTACTTCACTGCTCTTAACAGTTGAACGTGTTGCTCCTGTGTCAACCAGGAATGAGACACGATGACCCATTACTCTTCCCTCCACGTACGGACCCTTTTGATCAACTTCCAAGGATGCTGCAAGCACACAATCTCCTTCTTCTTCTGAGCTTTCACTCTCCCATACATTGTTTATTCCACTCTCACTGTGTAGTGGGAACTGTTGCACGGTGCCATTTGTACTCATTACCTGACCCGAGACCTGTGGAGGAACCATCACTTGCTGCTGACTCATTGGTGCCAAGGGTATTTGCATTTGCTGATTAGGTACCATGGGTAACTGCTGTTGCATTGGCTGCATTTGCGTCATCTGCATACGAGGCATCTGCATCTGCTGCGGCTGCATAGGTTGCAATCCCTGCAACTGATTTATGGTCTGAAAATTTGGGTTTGGACCTCTCATTTTCGGTCCCCTCATTGTCTGAAATGCATTGACATCATTGTTTTGCTGACCAACACCTACACCTGCACCTGCACCTTCCTGCACCACCATCGGGCACTCGCGTTTCCAATGACCTACGATTCCGCACGCGTGACACGGCATCACCTTCTTCATTGCCTGCACACCCGTCACAACAGTGCTCAAATCCGGACCATTATTCGCAAAACCTCCTCTGCCTCTGCCTCTGGCCTGTGGCTGAAACGCCGTGTTTCCCTGTAACTGCGGCTGCGGTTGCGGTATCTGCTGTTGGAACCCTTGCAACCCTTGCAGACCTTGCAAACCTGTCTGAGCTGCCTTAAGCTGCATCATCATCACCTTCTCTTTCAACTTTTTCTGTTTCACTTCAATTTCGTCGCTACAGTATTTCGCATAATTCAAGACTTCGTCAATCGGTTTAGACTGCCAGCAAATCAAATGCGACTTTATCATCTGACTTATCTCTGGCCTCAGCCCTTCCACAAATCTAAACACAAAATGAAGCATGTCCTTCGCCTCTATTGTTTCCGTGCCACTGTAGTTCTTAAACGCCTTCAACAACCTCTCATAGGAACTATGAATCGATTCTTTAGCCTCTTGGGCAGTTCGATCAATCTTCTGCCAATCCACATTTTTCGCGGCAACCTTCGTCTTCAAATGCTCAATCACCTTATAGTACAAGCTCATCACCATAGGTGATGGTGCACCCGTCTCCCTGTCTCTCTCTGGTTCACTTGTCGGCCAACCTACAGCTCTTTTGCAATCCTCCCACAAATCTGCCGGAACCACAATCTCAAAGAGAGTGTTCAGGTCTTCCCAGAGACATTTTGCAAGCTTCACAAACCTATCAGTCTGTTGATACCATTCGATCGGTTTCTCTCTCAGTTTGGGAAAATCGTCCGTAAAAGACTGAATATCGCTTCTGTGCCATGGTACATGTATTAATTTTCCCCCTGCTGTCTCCCTCATTGGTAACATGGTTACTGTCTCGCTGCTTTGTGGTCTTTTCTCATTATGCTCTGTAGCACTGTCCCTCCTCTTTTCCTTTCTCTTTACCCACCTGCTTTCCCACTTGTCTAAGCACCTCCACACTTGTGCACTCTGCAGCAATTCTCTAAGGTGCGCCTTCATGCCTGCTGACCTCATGTGTTCAAAATCTGTGGCCCCAAAATCCAGCCTGTAGCTCCTGCTCAAATGTTTTGTCTTGTCTATGTCAACCCCATTTTTGTCGGCTATTTCCTGCAAGCTTTTATGTACCTTGTTCACTTCCTTCGTAATCTTTGGACATAGATACCTCAACTCTTCTTCCGAGTAGGACTCTAACCTATTCACACCCATAGTCCCTTCCACCAATTCTTGTGCTTCCATGTTTAACCTCATCCTATTCAGATAATCTTCTCCTTTCCCACTGGCTGAGCCCTGTGTGGAATTCAAACTGTTGAACCACTGTGTCAGCTGTTGCGCATTCACCCCCATCAGTGTAGCGTTCACATCGACTGCCATTGATGGTTGCGGCAACTTTTCAGTGTTCGATGTTAGAGGTATTATCAGGGGGGGGCTCGACCTCACCAGTGTTGACTGAGCACACATGGGACTAAACTCCATCAAGGACCCAGATCCATTTGGCTGAGCCGCTATCGGAGTTATCCCTGGAGTGTTTTCTATGCACCTCCTTTCGGTCCCATTCTGCAGCATTGATCCCTGACCGCTCATACCTAAGTTAGGCTGACTATACAAAGGTACCGGTGGACCTACAGTAATGGGTAGTGATATCGCATCTGGGTTTTGTCCATTTCCCATGTTCTGAGGCATGTTCATGCCCACACCATGGGTCATCATTGCCGGCATACCCATCTGACTCCCCGTCATTTGAGCATGTGCGTTTCCCCCCTGCATCTGCTTTTGGGGCATCAAAAACTGAGTTGATTCAGCTTGTGCCAATGTCTGGTTGTGACCATTCTGTACTCCCCTTACGGTTTGTTCTAGAATCATTCCTCCACTGTTGAAACTGCTGTAGTACCCTGGCATCTGCGGCTGATAATTTTCTGCTGGTTTCAACATGGGCACATCTGGATATATTCTCCTAACCTGCGGTATCTGCGGGGTGAACAATAAACTCGGGTCCTTAGACCCCGATGATGCTCCTGAACTCTGAGTTTCACTGTTCTGTACCGGTGCCGGAGGGGCAGAACTGGTACTTGGACCTTGTCCATTCTCCGCATAAGGTGGTGGACGGTCGTTCAGCAATTGCATTATTAACTCCTCATCCTCTAACTCCTCTTCTCTTCTCAACTTTTCCTTGTCCTCTCTATCCTTGGAACACTTCCTGTCTGTCTTACAGGTAGCTTTCTTACCTGCCTCCCCTTCTTCCTTAGTAATTGCGGGAAACAATTTTATCCCCTGCAATACATCTGACCTCCACACCTTCTGTGCATTATCCCACCTAGCATCCGCTGGTGTCTTTTCTACCTTTCTCATCCTGGTCTCAAACTTCTTCTGCTGTTGCTGTCTGGCCATTAGTTCCCAAATCGCTAGAGCCTCAAACTGGGCTGGCCTTGGAGGCACCTTCATGTCGTACATCGTGAATCTCAAATTCTCTAGGATCCTTATATTGAATGTCCCATGTATCGGGAACGCTACGCTCCCATGTTTCTCTGTCAGTTTGTGCCATTGCTTTAGCCAAAGACACGGAGCTACCCCCTTCTCTTACATTACAATGTAAGCTGGTGTGCCTTCGGGTGGCGTCTCTTCTCCTACGTTCGCTTTAATGTAAGACTCCCCCTTCATCGCACTCCTGAATGCTTTAAAGAATTTCATTTTCTCGTCTTTTATTTCACAAAGTTTGTAATCAATAGGTGACTTTAATTCCCGGAATACTCTTCGCTTGCCTTTCCCCTTCCAATCGAGTGCCACGGACTGCGTCCAATCCGTGCGCGACCCTTCTCTGCAACCAACCTATCCCAGCGCGGCTCCTAGTGACGTCACACTCACACACACTGCGACTGACAAAGCCTCGCGGCTAGTCTTCCTTCACTCAGCTCCTCTCGTAACAACTTCTTGCATGTATCGCGAGCTACCAAAAACTAAAACAGATCTGTCGGTTTACTACAGGAAGGGTAACACAATCGCTTCAGGACCTTAGGGACCTTTCACTAGCCTCGGCAGTTATTCCGTCTTTCTCGGTCCCCACGTTCGCAAGCAAATCTGACCCGCAGACCTACTCTCAACTTGTCAATGATCTGTTCTAGTGCACTTAGAATCTTGTCAAAGCCCGAAGTCGAAGTTTCTTTCACTCCCTTACACACGTACCGACTCGTTGACCACGCCAGATCAACCTACCAAACCGCCCAGACCACAACATAAAACAACATACTCCGGAGTCTCTTGACCTCGCAGGGCCCGTCTCAACAACAACAACCACGTGGACCTTTTTATGCACAAAGCGCCACACGCACATGAAGTTCGACGACTTCCCTACTCTCACACTCGGAGTCGCACCTCCGCTATTTCTATGAAGTTCGACGACTTCTCTACTTCTACACTCGGAGTCGCACCTCCGCTATCTTCTAAAAGAAAAATCCTTGCAACCTTTTCACATACCCTGCGGCAATAAGCTGTGCAAGCGCAAAACCCTAACTTCACTCATACCATCACTAGTACCGCCAACGCCGATTCCACACCTCCATTCTCTCCATTCGCAAGCTCCGAGATCCTGGGAAAGTCGCGGTGGACCTAGCCCATCATCATTCTGTCAATCTGTTTTACCCAAGGAAAAATCTAATTCAACTTCTCGAGTGGGGTCTCAAAATGCGTAACCGTTAATTCAACACCATGTACTTTAAGAGTACAGGGTCCCAAAAGACGAAACCGTCCTCTGCTACCATCTACTGATAGAGCGGTCCGTACTAATAATTTTACCTGTGTTCGGACGCTCTTTAGGGCGATGAATCTTTTGACTAAGTGGGACTCTCTGTACTCTATATCGATCAATTTCCTTAAATCAATAATTAATAACGAACATAAGCAATACCTTGATCAACATAACACTTAACAATTAATCCAGAATACATTTTTCGGCGAACCCTGACCTTTCAGTCAGGAATAACCACACCAGTTTATTCAAAATTAGTAAATTTATTTCCCTATATTAACAAAGCTAGCACAATATAGATGTGTCTCAACACCAAATGATAAACATAAATGAACATTAATAGCTGTCCATAACGGCGAAACAAGTGCAATCTATGTAGCATTTGAATCACAAGGCATTCGATAATAGCAATGCAAATCACTAATACGATAATCTGTAACAAACTAATTGCATACATTTAGTCAGCATAACAAGATCTCAAATTGCATCGTGCGACATATGGAATCCTCGTCTAACCTCAAATTAGCACCGGCATGTGGGACTTCATGCAAAAACAATTTAGCAACATTAATTTAGAAAACTCCTAACTAGGGCTCTTATCAAAATCAGCAGTTGGTTACCTAAAGGAAACACAATGCAATTTTACAATTTCCTTTCATATTTACCAATTACGATCAGCAATCAAGGAAGTCTTCGTCTCACAGGTACCGTTTCTCGATCAGCATGGGACGGGGCAAAAGGGGCAGGGGTGGACGGGGCAATTGCCTCACGGCGGCAAGGTAAAACTACTACTTCATGCAAGGGATCAAAGTTAAAGTCTCTAGGGCAAGAATCATTAAAGTCTCTTTCTCTCGATTAGAGAAAGCATCAAAGTCTCTCAAATGGCGTCGCAGCAAAGTGGGCCATAATAGCTGCAATGTCCTGCAAAATGGCGGGTATCGAGCTGGTAATGGCGGATAATAGCGCAATCGCTACCTTCTTCTCGTGCACCTGGTTTTTATAGACAACAGTTCAAATCCAGTAGGGTCTTCCATTGGAGGGTTCATAGGTTAGCTTCAAATTGTCCAATCAAAAACGACAGTTCTCAAACTTTTACTTAAGCATACATTATCCTTGGAGATGGGTACGCAAGTTGCAACATTTTATACCAATTAACTCACTTTCAGAGCTTCCATTGTCCGCACCTGCAGATCGACCTTGGAGTAAAGAGAAAATATGCCAGGCTGGCACGAAACCTTAAGATAAGCATGTGAACGATCTCAGTGGAAAAGTACAGCTTCAAGCAAAAATACATGTTTAATAGCACATTGGAAAAATACGAGCATCTAAACCGTGAGACCAGGCAACTAGGCCGAAGCCTGCACTAAAGTAATGCTAAGCTAAAACATTTCAAACAAGCAAATCATAGCACATGTTTACGATTATGTCGGATTAGTGCAATTCTAATACACCACGTTATATAAAGCACGCTTATAAATGTTGGCAAACTACTCTGAGGGCACATTTTGTCCCCGTACAATCTTTATTAGTTCGGTTAAAGTCACACATGATTATTTCACACTACGTTTACGCGTTAATAAATGTAAAACCTTCATTTTCTGCTTCATCACAGGTTAGATTTGTTCTTTACGTTTTATGGGTGAGATAAACCTTATATTTAGATGTGTGAATTTCTTCATTAGGTCTCCTTGGAGACAGAGGGACTGATTTAATTTTTGACAGACAGAATATGGCAGAGAATATTACCTCTGCCATCCCAACAGTACATGATTTTACAAATGTAGGGATGACTGTCAGCCCAGCAGTCACCTCTGTACCTTGAAAGGAACTGGTGTGGCACCAGTTCCCTTCAAGGTACGAAAAATGTGGTGGATGCCGCTGTTGGTTTTGATGGCTTTTCACAGCTAAGCTCTTATTGTTTTTTCAGAAGCAAACTCCCAAAGAGTGTGTGTTTCTGAAACACAAAGCAACTAATGACTTCCATACCCTGGGAGTTTTCTCCTAGTGTGTGAGGGTCATTATTTCGTTTTTTTCTGTCCTTTACTCCAGACATTACCTGGAGCTGGGGTACAGCAGAAAAATATATTACATTGTTCACTCTAAAAAATGAAGGGAGGTGTAATGCCTTGCTTCACTGGACTCTACTCCTTTGGGCTGTTGTAGGAAGCTTTTCATCGAAGAAGCCAATGGGGGCTGACGGTCCTCCTGTCTCTAAATGAGGTGGGCAGACTTAGAGGAACAGGACACTCTGTCACATTTGAGACAAAGTACTTTATCTGCCCAACTCTAAATCAGGCTCTTAATTTCCTTTTCCTTGATGACGTGCACAACGGGACCTGAGCCAATCACTTTGATGTTTTGTTCTGTTATTTATTTTGTGTCACAGCAGGTTTTTTTGTTTCAAAAACAGCTATAATATTTTGAGTATTCTCTTCATAATAAGAGCCATCTCATAGAAAAGGGATTTCTAGCTCCCCCATTTTTTTTTATATATATTGAGGTGAAGGTTTATTTCTGTCGAGAAGAGGATCTAGCAGCCATAATTTCTTCATTCAACTAGTCATTTCAAACTTGCTAGTAACTTTGCAGCCATTTCCTTGTCTTTCTTGTTTTAGATATTAATTATTGCCTCCAGCATATTTTGTGATTATGGCTTTCAGGATAAGGCTTGATTGATTGTAAGGAGACCTCTCCAGGAGCATTCTTCTTCTCTAACCATCGGTGGAGTAAGCCTTGTATACCTTGGCCTCTGTGTCTATGAGACGTACCGGTCTATTGGACCTTGGAGCTTTCATGAGGCCCTATTAATAGAGTGAAAATTTAATGTTGCTTCTTCACTACTGTGGAATTTATCATTCAAACTTCTTGGAAAGACTCTCTGAAAAACTGGGCCCATTTGTTTACTCATTTCGGTTTCTGTTCCTTGCTTTAGACAGAGCCAGTTTAAAATGCCTCTTGATTTGGTGCCTTTGATGCCTTCATTTACATAACATTCCTACAGACACCACCTTTGCCATTTCATCATCACATGTTGCAAAGATTCCCTTAAAATACTGGACCTGTCTTTCCTTGAGAATCTTCCACTCTGTGTTCACTGGTCTAAATTCATCTCCCACCATTTGTCAGCATCTTTATATTTTATTCAGTCCTGGAGTGAACCTAACCCCTTCTCATTTTCCTAGTAGGCCTATGTTTTCATTCTGATCACCTTTCTGTGACTTTTATGTTTTGGCGTAGTGACACATAGGCAAGTATTAATGAGTACGTAAAAGTGGACTCTTCACTATGCTGGCTATTGGATTCTTCGGACATATTTGTTCCTTTATAGTGTTATGTCCCTTCATTGTTAAAGACAGTAACTGCTTCCGTTGCAATGCATGAATGCATTGACTGGGAAGAACACATTTGTATCCTTTGTGCAAATTACTTTTGCCATTTTGCAGTGGTAGCTGGACTATCTTCTTAGACAAGAAAGATGGTTTGGCTTTGGCCGGAAGCAATCCTAAAAGGTGCAGTTGCATCACACTGTGACACATGGACATCACTGTTTTACAAAAGAAGTGACGGCACCCTGACAGGGTGCCCTGTGGGAGGGAGAAAGACCAGCTGCACCCTCACCCCATGTACCGTGAGGATATAGGAAGTGGTGCAGCACCATCAGCTCTTGGACAAAGGAGGTTTGGCAGAGGTTCAGCAGCAATTATTCTATTAGATCTGAGCGTGGTCTTCAACATGGTTGATCATGGCACACTTATCCATAGCATATCTAAAGTAGGTGTTGTTGGCAGTGCCTTGAACTGTCTTTCTTCTTTTTTGAAGGACAGTAGATCATTCCTAGTACTCTCATAGTCTTCCTCTATGTTGCGGGGTGCCTCAGGAGTCCACCCTGAGCCTCACTCTTTTGAATCTTTACATTTACCCTGTGGCTGAAACTGTCCGCTCTTTTGGGTTGTCATTAGTTTCCTATGTTGACGACACCCAGTTGGTAATTTCTATTTCCCCCAATGCCAGCTCCACTTACCTCAGTCCGGCCCACTGTCATCAGGAAGTGGCCAGACGGATGGCTAACTACAAAATGAAGCTCAACGAAGACAAGACTGAGGTCATGCCACTGGGCAACAATTTTAATTTAAAAAATCCCCTCTTCCATGCCCGATTGTTTGGATAGACTTCCTAGTCCCAAAATGGTGATAAAAACCCTTGGAATGTGCTTAAACTCTAGTCTCACTATGAAGCACCAAGCTAAAAAACTTGCAGCCAATTGCGTCAGTGTTCTGAGATTGCTAAGAAAGGTTTTAAATCTTCTTCCTTTCATAGCCAGGAGACTAATTGTCCAGGTTCTCATCATCTCTCACCTTGACTACAGCAACGTTCTACATATGGGCTTCATCATCTCTCGCCTTGATTACAGCAACGTCCTATATCTGGGCACAAAGAGTCTTCAGAACCCTGCTGCCCAGCTCCTAATGAATCTCCCTCAACATCAATCTATAAAAAAGGCTCTGATGGATCTCCACTGGCTCCCAGTTGAGCAGTGGGTCCAATTTAAAGCCTTATGCATTCTGCATAGATCTCTTTACAAGAGAGGCCCCGCTCTTTTAAGTTTGCTAGCCACTCCTTATATTCCTGGAAGGCCATTGAGATTCTCCTCAGGCCATCTACTACAGGTTCCTAAGTTCAGTAGATCTCATTGGGGTGGACATTCTTTTTCCCATCTGGCCCCCAAACCTTGGAATTCTCTCCCCCCTGACCTGCGGCAGTTGTCCTGCGAGCTCTGTTTCCGTAAGTCCCTGAAAACATGGTTCTATAGTAACTAGTTTCTGCTGATGAACAGGTTCAGATGATGACAGTTCTAGGTCTGGGAAACCTTCTGGTAGCCATGGGCTTTCCAAGACCTATAGAATAGAATAGAATAGATTAGAATAGAATAGAATAGAATAGAACTAGGCACTGAATGCGAAAGCCTTCTACATCCTAATTCTCTCCTCCACCATCCTTGCATTAGTTTGTTTCTTGGTGTTCTCTTTCCAGCAGTAACAATGTGAAGGGAGTTTGTGGGTGAACTTCCTTGTCCTTCCACAGATCTTGTAGTGCCCTTCTGTAATTTCTTCACATGAGAGGAGGGTAACCCTATGATGTAAGGGCACCTCACAAACTCCAATGACTGTCTGCATTTGCTTCAGGGTAGTTAAGTTTCACATGTCACAAGATTCTGAAATGAATGGGTAAGAGTTAGCCCCGGAATCCATACAAGTACCCAAAGCTTACCAATTTCTGGTACCTATGCACACCACACACCAAAAGTCATCCAGAAATCACACTTGACTCACCACATATGATACTCAAAGATGCTCACTGAACACACTAAGACCTCAGAACACAAAAGCACACGAAGTACCACGTACACACAGTCATCAAACCCTATTTGCTTCAGTTAATACAGACACACTGTTGGGAGCTCGACAGTGCTTACTGGGTGAGGGACAGCTGTCGTGCTCGGGGTGTTGCGGGGTGCTGGGTCCAGTCAGGGGGTGGCATTCAGACATGGCATGTGTCTGCTTGCTCCTGCAGGCTTCCACAGCCTCTTGAATTGGCAAACATCATTTTGGAAGATCTTAATACCTTCCAATACAGGATGGCCGCCTGACATTAATGTTTACCCTTGTCTGCCCAACCCATCATGGCAGCAAAAGCTTCCTGTGGCTGTTTTTCCCCTTCCAGAGCTATTAGGGCTTTAAAAGGGGAGGACGAAAACAGGATTATTGCATCACAATTGTTTTTCTTGATTAATGAACGCTCCTGGTTTAGTTTAGCCTGTTCTATACCAGCTAGTTATTTTTTCTGTACGTCTATCCAGGTGTTTTCTGGTCCTTTCTTCTGAGTCCTCTTCTTGATGTAACTTTTTGAGAGGTTTTGATGTCATTCACTTTTTCTCCACCAGACGTGGTTTCTTTCCAAAGACATTCACTGACAGGAGTTCTTCTCTGTTGGCAGGGTGATGATGGGAAGGGATCACCTTTTTTTGGAGTCAAGGTCTCTCGGATCCAGACACACCTGACACAACTGATTATTGACAGACTGCGATGCCAACAAAAATCAGTTTCATCCAGAGTTATGGCTCCCTCACAAGATCTTCGAGTGATAATACAACAACTAAATATCCAGTTGGATGCCTTGCATATTGAGACTACTGCCTGAGACAGTCCCTGATGTCCCATGCCGCCTCTGTCTTACCAATAGTACCACATGCAACGAAACGTTTTGATGGAAGTTCAGAAAGAGTCAAGACATTTTGGATACAATGACTGTTCACGTCACCTTCTGCCCTGCTCAGACACTCTCTTCTGGGCCAAGCCTTTGGTCTCTGCCGTTGATCCTGTTCTGGATAATTATTCACTTATCCTGGAGAAATTTCAACCCAATTAGGAATATTCGTCAGCAGACGTTTTGTGTCATATCTAGCAAAGTTTCCAAGAAGCAATGGCCTAAATAATTTGCTTTAGGTAATTGGCAGCAGAGACACAATGGGTCGAGCGAACTCTTCTTACTTTGTTCCATTGTTGGTTACGAGAAGAAATTAAGGATGAACTGGTTGATGTCCTTTGGCATACCAACTTAAGTGAAGCTGCCTTGCATATCAAGTTTTGTTTAAAGGAATGGGAAAAGTAGAAGTGTAGTAAACAATACAATCTTTCTAACACCCTGTCCTTTTCTGTACCCAGAACCGACGAAACTAAGAGTCCTGAAACAAATACAAAGCTGATGGAGATTGGTTCCATTTGAGCCCCATTACCAGAGAATGAGAAATGAAGATGTCATCTTAAAGGATTGTGTTTATACTTTGGAGAAAAGAGCCATTTGATCAAGGAATGCTGTGTTCGTCCGTTGAGGCTGTCAGGAATCACCAGCATCCAAATCTAGGGAGGTGAGGAGAGACTGAAAGTGAATTGTCTTCCTTAAACATCGGCGTCAAGATTTCTTCTGGAAACTGGAAATCAGTTATTGTTGCTTCCTGTTGCACTGCACCTTGGACTAGAAAGTAAGGTGTTAACTATGGCCCAATTTGACTCTGGGGCAATCAGAATTTTTTTGGATTCTGAATGGGCTCAGATCCATCAGATCCCTCGAGGGCGAAAGAAGAAAGCAGACGTGATCTATACAGTGAACCGTGCTCCTTTTGAGTCTGGTCCAGTGTCAAGAAAGACAGACTTTCAAATTGATTGCTTCCTCTAATCACTATGTTACCCCGGGTCTTCCTTGGCTATGTCTTCATAACCTGTACCTCAATTCGGCTACTCACACTATCTCTTTAACCTCCATTTTCTCTACTCAAAACTGCTTAGGGGCTCCTGAGGAACATGTGGAATACTTGGGTCGATCAAGTGTGGCAACAATGACATCTGTTCCAGAGC
Source organism: Pleurodeles waltl (assembly GCF_031143425.1). NCBI lineage: Eukaryota > Metazoa > Chordata > Amphibia > Caudata > Salamandridae > Pleurodeles > Pleurodeles waltl. The sequence goes on from NC_090448.1 coordinate 400,934,765, forward strand.
AATATCACAAATTCCTGAATGTTTGATGCTTTTCGTTTTCTAAAGAGATACCTCCTCATTGCCCCTGTGATTGTGCCATCCATTTAAAACCGGGGCCTGAAATTTCATATAATAGAATGTATTCTCTATCTGAAGAAGGTCCTCTGTCAATATTTGGACTAATTATTACAGAATAGGCGTACATCTCCTTCCACCTCTCTCACCACAGCATCCTTATTTTTTGTGCCAAAGAGAAACAATTAATTAAGGCTGTGTATTGACTTCTGATAAATAAATCAAGTCACTTTCAATGACCATTATCCTCTTCCTTTGATGACAGACATCCTGGGGGTGTTTTAAGGCTCTAAAGTATTTACTGAATTGGACCTTAAACGGGCACGTCACCTGTTACCCATAAAGGAAGGCGATGAATGTAAAACATCCTTCTGTACCCCATTAGGTGATTTTGAATATAGGGCAATGTGCTTTAAGCTTAGTAATGCCCCTTCCATGTTTCAATGATTTACAGAAAGTATTTTTTCCGATAACCCAAATTCATTCATGATCATCTACCTGGATCATATCCAAATTTTTTCTAAAAACTTGTCTCATCATTGCATTATGTTTTGTAAGTGTTACTCAGACTATGAAAAAAATCACTTGACCTGTAGCCCTGAAAAGTGAATCTTTGCAGCCCAGGAAGTTGATATTTTAGCATTCATATTAAACCCAGAAGGAATTGCGATGGATCCTAAAAAGATTACTGCTATACTGGATTGGCCATCCTCTAATAAAGTCAAAGATACTTGATGCTTTTTTGGGTTCACTAATTTTTAGAAACAATGCATTAAGAATTTTTCAACACATTCTGGTAAGATATGCCAAACATTGAAGAATGAACAACTGGTCAGAGGGTTTTCTTGGGATTCTTATGCTAAATAAGCCTTTGAGACATTGAAAAGAGTCTTTACCTGTGCCCCAGTTTTTAGTCACCTAGATCATAGCATACCCTTTCTTTGCGTAGACTGATGCACCACAAAGTGCGCTAGGGGTGTTCTTTTGCAACTACAAGAGGATGACTCTTTAGAACACCCAATATTATCTTCCAACTCTTTATCTGCTGCAGAACTGAAGTATTTTGTTATGGAACACGAATTGTTAGCAACAAAATAGTCCTGCACTGAATGAAGGCATTTATTTCTTAGAGCCAGACAACCCTTTGTGATCAGGTATGATCATCATAATTTTCAAGCGCCCAGAACCATGCAGGCCAGAAATAGTCAACAGGTCTGCTGAATATATTTATTTTCCCAGTTTGATAATTTAGTAACCTATTTTCCAGGATCTTCCGATAAAGTGGTGGATGCGCTTTTGCATCAGTTTCTGGGTGTGATAAAATCCTCTCTTCAGCTGATCCTCCTTCCTGAGTGCATTCTTTCTGTTTTAGCTTCCTTTCTAAATAAAGACTGTTCTGCACAACAATCTTTTAGTCAGGAGGACGTCAAACAATTTTGTTTACATCAGAAATAAGGTTTATTCTTTCATGGAGTGACTCTTTTTGTACCTGTTAATAACCTTCAGGAAAGTGGTCTACAAATCTGCCATGATTCCAAACCAGCTGGTCACTGGGGAACCAAGAGCATCTTCAAATTATTGTCTCAAAGTTTGTCCGGGACCGCAACTCATAGTTTCAGCAGCAGGAGCTGCATTTAGATAGCAGAAAACAAAGGAACATTCAACTGAAGTGCCCAGGACTCAGTAACTTCCTTTATAATTTATTAACTTGGAGGTTTTCTGGCAACATTAATGGATGGCATCGTGTGGAAACATTGTAGCTGCCATTTTGAATGCCTGAATATTTAACTACAGCACATCTCTAAGACAATTAAGCTTCTCAAAGTGCCAAATATTTAGAGTACCTATTATTTGTGTGACAGCTTTTTGGAGTATAATGCAGCTTCATAAGCTTAAGTCTTTAACATGCATTGAATTACTAATGGATTGACTTATCAATTACCAGATCGAGGCTCCTAGGTTTTCCTTTACAAATTGAATTTTTCTGGTCAAACATCCAAATTGAGCACCTGGTGATATCGTGGTCATCACTTTGAACGGCTATGGTTCAGGAAATATGTCTTTGAAGGAATTACTCACCACACCATGCCTAATAACCAGTGAGTGCTCGTTCTGTGTCTTGTCTTCCTCTGAGATATATTTAAGCTTTGCTGCGCAGTCATAATTCTATTGTCAGCACCACATTTAGTTTAACTTGTTCTGAACGGAGTTAACAATGTATTTGTATGTGCTGTGCAGGTAGTGCATTTTTCTCACGTATCTCTGTGGGCTATTACATTTTTTGAATAGGCAGACTTAAGAAAATTCTATCTTCTAAAAAATATCATCCTGTCAAAAATTAAAGTCTACCCACAGGAGCTCTTTTAATAGAGGGCACAGTTTCCATGTTGGAGATGGCTCACTCTGGAGAGTCTTGTGCTGTAGTCCCACAGGTTACTCCTTCAAAAGCTCATACAGCCTATATATCTTGTAAAAGACCTAAACAAGACCCTCCTTCTCCAGACAAATCTTCTACTTCTAAATCTCTACAAACTGTGTTGGAAGAAATTAGAGCCTTGAGAAGTTTATAGAAGAAACAACCACATGGATTCAATCTCTTGACGATAAATGGTCTTCTATGGAGTCTCGATTAACATTGGTGGAACAACGGATAAGCGATCTTCTTGATGAATCTACTAAAATTGCAGTTCTTGAGAAGGATATCCTCATGTTGAAAAAGCACTCAGAAGACCTGTAAAATAGAAATAGGTGCAACAATTTACAAATGTATGGTCTTCCTGAAGGCACTGAAGGAGCGGATCCGGTAACCTTTTTTACTTCTTTCCTGTTGAAACTTCTGGAGTTACCATCCTCCATGTCATTAAATATCCAGTGTGCTCATAGATTAGACCCAAGTTTATCCTCCTTAGTGGCTCCCGTTACACCTCGAGAAGTAATCATATTGTTTCTGGAATTTAAAGACCTTTTAAAAGTTCTAAATGCTGCCAAATCGGAAAAGCAACTTATCTGGTTGGGTGCGAAGATTTTTCCCTTTCAGGATGTCTCATCAGCGACAGCCAACATATGGAAGGAATTTCTTAATCTTCATCCCGTGTTACTTACTTTAGGTGGTTGCTATGGTTTATTTCATCCTTGCACCTTCAAAGTCACTTATTAAAACAAGACTACACCATTTGATGACCCTGCCAAACTCAAAAGTTTTATTCAGTCAGATTCTACGGTCTCAATGGACACTGCTGGCTTCATTTGTGCGTTACCGCCCCATTTTTTTCCTTCTATTTGTTACAAATGAGGTATGTTTGCTCAGTCATTATTTTTTGACATATACGTCCTCTTTTGTTAGGTATTCTTTTTCCTGTTCTCTTTGTTTTTCCCTTGTTCTTCTCGCTTCTCGTCATTTTTCTTTGTACTTGTATTCCATATATTTTTTTTTTATTTGTTCTTTGTGATTTGTATTTTTTTGAATGTCAGAGTAGACCATTTAATTCTACATGTATTTATAGTTTATACAATTCCAAATAATTTCATGGAATGTGAAAGGGTTTGCTAATCCAATAAACATGTCTAGAACTTTGTCTCATTCACCCTTTTACAATCCTGACTTGGTTCTTCTTCAACAGACTCATCTTTCAGAATCAGAAGCACTAGAACTCAAACACAGATGGGTTAGTTCCGTTTTTGTTTCTCCTTCCTTCAATAAGAAGAATGGTGTCATTATTTTATGACATAAAAAATTGCAATGTTCTGTTATAACTCAGGAAATTGATTCAGAGGGTTGTTGGAGTGTTGTTAAATTACTCATTTATGGTGTTTCTTTCACAGCTTTTAATGTTTATGGACTTACCCAACCTGATTCTTTGTTTTGGCCCACTATATCCAGGAAAATGTCTTCAATATGCTGATGATTTGTTTTATTTTGGGTGAGGATTGTAATCAAATTATAGATCAGTTTTTAGATCGTCAATCTCAAGTTAGATTTGTCCCTCATAAACCGCATAAACATTTTAACTCTACTATATCTCAATGTAACTTAATAGATACATGGCGATTATCTAATCCTACCATGAAGTAGTTCTCATTTTATTCTCCTGCGCATGGTACTCTCACACGTTTAGATGAGATTTATTTAGCAAATTATTATCTCAGAACCATATTAACTGAATGATTGAGCCTGTTGCTATTTCTAACCATGCCCCAGCAGTTGCAGTTATAGACCTTCTTTCAGCACACCCCAAATCCTGAAAATGGAGGTTTTATCATTCTCTTTTATCAGACCCAATTTTCACATCTTCCTATGCTACTTTCATAACTTAATTTTTTAACAATTATGAGACATCTAAATCATCTCCCCAATTAGTTTTGGACACTTTAATGCTATAGCACAAGGGTATATCATTGATTTTGTATCAAGCAAAGAAGAAACATTTTGCCTTACAACATAAATCTAAGCATTTAGACCATCAATTTTATACTTCAGCTACAGAAACTACCCTTCAAGAACTTATACAAGCAAAATTTCAATGCACAAAAAATAACCACGGATAATACATCATCAATATCACCTCGTAGCGCAGCTAGATACTATGGTGGACATAATAAAGTTGGTAAACTACTAGCAATTTATTTAATAATTCATAAACAACGTACAATCATAGATTCTGTACAATCTTCCACTGGCAAACAATTGTCAAAAAATTAAGATATTCTACAAGAGTGTACAACATTTTATCAAAACTTATTTACTCCAGAATCTCCTGCACAACCATCAATTATAAAAGATTATTTACAAAGCATTCCTCATCCAATCCAAGATAAGGTCGACTTTGCATCCCTTGCATGTGATATATCCTTAACAGAAGTTCTCAACTCTTGCAATTCACTTAAAAATGTAAATCCCCAAGACCTGATGGCTTCACTGTTGAATTCCATCTACATTTTTCTAATTTGCTGCTCTCTAAGCTCCTCTAAATTTTCAATTCTTTCATTCTTCTGGCTCAGCGAGTGACATGTTTCAAGAGGCTTCTATATGCTATACACATAAAAATGGCCGAGATCCTACACAGTGTAAGAATTATAGACCTATTGCCCTTGCAACTGTGGATTATAACATTTTTGCTAAATTAATTGCTTTGAGATTAGAGACTATTTTACCCAAATTTATTGGTAAGGAACAGTCTGGTTTTCTCAAGGGTCGATTAGCCCTAGATAACTCTAGATTATTATTTGTTGTTCTAAACAAAGCCTCCTCTCTTTCTCACTCCATGGCTTCTGTCGCTATTGATGCTGAAAAGGCTTTTGATAGAATTGACTGATCCTTTTTACGTAAATCTCTTGCCTGGCATGGATTTGGACCTACCATTATTACATTCATATCTCGTCTTTATAAAAATCCATGACCTCTGTCATAGTTAATGGTAAATGTTTGCATTATTTCCCTTTGCAAAGAGGTGTTCTGCAAGGTTGCCCCTCATCTCCCCTATTATTTATATTAGCCCTTGAAACTTTTGTTTCTAAAATCTGTAATAGTAATCTCATAACTGGTTTTCATCTGAAATTTTCAATTTACGCAGATGATATTCTCCTTTCCTTTCAATTCCAGATGACACAATCCCTGCTCTTCTCCATGAATTATATCAATTTTCGTTAGTTTCAGGTTATAAAATTATTTCAGACAAAACAGAGATATTATCCATTAGTAAATTTAGTTTCAAACATTCTTTTCAATCTATTGGGTTCTATTGGAATACTTTGAAGATTAAACATTTAGGCATTTGCTTTACTAATTCTGTTAAAGAATTGGTTTACAAAAATAGGAGAGAGAGCATTAACAAAATTGAGAAACTGTTATCTTCCTGGAACCCCCTATTTCTTTCCTGGTGGGGACGTCTACATTCTATAAAATTAGGATTACCCCAGTTTTGTTATATATTTTCTCCATGATCCCAGTTTACATACCTCGCTCATTTTTTAGAAAAGTGGATTCACTTCTCTCTAAATTTCTTTGGCATGCTAAAAAATCTAGAATTTCACTTTCTCATCTTTGGAAATCCAAAATAGAAGGTGGATCTAATTTTTCAGATTTTTGGTCCTATCATACAGCTTTCTCTCTTACACAAGTGTCTAAATGGCTTCTCGGTATCCATCCACTTTCACTCCTTTGTGGCTTGATATTGAGCACTCTCTTCTTAAGCCATTTTCTCCTAAAGTAGTTTTTTCTTACTCTTCCGAAAGCATTATCCTCTCTTCACCTTTGTTCAAATACACCTCTTCCCTTTTGAAATCTCATTGTCAACCTCATAATGTAATCATGATTTCTTTATCTTTTTCTTTTTGGTATAATCATCGTATTACTATAAAAAAAAGACCCACTTACTGGAAATCTTGGAAACAAAAGGGTATAATGTGGGTGCAGGACTTATTTGAAGGGTTTAATCCTCGATCTTTTCCTCAATTCCAGAAAACATTTAATCGTCCACATTAGTTTTTAAGTAAGTTTACCTTACTTTTGGATACCATATTGGAAGTTTTTCACTCCTTACCTTTAATCTCTGAAGATCATCCACCGGCATCCTCTTTGTTCAGAATACTACTCCCTAAACCTAAAACTTCTCTTATTTATAAAACCTTTTTTACTCCTAATTTATCTCGTCCTAAAACCAAGATAGATCTCAGCTGGGAGGCAGATTTAAGATATGCCTGGCCAATAGATTTTTGGAATAAAATGTGGTCCAGATATATAAAATTTCCAGAACTGCTTCTACAATCCAGTCCATATTCCTTTTATACCACAGATTATATCATACCCCTTCATCTATCACAAAGATTTCTCGCACTAATGATGATGCCTGCCGGTCATGTCCTCATCCACAAGGATACCTCATGCATCTTCTTTTCCTATCCCTGCTCACTGCATTATTTTGGGTTAAAATGTGGTCGCAGCTTTCCCATACTTTTCAATTAAACTGTACCATGACTCCCTCACTACTCTTTCTCAGAAGTCTAAATGAGTTTGTTTCCTTTTCTGTATATGAAAACAGATTGTTTAAATTTATGTTGGCTTTAGCTTTTCAACAGATTACAATTAATTGGAAATGTTCCTCTAATATTTCATTTAATACTTGGTGGTACAATGTTTGTCACTATCATAGGTTAGATACTGCATATGCTTCTTGTTTATCATCTATAAATAGAGATTTATATTGGTTACCATTAACAAAATTCTTAGATTAAATAGTTATACAGAACACTAACAATACGTCTTTAGAGAATTTTAAACCACTGTCAAATGTTTCATTCTCTACTTAATCATTTCTTTAAATGTTTATTTTTAATTTGAATTTTATCTCATTACCAATATTCTTAAATGTCTCTTTTACTACCAGTCTGTACTGACTATTTTATGCTTTCCACCCCTTCTTTTCCTTCCTGTTTTCCCCCATCGTCGCCCATAATTCCAATGTGCCTCTACTCTGTCTTAACATGTTACTGAAATGCTTACTTTTGGCAACACCATTCATGATGCGCAGCAGAGTCACTGCTGAGATAATGTCTACTGTGCGACCACATCTAATAAGCTAAAAAATGACCTTCTACTTCACACATAAATAGGAGAAAAATCATTCTATTTATATAAAAACTAAAAAGCGTCACTGAACCAACCTATACCTGGATGATGAGCTCTAATCAGGGCAAAACCAGTCCTAGGTTGCTTGTGTTCTGGTTCATGGAGAACCTGGCCTGGCAGTTCTGGTTGGCTGCTACCATTTGAGCAGGGTCAAAACCGATTTGCATATGGCTGGATCCAAACTGAGTTTGCATAGTGTGCAAAATAATGATGGACTGGGATGTCGAAACAAGTAATTCCCAATGGCTGAAACGAAATCAAGCATTTAACACATCACTTTTTGTGTATTTCAGTGTGTCACCCTAAGTGGGACGGGTATGCCTGTAAGTGGGTCCCTTGCACACTGTCACTAGACCCAAGCTATATCTGGCTGATGAGCCCTATTTAAGGTGAAACCTGTCCTATGTTGCTTGTGTTCTGGTTCAGGTAGGACCTGGCCTGGCAGTTTGGCCTGGGCTGTTATAACTGGAACAGGGTCAAGACTTATTTGCAAATGTCTGGGTCCAAAGCGAGATGGCATTGTGTGCAAAATAATAATGGATTAGCATGCGGGCCACTAGTAATTACCAGTGGCTGAGATTAGTTCAAGAATTCGATACATCACTTTTTGTGTACTTCAGTACATTGTCGTAAGTGGGACGAGTATGCCCAGATGTGGGTTCCATTGCAGCAGAGTAAAGATGAGATGAAGTCCAGAGAGAATGTAGGTTGAATTCTTCTTTATTACCAGTTTATAATGGAGCCCACCAGCGCACATCCACCAACACAAAAATCCGATCTTCAACTGACCTCCAGTTGAAGATCAGATTCAAGAATTGGAATAAATATCACTCTTGTGCTGCAGGAAAGTCACATTGTGATGCTCCCCACAAACTCACACAAGTGATACTCCCTACAACATCTCTCCTCCTTAATAAACAAACCATTTTAATTTTTACAAAAATCAAAACTACATATATTATTCCAATACTACAATACCAAGAAATACAAATGCAACATATATAAAGAATTACTACCAATGTCTTTAAGACATTGCGGACAAGCCCTGGGCAAGAACAAAATAGTTAACAATCAGAATCTTTAAGATATCCTATTTTTTGTTGTTGCATTCTCTACCATGTTTAGTAACTACAGGTAATAAGTTAGCATTCCGCCCCACACAATAATTTTCTACAAAATCAGGGACTACCTCTTCAGAATCATGGACTACATTTTTTTCACTCCTCTCACTGGGTAATTCTGCAATCACATGCTCAGCAGAATCTATTCCTTTATCATGACCACTCCCATTGTCAGTAGACGTTTGCCTCCACACTAAATCGCTGTGCACATGCAAGTTTTTTTCCAGAAATAAATGTTGAAACCCACATAAGATTATCAAATTTCCTCAGACCACCCATGTCTGTCACTCAGTTTTACAGCTGTGCATGAGACTTGAACAACTCTGAATGTACCAGGGAAATTAAAATCAGTTTTGCCTCTCAGGTTTTTTAACATTACCCAAATATGTATTGCTACACTCCAGTTGCTTACTTTGTAAGGTGTATCATCCTGACACATCTTCTCTTGGGCACACTTCACTTTATTTCTCAGTGTTTCCTCATCAGACACACAATCCTCACTAATGACCATTTTTTTCCCTTTCTTCCAACCATCCTGGCACCAAATCAGGATGCACATCCCTGCATCTTAACAGGACAAAAGTTGATATTCCCCTTACAGAATGTGGAGTATTACGATAAGCCCATATTTTTCTCCTAAAAAATTCCACAACATGTTGACCACATGTCAGTTTGAACTTTAAGTGCTCCATTGTCCCTTTCTACAGCACCATTAGCTTGTGCACTATACAGAGCAACAGTATAGTGCTTCACTGCTTTATGTCTTAAAAAACTATCCATTTTATCAGAGATCAGTTATCCATAACTGATTCAACAGGTAAACCTTCAATAACAAAAACTTTGGAGAAAACAATCCATAGCCGTGCGAGTGCTCATTTCCTCAACAAACTCATAATATATCCATTCGGAGTAGTAATCCACAACAATAATGTATCACAGTTCCTGGCTTACCTCAGTTATGAGTCCAACAAAATCCAAAGCAAGCTTTTCCCATGCTTTTTGGGGGATCAGCACTGGTAACAAAGAGGTGTCTCCCAACTTCTAGTGTTCATTGGACAAAATGCACTCCTTACATGTCTCCATCGTAACATATACATCTTTATCCATGGCTGGCCACCAAAATGTTTGTCTAAGTATTTTTTTGTTGATGACTAAACTAATTGACCCGCATGTGTTAGCAACACAATTTTGGATCTCTAACTCACAGGCGGAACAAATGTATCTGATCTTAACAGTACGCCACCTTCCATAGATAATTGTTCTGCGACATGAGCAAAATCTAAAAATCCAAAAATCCAAAAGCTCCCCTTCCAGTGGTTTGGTTTGTGGCCAACTGTTCTGTATATAATCTAGCACCCTAGTCATTGTCCTATCTTGATCACTGGCTAAAAAAACATTTATTTTCATAATGATGCCCTTACAATGTTTGACCACATCAATTACAGCTACCACACACGTATCCTCAAACACATCACATTCTTCTGTTCTTCTCTTCACCGGTAACTGACAAACATTAAGCCTTACAGTTTGCACTGCCTGAAATATACTGCACCTCGAAATTATGCTCCTGTAGTTTTGCCAAAATTCTTTAGAGACATGAAGAAGCTGAAGCTATCCCCTTACTCCACAACAAATAGGCCAAAGGCTTATGATCTGTATGGAGCACGAACTGTGTTCCCCAAAAATATGTTTTAAATTTGTCACTTGCCCATGCACAGGCTAATGCCTCTCTTTCAATGGTGTTAAACCTTCTTTCAGCATCCTTCAGTGTTCTGGATGCAAATACAATCGTAAGTTCCACCCCATTAACCTTTTGACATAGTACAGCACCCAACCACACCACACTGCTTGAGACTGTGATAATACACTTCAAACCACTAATAAATGTTTTTAGTGCTGGAACCTTCAACAGAATCTCTTTTGTTACAAGGAAGACTTGCTCTTCCTTGTCACGTCATACAAATTTCGAATTTTTCCTTAGCATTTTTTTAGTGGCTTCATGATGGTGGCATATCCTTCAACAAATCAGAAAATATAGTCACTAAGACCAATGAATGAACTCGTCTTTATCATTAGGATTAGGAGCATCCTTATGCGCTTCTAAAAGATCAGTTTTAGGCTCAATGCCCCTAGTAGAAATCTTGTGTCCCTAGTTAGTTAACCATATCATTCGAAAACTTAAAATTGTCCAGTGAGACGGTCATACCTAGTTCCTTGAGAATGGAAAATACTATATCAAGTATCACGTTGTGATCTTTTACCATTTTGAGCAAGTCAGCCTTAAAGGCTACAACTCCCTTTACATCATTAAATAAACAATACATTTGTTTTTGAAAAACATTGTCTGCTGAAGCCAGTCCGAATGGTAATCTCAAATATTTGAACGCTCCGAACTGAGTTATGAATGTAGTAAGTAATTGATACTTTTTTCTAATGGCAATTGATGATATGCAGCCCTTAGTTCAAACTTACTGAAAAAAGTAGCATCTCCAATAGTGGTCAACAATTCCTGGATCTTAGATAAAGGTAGACAAACAACTAATATATTCTTATTTAATTGCCTTAAATCTGCACATGTCCCCACCTTTCTTTTTTGCAATGGCAATTGCACTCACCCACTCTGGAACATTTGCTGATTCAATGATCATATAATTACATATATTTTTAAGATGTTTTTAAGCCCACCTCTCATGCTTAATGGCACATCCCTAACTTTATGAGCCACAGGAACCGCAGCATCTTTCAAAATAATCTCATGCTCAAAATCTTTTACAGTGATTATTTTGTTACACAAAACTTTAAGATACTTATTCCGAATGGTATCCAATTCATGAGATTCACTCTCTGTCAACAACACAGGTGTACCCTTCCCAGGGTTCAAAGTATTTCCCAATTTTCCTTGATCCACCCAGCCCATAACGTCATGACTGTTAACCGCCACATATACCTTTGTAGATACCCTTCTTTCCGAAAAGCTCAATTAATCTTCAAAATACCCAAGAGTTTCAATTTCCAAATCACCATAAGCTACAGCTCTGATGTCCAGTTTTTCCGGTTTGACATCAGACCATAACTTCTCAAAGTGACCTCTGAAAGCATGGTAACTGGTTATCCCAAATCCGCCATAATTTGCAAACTCACATCCACAATCTGCACATCATAAAAAGGACCCCTCTTACTTGTTATCAAAACCCTCTCATTCGTGACATCTACACTTAACACTACATTTGTAAGTTTTTCGCCAATAACTTGTTTCTCGCAATCCAGTAAGCTGTTGAGCTTTACCGATGGGCAATAACTGGATTTGCAAATGTGCATAAAATACCTAATTTTCTTGTACTCATTGCACTTTGTGCTGGACAATTAATCAAATTGCTTGTATGTGTGGAGGAACCACACCTGTAACATACAATATTGCAAGTACATGAACTTTTTTTTCTCTACATTACTGACTCTTCTTTACAGCAAACACACTAACACCATCCTTATCGCCTACTAGAACTTTAACTGACTCAGCAGACTATTCAATACCTTTTGCAATCTTAACAGTTTCTTCTAATGCTGGATTAGTACAATATAATAAATGCTCTTATACTTTTTTAGCTGCACAATTCAAAACTATCTGATCTCACACAGACTGATCTACATTGTTGTCAAAACAACATGAACTTGCCAACACTCTTAAAGGAGCCACATATTGATCTATTGACTCTGCTAGTTACTGTTTTCTTGAGTGAAAACTGAATTGTTCCAGCACAATACTAGGTTCCTCAGTAAAGTGAAGTGACAAACGCTTCTGCGCCTCCATGTATACATTCCAATCATCTGCATCAGCCTCACTACCAGTTGTGGGATGAACACAGGTAGATGGTCAAATATTGTCCAACCTTCTACCCATAAGCAAATAATAATGCTGCTTTTTAACAGGTGTAAAGTTGGTAGCATCATTGGCCACAATATAGTTTTCAAATACGCGAAAACTATGATTGGGGTGGCAAGAAAACAAGGAGGTTGTTGGATTGCCCCACCAGAAGCCATTTAAAAGCGTAAAGTTTAAAATGAGTGGTACCCTAACAGCGTACATCCACAAACACCAAAAATGTGATCTTCAACTGACCTCCATTTGGAAACTGGATTCCAGAATTGGAATAAACATCACCCCTGCACTGCAGGTAAGTCATGCGAGTGATCCTCCCTACAAAGTCAAGCAAGTGATGCTCCCTACAAGACCTGTGCACTGTGTCACTGGAACAAAGCTATACCTGACTGATGAGCCCTAACCTGGGTGAAATCGGTCCTAGGTTGCTTGTGCTCTGCTTCAGGAAGGAACTGGTGTGGCAGTTTGGAATGGACTGTTCCCATAAGAGGAAGGTCAGGACTAATCTGCACATGGCTGGGTTCAAACTGAGGTGATATGGTGTGCAAAATAATGGTGGGCTGGAATGCAGCCCAAGTAATTACCAGTTGTTAAGATTAATTTGAGCCATCTATACATCACTTTTTGTATACTTCACTTTTAGAAAGTTGCCATTTTCTTATTCCAATCAACTGTGCCTTCTGCCAGTGTTGTGGGTTGCATGACTGTGTATGGCTCTGTTTTTGGTGTTCCAGATAGTGTTCCAGATAGTGAGATAAAGGGGGCTTGCTGAGAGCACACACAAAGAAACCTGTCACCAGGCCTTCCAAACCTTTTGTCACCCCCAAACAGTTTGGATCATTGACCAGAGGAGGGGAAGGAACTTTCCAGAACCAGTGTTGGGAGTAGGACAGGGAGTCTCCTCACACAAAGGCTAGCATCAGATATAAATATTGAAATTCCGTAGCATTTAATCAGAACACTCCTGGATGTGTGGAATAGTCAGAAGAAGCACTGTCTGCTGCTTGAGGGACTGCTTTGCTGTTTGCAGAAGGAAGTCTAGACATGCATGGCTTGATCCCTGCCTAACCAGAGTGGCTTCAAGGATCACGTTTGTGAGCTACAAGTGCACAACAAGCTTCAGAGACCTCCCTGCAACTAACCAGCTGCAACAGGATCTGCCTCACACCTGATGTTGGTGTCTGCTGGAGTGAGTCCTGCTCCTCAAGCGGTGCCCCCCAGGCGTGGGACCCTTGGCTGGCATCAGTGTAAGCTCCTCCAAGAAAGAAAAGGTGAAAGGTTTTAAGTTTGTGCTTCTTGTGACTGCCAATGGACCTGTTCGTATCAAAGCCCTGCTTACCAACATGATCACCAACGAGAAGCTCTGGTGAGACCTGCTCTTCGCACCAGCAGCAAAGCCTACACTTAGCACTGCAACAAAGACAGCACATGACGACGGTCAATGCGAAGCTCCAGCAATGACTGGATCTTTGGTCTATAGCAATGACTGTCTGCAACACTCGACCTGCTCTTCAGAATGATAGCCTCCTCATTGAGGTCTCCTCCAACACAAATTGAACTCTTTGCACTGGACTTGAGAATGTAACTTTTCTGTGGGATTAACCTGCTCTCTGAATCCAACCTGTGCTGCATCGCCGTCAGCCTGAACCTGTGACTTTCCATTGGTCTAGCATGGCCAGATGACTGCGAGTGGGACTTCGTGCTTTTAGGCTGATATTTTCACGTGAAACTTTAAAATGAATACCTTCAGTTCTACAGATTTTATCACTATGGTATAATTTTATTTTTTTAAATGTACTCTACTGTTCTAAATTGTTTTCACGTTATTACTGTTTGCGTGATTCATAAATACTTTACAAATTCCTTCTAAGTTAACCCTGACTGCTTTTGTGCCTAGCTACCAGAGGTTAATGTTGTGACTTTTTGTGGTTCATCCTGGCAAGGATTGCAGTTGTTGCCTGAATGGGGCTTTCATCATGAATCTTCACACAGCTTTCCACAAAACAAAAACTCATTCACTCAGGCCCCTCCTGAAAGGTTTCGGGGTGATCTGCGAAGGCCATAACATGGGGGGTTGTATATATATGTATATATATATACAACAATATATTCAATTATGTCATTTCAGATGTTGTATTCATGTTATCAATGATGCCCTAGATCATGCCACGAGTGAAGTAATATGTGGGGCAATTAACATAGGGAACGAGTTATAGTTACTTGAGGTAAGTCTAACTGGTGAATTTTAGTGTTTTTGTTAGTTTAAAACAGTACGCTTTAACTGACATTTCACCTACCTAGAAAGTCCTTTTAAACTTTGTTTTTTTTCAGTGAATTTTTATTTTGTTAATATAAAGTAAGATATTATTACCTAACTATAACATTACTTTAACCTTTGTTTTTTTTCCCAATTAATTTCTAGTTTTTTTTTTTAACGTAAAGCAATGTTTTCTTACCATATTTAATGCCAACCCTACGCCGGGCACAGCCAAAGGCCGAGCATGGCGTGTGGTTGGCCCAAGGGCCTGGCCTGTGGCTAGGCCATGTGTCCAACCCCAACCCCTTGCAGGCAGCCCACCCATGTCACTCATGGCCTTCAGCCCTGCGTAGCTTCGAGTTGGCCACAGGGTCTGGCCTGCTTCTAAACCCTCCCAGACAAGCAACCCAATGCTGCGCACAGCCACAGGGTTGGCCAAGCCCTGCTTCCAACCTCTCGCAGGCAGTCATTCCAATGTCACACATGCCATTGGCCAAGCATGGCGGGAGTGGCTGCAGGCTCTCCTTACAAACCCTTGCAGGCAAGCAACCTCTTGATGCTGTGATGTGTGTCCATTACAGGGTTGTTTCATGGTGGTGTTGTTTGTGTTCCATGCCACTTCGATACATATGTGTGATATATGTGTGAACAGTCCTGGGCCAGTGGAGTGACAATGTTGTGTAGCTTTCACTGTCCTTAATCTGTGTGGATGTGTGTATTTGTATTGTGTTGAGGTGCATTGTGTGTGTGTTGTCCAAAGGGGGCATATACTGACTGCGTGCATGTCCATGTTGGTGGATGTTTGTGGGTGTTTGTGGATTGAGACAACACGCTGTTGCTACACAGGTAGGTGTGTGTGTACTTACAGTTGTTGGCATCCACTGCGGCATGGATTTTGTTGTCTTTCGATGAGCAGCAGCATGACATTTGTGAAGGGCTCCGTGTGGGCATCGGACATGTACGTCTGCCTGCAGGTGAGTGTCTCCGTTTATACTGTCCGTTTCCGCCTTCTGATACGTGGTGGTTGGACCGTCACGGTCACAATGGAGGTGTGCAACCTAGTAATGAGTCCAGCGGCAACACAGGCTCCACAGGCCAGTTTTTGCTTCCTCATGGCCGTGGCGGTCTGTCGTAACTGGCGGTGCTGGTGGGCCGCTGGTGATCTTCTGATACTGCAACTGCCATACTCATAATATGACGGTCCGACTGCCAGATCGACGGCGTTGGGAGCGCCGCCATGGTGGTCCACGGACCACCCAACTTGCAATCAGGCCCTTGGTCTTGGGTGTAATGTAATATGTACTGACTCTAAGTTTATATGGGTAGTTATGGATACAATGGTATTTCCATAGGAAATGGCCTTATGGTTTGCTGATAACTTTGGCAATGTTTGATGAATCGCTAAAAAACATTCCAAAAAAGTGCTCTTTGTTGCACAGCTTTTTCATGAAAAGTTTCAGGGTGATCTGTCAAGTGGGGGTCGAGAAAAAAGACTGGGGTTCCCAAATCACAAAGTCCCCATGCTATTTCCATAGGGATTTTTGGAGCCAAAAGGCTGATCGGAATTACATCAAATTTGACAGGAAGCTGGATCTTGGTCATAATGTGTGTGCTTTATGATTTGGCATTAATCTGTTCATTAGTTTTTGAGAACTTAAGGTTGAAAAATATTTGTATTTTTGGATGGTTGTGTTTGCTGGACTCTCGCAATAGAGCGTTCTGATTGGCCTAGGAGCTTTTTACTTCCTTGGGACACCTCACTCTCCAAGGAATGAGGGTACCACAGGAGCGAGCACTCTAGTAGGCTAGCTGCAACATGAAAGCGAATGGTGCAGCAGCCATAAAGGATTCAGGGACTTCGTGCCCTGTCCAGAAAAGTGTTTAAAAAAACAATATAAGGGGTAGGGAAGGGATACCTTGTCCCACTAACCTTATGAAGGGGTTCCAGAGGGAACTCCCTACCCAGGGCATAAAAAAGTGTCATCCACCATTCATTTTGCAATTAATAATAGCCTCAAGGTAGGCTAGCGCCTGGGGGTAAAAATACCCTCCCTGAGCTGATTTTAGTCCCAGGGACTCAATCCCCGGGGGCCTGCCAAATTTTGAAAATGGGAAGTGGGAATGTGGCACCCCTCCCTGAGCATTATGAGGCCCTTGGGCCCCCATCCCCCAGGGTGTTCTATTCAACAGCGGAGACGGGGGTACACAGCCCCTCTCCCTGAGCCTCATAAGGTCCTTTGGACCCCACCCTTGGGGACCAACACATATATTTATAAGGAGGAGGCATGCTGTCCCCTCCTGAGCCTCATCCCGAACCCCATCCCTGTGGTCAAAACATACATATAAAAGAGAGGGTGGTGCATGGCACCCCTGCTTGAGTCATGAAAGGCGCAGGGGATCCTAAACCCTGAGGCCCACTCCTCTATAGTGTCCCAGGGTGCACATCCCGGGACACAGATTCCCTGCCATTACGAGCGTAGCCAGAGAAAACTTGCCTGCTCCCACCTGGCGGGAGCTCTAAAAGTGCTCCTGCCAGGTGGGAGCACACATTTCTTTCCCCTAGCTATGCTCTTGCAGGCAGGGAAACAGAGATTGCTCCCTCCTGGCGGTAACATAGAAAAAAAACTACCACCTGGCAGGAACAATGCCGGCTACCCCCGCACCCAGGATGGGAGTATGCGGAGAGCTGGCGGGGTCACAGGGCCTTGAGGCCCTGGAACTCCCCTGGTGGCCCCAAATGTTGTTTGTTCTGGGTGACCCAGGTGAGCACTGAGGCACTCACCTAGGCTCTAGGGCCAGTATTGGCTCAGGGAGGAGTGCTGCATGCCCCTCTCCCCTTATAAAAATAAATACAAACCAGGGATGGGGACACCAGAGCCTGTAAAGACTTGGGGAGGGTGGCCACACACCACTCCCCCCTATTTTTTTAAAAATAAAAAAATAATTGTTGGCTCATGCCATCATCCTAGGATGGGTGTTGGCAGGGTAGCTGGTGGGGCGATGAAGGCCTTGGGGCTACCTTGTAGCCCCCACTAAAAAATAAGCAGCTAGGTGTTCTAGGTGGGCACAGGGACACCCAAAATATAAGAAAAAAATGAATAATAAATGAGAAGCAGGAGTTCAAAGGCCTCTTGTGGCTGTGTTTCTTATTGCATTTTGTGGGCTGAAAAATGTTAAAAGAAATCTCTGACTTTGAGGGCAGGCAGATGTAGGAGCCCCTATAGCGTCCTTGCACCACTTAACATCATTTTTTTACGCTAATGTGGCCCAAAAAGGCCAAATTTGCTACACCAATTTACAAAGTGGCCGCTTTGTAACCCTTTACGATACATTATGCCTGCACCAGTTTTATAATATTCACTTTTATTAAACATTGCATTGTGTGAATTATTGAAATATACATTTGATCAAAAATTTTGGTGATTTTTGGAGAAAAAAAATATCTGCTATATATATTTTGATATGCTCATCTCTTGATAAAGCCAATAGGCCCACTTTTTATATTTTAGCACTGTGACTCTGACATAGACAGTAAATGTGCAAGAGTTCAGCCAAGAACTGCGAGACCAACCGCATGCTGCGCATGCAAGAAGGTGATATGTTTGACCTTTGCTTTGCGCCATTTAATGCAAAGATCATGTTAGGTTGTAGTTTATCCTGTGTAAAAAAGAATCCATCTCACCTATGAAATGAGGGGCAGAGATCTGAATATGGGCCAGGACTGTAGTCCTCTGAGACATTTAACATAAACTAACATAGGAAACATCCCAGGTAGGTATTAATGTAAATAAACTCTATCCTGGAGTACATTCATGATGTTCTCTTCAGGAGAAACTGGTTAGCAGCACCTATCAGCCTAACTGTCATGGAAATACGCTGTCACTTCACAGAGATGTTTGTTAGGGCCACACACATCCAAAATTACAATGATGACATCATGCAGTGATTTGTCTTAGGTTGTTCTTAGAACATTCTCTCCCAGGATTTGAAAGCTCAGATGTCAACAAGACCTAGAGAGAGTGGCCTTTGCATCTCCCTCTTTCAACCATTGTTTTTTTTAACCATCTTATTTCAGCTATTGGCTTGAGACATGGTCATCACATATTGGATCAGCCCATTGGAGTTTTCATCTCTGATCCAATGCTATTGGGTCTTTAAACTTCAGGAAGAACTACTTACAGTCAAAGCCCACCCCCCCCCCTGATCCTTCTGACTCTCTTGTGTGCATCTTGCCCTAATGTGCTAACGCTGCATGCATTAGCCCATTGAACCAAGGCATACTGTTGTTGCCAACGCTTGTTTTAACATAGAGACTGGCTAGTTCAGGGTTCTGCAAAGTCGGTCCTGGAGAGCCGGGTCCATGCCAGGTTCAGAAAAAAGATGTTTCAGAAATCTACATTTTTCTAAATGTGGATATGCTAAAAACCTGGCATGGACCAGGTTCTCCAGGACCGACTTTCCAGAACCCTGGTCTAGTTCATAGGCCTGTGGCAACGCAGTCCTTCTTCAACATCACTGGGTGCTGTCTGTGTCCAGCGTATGCCCAAGAGAGGTAGATTCATGACAGATTTTCAGGGTCACTGCGTAACGTAGCTTTCCATAAATCAGTTTAAACTGAACTTCTACACTTTTCAGTGGTTATAGCTGAAAATATGGAATGGATCCTACCTTCCTGGATCTGTATGGACACGCCTGTAAGTAGTCCTATCTCTATGTCTAAACCTTCCCCTGCGTTTTTTCGTTTGAATACCAGATCACCCTAATGGCGCAGGGTAGATTGAGCTGACCAGCAGTGGTAGCATTTATGTAGGATGCTACTGTACTGTTGTGGGTTGGCAGTGTGGTGGTGTGGGTATAAGTGTGTTGCTGGTGTTCCGGTTGTGTGGAGCTGTATGTTTGGATTGAGGGATAGATTAGTGCTGTAGAAGCACAGTATAGTTCTGTAGGATATATTATTCCAGTGGAAGTGAAGTGGTGAGCCTGACCTGTCAGCATGTTATCTTTTCTATCCACTGCCTACAGAAGCATGCCTACTATTAAACCAGACCCTCATATCTTCAGCCACTCATAGCCAGGGAGGCTCAGCCTGCCTTAACTAAGTTCTGTTACGTGGGCCATGCTAGCAGTGATTTCTCCTTGAAAATGCATGCCTGCCTACATATGTAGCATGCACACATACTAGTGCCATTAACAAGCGTCAATACAGTGTTTTGCCCACCTGTGCCCAGAGAAGTTTTCGGGCATAGGCAAAATGGACAATAGTTCAGGGGCTCCTACCTTCCAAAGTGCCCTCTGGAAAAGTTAACTTTATCTCCCTCTAGTTCACCTTTGTCAATTTCTATATCTGAATATTTCTTCGTCTCTCTGCCTACCTCTACAACTCTTTGCCTAGTGACATCTTAAGGGTTTTTGGGGTCTTCGGAAAGACATATTTCAACTGTTTTTGTGAAACCTTTTTCAGAAACTTTGTCATCATGGGTGCTACAACTAGTACATAAGTAATTAATAAAAGCCAAAGTTGTTACCAACAAGAGGACCCAAATTATGCCTTGTCCGAGGACACAAAAATCCTTAAAACGACACTGTGTGTGCAGAAAGTAAAATTGGACCGGCAATGTCCCTGCAATGCAGTCTGAAAAGTTGCTGTGTTTAGCTGCCGAAGTTAAATTAAGTATTGTATTGTGTGTGGTCGGTGTGTGGTCGGTGTAGGCTTAAGAGTAAGATCGCGGGGGTGATGGAAGGAATGCAGGCACCTACTCCGGAGATCTAGCACAGAGCCAGTGCTGTGAAGATGTGGACACACCTGAACCATGCAGGAAGTGCTGTGCAGACGGTCGGGTGGTTGGTGTTCTTCGTCCTCTGTGTTCAGATGTACTGCAGCTGAACGCTAGGGGGCGATCCAGCCTAAAGTTTGTATGTATTTCCGGCTTGAGCCTAGCTCACGCCGCAGCTTCCTTCTATTCACTCGGAGACAGTGTAAGTGCTGGGCAGATGTTGAGCATAGACGATAAGGAGCTTATTACAGGTGTTACAGGCTGCTGAAGGATGGTGACTGCTGGTGTGAATGACACATTTACCGACACGGCTGTGCACACACTGATACGAGTGCAGTCATCTGCTGATCCAGATACAAGTGCTTACACTGATAATGACGCCCACTCTCTGGCAGGCTTTAGCGCTTGTGGCGGCTGGTGTGACAGTCTGTGCTTTATTTGTCAATGAAAACTTGCCAGTGCCCCAAGTTCTCCTCTGAAACACGAGGCTGCTGCATTTAAATGTGCGAGCACCGAATACTGAGGCAGTAATCCTGAAGCCATCTCAGGCCTCTTTAATCCATTTACAGCCACTCCTGACCCTTCAGCTCCCTTTTGCAGCTTTCTGCTTTCTCCCTTTGTGACACTTACATATTTCACTTCCTCTGTATTTCCCATTTGTCTCTTTTGCTCGCAGTAAATGCGGGAGGCAGAAAAATATGTGTTGGACCTCGAATTTAAGTGCTGGTGTCCCGCACCAGAAACCACCGGCTCAAATTAAGCACTGGTGACAGTCCTTCCTATAGGCTTGCTGCCCACCTTCCCACTTCCATGACCTCCTTCTCCACAAATTCCCTCACTACCACTCTTGAACAGTGTCCCTCATCTCTCTCTATTCCCCTTCTGACACACATTTCATTTTTTCGAAGAGCTACTCATAGTTCACGCACAGTTTTGTGATCTGCATGCTACACGTTCTTTACAGCAGGAACATTATCCTTCCCTGCTACTTTTGGGTGAATCAAAACTGCCACTACACAAGATTCCATTTCTCACCAGCAGTAACATTAACCACCAGAGCTATCTTGACATTTTTATTGCTGCCGGACACTACTGGACGCACAAGGAAAGTGTGCTTTGAAACCCACGAGTTATTTTTAAAAGTCAGCACGGGCGCACCTGCACCGGTCGCATCGCCTAAACCCTGCCCTGCCCACACTGATACAGCAGTATATGCAAGTTCACTATCCCATAGTACAGGTGCAGACAATGACACGAGAACGCGTACCGATCAAGGTACCAGCACAAGTGTACCGATCGATACAGGTGTAAGCACTGTCACAGGTGCACACATTGATGCGCTTTCACTAACGTTGTCGTGGGAGCGCCTACCCATGCACCTATTGTACACGCAGGGCCCAAGGGTTACACTAAAGTCCTGTACAGCACCAAAGAGTGTCTGAGCATAAATGTCAATTCACCAAAATGCCAGTGGTAGCGGAAGTGACATCACAGATTTTGAACTTCAGTTTTGCTCAAACACACGAAACTTTGTTCAATAGAGTAATTTTAAAAAAATGAGAAAAAACAAAGAAAGCGGAACCCGAACCGGATGAGCTGCTCCTGGCACTGACTTTGCTAACTCTGAGGCCATGGATCACATATGCAGAGCCAGGGTTGTCAAGGGGCAAACCAGGAGTTGCAGCCGAGACCCCTAAATGATGTTAATGTGTCTGAGACCCAGACCATAGGGGACCAGCACGGCCATCAGCCATCACCTCGGACACTCACTGGCCCTCATTCTGACCCTGGCGGTCTTTGACCGCCAGGGCGGAGGACCGCGGGAGCACCGCCGACAGGCCGGCGGTGCTCCAATGGGGATTCCGACCGCGGCGGTAAAGCCGCGGTCGGACCGGCACCACTGGCGGGCTCCCGCCAGTGTACCGCCGCCCCATTGAATCCTCCACGGCGGCGCAGCTTGCTGCACCGCCGCGGGGATTCCGACTCCCCCTACCGCCATCCAGATCCCGGCGGTCCGACCGCTGGGATCCGGATGGCGGTAGGGGGGGTCGCGGGGCCCCTGGGGGCCCCTGCAGTGCCCATGCCACTGGCATGGGCATTGCAGGGGCCCCCGTAAGAGGGCCCCTACATGTATTTCACTGTCTGCTGCGCAGACAGTGAAATACGCGACGGGTGCAACTGCACCCGTCGCACAGCTTCCACTCCGCCGGCTCGATTCCGAGCCGGCTTCATCGTGGAAGCCTCTTTCCCGCTGGGCTGGCGGGCGGTCTGAAGGCGACCGCCCGCCAGCCCAGCGGGAAAGTCAGAATTACCGCTGCGGTCTTTCGACCGCGGAACGGTAATCTGACGGCGGGACTTTGGCGGGCGGCCTCCGCCGCCCGCCAAGGTCAGAATGAGGGCCACTGTCCTTGAATGTATCGGTCCCTGCCTCCCGCAGAAGAGCTGTCCTGCCTCCTGGTTCCCAGAGGGAATTACACCTGAGGACTGTTTACAGATTCTAGAGGGACAGAGGGCAGGCCACGCCCTCCCGGGGCCCTCCTTGCCCTCCCAGTCACAACTGAAAAAGCTTTTATTTGTAACGGTGTTTGCGGTGGATCTGTAACCCCTCTTTCTCTCCACTGTCTGCAAAAGTATAGTAACCAGCAATGAGCTGCTTAAAGTGAGAACGGAAGGGTGGAAAGCAACCTGGGATGGAAGCTGATGATACCTCGTAACTCCCATCCACAACTGAAGAGCGGTGGGTCCTGCCACACACCCAGTGCAACCAAAGATGAGCTGTACGAGGTCCCATCCCAAGGTAACTAAAAGGCAGACTAGGAAATGACTGAAGTAATCTGAGAATTATGTTTGCATTTACCAAAGGATAGTAAATGAACTGCGTTTTTGCACTCCTCCTCTGACGCCACTCCCAACCAGTGGTTCTACGTGAAGAACATAAATGAAACGAAAAGAGAGCAGAATATTGCATCCCGGCATTGGTGTAATATAATTCTGTTGATCCTTTTACTGAAATCACATGCATTCATGCATATGTAAATGGCAGAAGTGCCAGTATAAGGCATTCCACTGGTGTCTATGTGTAACCACCAGGACACAGTTAAGAACCCTAGCAGGGCCATCTCTTCATTTCATGATTCTGGGATTGATAAAAGCGAAGCAGACTGGGTGGATTAACAGGATCATATTTTATTTGCAATGGCCCAAATAACATAATATGTTTGTAGCACTGAGTGAAAGCCCCGCCTAAGCATTTTCGATGATTTCAACTGCAAAACAATACACAATAAATACAGAAACAAACGTTCATCAAACAAATACACAAATTGTGAACAATTTTACTTATTTTGCAAAACAAATATAAAAGAACATATTTTAACTTGAATAGGAAGGTTGGGGGTTTTCTAAATGCACATGAGGCCACTCATGGTTCATACTGTTTTCAGTATGATGCACTTGTACTCCTCCCACGTATCAACCTGAGGATACCAATTTAATTTTTAGCCTCCAATTTCAAATTTCTTCACATTTACAGAAGGTTCAATTCTACAATTTTGAATGTTCATTTTATTAATTTGTTAATATTATTTTTCTAAGCATTTGTGGACCCTACCCCCGAGTAGGCTTCGGGAACCCACACCGGTCCTGGCCCACAGGTTAAGAACTACTGGTTTATCTCAAAAAGTAGTTTGAATTTCCCATGGAAAGTCCAGCATATCTTCTGCTATAATGGCACTATTGTGATGCAATATCTATGTATTGTGAGTACACGTGGAGCTATACAGCGCTGCGAAGCTTAGTGCCAGGTATGTTTTTTAAACACGTGCTTCACAAAGTGCCAACCATGCAAATATTTATTTTTTAGTTAAAGAGCATCAAATGCCCTGTTTACCACAGGGGTCCATGAGAACTCTGCATCTTCCAGGATAAGCCACCTACCATCCATCCCTCATGCTGAAAGTCCCATGCCAGTATTTCCACTTCCAGTGAAGGTGACTCATGTGACTCCTGGAGCCAGCTAGTGTGCTCTCTGCTCTCATTCATGACTGACAACTATGAGTGACAGCAAAGAAAACTATTTCTTGCAGCTACATGTCCCTCCGGGTTTCCAATTGTATTGATAAGGAGGGAGGTAATGCAAAGCTATTCTGGTGAAGTTTAGAATTTACACACGCCTCGTTCTATAATGGTAGTGTAAAATTCCATTGACATGCTAACCTTGAGGCAGAGTTGTAAATGTCAGGAGAACTCAAAAACATGTTATAAATTATGTTTTCTTCATATTAAATGTGTTTTGAAACAGGAAAATGGATATAACAAGCTGTACTGCATAACATTGCTGCATATGACAGTATTCTATATTATTTTCTGGTGGGAAACATTGCTTGCAACGATGCCTTTACCACGCAATGCATTTGCAACAATGCCGTTACCATGTATGTCTTTACCACACATGCTTTACCACGCGTGCTACTACAAGGAATTTCGTTTTAAAGGCATGAATGGTAAAGGTATATGTGTGGTAAAGGTTTTAAAGATTAGTATGTTCTTTTTATTTTTTTAAAGGCATGAATGGTAAAGGGGTATGCGTGGTAAAGGTTTTGCAGGTAAGAACAGGTAAGTATTAAGTGGTTTAAGTGTTATATATATACATATATATTTTTTTTTAGGGTGGGTAATGGTTATTGGGTGGTAATGGCATTTTTAGGTTTTTGAGTGGGTATGGGTTTTGGGGTGCTAATCAATCAATCAGGAATTTCTAAAGTGCACTACTCATCTGTGAGGGTCTCAAGGCGCTAAGGGGGAGGGGAAGGGGGGGGGACAGAGGTGCTGCTACTGCTCGAACAGCCAGGTCTTGAGAAGTTTCCTGAAGGTAAGGAGGTCTTTGGTCTGGTGCATGTGGGTGGGAAGAGTTTTCCACGTTTTGGCGGTGAGGTGCGAGAATGATCTACCACCGGTTGTAGTTCTGCGGACGTGTGGGACGGTTGCGAGGTCGACGGAGCGGAGATGCTTGGTCGGGATGTAGAAGGAGAGTTGTCTGTTGAGGTATTCTGGTCCTGTGTTGTGCAGTGCTTTGTGAGGGTGGGTGAGGAGTCTGAAGGTGATTCTCTTGTTGACTGGGAGCCAGTGCAGGTTTTTCAGGTGGTCTGTGATGTGGCAGTGGCGGGGGATGTCCAGGATGAGGCGTGCGGAGGCGTTCTGGATGCGTTGCAGCCTCTTCTGGAGTTTGGCTGTGATTCCTGCATAGAGGGCATTGCTGTAGTCCAGCTTGCTGCTTACGAGGGCTTGGGTGACTGTTCTTCTGGTTTCAGTGAGTATCCATTTGTAGATCTTTTGGAGCATGCAGAGGGTGTTGAAGCAGGAAGAGGAGATGGCGTTGATCTGCTGGGTCATGGATAGTGAGGGGTCCAAGATGAATCCTAGGTTGCGTGTGTGGTTGGTGGGAGTCAGAGTGGTTCCGAGAGTGGCAGGCCACCAGAAGTCATCCCATGCGGAGGGGGTGGAGCCAAAGATGAGGACTTCCGTCTTGTCGGAATTGAGTTTAAGGCAGCTGCTCTTCATCCATTCGTCGATGGCATTCATTCCTTTGTGGAGGTAGGTCTTGGCGGACTCCTTGGTGAAGGAGAGGATCAGCTGGGTTTCGTCAGCATATGAGATGATATTGAGGTTGTGGGATCGGGCGATGTTAGCGAGTGGGGCCATGTAGACGTTGAAGAGAGTCGGGCTGAGGGACGAACCCTGGGATACGTCGCAGATGATTTTGGTGGCTTCCGAGTGGAATGGGGGGAGGCGGACTGTCTGGGTTCTGCCAGTGAGAAAGGAGGTGACCCAGTCCAGGGCTCTGTTGCGGATTCCAGCACTGCTGAGAAGTGAGCATAGGGTGTGGTGGCAGACGGTGTCGAACGCGGTCGAGAGGTTTAGGAGGATGAAGGCCACGGTTTAGCCGCGGTTTAGCCGCTGTTCAGTATGGTTCTGATGTCATCTGTGGCGGCGATGAGGGCGGTTTCGGTGCTGTGGTTGCTGCGGAATCCGGATTGGGAAGGGTGCAGTTCTCCTCGAGGAAGAGGGTTAGTTGTCTGATGACAGCCTTCTCGATGACTTTTGCCGGGAAGGGGAGCAGGGAGATAGGCTGGAAGTTCTTGAGGTCTTCTGGGTCCACTTTGTTTTTTTTGAGGAGGGCGTTGCTCTTGGCGTGTTTCCAGCTCTCCGGGAAGGTGGCAGACTCGAAGGAGCTGTTGATGATCTTCCGTAGTTGGGGTGAGATGACGGAGCTTGAATTGTTGAGGATGTGGTGAGGGCAGGGTTCAGATGGAGAGCCGGAGTTGATGGTGTTTATGATTTCGATGGTGTCAGTGTCATTGACAGGGGTCCAGGAGAGCAGGAGGTTGGTCTGAGGTGAATTTTTGGTGTTGGTGGTTGGCGGGGGGGGGTTGGGTGCTGAAGCTGTCGTGAATGTCTGCAATCTTGAGGTGGAAGTAGGAAGCTAGGGAGTCACAGAGGTCTTGGGATGGCAGGATGTCGATGGTGTTGGAGCTGGGGTTGGAGAGTTCCTTTACAACGCTAAGGGCATTTCATTTTTAGGGTGGGTATTGGATTTGGGGTGGTAAAGGCATTTCATCTTCAGGTTTTAGGGTGGGTGTGGATTTTGCGGTGTTAAGGGCATTTTCAGGTTTTAGGGTGGGGTGGTAAGGGCATTTTTAGGTTTTAGGATTGGTATGGGATTTAGGGTGGTAAGGGTGTTTTAGGGTTAAGGGTGGTTATGGGTTTTGGGGTGTAAGGGCATTTTTAGGATTTAGGGTTGTGATGGGTTTTGGGGTGGTAAGGACATTTTTATGTTTTATGGTGGCATGAGTTTTGGGGTGGTAAAGGGTTTTTATGTTTTAGGGTGGGTATGAGTTTGTGAGTGGTAATGGCATTTTTTTAGGTTTTAGTTTGGGAATGGGGTTTGGGGTGGGAAGGGATTTTTTATGTTTTAGGGTGGATATGGGTTTTTTGGGTAGTAAGGGCATTTTTAGGTTTTAGGGTGAGCATGGATTTTGGGGATGGTAAGGGTATTTTGAGGTTTTACAGTGGGTTTGAGTTTTGGGTGGTAAGGGCATTTTTAGGTTTTAGGGTGTGTATGGGTTTTCGGGTGGCAAGGGGTTTTTACGTTTTGGGTGGGTAAGGGTTTTGGGGTGGTATGGGCATTTGTAGGTTTTAGGGTGGGTATGGATTTTGGGGATGGTAAGGGCATTTTTTGGTTTTAGGGTCGATATGGCCTTTGGGTGGTGATGGCATTTTTAGGTTTTAGGGTGGGTATGGGTTTTAGGATGGTAAGGGCATTTTTAGGTTCTAGGGTGGGTATTGGTTTTGAGGTGGTAAGGGCAATGTTAGGTTTTAGGGTGGATATTGGGGTGGTAAGGGCATTTTTAGGTTTTAAGGTGTGTATGAGTTTTAGGGTAATAAAGGCATTTTTAGGTTGAGTATGGACTGTTGGAGGGTATGGGCTCGGTACTGGTTTTGGGGTGGTAAGGAATGTTTAGGGCAGGTATGGGTTTTTAGGTGGTAATGGAATTTTGAGGGTTTAGGGTGGATAGGGTTTGTGGGTGGCAAGGTGTATATAATATATATATATTATACTTATATACTTATATATGTATTATATATATTTAAATATATACAAAAATATATGTATAATATATATATTTAAATATATACACACACATCACTCTCTCTCTCTCTCTCTCTCTCTCTCTCTCTCTCTCTCTCTCTCTCTCTCTCTCTCTATATATATATATATATATATATATATATATATATACTATATGGGTTATACTTACCACTTTACTTTTTACTACGCATATGTATTTACCAACCATGCCTATACAACAACATTTTCGTGGTAAAGGCATGCGTGGTAAAGGCATTTGCATGGTAAAATAATTTTGTTGTAAGTGCATGCATGTTAATTGCGTGTGTGGTTCCATCATACAACCCTTTCATGCCTTTTCACTGGTTGAAATATTTAATTCACAGGGCTATAGTAATTTCCACAAACTGTGGAAAATAAATAACTCATGGTTATGATATCATTCCTTGAAATATGTGTGGAAACTACTGCTGCAAATTCATTATATGTGTGAGACAAAACCTAAATATGCTTTTCCACCATTTATGAATATGACACTACGATACAACTATAATACTGTAGCATCTCTGAATTTCAGCTCCTAGATGAGTACATTCCTTTCAACCTAAATGTTCATGCCTGATGTAATCTCTAGGCATGGCTATGCCTAGCGGGCACATGACACGTGGCATTTTCCCTGTGCCCCGTACCCGGCTCCCAGTAGCCATTGCGTATGACCTCTAGCCCAGTGGGACCAAAGTATGGTGCATAATCTGCATCCATGGTCAACCCCCCATACTCCTTTTCATAGAACACATTGGCCTCAAACACAGGACAAGACTGACTGTTTCTCTGTTAGACTCAACATTGGTAAGGATATATCATTTTTGCTTTCTATACACGTCACAGTTGTCAGTATCCAAAAACAGCAGGTCTTTGAAACCATTTGCTGTTTTTTTACCCATTCCACAGTCATTTTCATGGCCCATCCATTCTTCATCATGGTCATCTCCCAGACCTAAAATGGTGGAAGTGGCCTGGTTTCTTAAACTTACTGGTAATTGCAATTTATTTATTTATGAAAACAAAATCCAGTGCTTTAAGTGGGCTGAAAAAGGTAGGGAGAGGTGGCTGAAAAGGGTGGTGGTCAAAGAAGCATAACTAGCATTCCTGTCCAAGAGGTATGGCCTATGTAATTAAGGGTGTTGCTTAAAATATGTAAACTACAACCCTGTGCTTCACACAGCATTCCTCCTGACCAGTGTTTGAGTGCCCATCTACATTTTCTGTTGCTACATCAGGACAAGTCACACAGCAGCCAACAGATATAACTAACAGAACTCAGACCTAATGGCCTTACCAACATTTATAAGCTATATCAGATAACTGAATAACAAAGATTAGTTTGGAAGAATTAGAAATGAAAATGTTTCATTTCTGAAAATACAAACCTGTGGATTAAACATTACTGTGGTCTGTGTAAGGTATGATGGCCTTCGGAGTACCCCATGCACTTCTGTCTTCTTCTTCACACCGGTTTTTCTACAGTCTCTGTTAGACACTTACACACCTTTTCTCCCCACATCTTTCTGAAATCGTCCATCTGCTTATCTCTCACTTTCCCTCAATTACAATTGGCACATGTGACAATTGCTCTGCGTAGAGGCCCATGACTTGATGAACACCTTTATAACCCACTGATAGGCACTATGGGCCAGATGTATCATCTGATTTTGCACTCGCAAACTGCGAAATCGGCCGATTGCGAGTGCAAAATCAGGGTCTGCAATGCATCAAATGCATTTTCAGACCAAAACAGAAAATCGCAAAAATTTCGATTTTCTGCGTTGCGACCTGGATTTTGCGAATCGCAATTTGCGATTCGCAAAATACAGGTCGCAATGCAATTCTGCAAAAAATCGCAAATTGCGATTTTTCGCAGAATGGTATTTTGCAAGTGCAAAATACCATGACCTGCAACCAGGTGGTAACCTGGTGCAAAATTTAAAAATGCAGTAAAACTGCATTTTTAAATTTGATATGTAAAGCACACATGCCCTTTTGGCATGTGTGTACTTTACATGTGGAAAAAAAAAATGGGGTGCAGGAGAGGGGGCCTTAGGCCCCCAGCACTCTGGCCCTTTGCTTTTCCCAAATTGCGATTTCTGTTTCAGAAATCGCAATTTGCGAAAATGCTAAAAATTTGCAGCTATGGGCCAACAGGCCCATAGCTGCGAATGGGGCCTGTACTGCAATTTGCGATTCGGTAATTGCATTTGCGATTTTTAAGAAATCGCAATTAACGAATCGCAAATGTGAATCGCACTAGGCCAGATTCATACATCTGGCCCCAAATGTGCCATCGTATACACCCAACTGAAACCTGAACTCACTCTGACACCTGGAGGCGACTGAGTTCAATGAAGCTATGGAAACACATGTTTAATAATACAACTAGTCTGAGGAATTGCAAAATAAAGCAAAACTTCAAATGTAAATAGGGATTGTATGGCTGACGTGAAATACCTTAAGTGTTTTTACAGGCATAGCTGAGACATCTATCTATGTTTTGCCAGTCAAGTTATGAACATGAAAACAGAGCTTGGTAGGGACCCGTTTCAAACATGGTTTTTGATTACTGCCAGGTTTGGGACCTGACCCACTTATAGACCTGCCAATATCCCCCCTTGCATTGCATACAAAAACGTTGTCATAGAGGTAACCAATTAAAATGTTTTGTGCTCCTTTTTTCATATGCCAGCAGTGCACATCTTCTTTATGGTCTATTGGTTTTAAAACAATTTTTCATATTTCGTTACCAGTTCTACATATAACTCCACATTAACTTTTGTTTTATCAGTGAATTTTGAAGGTTTTTTTAAACATAAAATTGTGCTACCTTACTTACATATTGCTCCACTTTTTTTAACCTTTGCTTTTTTCAGTGAATTTCTCTTTTTTTCTATGTAACGTTATAACTTTTTATGATATGTCTGCGGCCAACCCACTGCCATCCAAGACTAGTGGCCAGGCTCTGCACGTAACCACCCACGGGCATTCAGCTTCAGAGACCCCGAGTCCTGTAACAACGGCCGCAATAGTTTTCTTCATGTTGTGGCTGCCAATCATATTCCTCAGTACCTCAGTACACTCATGGGAGCATATCAGAATTATTTTTTTGTTGTTTTCTCTCCTGGGACTCTAGCGGTTATACCACAAAAACAGATATCACTATTTTTTAAACCTCTATTGCTCTAAAATGGCTTCACAGATATACAGCAAATCACAAAAGGTACCTATTCTAGATAAATAGCTAGATTTATGCCAAATTTGGTCTAATTCTGTTCAGCCCTATTTTCTGTATTGTTGTCTAATTTTCCCAATGGAAATTGTAAGGGAGAAAAACAGTTTTGGTACCCCCACTCCCTTTTTTTGGTCTCCGCTTGATTGATCACTCTGAACCTTTCCAGGAAGGAGCTGAGGAGGATGAACTTTGTCTTGGAAAGTTTTGTAAATATTCCTATGGAAACTTTGGCTTATGAGATACATGAGTTGCTGTGTAAAAAATATCTATCTATCTATCTAATTTTACTATAACCTATTAGAATTATTTTAGAGTTTATAATTTTTCAACTATTTAATATTTTATAGAAATGAGTTATAAACCGATATTTATAAAAACAGTATTGTTACCTTTTCGACCATATTCTCTTCTGTGATATTTTAACATAATATTTTGTACTTTACATTGTAAGTATATAAATACAATGTTTTTGTAAACAATATTTTTGACATTATATTCATGTCAATTGATATTATTGTTTGCAATATTCTGTCTTATAACCATTCACCCAGATAAAAGAGTGATCCAAATGAAAGTGGCTTCAAGATCTATTGTCAATTGAATTGTCTTTGATAAATAGACTGTTATATTTGTTGTATTTTGACTACACTGTTTTCACTATGCTTTAGGCCCTGAATCATAGTTTGGAAGACTTATCGCAATTTCATCTGGTCCTCTGATCCCCTGAAAGAAAACTGGCAATATAGAGATTACTGCCAAGGAGGCAGAATCTTCCTTCCCCTAGGGTGGCCACAATTGCAGCCACTGTATTGAAGGTACTGCTAACTTACAAAAAATGTTTACCCTTTGAGAGGAGGGGGCTGGGCTATGCAAGGGTGAGGCTTTATGCCAAACACTATTTGAGAGGCACTTCTACCCACTCCCCCCACCAAAAAAAACCTTCTGAGGTTGCCGCCAATGCTTTAAGGAGGTTCTGAAACCTGTAACGAAAACTGGCTATGCAGAGCCTCCAAACATGAGCTCTAAGCCCTCTCTGTTCAGGGGTTTCCAGTTCACTTGTGTTCACAGTATGATATCCACTCTTCACAGGGTGACTGTGTAAAGGAAGTCAATATTGTGAGACACACAGTGGCACCATGTGAGTTGGCTTGTCTGCCATCCTATGCCAAGGGGGCACCAAGTTTGATGCACCAACTTGGCAAAGATTCTAATTTTTCCAGAATAAACTCTCAAACTGGGATTGTATTTTTTTATTTCTAAAAACAAAAAACAAAATGCCTTAAAGCCCAAGAAGTTTTCACCTTCCTTGTGGGTGCCCTTGAGTGATTATCATATCTAGAAGGGCCATGCTTTGATGGCAACTCCAGGAAGGGAAATATAGTGACCTGATAGTCCTGTGGCAGATATGCTGTCAGGTGGGAGGTTTACAATATAGAGCTAACTGAGGTTTTGCCATTGGAAACCCAATGTTTCCCAGACTCCAAGACCCCCATCATGAGTTAAGAGCTAAATCTCAATTCCTGTGTAAATATATTTGCACAAGGATCGGATTTACGAGTTGTGTGATAATTATCACATCCTAGCACGTTGTTCCTGATAAGTTCCGGCAGATCAAACCTGTTGAAATTTATCAGGGAAAAGGCCGAGGGGTGGTGCCTCCATTAGGGCATTGGGGTGTCGCCCAACTGATTATTTTGGCCCCCTAGGCCTCCCAATAATATATTGCAATGCATAATTAAAAGGAACATTTACATTTCAACTATTTTAAAAAGTGCAGCAGCATAATGCTACTGTGTGTGAGCACTGCACATGTGCTTTCTCGAATTTGAGTGAGGCAGCCAGGGGGGCCTGAGGGGGTGGGGGCTGGTGCTTATTATGAATAGCAATAATGTTGCAACTTGCCGGAGGAGATTGATCTAACATGGCACCTACTGCGCATGTTGGTTTGGCCGGAGGAATCCCTCCGGCCAAGCTGGCATGCGCGGTAGGTCTCAGCTTCATAGGGCTACATCGCGCACATTAGTGAGCCGGGGGTGCCTCAGAAGGCGCAGCCCTCAGTCTCAGAAATGAGCATTGAGGTCCCCTGCCCCAACCAATCCTGGCGCTGCAGCAAAAACAGAACCAGCACCAGGATTGGTTCATTGACTGAGACGCAGCGGTGTTGCCAGGCAGGATCCTGGGCTGGCTGGATTGGAATTGATTGATTGGCAATAAAAAAAACAAAAGCAACAAGTAAATGCAACATGTGGTTTGCCCGTGACGAGAGTGAAGGTCGGGGCGGAAGACATTGGTGGTCATTCTGACCCTGGCGGTCTTTGACCGCCAGGGCGGAGGACCGCGGGAGCACCGCCGACAGGCCGGCGGTGCTCCAATGGGGATTCCGACCGCGGCGGTAAAGCCGCGGTCGGACCGGCACCACTGGCGGGGTCCCGCCAGTGTACCGCGGCCCCATTGAATCCTCCGCGGCGGCGCAGCTTGCTGCACCGCCGCGGGGATTCCGACCCCCCCTACCGCCATCCAGATCCCGGCGGTCGGACCGCCGGGATCCGCATGGCGGTAGGGGGGGTCGCGGGGCCCCTGGGGGCCCCTGCAGTGCCCATGCCACTGGCATGGGCATTGCAGGGGCCCCCGTAAGAGGGCCCCTACATGTATTTCACTGTCTGCTGCGCAGACAGTGAAATACGCGACGGGTGCAACTGCACCCGTCGCACAGCTTCCACTCCGCCGGCTCGATTCCGAGCCGGCTTCATCGTGGAAGCCTCTTTCCCGCTGGGCTGGCTGGCGGTCTGAAGGCGACCGCCCGCCAGCCCAGCGGGAAAGTCAGAATTACCGCCGCGGTCTTTCGACCGCGGAACGGTAACCTGACGGCGGGACTTTGGCGGGCGGCCTCCGCCGCACGCCAAGGTCAGAATGAGGGCCATTGTCTCTCTCGTGCTGGAGGTAAAGTCCTCATTTGTTGCAGCGCCAGCCGAGTATGCGGCGAGTCGACTCGAGTGACAATAGGCCCCACAGGCATTGTGGAAAATCCAGATGAGACCTGACACACCCAGCACAAGTATGTTAAGGTTTATCTTAAAAAAATACAGTCGGTGTAGCAGTGCTGTTGTGAAATAATAAAATTATTAATGTTATGTTACGTTGTGTATTTTTTCGTGATGTTTTTGAAATATCGACACACGCATGACTACTTTGAAACTGTCGGTTGTGTTGTCAGTGTCTGGGTCAGACCGGGCAGTTTCAAAGTAGTCATCATCCATCGTTGACATAAAAAATCACGAAACAAAATGCACGACCACGACGTGTCTTGGTTTTATCATTATGACTAATGGCAGTTAGCACCGTGACCGCACCAGTACTTATTATTTGTAGAATTGTGCCGGCTTTTCAAGCTTTTCCCCTTTTGACGCCTTTTCGTTTTTCTCTTCCTCCGCTCCGTCTTTCCCAATGTGTCACTCTTTTGCTCGCTGCTCGCAGTAAATGCGACAGCACTTATTTTTGTGCTCCACACCAGCAACAACAAGCACAAACTAAGCACAGCACAACACACACTTCATAAGCACAGTGTCAAGATGCTGTGCTTAAACTCACTGTACTGCTCGAAGACCTAAAATAACATGTTCTCCACAAAGGTTTGACATTGTACAAAAGAGCTCCCTCTGTGACCCCCAAACACAGGAACTGCGTGCTGACACTTGGAAAAATAGCACGAGAGACTGACTGAGATGGTAGCGGTGTGGTTGGTCTCCCGTTTTTTAAAGCTACAGTAACAGGATAGACTAGAGGCAAAGGACATTGTGACAAGAGTCGACGCAGCTCAGTGAGTCAGTAACTTGAGTTTTACATTGTTTGTGTCTGCCTGGCACTCAGCGAATAAACACAACACCAATTTGCAAAGCCGATACATTATATGGCATTATTTCAATGCGGTGATGTCATTATGGGGGTCATTCTGACTCCCGCCGGCCGCGGTAACCGCGGTGCGGCGGGAGCCGCCAGAATACCGCTGCGCGGTCAGAAGACCGCCGCGGTTATTCTGTGTTTCCCGCTGGGCTGGCGGGCGACCGCCAGAAGGCCGCCCGCCAGCCCAGAGGGAAACCCCTTCCCACGAGGAAGCCGGCTCTGAATGGAGCCAGCGGAATGGGAAGGGTGCGACGGGTGCAGTAGCACCCGTCGCGATTTTCAGTGTCTGCATGGCAGACACTGAAAATCTTTTAGGGGCCCTCTTACGGGGGCCCCACGACACCCCTCACCGTCATCCTGTTCCTGGCGGTCAAAACCGCCAGGAACAGGATGGCGGTGAGGGGGTCGGAATCCCCATGGCGGCACAGCAAGCTGCGCCGCCATGGAGGATTCCCCAGGGCAGCGGAAAACCGGCGGGAGACCGCCGGTTTTCCGTCTCTGACCGCGGCTGTACCGCCGCGGTCAGAATGCCCTTGGGAGCACCGCCAGACTGTTGGCGGTGCTCCCGC
Source organism: Pleurodeles waltl (assembly GCF_031143425.1). Lineage (NCBI taxonomy): Eukaryota > Metazoa > Chordata > Amphibia > Caudata > Salamandridae > Pleurodeles > Pleurodeles waltl. The sequence continues at coordinate 400,970,851 of NC_090448.1, forward strand.
GGTCCCCGGCCATGGCGGTCCATGACCGCCAGGGTCAGAATGACCGCCTATATGTCCTACATGTTAATGCTTACCATTGATTTCCAGATAGTAAATTTAGAGAGCCAAAGAATTGAAATGAATCTCTTTTCTCCTACAGAGACTTTCACAGGCAGCACATTATGCATTAACTTGGCTTCGTTTATGTTTGGTTGGCAGTACCACTACTACTTGTTATATTTATATATTTTTATTTTTAGCATCTAGTAAAGCCTGACAAACTTTACTTATGTTTGGGAAAAGAACAAGAGGCCCCAAACTCTCGTTATAAAACTCGGGATCGCTATGCTCGCGTGCGACAGGTCACTCATCACGAACTTTTACGCCCCACCGCTTTCAAGTGGCACCAGCTGCCATTGAAAACTCTAGGAAAAAGGGCAAAACATGCAGAATTCAGAAGGGGTAAAAGCATTTACACATGTAATGAGGGCATAAGTAGTTTGGAAAACCGCAAGTTTGGTGGGGCCGGAACATTTTAACTGGTCCCCATTTTTAACATGTAATATATAACTATGTTAGCGTTTCCTTAAGCAGACAAAAATGTTGGGGAAAGTTTTAATTTATTAAGATATTATTTTATGACACAAATATAGTATATTACCTATCAGCAACATGTCAGAAACACTCTTTACATAAATTAATGAATTCCGTAAAACTAACTATTCAATAATACTAATCATTGGAGGTTGCAACTATATACAAAGCAAATGAAAATGCATAACAAATGAATACTGTTTAGTACAGCCCCCTGACCATGTCTATGTACCTAGGTTTCTGACGGGATACTCAGCAAATCCTCTTCGAGGGATAAAACAGCATTATGTTATGAGAAAGAGTTTAAAACTGATGATATTGGTATTATGTCTGGTATTATTTCTCTGAACATACAATTTTGTATCCAGATTCATTTGGTGGGACGCACTGTATCAGCGAAGCACTGAACTTACCTTGACACACATTTCTCCGATGTTCATAAATTCAACAAATTTGTCTTTTGTTTTTGTATCTAGCACATAATTTGTAATATATGAAATTTGTGTTGGAGAAATATTACTCCTGTGTTCTATGGAATACCCTGAAGTACTGGGATTTTGCTTTTTACTCTGAGTAATTGACAAATGACGCTGCAAGATCCAATGTTTGTGCCACTTAAACATATTTGTGGTGGGGGGGGGCAGAATCTGCTCTTCCCAAACCTGTGTGGAGGGGGAGCTAAGATTTTTTTTTTTTGTACTTGCTTGAGCAGTGCCTTGTGAGTGGATGATTTAAAAAATATTGTGTCAAGGCTGACTTTAGTTCCCTATCCTGCCACTCAGATTACAGACACTGTTCAATCCAAGACAGTTACCTACTTGTGGTACTTTCCTTTCTAGGAATAAATTCACTTTTACGTATGGCTCTCTAGGGACCCTCTACCATTTATTTTACTTTCTAACTCTCATAACTCACTGCCGTGGTGTAGCAACAGTTGATAACACAACTGGTTACCGATTAGTACTTCTGCATCATATAGGCCTTCCAGGCCAGGTTGCCATGGCTCTCTGAGAGCCTGCCAGTGCAGCTCTGCTTGTCTGATTTAACTAAAAGCAGAAAGCCTAGCTTCAGGATGGGGAAGGAAGGCAGGGAAGGTGGTGGGGGTTGATCAAGGAGGCCAGGTAAGGTATTTTGTTTAACCTTAATGACAAGGATACATAACAGAGGCCATGTTATGTGGGGCACCCCAATTACTCCTCTGCTACGGTGTAGCAGCTGAAATCATGGACAGATGCTTTGGGGGCCATACATAACATAAAATTATAGACAGGTAAAAAGTGAATTACAGGGACGTCTTTCACCGCAGGGTTCTGCGTGACATCATAGACAACTCAAGCTTTGCGCTTGTTCTCTATTTGATGTCACTCTCAAATCCTTGTTGAAAACACCTGGTAATTCACTATTACCCATCTATAATTCTATTTGTTATGCATGGCTCTCACAGAGAGATATTAGTGCAAATAATAGGATATTAAATCCAGCAATATTTCACTGCTATGACATAGCTACGGTGGGTAACAGAACTTGTCAACCACTGTTGCTGTATCATTATGGAGTTCCAAGTGTTCTGTCGGGACTCTCTCACAGCCTTTCAGCGCAGTGTGGGTGAGTAAGAAAACATAGTTTCTGGAGGAGAGGGAAATGAAGGCACAGAGAGAGGTGGGATGGGAGGCAGGATGCCATGTATGCTCATTTAAATTGGGACAGAGAGGAGAGGCCATGATATGATTGGTTCCCACCATTACACTAGTGTCCTCGTGTAGCAGTTTAGAACAAGGGCAGATAGTTTTGGGGGGGCCATACCATCAGACAGTCACAACCTCTTTATCCCACTGTTGCCAGTTGCTTTCATCCGTGCTTTCTTCCTTTGCCACTGTTTTAACATCTTTCTCAGTCTCCTTTTTTCCTCATTTTGTGTTTTCTCTTTCTTGCTCTAGGTGAAAATCTGATGAGGAAAAATAAGACCTGGTCCCCAAAAATGAGCACCATGGGGCCCCATCTGCAACCATTGCCTCACATTAAGCACTGCTGGGTTGATTAATCAGACATTGGTTCAATGGTGGATCTTATGTTGTGAGGTGAAGTTAAATCAATGGTTGAGGGAGAGAGTACCAGACAGTAGGGATCAGTCTAGTTTTTAAAGGTCTGAAGAATCCCAAATGATCAGAAGCGTTTCTGATTCTTGATAAGAGAGATTTTCAGAGGTTGGCTGTCCGTACAACTAAGAAGATCTCACTGATACAGGGGTTCTGAGCATGGGGCTGGACAGAACAGTAGGATTCTCATTCTGAGGATCATACGCAGTTGAAAAGTGCAGATTGTGTGTTGTAGAAAGCATCCCAGCACCACAGATGGCCCTACGCACTATGCAGAGGGCCTGGAAGAATATATCCCTGGCCGAAGACGCTATTGATGGGGGCCAGAACTGAGGCAAGTCGATAATCATAAGACCTATGTCCTAACATTCTGTCCACTTGCAAATTGCCCCTCAAATCCAGAAGCGAAATGCACCCGTTATCTGTGAGTGTCGCAGACGTTTATCGAAAACATCTTTCATTCCTTCCCAGGCCAAGAGGATACTGACATTACCACAGCACCATATGGTGAAGGTTAATGCACCTCATTCAGACCATGCAATCTTAGGTGAGTCTGAGAGTTTAGAAATTGGGAGGGCCTAGGGAGAGGAGCACTGTTTGTTTTATTTAGTGTTTGTCACACAGGTGAATGCATTTATGAGGAAGAGGCTTGCATAATAGATTTAAAAGTCATGTCAGACTCCGAATTAGCTTTTATCCCTCACATTGCTACAATTTCCAAGATTTGTTGTTTATGTCTGACTTGATAGAGCAACTGTTGCCATTCCGTATGTGATCGAAAATATTTTAAAGTAGTACTAGAGTGAGGTACTACGACTCCGCCCAGATGTTGGTTAATCTGAGTACAGCTTTTTGTTTGCTAAAGCTGTGCCTTTCCACAGAATGAGCCCTTATGCTCCAGTTAGCTGTGATAATTTGTTTATTCAGTTGCTTGAGCCAGGCTGTACGCCAAACAAAAGCTATTGTGTTTGACCTTTTGGACCAACTCATATCACTGTGATGGATGGTACTTCCCTCTAAGGTTACAAAAATGCCACTCCCAGTGCTATTAAACAATTTCTCTTAGACAACTGGATGATTATGGCGTTTATTCCTCTGTGGTTCCCATAGAAGAAAGCCTATGTTCAATACAGCAGGGCTTTGTTGGTTTTAGGCCCAGATCCATGTGCTGGAGGTGAATGTTTGACATTGTTCAGCATTCCGTCCATCACTGTTCTTTCTACATTTGTCATCCTAGGTAGGAAGGGTATGCCCAGATGTGGGTTGGTGATCCCCATACCACTGGATTCAAGCTAGTCTAGCTGAGGAGGGGGGATACCCCGAAACCGGTCCCAGGATGCTTGTTTCCAGTCCAGGAACAGGGTCAAGACTGATTTGCATATGGCTGGGTCCAAAGTGGAATGGCATAGGTAGCAAAAAAACTATGGATTTAGGCCAGATCTCTGTACTGGGGGTGAATGTTTGACATTGTTCAGCATTCCGTCCATCACTTGTTCTTTTTAGGATTGACATAAGACATCTTTGGGTTTTCATTCTATATCCCCTTCCCGTAAATCAGGCCATCTTAAAAGAAACACCAATGGTAAAATTGATGTCCACCATGTGTAATGTCTGGTAACCATCTACTTCCACAGAACCCAAATAAATGGTCTTGCAATTGAGTCATGCCCTTTTCCCATTATATGAAAACTCTGGTAGTGCTTATAAATAGGTTGAATACAGGTAGTGGGTGCTATAACAAAAATCTTGACAGGCAGCACAATTATTTGTGGTTCAATTGGCACGTTTTGCCATGGACCTGGGATGATTGACATTGGCTTTACCACTTCACCTAAACAGGATGAAAATAAACACTGCGTTCTGTAGCTGGGCAGGGCCCACTTAACAGTGACATTTTCCTCAGGAGGGTAGTCCTTTGGCATTGCCATCTGAAACATTGCCACCCCATTCGTGATCTAGTGCGTTAGTTGGAGTCTGTGGAATCAGGAAACATGCTTTTATTCCTGGCTCCCACTGTGGCCAAATCATGTGTCTCTGGTGAATCATTTCTTTGACTTATTCAACTGCTCACTTTTAGTAAAATTGAATCAATCTAATCTTTTCTACTTTGTCAGTCTTAATAATGGCAGTTTGGTCAAGCTTGGAAGTTGTGATTGTAACCAGGATGTGTGGGTTAGGACCCAGCTACTAGCTTTGCCTTGGATCCAATAAAAGCTTCCGACTGGCTTGGGCATGTTGTGCAAGGACTTTCACATTTCCCTTTGTGTTCTTTTATAAGATGTGGATACACCCCTCTTCACACAACTGCTTCAACTTGGTCAGAAACAGTGCAAGCCTCCCTTCCTCAGAGGACAGGTACCCTTCTTCAGCAGAAGCAGGTACAAATCAGGCAAGAACAGTGCACGCATTAGTTCTTCACTAAACAAGGGCACCGTGGCAATAGCAAAGCAAGCTTCCCTGTCTCAAAGAAGGCAATACGTGCAATTTTCCACTTTTTCAGAACAGATCCAGCATTGCAGAGCTGGACGATCTTACATCGCTCACAGAACATGAGCGACTGAGGCATGACTGGCATTTAGGATACAGAGCGATTTCTGGAGTAGGTGCTTAACTCACTGTGGGGAATGTATACGTGGATGAGTGAGTGAATATGCGTGTTTTGACATCATTCTCACTTAGGTAACATTCCATGTGAGCACCCTAAAAATTGTGTTGCTGTCACTCTGTGACTTGTTTTATTGATTCTTTATTTTCCACATATTGAGAAATTGAAATAACCAGGTAGATCATTGTTTTTTTAAAACAGCCTCACCAAAGCATTAGTATCTATTCTCTAGGCAGGAAAAAAGTTGTTAAATGTTTGAAAAGGTTTTGAACACACATGCATCAAGCTGTGTGTAATCCCAGCCTTGGTGCTGCACCTGTTCCAAAGGGTGAGCCTGCCAGTTCGAGCACTGGCTTCATTCATGCCTTCAGGACAGTTTAACGTAACCAAACTTGAGGTGGTTCCCTGCAAAGTACCTGGAGGGGGCCTCCTCCCACCTGGACCCAGTCAAGGGCCCGCTGCCAATGCGCAGTATACTGTGCTGAGGGGGGCCCTGGAGCTCGGGGACCCCGCATCGCCAAGAGCTGGCTTCGGGGCCTTTGTTACACCTCTGGGCAGCTTACTGACAGGTGGAGGTTTTGGCATCTTTATCTCTGGATGTGCTCCTGAAGCTTCTTTGTGCAGAACTCTGCGTGTGCTTCAGTTCTCCTTTCCTGGCCACCAACAGGCATCACTTTCATAGCTCACAGAGGGCTGAAAGAGAGAGAATTAGCGTCCTGCAGTGCCTCTGTGCAGGCCAGGATTGTGGGACAAACATGCCAAATGCAGGGCTCTAGGCCACCCTAGTAGCACTCTGAAGTTAGGGGTCACAAATGGGGAGGCATGAAGATTGCAGGGCGAATCACTACCAATGCCCTCTCTAGACACCACCTGTCTCCCATCTTAAAAGTGCTGTCATGTAAGAGTCAGGTATGGGGCCTTAGGGCCAGAGCTGCTGACTTTGGAACTAGGGAACCAGGTTCGAGTCCTGGCGTCAGTTCAACAACCTGTGATTCAGGGCAAATCACTTCACCTCCCCCGCCTAAACTGAATCTGATCTTCTGTAATGTAACTGCTGCCCATGCAAAGCGCTCCGGTGCCTTTGGACTTAATCCGCGCTACCTAAAGCTACAACAAAAACCTCGGCCCTCCTTATGTCTGTTACCATTATTTGTTCCTTCTCGCTGCTAGCCAATGATGTTCGTCGCCTTTATCTACTTCTCCCTTTCTCCGCCACCACAGTGCTCTAGAGAGGAAATTGTATTTTTTGTCTTTTTTTTCAATGCACGTGTTTATTTTCCTCGCCCACATTCCGGGCCTTGCTCCGTCACCCACTCCCATCTCTCTTCATTGCCTGTCCTCCCCCTTCCACCCTCTTTCTTTCGCCTCTCCCTCATTGCGTCTTCTCCCCCATGCTTACTCCCTCTCACAAGCTGTTCTGTCACTATACTAGTTCACCTGCTCTTGTGTTATGTTGTCGCATTTCCCGGTCTATCCTATTTTTAATCTCTGTGCCCATCGCCCCCACTCATTCGCTTCCTCGCTAATCCCTGCCCCAAATCCCCCGGCTCCAGGAGCATAATATCCGTCACTGCTAGGGGTTGGAACACCACCCCTTCACCCACCCCCTTCCATCACACACACACTCTGCTCAAAGCCTCTGCATATCTGAGGCAGGGGCGTAACGCTGGGCCCCTGCGGCTGGGGCATTTAGACCACCTTCAATGAGTATCTAGGAGAGGCTCACGGCCCCCTTTTATATTCTGTAGGGGGCGGGGGCATCATTGTACCTTACACCACTGCTGTGAGGCAGGCAGCCAGCCTGGACGACATTTCAGAGGCTCCTCATTAATGCTTAATTTGTTGATAAAAACGCTCTCCTTTGAAACTCGCTACTGCTCCAATTAAATGTGCGAGCACAGAATACCGAGGCAGCGTAATCCCAACGCAATTTTGGACCTCTTTAATCTATTTACAGCCACTCCCTGCTCCTTCAGCTCACTCTTGCAGCTTTCTGCTTCTTTCCTTGTGACTGTTTCTCATTTATTTTTTTAGGTCGCGCGTGTTGTTATCTCTTCTGTGGGCGTAAATCACGCCCATCACTCTCATTGGTTCGTGGGCTTGCCTTGCAAAAATCCCTTCATGTAATTAGTAAACGCTTTACGTTCGTCCCGCCTTGTGGCGGTTTTGTTACCGCCTTGTAGACTCAACAATGTTACATGGATTACTGCCCAACTACCGATATGTTTCACTGTGGGTTAACTACTTTTTAGGGTCGAGCCTGCGTATTGCTTGCAAGACGCTGTAGTAGTTAGAAAAGGGCTTGGAGCCCCACACATGTCACATCAGTGTCTTTCATTGGTTCGTGGGCTTGCCTTTTAAAATCTGCTTGTTTTCATTAGTGGAAGACATGCATTCGTCATGCTTTTTCCGGTGGTTAGCCCTCCTCGAGAGCAGCGACCAAGTACTGAAAACAAACGAGGCTCGCTGTTTTCCGTCCGGTTTGTAGACTCCTTTTTCTCTTTTTTCACAGCGCGATCTCACTTGTTTAGCAGCGCGACCGTGCTAGTCTTTTTCCATTTAATGTGGGAAGAAAAGTCCGGTTGGGAGTTTACAATTGCTAATAGCTCCAACTCTGAGAAATGCGAGATCCGTTGCATTGCAAATGCTTGTTTCTTTTGTGTCTCTCCTTCGCGCTCATGGCAGCCATAGCGCTTAGAAGTTTCCTACAGCGCAAATTCCATCAGCAGTATTGGAACGCCTTGCATAACTACCAGGTACATCACATTGTTTATTTTGTCTCTCCTTCGTGCTCGGTGGCTGCCATGCCGCTTCAAAGTTTCATGGAGCACAATCTTGTTTTCCTATGAAACTTTTGGTTTATCCGTATGTTGCAAGCGTTTCTCATCCTCGTCCCTGAGCAAGCGGATCTGTTTCAGTATTACCATGGGTTATGATTTAAAAGGACTTCTTTTACCTTGTTTAGTCCAGTGGTGCTTGTCTTCTTCCTCTTTTTTAGAAATGTTTCTGGTGTCTGTTGTCAGCGTATTGGCCTCCCGATAGTCCTTCTTTGGTGTCACTGAATCTACCCCTCTAGTCCACCTCACTGTCATGTTGTACACATGCATGTTTGTGCCGGCAGAGATGGCAGGTGCTGGAGGCTTTCATCGGCCTGATACAACGGGAGGGGCTTGGGGCTTCCGTACCAGGTGTATTGCAGGGAGTCCGGGACACCGGAGGATTGCGAGGGACACAGGTGAGTGGGTCAGTAAAAGCAGAATGCGTACTGGTTGCAGAGTCCGCATAAACTTGGAAGTGTGGAGGCAGTGGTGAGTTTGGGTAATGTGTCACTCCACTTAGGTGGAAGATTAGAAATGGGCTGCAGTGCTCCAGGCATCTAAACCGTGTTATTACAGTGGGAAGCGACAGTGTTATTCCGTACAGAGAGAGGTCTTGTCGACATAACCTAAGCTTGGGTCCATTGTTATTTCTAGTTAAGGTGTTGGTCACCAGGTTTTATTGTTGAGTTTTTTTTATCCCAAATTGCTTGAAGAGGGTACTTTGTTATTCGGGGTGAACAAATGTTTTGAGGGTGGGGGCTAGCGATGCTCAGTCAGCTCACATTTCTTGCATAATTTTTAACCAGGCGTGGTTCCACATCAAAAGTAATAATATATTTTTTCAAGTACTCATAGTAACAGCATTACAGAGTTATTCGCAAAATTATGACTGTATTAAGGGTGGTAACACAGTTTGAGTCCCTCAGGTAGCAGAGTGTTTTCAGAGGAGAGCTCCGTTTGGGATCGAGGAGCCTCCAATGAGTGGCTCCTAACACCATATCCATATGGTGATTTGGTAACCTCACCTAGCAGCAGGTAATGAGCAACTCCGATGGTGGGGTGGTGAAAGTGGTATTCTATTGGAATTAGCATGGCAGATTTAAATTAGGATGTTTGGCTGCGGGTAGAGGAAGAAGGTGAATGGAAGTACTTTAGTTATATGCAGGGCCACTGGAATTATGTGGCAGGAAAAGACCACATTATGAGGCAGGGCTGACCAATTTATGTGGCAATAAAAGTCCAGTTATGAATTTACAACGCCAATAGCTCTAACTCAAGCAAATGAGAGACCATTGCTTTGCAAATGCTTGTCACTTCCTTTGTCTTTGGCTCGCAATAAAAGCCAGATGCAGGAAAATAAGTGCCGGCCCTCAAAAATAAGTGCTGGCGCCCCTCACCAGAAACCACTGGCTCAAATTAAGCAGTGCTTCTCATAAAGGTTTGCACGAAAGCGCTGAGAGGTATCTTTCACCCTTCAGCTACAGCCCTTCCTTTCTAATTTGTACCAATCTCTGTCTAGTAACCCCTGCACTCGGGTCACTCTTGCCTATATGAATAAATTACTCTGAGATGTTATTAGGATTAAATGCTGCAGTTTATCAATATGTCTGCCCCATTCACAGGTGTGTTTTATTTTTTTGCAGTTTTATAACGCGCGACTGCAACCAGAAGATATTGGGCTGCTTTACATGAGCACCAGTAACGTTACACAAGGACACCATGACGTCATTTAGAGGTGGCAGTTGCGTCATCTGGCTTGCTCCCGGCAACCCCTGGCACTGTCTTTGCTACCCCCGGCATCAGAGGTGGCAATATCAATTCCTAGAAGACAGGGGCGGCTTTATCCTCCTTGTTTTCAGCTCATTTTTAGTTACACTAATAGTGAATAATTGTATAATAACCATTAATGTAATAAAAACTGGAGCATCAGGTAAGTAAAACATGTTTTAGAATGTATGTTGTGTGCGGGTGAGAGTGTGTGTATGTGAACAAGTGTGTGGGTGTGTGAGTGAAAGTGGCAGTGATAGGAGTGGCAATAAATTAGATTAAATGTCAGTGATTATGTGTGAGTCAGGGTGAGTGATAACGATGGCTGGAAGGGTCCTGCCCAGTTCATAATCATTTTGCCCTATGTATGCTTCCCAGACTCTCCTGACTTGTGAAGGCAATTCGCCTGTTATTCTTCCATGTTCAGTGGCTTCTTCTCTTTGTACCAGGCTTCAGCCCCTGCTCAATGTTGGTTCATTCTGGGAATGCCCCCTGCCTTCTTGATGCTTCCCACTGGTGTGGGAATGATTCCCAGGCCCTCTGCAGCCTGCTCTTTCAGAGCTGTCAGCTGGTGTCTCCTCACTGTGAAGTACCCATGCTTTTGCATTAAAGTCAAAGCGGCCTGCTTGACAGCCTCCTGATTATGGGGTGAGTGCTATGCCTGTGAATGGATTGGGTGAGCGTTGTGCCTGTATGGGTGAAGGGTGAGTGCTATGCCTGTGAGAGGGTATAGTGAGAGTTATGTGAGTGTTGGTGAACCCTGTGTGGGTGTAACAAGAGTGTATTGTCTCCTGTCAGTGCTTAATTTGTAAATAAAGAGGTGCTGGTGCTCAAAGTCCTTCTCTTAAACACGAGGCTGCTGTAAATAAATCTGCCAGCACTGAATACTAAGGCAGCATAATCCTGAAGCCATCTCGGGCCTCTTCAATCCATTTACGGCCACCCCGGCCCCTTCAGCTCATCCTGCAACTTTCTACTTTCTCCCTTTGTGACGCTTTTTCGTTTTTCCTTCTTACGTCTTTCCCATATGTGTCTTTTGCTCGCAGCAAATGCTTGAGGCAGAAGAATAAGCCCCGGCCCTCACAAATAAGTGCCGGTGCTCAGCACCGGCAACAACAAGCACAAATTAAGCACTGTCTCCTGTGCAAGCATACGGCAAAGTTTGTCTGCTGTGTGTGAGGATAGGACAGTCGCTATCCGCATGTAAGTGTCAGGAAAGCGTTGTGCCTGTGTTTAGATTGTGTCTGTGCGAGGATTGGGTGAATTCAATGTGAATGAGGATAGCATGAGCTGTGTGTCCAATGTCTGGGAGTACAGAATGAGAACTCTGAGAGTAGGCTGGCCACTGTGCCAGTGTGAGTGTAGGCTGAGCAGTCTATATTTTATAAGTGCATGGTAAGTGACGCTCTGTCTTCTATGTGCTAAGACGAGAAACACGTAGTAAAACATGCAGCCTTTCGCATGCCTTCTTTTACACGGCTTTTTACATGCCATTTCTAGTACCTTGTGCTTTTAATTTGTAACCAGTCTAATTGTACTTATATACTGTATATGTACATACAATGTAGAAAAACATGAGGCTGGCGAGGCATGGAAGCCATCTCTAAGCCACACATAAATTGAAAGTATCAAAAGAGCTGCTGCGCCTTAACTCTTTCCGGATAAAGCGTGGTGTCACGCTTTGTGATCTGAATAATTGATGATCACCCGGGTTGAGCTCACGGCTTTGTATAGTTTTATTGTAAGTGTTTCTTCCCCAACACAGCAAAAGTGATGTATTTCAGAATTTTGAGATACCTTTAAGAATCATAGTCTGAATGTTTTGGGCTCCTAACTGGTATACAAAAAGTTGTTTTTACGTGACTGACACTAATTAGATTACATAGCAAACAGTGTGCCGGCGTCCAGTATGACTAAGTATATTTGTTTAGTGGCATGCAGGTTATATTGTATTTTTCCTAAAAGAAAAATCATTCTTTTATTGTCTCTTCACATTTAGGTCCTTATCTAAACGAGGTTTGCTGATTTTGATTAGGGTTGTAAATTGCTTTATGCAGCCCTCAGGCTGCCTCACGTGCTGAGGAGGGGGAAGGATGGATCAGGTCAGAGGCAGTGAGTGAGCAGCTCTGTGCTCTGCTTGTACCACACCAGTTGGTGGAGTGAAGTTTACAAATGATAGTCAAACGTATGTATTGGTCGGCTGGCTAGAAAGTTGACAACAGGAGATGTAGGACTAGACTGCAGCGTCAAGGAGGGTGTGGCCCAACTGCCAGAGCTGCTGACTGTGGAGCGGGGAACCAGGTCCAAGTCTCGGTGTCGGATTACCATCTTGTGTTTCCCAGCAAATCACTTAATCTCGCTTTGCCTAAAAATGATGAATGCGTCCTGTGTAACTGGTGCTCATGCAAAGTGCTCCAGTACCTTGGGGTTGAGTTTGCTCTATATAAAACAGCAAAAGAAAGGTCAGTGTGAGTGAGTAGCCCTGATTTAATCAGTGTAAGATTAAGAGCAAGTGAGGGAGAACGATTAAGAGAGAGGGAGTGAAAATGAGTGTGAGCTAGCGAGTGTACATTAGCACCAGTGAGCAAGTCTGCTTTTGACCCTTGCAAACTACTGTTATTGGCTTGCTGGAGGCAGTTATTAACAGATGGGGTCTGATATACTAGAGATAAAGCTTGCTATATGAGACGTCCATAGCATAAGGCTGGAACGGGCATACTAGAAGTAATTATTGGTATGGGACATGGCAAAATACTGACGTCAGCATGTCGGAGGTGATTCTAGGGGTTGAATGATGGCTGTGGCATATAGGAGGGGAACAAACATGACAAAATGCTGGCCCTATCACACCCGAAGTATATTTGGATATAATGGTCATCCATGGTACATAGATAACGTTAATAGCAAAACTCCAGGACTGGCATAATATATGCAGTTGTTGGCATAAGGGGGCACTCAAGACCTTTTGGTGGGCACACATGGTAAAACGCTGGCCCTGGCACAATGGAAGTTCTTTTTGGAATATAGGGGCACTCATAGAAAATTTTGAAAAAAAGGGTGGAGGCAACTCCTGTGGAACATCTGGTTTCATTGGCTTGGCACATCATGAACATATATATGTTTAAAAACTGCTCCTTCATAGCCCACAGCTTTGTAGTAGATTTATATGAAACAGTTGCTCTCAAATGCTTATCGCTGAATCCATTAAAAAAAGCTCTGGTTCATTTGCTTTGCTCAGTACAATTTAGGGCATGTTTTGTTTTACACCCAACCACTTTCAAAGGTTATGCCAGCACCCTAATATACATGGATCCAAAAGAGACATTAGTGTTGTATTTTTACATTAATGACACAGTTAAAATGTAACGTCAGTGATGTCAATTATGTTGATATCATCTGGGTTAAGGTCAAGCCACATCACTTCCTGGGAAGATTTAAGGTCAAAAGTCATATGATGTCACTTCAGTTGATGTCAATAAGGTCAAAGGGCATGTGATGTCACTTCTGCTACCCCCGGCATTTTGTTGAATCGACATCCATGAAGGACATGCTCACTTTTCAGTAGGCGCGGGGAGATTGAGTTGCCCAGAAGCACAGGATGTTGAGCCGATGCAGAGACTCAAATCTGGTTCCCCTGCTCCAAAGTTGGCAGCTCAGGCCATTACGCTACATCCTCTCCTTTGATGATAGGTTTGATGATAGGGACCGGGGGGAAGAGGGGGAGTGGAACCGTTGTGGGCAGGGTAGTACAGTCGAGAGGACAGTGGGTGAGTTTTGGGCTATTTGGTAGGTGGGTGGGAGGGTGGGGGGTGTAAGAGCGTAAGTGCATTGATATTGTGCATCCAACCACCATTTTGTAGTGTTGTAACACGGCGAGGCTGGTTAATTTTGGTTAGGTAAGTGTGTGCTGGGGAGCTTGGGGGGGGTAGGATAAACAGTAGGTGAATACTGATGTATAGTGAAGATGGTAGTTTTGTAAGAAGATTTGCCTAGAGTTAAATGTTTGTGATGCGCACCTGTTTCAATAAATCAGCAGTTTTTACAGAAACAACGTGCCTGTGGTCTGTGCTGTACCAATCTCGGTGCTTCATATTTCTATTCAACTGATCATGCTATCAAGATAAACCTTACTTCTGCTACCTTGTCCCACCTTCCGAAGGTGGCGATTGCTTGCGGGATTGGCCCTTTGCCTACTGACCATTGGGCAATGGTACCGTCCCCTCCGTTGCTGGAGTATCAGCCACTTTTCTCTGCTTCTTTAGGCTAATTCTGGAAGAAAAAAAGAGAAAGAAAGACAAATAAACAATAGTGGCGAGAGAGGGAGGGGAGAGAAGGAGAGAGATAATGGATGGAACAAGAGAGATTGCATGAGGAGGGAGCGCAGCTGGGTTGAGCATTTTTGACAGAGCTGCTTTTGGTCCCCTAGTCCAGCCCAGTCACTGTCCCTTTTGACACTCTTTCAAGTGCCTCTGCCACACTCCCCCACTCTAACCCCTAATAATAATGTGTTTTTTATGCAACTCGTCATACCAACATTTGTGCCAATCTTTAGAACAGGCAAATAACAACTGATACCACGGAAGGATCGAAGATTTTAGGATTACAGGAAAGGAACAAACCCTTTCGTTAACTAAAGTAACAGAATTAAGCAAGCTTAAGAACAATGGAGGTGTTGTGGTATCCAGTACTACTTCAGTTTCAAAAAGTTCCAAAGGACCCCAAGATACTTTGAAAGTTATTGATGTGGGGACTAGAACACCTAATATATCAACAGAAAGGCATCCTCTTGAGAAATATGTCAAGATTTCACACACTTTAAAGCATTTATGGTGCAGTACCACCTACATTTCTTTAACAGTCTGCAAGAAGTTTCTAAGGATACTACTAAAATGGCAGTTATTCTCTCATATCTAACTAAAACAGTGCTTATCAGAGCATTGCCTCTTAATGGAGGAAATAGTCCCTTACTGTCCAACCTATAGACCACTGGAATAATTTCACTAAAGTGTTGGCCGGTACCAGAACACTCAATCGACTAATTTGAGCTTAGTGACAATCCGACAAGAAAATCGAGAAATAGTTAATTATACAAGTCATTGCTAAAAATTCTGAGCTAAAATCAACTGGACTTATGAGTGGCAACTGCAGCATTTTGTAATGGGTTATGTCGGTTCAATCACTCTAATAGTGGCATGCTTCATCAATGGGTCCACCCTAGCCCCTAAAAGCCGAAGTAGGCTCAACCAAACTTCAGGAGCACTTGAAGATAGCCTGCGAGGGATCTAAAGATTAAAAATACCTCACTATTCACAAAGGTGTCTCTTTATTGGTTGTGATAGTGGATATGGTTAAAATTAATGTTAATACTGCAGGTACACTAGGATTTTATGACCTTTATTTAGACTGAGCTATGGTGCCTGTAGATTGAGGGTGATTGGACATTGGCAGCTGGGGCTGAGACACAAGGGCAGTGCCTTCCAACTTACATCAAACAAGCACTTGTATAGCCAATAGGTCTTGCCTTTGGGACTGTATAAGTATTTAGCCATGCCACAGGGAGATTTAGTGAATTGTGAGCAAGGACAGGTGCTTACCCAAGCAAGAAATGCAACAACGGGGGGAGGTGATGGGGGATGCCCCGCGAGCTGAGGGAAAAGCAACACAGAGAAATGGTAGGTGGCAGGGAAAACAAGAAACACAGGCAGCATTTGACCGAAAACACAAGCGCCAAAAGCAAAACAGTTAAAATAAATTTTACAAAAATACTAAATTACAGCATGAACATAGCAATAACAAACAGCATGACGGGTGGGAAGTGGTGAAGGGCACTACCGCCATACTTAAAGATAAAGCACGCCGTGCCACGCTGCAACAATTACGGTATCAAATCCTACCTTAATCCATGGGGGAGCAAGTACAGCAGATAGACTTAGGGTCTCCACTAGGTGTCAGCTTTAGAAGTTGTTTGCGGGAGTAGAACCCTCTTACAATCGAGGAGAAACAAAGGAACAAGTGAACAAACGAGATATGCATCCAGAAAGTGCGGTAAGGCTAGAAATATGCCAACTACAGCGACAATCTCATGGCGACACATTACAAAAAAAACGCACATGTTAAGATCAAATTAAAAATCACAGCTAAAAGCCGTTCCCATGCTGTAATATGTGCAAATATGCAATGAGCTTTACTCAATCTATACAGCCAGAACGGCCGTGCCTGCATTTTTATCTTTGCTGTGGGATGAGGAACTAACCACAGCATTTATAGCTAACAATTCGCCCCCCCTTCCAAGTTGACATTCCGCAAAAGAAATCTTAAAGTCAAACGGGAGCATCTTCAGAAGGTGAACCTGACCAACCCCTACATTCGAAAAGAAACGAGGGGACAAGTGAACAAAGGAGGTTTGTATCAGTCAATTGTAGTAGGGCTAGCAATATAGCTTGCCACATTGTCAATCTCATTAGAACACATCACAATAAAAACGCTCCTGTTAAAATTCAATTTAAAAAAAGTCTTAGTACTATGAAATTGAATTGTACAAATATGCAGCATAGCTTTGTGCAAAGGACAAGTGCCCACACAAGCACAGGTGGGGGACCGCATCGATACCCACAAACAAAAAACAGTTCACACTGGTTTTCCCTCTATGATCCACTGCTTAGAGCAACATACTTTATGTTCACAGTAAACAAATCAGACTGAAACCTTCCTGCGATAGAGAATATAACAATTCTCAGGCCGTATTTATTCACAACCATATAAACACGACATAAAAAACATCATCATATGTACAGTATTTCTTTTCATCCTTAAATTTCCATAATTATTTACAATATGCATCTCAAATCTTAAAAAGGAGTCATGGTTGTCCACCCACCAGGCACCTGTGGCATCGTCTGTAAACTGGGGGCCGTGTTCCCCCCAAAACCAATTACGCTTCACCAGGCAAGACTCACCTGCCCCCTCAAGATAGAGGGGGCGCGGGCCAGCATGAAAACTGTCCCCCAATCCAACCATGCCAGAGCCAACCCTAAGCAAGGGATCCCCCCTGGCACCCAATGGGAATGATACTGGGCAACCGGGCCATACCTTGGTCCCCTGGCGCAGTCTCATCCCCCCAAATAAAAAAATTCCAGGGCCATGTAATGGAGTACCGTGGGGGGAGCTATGGACATTCGCAGTAGCGGTCGTCCCAAGCCCCTTTCCTAAACCCACAGCACCGCCACCCTGGTTTGAGCCAAAAAGCTCATGATACCATCTTGAGTTCGCCTGCACTAGTATTCTTGATGCCAAGGTTATCCACCTGTTTTGTGCCAAAACATGACTCCTTCCCTCCTAAGGTCTTCCTAATCCTGCTATTCTTTGGGGATGGGTGGGCGGGAAAGAATTCCTCCAGTCCTCTGGAGGAGTGCGTCGATCGTCAGGGGCAGCCCAGGGTCAAGAAAACAACCTGACCCTAGAGGGACTTGAGTCCCCCTTTTAACTAACTCGGGCTGCCCCTGCCGATTACCTGGGAGCCCCCACCACACCCCCTCCAACCAATCGGCTCACCCCTCGGGGTGAGCGCGATTTTCAAAAATTTTGCGGCAGCCACAGTTGGGCTGCCGGCCGAAACCGGTCCGATCCGGCCCGCACCTGTATTGGGGGCGCGCTATGCCGTGGTGCGCGCCCCCTGCCCACAGGTGGGGGACCGCATCGATACCCACAAACAAAAAACAGTTCACACTGGTTTTCCCTCTATGATCCACTGCTTAGAGCAACATACTTTATGTTCACAGTAAACAAATCAGACTGAAACCTTCCTGCGATAGAGAATATAACAATTATCAGGCCGTATTTATTCACAACCATATAAACACGACATAAAAAACATCATCATATGTACAGTATTTCTTTTCATCCTTAAATTTCCATAATTATTTACAATATGCATCTCAAATCTTAAAAAGGAGTCATGGTTGTCCACCCACCAGGCACCTGTGGCATCGTCTGTAAACTGGGGGCCGTGTTCCCCCCAAAACCAATTACGCTTCACAAGGCGAGACTCACCTGCCCCCTCAAGATAGAGGGGGCGCGGGCCAGCATGAAAACTGTCCCCCAATCCAACCATGCCAGAGCCAACCCTAAGCAAGGGATCCCCCCTGGCACCCAATGGGAATGATACTGGGCAACCGGGCCATACCTTGGTCCCCTGGCGCAGTCTTATCCCCCCAAATTAAAAAATTCCAAGGCCATGTAATGGAGTACCGTGGGGGGAGCTATGGACATTCGCAGTAGCGGTCGTCCCAAGCCCCTTTCCTAAACCCACAGCACCGCCACCCTGGTTTGAGCCAAAAAGCTCATGATACCGTCTTGAGTTCGCCTGCACTAGTATTCTTGATGCCAAGGTTATCCACCTGTTTTGTGCCAAAACATGACTCCTTCCCTCCCACAGGCCTGGTTGGTTTCCCGACCAACCAGGCCTCCCCCTGAGGACAAGAAGCTCAGTTCTGAGAGAGACACCGTATTGAAAATGCTATCAGGTTCTCAACAAACACAATATGACCACCGTCTGACAGGTGAACTCCATCTTCATGAAACATTGCCTCCCCTTGAAGGCACCCGTGCCCAACAGTCCTTAGCACTGATGTGTTCAAAAGCCGTTTCATGCGGCTGTTCAGCCGTCTGGCTGATTCATTAAGGGCCTTCGCTGAGCGCCCCGACCTCCAAATCCGCCTAGGAATTATATGGGACCATGCGATGACAGCCCCTGGACACCGCTTTGCTAACCAGGAGATCTCAACCATTAAGTCCTCAAAAACTGATCTCCTCCCGATTGTTGCCAGATCGTTGCCTCCCACGTGAAGGATGATGAGCGCTGGTGGCGGCAGCCGCCGTCGCAGAACCTCCTCGATAAGCTGGCGAAGACTGTCAAGGCGCAGACCCCCTCTCGCTATGCAAAGAAAACGGAGACCTGCATCCTGTGCCCGACTGCGATACAAGTTGAAGAATGGCCGCGCCCGACGCACAAAGGAATGCCCAATAACCCAAACACTGGCGGAAGCCATGTGCCCAATGGTGAACTGAGAGATCCTGAGAACAGAAAGAAAAACCGTTACACATGAGGTCATTGACGTGTGTCAAAAAAGGTGTTCCTAGATCATATGGAGGCGTACATAGCGTTTATAGCAATCTGACTTCCACCTCCCAATCCCTTTTACCGTCTCGGTATTGAGCCCTGCCCCTGCTGCCGATGTTGCTGCCCCTATCCTAAAGGAATGGGCAGCAAAATTTGCCATGCATGCCAATTGCCAGTAAGGCTTTCTGCAATACTTGGGAAAACTGATATCTAGTAAGTGGTACCCCAGATGCATGGACTAATAAAGAGGTGGAAGAAACCTGAGTACGAATCTGCAGGTACTTGTTAACTGCACGTACTGGGCAACCACTGAAGTCACCAGCCCTCCCCAGTATTAACTGTTCGCCCCTTCCTGCCTGGTCTGTCTTGGACCGTGGTATAGTGATTACCAAATCCCCCCCTTTCCAGAAAACATGAGTCACCAACATTCCGCCGTGAATGTCCTGCTTAGACCTGGCCACAAGCTCTGAGACTCGAAAGGCTCCGTAAAAGGCAAGCGCGAAAGCTGCTGAGAATAGAGTGGACTCAAAGTCTGAGTCACAGATCCCAGTCAGGGCCCCCAAGATCTTTACCAGCTTGTCCACGTCAATGGGGCGCCGCTGGTCTGGGATCGACCCCTCCAACCTTTCCCATCCCTTGAGTGCCTGTCTGATAAGAAAAGATCGAGAATGGTCAGCCCCACCCCCTTGTTTGGTAAAAAAGGCTACAGCTGAGATGTGACGTCTGGCACTCGCAGCAGATTTTCCCTGCCTTCGCAAAAGCTCAAGAAATCCCAACCAACTACTCAAGGAACCAGGCTGCGCCAAGGGGTCAGCAGATGTGTGATTTATGTATCTATGAAATGCATTCTCATATGCCCTTCTTGTTTTTGGTGCTAGGCTGGCTGCCACTAGATCCACCAAGGGTGAGTTCCAAGATTCCACAGCTGTCCCGGGAAATATGTGGGCTCCAACTCAGCCCCTGGGTGGAACTGCCGAAAATCCTGTAACTTGAAACGAGACAATGCATCAGCTGCGTTATTAAAAATTCCTGGTACATGTTTTGCCTGAAAAAGAATGTTATTCTGCAGACAGATCAACACTAACTCCTTCAACAGTCTTAACACCCTTCTGCACTTTGCATGTTGAAAGTTAATGCTTTGTACCACTGCCATGTTGTCAGACCAAAAAACCACAGATTGATTGCGAAGATGATCCACCCATATGTGTAGTGCAACCACTATGGGAAATAACTCAAGGAAGGTGATGTTCTTAACTAACCTGGATGACTCCCAAGCGTGAGGCCAGGCCTGAGCCCACCACCTGGTACCTAAAATGGCCCCGAAACCACTACTACCCGCTGAGTCAGTAAACAAACCGATTTCCTGATTGGACCGCCGAGGGGCTGGCCATACCACTGACCCATTGAAATCCTGGAGGAAAGCCAACCAAATCCTTAAATCCTGCCTTACTTCAGCAGACAACCGCGTCCTATGGTGCTTCTCTTTTAATCCAGACATAGACTGAGCAATAGAGCGTGAGAAAGGGCGCCCCATTGGAATGATCCGCAAGGCAAAATTGAGTTGACCCACCAATATCTGTAACTGATGCAGGGTGACTTTTTTGGCTGCCAAACAGGTTTCTAAGGATGCTCTGAAAGCCATTACTTTATCCTGGGGCAACCTGCATTCCCCTCTCACTGAATCTATTTCAATACCCAGAAATACCAAGGATGTGGTTGGACCTGTTGTTTTTTCCTGAGCTAAAGGGATGCCGAATTTATCCATCAAAGACTTGAATGCAGTCAAAGACTTAGCACACCTATCGGACCCGCTTGGTCCAAGGAACAAGAAGTCATCTAGATAATGAATGACATTAGGTGACCCTGAAACCTGTGTAAAAACCCACTCTAAAAACGTGCTAAATTGCTCGAAATAAGCGCAGGAAACAGAACAACCCATAGGCATGCATTTGTCATAATAGAACTTTCCTCTGAATTGGAAGCCCAGCAGATGATAATCATCAGGGTGAACAGGCAAGAGTCTGAAGGCTGATTCTATATCTGCTTTTGCCATGAGAGACCCTTGACCCAGTTTCCTCAATAAAGTCAAGGCGCCATCAAGAGATGCATACTTGACTGAGCAGAGGGCTGGATCGATTGCGTCATTCACAGAGGCTCCGCGAGGAGCGGAAAGATTGTGTATCAAACGAAATTCCCCAGGATCCTTCTTGGGAACCAACCCCAGGGGGGAACAGACAAAATCCTTTAATGGGGGGCTGTCAAATGGCCCAGCAATCCTATTTAAACCCAATTCCTTCAATATCTTGCGTTCAGCTACCTCCTGTGCAATGTCTAAAGACTGCTGATTTCTACAAAATCCTGGGCCTTGCACCCCTGCAGCTGGAATCCTAAAACCATTGCGGAAACCTTCATACAACAATTTTGAAGCGTCGCACCACGCATATAAATTAAGCCAAGGGTTCATAGCCAAGATAGACACAGGTGAAGGGGCCCCTGTGACCAAGAAAACATTATCCTCATTTTTGCCCAACCTTTTCTTTGGATTTCTTGAAACATTTGAACTCAGGATGCCCTGCCGCACCGCAAAAGGAGCAATTGTGCTTGAATTTGCACGAACCCTGTGGCCTAGAACATGCTCTTTTGTTGAACGCCCAACACGCCCCTTTTCGATCCCCGTTGGCCGTGGGCCCCCGAAAAGGAGACTGGACATTGGCTTCTGGTTTCTTCAGCATCATACAGCGCAACCATGCATTAACATCAGTCTGATCCCAGCACATAGAAGGGTTTGATGCTTTTTTCAACCTGAACGCTTTGTCATAATCCTTCCAACTGGTTCCTCCAAACTCCTCATGCGCACCTACTATTTTATTCAATTAATATGCAGTTTGAGGACCTAGCTCAGGGAATTTCTCCAGTAAAATGAACTGATAAATGGTAAAACCTTTTATCCAATTTATAATGGTCTCATCTACCTTAGGTTTCTTCCATTTGTGAGAGCAATCCTTAATGTCCTTACTTTCCTCATCAGCCGGCTTCACTACTGTTAGCTCAAAAATATCCACAAATGTACCCTTGTGAATTTTTGCCCTTAACTCACTAGATATATGAGGTCCCAGCTGATCCCTAGGAGAAAGTACTTGATCATGTGTCCCCCCTGGTTGGGTAGCGCCCTCACCTTGTTTCTCTGGTGGTGATGTACTGGTAGAGGTGGCCACCACTGCTGGCAGGGCAATGGAGGATGTAGGCTCGTGCGATGTGGTGGCTGTGGCCCTCGGGGGTTCTTGTGTTCCTGTGGTGGCCCCTTGCAGATTTGCGCCAACACCCATTGCTAAGCCCTTTAACGTGGCCAATGCTGACCCCTCACTTGCCAAATCAATCTGTGGTGCATTGCCTAACTTCGCCAGCCAGGGCAGCACTTTTGCCAATCCACTAACCAGGTCCCCTCCCGGTTCACGCTCGCTGACCGAAACCGCTCCACCCAAGGTTGTACCTGCCACTGCTCCCGTGATGACTACCTCTGGTTGCATGTCTGCCTGTCCCATGTTGGGATCCCGTGTCCCCTCAGTGAGTGTCCTCTTGGGAGCTGACTTTTTCCCCCCCAGTTTGGGTGCCACTTTCCTAGCCCTCTTAGGAACCGGGGGGAATGCTGATTTTGAAGGGACCCCAGCTCGCCTTGGGCGCCCATCCTGATCTGGCGCGGAAACCACCTCTAATTCCGGAGTCTCGCCACCCACCGGATTGCCCTCAGCCCCCTTTTGCGCCAGCGACATGAGAGCTGGTTGCATGAGAGCGAGCACCCGATCCATAGCGTCTAGGCGCCCCATAACTGCCTCTACATCCAATTTTCGCTTTACCTGTTTTGGTGGCATGCCTAAAGATTATCCTAAAACCACCCTGCTGCCACAACACACAAATGATAACAATACTTATGAAAACGGGCGAAGAAAAAATTACGTCTAAATAGGCAAAAGTCAAGAAAGGTTCAGAAACAGGCAAAACAAAAATTAGTAAACAATTATAACTATAACTATTTTAGGTAGGCAATAACAAATTACAGCACAGGCTCTGGAATTACTATTAAAACAATACTGCCATCTACTGGCCTAAAACTATACAAATAAAATTGCACAGTATAAAAAAACAGCATGAACGACAAACTTATTCTGATTGTTTCTTGCCCCTGCAGCCCCTGAGGAAAGCACCACCTCTTAACCTAAAAAAGAACCAGCAGAGAACACCCCAGAATATTACCAGGACCCCCACCACTCCCTACCCTGTCTGTGATGCCTCTCCCGGTCCCAGGGCCCCAACACCAGGGCAAAGCAGCAAGAGCCGGTCGCAAATAGGTCAAGGCAGGCCTTTAAATCACCTAGCTGGTGTCTCCCAGCCAGCTGTCGTTGCCCCAGGCAAGAGAGAGGTGAAGACAAGGCCAAGGGCAGCAGAGGTCAAGGCAGCACGAGGGCGTCTTGTGGCACGAAGGAATCCAGGAAAAAATGCAGCAAAAGAATTCCTCCAGTCCTCTGGAGGAGTGCGTCGATCGTCAGGGGCAGCCCAGGGTCAAGAAAACAACCTGACCCTAGAGGGACTTGAGTCCCCCTTTTAACTAACTCGGGCTGCCCCTGCCGATTACCTGGGAGCCCCCACCACACCCCCTCCAGCCAATCGGCTCACCCCTCGGGGTGAGCGCGATTTTCAAAAATTTCGCGGCAGCCACAGTTGGGCTGCCGGCCGAAACCGGTCCGATCCGGCCCGCACCTGTATTGGGGGCACGCTATGCCGTGGTGCGCGCCCCCTGCCCAGGAAATACAGAAACGGGTGGAAGTTGGGGACTGCACCGCGAGCTGAGGCAAAGGCAACACAGAGAAGTGGTAGGTGGCAAGGGAAAGTAGAAACGGAGGCAGCATTTGACTGAAAACACAAGCACCATGAGCTAAATAGTTAAAATAAATTGAAAGAAAATACTAAATCACAGCGTGAACATACCAATAACAAATACAACAGGCGAGTGGTGGTGGTGGGTATGGCTGCCATACTTAAAGATATAGCGCTGCGTGCGCGCTGCAACACTTACAAAAAAGAGTTCACCCCAACACCAGATTAAGAATGCAAGCGAAAGGAAACTGTAGTTGATCGGTGCTCCTCTGCGGAAAAACAGTAGTGATGTACCGCTGTATGAACCACTTAGGAGGCAGCAAAAAAGAGCGACAGTGGACTAAACCAATGGTAAGCAGCAGGCGGGAGCAAAGTCCTTTACTAAATACAACAGGTCTTCCAGACAGCACATGCGCGCTGCCTAAGCTTGACCTTAAAGTGTATTTACTAATACGAATAATGTGAAAGGTGCTTCAAGGGCCATTTAGAAAGAAACAGCAGTTGCTGGAAAAAGTTGCCTCTTACATGGTTCCCATGCTCAATCACTTCATTCACAGTTTTGAGTTCTGCACCTTTATTTTGTTTTCCTTTTCTCTCTTTCTCAGCTTTTTCCTTCCTTCCATTACAATTTGCTTCTAATGACAGCTCATGTGTCCGCTTTGGACCATCATCACAGTGTTTCTGCTTGTCACAGCCACACTCCAGTTGACAGTATCTCCTCATGTTCCCAAGGTAAGGAAGGTCATTGTGTCCTTCCTGTGTTCGTCATTAGCCTTACAGCTCACCGCACTGAATCAGTCTATATCTGTTCATGCCTGACAGAACTGAATTAACTTGCGTGGATATCTAGACCTGTGTGTTTGTATCACTGGACCAATATGTTGCCATGACTGTGTGAAGGTTAACATTGCTGCTGACTTCTCCAGTCTGAATCTGTGTGAGCTATCTTGCATTTTTAAAAAGACGAAACTGAAACATCCAGTATTTTCTCTCTTGGGGCCAGATGTAGCATTTTCCGAATTTGCGATTCGGAAATTGCGAGTCGGTACGACTAACATTAATGAGGTGGGTCGCATTTTGCGACCCCATAGCGAGTCCCTGCACTCACAGGGATGGTGGCCTGCTGAAGACATCAGACCTCCATGTCTGTTACTGATTTTTAAATAAAGCAGTTTTTTATTTTTATTTTGCAGCCCGTTTTCCTTAAAGGAAAACGAGTTGCAAAATAAAAAAAATAACGAAACCATTTGGTTTCGGTTTTTCAGAGTAGGCAGTGGTCCATTGGACCGCTGCCTGCTCTGAAAACCCCTTTTTGGCAACATTCACAAAGGGGAAGGGGTCCCATGGGGACCCCTTCCCTTTTGCGAATGGGTTACCACCAGTGTGACACTGGTGGTAACTGTAAATTGCTTTGCGACCGCATTCGCGGTCACAAAGCAATTTAGCATAGCGATGCGGGTCGCAAATAGGAAGATGACACCCCTTCCTATTTGCGAGTCGCATTCACAATTTGCGAGTCAGTACCGACTCGCAAATTGTGAATGTGCACTGCGATCGGCATTTTGCATGGCGCAAACTGCGATTTTCGCAGTTTGCACCATGCAAAATGCTTGCTACATCTGGCCCTTAATGCCCTATGCCTTATTCCCCCTGATGACGCTAGGCTGGTTCAGATTATGTTATTGCCGAGCTTACAAATCCTTACTGCTGGAGGATTGTGTATTTTCTTAGCAGCCCATTCTGAAAACTCCTATATGGTAGTAGTGGATCGTGACATTCCCGGTCCTCCTAGTCTTAGTTCTCATAGTATTGGTTCCCCTGTTGACCCTCAGCCTCCGTCTGGTCCTGGTCATTTGGTCTCTGCCTTTCT
The DNA here is from genome assembly GCF_031143425.1 of Pleurodeles waltl. Lineage (NCBI taxonomy): Eukaryota > Metazoa > Chordata > Amphibia > Caudata > Salamandridae > Pleurodeles > Pleurodeles waltl. Next base: position 400,996,571 of record NC_090448.1, read on the forward strand.
GGTGGTTCTGTTGTTCCTGGTGGCCTTCTCCCTTCTAGTCCTCCTTGTCCTGGGGCTCCTCATACATGAGGGCTGAGATTAATCTCAATGTGGTCCTAGTATTCCTGGTCTTCTATCTCTGGTTCTTACAGTCCTCCAAAATTTGATTATCCTGGTCCTGATGGATCTGCTTCTCTGTTTTTGGTCATCCTGACTTTCTGTGCATTCTGGCGGCTTTAGTCCTACTAGTAGTTTTGGCCCTTTTCTGTCTCCTAGGCTGGTCGTCATATTATCAGTCCTCCTGGTTTTATGGTCCTGCTCTGCCTGGGTTTTCTAGTTCTTCTCGTGCACCCTAGTCTTTTATCTCTTCCCCTTTCCTTTCCTTCCCCTCCTCCTCTTCCTTTTTGTCCTAACCCTTGTCCTATTATTCTTCCTATTAATCGGCTCAGTTCCAAAACTTAAGCCTAGTTCACTCACGTGTCCTAGTACTCTTTGTAACCCTCTTCCTATCTCTAGTGCTTTTAATATTCGTAGTGCTACCGCTAGTACTCTTCAGCTTCCTAATTTTTGTTATCTTCCTACACCTAATTCGCTTCCTGGTCCTAGTTTTTTTTCCTGGCCATAGTCTCTTCTGACTTCTCTTACCAGTTCAAGCCCTATCACTTTACTTAGTGCTCATCCTTCCAATTTATATTTCAAGCCATTCCCATAATCCTAGTCTTCTTTTTAGTCTTTTCCTACTCTCTTGTCTAGTTCTCATCCTAGTCCTTTTCCAAGTTCTAGTCCTATTCCAGATCCAAGTCCACTTCCTAATTATAATCTCTACCTAATATTATTGCTAAACCTCTTCCTAGTCCTTCCTTAATTTCTCTTTTCAGTTCTCTTCCTAATCCTCATCCCGGTCTTCTCTCTAGGTCTAATAAAAGTCATATCCTACTTCCTAGTCCTGATCTACTTCTTTTCTTAGAAGTCTTTCTAATCCTATTCGCTAATATTAGCGCTGGTCATTCTCCTCCCACTCCTTCTCTACCAGGCCCCTCCCCATCCCCTGATTTCAATTGAAGTTAACTAGATATTATGGAGTACCAACCCTTGCATGCAAAGCTCTGATGCTTTCTTTTGTGTTGAGCCTGATTGGAGGGCTAAGGTGCCGGACACCATTTTGGAAATCATGTTCAGCCCTTACCTTGAAATGGTGTTTCCAAAGGTTAGAGAAGATGCTTGGGTGTGCCTCTGTAGGCCGAGAGGAAAGGTGATCTCTGAGAGGAACCACTGCACCCAATTTATTAATTCACATAGGCTAAGCTACCAACAACAACCTTTCAACCACACACTCAAAGGACAGTCAAGAGGCTAATGGAAACTGGAGTGCATCAGGGATGCTATAGCGCGTCTCTAAAAACCACTGGCAAAACCAGTAAATCCCAAAGATGAGACCTTTTGTCTTTGCCATTGCTTGTTAACTGCAGCAGGGACATTGGGCCTTGCTTCACAGTCCTCAGATAGTCCCAGATTGGCCGGACATTAAGTCAGGGCACCAGGCTCACTTGAAGAAGCGTAAAGCATTCATGGCTGGTACAAGATGGGCCAACTGGAAAATGCACCACTTTCCCTCCACTGTGAATTTCGACCAGTGGAAGATAACTGAGATGCTCCCCTGAGGATTCTGCAAGAACGTTATTTACAACTAGATAGACGAGAGACAAGCCTGGGTCAGAGCATGGGGAAATAAAGAACAATGTAGCATATTGGCTTTAGGGAAACAGATCCTAACTCATAGTGGCCATGTTAGTTTTTAAACCTTGCATACCTGGCTACAGTGGTAATGACAGCATCATGCATTATGGCTGTTAACGTTTTTAGACAGGGGACCATCACTTATTATTTACTTGTTTATTTATCAACTTATTTTGCAGTTTTATATAGCACAAACCTGGCCCCTAGATCATTAGAGAACTTAACATGAGCACATAATCTATTGCACATTTTTAGGCTGTGGGAGATTGTGATTTGCCCAGAATCACGGATGTCGAGCCAGTGCTGGGGTTGTAATCTAGTTCCACAATTTCCCAGTCCTCATCTCTAGCGACGAAGGCACATATCCTGTTTCTCTGGCCGGCTCAGGAACTCAAAAGGGATTAATTTACAAGAACAACGCAGAAAGACATGACAGATTTACGTGTGTGCCTCCGCCATTCTGATGGAGGATGGTTTACTCTGACCTTTGGGGCACTTTGGCTAGGAGGCTAATGTTTTGGTTTCTGCAGAGTACATGAATCCTTTCGACATGAACTGAAGTAGTGGTGAGAGGAGTACAGAGACGGCAGTCGGATCTGTCCCACGTTATAATACTTAAACAATGACCTTCAGAAGGTCGTTCGAGCTAGGAAGAGGGAGTATGCACCACAGAGGTCCAGGACATGGTGACATGTGGGATGTGTCATCCAGTGAGCCTTCGGTGAAGAACTCCAGCAGGTCATGAAATCCGAGAAGGACTTAGGAGAAGGCATAGCTGAAAGGGAGCGACGATGGTGGCAGAGAGTATTTACGGAGGTGCCTCTCACTAAGCAGCTTTCGATTTCCACTTCGTGTCCCGAGAGGCTACTTCACATCGCCTGCTTCTAGGTGCCTCCCTGAAAGGGGAGAAGCTATTCATGGTTCAGTAGGTGCCTGGTACCGGACCCGAGTGAAACCTGATTATTGTTTTTGTTACTACCTAAAAAGGAGCCAGGGGAGGCCATTTTATTTGCGTGCGTTCGGGCATATGGCACATTTGCTATGCCACTGCTCGCTGCCTGAAAGATCTTTGCAGGAAAGGCTATTACAGTTTCTGGTTTGGTCTGACAGGGGTATTTAGGGCCATATTTATACTTTTTTGCGCCGCATTTGCGTCATTTTTAGACGCAAAAGCGACGCAAACTTACAAAATACAACTGCATTTTGTAAATTTGCGCCGCTTTTGCGTCAAAAAGTGACGCAAATGCGGCGCAAAAAATGTATAAATATGGGCCTTAGAGTCCATTAGCCTGGTGACAGCATTTGTCTGCTGAGGAGAAAACCTAAAGCCCGGAGAAGACAGAAAGCCTCGGTTCGGAAAAGGCATGAGACATTGTGGGAGCGGTGGCATTTGGAGTTATTCAGAATTGAAAGGTGTCAGGAATAACAGTTGTCTGGAGAGGCTTGGTATGCTGAGGAGAGCCGCACCGTGGAGAGGATCTTGCTGTGAAACATCTGACAGCTGACAGGAGCGTGGATCAAACAGCAACTTGCAGCTGGAGGAGTCTGACAGCTAGTGTGCTGGAAGCATTTTGAGTGCTGACACCAAGGACAGAACCACAATGGAAACATAGTGCTTTGCCACTGCTGTCGCGGACACCAGTTCTGAGAAAGCAGAGTACCAGAACACCACCAGCAAAAACATTATGTGCACAGTTGCACTGGTAAGAAGTTTGCAAATACGCGAAGACATTCTACCCAGAACCAGGACCCTGTTAAAGGGCGGGGGACTCTACGAGGGTCTCTGGGGAACATCCATGGTGGCCTGCTGCCCTCCTGTGGCTATTTGTGATAACACACATAGGGCTGAAGTGGATGGAAATGCTCTCCATCATTCTTACAGATCCCCACCCACCCTATTGGTGGCGAGCCTCCATCTCTGTGGCGGAATCACTTTTGCTAAACTAAAATGCTGCCCTGGCCGCATAACATCCAAAGGGCATTAGTAGTTCTAGCCTTTGAGAGCGCTTTAGATGTATCACCAGACTATTGATTTAAACAATAAAAAGAATGCATGATATACATACACAGCGGGGCTTTTGTTCATCGAGCTTCATCCATTGATTGGTGTGTTATATTACCATTCACAATTTGCTTTCGCCCCACCGCGGCATGGAGGATGCGGCTTCACCCACTGGCTCCGTTCGCCTTGACTGACTGCACAGCGACAGTGCACGTTGTTCACATACATCTAAAAAAAGTTTCTCTTTCTTCCGTGACAGCTGGTTCAAAGTGCGCTTTAAAAAAAAAAAAAAGGGTTAGTAATTTTGAATGGTATAGGAAAACGTTATATTCATGGATCACACAAAGTACAGTTCTCAACCCCTCGTAGGGAAGTAAAACATACATTACATCTTATTGTTTTCCTCTACTTGCTTACAATTCCCTCTTTCGTCTCACGCTAGGATATAACTGACAGTACCATCTCAGTGCAGTTGCTTCCATAGACAGCATTACATCTCAGTCCAGTTCTACCACCAGGCCCAAATGTTCACTCCATTGGGCCCCAAACCCCCTCAAACTTTTTAGGGCAGCCTCAAGCTTCACAAATCTTTTTCCAGTCAACTTGCATCAAGAAGATTTTTTTCTCTAAGCTGTAATTTTAAGAGGTATAGAGGTACATCAGGGATATGGCGTGCCTATGAATTGGTGTTATCAATATCCTGTACTCAAGTGGGGAATCTTGAACACATAACTTTAGGGGTCCTGAATAGTACGTTCAAGTTGAAGATATTGTTAATGTTGAGTCCGTGAGATCATATTCCTCCAGGAATCAACCTTATTCACTGTAGCCTTCTGACTGGCATCTTATAGGGCTTACAGGGTATCAGAGTTGGAAGCCATATCCAAACGGACACGCATGTTAGGCTACATGTGATCCATGTTTCTTGGCTGAGAAGTCATCTTGTGATCACTCTCTTGTTCTTAAAAACAGATAAGGTTGGGAGGGGGTGGGCACAGTATTGAGAAAAGCCAGGGCGTGGTAGGTTGCTCAGTAACAGCTTTGAGAACGTCCATGCCTCAGTGACCGCCCTGCAAGACCACATCCTGCTTGTGCACAATCAGGGGCGCAGCTTGGTCAGTATGACTGTGGGGGGAGGGGCAGCTTCAGATTTCCCAACAGTCACGCTGGGACATCTTGCTGAAACAGATTATCTGAGAAGCAGCGAATGAGGGGAGAGGGGCCACTGGAAAGAGAGAGGGGGCGGATTGTTATGGATGCTTAAAACATAATGGGGGTCATTCTGACTCCCGCCGGGCGCGGTCACCGTGCGCCCGGCGGGAGCCGCCAAAATACCGTACCGCGGTCGGAAGACCGCGGCGGGTATTTTGAGTTTTCCCCTGGGCTGGCGGGCGGCCTTCAAAAGGCCGCCCACCAGCCCAGGGGAAAACGACCTTCCCACCATGAAGCCGGCTCGTAATCGAGCCGGCGGAGTGGGAAGGTGCGACGGGTGCTACTGCACCTGTCGCGTATTTCACTGTCTGCTATGCAGACAGTGAAATACAAGCGGGGCCCTCTTATGGGGGCCCCTGCAGTGCCCATGCCATTGGCATAGGCACTGCACGGCCCCCCAGGGGCCCCGCGACACCCCCTACCGCCATCCTGTTCCTGGCAGGCGAACCGCCAGGAACAGGATGGCGGTAGGGGGTGTCAGAATCCCCAAGGCGGAGACCGCCGGTTTTCCTGCACTGACCGCGGCCAAAGCGCCGCGGTCAGAATGCCCTGCGGGGCACCGCCGGTCTGTCGGCGGTGCTCCCGCCGACCCTGGCCCCGGCGGTCTGAGACCGCCGGGGTCAGAATGACCCCCAATATCTTTCCAACTAATCGACCTTTCTAAGGCCTTCAAAACATAGGGGCGAGAGCGTGTGTGTGTGCTCTTGTCAGTGTATGCATATACAAATTTAAGGTTAAATCCGACAGACACTTCACATTATCTGACTAAAATCACTTGCTGCCAACTATTTACTATAAAATACATTTTTCAGGGGGATGTAACACCTCAAACACCCCCCAACCCCAGAGCTATGCCCTTGTGCACAGTAACGGCATACCACTCACCAGGTTTCACTACAGCGGGGATTTGTACTTGTCACAGTGGTAGCGTCCAATTTCAGCTCCCATTCTTTCAAGATAGGGGCAGCCACTTCTGAAGTGGATTATGGCCTGGATACACGTGACTAAAAGGTTTGGAAAATGGAAGTCCGACTACTATATGCGTTATGTCTGCCTTAGACCTGTATAAGACCACTCAGTCTAGGGAGTAATCTGATTCAAGAGTGTTTACTCACATATTCATACTGTCAAGTTTCCTTCTTTATTTGTTTCTCAGCATTAAGTTGCATGGCTCCAGCAAGCATTTTGGTGTTCGGCTATTCCTTTATACGGTAAGCAGGGATCTCATCTAAGCAGGGGAGCATTGGTGGCTGTCACTGAACGGGGGAGGCGGGGCAGGGATGGAAAAATAAAAAACAAAAAACACCTGTTGAGGTCAGAGACGTGTTTGTTTCCTCATCCTCTTCCTCATCCAGAAGCACATAGACTTCCAGACTCACCTCAGCCAATCACGACGCTGCTGTCACCAGCGTGACAACAGCATTGTGACTGATGTGAGGGCCCTGCTTCAGCGCTAACAGAGGGAGTGCACCCTGTGCACTTTCCCCTCCGGCTAAATGCAAAGTGTGCATGTCTGTTTGGCCTGCCCAACACGGCTGGCCAAACAAACACGTGCACTTAATGTGCATGAGCCAGTCCTCCCTCAAGCCCCCTCCAACCCAGCCCCCTGCCCTATCCTGCTGCCTCAGCTAAAAGTAAAATTATAATAATGATCTATTATTTTCATTTTATTTTTCTGCTCAAAGAAGCAGGGCAACACTCCTCTACCTTAGTGAAGGAGCCGCCCCTGGAGGGGAGCTATAGTGGGCGTGCCGAGGAGGCAGGCCTGTGCAGGTATTGGTTTGGTAACAGGGGGCCTGTAGTGAGGCTGAGGGCCCTGTAACCTGTGGGTCTGTGATGCCCCTAGCCCCTTGGGCAGTGGTTTGCCCACCACAGGCGTCTAAATATTGTTGATATTATAGTTCTATTATTGGCCATGGTTGGGTACATTCATTGGGGCGACCCTGCCTTGCCGGCGCAACCCAGGCTGCTCAAGGAAATTAGAAACTTTCCTAGCTCCCCTCCCATTACAGTGACAGTAGGACTGACACAGCTGCCTAGATATGGGAAAGCTGGATTGGAGCGGTTGCAGATGTCTTCTGTTTGTGTGGCTTTCAAACTCCAGAGCACACGCGCCCCTATCCACTGGTTTGTGGTTAACGGTCATGTGTTACACAGTTTACTTTTCACCATGCCTAAGCATGTGTGACTGACAGCTCTGGGGTTAGGGAGTGGAGGGTTTATATGTTTACTCTATGGGTTCCAGAGCTGGTATAGAAATCTTCCCGGTGCTGTGGACAGATGTGGGAAGAAGTGGTACGGGGGCCCTGCCCTGCATTCCATTCTATTATATGGCTAGGACCACGACATATGCAGGGCTGAAGCTACTGACCTGGAATTTTAGGGGCATGGGAACAACAGACCAAAGACCCTGAATCCACGCATTCCTTAGACGCAGGGGTGTACATGTACCCCTTTTACAGGAGACGCATCTTGCTATGGTGGAGGTACAGAGTCCCCAGAGGCGCTGGCGGGGTCAGGTGTACGCCACTGGGTTACTCAGCATATTCACGAGGAGCTCTGATCTGGGTGTGGGCTGGTGTTCCCTTTGAAGCACCGCAGGTCTGCACAGACAGGGAAGGTAGATATGTCATAGTCAATGGGTGGTTAGATGGTAAGTCCCTCTGATACTTGGTTGTGTGAAGCTCCTAACCAAGACCAATTATCGCTCCTGATCCATCTGTTGGCCCAGCTGGATCCTTTCCATGACAAAGACATGATCCTAGGAGGGGACTTTAATTGTGTTGCTGATATCACTCTGGACAGCTCGACTCTACCATTTTGAGGGGGACTGGCGCATAAGATCGCAAAGAGATTTCTGGACTGGATCGCCAGCTTGGGATTTGAGGATGTTTAGAGAACTCAGCATCATGGGGACCATGTTTACTCCTTCTATTCCAGCCTTTATGCCTTCCATAGCTGCCTGGACAGAGTTCTCTACTCGGCCCCCCTTTGCCAGCATATTTATCATACTGAATAACTTGGCCACACTATTTCAGACCACAGTCCACTGCTGTTGGGTATTCGGTTGGACTCACCGAGGTTAGCAATCCCCATGTTGCGCCTTTGCCCAGTGCCATAGAAGAGGACATCTATTGAGAGGGGCTACGGGAGGCCATCTCAGACTATTTTGCACATAATTCAGTCACAGCTAATAACTGCCTCATGGAATGGGAAGCCTTCAAAGTGATCATACACGGACATTGTATGGGGGCGACAGTGGGTGTCTGATGGGAATTAAACTGGGAACTGGTGACACTAGATAAGACCATTCATAACCTGAGTAACAGGTTGGACATTGACCCTGATACAAAACTGTGCCTAGCGGAGGTCAGGGAATCCTACAATGTTCTTTTGAAGAAGCTCAGTTGCCATGACTATAAGGGCTATACAGCCAGGGCCCTTGAAGGGGAGGGTAGTGCAGGCAGGCTACACACACCTGGCTGGTACGCCCTGAAATGCGGAGAGCCCCGATAACTTGTGTGACGCAACCTGATGGGCACAGAGTGCATTCCCGGGCAGAGATCAGAAAAACTTTCCAGGAATATTATTCGGGACTGTACGGGAGGCGACCCAATACTCTGAGGGATAGTGTGGAGGCCTTTTTGGCCCCATTGGCACTGCAGAGCTGGCTTCCAACCGCTGTGGAAGACCTGGGGGGCCCCATCACACCCCATGAAATCAAGGGGGCCATTAAAGATATGGCAAGGGGAATGACGCCAGGACCAGGTGGCCTGCCTGCTGAATTCTATTCTGAGTGTGCAGGCTCCCTGGCCCAGTGACTGGCAGAAGTGTATAATACGGCACTGCATAAGAAGGAACTGCCGGCCATCACCAAAGACGTGATGGTTGTCCCCTTTCTGAAGACGACAGCACATGGGGCACCCCCCCCACAGCATTTCACCATCTGTCCATGCTGAACATGGATTTAAGATCCGGAGCAAAATATTAGTCCTGTGCCTTCTTCCCCACATGCCTACATTGGTTCACCCCGACCAGTGTGGGTTTATCCCACAACGTAACACCTCTCTTAATCTATGACGGGTATATTTGGTGTTGTTCGATCCTCAACAGGATGACAGAACCAGAGCAGGTCTAATGGCGGTGACTGGAAAAGGCTATCTACACCATCATTTGGGCCTATTTGGATGCAGTCATGCATTGTATGCAGCTTGGGCCCTACTGGGTGGCATGGGTTTGTCTCTTGTATACTAGCACTTTGGCTCAGGTCTGAATGTGTCAGACTGTGTTGGATTTTTACGAGGTATGCCTGGGTCTCAAGCAGGGTTATCCACTGGCCCAGCTCCTGTTTGCCCTTGATATTGAACCACTAGCAGCAATGTTTAGGCTACAGAAGATGGGTGGCGGGGGCATCAGAGTTGAGGGCTTGGAAAACCTGATAATGTTGTATGTGGATGACCTACTGTTGTACATGTCCGACATAGCTGCTGATGTGCAACCCACGTTACGGCTTTTATGTGAGTTTGGTGAGGTCTTTGACTTACTGGTAAACTTGACAAAAACTTGTGTATTCCCATTGGTGCCCAGATTGGATAGAACAAAAGCTTTTCCAGTGGAACTTAGTGGTCCCCCTCCACGTTCCGGTATCTAGGAATCCAAAGTTACCATACCTGAAGGAAACATGGGAGTAATCCTCCGATCTTTGAAGGGGTGTATAGCTTTTTGGCGTTCGCTTTGTCTCCCTCTCATGGCGAGCATACCTTTAGCCAAAATGATTATGCTCCCCCAGTTGCTCTACTACTTTATTAACCTTCTGGCTTGGCTTCCTGTTTTATGGTTCAGACGTTTAAATTTGCTGTTGAGTGAGATTATTAGGGACAGTGGATGAAACAGGGTATCCTTGGATATGCTTCTGCAGCCTATCCTGGAAGGGAGGCACGGGGTGCCTGACTCTGAGCTGTACTATTTGGCAACTCAGCTGCAGTGGATAACACTGTGGTTGCATGGCATGAACTTGACCAAGCTAGGTCTCATGGGGACTTTTTCTAACCAGGGAGCACTTCTAGCCCGTCTGCTACGGCGTTCATCTGAGAGGGGATGAGATAACGTGCTACTAGGCCCAGCGCTTAGGTGTTGGAGGTGCTGCCTATGGCAAACACGGAGCTGCCCGTTGTACACCCCCTAGCTGCCCTGGTAGGACTCCTGCATGGGGACCCCCTGCCTTCTTCATGGCAGTGTATTTGGCAACATGGACAGAAATGGATCTGGTGATGGTGACTGTTACGAGGCCTCCATGTTGATGCCTCTGGAGGTCCTTGTAGAGTATCATGGCCTACCTCCTGGACAAATCCTCACCTATGAAGCACTGACCCGGGCTGCTGCGGCTCTGTGGGGAGCAGGTGGCGATGAGCCCCGGACCCATACCTTTTTGCAACTACTGCTGGCTTTGGGAAATGGGAAACTTTTGGTTAGGTGGCTCTATAGCAAACGTAACAGGATGGCATGGAAGAGCCTGCAATATCTTTGGCAGAAATGGGAGGGAGTACTAGACAGGGAGGTATCCAGGGGCGGCTCCTCCATTAGGGTGGAGGAGCGTTACCCCCCAAACCCCCATCCCCCCCTGCCAGCAGTGGCAGCTCCAAACCTTTTCCCCAAAAATTATAATAAACTGTGCCTCGAGGTGACGAGCAACTCCTTCGCAAAGCGCATGTGTGTTTGGCAGGCCGTCTCGGGCAGGCCAAACACATGCGCAGTGATCTCTCTCTGACCCAGCAACACAGTTGCTAGGCTGGAGGGAGCCTGCACAGGCTCCCTGTCTGCCTGGGAACGCCCTAGCTGGGCACTCCCAGCCAATCCTAATGCTGCTCTAAGCAGCGTCAAGATAGGCACAGGGCAGGCTGGGAGCCTATGCATGCAGAGGAGCGGGAGGAGCGGATCCAGCGGCAAGTTGTTTTTTTCCAATTCTTTTTAATTTAATCCCTCCGCCCCACCCCTTTCGCATGCTGCGAGCCGCGACTGGAGGTATCAGACTGGGAATGGGCAAAAATACTGGCTTATCCCCAGAGTGTCTAGGAACACTGACTTGAAAGCTATCCAATTCAAGTTACCTTCATATGACCTATCTCACTCCAAAAAAGTTGACTGTGATATATGGGGGTAGAACCTAAGCGCTGTCCTCACTGCACCCTGTTAAAAGATTTCTGCCACATGACACTGTCCTGGGCACATGTACAAGTGTTCTGGACTGCTGTTGTGCAACGGGTGGAGGGACACTGTGCCAGGCTGTGCCGTGCATGTTAAAGGTGTGCTTGTTGGGTTTATTCCCCAGCCCTGTCTACGACAAAGTGGGGAACCGTTTTCTGGATCTGGCCCTGGAATTGGCCAAGCGGCAAAATGCTATGACTTGGAAGTCGTTGGTTGGCACTGTGTCAGCAAGGTGGGAAACGGCACTCAGGGATAGGGCTCGAGCAGAAGACCTGGCACTCCGCAGGGAAGAGGCGCGGGATGGGGGTTCGGAGATGACCGTTATATACGGAAGTGCTGGATGCCTTTGATAACTCAAATGCAAATAAACACATACAAAAAATTAGTACCAAGACTGCAAGTAGAGGGACTACAGAGCTTACACGGGTCATTTGGAGAGTCAAATGATCTGCAACAACCATAGTGATACATCCAACAGAGACCACCATAAAAATACTTCACACCGGAATGGTCTGCCCACGCGCAGCCCGAGAAACGGCCCTCCCTTTGCAAACCACAACTTCCGGCATACACGTTTGCAAGGAAGGGACCAATTACTTGTCAGACTGCTCTACTTAAAACTGCTTAACATAAGACCTTGCATGGATTGTCTTCCTTGCACAGTGAGTGACCGAGATGTCTCTGGCACAATCTGCAGACGCGAGCTCTGTAGTTACACAGAACGCCCCAATGTCACTCACCCGTGCCCTCCTGTAAACCCCTTTCTGGAAGCCGCTTCCTTCGTGGCGCCCATCTCCTAACAGCTCTTCCAGCGGATCCCTCTTCTCACCTCTCTAATCACTCACTTGCTGCTGCAGAGGCACCACCAATCCCTGCAACGGATTCCCCTCACCTTCTCTCTTTCCAATGGCTGCCCGATCTCCCTTCCCTCCGCTTTCCCTCTCCTCTCTCTACCCCTTTCACTCATTGCTCCCTGCTGGCCTTGTACGTGCCCTTCGCACGCAGAGTAATGGAGGAGGCTGAGGCACAGGAGGCAGAGAGAGCGAGAGAGAGGGAGGGGGCTGGGGGGCGGAGGTTGACAATCAAATATATTGCTTCCACCACAAACTCCAGAGTCCACGCTGAAGCACCAGGCAAACAAGGGTTTGCACAGAGAACACTTGTATTTGCTTCGGGATGCTCGAGGCCGATATGACGTCTGCGTCACCGGTGGGGAGCTCGGGGGGAGTGGGGTGTTGAGTCATGATAACCTGTTGGGCCATAACCTTGCACCCCGACTTTTTCGCACTCCCGTATAATTTCATAATAGGATGCTATAATCTTCACTAGCCATGACAGATGTGGGGCGTTGCAGAACCCCCTGGTGTCATCGCCTCTGTGTTTGGGCTGGCATCTAGTTTTTGGGGTCAGTGCCAGCCATTATCTACTCTGTCCTATGGCTTGTTATTGCCGCCTCCGTGCCAAGGCCTGCTATTTGCTCATGCCAGGGCCTTTCCTTATCTACCCCATGCCATGGTTTGTCATCATCTCGGCTACGCCAGTCCCAGCTGGCACTCCTTCTTGGTACATATCTGTCATGGTTTACCCTGTGCCATGGTCTACATGCCATAAACTCCACTATACATGGACATGGCGTAATGTCCTCTCCAGGTTGGTTTGTTAAAGTGTAAGTCACATTTTGCTTCTACTCCAACACAGCCTACATCATGGAGTGAAGTGTCAGCCCTCTTCAGCCCTCAACTGTCTTCATGGTGAGCGGCTGCATTTTCTCGGGTGCATGTGCACATCCTAGACCACAAGTGTGGTGAATCTATTGACAAAACAGATAATTCGTATTCCTAACTCCTTGTCCCCAGGTTATTGGACCCTCTTTTGGGTTGAAACAAAAGATTTTGAAGGAAGTGGTTTGACCCACATAAGGTGGTATGCTTCATCATCGGCCACCTCATCACATCCTGGTAAGATGGCACTACCAGGGCAGACTCGACCCCAATTAGTTGGGGAGTTCTTAAGATGCATTCTTTTCCTGGCTTGTGGTGGGATCTAGTTTATATTAAAATATCTTAAGGTATACCACTGGTATATCCTTTATTATGTGGTACCTCGGGTATGATTGAAATGTGTAAAAAACAATTACTGTGCTTTTAAGGGTACCAAGGCCCCAACATCCTTTGAAAGTGCTGACGTGTTTCTGCCGGCTCTAAGAGCCAGAAAACTGGCCAAGGACATTCCTCAGGGAAAAATAGATCCCTCACTCTAATTCTATGAGTGTATATTAGTATATACAGATATATATTAGAAAGACTGGAATTTCACAGGGAGGTCCGTTTGAGTAGCCAGTCACTATACAAAACCAGTTTGAATTGAATTGAATTTCCTACTTCTCCTTATTTAAATTTCAAGACCATATTTAGGGCTACTCTTCACTTTACGGTCTGGCAGAGGTGGTCCTTTCCAACAGTCACACATTCGTCAAGAAGAATGGGCTAGCGTAAATACCCATTATCTCCTCTCATGCCAGCTCTTTCATGTCAAGAGCATTCTCCTTGATGAATATGTGACTAAAGGAGTGCCCCCCTTTTATATGTAACGACCCATCTGCACTTGCATCGACTACAAATAGATGCAGCTGCAGTAGGCACATCCTTGCACCTTTGTCCCTTTTTTCAGCCATGCAGCACAGCACCAGCAATACTGTCCAACATCGCCAAAAAATATTGCTAAAGCCAATAGCTCTCAAAGGCAAGGCCGATTATTCTTGCCAATGCTTATTTATTTTTTGTTAGAGCTCATTTTTTCGATGGATCATTATTTATTTACTTTTTTTGTTACATATATATGATTGCCACCTTTAGACAACTCTACAGGTTTATGTTTTATTAGGTTTATATTACTTTTACACTTTTAATGTCTATTGCATATGTTTGCAAAAAAATTGTTTGAAAAACTGCAGTTGTTCCAAGGGCACCCTATTGGTTTTCCCAGTGCTTGCTGATGCTGTTTCTCTCACAGATCCAAGGTTTTAGATACATTAGTTTGCAGTTATTTAGCCAAATACTTTCTGTTTGGCACTGACTGAGCACTAGCAGCTATGTTTGCATTGTCAAGGGTTACTCTAGCAGTTAGGTTTGGGTTTGGCTGGATTAGTGTCATAAATTATGGCACTAGTACAGCAAAGCACAGGGAGACACATAGGTTATTATGGGAGTATCAGTTTAACTCGTGGCCTGAGCAGGTGTTAAAAATAACGGAACAAAATGGTGCAGTGAAATCTTGTAAACTTCAGGGCACCATTTTTTTAGGCCTCCCTGTGTGGGAACGCCACCCCTTGCACACATTATACCTGGTGCAGGTATAATGTGGCGCAAGAGGTTACAAAGTGGCTCAATGCATGAATTGTGCCACTTTGTAAATATGGCGCATGCTAGGGACCTCCTTAGTAAAATGAGGCTAGGTCGGTGCAAGGAGGTGCAAGGGGCTTGTAAATAAGCCCCTGAGTCTTTTTTAAGTCATTGAGCAAATGATGGCCTATCCTTGGCCTCTAACCTCTTTGTCTCTCAGTAAGAATCAGTTTTACTGGGTATGTTTGTTGTGTCCAGAATTTCTGAACTTGTGCACTAGGGTTGCAATTTTCTGGTGCTACAAGTCACTTGGCCATTGCAGGCATGCACCTTGAAACAGGCAGTAGCATTACTTTTTTTTGTAAGTGTCCCAGTAACATGAAGACACTTCTAAATGTAGTATCCTGCAAACTATCCTATCTGTCACAAAACTCTTTTGCCTTGGCCTCCTTTTGGAATCATGGATGAGGCTCCATAGACAAAGAAACTGAGAGTGGTTGTACTTCAGAATAATGTAGACAAAAATATCATCTAATATAAAAATTGTTCTCTAAATATTGCTCACAAAAATATTGATCCATTGGATGTAGATTTTCGGCTCCGGGGCCAAGTTGGCGGCTGTGATTTCCTAACGGCCGAAGGTGCTCTCTCCCCTCGCAGCTCCAGTTTGGTGTCTGTGCCCCGCCCCCCACACGAGACGCGGACTATGCGGAAGGAGAGTGATGTCCTAACAGCGGGCATTTTTGCCCAGATTTTTCGCGGCCCCACTTCTCGTATGCAGCCTGACAGCTGTGTCAGCCGTGTCAGCCGCGTGAGTTGTTACGCCTGTAACGGCGGCTTCTGGATTTTTTTTTTTTTACTTCCGAATTCGGCCAAACCAGCAGGAGTCAATGGCCCCGAAAACTGTGCGTGGCAGCCAGTCAAAGCCCGGGCTGCTGGAGCGCCGACCTTCTCAGACCCCGCCTCGGGGGGCTGCCGCTAGGAGTGGAAGTGCCGACAACGCTAGGAGGGAAGCAGCTGTAGAAGCCCAGGGGGCTCCGGAGGACAAACAGCCAGCACCAGGATCATCACCGGTACCGGATTGGAGCTGTAAGTCAAAAATTGATGCTAACTCTGTTGGACAACATGGGGGTGGGCTGACTATACCCCTAATGTTTAAAACCCCTCAAGCTATAGCTTTTCCATCGGGTGGTGGGCTGACAGAGACTACTAATTTTAAATGCCCCTGGGACCCGGTGGCGGTGGTGGCTGATGTGGGTGACTGTAGTTTTGAACCAGCGCCTCTTGCACCCCTTACATGTAATAGAATGCTGTTCCAGGCTGATGCTGATTGTAACGGGCCCTCGGATATGAGCAATCCTGCTGGGTATCTTTCCCTGGCACCCCTACATCTTTCAGCTCCTAGTTCTGGCAGCGCGAGGGCCAATTAATAATGTCTGAGGGAAGAAGCTACCAGATTTTACAGGGCCCCGTCCCCCCGGGCAATGTTATGCTCACCCAAGACCCTGAGAAAGGGCAGCATTGTGATCGGCCAGTGGTAGCACATCCTCTGACAGGCGCATACCTGCGGGCCCCTGTTTGTATCCTTGGGGTCACCTGTAACATCGAGCAGGGAAAGGAGGATTGCCTTGGTCTAGGCAAAGCTGGAGAAAATTTCTATTCCCTTTCGGACCAATCCAGGGATTCGGATGACACCAGTACTAGGTCCTCAATAGACTTAGAGACTTACAATAGTTCCACTGCTCCCTTGACACCTACCTCCACGCTGAGGCGCACTGCGATCAAATGTCATGAAGGGTGAGGCGAGATGGCTAGCTCGGACAAGCTTATGGAGCCCAATGAGAAAAGGAAAAAAAAGAAAACCATACGCGGGGCGGGAGCAATGTCGTGGGACTATACAGGAACTCAACAACTGCAGCATAGCCTGGATGACATTTTTGTAGATCCGGCGGACTCTGGGATCAATGTTGCAAGTGCAGGGGCTCCTCTTCCTTCTCTGCACCTCATTTATCAAACCATCATGGCACAACATAAACAGACTCAAGGCGATAGCAAGAAGGCTAGGGTAGCCACGAAGCAACTACCAGTAGCAGTTAGCAAGATTGCAAAGACTTGCTCAGAGATTGGGGAGAGGATCCCTACAATTGAGTCTCGGGCCAATGCGCTAGAAACAGAATTGGGGGCAGTGGTACAACAAGCTGCCATGCATGACACTCAACTCTCTCATATTCAGTGGAAAATAGAGGATTTTGAAAATTGCCAACGCTGTAAAAATTTGCACATTCTGGGGATACGAGAAAGAGCAGAAGGGCAGGACCCAAGGGCCTTCATAGTTAGGCTATTTAACGCAGCATTCCCAGATCAGGTTGGATGGATTGGGAGAAAGAGATACAAAGAACCCATTGGTTCCCATTGTATTTGAAGAAGCAACGATTAGCAGGAGAAACCAGGGCAAACCAACAGCAGCCCAGGGCTTTTATTGTTTACTTTGGCAACTACCTGCTACGCTACAAACAATTTTTGAGAAAGCTCGTCCCGATTCTAAGATTAGCTGTGAGGGTTGCACTTTTTATACTCGCCCGGATTTCTGCCACACTACAGTAGAGAGACGCTGGCGCCTGAGACAATTGATTAGCTCCTTTCAGGAGAAGGGGGCAGAAGCTTATCTACTGTCTCCTGCCCGTCTAAAACAATACATAAAGGCACGATTCATATTTTCTCTTCTGAGATCAAGGCCAAGGAGTACTTGCAATACCTGACTTAACTGACTTGAAGGGGTCAAATAAAAAGGAAGAGGGAAGGGGGAAAAATAAATAAATAAATAATAATAATAATAATAATAATATATATATATATATATATATATATATATATATATATATATATATATATATGCTCTAGATGGTATTGGCCTAGCTGCTTAACAGCCAGGTGTTTCTTTTTTTCGATGATTGGTTTCTATTTTTTTAAATCTTTTTGCTGTTTTGGTGTTTTCTTTATTTTGGGGCTATTTTGGGGTGTATTTCTTTTTTTAGGAGGGCCCTGTTGCTGTCTAGTTTTACTTTGGTCTTCAAACCAAGGTGTTGCTGCTTGGAGCCCCCGAGGGGAGGGGCCTTGTCCATCTTACAGACCTTTAGTCTGCCTGTCTCATCTGGTAGGGTTTGGGGGAGAGGGGTGGGGTGGGGTGGTTCTGGGTTTGGGGGACTGGCTGTTGGGGGGTGTTGGGGTTGGGTAGGGTGTGGTAGTGTTAAAGTGAGCAAGATGTATAGAAAGATGCACAGTAAGGTATTGATGGTATTCTTTGCATGCACGATTAGGTGTGTTTTGATCCTGGTTGTTAACGATAGAGATTTAAATGGGTCACTGTAACAATCTTCGTATAGCGACGTTAAATATATGCAGGTTAAACGATATTACAAAAAGGCGTCTTGTTACCCATGGTTTAAAAACATTAAGGGAAGATGTAATCTGCCTACAAGAGACGCATGTTATCCCGACTAAAAAATATCTGTTGGACTTTCCTGGTCTCCAATTATTGGCTTATACCACTCAAGGAACCACAACAAGAGGAGTTCCAGTACTCGCACAATGCGATTTGCTTACGGTGGCTAAGAAACGGGTTGATAATTTGGGCCGTTGGTTGATTTTGGAGTGTATTATGGGGCAATCCAGTTTTACTCTGTGTTCAATCTATGGCTCTAACCTCGACGAGCCAGATATTATCCATACCTTGAATTTGGAGCTTGCTGCTTGGCCCTTACCGCTGATTGTGTGTGGAGATCTGAATATACATATTGAGGCTAGTATTCCCTTGCAGAACCAGGATTTGTATTTGGGAAGAAAGCCGAAGGTGTTTCGAGCCCTACAAACTCTAGTGCAGAGTCATGGCCTTGTGGACACCTGGCAGCATTGTATGCCCACCGATCCTGGGTATACCTTTATTTCCCACCTGCATAGGAAGTCTGTCCGGTTAGATTATTTTTTCTTATCAGCCCCGTTGTGTGAAAGGCTTTCTGACGAAAAGTTTCCCAGAGTCGAGTCTGACCATACCCTTTGGTAGCACAATTTCCTGTCCTACGCAAAGAACGACATCTTAAACAATGGTCTTTTGATCGGGGATTATTGCTGGACTCGGCCTAAGTGTCACGGATGAAAAAAATGGATACCTGAGTTTATGAGCTTTAATAGGGGCACGGCTGCCCCTGGGGTGCTCTGGGATGCCTTAAAAGCAGCTGTTCGTGGGGAAACCTTAAGTTACACCCTTAAACGGGAAAAGCAACACATGTTAGCTATACATGCAGCTCAGACTGAGCTGGCTCTTCTGGAACTACAGATTGTGGGGCTGACAAGGAATAATCTCCCTATACAGGATACTCTAGATCAAATTGCTGCTATGAAAGCTAGGGTCA
Organism: Pleurodeles waltl; assembly: GCF_031143425.1. Lineage (NCBI taxonomy): Eukaryota > Metazoa > Chordata > Amphibia > Caudata > Salamandridae > Pleurodeles > Pleurodeles waltl. The sequence goes on from NC_090448.1 coordinate 401,015,455, forward strand.
CTCAGATGTATATAGATCAAGATATTATTAAAGTTGATACTCGTAGACAGGAATGTTACAAGTTTAGCGAGAAGGTGGGCAAGCTTTTAGCATATAATACTAGACAGAAGGTGACTCGGGATGCCATTGTCTCTATCAAGGATAACCAAGGGCAGATTGTACGGGGGGATTTGGCAGTATTAAAGGTTTTTAAGGATTACTACTCTGCACTGTGACAGCAAGAAACCCAACCCCCATGTGATTTAGAAGAAAGTATTAGTCAGTATTTGAGTAAAACTCCAGTTCCAAGGTTGTCGGCAGATGAGAGCCGCCAATTGGTTACCCCTATTACGTTAGATGAGTTCACAGCAGCACTAGGCTCTTTGCCCAATGGGAAAGCTACTGGGCCTGATATGATCCCAATGGAATTTTTAAAGATCTTTTTTGGGGAACTGAAATACGACATCCTGGCACTATTTAGGTTGGTACAGGAGCACAAGTGCCGGGCTCATGGTTAGATGCTAATATTATTGTATTTTTAAAAAAGGAGATGGATTCATTATTACCAGATTCCTATTGTCCTATTTAATTAATAAATGCAGACGCCAAGCTCTACGCTAAAATTCTTGCGACTAGAATGAGCTGAGTAATTAGCGGACTTGTTTCCCCATTGCAGCATGGGTTAATCCCTGGGCGTGGAACCGCCGATCATGTGAGGCGGGTCATTGTCATGTTAGATGCATCTCAGGCCATAGCAGCTCCTATGTCACTAATTTTATTAGAAGCCGAAAAGGCTTTTGATTGGGTGAACTGGGAGTATCTTTGGGCAGTGCTTCTCAAATCTAATATAGATCCTGGCTTTATTAGGGCTATTCAGGGCTTATATCAGAAACCTACGGCTCAAATTCAACTGGCCGGGGCAGCCTCTGACCCTATTTTTATTACAAGGGGCACTAGACAGGGTTGTCCCTGATCGACATTACTCTTTGCACTTTACATTGACCCTTTAATTAGAAGGTTTCTTCAAAATAATTTGATACCGCCTACGGTAATGATCGAAGGCACGTTCAAAATATTGGCTTATGCTGATGATATAGACGTTACTACACCTGACCCAGGGTTGGCGGTTAAAGAAATAGAGAAGCTAACGGCTGAGTTTGGCGAGGTCTCGGGCTATCTACTAAATAAGGCCAAATGTCAAATAATGGGCAATGAATGGGTCTCTATTGTAGATAATAGAAGGGTGGAACAAGGGACCTATTTAGGTGTTGGATTAATGACTAACCTTTAGCAAATTGTTGAGAGCAATCTTGCTCCTGTTTTAGCCAAAACCAGGAAAGAGCTGCAACGTATGAACAATTTACACCTTACAATCATCGGGCGGTACAACCTTATTAAAATGCTCTTCCTTCTCAGGGTTCTGTATTTTTTTCACACTAACCCGGTGGAAATTAGCAATGAGTGGCTTAAACATATGGAGAATCTAGCAAATGGTTTTATATGGTCCTTTTCCAAAGCCCTGCAGGCATACAAGTACCTAGTGCTTCCAAGAAAGAAAGGGGGCTGGGCTGCTCCAAATTTCCTTCTTTACTATTGGGTAGCAACTTTACAATATATTCAACCGCTAATTACCCAAGATTTTGATAATAGAGGCATTGGTGAAATTTGCTCTTCTATCTACAATATGATATGGGGAAGCCATGCCAATGCGGCTTTTATGAGAATTGTCGAGCCCAGCTATTTTAAAAAAGTTAAGTTTAAGACTGTTCCGGCTACATTCAAGGTTTGGTCTAGCATTCAAAGTAGAATTGGAATTAGTTGGATTAATTTCTACACGCCTATTTTGAACTCGCCCATACTTCCTAACATTTTTAAGGAAAAGCGTTGTGCCAATTGGGCACAGCGGGGTGTTCGGTGTATTGGCAATTTATACAAGGATAGCCATCTTAAATAATTTGATGAATTGAAAAACGACTTCAAGCTTGACAGCAAAGATTTTTTTAAATTTTTACAAATCAGGGACTTGTTGTTGTCTCAACCCTCTTCTGTATGTGGGCCATTGGGGGATAGAAACACAGTTTTGGAGGTCTTATATAATTCTACTAGTTGGCAGGTTCGGTCGTTATGCCCACTTTTCCTTGATTTATTGTCAAACGATTTGGGTAATCATGTGGAGAGGTGGGGACAGAGTATTGGGGCTTCTGAAGCTTTATTTCTGGCTTCCCTAGACATGGCCCAGCGTTTTCTGCTTGCTGCTCGACCTCAAGCTCAGCATTATAAAACAGTATTTCACCTATATTACACCCCTGCCAAGCTATCTAAATGGGGCAGCTCGAGGAGGGTGGTATGTCCCTGCTGTAAGAGCGTAGCGGCCAATTTAGTACATGTTTTTTAGCTGTAGCAGACTACATTAATTTTTTACTGATATGGCCAAGTTTCTGTCTAGGATTATTCACCTGGAAGTTGTGATTACTCCTCAACTTTTATTGTTAGGAAATGATGGAGCGGTATGAAGAGCAGTCACAGAGGTTTTTGGTTTTAGCTATGTCAGTGGCCCGCTGCTGTATTGCATCCGATTGGTTGGAACCATTGCCACCGACCTTTAACCAATGGTTGGCCCGTTTGTGTTCAATGTACTATTTTGAGATGGGTTCTTATGCGTTTAAGGGTCGATCCCGCAGACAGATTGGTAAATTAATTTGGGCCCCGCTCGCACGGTGGTTAGGTAACAGTTAATTGCTGTTTGTATGCAATATGCATTAAGTACAATTAATTCATTGCACTTTTTCTGCACTTTGCTTCTCTTCAAGATGGTTTTAAAGAATTTGTTTAGTGACCACGGTTCACTGTGTATGGATGAGATAATTTATATGTATTTATATGTCTCTTATTTATATTGTTTGTTTCTGCTGTGCATCTTTACATAAAAATTAATAAAATAAATAAATAAAAATATCTTCTATTACCAACTCCAATGAGCAATATTTTTGTAAAAGATATTTCTGACACAACAGTTACTATTGGGGGTCACTAAGAGGAATCAATATGCCTCAAGTGTTGGGAAACCAGAAACCCCTTAAATTTCCCTAGACAGCTTCAGAGTCAATGGGGACAGGTATGAAGTCTAGACACGGACAGAAGGAGGACTTTAGGATGGATAGGACTTCCCTAGATAGTATAAAAAATGAACAAACTTTATCTTTCAATGGCCAAGAATTGTCACTACTGGCTCATCAGTACATTTGTCGCTCTTTCTTGTCCATGGTCCGAAATTCCATCCACAGTCTCTGAGATGGGCCAGGCATGCATTTTCGTGGCAACTGCTGGCTTCCACTGGCTGTTGGATTTTTACTTCTCTAGGCATGTCCTTAGGGGGCAGGAAGCAGACAGTCAGGCAGGGGTTCCACCTAGCTTGGTCGTAGGCAGGAAATAGGTGGGATTACCAGGGTCCACATCCTGGTGAGGGCCACAAGTGAGTCCAGTGGGTCAAAGTGATATCCAGAGCTTACAGTTCTACTAAACCCATGCATTTAGTTTCAAATAAGTGGTGGTGCTCCACTCACATTACATGATGGTGGTCCTCAAGCACACATCCACGTCTGCAGGCTATTTCCTGAACCTGGTACAAGGAAACTTGCTTCTATAGCTTTGGAAAGGTTTGGAGTATTTTGTGGATTCGAATTCCTAAACTAGACAGCTAACCACCAGGTAACAGGATGTGGGGGTTGAGCACTATTCATGGGGATCAGAAGAGTTATCTGAGCCTAGAAGAGAGCAGGGTAACTTTAAACACAGCTCCAGAACCTAAAAGAGCAAGGGGGCCTGCAGAGTCACAGATTCTTCCCAGGCCACTGGGCCTGCAGGGAGTCCATTTTGAGCACACCTACTTTCCTTCTCTCTCTCATCTGTGTTTCGCTCTCTCTGCCTATCGACTGAGTGATCTAGTTACTAGGTTACGAGCAGGCTTAACAAGGGGATTTCGGTAGATCTCCATCCAGAGGTACAAAACAGAGGCTGTGCCTCAACTATACAAATTACACTGCCATTAACTGAGCTCTGTCGCCTGGGTGGGGAGGAACTGCCTTTCTCCCACCAATGCAGGGGCTGACGTGCTCAACCAGCAGACTCCAGAACTCCCCTTTGTAGCAAATCGAGGGCTGTCTCACGAATGATCACTTGGATTTGACGCCATAATGGGAAGAATCCGGGCATGCCGAAAGGAAAGGGGAAATATGAATAAATAATTAAAAGGAGCAGGTTTCAACTAATCACACAGTGCAAGAACGTTCTTCCTTACCTAGAACCTGCCCGGACCTGGCTACCATTGTATTCTTTGTGTCAGGGTCTGAAGGGATTTTCTACATGCCGGGGGATGGCACCCTTTCCTCTGTGCCTAGGGCTGTACCATGTCTGCCATATGCTCCGGGTTCCATGATCTCAGGCCCTCCATACCAAGGCTGTGCATGTGACTTTTCTGTGCCTGACTCGCGGTCTGTAGCACTGCGTGGCGTCATTTTCATGGTAACAGCGCCTACCGTTATTTCCACTATGTCAGGTCTTACACTCATCCTTTCTAGTTCCTGCAATACCTTGCAACTGGTTGGGCGGCCGGGCCTGTTATCTTCTCATCATTATCCGGCTGCATTCTGCTCGACGCCAGCTTGGCATCTTCCTCTCTGTGTCAGAGGCGTAGGGCATCACATCCATGCAATGACTTAACAATAACCCTCGCTGTGTGTGGGGGGTGAGGGTCTGGGGGCGGCGGGCTCGAGTTCAAGTGGGGGGAAGGGAAGGAGGACCTCCGGCACTGTTCACGGGCGGCAGGCCCCTGGATGAGCGCTCCTGGGTCCAGAGTTGCGGGATATGGGGGGGTGGAGGTTGAGGGGGGCGGATGTTCAAATTTCGTTACGCCACTGCAACCCTTCCAGAGCCTGTCACCCCCTTCCTCCTCGCAAAAAAGTAATAGTTTTCTTGCTAAAGCTTGGCATCTGCCCTGCGTGCCAGGTGCAGCGGCCTCATCTCATCTACGCCTGGGCCCTAGCATCATGGCCCCTATCCCAGCACCTGGCATAACCTCCATGCAGCCTAGTGGGGTGACAAAGCTTGAGGGGGGCCCTCCTGTAAACAACAGGGAGCCCCGCCCCCCTCCAGACTCACTCGGGAGCTCCCAGGCCAGGATGCTGTGCTGAGGGGAGGGGGGCGGCGAGGGGGGCCTTTGTTATGCCGCTGGAGCCAGCCCTTTGTGCCAGGGCCTCGCTTACTACCCTTAGTGCCAGCCTCTGACGTAATTTTCTCCGCACCACATTGCGTGCATGTCTTCTGGAGCGACACTGCCCAAGCTGTCATCCTGTATCAGTGACTATTGAACTCTCACGTGACCCCGTCTTGACCTTAAGAGGTCGGAGGGGAGAAGGCCTGGGGATATGTTCAATGAGCCATTCTCCCCTCACATGTCACAACCTCGCCACATTAGGAGCGTGTACAGTGGCCTCCAAGCCCACAATGAAAGGCACTGAACAAACATGGATATCACCGAGAGGCCCTGGGGACAGATGCATTCTCATTCAGTGGGCAGTTCTGGGCCTGCAGACAGGGCCAGCTGGGAGGCGGGGCTGCACTGCGCCTTCTCCTGTGGGGGACGCCTATGCAGAATTCCTCAACACCCCAGTCAGCGAGTGGGAGAAATCAGCAGAGCTCCTGGCTCCCGCCTCACCTCGTGACAGAGCAGGGCCAAAAATAGACGGCGCTCTCGTGGCGCTGTGTTCCCTGCAGCACCGGGAGCTCTGTGTGTGGGCCTCGCCGGCACCGGAAGTGCAGGGGCGCTGAAGATTGGATGACGGTGGATTGGCACACCTGGGTGTGTTCCAGTGCTGAAATACTAACGAATGTCGCAGGTCGAAAATGAGGTGCATTAGGAGAGCTGTGGGCTCCAGTACTGGGTAGCAGGGATGTTACCGATCAGAACTGAGTAACAATGCCAGAACTGTGGATACCTCTATGGAAAAGCAGTGGGCCAGGATTGAAATACGTTTGCAGAGCTCTGTCTGCAGTCCTAGTACATAAATAACGCATGATGGTTTAGGGCCAGGGTTGAGGGGCATTTGCGAAGCTCTCTGTGGGTCTTAATACTGAAATTGGTCAGGGAGTCAGGGTATTGCAAATGTGGCTCGAGGAGTATTATCAGGGATGTATTGAGAGCCCAGTGCTGGAATACCAGGGGTGTCCTACAGTGGGACAGATGGATATCGAATCAGCTCTTTGCAGGAGCCACTGTTGAAGAGTCAGATTCAAAGAAAACCCCATGACAGAGATAGATGGAGAGTCCTGGTTGATGTCCTGTCCCCCAGGAGGGGTAGTCGGCATGAGTAAGTATATGTACAAGACAGGGAAAGAGATTTATTGGAAGAGCTGTGCAGTTGCCAAAGCAGAGCACAGGCCTCAGTACTGTAACATCAGGCGCTGGTCGGGATTGAGGTGAATTGTTGGAACTGTGTGTGGAAGTGACTGGGACATGTGAAGGGCTGGAATCTTTGCAAAGCAGCATGTAGGTTCCTGTCTTGGAATACCAGAGAGTGGTAGGACATGACTGAGGTGTTCTTGTCGAGCTGATGCGGTCCGTAATACTGGAATACATGAGGTACATTGAGAGGCATGAGTAGAGCTTTGTGCCAGTCAGAGTACTGGAAGAGCTGGCGTAAATCTGAATAGTTGAAGTGCTACACACAGGACTGATGCACATTAGAAGAGCTGTGTATGGGCACCAGTACCAGAATAAAAGAGGATGCTGCTGGTCAAGAAATGATTGTATTGTCAGAGCTGCATGCATCCCACCACTGTACTAGCAGCCGGCCAAGCAGAGTGACACTGAAGCACATTTCCAGGGCAGTGTATAAACACCAGTGATGGAATAGCAAGGATGATGCAGAAAAGGATTAGTATGCACTGGCAGAGTTGTGTTTGAGCCCCATCTCTGGAATAACAAAAGTCTGGTAGGTAAGAGCTGAGGTGCCCTGGTACAGCCATATGTGAGTGGCAGTGCTGGCATACCAAGGGTGATGAGGGCCAGGATTGAGATGCACCAGCAGATCTGTTTGTGTTTGACAGTCGTAAGGAGCAGCCAGCGCTGCAGTTTGAAACTGAGGTACACTGGGAGCGTTGCATGTGGTCCACGTGTTTTAACTGCCAGGGCTTAATTTATGCCAGTGTTTTCTGGCGCTCTGCACTGACATTTGCAAACGCTGGCACATATTTATGAGCAGCCACCACTTGGTGGCGCTGTGTGTGTATTCTTAAGCAACGTTCATAGGTGATGTATTAAAGCTGTTTAATATATGCTAAAAATGATAGATTTTGAACTTAAACCTGCAGAATAAAATAATGCGGGTTATGCCAGTTGTGGGCCAGTGAGTAATACATTAGACCTTGGCACGCACTTGTTTTTTTTTTTTTACAAATGAAGCACCGGTAACAGCTGGTGCGCAGAGGGTCAGTGTTGACCTGCATTGGCAAAGCTGTGCGTGGACCACAGTAATAAGCTGACAGGAATACTGCAAAACAACAGAGCTGCACTGGCAGAGCTGTGTGTGCGCGGTTCCTAGAAATGAAGTCCTGCAGGTCGAGATTGAGGTGCCCCGGCAAGGATGTGAGGATACCAGTAACTGGACAACAGTGAGTGCTGCAGCTGGGCTTGAGGTGCATTTGCAGACCTGTGGTCCCCAGCACTACAATACCAGGGTGTGATCCAAAGGGTCGGCCTGGCCTACAGGGAAACCAGGCAGTGCCAGAGGGGGTAGTCTGATAGGTCAGTATGTGCGCCTTTTTGTTTGAGCTTGTGGACCTGGTTTATGGTCAAGGAGGCAGGTTTCTACTGTTGGCTTCCCTCAGTGCTTGAAATGGAAAAAATAAAGTGCAGGTACTCTGTGCTAGAGTGCCTGCTTGTTTCTGAGAAGTGCCGGTACTCCCCAATTAAAAGTATTACGTTTTTCTTGAGATGTGCCGGTACTCTCCCGCTCAAAATATAAAAGTGCCGGTACTCAGTACCGGACAGTACCGGCCCATTTAAAGCACGGGTTTCCCTGATATAACCACAAAAAGTGCCTGTAACTAACACGCATTAATGCAGTCTCTAATATTTAACAAAACACCAATACAGTCGGTCTTTACGAGTTCAAAACTGCCCTATTTGCAAACGTGGTTCACTTTTTTAGCTACCTAATTCGCTAATGGGGGCACTTCTATTTCTGTGCAGTGAACTGGTACCCTGTGTGTGACTTCATTAACCAACGTAGCGGGGGAAGCAGCAGGCCAGGACTGAGGCACTTTAGCTGGGCCAGGATATTGGAATGGGAAGGGTTTGCTGCAGATCCGGAGTAAGGTGCATTGATGGAGTTGTGTTTGAGCCCAGTTTTGAAACATCCGGTGGTGTTGAGGGAGGAAAGGATGCATGCACTGCCAGCGCTTGAAGTGTGCCTTAGCGCTAGACTTGAACTGTGTGCTATAGGTCAGGACTGAGGTGCATTAGCAGATTCAATACTGGAATAATGGTGTGTGTTTTAAAGATGAGGTACTCTGCCAGGGTTATCAATGGGTCAGAAGATAGAAGCGTCTGAGGAGTGTCCGTTTCATTTGGAGGTTCTTAAAAGGTCTATTGGAGAAGGAGGAGTGGTCGAAATGAACTGGAATTGCGCAGTAAGGAGGCTCATTTTTGGAGCTGTGTCGCGGTACACAGGGGCGCAGCAGATCTGGACAGTGGACCCTTGCAGAGTTGTGTGTAAATCCCAACTCACCAAATGGCTCTACAGGTCAGGGCCGAGGTGGATTGTCAGATCTGCCTCTCACTCCCGGAACGGTGTTAGCACGGAGTATAGCAATTAAGATGTGAGGTGCATTGGCTGAGTTGTACCTCAATCCAAGAAGAGTTCAGTATAGGAGTTTCTTTCCATCACTTCCCTGTCGCTAGCGGAGGTCTTCAGTGGCGTTGCAACGCTCCATAGCAAGTGTCCAGTAAGTGTTTCAGAAGACACATCTTATCGCTGTGTGGGCCTATCCACCACGGTGGGCCTGTCACTCTGCGGACAGCCCCACGCTCACACCAGCAACGTGGCAGAGAGCAGCTGCTGAGACTGCACATAGCAGTGCTATTCTGGCAGCCAGAAGGGCCTACTTCCGGTGGCTACAGACAGCAGTGTTGTTTTACCGGGCCACGATACAGAGCAAATACCTGTCAGATTTGTGTAGATCTGTTAATCAGTAGCGTGAACTGGCGGGGCAGCAGACCACAGACCGCACCTTCCAGCAGACTTTTTAAGCAGAGCCGGACCGGGAACCCAAAGCAAACCTGGCAATTTTGACGGACCCTCGGGGTAGGGGGGTTGGGGTTGTAGGTTTGGCACGTGTATGTGCAAGTGTGACTTTGCTGCTGCTTTTGTTACTGGGGGCCGATATTGCAGAACCTCTGCAAAACCGGCCCCCTATCACAAAACCGGCCCTTTGGCGGCGCAGAACGTGGTGCAGGAGGTGGGGGGTCCGATCCACTCCGGTCCTCCACTGCTGGCACAGGCTCCCAGCCTGCCCTGCGTCCAGTCCTAACTCTATTTTCATGCTGGGCGCTCCGAGGCAGAGTGGGAGCCTCTGCCTGCTCTCTGCCACCCAGCAACACAGTGCCAGTTTGGAGAGAGCCCAGTGGGCATGTTTGTTTGGTCGGCCCATGATGGCTGGCCAAACACACATGTGGACTGAGTGGGAGTGCTGTGCACTCACCCTTTGTGCTCGTCACAGCCCCATAGCCCAGGGGTGGGTACTCCATAAGGGCGGAGGAGCATCACAGCAGCTGCAAACATTTTTCCCAAAAAAACAATCATAAACTGTATTTATGATTGTTTGCTTTTTGAGAAAAAGGGGCACGGCAACGGGGGTGACAAGAAGTGAGGGGGAGTGCTCAGCACTCTCCCTCACAGCACATGTGTGTTTGGCCGACCGTCTAGGGCGGGCCAAACACACATTCGCACAGGGCTCCCTCCAGCCCAACAACACGGTTGCTGAGCTGGAAAAAGCCTGCACAGGCTCCCAGTCTGCCTGGGAGCACCCTGGCTGGGTGCTCCCAGCCAATCCTAATGCTCCTCTAAGCAGCGTCAGGATATTAATATTTATTTATTGAATTTAATTACCCCCCCACGCGTGTGCTGCCCCGCCCCTTTAACTAGCATGAGCTGCGACTGCATTGGCCCTGCCCCTTTTACTATAAAACGATAATAAACATAGTTTATTATCGTTTTATAGTAAAAGTTTTATAGCTGCTGCTGCTGGCGGAGGGGCAATGCTCCTCTGCCAGAGCGGAGGAGCCACCCCTGCCCCCACCACTGCAAAACCAGCCCCCACTCTTCCAACCTCTCAGAAAACTCCTGATGCCGCTACAGCCAATCCGGGTCTGTTTTTAAGGTTTGTCCTAGGGACCCTTTTAGCTGTTTCCTGAGCATTTTCCTAAGTAAAAGTCATATATATTTACAAAAAAAATCAAAAGGATGAAGTGAGTTATAATTAAGTGAAATTTTCAGTTACAATGTCAACGTTTTAAACAAAAAAACACTGAAATTCACCAGTTACATTTATCTGTAGTAACTAATACTTGTGCCCTGCCATGCACAGGCTTGTAATAATGATGCCATTTCAGATGCTGCAGTCATGTTTTCATTGATGTTATAGAACATGTCATGAGTGATCTAATATGTGGGGTAATTAGGTGTGCATGGCAAGGGCGGCGGTATAGTTACCTTAGGCAGACCTGCCAACTCACACAGTGCCACTGTGTTTCACATGATATCGGCTTCCCTCATAGGGTCACCCTGTGGGCAGCCAATACCACATGTTGGGAAGGAAAATAGTTGAATACAACTATGCAATAGTGGCTTTTCAGCTGTTTTCAGATGCCCTGAACTTTAAATGCCACTTAAGAGGTGCGAAAACACCCCAGGACATCAGTGGCAGCAGCCTCTGCAAGATGTTTTTTTTTTTTTGTGGTTTATTGGAGTTTATTGGAGTAGGGGGCAGTCGAGGCAGAAGGGGCAGTAGTGCCTCTTACAGAAATAGTTAGCACGAGTTCCTGCCTCTTTCATGTCACTACCCTTCCTCACATGATGAAACATTTTACTAAGTTGTCAGGTCCACCTTAGGGTACGTGTTATAGTTACTGGAGAAAACTATAACTGGTGAAAGTCAGTGTTTTTTTAGTCTAAAATGTGATGTTGTCACTGAAATTTTCACCTAACTATAACCTCACTGTTACCTTTGTTTTTTTCAGTCATTAAAAAAAATATTTGAACGTAATTTAATTGTTTATTGTCATACGTAAAGCCAATGCCAGGTCCTTCGTCCAACCCCCAGGGGGATCCAACCCTATGTCACGCACAACAGATGGTCGCATGCGCTGTGGTGTTTGCCGCAGACAGCCAACCACGTAAATGCACAAGCCCTTTGGCCTTTGTATCAAACCTATTGGCAGAGCTCCCCTTTCCAAGCCACTTTGGGCACCTGGAAACCCCTCCCAAGGCCACATTAGGCCCTGGGAATCCCATCCCCAGGGCTTTTGTTCCTTTATTAAGTGGAGGGGTACGCCGCCCCCTCCCCGAGCCAGAAAGGGCCGTGGGGACCACATCTTTCAGTTTGTAGCCAGCCAAGCAGGGCCTTGCTTTGGCGCGTGGTTCCGTGAACCCCCGACAGTGGATCCTTGATGGATCTGCATCCCTATATGTCTATATTTCTTTTCCTTTTATTAATACCAAAACTACTGAACAGATTTGCACCAAATTACTAAAAGCACTCTTTCTGGACCAAGATCTAGTTTTCTACCACATTCTGGCCCTCATTCCAACCCTGGCGGTCATAGACCGCCAGGGTGGATGTCGACGGAAGCACCGCCAACAGGCTGGCGGTGCTTCATTTGGCATTCCGACCGCGGCGGTACAGCCGCGGTCGCCCCGCCGGGTCCGACGGTTTCCCGCTGCATTTCCCCCGGCTGGGAGAATCCTCCATGGCGGCGCTGCAAGCAGCGCCGCCATGGGGATTCCGACCCCCTTCCCGCCAGCCTGTTTCTGGTGGTTTTTACCGCCAGGAACTGGGTGGCGGGAACGGGTGTTGTGGGGCCCCTGGGGGCCCCTGCACTGCCCATGCCACTGGCATGGGCAGTGCAGGGGCCCCCTAACAGGGCCCCAGCATGATTTTCACTGTCTGCATGGCAGACAGTGAAAATCGCGACGGGTGCAACTACACCCGTCGCACCCCTGCAACACCGCCGGCTCCATTCGGAGCCGGCTTCTGTGTTGCAGGGCCTTTCCCGCTGGGCCGGCGGGTGCTCCCTTGGCGGGCGCCCGCCGGCCCAGCGGGAAAGTCTGAATGGCCCGCGGTCTTTTGACCGCGGAGCGGCCAAGTGGCGGCGTAAGTTTGGCGGGCGGCAACCGCCGCCCGCCAAACTTGGAATGACTACCTCTGAGTATTTCCATTCAGAAATTCGGGCTGTAGCCACATTCAAAATCCCTTTGGGAAACTGCATGGGGAAAACATGTTTTTTAACCCCGTCCCCTTTTTCTCGGCCCCTGCTTGACATATCACCCCAACATTTTCAAGATAGCAGCTGAATTGAGTGGCAAATTAGTTTTGAAAATGTAATGAAGATTTGTCAAACGGCACCAAAGTTATTAGCAAAACAAATAACCCTTTTCCTATGGAACCTAGGTCCTAACTACAACTACCTACTGGCAAATGCAATAATGTATATATATGTAAAACTTTACAAAATATATGGACTGTGGTAGAGTCCAAAGGTGGCTGAGGATTTTTGTAATTCCCACTTGCAGTAACCCAGATCCCCAAATGATTCAAGAATGGGCAGCTAATAACAACAGTGTTCTACGAATATGTTAAAAATACTAATTAAATATGCATGGAAAGAACGTGACAATCTACTAATGGAGTTTGAAAAAATCACTACGCTAATGGATGAGAAATGCTCTAATGAGAAATATGAGAGAGAGATGACTACAATAGAGAATAGACTCGATAAGGCTGAGGAAGAATTGAAGGCAAAGAAACTGCACATTTATGAGGGGCCAATATGATTATGAAAGAGGCCAAATTTTAACTTTTGGGAAAACATATGATCAAATGAGAAATGAACAGCAAAGTATGAGTGGGCAAATAGCAGTAAAATGAAATCCAGAGAAAAATTTAACTGAGTCTATGAATGAAATATTGGCTCAAGAGGCTGGGTAAAATGAAGACAGTGAGAATAGTGAAAGCGATGCTTTAGTGTAATCAGAAGCAGCTGGGGTAAAAACACGAATTTTAAAAGAATACGAGGAGGAAGAGGCGCAGGAAGAGAGTACGCCAGAAGCCCACTGGGAATACAAACAAGATGCCAGACAACATCAAAATGATGGATAAAGACACTGTGGTAAACCTTTCAAATGTTTCCCTTACTTACTTGGATATGGAAGTACTATCTCTGGGGTTATCATTTGGTCGCACGGCGCAATTTGACTACACTCAGAGTAGAATTGATCTTTTCCATTTTATCAGGGAAATGACAACTAAAGAAATGGTTCGCTACTAAATCTACAGACCCAACATTGAGGAGGACAACCAGTTCTATTTTGAAAATTAGTGACATTGAGGTATTACACAATCTATGCGAATTAGATTAAAATTGATTTCTACTGCATTTACCATGATGCACTGGGGCTGACTGTTTGCTGGAGTGTGAGCAGGATGCTCCCTTTCTGGTTTTGCTGATTAAGGAGGCTCCCTGAGCCAACGAGTTGACGAGCTCTGGTTGAAGCACCTGCGTGCCAGTGAATGGTACACAAACCTGAGAGGACTTTTGGCAGCATTTCCAGCAACCCCACAGAGAAAGCTGCTCTCTGCTGATGAAGGGCCTACCCAGAAACACGTGTCCAGAGATTTACAGCACTTACTGCACCTACTAAGGTGCAAACTTTAGTTTACTCTATGGATAAAAACGAATTTCTACTGCATTTACCATGATGCACAAGGGCTGACTGTATGCTGGTGTGTGAGCAGGGTGCTCCCTTTCTGTTTTTTTAGATTAAAATGTGAATGCAGTTTCTGATCCTTACCTTAATGTAATTGATACTGATTTAGAGATAGGCTTAAGTTGTTCTAACAACTTCAGCCCTAGATCAGTATTTTTACCACCAGTTACAAATGACCTCATCAATGTATTTAAAAAGGGAGTGATTTAAGGCTTGAAAAAAATAAGGAAAAGTAGTAATTTACAATGGAAAATCTTGAACTTAGACCTAGGGGGCAATAAGATCTTTGAAGGCCAATAAGGAAATAGTCATAAAGAAATCCAAAATGGAGGCAATATGGTTATCTGGCCTCACAAGATGTGCTTACATGAATGATACAGACAGTTGTATGACATTACTAGTTATGATAAATATAATAGAGAAACGGTAACCACAGCAAACCAGGAGTATTATGATAAGTTGATGGACTGGAAAGATGAGGAGCTCTTGAGTGGGAGGAATATCAGTTCCTCAAATATGATTTTCCCAATTACCAGCACTCTTCTTTTTGCCTAAATTGCACAAAAACCCTGACACTCTCCCAGCTAGACCTATTGTGTCTTCTAGAGGTAGTTTATTAGAAAACACGTCTAAGTATGTGGATTTCTTTACACGTCCATTTGTTGAAACTTTACCATCTTATATCCAGGATACTGGAGTCTTTATACACCTTATCAATGATACAACATGGGAGGGTGACTATCTCCTAATGTGCCTTGACGTAACACTTGCATACCACATGACCTGGGTATAAGTGCTGTTAGACATTTCCTCAGAGCAGGGTCTCTTTCACATCTGTTACATACTGAAATGCTTCTGGAAATACATGTCTGACCACCATTTTTTCATCTTTGAACAAGGAAATCTATGGTCAGACCCAGGGGGCTGGGATGGGTACTTGCTTCGCCCCCAGCTATGCACCTTTGTACCTGGGCTGGTGGGAGGAGCAGGTAGTCTGGAACATCAGTCTTATGGACGAGCACATAGTCCTTTGGGTCCGATATATTGACAACATATTCTGCAATTGGAAAGGTAGCTCTGAGTCAACATATGAATTTGTCAGTATTCTGAATGATAATTCTTTGAATTTAAAATTCTCATGTCAGAGAGATACTAAAATGATTGAGTTTCTGGATGTACAGATTCAGGTTGAAAACAGAAAACTGGAAAGTAGACTGCACAGAAAGAAAACAGCTGGGAACAGTTTACTTTATGCCAGTAGTCATCCAAGAAACCTGATAAACAGTGTCTCATATGGGGAATTGATAAGGGCTAGACAACACTGCAGTTCAGATGCCACCTTTGAGTTGGAAACTGAGGTTATGACTAAAAGATTTATAGAAAGAGGATACTCTAAAATAAGCATAGAAAAGCCCGCAGTAGGGTTCGATCAACCAAAAGGGACATTTTGTTAGTGCCCACAACAAGAGTAGATGAGCATACAAACTCTATTAGATTTATTACAACACATCAATGTTAAACTAAAGAAGTGAAAATTATTTTTAAAAAATGTTGGCACGTATTAAAAACTGATGAAATGTTTTCCAAAACATTGGAAGATCATCCTAAATTTACACTTAGGAAAATCTTCTTCTAAGTCAAAGTTTAGTGCCACAACCTGAGGAGAGTAAGTAAATTCATGGATTTTTTTTATATGTGGGAACTTTAAGGCATGCAGACAAAGCAATAATTGCACACCTTTTATATACAAAAAAATACTGGACATGTAATTCTGACTATAGTATGTATGCACTATGAAATCCGTGCAATAAATATTATGTGGGCAGTACAATACATGGTGATTAAAAAAAGGAGTAATGGAACATAGGGGAGTGATACTCCATGAGGAGAAAGCATATCAAGTGACACAGCATTTTAAAACCTATCATGATAAACAGGTTGATTTGTTGCAGTTTGTGGTGCTTGATAGAATCCCTTTAAATGAAAGTGGGGGGAATAGAACCCTGGAATTGTGGAATCTGGAGTCTAAAATAATTATTGGTTTTAATACACTGCACTCAAAAGGATTGAATTTGGACAATGATTTAGCAGAACAACTGGGATAACAGCTACCCTAAAAAAGATATATATGGGGGTTTATAATGGCTGTGAAATATTGAGTTTGCCCTTTTTCGTTTATTTTAATTCATCTACAGTTATGAGAATTTGGGCTAATGTAGTCGTTTTTAACCCAGGAATTGGTTTCACGTTTTTGTTTTCAGAGTTCAACGGATGGTACGGACGTTTTGAGATAACAACGGGCCTGGTTATAGTCTAAATTTCGATGGAAGACTACCATTCAAGCAAAAGTGTTATTGTATCCTTTTCATGAACATAAATCGCAGACATCTGCACCGGAGTCGATTCTTTTATATTTTTAGGCAGCATAAAACTATTTATCAGGTCACTAAGACGATTGACCATTTGCCCACTTGGGCTTGATTATATGTGCACTGTGCCAAAGCAGTACAAGGGCATATATTTTGAATTATAACTGAGCAAAAGACATTGCCTTTATGTTTAACCTGATATTTGAAAATGTAATGATGGGTAGGATTGAAATTATAAATATGATTGGTAACTGCAGTTAATTCAAAATGCAAGTATTGAAATATATTCGCGCAAAATGCTCAAAAGCTGGCGGAATGACATCTTTGCTCATGTTTATACTGCAAAGAAAATTATGAAACAACATTGGAATATAAATTATGTTAATAAACAAGGCCAATGACCCAGTCAGTACGATCGAAAGTTTGCTCTCTATGTTAAAAACTTAAACTGGTAAGAAGATATTACTAAGGAAAGACTTTATAAATATGTATGTAGTGTGAATATGAAAAATAAGGCTTAAAAATGCATTGGTGATTGATTTTTGACATGGCACACTAATTGGTTTTGATCAAATGGCAGTATTCAACCCCCATTAATTACATGTTAGAACATGACCGCAGCAGCTATGCCAAGACAGGCAGCCTTTAGGGTGAGTAGTCTGTTTTCTATGTTTAGCACTATGGATGATTTAAAAACACAAGTTGCACAATTGTCAAAATAACAGTGATCAAGGAGGCGCAGTCTCCGAAACGTGCTGGGAGTGTTTCTTGACATGGATAAAGGCTTTACCTGAGCAATGACACTGTGGTCACAACTGTTCCATGTAATGGAACCTGAATATGAGGAACCCTAAGCATGAGTAATATTGTGCTAAATATATATATGTGTGTGTGTGCATATATTTATATAAAAACACATATAAAAAAAACAAAGGTTAAGTATACACTATAATTAGGTGAATATGTCAGTTAAAATAAAATGTTTTAAACTAACAAAACCACTGATATTCACCAGTTATATTTATCTCATGCAACTAGAACATGTATCCTAAAGTAACAATAACTCACACTCTTGCCATGCACATTATTGTTATCAATGATGTAATTTCATATGTGATTAGGCATGTTATCAATGCAGTCATTCGACATGTCAGGAGTGATGTAATATTTGAGGGTACAAGCAGTTCATGACAAGAGCTTAGGGCCAGATGTAGCAAAGGGTTTTTCCCATTCTGTGTCAATGGGAAAATGTGTTCCTACATATGGCCCTAGTTACTTTAGGGCATAAGTAATAGCTACTTGTGATAACTATAAATGGTTAATTTCAGTGTTTTTGTTAGCTTAAAAATTTTGTTTTAACTGATATTTTACCTTTCTATAACGTCCCTTTATCCTTTGTTTTTTCTGTGAATTGTAAAGTTTTTTTATGTAAAATATAATGTTATTACCATACCTAACTATGCCACTTTATCCTTTGTTATTTTCAGTGAATTTCTGAGTTGTTTTAATGAAAGTAATGCAGACCTACTAGTTTCCTCGAAGGGTCAGAAGTCCAAAAATAGAAAAAACAGGCCTATTGGCTTTATTAAGGGGTCAGTTTATCAACATGTATAAAGCAGACCTATTGGCTTTGTGAAGAAATCACCACAATCATTTATCAATAATTATAATACGATGTATTCCCATAAACATGACTATGATTAGTAATAATTATTGTCACAAAAAACAAAATAAAGCATTTTTATTCAAAGTACCCATAAACATGTGCTGAGTCTCTTTTGCACACTCTCCAGGCCACAAAGTGCAGCTATAGAACCAACCACAAGGGGCCCTGGCACTGCAGCTGAAGACCATACAGTTCCGGCTCAGAGTGATTTAGTGAAATGGTAAACTCCCCTAAGGTCAAGCATTTAATGACCCAGAAGATTCTTGCCAGTATTTGTAAATGTTCTTAGGTGGTTGCTGCGCTACCTGCAATCTCTCACATGATTTAAAGAAAATGTCCCTTCTATGGATACCACCAGGATCTAAAAATAATAGCAAAATCTCCTTGCAGAGCATTAAGAGGTGAATATGAAATGAGCAGTTACTCCGCACATTTCATATTCACCAAAGGGCTTTTAATTGTTTTTTGGCTGGATATCCAGTGCCACCATGGCACATCACAATTGTAGGTGATGTTGGCCCCTGCAGCCCCGTCGGCTCCCCTGCCAGCACCCATCCAGGGTGCTATGGGAGTGGTAAACTATTTTTAAGTGGGTGCTCTGGTCCCACCCTGGCACCCACAACCTTTACTGCCCTTGGGGCTGCGGGGGATGATGTGGGAGCCAGCTTCACTGGTTTGCTCCCGCCCAGCTGGGAGCAGGTTTTGTTTTGCAATGTATTTTTTTCTCCTGTCTAGATAGGGGCAACTTTATTTCTGTTCCTTCTGGATGGGAGCAATGTACAGTGGCCCAAGGTGTGGGGTCCTCGGGACACTGCAATACATCAGGCTGTGAGGGATGGAGTCCCTGAGGCTGTTTAAGGGCTCGAGGAGTGGTGCACATGTCCCTCCCCAACAAATTCAATCTGCCCCAGGGGATGGGGTTCCTGGGGCCTTTAAACGGCTCAGAAGGGGCCTGCAAGCCCCCACCCCATATAAATTATTTCAGCCTAGGAAATGGCATCCCCGGGCCCTTCAATTGGTTTAGGGAAGGAAGGCGCATGCTCCCTCTCCATAAAAATAACATCTACCCCAGGGGATGAGGTACCCAGGGCCCTCAAATGGCTTAGGGAGGGAAGCTGATTGTGCACCTCCCCCAAAAATAAACTATGCACGCCCGAGTCTTCTGTTTAAAATGGCAGGAGCCTGACCTTTTTATTTTAAAAATCTTTTTACAGTGGATCCTCCACTTATCGCTTGTACATTTTAAATCAAAATATGTTTTTTGGCTCAGAAGGGGTCCCTCTAGGCCCCCCTGACAAGGCCAAGTGAATCAGGTATCCCTACCTCCTATATGTTTTTATATTCTTTTTCAGGGCAGGGAACTGTCCACGAGTCCTAAAATGCCTGCTGCAACATGTTTGTTCTTTTGATCTATCAGGACTCCGGATCCCTAGGGGCCTGAAATATACTTACAGTTTGAACCTTTATTTATCAAAAACTACAGAACAGATGTACAGTAAATCACCAAAAAACACACTTTCTGGGTAAATATCTAGCTTTCTGACAAATTTGGTATAGCTCTGTTCAGTCGTTTTGGCTGTCACTGTGTCTAAAGTTCTGATGGGGGTGTAACATGGGGAAAACACATTTTGGGCCCCCCACATTTTCTGTCCTGCTTGATGGATCGGCCCAAAACTTTCCAGGAAGGTGCTAATATGGATGAGACTTTTTTTGGGAAAGTTTTGTGAAAAATTGTTAAACGGCGCCAAAGTTATTAGCAAACCATTTTCTATGGAAAAATGGTCCTAATTATAACTACCCAGTGGCACCTGCCACTGGGTAATATATATATCACAAAACAAAAATTGTATACACAGTTCCACTGAAGAAAAGTGGGTGAAAGATCCCTGTATATAGCTAGGGAAAGAGAAGGGGAAAAGTCCCTGGGAGTCCAAATATTATGGAACAAGAGCTCCCATTCACCAATTGATGACATGATTCATCATCGGGCTATGCTCCTCGTCAGGCCGTCACTGCAATGCCTGGCAGGCCCCACAAGGGGGCTCTGTGCCGGAGATCTTTTTGCAATAGATAATTGTCGGTCGGTGTATGCTGGTGTGCAGGATTGGTATGGAAAAAGAGTGCTGTTAAAAATGGCTAGAGGTAGAAATGATAATTTATTTTAGTATCTAAAAGTAGTATCAGAGTAACCTCTGTTATGATTAAAACAAATGTGTGGGGAGAGATAAAGATAAGGTCTAGTCTCCCCAAATAGAATAAAGTGTCTAACTATCACTAGCCCTATTGTCTGGGAGTGTAGTGTGTGCAAGTACCGGATCCCCTCTTCTGCTTCTAAATTAAGGTCAACATGTTTCTCGCTTCTTTAGTCTACAATATTTAGTGCGATTCTTCAGGACCAATAAACCTACCTAATCCTTAAACTTTACAAAGCCTATAGTAGGAAATACCATATTTAACAGGAACTCTCCTCGTATTAGGGGATAGGCCCTATCGGGTTAGCACCAAGTTTCAGTGGTCCAAATTGGTTTGAATAGCCGCCACTGAGTCCGGCGTCACCTACCCCAACTCGATGCTCCCAGTAATGAGAGAATCCTGAAGTCCTGAAGAATCGCACTAAACGCCACCCTGCCGGCTAAGCCCCACTGCGCACGGCCAATGTCTGTGCGTGGTGTGAGGTTGGGTGCCTATGTGGGGGTTGGCCTCAGGCTGTGCGGCCAAAACACGCCATGCATGGCCACAGGCCATGCACGGCAGCTTTGATTAAATAAGTAATTACTTAATGTTAAAAAACATAGAAAATCTCTGAAAAAACCAATGGACATTATAGTTAGGATATAGAATTTAAAAAACCTTCGAAATTCACAGAAAAAAACAAAGGTTACAGTGACATTATAATTAAGTTCAAATTTTTAAAGCACAAAACCTTAGACATTCAAGAGCTATAGTTATATTTATCTCAGAAAACTATAACCAATGCCCTAAGGTAACTATAACTCTCACCCTCGCCATGCACTGCTACATATCTCACACATTACATCAGTAACAACATCCTGTATGACATCATTCATAATATAACTGCAACATTTCCAATAAAATTTGTGATAACAAAACTGTGCATGGCGGGGCACGAGTTATAGTTATCATAGGGCAACAGTTATAGTTTCCTGAGATAAATATAACTAAAGCTGTTGAATTTCTGTGTTTTTGTGCATTTAAAATTTGAACCTAACTATACCGTCCCTGTAACGTTTGATTTTTCAGTGAAAGTATATATATATATATATACACTCTATTTATTAATATTATTCCATTGTTTGGCGTGGGTGGGTATGACTCTCAGACCAAACACACCGCAGCAAGATGGGAGATCAAGAAACAGGCGTTTGGGAAACAGAGCCAAAAGGGGTACATGGATCCACAGCAACCAGGGACATGGGGCCAATGAGAATACAGGAAAGAACTCCAGAAAGCGTCATGTACCCTAACCGAGCTAGACAGCACAGCTACTCCCTTATCAAAAGAAAACACCAGGTCACTTCTCTGTTATGCTTGATCACGGCTAAGCTGAAGAAAAAATACACACTGGATCCATCCCTCCACCACCAGCACTTACCCATTTCCACGTTGAAAAGACAATAACCTGGGCAGTATTCAGTCCAGTGAGACATTAACAGACGGGCTACACTTTTAGAACTGACTTGGGTTAGGGTGAGAGTCAGATGATCCGCCCCCTAACTCTGTTGGACCCAGCAGAGAAACCCAACCGTACACCAACTCCACCTGGACCTGTTGCCCCCCAACAGTCCCTTCTTTAGGGTACACCCTACACTAGTTCTACACCACACCTCGTATAGGTAGTATATAAGATCTTAACCAAGTTTTTGGTGAGCATGCACTACCTGATAAAAGGGGTAACATAACATACTTAGGATGTCAACCACCATGTACCAATTATTATCCTAGTACCAGTTTGCACTTTGAATTTTGTTTGGTCCATTTAGGAGTTACTGCAGGCTTCATGAAATATGTCTGTCCACACCTAAGCTAGCGTCAGCATCTGAAGCCTTTGGCAGGCAGGAAGCACCAAAGTCTGGTCATCACCCACTGGAAAATCAAAACATGTGTTCCGGAAGAAGCATATACCAGTTATTTCACCGGTCACCGTGAAGGAGCAGGACATCCCCCATAATAGAATGCTTTGGTGTACTTGATACTGACAAGCTCATGTCTTGAAACTACATCTCCCACAAAGCACGATTCCGACGTCCTGGAATACCCAAACTGGATATATTCTCTACTTAATTTCCCTGACACTGTGATCACGCATCACAAAACGCCAATTTCCCAAAGACTAGACTTTCAGCGCAAGGTTGAGGCACAACCCAACCAAACACACGAATGCACGAGCGAGTTCCTGCCTCTATAATGAAATATGGCTCACTGAAAGTGAGTGAATTTAGAGAAGGTGTTAAAAAGCAGTGTGCGGTGTGTACATTTCGGATGTTCCAAAACTACAGACAGAAAGCAGAGAGTAAAATTAGAGATGCATTTCCATAAATCATAGCTTAAAACAAACATTCTCTTTATAAGCTTGCTACAATTTCAAGACTGCCTGCTGCATTCTGGCTTTAACCAGGAAGCAATCCCAGTTCCTTGTGCAGTAACGAAGTTGCATGCTTTCCCATTTTTAGGGTCGAGCCTGCGTTGCATGCGCTCGCGCATGCGTATCGCAGCAAGACTCTTTTGTATTTAGAAAAGGGCTCGGAGCCCTGTCAACTTCACGTCAGTGTTTTTTATTGGTTCGTGGGCTTCCCTAATAAAATCTGCTTGCTTTCATTAGTCGAAGGCACCCATATGTCATGCCTTTTCCGGTGGCTAGCCCTTCTCGAGCGCAGCGACCAAGTACAGAAAACATGCGAGGCTCGCTGTTTTCCATCGGGCTCGTGGACTTTTTTTTCTCTAATTTACGAGCGCGATCTCGCTTGGCAGAAGTCGAGCGCTTTACATACTTGATTTCACTTTTTCGGGTTATGTACATAAATGCACTTTTGCCCGATAGGTGAAAAGTCGGGTTAAGAGTTTACAACGCGATCAGCTCTAACATGAGCAAACACAAGACCCGTTGCATTGTAAATGCTTGTTGAAACTGCACAGTAAAACGTCCAGGTTTCCATCTCAACAATACCTACTAATTACCTTGACCTTCCTTCCCTCCGCCCACGAGCCTCTCTCCTCAGTCCCTATGTCCCAGGTGTATTACAGTTTTCAGCCTGGTCCTCCTTCCCACACACACTTTACACAAGTGGTTCCAGCTTTATCACATATCAGTAAGTACTATGCTACCCCAGTGTCTGTAAAGCCCATAGAGGGGTAGGGGCTCCTTTGACCTTCACCGGGTGACAAGTTGGACGTGGTAACACAGCAGGGGTGCTCAGGGCATGTTTTCCCCATTTGAGACCCCTAAAGCCCACCCATGGGATAGCATGGGCTGGCAGACTACGCACTCCAGAGGAAAGGCCTCCAGGTGTAGAACCGTGCAGAGAGGGCAGGACAGAGACAGTGGGATCGTCGGCCATCTGTGCCAGCTCTGGGCTGCTCTCCAATCCCCCGCCCCACCCCACCATCTGGGACCTGCTCCAGAGGCCTCCCCGCGAGGCAGCAGGCGGGAATACTATATTACACCAGCTGTTTGGCAGGCTCACTTGGCCTTGTCAGCCATCTCAGAAGACCACATCTGTAAATAGGCCTGGAGAGAGACAGTCTGCAGCCTAGGACACTATGGTCTCGGAAATTGTGTCTTTTTAGGTTTGGTTTGACAGCGCAGCTGTCTCAGGCCTTATGTGGTCAACCTAAAGCAGAGCTTTCAAGAGTACTACGGAGAGGGCTTTTGCTCTGCCAACATGTTGATGATGGTCAGGAGAGGTTGTTTGGGTTGGGCAGACGTTGTGTTCTTCCACAGAAAACGTGCTTATCCTTCAAGAGCTCTAATCATGTGTGTATTAAGCTGTCTGAGCCAGATCTTTTTGTCAAGTCTAGCTATTGGGTTACAACAGCGCTTGATCTTTGTTGAACACATGCTGCTGCAATGATAATTATGATGCTTGTTCTTCTCTCATAGCAGCCAGACGGGAGTAGGGTGGTCAGAAGGAATTCAGTGCTGTACTGTAATTCCAGCCACCACTCCACCGCTTCTATCCTGTTCAGTCATCAAATTCCGAGATACCCTAACACGAAACTTCTTAAGAGAACTGTGATTTTAATTTCTAATTCCTAGATTTACATTTTATTGGTTGGAGAGACTTCTTTTTAAACTCCTCTGCACTCACTAGCTGATTTAATCATTAATTTTAACTTAATATATATATATATATATTTAAATTACATGACTAGCATTATATTCAATTTACTTCAAATCATAAAAAACCCTTACTGCCATTTACCTCTACAATTCCCTGAACCCTACAAACATGTTGGTACGCCATAACGCTACCATTTTGTGAAAGTTAAAACCCCTTGCTACCCATCGCTGAACCCTAAAAACTCATTATTACTCCTTAACCCTACCTTTCCATGAACCCTTAAAACTCCTTACTACGACTGAACGCTATCCTTTTCTGAACCCTAAAAACCCTTATTAGCCAGTAATGCTACCCATCCCTGAACCCTAAAAACCCATTACTAATCCTTTACACTACCTTTCCCTGAACACTAAAAACGTCTTCCTACCCCTAAATGCTACCCTTTCCAGCATCATACAAACTCATACTACTCAATGCTACCCATCCATGACCTCTAAGGACCTTTACTACCGCTTAACGCTGTCCATCCCTAAACCCTGAAAAACCTATACTACTTCTAAAATCGACACTTTCCTGTCCATAACAGCCCCTTACTGCACCTTAACACTACCACCTGTGAACCCTAAAAAAACGTACTATCCCTTAATGCTACCCTTCCCTGAACATTAAAAACTCCGTACTGCTCTTGACATTACCCTTCCCTGAACCTTAATACCCTTTATTACTCCTTAAAGCTGCACTTCCCTAAACCCTAAAAAAAACCTTGCTGTCGCTTAACACTACCCTTCCCTGAACCCTACAAATCCTTAATACCCCTTAATGATATCTTTACCTGAACTCTAAAAAACCCTAAATGCTATCCTGCCATGAACCCTATAAGCCTGTTACTTCTCTTTAACTATAGCTGTTGATTTACCAAAATGTCAGGGTAAGAGATGTCACATCACATAGTCTTTGTCTTCAACGACATTGGAATATGACTCTGAGGGGGTCATTACGACCCTGGCGGATGGCGGAGAACCGGCGGTAAGACCGCCAACAGCCTGGCGGTCTTACCTTGGGGAATTATGACGGTCATCCGCCGGTTCTCCGTTCCGCCCGCATGGCTGGAGACCTGGGTCTCCAGCCCTGCAGCCGTCACTATACCGCCGGCAGTATTTGGACCCGGCTTACCGCTGTGGATTTCCAGCGGTTTGAACCGCCATGAAATCCATGGCGGTAAGCACTATCAGTGCCAGGGAATTCCTTCCCTGGCACTGATAGGAGTCTCCCGCACCCCCCACCTCCACCCTGACTCCCTCCCCTACACCTCCCACCACCCCTGCCACACCCCAAAGGTGGCAGGGCACCCCTCCCCACCCCGACCTCCAACAGCACATAACACACACACCCGACACGCATGCAGGCACCACCAATACACACACGCACACACCCCGACATACATGCCAACATCCACACACACAGTCAGACACGCACACCCACATTCAAACATACACGCACACAACCATATAGACATACCCACAGACATACACGCACTCATTCCCATACACACAACACCCCCGCAAGCATACACGCACTCACACACCCCCTCTACATACACACACGCACACCCCAGTGCACGCACACAACACCCAACACCTCCCCACCCCCCTCCCCTAAAGGACGATCGACTTACCTGTTCCGTCGATCCTCCGGGAGGGGACGGGAGCCATGGGGGCAGCTCCGCCGACACCACACCGCCAACAGAACACCGCCACGGCGAATCACAGGACGTGATTCGCTGGACGGTGTTCTGTTGGCGTGGCGGTGGAGGTGGAGCAACCTCCACTTCCCCGCCTCCCGCCAGTATGGCTGTTGGCGGCTCTCTGTCCGTAAAGGGACGGAGAGCTGCCAACGGTCATAATAGGCCGAGCAGCAAACCGCCTGCACAGGCGGTCTTCCGCACGGCGGTCCCTCAGCGGTCTTGAAAAAAGACCGCCGAGGTCCTAATGACCCCCTGAATCTTCTCAGAAAGTGATGTCACATGGCCTGACATCACAATAAGTGGAATTGCTGGAGTTCGATAATAGTTGCTTGTTTAAATATAACAACACAGAACAGGCAAAAATCAATTTTGATCCGACATATAATAGGGTGCTGATATGACCTTTGAAAGTGGTGGAGCAGAGGTTCCCAACTGTGCCTGCATCCCCAGAGAGTGCAAGATGGCATTTCAGGGGGTGAGACAAAAAGGAAAGGTATGTATTGTCTGCATAATAGGAATCTGGTGAGAATAGGCACAGATAGCTCTATCTGCTGCTAGGGTCGCTCGCATCGCACTGCCGCCAACACACACACACTCGTTGTGACCGCGATCCTCCCTCTCTCCTTCTGCATCTTGATTGTTTGCGCGCCAACAACATGTGTCAAATTGTCATTGCAGGCAGTGTGTTTTTTTCCTGGAGCTTTTTCTGGTAACTATCACCAGACGCGGCTCATCCACTATGGTGGAGGAGCGTCACCCCAGCCCCCCAGCATCAGCAGAACTTTTACAATAAAACGATAATAAACTATGTTTATTATCTCTTTATTGTGAAAGGCTTAAGTCCATCTACTATGTCGAGCACAAAGGGGGAGTGCAGAGCACTCCCCTCAATGCGCATGTATGTTTGGGTGGTCATCTCGGGTCAGCCAAACACACGTGCACACTGTGCTCTCTCCAACCTGGCACTGTGTTGCCAGTGATTGGAGACAGCTAGCAGAGACTCCCACTCTGCCTCAGAGTGCCCTGGCCTGGCGCTGAGGCCAATACGAACATTGCTGTCATGCTGCTGGCAGCATGATAGCAGCGTTCGGATTGGCCGCAAGGCAGGCTGGGAGCCTGGGCCTGCAGCTGCAGTGGAGGCAAAGGAGTGGCGCGGTAGAGGCCACAGTGGGGAATCAGGTACGTGTTTTTTTTAATACATTTTTTCTCCCTTGCCACATGCCGCCCCTTCAACGTCCTGTGAGCCGCTCCTGACTATCACTGAAATAATAAGCTATATTGCACAAAAACGTTAGGCTCAAAATCTTATTTTCATGGAAAAGGTGAACATAAAAACATTATTGCAATATGTTTTTCATCATTTTCATTCGTTATATCAAAATGTAAGCAAGATGTTACAAGAATGAATTGCTAATACATTATAAATTGTTGACCTATGATCAACCCACTTGCATAACTGATTAATAGATGACTTTCATGATTGCCAAGTACATGTATTGATAAGATTTGACATGTTGGAATGTTGAACACGCAAAAATGTTTTCATAAACTGTGATTTAGTATGCATTTGGACATCTAAGAGTAAGGTGCTTTGTCCAACTGTCGTGGTACCACCGGTGTCTTGCAGAGTGCTGGCATTGGTAGGTCACGTTTTGTTGCTCTCAGTGCTATGTCATTTTGACATTTTATTTTTATAGAAAACATTGCTCAGGAAAGAAATGTCCATATGGGCTTTATGAACAGGTAAATTAGCTCATATTTTACTCTTCCTGTTTTACAGATTAACCTTTCATCATATCAAAAAGAAGGAAATGGAATGATGACTGTGCGCTTTATTTCACTTGCACAACAGGAAATGACTGAAAAAAAAACGAGTGCATTGTTTGTAGCGTTGGGTTTTCCAGCTCAAATCTGAAGCCATCCAAGCTTCAAGAGCAGTTCAGGAACAAGCATGGCGGAGCTCATGCCGAAGGATATGATGTTGGGTCATTGAAAATCAAAAGAGCTTGTTGGGTTTCGTTTCGGTTGAACAACCACTACTTCTGGCTTCATACCACGTGGCATATATAGTTGCCAAATCCAAGAAGCCCCACACAATTGCAGAATATATCATTAAGCCATGTGCACTGGAAATGGCAACAATTTTCCTTCACAAAGAAGCAAGAAAAACCGTTGAACTAGTGCCTCTATCAAATATTATCATTCACACCCGAAGCAGTGATCTGAGTGAAGATATTTTGGACCAAGTTATCCCAGATGTCAGAGCTAGTCCACTGAAAATCTTTATTCATTTGGATGAGTCAACTAATGTCTCCAGTTGTAGTCAACTCATGACATTAGTGAGGTGTGTCAATGATGGTGCTATGAAGGAAGATTTCCTGTTTTGTGAAGATATGAAAACAACCACAACAACTGCAAAGGACGTGAAGCAGCTGGTGAAAGACTTCTTTGCTAAACATGATTTAGATATAAACGTATTTGGTTCTGTGTGTATTGGTGGGGCAAGGAGATTCCAGACTTGCAAGTTACCCATTGTTACCCATTGTTTTCTTCATCGCCATGCCTTGGCATCAAACACATTGCCTCATAATTGGAAGAAAGTCCTTGATACTTGTGTGAAGATCATCAACTGAACCAGGGGGTGTCCATTTTCAATGCATTTTGTGAACACCAAGGAAGTGAGCATTCAGTTTTGCTTTTCCATTCAGACGTCCATTGGATATCACAAGAACAAGCTTTAACCCCCTTCTTTGAACTGCAGGAAAAAAATCAAAGTTTTTCTGGAGGAGCGTGAATGTGATCTGGTTGGGACATTGGAATCACAGGAATTCCCCCAAATTCTTGCTTACTTGGCTGATATTACCACTTGTATGAATGATCTGAGTGTTTGTCTACAAAGAAAAGGGATAAACATATTGCAGGCTTTAGAAAAGTGGAAATCCTTCAAAGAAAGGTTACCTCTTTGGTGTTGAAGGACTGAAAGAGGCAATATCTAACATTTTCCTTCACTTGAAGAGATGGTAGATGATGTTGGATTCATAACTCCTACTGTGAGTGAAGAAATTTTGAATCTTTTGCTGTCAGAATCATTTGATGGATATTTTGCTGCTGGAGACCTGAAGATTTCAGAAAAATGGATCATGAACCCACATTCCTAATATTGCCAAAAATGTCAGATGATGAAGAGTTGAAAGAAGATTTTATTGATCTGCTGACAAATGAAACTCTTGAAATGCAATTTGAAAACAAGACTTTAGAGGAGTTTTGATGTTTAGCAGTGGAAATATTCCCAAGACTTTGGTGGAAAAGAAGCACTCCTCATTCCATTTGCACAGACACACATTTGTGAATCTGGATTCAGTTTTTTTTTGTCCATCAAGTCAACATCTAAGAATCGCCTGAATCCACAGGCAGACCTGTGGATCGCAATCAGCAAGAAAGTTCCACCTTTTGGCAAAATCATGAATGAGGATCAGGAATACATAAGTCATTGAATTTTATTTTCACAATTGGGAGTGATTTAACTGTTTACAATTATTTCTAATTGTGTAATTTATATTTGCATTTTACGGACTGAGTTATAATCTAAATTTTTTTTGTTCAATTTGTTCACCCGCAGTACTCTATGTGGTTTAATCTGTGCTTCAAAAAATAAAAATGTAACTATTCATGTTCAAATGTGATTGATCGAACATTTCTTAGGGGCGCGGGCCTAGAAAAGGTTGGAAATCCCAAACGAGCAAAGCAAGTAAGCCAGACTTCTTCTAGAGGTTCTCAAGGGGGTCCCCTCATGAACATTTAGAAAGAAAGAAGGGCCTTACACTGCATATCAAAGCACCATTTTTCATATGCATCTGCTAAAAAGCCATATGCTCTAAAAGCATTAAATATTCAAGTTCTTTCTTGGTGTTCTAGGAGTTTACCTCATTCATTTTAAAAAATGTGCTCTGGGTGCCAGTGCCTGTATTTTGTTACCAAAAATACTTACAATTTGACCATGCCAGGATTTTGTCATTAATGCCATTCATATAGCATGGATTACCCTTGTGTCAACACTTTTCTTGAGTGTGTCAGGCCAGTATTTTGTCTTAGTTGCACCCTCTCATGTGCCACAATTGTACTTTCTTACACCACGAATGACCTCCAATGAGCCAACACCAGCATTTTTCCACAGGTGGCCCATATGGCAAGAATTACCTCTATTTACCTATATTGTATCACGGGTGTCCATTATGGCGAGTATTACCTCTAGTATATCAGTGCCAGTAATTTGTCACAGTGCCTGTCATGTTTAGAATTGACTCCAGTGTGCCAGTGCCAATATTTTACCAGTGATGCCTCTTACTTTCTTTCTTACTCACTATCACTTGTGCTCCCTCTCATTCATTCTCATTGATCTTGACTCACTCATTCTCACTCAATTATACTCACTACCACCTTCTCACTCATACTCTTTATCACTACGTCACTCTCATTCTCACTCATCCACTGCCACTCAACTTCAGTCACTCTTACTCTCACTCCCCCACTCATGCTCACTTACTGATATTCAGTCTATCATTCTCACTCACTTTTACTGACACATACATGCTTACACAAACAAGCCACTCACACCCAAACTGAACTGTCACCCTCAAGCATACCCACAACACACATTTAAAATCATGTTTTTTACTTACCTTATCTTGCAGCAAATGTCTTGTTCCAGCTCCTGGTACTCCTTTTTTAGTACACCAATGATAGATAACAGACCATCATTTATTGCTCCAGCTCCTAGTATTCCTTTTCTGGCGCAGCAATAACGAATAACAGACCATTATTCACTATTATTGTAATTAAATGGCCAGAAAACAAGGAAAGCAGATCCCCACAAAACATAAAATTGAGCTGCCTTTGTGTACTTGGAACTTATTTTCCCACCTGTGGGGCCAGGAGTCAGACCAGCAGTGCCAGCAGTTGCATCCGACCTATGGCTGCCCTTAAATGACATTCATGTCCTTATCACTACCATACCTTAACCTTGAAAACCATAGCTAAGGCTTAATGGTACCCATCCATGAATCCTACAAACCCTTACCACCAATTACCACCACCCTTCCCTGAACCTTAAAATGTTCTTACAATTTCTAGACATGTCCTTCCCTGAATCCTAAAAGCCCCTAACTACTCCCTAATGCTACTTTCCTGAACCCTACAGACTCCTTACTATGCCTTAACGCTCACTTAGGGATTCTTCCTGCTGGAAGCAGGAAGAGTGTAAAGGTGAAATACTGGGAAGAGTTGGGAATCGAATGAC
Organism: Pleurodeles waltl; assembly: GCF_031143425.1. NCBI lineage: Eukaryota > Metazoa > Chordata > Amphibia > Caudata > Salamandridae > Pleurodeles > Pleurodeles waltl. Next base: position 401,046,850 of record NC_090448.1, read on the forward strand.
GGATTCTTCTTGCAATTCCTCATTTCTAAGGCGACCCTCAGGATCTCACTTGTAATCCCTGTTATTTCTGTCGCCACCTCCTTCCCTGCAGTTGTTAATGTCCACCATATCTGGAACTCTGGAGGGGATTTACTGGGTGATATCAGGGAAGTTGTTATAAGGCCCTTAGTGGCGTAAGCAACAGTGAAATGCTGCATTGTCATTGGGAGAAATGAGCACCTTTCATGTACAGAATGTTGAATATTTTGCTGCTATAGCACAATTATGTAATACCATTACCACAACCAACTATTAGGACATTACCGTAAATTTAGAAATAAATGTGCAAGTATAGATTCTGTCTCTTTTTCCGGAGCTATTGGTTTAAAATTGCCACAAGCTTTTAGCTTGTGCTATGGTACTAATAAGCAGGGATTGCAGTACTTTTCTCTTAAAAAATAGCATCAAATGCACTGAAGACCACTTTACTCACATTTCATCTGATTTTTTTACAGCTTCCCATATAGTCTAAATGACTCCAAAGTAAAATGCCCCTGAATTATAAAATCTACTATTAGGGCATGATCATTCTAAAAGGTTTATAATAATGCTATCTAGGTAAGGTTAACTTAACTTTTTAAAGTGTTGCCCAGACAGTGCTTGAGCTGTCTCTTAGAAATGTTTTGTTTTCTATCAGTGGGCTTAGCGTCCACCCATTGCTGCCCACAGGTCGGCTTCATTGCCACTCTCATTTGCTAGCTTTTTATTGGTCAGCTTCTGTAGGCTTTCTATTTCTTTGTGAGCTTGTCCTTCCCCTGGTACATGGCAGATTACTTATGTCTTTTTGCTGCTCATTTTTTAGGAGCTATAGTCCCTCCTTCGGCCCAGCCCTACTTCCTTCTGTGGTTGCTTGACCCCACTCGCCCTTCCTCCTTCTGTTGTGGTCCGTGTTGTTGATTGCCTCCACCCACAGTTGTCTTTTGAGCTTGCTCCAAGAAGCTCCCTCCCACCCTTTGCTGTCCGTGTTGCTCCCTGACTGATCACCCCTCCCTCCCACATTGCTTTCCATCTTCTCTGCCCACCGCATGTTGCCTCCCACCCCAAAATATACAAAAAAAAGCACCACAGCACGTCCAGCACTGGCCACATCACTGCCCTTTTTTTAGGTCTCGGTTGGACAGTGCATGCACTGTCTCTTCAAGACTGTTGTAATCTCACAGTGGATTTACAGCCTGCCCACTACTTACTATTTGTTGGCTTGTGTGGCACTCATCTTTACAGCCACGTAATTGGTCAGTGCAGGCCTAGCATCATTTCCTTTCCTGTCTGTGGAGCATGGACCAAGCACTGATTGATTCAACTTAATCGGTGCCCATCTGCTGCTCCTGGCATGACTGAAGTACTTCTTTCTAAATTCTAGGGCCCTGCAAACAGAAGGTGTGTGAGTGGCAAAAATGTGCCCAACAGGCCAAACAAAATTGCAAAGTTTTATTTTCTGTAGTTAATTCATTTCTTTTACTTTGCCACGCCTTCATTTCTCATTCTGCACTCATGTTTTGTTTTTGCTCATGGGCACTGTTCTCAAAAGATGACAAATATCTGGTTCTAATATTGCAAAGCGACATTGTTTCTTTCTTATGTGTAGTATCCAAAATTATGCTTTAACACATAATAGTGCATGTCACCCCAATGCATCCAATTCCAATCCATCCACCCGACTCCAATACACACCAATCAACCCCACCTCACCCACACCAATGCACCCCAATCAATCCAATCCACCCCAATCAATCCAATCCACTCCAGACCAATCCAGTTCATCCGCACTCCAAACCAAACCACTCACCCCAATCCAACACACTGCAACTCTCCCAACCCACCCACTCTAATCTGCCCTATTCCCCCCACTCCAAACTGTCCCACTCCAATCCAAAACAATCTGCCCCACTCCAATCTTCCCCACAGCAATTCAAAACAATCTGCCTTACTCTAGTCCAAACACCCCACTCTAGTCTACCCCACTCCACTCCACTCTAAAACAATCTATCTCAATCCAATCTGCCTCGCTCCAGTCCAAAACAATCTGCCTCATGCCAATTCAAATCAGTCTGATCTGCCTCACTCCAATCTACCCCACTCCAATCTAAAACAATCTGCCCCACTCCAATCCAAAATAATCTGCCCCATTCCGGTCCAAAACAATCTGCCCTGCTCTAAACTAAAACAATCTGTCGCACTGTAATCTAAAACCATCAACCCCACTTCAATCTAAGACAATCTACTCCGCTCCAGTCTGCCTCACTGCACTCCAAAACACTCTGACCCACTCCTATCCAAAACAATTTGCCCCAATTCAATCTGCACAACACATATTCAAGACAATCTGCCCCACTCCAATCTGTCCCACTCCAGTCCAAAACAATCTGCCCCATACCAGTCGGCCCGCCTCTAGTGTGCCTCACTCCAATCAAAAACAATGTGCCCCACTTTAGTCCAAAACAATCTGCCCCACTTTAATCCAAAACAACAGATCCAGGATTTGTAAAGCCCTGCAAATCACTTGTGAGGGTCTCAAGGTGCTAAATTGTCGCCACTGAGAGATTAATTGATTTGCCCAGAATCACAAGATGTTGATCTGATGCCGAGACTTGAACCCAGCTCCGACGTTGGCAGTTTAAACTGCTTCGCCACACCCTAACAATCTGCACCAAGCTGTCTCACTCCATCCTGCCCACTCCAATCCAAACCAGTGTGCCCTTTTCCCGAGTCTGCCCCACTCAAATCCAAAACAACCTACCCCACTCCAATCTACCCCACTGAAATCTAAATCAATCTGCCCCACTCCAATCCAGAAAAATCTCCCCATTCCAATCCAATTGAGTCTGCCCCTCTACAATCTGCTCCACTCCAGTCCAAAACAGTCTGCCTCACTCCAGTCCACCCCTCTCCAATCTGACCCAGTCAAATCCAACACAATCTGCCCTACTCCAATATACCAAACTCCATTCTAAAAACAATCTGTCCCACTCCAATCTTCCCCATTCCAGTTCAAAATAATCTGCCCTGCTCGAAGCTAAAACAATCTGCCGCACTGTAATCTAAAACCATCAACCCCACTTCAATCTAAAACAATCTGCTCCACTCCAATCTGCCTCACTGCACTCCAAAACACTCTGACCCACTCCTATCCAAAACAATCTGCCCAATTCCAATCCAAAACAATCTGTCCCATTCCAATCTGACCCACTCCAATCCAAATAGATCTGCCCCACTCCAATGTGTCCCACTCCAATCCAAAACAATCTGCCCCATTCCAGTCTCCCCCACTTGAATCCAAAACATTTTGCCCCACTCCAGTAAAAGCAAACTACATCACTCCATTCCAAAACAATCTGCCACACTCCAACAAACCCCACTCCAATCCAAAACAATCTGTCCCATTCCAATTTGCCCCACTCCTATGTGTCCCACTAAATCCAAAATAATCTGCTCCACTCCAATCCAAAACAATCTGCCCCACTCCAGTCCAAAACAATCTGCCCGCTCTAGGCTAAAACAATCTACCCCTCTGTAATCTAAAACAATCTGCCCAACTTCAATCTAAAACAGTCTACTCTACTCCAGTCTGCCTCACTGCAACCGAAGACAATCTGCCCCACTCCAATCCAAAACAATCTGCCCCATTCCAATCTGCCACACTCCAATCCAAAACAATCTGCCCCACTCCAATCAGCCCCACTCCACTCTGTCCCATTCCAATCCAAAACAATCTGCCCCATTCCGACCCCCCCACTGAATCCAAAACAATCTGCCCCACTTCAATAAAAATAATCTACACCACTCCAATCCAAAACAATCTGCTACACTTCAATAGAAAACAATCTGCAATACTCCATTCTGCCTACACCAATCCAAAACAATCTGCCCCACTCTAATTGGCCTCACTCCAGTCAAAAGCAATCTGCCACACTCCAACAAACCCCATTCCAATCCAGAACAATCTGTCCCATTCCATTCTGCCTCATTCCCCAGTAAAAACAATCTGCTTCAGTCCAATCCAAAACAACCTACCCTTTTCCAATCTTCTCCACGCCAACCGAAAACAATCTGCACAGCTCTAATCAAAAACAATCTGCCCCACTCCATTCGAAAAAAATCTACCCCAATCCAAAACAATCTGCCCCACTCCAATCCAAGACAAACTGTCCCACTCCAATAAAAATAATCTGCCCCACTCCAATCCAAACTAATCTGCCCCACTCCAATCCAAAACAATCTGCCCCACTTCAATCTGCCCAACACATATTCAAGACAATCTGCCCCACTCCAATCCAAATCAATCTGCCCCACTCCAATCTGCCCCACTCCAGTCCAAAACAATCTGCCCCATACCAGTCGGCCCGACTCCAGTCTGCCCCACACCAATCAAAAACAATGTGCCCTACTTCAGTCCAAAACAATCTGCCCCACTTTAATCCAAAACAACAGTTCCAGATTTGTAAAGTGCTGAAAATCACTTGTGAGGGTCTCAAGGTGCTAAATTGTCACCACGGAGAGATTAAGTAATTTGCCCAGAATCACAAGATGTTGATCCGATGCCGAGACGTGATCCCAGCTCCGAAGTTGGCAGTTTAGCCTGCTTCGCCACACCCTAACAATCTGCCCCAAGCTGTCCCACTCCATCCTACCCACTCCATTCCAAAACAGTCTGCCCCTTTCCCAAGTCTGCCCCACTCAAACCAAAAACAACCTACCCCACTCCAATCTACCCCACTGAAATCTAAATCACTCTGCCCCACTCCAGTCCAGAACAATCTCCCCATTCAAATCCAATTGAGTCTGCCCCTCTACAATCTGCTCCACTCCAGTCCAAAACAGTCTGCCTCACTCCAGTCCACCTCTCTCCAAACTGACCCAGTCTCTCCAATCTGACCCAGTCAAATCCAACACAATCTGCCCTACTCCAAAATACCAAACTCCATTCTAAAAACAATCTGTCCCACTCTAATCCAAAACACTCTCCCCCACTCCAATCCAACCCAGTCTACGCCACTCCAATCTGTCCCACTCCAATCCAAAACAATCTATCCGTTCCTCCAATCCAACCCTCTTGAATCCAGCATAATCCGCCCCACTCCAATTTGCCCCAATCTAATCTGCTCACTCCAATACACCCACTCCATTCCGTCCCACTCTAATTTAAAAAATCTTCCCCACTCCTATTCAAAAACATCTGACCCACTCCAATCCAAAATAATCTGCCCCACTCCACTCTGCCCCATTCCAGTCCAAAACAATCTGCCCCACTCCAATAAAAAATAATATGCCCCAGTCCAATCCAAAACAATCTGCCCCTCTCCAGTCTGGCACATTATAATCCAAACCAACCTACCCCACTTCAATCTGCCCCACTGCAATCCAAATCAGTCTTCTCCATTCCAATCCAAAACAATCTACCCCACTCCAATCTCCCCTCTCCAAACCAACCTAGTCTGCCCCACTACAATCTGTCTCACTCTGGTCCAAAACAATCTGCCCCACTCCAATCCGCTTCTCTCCAATCCGACCCACTTAAATCCAACACAATCTGCTCATTCAAATTTTCCCCACTCCAAATCTGCCCACTCCAATCCACCCCACTCTAATCCAATCCACCGATTTCACCCCAATTCACTCCACTCCAGTCCAATCCACCACAATCTACCCATTCCCATCCAAAACTGCCCCGCTCCAATCTGCCCCACTGTAGTGATATTTGTGTTTTGACCACTGACTCTGTTTCGCACCACAGTGCACTTGGCTTAGCTGTCCACTGTCACATTAGCGGTCACAAGTTACAGACTCCATTTTGTATTCACCTTAGCCTTAGCTTCATAGCCACGTTAAAGGTGCAAGTAGTTTGCCGTACAAAACATGTTATGCAACGTGTTTTCTTGTTCATGTTTTTATTCTGCGTGTCTGCGTGTTCTTTCTCACCAAGGGTTGGGACATGCCGTGGAGGAGTCAGTCAGCAAGATAAGGATGTACTAGGATGATGTTTATGGTACTGCAGGGAACGGTTTAGTTTTCAGAGGGACACCTTAGGAACTTGGCCATTTCCAATGTGTTTCTTTCAAAGCTGACCTGAAGTAGCTGTGAATAACAGGGAGCAAGGAGGAGGTTTTCTAGAACTGGCTTGTTTAAGGTATATAAGAGACCCAGGATTGACAGTGGGAGATTCAGAGACTTCTGTCAGGATTTTAACGTTGAACGCCTGCCTGATCGCTCTTTCTCTTCCAAAGCCGATCTCGGAGTCTATGGCTTGAAGCTACTAAGAGAAAGATGAAGAAGCAGCTGGGCACATGGTGATGAAATTTGCTTTGCATTGTGTATGAATATATATATATATATATATATATATATATATATATGTATTTGTATCTTTGCATGTATATATTTGCTGTTAATCGATTGAAGAGTCTTTGTACATGTTCTCACTTTATTGTTGAGCACATTTTAAAGGTGCACTTTCGGTTGTACTGACCTTCCTTCAGGAGCCTTACAGAGTGATTTAATAAATGTCTTCTTTAGACTAAGAAGCACATTCCAGAGATTCTTTTTTACTCTTTTCAGTGTGTGTATTTTGGCTCGGTCAGCAGTAAAGCAAAACACACACTCCAATCCAAAACAACCTGCCTACACCAACCCAAAACAATCTGCCCATTCCAAAACAATCCGTCCACTCCAAAACAATCCATCCCACTTTAAGCCAAAAAATCTGCCCCACTCCAATCCAAAAAAATCAGCCCAATGCTAATTTAAAACAATCTGCCCCACTCAGTCCAAAACAATCTGCCCCAGTCGAATCCAAAACAATCTGCCCCAGTCGAATCCAAAACAATCTGCTCCACCATAGTCCAATACAAATAAATAAATCCAATATTTGTAAAGCGCAGCAAATCACCTGTCAGGGTCTCAAGGTGCTAAATTGTAGGCAGGGGGAGATTAAGTGAATTTCGAAGAATTCCAGGATGTTGAGCCAATGCAAAGACGTGAACCCAGCTCAGAAGTCGGCATCCTAGGCCGTTATGCCACACCATCTAACAAAACAAAAACAACATGCCCACTCCAATTTGCCCCACTCCAATCCAAAACGCTCTGCCTCTGTCCGCTGTTCCCCAATCCAAACCAATCCGCCCCACTCCAGTCTGTCCCACAAAACAATCTTCCTAACTCAAATCTGCTCCCATCCAATCTGGCCCATTTGAGTCCAACACAATCTGCCCCACTTCAATGTGCCCCACTCCAATCTGCTCCAGTCAGATCTGCCCACACCAATACACTCCACTGTAATCCAAACCACCTCACCTCAATCCAATCCGCACCACTCTGCCACAATTCACTCCACTCTAATCCAATCCACCACAATCGACCCCACTCCAATCCAAATCATTCTGCCCTACTCTAATTCAAAACAATCTGTCCCACTCCAATTCAAAATAATCTGCAGCACTTCAAAATAATCTGCCCCACTCCAACACAATCCGCTACACTCTAATCCAATAAATTTGCCTCACTCTGATCCCAAAAAAATGGCCCCACTCCAATCCAAAATATTTTGGCCCACTCCAATCCAAAACAGCTTGCCCCACTCCAATCTGCCCCATTCCAGTCCAAAACAATCTGCCCCACTCCAATCCAAATCGATCTGCACCACTCCAATCTCCCCCACTTCAATCTGACGACTCCAATCCAACTCAGTCTGTCCCACTATAATCTGCCCCACTCCAGTCCAAAACAGTCTGACCCACTCCAATTCGCCCCTCTCCAATCCAAACCACTTGAATCCAACACAATCTGCCCCACTCCAGTCTGCCATATTCCAATCCGCCCACTCTAATCCGCCCAATCCAATCCACCCCACTCCTATCTAAAACAATATGCCCCTCTCCAATCTGCCCCACTCCAGTCCAAAACAATCAGCCCCACTCCAATCTGCTCCACTCTAATCCAAAACAATCTGCCCCTCTGTAGTCTGTCTCACTCCAATACAAAACCACCTACCCCACTCCAATCTGCTCCACTGCAATCCAAATCAGTCTGCCTCACTCCAGGGCAAAACAATCACCCCCACTCCAACCCAACCCATTCTATCTCATTCCAGTCCAAAACAATCTGCTCCACTGCGATCCGCCCCTCTCCAATCCGACCCACTCAAATCCAACGGAATCTGTCCCACTCCAATCTGCCCCCCTCCAATCCACCCACTCCAATCCGCCCCAGTCCAATCCATCCCACTCCAATGCACCTCACCTCAATCCAATCCGCACCATTCCACCCCAATTCGCTCCACTGTAATCCAATCCACCACAATCTACCCCACTCCAATCCAAAACAATCTGCCCCATTCCAATGTGCCCCACTCCAGTCCAAACAAATCTGCCCCACTCAAGTCTGTCCCACTCCAATATGCTCTACTCCAATACAAAACAACCTACCCCACTACAATCTGCCCCACTGCACTCCAAATAAATCTGTCTCACTCCAATACAAAACAATCCCCTAGTCCAATATGCCACAAAACAATCTGTCCCACTCCTATTTGCCCCACTCCAATCCAAAACCATCTGCCCCCCTCCAATGTGCTCCACTGCAGTCCTCTCCACCTTTCTTCCTCGCCCTAGTCCAACCCAGCCCATTGCATCCCAAACCACCGCACTCCAATCCACCACAATCCACCACACTCCAATCCAAAGTACCCCACAGTCACCCACCCCAACCCAGCCCACTCCACTCTCCCCCACTCCAGTCCAATCCACCTCACAACAATCGAATATACTCACCCCACTACACCCCACTATAATCCAATCCACCACAATCTACCCCACTCCACTCCACCCTCTGCAGTCCAATACACTCCACTACAGTCGAATCCACCCCATTCCAATCCAACTCACCCCAATCCAGACCTCCCACTCAAATCCATTCCACACCATTCCAATCCACCCAACCCCACTCCAATCCACCACAATTCAATTCACCCTCTTCACTTAAATCTTTCCAGGTGCAATACAATTCACTTTAATCCACCCCATGCCGGTCCAATCCACTGCACACCAATCCAATTCACCCAGTGCTTAATTTGTAAAAAAAAAAATTAAAAAAATACCATGGCCCTCACTATGAGGCCACCGCAGCTTGCACCATATATTGTCACTTGCAGAGCTGCCAATGACTGTACCTACACAGCTCCAAACCATCACACTGCTACAAGTGTGACAATTCATACCGTTCGAGGCCCCCAAAGCTGTTGGGTGGCAGGTATAAGTTGTAAGTTCAATTAGTAAACAACTGCTCTTCTGCCTATCTTTAAATTAGAAAAATAGGACCACCATGTGGCAGTTGTAAAGTGCTGGTGTTGGCCACCAGCTCGAATTAAGCATTAAATTCACCCCACTCCAATCCAGCCCACTCCAAAAAGCACACACCATTCCAATCCAATCCACCCCACACCAATCCAATTCACCCTACTCCAATCTACCCCACTCAAATTCAGTCCACTCAAATCCAGCCCATCCCATTCCAATCCAGTCCCTCCCAATTTGATCCACCCACTCCATTCCACCCCACTGTTGGCCACCCTATCTAATCCCCCACTCACTCCAACTCACTCCACTCCAATCCATCACACTCCAATCCGCCCCAGTCAAACCCGCCCCAGTCAAACCCGCCCCACCTCACTCATCCCACTCCAATCCAATCCACCCATCCCACTCCAGTCCACCCCACCTCATTTCAATCCACTCCAATGCAATCCACCCCACTCCAATACAACCCACTCCCCTCCAATGCACCCCTCTCTACTCCAATCTACCCTATTCCACTCCAATCCAATCTATTCCAATCCACAAATCTCTACCCCAATCCAATCCACCCAACTCCAGTCCAATGCAGCCCACTCCAGTCCACATCACTCTAGTCCAATCTACCCCACTCCAATCCAATAAATCCAATCCACCTCACTTCAATCCAATAAATGCAACCCGCCCCACTCCAGTTTAATCTAATCCACCTCACACCACTCTACCCACTCAAATCCACCCCACCCCAGTTCTATCACTCCAATTTAACCCACCCACCCCAATCTAATCCAATCCAACCCAACCCAATCCAATCTACCCCATTTCTGTCCACCCCGCTCCAATCCATCCTACTCTGCTTCAGTCCAATCCAGCCCACTACCTCAATCCACCCCAACACACTCCATCCTATTCCACCCCACTCCACTTCACCCTACACCACTCCACTTTACGACACTGCACTCTAGGACAGTCTACTCCCCCTACTCCAGTCTATGACATTGTACTCCAACAAATCCATTCTATGACGCTCATCACCACTAACGTTTAGCCATGCAGAACAGCAGCCACACAGGTGTACAACATGGCAAAACACATTGCCAAGCCAGTACCTCTTGTACAGGCAAGGCCTATTGGCTTTGCCTATGCTTGTTCTTTTGCCTTAAGCCATGCTGCACAACAGCATGCTGATGTACAACATGCCTAAAAAACGTTTACAGAGCCAATAGCTCTCTCCTAGGTGAGAGCTATTAGATTGCCAATGCTTTATTTTTAATACAGGCTGGAGTTCTACTTTGTCAACCAGAAGTACCATGCAGGAGAGGGACAGAAGGGGGGCAGAAGCGGGCAGAAGAGGCAGTGTTCCAAACTGTTTGGACACTGTGTTACTTTTAAAGCTCTGAGAAATAATTCAGGACGCAGGCTCAGACCAGAACTCACTGATTTAAAACTCGTGATTACAGTGATTTAAATAAGAAAGTGGTATTCTGCCCTCATAATCAAGGCCAGACACTTAAATTACAAATTCAACAGCACATTTCATTAAAAACCCTAGAAATCAGCTTATGTGTTTGAAATGTCAGAAGAAGTCATTGTAGGGAAACTGCAGGGGGTGTAACAATAAGAGGCAGCTTTTACTCTACATGAGCTCAGGATCCATACTCTAACCTCAGCCCACAAACATCTGCTCTGTAAGTAGCCGACCACAAACGCCTGAAGTTTCTGTGTTGAGCTCCGGTTCCAATCCTGAAAGACAGGTTTCAGAAACGTTTTTTCAGTTAGTTTAAAATAACAAGAATTTGCAATGCAAAGGGTCTCGCATTTGCTCGAGCTTCCGCTATTAGCATTGTAAACTCCATACTGGACTTTTCTTGCCACACAAATTGAAAGAAAAAAACTCGCGCGATAACACTATGTAAAATGCAGCGCAATCGCGCTGAAATTGCAAGCCAAAAAACGAAGCGCGATCCCGCTGTGTAAAACCCAGCGCAATCGCACTGCGTGGAAAATAAAAAGATAAAGTAGTACAGAAACCAGGCTGAAAACATGGAGCCTGGTATGTTTTCAGTAGTTGGCCGGTGCGCTCGAGCAGGGCTAAACACCATAAAAGGCATGATGTACGCATGCCTTTCACTAATGAAATCAAGCGGATTTTAAAAGGCAAGCCCATGAACCAATGAAAGTGACAGGCATGACATGGGCGTGGTTAAAAGCCCAAAGAGAGATTACAGCGGGGCCGGAGAGCTTGTGCGCTGGACCCTAAAAATAGTCGCTCTGTTTGCATATATCGTCTTTATATCCAGTGCATCAAAACATTTTTTGTAAATTCATTTTATTGGCATTTTTTCCAAATACACAGCTATTATTATCAGTTTATAAAAAAACATACAGTACCAAATGAAACATAGGACATAGCACAGCCCTGATAAGCTGCAAACCGTCCGAGCAGACCATGAAAAATTACAATTGTACAGCAGGATGGTTTTATAATGCTCTATAAACCATAGAACATGAATCATTTTTTAGACTCATAATGGTTATCTAGATGGTCAGACCGAGCAAGTGATACCTGTATACCCACAATTTTGCAGGCAAACAGAGCTGTGTTTCAGTTAGGGGTGGGCAGAACTCATGGAATTTGACTCCATGGAATTCTGTGGAGTTACTTAAAAACTCTGTGAGATTACGTGGAGTTCCGCCAAAGGGTGGAAATAGCTACACTGCATTGCTCTTGCTGTGGTTTGGCACCGGGAGCGCATGCCACGCTGAAAAAAACAGCACAAACAGCAACATGCGGGGCGCCACATTGTGCAGCTACTCAAGTTGGTTTTGCTGCCATTTAAGTACATTTTCTATTAGAGCAGTAGCCTTCTGACTGTGAATGGTCACAGCATCCTGTGTTAGAAAATTTCGCCAGATGTCCTCCTAACATCCAGAAATCGCGTTAGGGGATGCCAAATCTTGCTCGTGCTCACCAACTTACCATTCTTTGCCCGTGTGCAAGAAAAAAATCCGCCACACGGCAACTGGTGGAATTTGGTCAGAACTCTATGTTACAAGAATAATGCGGAGGTGCCAAAATTCTGCCAGTTCCACAGGTAGAACAGAATATTTCACCCACCCCTAGTGTCAGTTGTAGCATAATTTGTATGAGGGTAGTGTAAGTAGGGACTGCAGTATATCAGTGGCATAATGAGAAAAGATGGGCCCCACCTCAGAATGTCAAGAGGAACCCATGAGTCTCACTTATCTCACAGATATTTATTGCCTGTGGAATGAATGGGCCCCCTTGAAGCGCTAGGGAGCCTTGGAAGGATTAAATCCATGTAGCATATGCTTAATAATCCTTGGCAATGCCACCCCTCGTATGACCACTTTTGCTTTCAAATGTACCAGAGACTTCTGATGTTCCCCAAAAAAGAATATGTTGTATATTGGTTATATGCACGTTTTAAGTGCTCACCGTCAAATTGTCTTTATGCCTGCTTGAAGCAATCGGATCAGATCCATAGCATTCTGGGGTGCGTTGTGCAAGGGCCCACCTTGTTACTAAAGTATGACATTTGACAAATGACTGACTCGGACTGCTCTATTACACCATTCTTTGTCACCTAACTCCAGGAATTACTGAAACAGGTATGTGCAGAAAAAAGTTTGAAATACAAGAGCTCTCTTGCGTTCTGTGTGATCCCTTTGTCTACAAGTGTGAATCTTGTCTGCATCTGTTTCTGATGTGTTCAAAGTGAAAACATCAGAAATAATGACATAATTAGGTCTCACCTAGACTGTCTCTTCCAGACCTGTTCTTTACCAGTGGGCTTAGAGCCTGCCCGTTGCTTGTCATTGGTTGACTTAATTGGCACTCTCACCTGTTTTTATTGGTCAGCTGCCATTAGGTTCATTCCCCTTCATGTGTTTGTCCCTCCACTCAAGCATGGACATATTACTTGTGCACTTCCACAGCTCATCTTTTAAGGCCGTACTATTTTCTTTGTGTTCAAGCACTCTACCAGAGTGTCTTTTTTTCAACTGGCTCCCTTGTGTATTTCTCCCCATCCGTATTCATCCCTCCCTCATCTGAGTTGCTTGCTCCCACCTGCCCCTCTCCTTCCGTAGCTGTCCGTGTTGTTCCTTGCATCCACTCACTCACTCATCTTCCATTGTTGCCCCTGTTGTTGCTTGCTCCCATCTATCCTCTCTTCTTCTGTTGTTGCTCATACCCATCCACCCTCCCTCCTTCAGTTGTTGTCTGTGTCTTTGTGGCTGCGTCATAGGACAATTTTCCCACCCCCTCTATTGTCCATGTTACCACCCCACACATGCTCCCCCTTCCTCCCTTTGTGTTGTCCCCCACAGCATTAAATGTAGCGCTGATATGTGGCCAGCACTGGTGCACACGACTAAAAATGATTGACAAAGACATTAGCTCTCAAGTAGGCAAGGCCTTTTGGCTTTGCCAATGGTTGTTAAATATGACTTGACAGCGTAGCTATCTGGGTGACATATTTTTAGCAATTCTTTACAATAGGCATTGTGCGTTCTTTGGCTTGGTTCCACAAAGAGGATCATTATTCTTTCACGGCATTCTATCAGTTGGAGATGTATCATTCCACCTTCCAGGAAATTCTAAAATACAGGTGCTGGTGTATCAAAAAACGTCAACCCACAAAAGGGGGAGGGGGGAAGCAAAGTTAAGTCCAGAGGTAGTGTCTGTGGCTCTGCTCCTCTTGTCTATAATATTAGGGACACTTGCTATAACTTTAAAGGTCCAGTCTATATTCACCCTGCACATAGCCCCCTTAATCCTAACACCTTGTCTACGGGATACAGGAACATTGATAAATAAACAGGTCCCAGACCGAACCGCCCAAGGCAGACAGAGCTATTGAAGCTGAATTACTGATGAGTGGCTGCACTACCCAACAGCCCATTACCACCACCACGCATTGTGGAAAGAGAAACTCAACAATGGGATATGTTTTAAAAACACATTGTCATTTCATACTTCCTGATCCCCCAGATGTTCGCAGCAGCAACTATCAACAAGAATTAGCAAATGTATCACCTATGGGACCTACTGGCTTTACCAATTGCCTTGCTGTGCGCCATCACCAATACTGTGAAACATGGCTTAAAAACCCCACAAAGTAAAAAAAAAAAAGTGAGATGACATGTCAGGCACGTCATTTTGTAGACGTGCCCACGGCACATGCGTGAGCCTACACAATGATGTTCGTTTTTTTGTATTTACCGATTTGGATTGGTTAATTAAAAAACATAAGCCCCACAAAAGCTTTAAAACGTTTTTGAAAATTGGGTGAGGGGATGCAACAAGGAGAGCTGAGGCGGTGGGAAGCCACATAGACTGCCAGGGTTGGAGGAAGCAACACAGATTGCAGAGGTTAGAGAAGCAACGGAGAGGGCACAGGTAGAGAACTGGGTGGAGGGGGACAATAGCAACACAGGGCAGAAGTGGGGAGGAGAAGCAACGGGAGACAAAGAAGGAGGGAGCAGATGGGGGAAGCAACACGGAGGATGGGAGAGGGAAGGAGAAGTAAGAGAGGAGGGTGCGAGTTGAGGAAGCAACATGGGCCAAAAAGCAATGGGGAAGGAAACCTAAGGGTGAAAGCAAAATGGAACGGATGCGGAGAAGCACAGGGGGGCCAGACAGCAAATGGAGTACATGGGAAGTGCATGGGGAGGGAAGTACATGAGGGAGACAGCTGGAAAACACATGCACTGCCATGGAGTGCTTAACCCAAGGAAACTAGTGCTTAAGTGCAAGGAGAGGAAGCGTATAAGCCAGTCATTCAAAATAGATAGCATAAAGAGGGTATGCTCAATGGGAGGGACACAAGATTCATAAGATGGGACACATATAAGAAGCAGGCAAATGAGAGTGACAAGAAAGCCAACCAATGGGAAGCAATGGGAAGCTCTTGATAAGTCCACAACATGTCTCACAAAAGATGTGCTGCCTAGCAGGCACAACCTAGAAAGGAATGTCTGTGTATGAGTAGGTCGTAGAAGTGAATGTTCGTATACTAGCCTCTAAGAAGAAAATGCTCGAATAATGGTCTCTTAGAAGGCACTATTTATACAACAGCGGTTCTTAAAGAGACTGTTCAACAGTGACTCTTAAAAAGGAATGTTCATATATGAGTGACTATTAGAAGACAACTGTTTGTATAACCTGCCCTCGGAAGGGAATGTTTGTATACAGTGGCTCTATGGAGGCAATGCTCATAATACAGTGACATTTAGAAAGTAATGGTTGTATGTATTGAGTGTGTGAAGGGAATGTTCGTAATACAGCGAGTCTTAAAAAGCAATGTTTGTATGTAGATCTATGAAGGGAATGTTCTTCATACACTGATTCTTAGAAAAAAACATTTGTATATCGCTTGAGTATGAAGGGAATAATGTTCATATAACAGTAACTCTTAGAAAGGAATGTTTGTATGACAGTCAAACGGGTTCTGAGAAGGAAAAGCTCTTGTAACTGTGATTCTTAGAAGGGGCTTTCCTGTGATGGTGGCTCCGCAAATGGAATGTTTGTATAACAAGGTATGGGAAAAGAGAAGGTTCAATACCAGAGGCTCTTGGTCGGGAATGATCATATAAAATTGACCTTTAGAAAGGTCATCTAACAGCAGGCCTCATTTGGGAATGTTGGCATAACTGGGGGTATTCAAAGGGAATTTTTGCACAACAGTGGCTCTTAGAATGGCAATGCACCCACAACAGGGGAGTCTCTGAGTGGAATGTTTATAAAATGGGGGAGATCGGAAAGAAGATTCTTAGAACACAGACTCAAAGGGTTTTTTAATAACAGTCTTTGGATAGGAAGTACCAATAACAAAGGCAATATATTAAATATTCCACGATAGAGACTATTTAAACGGAATTATTAAAATTAATTTACTTAGGACATTAATTTCGGATGTTTGGGATTTGGGTTTTCAGATTGATCAAGATCTATCACTGTCTTTCCAGATTAGTAAACAATCTTCATTATGCTTCGGTCTAATTGACGTACTCATTAAGATTCCTTTGTTTCTACCTGCTCACATCAGATGCTGGGAGTGCGGGTGACCATTCTGAGCAGTCTTGATCATTGTAATTCCTTGTTAGTGGCCTCTTCAGATGCACTGATGTGCCTGCTGCAGCGGGTTCAAAACACTGCAGCGCTTTTGGTTTTCAACCTTCCCGAGTGCTCTTCTGCTTCTCAAGCGTTGAGGACATGGCACTGGCCTCTAATACTGAAGCCTATAGTTTTCAAGGCTGTCTTTTCATCAGAAGCGCCCTCGCTATTTGTAGGACAAATTACACCCCTATCTACCGGCCCGTGTTCTGAAACCTGCAGCTGCTCGCTCGCTAATGGTTTCCAAGGTGTGTCAGGCTCACGCAGAGGGTGGAGCTTTTTCCATTGCAGTAGTCAATGGGGGTTATTACAACTTTGGAGGAGGTGTTAATCCGTCCCAAATGTGACGGATATACCACCAGCCGTATTACGAGTTCCATAGGATATAATGGACTCGTAATACGGCTGGTGGTATATCCGTCACTTTACCGTCACTTTTGGGACGGATTAACACATCCTCCAAAGTTGTAATAACCCCCAATATATGGAATTCCATACCTTTTTTCTTATGAAGCATGATTTACTGCTACCATTCTGCATAGCTCTGAAAGACTGATATTTCCCAACTAACTGGATTGTGTTTTTGTTTTGATTTAGTTAGTGCCAGGACGCCATTTTGGTATCAGAGGTTTTACATTCTGTTACACTTACACTACAACGTACTTATAATTGGCGAACAAAAAGGTAATATTCTTGCAACAGGACCTGTTAGCAAAGGTATATTTTTATAGACTTGCTTTTTAGTATAGCAAATTCTTGTATAATTGTCTCTCAGGCAGGGAATATTCTTCTAAATAGGTCTCTTTAAATTAAAGATTTATATTCTTAAAAGAAATGCGTTTAGAGGGTAAGTGTCCTAAAACTATGGTCCAGATTTAAGAGGACCTAGCACCTCCTCGCACCATCATTTTTTTTTTACGCTATTGTGGCCCAACGTGGCCAAAATCGCTGCACCAGATTTACAAAGTGGTGCACCACTTGCGCCACTTTATGCCTGTGCCAGGCATATTGTATGCAAGGGGGCGTTCCCCCGTTGGGGGGGGTGAACAAATGGGGCAAAGAAATCTAAAAGATTTCTTTGTGCTATTTTTCTGCATTTTAACACCTGCTCAGAGCAGAGATTAAAAGGGGGCACACCACTGGTTACAATGGGCTCCTATGTACTGTTCAGGGTTAGCCCCAAAATTTTGGAGCTAACCCAGAACAGTACATCAATAGCATCAAAACTTTTGACTTATTGCCCCCTAAGCTGCACCATGGTGCGCCGTATAGAAAATATGGCGCACACATGGTGGTGGTAGGGGGGGGGCGCTAAGGGGCGCAAGAAAAGTGGCACTGCACTGGGTACAGCACCACTTTTCTTAAATCTGCCCCTGTGTCTCTTACAAAAGGATTACTGTTATAAGAGACTTAAAACGGAAATTTCCTAAACATTGGCTCTTAAGAAGTGAGTGTTCTTAGAACACTGGTGTTTAAAGGGATGCGGGTTCGTTTTATTTTTTCCTACAAGGAAACAATTGTATACCTGAGGTTCTTATTTGATAAAGGATTCGAGGATATGGACCATTCTAATAGTAGAGGCTATAAGAATAGTGTTCTTGTATTGGCTAAATGGAAGGTTCTTATATCAGGGACAGTTGGAATGGATCACTGACGTACATTGGAATGCTGGCCCTTTCGAAGGACAGTGTACTAGTCACAGAGACTGCTACAATGGAATGTTATTATTAATTATTTTATTCGTATTAGTATTATTGTTATTATGATCATGACTAGTGCCTACCACAAAACATCACTAAGGGCCAGATGTATCAAAAAGTTTTGCACTCGCAAACGGTGCGAACCGGTAAATTCGGCCGTTTGCGAGTGCAAAACAGTGATCTGCGATGCATGAAATGCATTCGTAGACCACAAATAAGAAATCTCTAAAATTCGATTTCTTGCATTGCGACCTGGAAATTGCGAGTTGCAATTTGCGATTCGCAATTTCCAGGTCGCAAGGCTATGCTGGAAAAAATCGCAAATTGCGATTTTTCCCAAAATGGCATTTTGCACTTGTGAAATACCATGATTTGCAACCAGGTGGTAACCTGGTGCAAAATTTAAAAATGCATTTAAACTGCATTTTTAAATTAAACATGTAAAGCACACATGCCCTTTTGGCATGTGTGTACCTTACATGTTTAAAAAAAAGTTTTTGGGGTGCAGGAGAGGGGGCCTTAGTACCCCAGCACCCTGGCCTTTTGCATTTCCAAAATTGCGATTTCTGGTTCAGAAATCGCAATTTTGGAAATGCAAAAAATTTGCAGCTATGGGCCAACAGGCCCATAGTTGCGAATGGGGCCGGTATCGCAATTTGCGATTCGGTAATAGCTTTTGCGATTTTTAAGAAATCGCTATTACCGATTCGCAAATGTGATACATGGCCCTTTGCAAGTCGGTAATGGCGATTTCTTAAAAATCGCTATTACCGAATCGCAATGGGCTGTGATGGTACATCTGGCCCTAAGTGTTATGGAATGTTATTAGAAGGGCGCCCTTGAAAGGGATTATGGTTATAACGTTGGCTTTTTAAGAAGAGTTTTCCTGAACATTTAGCTTGTACAAAAGGGCTGTCTTTACAACATGTTCTGAAATATGGGCTCTTAGGAATGTCCTCAGAACAGGGGCTTTTTAAATGGGAATATTTTTCCATGGGTTCCTAGAAGGGAATGTCTTCTACCATTACACTTAGAATAGAATGTTCGTATATCAAGGGTTGTTATAAGGAAAGGGTGGTATCATAGTAGTGGTTTCTATAAAAGGGGTTTCTAGACAGAATGTTTTCATAGCAGAGATGCTTACAAGGGAATGTTTTCATTAAAGGGTTTCTTTACAGGGCAATGTTGTTAAAACAGCCATTCATGGATGGGAACCTTCTGATATGTCTGGGTTCATAGAAGGGCGTGCTCTTGTAAGATGGTCTTCTGAAAGGAGCCTTTTCCCATAATATGGTCTCCTAGAAGATAACGTTCAAGCCATGAGCTCCAAGTGGTGGAAAGTTATTATAAGTGGGGATTTTGAAGAGAGTGCGCCTTAAACCGGATTTAAAGGGATGCTGTAACAGGGGGTCTTATAGGGAAAGCACAGGGCACAGGAGCTCCTTAAGTGGGCTGCCCTTAAAGCAGAAGTTCTTGGAACGGTGTTTACATATCATGGCCTCTGCCAAAAGCAAGGTTTCTCTAGAAGGGGCCTTTAGAGAAGGATTGCTGCTATAACCGGAGCTCTGGGAGGGGAATTTTCTTAGAACATGAGCTCCTTGGCGAACGTGGTGGGGTGGCCGGGGTGGGGGTGGAGGGGAGGGGAGGGGGGACTGGTGCGGTTTTTGCTGTGTGGATACGGGTTCTTGTTCTCCACCGCGATGGTGGCACTGGCACAGGACACCCCCTCTCTCAGTTGCCCGCCTCTGTTTCTCTCTCGCTCCATCTCCTTCAGCCCCCGCCAGCCCCTCCCCACAAAGACCCGTTCCTACAGTTCAAGAGGCTATGAGATGCCGGGCTTTTTATGCCAGCTGCTGACAGACTCCCATCCGTGGAGCACATGCCATCTGCTCCCAGGGGCCCCCGGCCCTCCCCACAATGGAAAGCCACCTCATTGTTTCAGCAAAGAGCAGATCCCCAAGGGAGGGGGAGGATAAGCAATTAGATTGAATAGTCAGTAACCGGGGCTGAAAAATAACCAGAATTTCCGATCAACTAACTGTTTGCCAGGTTTGTCCTGCGTGTCCACCCGTACATTTTCCTGTGTGACCAGAAGCCTTTCCTGCAAAGGGTTTTGCAGTCCTCTTTTACTATTGCTGTATATTAACAGGGCATACATCAGTGAATAATGTAGTCTAAAATGTGGCTTCACTCTCCTAGGGCTCAGTAGACGTGGAAATGTATAGTTATATTTACACACAGCGAAGAAGTGTCTACGCTTGCGCCGTGCACATTTGAAAATGGCCAGGACCTTTCACAGGTGGGCACTGCACAATGCTAGCGGCCCAAATACACGCTGTGATCATGTGCCCCCACTTGTGATACAGCAATGGATCCACGGGTCTTACACCAAGGAAGGAAAATGGACTCTAAGCCTTCTCAGTTAGGTACTGAAATCCAGTCGCAGTTGGTGCAGACATTCCCTCATACCTTTGGCCCTGGTGCCTCTGCCTGTGGCACTAACTAAGTCCCTCCACCCACCGGCATTCGAGTATTTAAATAGATCCATATCTGGGGAGTGGTGGGACCCACCTACACCTGGACTTTTGTTCCACTGCACCTGCTTCTCTTATGAGAGTTACGCCCCTGTGGAGCAGTCATATTTATTTTCAGGTTACATGTTCTGTGCATAGAAGCTGGGGTCAGCAGGGAAAGCTTCAATGAGAGATGTGCCTTATGCGGCTGTGCCTCCGGAATGGCTGAAGATTGCACAGCATTACCTAAAACTGACCTGCTAGCTCTGAAGAGGGGAGACCCATCAAGGAGATAATATCCATTTACTACCTCACCAAGCATTACCCTAGTGAGATGGAGCATTCGCCCTCAGGCCATGGGGGGCACGGACTAGCAAGACACTCTCAAGCTTCTTACGGCCATGTGTGAACAAGTCACCCAGCCCAGGGTTTAGCATTGCATTCTGGGTCTTGTAGTCCTGATTTTATAATGGCCTTGACAGGACTACATGTTGTAAGTTACTCACGCATGCATCTGGGAATCTTGAGAGCTCTGCATCAAGTGCCTTAGAAATGGCCTGAAGGTAGACAAACGTCAATCCCTCCTTGAGATCAGGGGCGTAGCTATCAATAGTGCAGAAGCTGCAGTGGTTCCTGGGTCTGAAGGCCTGTATTTTACTACAGAACTAGCAAGACGTGAGTAAGTTGTGCTACTTGAATTAGGCTCACAGCACCTTTGAAGCATCACTGCTTGAGGACCTCGTTCGGACCTATAAGAAGTCCTAGCCTTCATCCGTGACAAAACTGCAAAGCACACAATTGCGGCTCTAGAACCGTTCCCTTGTTCTGAAGCCTCTCAGTGCTCAGAGTGTCCTGTTGTCCTCTTTTGGAATAAAATCCCCCACGTCTGTTTTTGGATACCCGGTTGTGTGCCTAGTTATGCGTCTTTTGTACAGGAGGCTTCTCCAACTAGTGGCGCTCCGACTACCTGTAAGTAGCTCTCCTGTGTGCAGCCCCGCCCACTAAATTAGAAGCTTTTGTTTGATTGAATGAACATATGTATTCCAAAATTGAAAAGCATGTATTTGAGATGAAAATGTGTGTATTTTCAGAAATTAATAAGCTGATGAATGAAGAAAAACTGTTGGTTTTCCAAAATATAATTAAAGGTGGTATTTGAGTGACAGCCCATGAAGTGCTGTTGAAACGTATTACTAATATTATTACCCTGGTTCCCGGGGCATTGCAACTATGGCGGCCATGTCATAACCATGTAGAAGTAGCATCACAAATCGATAATGCCTTGTTCACATTTCTGATGGCAGCCCTGTCTGATTCCCTGAGATGATCAGTGATTGCAATTTTTCAGAGGGTGAACACTGATGTAATTTTGTCCGGTGTGGTCACTATTAAAACACTAGTAATATTAGCAGACTGGGGTGATTTTCTTTAAACTTTGTAGCTCTTATTACAGAATATTTTGGAGACCCCTACTTTAGAGCCTTAGGAGTTTTCCTAGAGGGTGCCTGAAATGCTCATAAATGAATCTGCAATGTATACTTACCAGTAATCTTCATTACACTTAGGGCCTGATTACAACTTTGGAGGACGGTGTTAATCCGTCCCAAATGTGACGGATTTACCACCTACCGTATTACGAGTCCATTATATCCTATGGAACTCGTAATACTGTAGGTGATATATCCGTCACATTTGGGACGGATTAACACCGTCCTCCAAAGTTGTAATCAGGCCCTTAGTCTGTTCCCTCCTCATCACAGTCATAACAGATGAGGTGCTGTCATCTCACAAGAAGAACAAAGCAGAAAGAACCTTCACAGCAAGTTCCACCTACCCCACCTTGGTGCCATAAAGGGGGCTGGCAACCCTGGCTCCTCCTGTATATAGTAATACACAAACTGAAAGGTTCAGCAATCTAATCTGGAGTCTCCAGGCCTCCTTAGTACTAAACAAACTCTCAAATGTATCCTACACGTACTGGTTGATCGTTCTGCAGATCATGTAGGATTCCTGATGTACGTAAAGTGAAGCTGTACCTGTAAATCAGGACACCAGATTGTGTTGTCAGTTCAATCCTCGCACGCCCTATTGGTGTCATGCTTCATCATCAGGTCTCATCCTGATCCCTAAAAACTAAGATGGGCTTGACCATATTCCAGGAAACTCTTTGAATAATTTTTCCTGCTTGGGTCTTGAATTAAAATTACCCAGAACACCAAAGGTATCCCTTTTATTTGCTGTCTGCAAGCATAAACCTGTTTCAGCCCTACATCAAAGAGGCCAAATGGCCCAGAGCTTTCATCAGGACTTAGAAACTATGCCCCAGAATGCAGTCTTTTGTTTTTTAGTCAAATCTAACTTATTTATTCAGGGCAACACACAACATATGTCTGTCCACAAAAACGAACCAAGCCAGGCAGGAACCTCCTGTGTCTTTGCTCCAGCTATGCAAGAAAACAAAAGAGGAGGGAACAGGAGTGCCAGCCCCATTTATGACGCCCAAGTGTGGTGGTGGGGCTACCTTTCAAGGTTCCTCCTGCTTTCTTCCTGTTGTAATTTGACATCACCTCCTTTGTTACAACTGGAATGAGGACGAGTGGCTAATTGTAGGTTCCCTGTATGGCTTATTGACCTTCCCTGTTCATGAAGGTTTACAGTTGCCTTAAAGTGAGACTTACTCTAGAAGTACACCCTCCAGCACAAACTTCAAGGCAAGGACAACCGTCCACCGGTAAACTTTGTAAAATGTGCAATTTTTATAAATGTTTTGTACATGAACATTTCACAAAATTTGGCTTATTCCTTGGTTTGCGCCTCATTTAATTTGTCAAAGCCGGAGTAAGTTATTTAGTAGATTCAGCTATGCATAAAAACGTTTGGATCCTTGCTCAGTTGCAACCCCATTACGAAAAGTGATTTTGGAGTGCCGCTCACACAAACTTTCTGGGCAAAATAGCTTCTGCCTGCAAAAGCTGATGAGTGCTGCCATGTACGCTTCTTCGAAGCACCTTTGCATCCAGGTGTGCCTTCTAAGAACCTAGTATGGCTTAACTGTTGGATTAAGGTAGAGAAGGCACAGGTTACTTTGATTAGGAGCAGCACCATCATGCAAGAGTTTACTTTCAATTCCGCGTTAGGTTGATCTGTGGCATGAAACATACCAAACCAATGCATTTCCTGACAAATTATCTCAGCAGTATCGACTGATGATACATTGACCTTGCACCATTCCTTATGCAGACCTGTTCTCTGCCATTTGGGTGGAACCATGCTTCAGTGATGGACAATTACCTCACATGGCCTAGTCTTTCTTCAGCTGTCTCTTCACATAAAAAGGCTGAAGAACCTAAGTGTTCATCAGTCTGAGGAAGAACAGCTTTCTCCTACCTCGCGGCGAAGACATGGAACTACCTGCCCTTGCATCTCAGGCAAGCTCCATCCCTGCCTCAATTCAGGAAGAAACTCAAGACCTGGCTCTTCGACTGAACTGTGGTTGCTCCTCTCCCCTCGGCCCCCTCAGCACCTTGAGATCCTAAGGGGTGAGTAGTTATGCTCTACTAACCTTGATTGATTGATTAAGACCTTTCCATAGGTTTACCATGGTAAAGAGGCTTGCCATTACGTGGATGAAAACAGCTCTTTATATAGATATCAGAAGGTATGAAATGGGCTTTACAACCTGTGTCCAAGACTGTTGTATGACAGCTCATTTCTTTGGAAGCATGGCTAAGTTTTATTGTCAAGCTTTTCGAAGAGGATTAGACCAGATTCACTCCAAGCCTGCGGCTTAATTGATGACGTGCAAATAATTCCTCAGTAGCCAAAAACTCTGCTAAGCAGCCTCATGGATTACTCCACCAGCTCCCAGAAAACACTACTCTGGATGATACGTGTGCACGTGGCAGACACCCAGTGTAGCTGAGCTGTTCCTCGCAATCTGTTTGCTTTAGGTTTGCCAGACATCTCTTTGTCCTTGAGCCTCCTGAACAGCATGTAAATCTAAGTCAGTCGAACCGGAAGGGTCCATAATACAAAGGACAGACCTAGATTTTCACTGTGGGGCCACAAGTGCTTTGAACTTCCAAGAGTCCCTAAGCACCTCACGTAGGTCCTACGGTCATGTTAGGCTATTTCAGGCTCCCTGTCTCAACTTGCTGCTCTTGCTCTTCTCACACTCACTTGGTTGTGAATCTATTTCTTTTCCTGATCACTTGTCTCCTACATCCACTTCACTCTCAGTTCCCTGACTTGACTTCCAGTGCAGGGCAGAAGTTTGCCTCATCTGCTCCATGCCTCCTTTTATGTTGACACGCCTATAGCACACCTTACGTGATGGACCAGCTTCTCCACACTTCTTAAGGCTGGGGTCTCCAAACTTTTCAGTAATAAGACCTGCCTATGTTCAATTAAAATCGTTCTGAGTTACTAATATTATGATTGTTGTAATAGTGACCAGATCACGCAAGGATGCATTAGTGCCATCCCAGTGCAGGGTTACCAGCAGTAATGTAAAAATGTTTTTGCCTATTTGGAATAACTCTGCATGAGGAATTCATAACAGCCAAAGCTGCAATGCTTATAGCACCAAGATAACAATATTAGTAATAAGATGCCACAATGCCGCAAGATTATCACTCAAATATCAGCTTTAAATATACTTTGGAAATTATGAGTGCTGAAAATACACACATTTTTATCTTGAATACACATCTTCTAATCTCTGTGCACTCCCTCTCACTGCTCATCACCCCCGCGGCCCCGTCCCTTTTGAAAAAAAACGATGATAAACGCAGTTTATTATCGTTGTTTGGGAAAAGTTTGCAGCTGCGCAGCTGGCGGGGGGCGCTCCTCTGCCCTAATGGAGGAGCCGCCCCTGTATATTACTACTTTTCAGCATGTCCCTCGCCTTCCAGATTTCTGGACTTGTACAATTTCTGTTTGTTCCTACTTGCTTTAGTGCTTCCTGATTGATTCCAGAGGCTCTGAATGCTGTCACTTTATACAACTCAGAGTTTTTAGCCTGGGCTCTCTGTGACTTGTTTCCATCTTTTTCCACAACTAGGATATAGTATAGCCCAGCTGCAAAATGGACCCTTCCCCTCCTGGTCAGCGTAGTCTATCTTAGACCTCCTAACTAGAGAACCATCGCTCCGGCCAGAAACAGAAGTCTCTTTCCACAACAAACCAAAGCAAGGCCTGCCATTCACATCTCATCTGACAGCCCATCACATTCCTCACTTTGCAAAAGCCTTTTCCCTGGCCCAACACTTGCAAATATAAGTGAAACTTTGGTGGTTGAGTGTGTGTAAGGGGGTGGGGGGTGGGGGGTTGGGTGATGAGGAGAGTGTTTGGAGACTACGGTGAGAACGCCAACACACAAATTATTTTCGTTCATGCAAATCCAGGAACAGTTGTTACCGTGCATGTGATGGGGGGAGAGGGGGTGTAAAAAGAGGTTATCCAATTATCCAATCAAGAAAATCTTTAGATATTGGCACAGGGCCTTTTGGAAGAATGGTCTGCAGCCCATTGGGTGGAACAGAAGGTTCCGCTGTAAGAGGACTCTGTGTGGAACATGTAGCCCTTACAAGTGGTCATTGGCCTGTGCATGAGTAGAGTCCCCAGCTATTCTAGTCAAAATACAGTGATCAAATTCTAATTGCCCGAAGGGAGACACATCAGATTGGCTGAAACAGCAGGTTGTTTCAGCAGTTTTTATTGGCTACCTTCCAAACAATCTTTGCAGATCTCTATGTGTGGAGAAATCAGAACTGCTGGGGCAACGGAGCTACAGATTGTTGTGAACCCGTAAACGGGGTGGGCTGAGCAGCCAGCTACCAGAATCTCACAGTGGTCTGGGCTTGCAGCAGGAGTCCTAGCGCTAGCTGCACATGATTTTCATTTCTGCTAATGCACAGTTGGATTCCAAAAAACGATTCGCCCATTAATTCGCTTCTGCAAACTATGGACAGAAAATGTTTATTCTGCCCGCAACAGCTCATGCAGGAGCACAAAACGAGTAACAATCATCAGGTATCCTACAGCGCCAGGCTACAGCTGTGGATAATGGAGAAGGCCTGTCAGTTTTAGGCTCCCTTTTTGCCTTCTCTTTTGTTCCTCTACTTTGGTCTTACCGCCATAATACAATCCTGATAGGCCGCTTGGGACAGGGCCGGCTTTAGCGCAGGTGGTGCCCAGTGCAACAATGTTGGCGCCTCCCCCAATGACTACTTCCGCAATGAATTCCATCACTACCACTCTTTAACAGTGTCCCTCAAGTCCCCATAATCACTCTCTCTCAGATGGATTTAATTAGTTTTGTAGCACCACTCATACCAGTGTAGGGTGTATGAGCACTTTACATCACACACACATTACACAGAGACAATCAATCGTGTGTGCCAGTCAGTGTATATGAAATGTAGCATCAGACAGAGGACCATAAGGTGTAGGCGTCACATGTCATCCATACTGGCAGGCAGTATAGTTTGGAAGTGCTTGGTCTGGAGAGGCACAAACTCAGAATTTAAAAGGTAGCACCATGGTCGGGGGTTCGCTTGAATAATAATTGATTTCAACCTAAATTATACCTTTTTGCAACATTAGGATAATGAAAGATGGGAAAAATAATAAAGCTGTAATCTATACCTTGCTGTTTGCATGCAGCTCTTGGTAACAGTTAATAGCTCACTGTTCAATATTGGGATTTTAATTTATGAACTGTAAGTAACAAAAAAATCTCTCTGACAAAAGCAGTATCCAGTACAAATAATAAGCAAAAACTTTCTACATTAAATGTGCTTTTATGATCTGTGTGGTACACTGTTTGCAACAGGCACATTAACCCTCTGCAATACCTTATGATGAGTCAAAACTTCAACTAGACAAAACTCTGATCCCTCTCCAGGAAGGACATTAATCACCGGAGCTATATTGACATTTTTATTGTTGCCTGAAAATTGCCCCAGGCAAGGAATTTGGCAGCAGGTGCTTTTAAAAACATAATATACTTGCAAACAGGTGCCCCCACCCAAAGTCCGTGCCTGGTGAGAAGGCACTGGCCGCACCTCCCAGTGCCGGCCCTAACTTGGGATCTGTCACTACTGCCACCAGTTCAAAATTAGTCAAGTAATTGCCCGGGCTGTAGACCCTTGTGCTTCAGTGCTCTAATTGTAGCCCTCGTGTGGGGATGCTCTCCTCTCCCAACCCTCTTTAGACTCCTCTGAAAGTACTTTTCACTAGCATAGCCTACTAACTCCAGCGGGGAGTGGATACCAAGGCCCAGTCACTAGTACTTGTGAGTGGTACTAGGCACTCTAGGCAGACTCCATGGATCAAGTTTCATCCAAGAGGGCGCTGGATGGGACGCTCACAGGAGACTCAATCTCGTTAGTAGACCCCGATGACAGGGTTGGAGGATGAAAACGGTTAAACACAGAGATATTGCGTGGTGAGTTCTTCTGTACCTCTGCGAGCTACCACTAGGGTGCCCTGGCGCCACACAATGGTCCAGGGGCGATGGTCAAATGGTAGCCTAAACTTGCTACCAGGGTTTCTGTCTTTCACCAGAACTTGATCACCCACTCGGAGGTCAGATGTCTTGGTACAATGGTGACGACTTGCTCTATCGTTCATGATTCTTCGCCTGTCATATGTCTGGTCATTGTTAATGGATTCAGGTGCTTTTTTTTGCCCACCTGGGGTGGTGGGGAATGGAATCTCGCTCTACCTGCCCCATGGAAAAGTGAGCTGGAGAGCACCTAGTTGTGGCATGGGGAGTCAGGCGATAGTTCCGGAGGGACGAATAGATGGCTAGCTCAGGGGGTTGATGAGATGCACTGGCAATTCGGATGACTTTGTTGAGAGTCCTCATGAACCTCTCCACTTCACCGTTCACTTGGGGCCAACAGGGCGTTATCTTCTTGTGGAGGATTCCCATGGATGCCAGGTAGGAGGCAATTTCTCTCCCTTGAAATGGTGGTCCGTTGTCAGTTCGCAGCTCCTTTATGAGGCCATGAGTAGCTAAAATCTTCTAAATTTTCTGGATCACGTCTGAGGCTGCGAGGGACTGGAGAATCTCTACTTCGGGATACTTAGAATAGTCATCAATTAGGACAAACTTGTGTCTACCATCTGGCAGACTCCCAAAGTCGAGACTCGCTACCTCCCACGAATGATTAGGTCCACGTTCTGTGGTGACAGGGGTCGAGGACTGGCGTTCCCGGCTGCCTGACACCATTCACACGAGCCGATCATGGCTTCTACTTTCTCATCCATTAGGGGAAACCACGCTTTGGCCCTTAATCAGTTCTTTGTCTTTACCATGCCCTGGTGACCTGCATGGGCTAACTAAAGGGCTTGATCTGTCAAACTGGAGGGGATGACAAGACGATGCCCACGGAGGAGGCACCCTTCTGGATCTTCGGTAAGTTCTCCTCGAACATGGTGTAAGCTCTCCAGGATGTGCCTAGAATGCCTTTGAGCTGGGTCCACTGTCGCTTGAGAACATGCCACTGGCCACACCGGACGGCAGCAAGCACTTTTTGTAGACACTCATCCTGCAGGGTGGCTTGGCGGAGTTCTACATTGGAAATTGGTCGAGGGCGAGATTGCTCTGCAACATACCTCACATACTCGTCCGTTTCCTGCGCCTCTCTCTCTTCTTCTTCGGTAGCTGACCGCGGGTGACACAAAAGGTAATCCACAGGATTGTGGGAACCAGGCCGGTACTCTATTTGACAGTTGTACTCCTGGAGTTGTAGCATCCATTTCTCGATTTGAGTGGGAGGATTGGATGCTGTCCCTCTGAAAAGGGGAAGCAAAGGCTTGTGATCCATCAGGACCGTGAATGGGTGTCCGTATACACAGAGGTGGAAGTGTCTACAGCCCCAATGTATCGCAATAGCCTCCTTCTCTATCAGCGATTACCTCTGTATCTCAGAATTGTGTCCGCAAACAGTGCATCTTTGGTGGCATGAAACGCAGTGTTTTGCGAGGCCCCCCACTCCCAGGGTGTTTCTGCTTTGGTGAGATCTCTTAGCGGTTGTGTTAGTAGGGTGAGACCCTTGATGAAACGGCCACAATAATTAACCATCCCTAGGAAGCTGAGCATGTCCGTTACTGTCATTGGAGGAGGGGTGTCTATGATGTCCTGGACATTGGCCGGATCAGGAGCAACACCTTCGGATGAGAGGACATGGCTGAAGAAATGCAACTTCCTCTTGAGGAATTCACACTTGTTCCAATGGAAAGCCAAACTGGGCTCCTGGATTCTCTGAAACACTCTCCTTAGGCGAATTCTGTGTTCTGGCAGGGTGCGAGCATGCACAAGAATGTTGTCGCTGATGTTTAGGACACCGGGGAAGTCAGCTAGGAGCTCGTGTATTGTATTTTGGAATACTTCAGCAGCGCTAGAGATCCCAAAATAGAGCCGCCGACATCGATGGAGACCCACATGTGTCGAGAAAGTTGTTATATACTGGGACTCCTCAGCAAGAACCAGCTGGTGGTATCCTGACCTCAAATCTAACTTCGAGAACCAGCAGGTTCCACTGATTTCGCTGATCAAATTGTCTAGGGTGGGGGTGAGGTGTTGTTCTCTCTTGATAGCTTTGTTGGGTAGCCTCACATCAACGCAGATACTCACCTCCCCTGGCTGTTTCGGCTTCCTGGCAATCCCGATTGGGGACACCCATTGTGTGGGACCAGTCACTCTTTCGATTATGCCGGCTGCTTCGAGGTTGTCCAACTCTCGTTTGACTTGTGGTCGTAAGTGGAAAGCGATGTGGCAATAGCAAAGGGCAACCAGCTGGATGGTTTTGTCAATGTGTAGCTTTATTTCCTTACTCTTTAGGCAACCAATGCCTTCGAAGATGCCAGCAAAATATTTTAACATATCTGCGATGGACTCTTCATGCATGGCAAAAGTGAAGGACAGTATGCCTAGAGCTTCAGCAGCTCCAGAACCCAGCAACATGCCATGGCCTTCTTTTGCCACATATACCTGTTGTTTGATTGAACAGGGTCCATATTAAGTGTTGTTTTGAATTTCCCCTTATGGCAAATGGGGTAGACTTGCTGTATGCAAATACTCTGATGGTTGTCGGAGTCAGATGCAGGGGCGGCCTCATTTCCCCGTACGTGTCGGATGACATGATGTTAATTGAGGCACCGGTGTCTACAACCGCTGTGGTCGAGTGTATGCTACACCAGGGTAGTTGTCGGGTAGTACTGGATGCCGAGCCAATTGTGAAAATAGAGTGAATGGCATGTTCTTCATCATCGTCATCGTCCATGTCGCTGGTCTGGTTTTGTGGATTGAAGATGGTGTTGGTCACAGGGTTTGCAGCTTTTCCTTTGGTTGACCTGCATACCTTTAGGAAATGGTTAATCTTTCCGCACTCTGCACATGTCTTTGCTCTAGCTGGGCATTCGGAAGGGCAGTGAGAGGGTCTTCCACAATACCCACATGTCCAAGGTGGGGCATATCTCTGTTTGGGCTTCTGTTTCTTTGGTGTCACTGTGACTGCATTCACAGGTTCTTCTTTGACATGACCGTGCAGTGCAGCTTCCATGTGCAACGCTCTGGTTTTGGAGAGTTGTTTTGTCATCCCCAGGGTGAGTATATCAGCCAGTGATCTGCCAGACTCTTCCAGGATTCTTTCCTGTAGTTTTGTGGATACGCACCTTTGGATTATCTGCCCTCTAATTTCCTCTCTTTCATTTGCGAACTGGCAGGTGCTGGCTAGTTCCTTCCGACGCATATGAAAAGGGTCTATAGATTCATCTGCCAGTTGGCATGCCTGACAAAAAACAAAACGTCCGTAGTATGTGTTAGTCATCAGCTCGAAATGGGCATTGAGGGCAGCGATTAGCGTGAGTTGAGTCTTTTGGGCGGCCTCCTCAATGGTCTTAGAAATTCGGTGAATATCTTTCCCTCCAAGGTGGAGGAGCATCACTCTTTTCTGGCCGCTCTCTACTTTAGTTGCCTCAAAGAACAGGAGGACCCATTCCACCCAGTCTTCCCACCTGGAGGCTTGAGTGGAGGGCGCACCCTCAATGATGAATGGCTCTATTGCTGTTATGGTGGCCATGTTGTGAGAAATATGACTGTGCACAGTGATGGCTGAAAATGATCTATCTTCCTCCTGTGTAGCAGTTGATGTACTGGAGCCCGGTGTTTGCAGAGAGGGCACTGTCTCTAAAAGGCCCTTTTATTATTTTGTTTTTTTGTGTGTCTGGAGCCTCACCTTCAGTAGCATGGCAGGTTGTGGGCAGCCTGTACCCAGGACCCTGGAGAATAAGTGTTTTCACTGAGTACCTTTTTTTTCATGCAGATACCGTGTTGGGAGTGCACAGGGCAACAGTACCAGTTGAAGGAGAACAAACAGCTGGCAGCTGCAGTTCACATGGGCCTCAGTGAGGCAGCAGAGGGAGCAGGCCAACAGGACGTGCTTCCTCGCGCTTGGGGCCTCGGGGGGGAAGAGGAGGAACGAGGAGTTCCCCCCTGGGGTTTTTGGGAGAGGTGGCATGACCCGCGACACGGTTGGGCGTCCGGGGTGTCAATTAGGGTGGGTGGGCTATGTATTTAGCCGGACATTTTGTGGCCTCAGGCACCATTTTAGGAAAGGTGACCTGGTGGCCAGGGCTCTGTCCGGTAGCTCCGTGTTTCCTTTCACGTGGTCGTGGATTGGTGCTTTGAATTGTTTGGTTAGCGTGCGTTGTTGGCAGGCAGTTTAGGGTGACAGGACTTCGTAAGGTTTATAAGATCAAGGTTCGTGCTGTCAAAGAAGGATAGTGTAGTTTGTGGTGGGCGCTTACCGCTAACTTTTCATCGAAGTCTTGAAGTCTCACTCGCTGTGGTATGGAGCACGACACAAAGTCCTGGAGGCCTTGGCGCTGCTAAAGTAGGCCGGCCGCATGGACCTTCTGAGGGAGGAGGCTCTGGCGCCCAGTCGCCCGGCGCGCAGGGCCTCAGCGGGAGTCGCCGCGGCGGTTGCGGCTTGCTCGCCGTCGCGCCCAGCGGGAGGAGCCCAGGTAAGGGGTGTTGCCCGGGGGGCGGTCGGGAGGGCGGGGAAGGGAGGGCCGGGAGGCGGGAGCCAGAATCGGGATCCCCGAGGATTTCCCTCGGGGCGGGGCGGCCGCAGGAGTTGCGAGTGAGCTGTGAACCAGCTCACCCCAATAAGATAGGAACGCGGGGTGCAGCGCGTCACCCGGGGCAGGTGAATACGAAGGCCGGGGCGCTTCAAGGGCGCGGTACCAGCAAAGAGAAGGGCCCGAGGGCAGGTCTGCGCGGGGCTGGGTTGGGGGGCCCATCAGGTCGGAAGGGGACGAAGAGTGGGGAAGAGGGGTCCATGAGGCGTGGTGGCAGCGGGCCTTTTTCGACAGTGGGGCGGCGGGGGTCTCACGGGAAGGCATCTGGGCGGGGGCCCAGGAGGGGACATCTGGGTTTGGGGGCCACAGGGATCCTAGGGTCCCAATTTCAGAGAAGTGGTCAACCATGCTCCAATGGAGCAGTAGTGATGAAGAAAGGGGCCCAAGTGCAGGTGAGGGTGGGTGGTCAGAGGGTGAGGGCCCATTAATTGATAGGACACTGTGGGCCCCTAGGAGGGTTTATGGGGCCTTGAAGACAGGGAACAAGCTGGGGGATGAGGAGGTTAGTGTGGAGGGAGAGGTTTTAGACAGGGAGTGTGGTCTTGTGGCACGGGGGTAAGGGGGGGTTCTTTCTCCCCCTGGCACACCAGACCTTTTTTGGCAGGAGCCTTTGGATTTTGAAGAGGATGACCCAGGCGAGCAGGAGGCGGCTCGGACACCCTGGGACGAAGCAAAGGCGTGCCCCGGGGTGGTCAGCCGGATGTCATCTGCAGGACGGCGTCGAGGACGGCAGGAGGCTGCGGACACTTCTTCTGGGCGGTGTGGCGGTGTGGCGGTGTGGGTTTTGCGCCCCCGACGCCGCTGCTTGGGAGGAGCAACGTCCGGGCTCATCAGGGATACAGTCGAAGAGCAGAGGTGAGTATACAGGCTGTGTGGTTTGTGGTGGCTGTGGTGCGCATGACGCCAGGGGGACGGTTGCCCGGGATGAAGTGGAGTCGGATGTGAGTTTGGAAGAAGGGGAATTGCGGAATAGCGGGAGTGAGGCTGAATGGTGGGAGTGGAAAGGTCGGGGGGATTCTAACCCTGTCCGTAAGTCGTTTCAGGCGGAGCACGCGGTGGGGCGGCCAGGGGCCATCAGAAGGAGCGAGTTGAAGGAGAGGCGCGGAAGGTACAAGAGCGGCCCGCTGCTCTCTCCAGGTAAGGCATCTTCCTGCTCAATGGTATCAGTGGCGTCGGAAGCGAGGGAGGCTTCGGTGCGATTGGTAAAAGGGGTGTATGTGCAGGACATGGGGTTGGCCACCGACAACGGGGCGAGTGGGGAGGTGGCGAAGGAGGTGCGGACGTCGGGTACGCGTCGAGAGGGAGCGGAGGGTACGGAGGACAAGGGTGCGGGGAAGGGCACGAAGGAAGAAAAGGAAGGGGAGCCGGCCCCAAAGCGGGCAAAATTGCCCTACATGGGCACGGGAAAACCTCTAGGGGCGCATTTAATGCAAGCTACGAAAGAGAAAATTTGGAAAGGGGAATATGTGGATATTCTGAAATTGCTGCATCGGGAAGTCAGGGCAAAGGAGAGCTCCAAAGAAGAAGAATGGGAGCTTTCCAAGAGGCCGAAGGTTGCGGTAACTATCGAAAATTGGACGGCTGCCTTTTTGATTTTTGCTAGCGTGTATTGCGAGCGGTTTTCGGAGAGGGCGGTAGCATTGTTCAAGTATATGGACATCATCAGGAAGGCTCAACTTAACTACGGGGGTTATGCGTGGTGTCAGTATGATGAAGAGTTCAGGGCACGCATGGCCGCGGATTCGGAGGTGCAATGGGGCGAAATCGATACGGACCTGTGGCAGCACACTATGGGACCAGCTAAATTTGGTAAGAAAGTCTTCACGGCCAGTGGTTTGCCCATAATCTATCGCCCCTTTCGGGAGCGCCCCACCCAAGGGGTGGGGTCCGGGGACGGTAGCCCAGGTAGCTCCACCAATACGGGGTCCGGTCGCTCGGGGGCCTGCTGGGACTACAATAAAGGACTGTGTACCAGGGAATACTGTAAGTTCCGTCATGAATGTTCGAAGTGCGCGGGCCGACATCCAGTCACATCATGTGGTGGGCAGCAGAATTCTTCTGGCTCGGGGGGAGCCCAAGGTGGGGGACCGGCTAATAGCTATGGAGGGAGAGAGGGGCAGCGCCAGTGGCAGGGAGTTGCAGGTAAGGGCTCTTACGCCGGTTAAGGTGGACCGCCTAGAAGGTTATTTGGCGGGTTATGACAGGTCTGGGGATGCGGATTTGTTGGTACGGGGCTTTCGCAACGGTTTTCGGTTGGGATATCAGGGCCCGCGGCGGTGGGCGGAAAAGTTGCGGTCCGTTCACGGTAAAGAAGAATTGGTGCAGCAAAAATTGCAAAAGGAAGTGCGTGAGGGTTGCATGGCGGGTCCTTTTTCGGTGTGGCCCCTGAGAAACCTCATCGTGTCGCCTATTGGCGTTGTCCCCAAAAAAGAGAGGGGGCAGTTCCGGTTAATTCATCACTTGTCTTGGCCGGAAGGAGCGTCGGTCAACGATTTCATTCCAGAGGAATTCACCAAGGTGTCGTATGAGTCGGTGGATGTGGCGGTCAATATGGTGGAGCAGTTGGTCCCAGGGGCCTTGATGGCATAAACTGACATTAAGTCTGCATTTCGGCTCCTTCCAGTCCATCCGGACGATTTGGAGCTGTTGGAAAATTCAGTTTCAAGGGCGCTGGTACGTTGACAAGTCATTGCCTATGGGGTGCTCCAGCTCGTGTGCGCTGTTTGAGCGATTTAGTACTGCTCTATAGTGGATTTTTGAGAGAATTACGGGTCACCAATGGGTAACGCACTATTTGGATGACTTTTTCTTTGCGGCGCTGGCGGACAGCCCGCGTTGTGCGGCGGTGCTGGGCTGGTTTGTTGAAATCATGGGAGACCTGGGTGTGCCCCTGGCTCCTGAGAAGACAGTGGGGCCAGGTACGGCGCTGTCATTTTTGGGGATTGAGCTGGATACGGTGGCTGGTATGGTCCAGGTTGCCGGCCGGCAAAAAAGCAGACATGGTCAGCCGGATCTCCGGAATGTTGGACAGGCGCAAGTCACGGTGCGGGATGTCCAAGTGCTGTTGGGGCATTTGAATTTTGCTTGTAGAGTGGTGCGAACGGGACGGACATTCTGTAGACGACTCGCTCTTGCGTTGTCAGGTCAAGCGTTTCCACATCATCATGTGCGATTGAAGGTGGGGGTGCGTGAAGATTTGCGAATGTGGGCCATGTTCTTGGAATCATTTAATGGCATTCCCCTGAATGTGTGGCGTGATTGTGAATGGGACGTGCAGCTTTTTTCCGATGCGGCGGGGTCGACGGGGTTTGGTCTGTACTGGGAAGGGCGTTGGTGCGCAGAAGAATGGCTGGATGAATGGAAGCATGGGGGTCGCAGCATCGCGTTTTTGGAGCTTTTTCCGCTGATAGTAGCGGGCTGCTTGTGGGGCGCTGAGCTTCGGGACTCGCGGGCTTTTTCGGGTGGACAACATGGCGGTGGTGCAGATGGTTAATCGTCAGTCTGCGCAAGAGGCCGGGGTACTACAGCTAATGCGCGTCTTTGTGCTGCAATGCTTGTGGAATGACATACATTTCAGAGCGAGACACGTTCCGGGTGTGAATAATTACATCGCTGATGCTTTGTCTCCTTCTCAGTGGGAGCAGTTCCATGGATTAACCACTGGCGTGGCACTGAGGAGAATTCGCATGCCGGTGGCGCTGTGGAGAGTAGGCAATTCCGGATGCTACCACTGGTTATGAACTCTTTGGCACCGTCTACACGGCGGGCATATGCGAAAGCATGTGAAGAGTTCCTGGGATCCGGGGCTCGGTGACAGGTGAGGCAGGAAGAGGTCGTTGAGGATGTGTTAAAGTTTATTATGGATTTGATTGGGAAAGGGCAGTCCAGAATCCCGATTTCGGGTAAGTTGTCAGCATTGGGGTTTATGGGGAAGCTCTTTTGGGGCTACCCTCCCTCCGCAGGGGAACTGGGTATTAGGATCCTTCAAGGCT
This sequence comes from Pleurodeles waltl, assembly GCF_031143425.1. Classification (NCBI taxonomy): domain Eukaryota; kingdom Metazoa; phylum Chordata; class Amphibia; order Caudata; family Salamandridae; genus Pleurodeles; species Pleurodeles waltl. The sequence goes on from NC_090448.1 coordinate 401,083,669, forward strand.
GGGAAAAATCATTGGGGGTGACGGGGCGTGTGCGACAGCCAATATCCCTGGTGCTACTAAAGCGGTTGCTACCGGTGCTGGGAGATATTTGCTATAATATGCATGAGACACTACTTTTCAGAACTTTGATGTCGTGGCTGTTTTTTGGGGCCTTTCGCGTGTCGAAGTTACTGGGCTTGCCGGGGAGGTCGGGTATTCAATGGAGAGATGTACAACCGGTGGGAGAGGGGTTGGCGCTACGCGTGCGGTGCTCAAAAACAGATCAAAAAGGTGTGGGGGTCCCGGTAGTCCTTAGGCGTTATCCGGTCAGGTTCATTTGCCCTGTTTTTTGGGGGGACCAATTGCGTGTACGGTCTACGTCCACGGACGGACAGGTTTTTTGTCATGCGGATGGTCAGAGGGTATCCGTGGCGCAGCTCCTAGCGGTTTTGCGAAAAGGGTTGGATGGTCTTGCGTTGGATGCCGCTAGTTTTGGGACGCATTCCTTTCGGATCGGGGTGGCTTCAGAAGCGGGAAACAAGGGCTGGGGTAGAGAGGAACTGATGGCTCTAGGGAGGTGGAGATCCAATTGCTTTAGGCGATACGTGCGGGGATGGGAATTTTAAGGAGTGTTGGACGTGGGTGTGTGTGTTCGTTGTGGCTTCATGTCTTTTTTCTTTTTCAGGTGTGGTCCTGGGGCCAGAAGCGGACTATCTTGTAATCTGTGTGATTGGTCATTCGTTTGTAAAATGGGCCCAGCGGCAGGCTCGAAGGACTGCTCTCGGGGATAACCTGGGTTTTGATTCAGCGCGCTATCGGGTTATGTGGATCGGGAAAGGGGGGATGCAGTTGAATGAGCTTTTGCCTCGCCTACAGAACACAATGGGGAGGGGTCATTGTCCAGATTTACTCTGCATTCACCTGGGGGAGAATGATCTAGTGAGAACCACATGGTTAAACTTCTTGAAAGTAATGAAGAGGGATTTACAGATTCTGTGGAAGGGTTGCCATGTTATGTTCACGGCCTTTGTTCCACGTCGGGTGTGGAGAGGAGCTAGGAAGCCGGGCGCTATAGAGAGGGCTAGGCGTAAACTCAACAAAGAGATGAAAGTTTTTTGCGTGGGGCACAGCGTGACCTTCTTGGAGCATGTGGACTTACGGTTCGAGGATGCTGAGTTTTTCAGGGACAACGGGGTGCACTTGTCTTTTGTAGGTATGGAGCTGTACCTATTGCAATTGAGGGAGCAAATGAAAGTGTTGCTAAGGGAGCCCTAAGGGAGGGGCAGAAAAAGTCAGGGCCTTTTTCTGGTGGCGGGGACAGCTGCAGGGCAGCTATTAAAAGCTCGGGTGGAGGACGGAGTTGGCAGGGCAATTCAGGTATTAGGACGGGAAGGTGCATTAATTAGACATGGACAGGCAGGAGACTGCTCATTAGTGGACAGGTTCAAAGAAGCGGGTAGGACGGGAGAAAGTAAAGGAGACAAGAGGAAAGAAAAAGACAGGATGAGAGTAAGGGGGGGAGGGATCGGGGTAGGGGAGGGGGAGGGGCGGGGACAGGTGACTCGATGTCTAGTGAGGTTTTAGTTTTGTAAGGCAAAGGCCAGGCAGGGTAGGCTCAGGGGCACCTGTTCCAATAAAGCGGGCTTTTACACACAATGAACGAGTCGTGGTTTGGTCACTCTCTCCCAATAGGGCCTTGGGGGGGGGGAAGAGGAGGAACGAGGAGTTCCCCCCCAGGGTTTTTGGGAGAGGTGGCACGATCCGCGACGCGGTTGGGCGTCCGAGGTGTCAATTAGGGTGGGTGGGCTATGTATTTAGCCGGACATTTTGTGGCCTCAGGCACCATTTTAGGAAAGGTGACCTGGTGGCCAGGGCTCTGTCCGGTAGCTCCGTGTTTCCTTTCCCGCCCTCCCTCCCTCTGTCAGATTGGATTTGTTGGAGCAGGTGTCCTTTCTGGGGGTAGGTTGTCGCTTTGGACAGGTGCGTGCCGTGGCGGGGACAGCTGCAGGGCAGCTGTTAAAAGCTCGGGTGGAGGACGGAGTTGGCAGGGCAATTCAGGTATTAGGACGGGAAGGAGCATTAATTAGACATGAACAGGCAGGACACTGCTCATTAGCGGACAGGTTCAAAGAAGCGGGTAGGACGGGAGAAAGTAAAGGAGACAAGAGGAAAGAAAAAGACAGGACGAGAGTAAGGGGGGGAGGGATCGGGGTAGAGGAGGGGAGGGGCGGGGACAGGTGACTCGATGTCTAGTGAGGTTTTAGTTTTGTAAGGCAAAGGCCAGACGGGGTAGGCTCAGGGCACCTGTTCCAATAAAGCGGCGTTTTACACACAATGAACGAGTCGTGGTTTGGTCACTCTCTCCCAATACCGCCTATCACCGCGGGGGAGGCAATCTTCGCGACAGCCTACGATGAGCAGGCAGCAGGCCACGCCTCCCAACGCCAAGTCAGGAATGTGCCGGCGAGGGAGAGCTGTTGCACGGCTCTGGCCATGGTATCAGGAAGGCAGGAACCACTCACAATGCTCGAAGGGCAGGCAGAGTCCGGGGGCCACACTGGTCGCCAATGTAGAGTTGGAGGTATTTCCTACAATCTTGTTTCACGTGCCGCGCATAAATGAAACACACGGAGGCCCAATTGTAGTTTCCGAGGGCTGCGAGCAGGGCTTGCAGCGCACTCAGTTGCTGCATACATGCCCCGCCTGCACGCGCCACTCCCTTTTATTACTCACCCCACATCAAAGAGCAGGTCTTCAAAAACTGCCTGTGGTGAAGGGGGTAAACTGGAGAGAGTAAAATTTCCCCTCCGCAACATTCAATAGTGGTAATGGCTGCGCTCCAGTTTGCGTCACTGGGCGCAACATTACATTAGTCAAAGAAAGATATACCCCATGCTACCAGTGAGCTCTATTACCTGGAATACCAAATAAGTGATGTTTTTATTATGGGTGTGCAAGATTTGTGGAATTTGCTTTTGCATAAGTATGCAAAACTGTGCAAAAATTAAGGGAAAAGACAAACTGTCTTTTAGCGTTATATTTTATCGAAAATGTGCCCTTGAACCGATTTTGGATGCAAGGAGGCAAAAATAACACAAAACACAGCAAACAGCAGCTCGTGTTCTGACCATTTGTTATTCCCGTGCTCCGAAGCTAAATTTTTGCCACATGGCGTGAAGGCGCAATTCCCGAAATTACATGAGATTAGATCTACGCACCGGAAATTCTGCCTGGGTGTGGTTTTTATTCACTTTAGGTTTTCTTGAAGAGGGCGAATCACCAAGTAGGTGTGTGACAGCTGCTGCCTGAACAACCCTTGGATATAGAAAAGATAATATTCCTGTTCCCACTGGACACCCTCCACTGGGCCAGCTCGGTTCTCCTTTTGAATTAACCCAGTCTGGTGGAACGGATTTTGTAAACTGATCTTCCAGACACCCACTGGAATCATTCTCAGACCCCACTCCTAGTTTATAGTTTTCCCTGGCACCTTTTTCAGGAGACCAGTGCTTACTCACCTGTCAACTGCCTATGCCAGCTTTCTTTTAATGTTTATTTTTTTTATTACTTTGTATGTGTCTCAAAAGCTGCTCAATGGACGTCTTTGTGAGATTCGGTGGTCAAACTGCTAATGCATTTTTGTAGCTGTATTTTTAAAATGTGTTCACTTGTAAGGTGAAAAAAAGAAAAAGCCTTCACTTTGTCACCCTTATCTAGCCCACAATAGTGTGTTTTCGCGGGCCTGCCTTGTTATGCACCGTTCCTTCGCCCCCATCTTTAACACCTTTTTAGAAGATGGCGGCAAATGGCGGTCTACAAACACAAACATTTTAAATATTCACTTCTGTAAACTAATGCAAAACAACAATGTCTTACAACTTATACCGGACTCTGTTCAAGGTAATTCACAAATTCTCATAAAAAAGCTACCACGCATTTGACTTGCCTATTATTTATACATGTAAAGGTCTTTAGAATGACTAATTTATGAAGGCCTATAACTATTTTATATTTGCTGCCCTGTATCTTCCAAACAATGACTGAAGGTAGCGTGCGAAGGCAGGAGATCCAATATCTTCTTCCAGACTCCTTCAAGCTTGGCAGAAGTTACTGAGGTCCCCTGGGCAGGCTTTCATTTTTGGCAGGTGAATGAGCCCCCTGCCCCCAAGTGTTAATAAACAGAAAGCATGGCGTCTGGCGCCATGTAGTAGTATGGTCACCTAAACTGACTCACTATTAATGAAGACGTCAAGCTTGCTTACAATTAAAAATCTATAAATACATTTCTTGAAGGACCATGGAACACTAAAAAACAGGGGGATGGGGCGTAATGATCCCTTTAACCCTGCTTCTGACAGCCTTGACTGCTTTGTGGTAGATCTTTCCACCTGAATACATCTATGATCACAGAGAACGAAGAGTGATGTCAGAGTCTTTTGTCTCCTGGTGGAACTTCTTAGGTCCTTTTAGCTTACAGAATCACATGATCTATGCAAGATATATTTTTCATAATTTGTCATGATAAAAAGTTTTCAAATTCCATACAACTATCCCACTCTCTCAAAAAAACAAGAAAGGAAAAGGAGGGAGCCATGCAGCAAAATATTGAACTCTTGCCAATTTCACGTGTAGAATCAAATTCTGAAAGTAAGTCCAACCCAGCTGACTGCTCACAGCCTAAGCTTGAGGCATGCCATTGAGACAGATGGCTCATAATTTCAGCTAAGTGGATCGATGCACCATCCTCTCAACCCACCCAACTCTGTGCAACATTTCACTTGGGCAAATCATCAAGTTAACATAGCAAAACGTATAGAACCACGTGGGATATGATTGGTCGTATTTTGTTTGCATTTGTATCTGCATTTTAAAATCATCTCCACAAAATAAGAAGGGTGCAATAATTTAATATTGGAGGCAAGTGGATGAGATCACTAACGTAAGCAATCAGCGAAAGCCTTCAGTGTTTGCTCTGATTAATGCAGTGCTTCTGTCGTTCGTGATTTTCATTGTAACAGACCTTATGGGCAGCAGTAAAGGGCATACAGCAACAGTCTTCAAACTGTTTTTTAATGCCACCCCATCTCATGAAAAATAATGTTATTGGGGCCCCTAATATTACAAACGTTTTCTCACAATAATTGTATGACATAAGAAGCTCCAAACATATTCAACATTTCAAACTCTACAGTTACCTCTTAGAAATGCAATCAAACACTTGATTGCCAGCATGCTAGTGACTGTACGGTCTCCCTTAAATTGTGAGAGTATCACAGCGTGAGGGACTTCGAGGTTTACTCAGATCTCAACCAGCCCCTTCCACTTTGACCCCTGCCTCCCTAGCAAAGCATTACTTACAGAGTGGCTCAATGCCTATCCGTCTTCTTTCACTAAAAACATGGCACTGTTTTCAGCAGTATGTTTGCTTTATACTCTCGTCCCCAGCCTGAGAGCAATTCGCCCCCCAAATTTGAGGACCTCTGGCATTCAGAAACCAGGACAACTCTTGCTTGCAACTGAGCTCATACACGATTTTGGGTTTGAGTCTTGTGCTGAAGTAGCAACTTACCTGCAGGGCCGGGCTTGGGCATGTGTGCCTGGGCCCGTGCCAAGGGAGCGGGAGATTTCCAATGGCGTAGTTCCAAAGAAAAGTGAAGTATGACACTTTTTCTAGAGGCTGCTGGTGTCCATGTCTTTATTTTGACTTCTTTTCTTCTCGTGGTTCCTTCTCTTGCCCCCATCATCCTTCCCTCACAACTCCCTGTGTATTTTGTATTTAATTCTTAGGGCTGTATTCATGTGGTCCCATGGATGGTAGTTATGTTAGCTCGGATGTTTGGGATGTTACTTATGTCATAGGACCTTGTGCTGTGAGTGACGAGTAGGCGGTTAGTCTTGGGTGTGGGACGGGGTAGGTGGGACGGGGGGGATGTTCTCTCCCCGTATATTAATGTGAAATGCATAAGGTCTGTGAAGTTACCATGTGGATTGCTCTGCTACCCCATTCCACCACCATCTGTCAGAAACAGCAACAACCTGTGGTAGAGCAACCAAAACACTGGTGCCTGGTATAGAATTTCTCATGTTTAGCAAATCCTTCTTTTCTCCATGGTCACCCTGGATTTTCACCCTTTTTGCTGTACCCTATATTTGCTGGATGCAGACCTTCGTGCACCTTAACCCTGCTAAGCAGTAGTAAAGTGCCTGTGCTCCCTCTTTAAATGTGGTTGAACTGGCATACTCCTAACTGCATATTTATATTGCTTACAAGGCCCCAGTACATGGTACGAAGTGTACCCAGGACCTAGAAGCCATTAGTGACTCCAACACCTGTTGTGCCAACCACTACAGTGGCTGTGCAAACATGGCATCTGGCCTTCCATTGTAGCCTGAATTAGCAGTACAAAAACTGCAATTTGACCTATCAAAATAAACTCTTTTGACAGGTACAAACCTGCCTTTTAAAAGTAAATAAGTAACCGCTATGTAGGTCTTGTAGCCTACAAGGCAGTGTGCACGATATTTAAAGGTAAGCCACCTGGAAATTGAATGTCACTATGTCCTTACGGTGACTAGCAACCAAAAGCTGGTTAGCAGTCCTAACTACCCACTGTAGAAAAAACAGAGTACACATTAAATACTAACACTGCATCTTAGGAAAGGGACAAGCTAGAAAAATAATTAAACAACTATTTTATTTTTTAATAGTTATTAAAAATCAAATACAATGGAGGAGTTGGAGTTTTAATAAAAATTATGGAAAAGGTAATGTCTAGAAAGTTACCTTTTCCCTGGCTGACGTTTCTGGAGGCTAATTTGCATTGCCTCTCAAGCTTCTCCCAGCCAGTAATTAGCCTTGAGTTGGAGTGAATAGGGGTGCTGGATGCCTCCCAGGAGCAAACAATACATATTCCTTGAATGGGAAAAGATGTCTCCTCTGAACTCCAGAGAATATGCAGGGTAGGTCTGCTGGTACACATATAAATCTTGGGGCACACTCCCAAGGGGAGAGGACAGGATGCCAAGACAATTCTTGTGGATTTACTCTCTGGTTGCTGAAGAACTCACACTGCTTTTGTCCTAATAGACTTCTTTCTCTGGGTTTATTGTGAATACAGTGTCTACATCAAACTGGATTTTAGTATTATGTGTGGGAGGACACTACGATTATCAACACATAACCCTCTAGCCCTCAGAGCCCACGTTAAGTCTGGCTGAAAACTTTCGCCATCTTGAAAATGCCGACAGTGGTTAGGGGTGGCCACAGAAACGTTTACCCCATTGTTTAGGGTATGCCCTGGAGTCATTCCCACCCACTAGCTCATGCCAGACATAAATGTGGCACCTCCAGGCACCAACTTCAGAACACTTCCTGCACCTGTAGAAAATCAGAAGAGGACTGGACCAGCTGCCTGTGACATGAAGGGAGCCCTGCTCCCTTTTGTACCCAAGACAAAGAAGTGGACTGCAAGGTTCATAAGGCCGACCTTGTTTTCAAGCTACAGGAATACAAGCTAGAAGAGGCCTTTTCCTGGAAGTACCCAGCTGACCCATGGCACCTTAAACTTGGCTGGACCCCTTTGTTAGTGTCTGTCTGACACCCTATGACTCTCTAAATACCTCTTCGGAGGCCCTAGGAGGAGGGCTTTCCATGTGTACTTATGTGGTCCAGTGGAACTTTAAAGACTAAGGGGCTGATTTATACTTTGGTAGATGGATGTACCGCAGTAAGGGGGACGGGCTAATTCACTTCACTGCCTTGACTATACCTCTGCCCACCAAATCATGAAATGACTGCCAAATCATGAAATGACCACCAAACTGGTGATCATTTCTTAAAGCATTGAATGGTCCCACCGTCATACTGGTCATGTCAATGCTTTTTGCAGTTTGGTGAAAGGCTCTGTCAACATAATGGAGCCCTTCACCAAACTGTTTTCTTTTGGAAAAGAAAAACAAAAAATCCATCCCCACCCTGGGAGTTATCTTCCATGGTGAGGGAGGCATTCTTTTTTTTACTGCCAAGGTTTTCCTGGTGGTGACAAACATTTAAAAATGGCTCTATGTCTGCCTATCCTAATTGGGCGGACAAACATACATCCAATTCTCTGACACCATAACTCTATCAGTTCGTTGGAATAGTTTGGTGATGGCGGAGACAAAGCAGTCACAGCTGTGGTCAAACTATAACCCACCTGCTTTTAAATCTGGCGGGAGGATAATGTTGGCTGTCACCATTGCACTAGAGTATGCTTACTGCCAACATTTAAATCAGGCCCAAAGTCAAAAAGTAAAATATTTGACCAGGATGAACCTCATTGGTGTAGCCAACCCATACTTCATTTTGGTGTGCCACAAATTGTGTCTAAGTCCTGGTCTTCTGCAACAATTTACTATCACTGGTGCTTTGTCAATTGTTACAAATGTATTGATTCATAACTCTGGTTCCCCTTATTGGATTTTTGTCATTTCACTATCAATTTTATTTATTACATATTACCCTATTTTTCTAATCAAATTTGGGATACTTATTATTTTGCAGTTTTGCTTTATTATTTTCTTGGTAGGGCATAAATATGCAATACATTGTCCTAAGTTAAGCCTGTCTGCTATGTACCATAGCTGCTAGGGGGCTGAGCCAAGGTTAATTTAGTGACTTTGAGGGTTCACCCTGACAAGGATCGAGGATTGTGAATATTCTTCGAGGTGGGTAGTTGCACACCCCAAATACTAATCACATTTCTTAAACCATCTAATTTGACTCCTGAAGTAAACTAAAGAAACCTATAACTGTCTTTCCTTGATCCTTACACCATTCTTCACAATTTCCCTACAGCACCATTTTTGGAGCACGGATCTGCAATAATAATGTACCTGAAACCTCTCTTCCAAATAAAATTCCCAAATCTTTTGTTTATGCAATCAACATGAGGTCCGTGTCTCAATGTTTAGTCTTAAAGGCAAACCTCAGCACTTGCATACCTGACATAATTGTTAATGGTCTAGAAATCAGAAACATCAAAGAAAACATCTTAGAAGTCACATCAACAACATCCAGGCATATGAGAAACCTGGGAATGATCACAGACTCCAACCCATCCTTGATTTTCCAAGTAAACTAAGTCATGAGAAGTGCCTTCTAAACCATGCATACCCTAATATAAATTAAATTACAGGATTTGCACAGAAGCTCAAGGTAACCACCAGCCTCATTCTGTTTGGAAATAGCTATACAAATAGTTTATGTCAGGCGTCTCACTCTTATTACTGCAACAATTACAAAGAATCCAATATGTCACAGTTGGCAACTGTTAAAGGTTCATACACATGACGACCTCCCACCAGCCCGAGAGACACTTCATTTCCTTCCCATCACCAGAATTTAACTTCAAAGACCTTGTTCAGAACTCATATGGCCAAAGGCACAACTTTAATGCAAGTAAAGCTCAAATTATATTTACCGAAGAGGACACATCACTTCAGGAAGGCACAACAGCCGACCATCACAGCTTATTAGAAGAAATGCATCGAAGGGATTTCTTTCACTTTGCACGCAGCTAGATCCTAGAACTCCCTTCTGGCAAACATAAGAACCAACACAGACTTACTGCTATTTAGGAAAGTGGTTAACACCTTGTTCATCCCAAGATGACGTGATGAGACAGGAAGAGGAGAGTGAAACAATGACCTATACTACTGGGGGCAGGGGGGAGGGCTCTGCAGGCCATATAATGTGGCTGCACTATAATCCCTGAAGTCCACAGTAATCTTCACGTGATGCCCAATCTCCAGATATAGCCAGACAGGGATCTGACTGCTGGTTTGATGTTCTGCCCAAGGCTAAACCACTCTGCACGTCACCCAGCCTCTAGATATGAGCCAACCAAAACTGTCTGGGCTCTGAAATGTGCTTTACTGTGCAGTAACCTGATTAAAATTCACTTGAATTGAAAGGTATTCTCAAGCTGCCCGTGTTCTATGTGAACAGCACCACTAGTGTAAGTCTAATTGCTGCACTACTGCTACAAAACTATGTAAAGTGTTGAAACTTACAGGTATTGAAATGTTTTCTCGTTCTGTACAGGTTTTGTGTGAATAGCATTACTGGTGTAAACTGTAATTTGTTTTATTTTACTAAAACTTTTAATCTGTTTAAATCGTGCTAAAATTAAATTTTACTGTACCTTTTTGTGAACAGCGCAAACAGCAGGAATTTTAATTTGCAATGTTGCTGGAACTAACAAGTCCTACATTAGCCCCCTCAGACTAAGTCACACCCTCCTAATTATCATTTGGAGTGCTCAGCTACTACTATGGACTATCATGGCACATAACATAGGCGGTCATTATGAACATGGCGGGAAAGACCGCCGACCGCCGTGTCGGCGGTGAACAGAAACCCGCCATCGGCGGTGAATGGAAACCCGCCATATAATGAACGAAAAACCAACCCGCCAAAAATTCCCAGACCACCACTCCCCGCCATGACTCTGTCGGCGGGAATCCCGGCCCACCCCTCCACCGCCAAGCACACCCACATCCGGCCCTCCAAATAATGATGCACAAATCACCTCAGTGGACAGTGGAGGCCGGACGACCATTGGCGGCTGTGGCCGCCACGGTCGGCAAGTGGACTCAACAGCAAGAAGTGCACACATTTGACAGGCGTATCACCCACACACCTGACACATCCAGAACCCCATAAAACACCCCCAGACACACCCCAGAATCCCTTGCAACTAAAGCAGGACAAGAAGACGGAGAGCACCAGAGCCAGACAGCGAACGCCAGCATACAGGAGACACACATCGATCCACAGAAGAGCACCCTTACCTCGTCCCCAGTCCTGACACCATCCACCACACTCACCATCTCCCCCCCAAGAAAATCCACTCTCCACCGAAAGGGAGTTAAGGACCATGGTGGACGAGATCCTGAAGGTGGAGCCACAAATCTTCGGGTCCGAGGTGCAGCACACACCCATCGCCCGGAAATTGGAGCTGTGGCAGACCATTGTGAACAGGGTGAATGCAGTGGGACACTGGGATGACATCCGGAAGAGACGGAATGACCTGCGGGGGAAGGTCCAGGGCATGGCATCCAGGTACCACATCGCAGTGCCAAAGACTGGGGCATGACCGCCACCAACACCACAAAAAGGAGTGATGAAAAAACACATATATAGGCACACTTGTCATCATATGTGCACAACATTGTTCATTGCGGTGTCTCTACAATAACTGCTACCTGACAGATATACATGTACATCAAAAGGAGGGAACAGAGTATTTCATGTGTGCTACAATAGTGAATGGACAGAGGCCTAGGTGCATCATGTCGCTAGTAGGGCCTGCATTGTGAGTATTAATTAATTGTAGATGCGTAGGTAAAGGCAAAATGTCTGCCCACTGTAAATCTGCCCTTTCGTTGTGGAAGTGACCTCATACCGCTAGCGGTTGACGTCACAGCATAAGGCAGTGTTTACCGCTGTTTGCACTCTCATTGGTTAACATGGGTGCCAATGGGGAATCCTGGCGTATCATGGTCGCCGCCGGCGGTGACGGTGCACACCGCCGCGGAACGTACGCGCGTTCGTCATCGTTTGTTCACTTGACTCCCTGATCTCATGCGGACAGGTACTCCACTCTGTGTACTGCTGTGGACTGCCTCTGGCTATGGATGTGCCACGTGTTGCAGGGGAAACGGCCCGGCCTTCACCCAGGAAGAACTGGAGAAGCTAATGGACGGGGTCCTGCCACTGTACGCGAAACTGTACGGACGGCCAGAGGTACAGGTGAGTCTGGTTTTGGAGGGCACTGTGTGTGTAATGGATGGTGTTGATTGCACATATGTGTGCACCTCTGAGCCTGCATGGGCCATGGTGCATGGCATGCTGCGTGCAACTGTCCTGTATGTCTGAGAGTACTGTCCGTCCCATAGTGGACAATTAGCCAGCTGTTCCTATCGGGCAAGTGCCTGACCTCTGTGTTCCATTTCTGTGTCGCCCTTCTAGGTCAGCGCCCACCAGAAGAGGGAACATTGGCATGCCATGGCCAAGGAGGTGCGGACCCTAGGGGTCTACAACCAGCAGAGCACCCGCTGTCGAAAGATGTGGGAGGACCTGCGGCGCAAAAGATCACTGAAGCCCAGCTGGGGAAGTCCTCCCAACGTGGAAGGGGCACTGAACCCCCTCAATCGAAGGATCCTGGCACTGGCGTGCCCAGACCTGGATGGGCGCTTGAAAGCTGCACAGTAGTCACAAGGGGGTGAGTACTCATTGACCATACTTTAGTCTGGAAGGATATCTGGGTGTGCAATAGGGCTCATGTTGCTTAGAGGCAGGGAATTTGACTGGTGTCCATCTACTGTATGTTCCCCAAAGGGTGCAGGGGTGTCCCTGTCAGGTTTCACCTACTTCTGCTCCTACAGTATTTCAGGGGATGGGTGTAGAGCAGTATTCTGGTCAGTAGTCAGGGGCATGGCCATGGGCATAGTGAACGGTGATGCCTGTTGGGTGTGTTTTCTGGGTGGGTGTATGTCTGACCAAAATGTACCTGCATTCAGCTATTTACAAGCGTCTGTACTGCTTTGTCTCCCCATCCCTGTTCTCTTGTGTTGGTTTGGTACAGCATCAACATCAGGCAAGGGAGCTGAGGCACCGGCATGTGGGGAGGCAGCGGCCCACGGATCCTCCGAGGTAGAGACAACGGATGCCCAGGGGACCAGTGGGTGGGAGGGCGAGGGGACTTCCATGGGGGAGACTACTACCAGAGGAGGTAGTGACTTTGAGACCTCCTCCGATGGGGGTCCCCGGCAGTGGCGGACCCTAGTGCACACACCACTACCATGACATCTTCTGCCACCCCCATTCCATCCCCGCCCTCCCTTATGCTCCCACCGAGTTGCCCGTGCCCGCTGTAGGAAAGTACCATCTTGCCTGGCATGTTACCCCCATATTTCACTGTATGCATGTTGTTTTAGCCCTTGTGTCACTGGGATCCTGCCAGGCAGGACCCCAATGCTCATAGTATGTGCCCTGTATGTGTTCCTTGTGTGGTGCCTAACTGTATCACTGAGGCTCTGCTAACCAGAACCTCAGTGTTTATGCTCTCTCTGCTTTCTAAATTTGTCACTGCAGGCTAGTGACTAAATTTACCAATTCTCATTGGCACACTGGTACACCCATATGATTCCCTTGTATATGGTACTGAGGTACCGAGGGTATTGGGGTTCCAGTAGATCCCTATGGGCTGCAGCATTTCTTTTGCTACCCATAGGGAGCTCAGACAATTCTTACACAGGCCTGCCACTGCAGCCTGCGTGAAATAACGTCCACGTTATTTCACAGCCATTTTACACTGCACATAAGTAACTTATAAGTCACCTATATGTCTAACCTTCACCTGGTGATGGTTGGGTGCCAAGTTACTTAGTATGTGGGCACCCTGGCACTAGCCAAGGTGCCCCCACATCGTTCAGGGCAAATTCCCCGGACTTTGTGAGTGCGGGACACCATGACACGCGTGCACTACACATAGGTCCCTACCTATGTATAGCGTCACAATGGTAACTCTGAACATGGCCATGTAACATGTCTAAGATCATGGAATTGTCACCCCAATACCAGAATGATCCCCGGGGTCTCTAGCACAGAACCTGGGTACTGCCAAACTGCCTTTCCGGGGTCTACACTGCAGCTGCTGCTGCCAACCCCTCAGACAGGTTTCTGCCCTCCTGGGGTCCAGGCAGCCCTGGCCCAGGAAGGCAGAACAAAGGATTTCCTCCTTTGGAAATAGGTGTGAAGGGCTGGGGAGGAGTAGCCTCCCCCAGCCACTGGAAATGCTTTGATGGGCATAGATGGTGCCCATCTCTGCATAAGCCAGTCTACACCGGTTCAGGGATCCCCCAGCCCTGCTCTGGCGCGAAACTGGACAAGGGAAAGGGGAGTGACCACTCCCCTGACCAGTACCTCCCAGGGGAAGTGCCCTGAGCTCCTCCAGTGTGTCCCAGACCTCTGCCATCTTGGAAACAGAGGTGTTGGGGGCACACTGGACTGCTCTGAGTGGCCAGTGCCAGCAGGTGACGTCAGAGACCCCCTCTGATAGGCTCTTACCTTTCTTGGTAGCCAATCTCCTTCCTTGGTAGCCAAACCTCCTTTTCTGGATATTTAGGGTCTCTCCTTTGGGGAATTCTTCAGATAATGAATGCAAGAGCTCACCAGAGTTCCTCTGCATCTCCCTCTTCAACTTCTACCAAGGATCGACCGCTGACTGCTCCAGGACGCCTGCAAAACCGCAACAAAGTTGCAAGACGACTACTAGCAACATTGTATCACTTCATCCTGCCAGCTTTCTCGACTGTTTCCAGGTGGTGCATGCTCTGGGGGTAGCCTGCCTCCTTTCTGCACCAGGAGCTCTGAAGAAATCTCCTGTGGGTCGACAGAATCTTCCCCCTGCAACCGCAGGCAACAAAAGACTGCATCACCGGTCCTCTGGGTCCCCTCTCAGCACGACGAACGTGGTCCCTGGAACTCAGCAACTCTGTCCAAGTGACTCCCACAGTCCAGTGACTCTTCAGTCCAAGTTTGGTGGAGGTAGGTCCTTGCCTCTTGCCTCCCCACTGCTGGGTACTGCGTGATTTGCAGCTGCTCCAGCTCCTGTGCACTCTTCCAGGATTTCCTTCGTGCACAGCCAAGCCTGGGTCCCCGACACTCTAACCTGCAGTGCACAACCTTCTGAGTTGTCCTCCGGCGTCGTCGGACTCCCTTTTGTGACTTCGGGTGGACTTGGTTCACTTTTCTTCCAAGTGCCTGTTCAGGTTCTTATGCGGGTGCTGCCTGCTTCTGTGAGGGCTCCCTGACTTGCTGGGCGCCCCCTCTGTCTCCTCATCCAAGTGGCGACATCCTGGTCCCTCCTGGGCCACAGCAGCATCCAAAAACCCTAACTGCGACCCTTGCAGCTAGCAAGGTTTTTTTGCGGTCTTTCTACGTGGGAACACCTCTGCAAGCTTCTTCACGACGTGGGACATCCATCCTCCAAAGGGGAAGTTCCTAGTCCTCTTCGTTCTTGCAGAACACCAAGCTTCTTCCAACAGGTGGCAGCTTCCTTGCACCCTCAGCTGGCATTTCTTGGGCTCCTGCCCACTCTCGACACTGTTGCGACTCTTGGACTTGGTCCCCTTGTCTTACAGGTACTCATGTCCGGAAATCCACTGTTGTTGCATTGCTAGTGTTTGTTCTTCCTGCAGAATCCCCCTATCATGACTTCTGTGCTCTCTGTGGGTAGTAGGTGCACTTTACACCTACCTTTCAGGATCTTGGGGTGGGCTATTTTTCTAACCCTCACTGTTTTCTTACAGTCCCTGCGACCCTCTACAAGCTCACATAGGTTTGGGGTCCATTCGTGATTCGCATTCCACTTTTGGAGTATATGGTTTGTGTTGCCCCTATACCTATGTGCTCCTATTGCAATCTACTGTAACCTTACATTGCTTGCATTACTTCCTTTTGCTATTATCTTCATAATTTTGGTTTGTGTACATATATCTTGTGTATATTTCTCATCC
The DNA here is from genome assembly GCF_031143425.1 of Pleurodeles waltl. Taxonomy (NCBI): domain Eukaryota; kingdom Metazoa; phylum Chordata; class Amphibia; order Caudata; family Salamandridae; genus Pleurodeles; species Pleurodeles waltl. The sequence continues at coordinate 401,099,212 of NC_090448.1, forward strand.
TCATACTGATGGTACTCACTGAGATACTTTTAGCATATTGTCATACAAATATGTTTAGTATATCTATGTATTGTGTTTTCTTATGATATTGTGCATATGACACCAGTGGTATAGTAGGAGCTTTACATGTCTCCTAGTTCAGCCTAAGCTGCTTTTCCATAGCTACCTTCTATCAGCCTAAGCTGCTAGAAACACCTCTTCTACACTAATAAGGGATAACTGGACCTGGCACAAGGTGTAAGTACCTCTGGTACCCACTACAAGCCAGGCCAGCCTCCTACATTGGTTGTGCAGCGGTGGGATAAGTACTTGTAACTACTTACCACTTTGTCATTGTGTACATTTCATAAGAGAATAATATACAAAACAAGTTCAGTGTATGTACACCTAACCAAAAAGTTTTGCTTTTCTCCTCTTACACTTTCTACTAAGTGCTGAAAAGTACTCTAAAACTTTTAAAAGTTTCCAAAAAGTTAGAAAAAGTTTTTTTCTCTGTTCTTTAAAAAGTTCTGAAACTTTTTCTTTCTTCTCACTGTCTCTAAACCTTCTTTTATCATGTCTGATGTAGAGTCTGCTCTTAAAATGGTCAATACTACTTATGACAATTTGAATTACAAGAGCCTAAGGAGTCTCTGCTTAGATAGAGGTTTAGTGATAGTAAAGAACCCCACAAAAGAGTTTCTATATAACATGCTTATTGTGAATGATGAGTCCCAAGCAGGCACTTTAAATGAGAAGTTAATAGACGGCTCCCAGTCTGACTCAGGGGATGACCTTGAGGGAGGTGGGGAGAGTTCTGTTCCAAATCTGCCCCTTAGCAGACCACCTAGCAATGCTGGTAGAAATAGGAGCTCCCATCATAGTAGGGATGTTTTTATTCATGGAGGCCAGGTTGTTAGAGTCCAAGCAGTTAGGGACAGATCTCCCTCTGTTGTTTCCAATTTATCCTTTGTGTCCAAGCATTCCCAACCCACCGACCCTGAAGACAACATGTTAGAAAGGGAACTCAAGAAGTTGAGAGTGGAAGAGACCAGACTGAAGCTTAATCAGCAACAGCTGGCTCTAGATAGGGAATCCCTAGACCTGGAGAAGGAGAGACATAGATTGGGGTTAGGACCCCATGGTGGCAGCAACAGCAGTATTCCTGATAGTAATCCTGTTGGAGAGCATGATTCTAGGAATCTGCACAAGATAGTTCCCCCTTACAAGGAGGGGGATGACATCAACAAGTGGTTTGCCACACTTGAGAGGGACTGTATGGTACAGGGGGTCCCTCAAAGGCAGTGGGCTGCTATATTGTGGCTATCTTTCAATGGAAAGGGTAGGGATAAGCTCCTTACTGTGAGAGAAAGTGATGCTAACAATTTTGCAGTTTTGAAGGATGCACTCTTGGATGGATTTGGCTTAGCAACTGAACAATACAGGATTAAGTTTAGAGACACCAGAAAAGAGTCCTCACAAGACTGGATAGACTTTGTTGACTGTTCAGTGAAGGCCTTGGAGGGGTGATTACATGGCAGTAAAGTTTCTGACTATGAAAGCCTGTATAATCTTATTCTGAGAGCATATTCTGAATAGCTGTGTGTCTGACTTGTTACACCAATATCTAGTGGACTCAGATCTGACCTCTCCCCAAGAATTGGGAAAGAAGGCAGACAAATGGGTCAGAACAAGAGTGAACGGAAAAGTTCATACAGGGGGTGACAAGGATGGCAAGAAGAAAGATGGTGAGAAATCTCAGGATAAGCATGGGGATCAGGGTAAAACCAAATATCCTTCTTCAAATCTTAAACATTCTTCAGGGGGCGGGGATAATTCAAATTCTTCCTCTTCTTCACAACATACACACATTAAAAACCTTGGTGCTATGTGTGTAAAAATAAAGGCCATTGGCAAGGAGATAAGTCCTGTCCAGGTAAACCCCCTGAGCCAACCACCAGTAATACATCCCACTCTAGTGCCCCTAGCAGTAGTGGTAATAGTGGTGGGACTGCTGGCAACAGTCAAAGTAAGGGTATAGTTGGGTTCACTTATGAGTCCATCGTAGAAACTGGGGTAGTCAGTCCCAAGACAGTTTCTGTCACACCTAGTGGCATTGGCCTTGCCACACTGGCTGCTTGTCCCCTTACAATGGATAAGTACAGGCAGACAGTTTCAATAAATGGTGTTGAGGCCCAGGCCTACAGGGACACAGGTGCCAGTATCACTCTGGTATCCGAAAACCTAGTGCCCCCTGAACAACACATCATTGGACAACAGTACAAGATTATTGATGTCCATAACTCCACTAAGTTTCTTCCCTTAGCTATAGTTCAGCTTAGTTGGGGTGGAGTTACTGGCCCTAAGCAGGTGGTAGTGTCACATAGCTTACCTGTAGACTGTCTCTTAGGTAATGACCTAGAGACCTCAGGTTGGGCTGAGGTAGAGTTTTATTCCCATGCAGCCATGCTGGGTATCCCTGAGGAATTGCTTCCTCTCATTTCAGCTGAAATGAAAAAGCAAAGGAGAGAAAAAGGCCTGAAAACTCAGAATTCTTCTCCAACAACAGGTAAAAATGGTATCACAGTATCCCCTAACTGCCCTGCCATTCAGGATACCATTCCTGTGGTGGGAGAAACCTCTCCTGGGGTGGCACCTGTACCAAGGGAATCATCAGCTGGCACAGCTGTACTCCCTGAGGTGAAAGTACCTCTCTGTGGGAGAACTAATATTGGTGAGAAAAAGGGCACCATTTTAGTTAACATGGAGCATCCCTCCAACCCTCCCAGAGAAACTTTAGTGCAGAAACCCTGCACTGCCTCACAACACTTAGGACAGCAGCCCTGCCCTAGTGTGGAGCTCATAGGACAGCATCCCTGCCCTGCTCCAACTAAAGAGAAACAGCATCCCTGTTCTCTCTTACAGCCATATGGACAAAGTTTTTGCCCAGCTATGGCTTTACTGAGACAGCATCCCTGTCTGGCATTCCCATCACTAGAAATAGGTCCAGTGGACAATTCCCACTGTTCTAAACTAAAACTTACTGATAGGAACTCTGAAAATATATCTTCACATTGTTGGTTAGCTAAAAAACTTCAAACAGGGTGGTTTACATCCCCACAGGGAAGTAACCATATAGTGGATGATAAAGGGAGTAACCAGCCTATTGCAGAGCTACTGTCCACTTATCACCACTTAGACAATAAAGACTCAACTGTCCAAGGTTAGCCTTATTGTCCTTCGTTTGGGGGGGGGGGTTGTGTGAGAAAGTAGCCTCTTTCTAGCCTTGATACCCCCACTTTTGGCCTGTTACGAGTATATGTCAGGGTGTTTTCACTGTCTCACTGGGACCCTGCTAGCCAGGGCCCAGTGCTCATAGTGAAAACCCTATGTTGTCAGTATGTTTGTTATGTGTCACTGGGACCCTGCTAGCCAGGACCCCAGTGCTCATAAGTTTGTGGCCTATATGTATGTGTTCCCTGTGTGATGCCTAACTGTCTCACTGAGGCTCTGCTAACCAGAACCTCAGTGGTTATGCTCTCTCTGCTTTCCAAATTTGTCACTAACAGGTTAGTGACTAAATTTACCAATTCACATTGACATACTGGTACACTCATATAATTCCCTAGTATATGGTACTGAGGTACCCAGGGTATTGGGGTTCCAGGAGATCCCTATGGGCTGCAGCATTTCTTTTGCCACCCATAGGGAGCTCTGAAAATTCTTACACAGGCCTGCCAGTGCAGCCTGAGTGAAATAACGTCCATGTTATTTCACAGCCATTTACCACTGCACTTAAGTAACTTATAAGTCACCTATATGTCTAACCTTCACCTGGTGAAGGTTGGGTGCAAAGTTACTTAGTGTGTGGGCACCCTGGCACTAGCCAAGGTGACCCCACATCGTTCAGGGCAAATTCCCCGGACTTTGTGAGTGCGGGGACACCATTACACGCGTGCACTGTACATAGGTCACTACCTATGTACAGCGTCACAATGGTAACTCCGAACATGGCCATGTAACATGTCTAAGATCATGGAATTGTCACCCCAATGCCATTTTGGCATTGAGGGGACAATTCCATGATCCCCGGGGTCTCTAGCACAGAACCCAGGTACTGCCAAACTGCCTTTCCGTGGTCTACACTGCAGCTGCTGCTGCTGCCAACCCCTCAGACAGGTTTCTGCCCTCCTGGGGTCCAGGCAGCCCTGGCCCAGGAAGGCAGAACAAAGGACTTCCTCTGATAGAGGGTGTAACACCCTCTCCCTTTGGAAATAGGTGTGAAGGCTGGGGAGGAGTAGCCTCCCCCAGCCTCTGGAAATGCTTTGATGGGCACAGATGGTGCCCATCTCTGCATAAGCCAGTCTACACCGGTTTAGGGATCCCCCAGCCCTGCTCTGGCGCGAAACTGGACAAAGGAAAGGGGAGTGACCACTCCCCTGACCTGCACCTCCCGGGGGAGGTGCCCAGAGCTCCTCCAGTGTGTCCCAGACCTCTGCCATCTTGGAAACAGAGGTGTCTGTGGCACACTGGACTGCTCTGAGTGGCCAGTGCCAGCAGGTGACGTCAGAGGCTCCTTCTGATAGGCTCTTACCTCTCTTGGTAGCCAATCCTCCTTTCTAGGTAGCCAAACCTCCTTTTCTGGCTATTTAGGGTCTCTGCTTTGGGGATCTCACCAGATAACGAATGCAAGAGCTTACCAGAGTTCCTCTGCATCTCCCTCTTCACCTTCTGCCAAAGGATCGACTGCTGACTGCTCAGGACACCTGCAAAACCGAAACAAAGTTGCAAGACGACTATCAGCAACATTGTAGCAAATTCTACATTCTCGACTGTTTCCTGGTGGTGCATGCTCTGGGGGTCGCCTGCCTTCACCCTGCTCCAGAAGCTCAGAAGAAATCTCCTGTGGGTCGACGGAATCTTCCCCCTGCTAACGCAGGCACCAAAAGACTGCATCACTGGTCTTCTGGGTCCCCTCTCATCCTGACGAGCGTGGTCCCTGGAACACAGGAACTCTACCCTAGTGACTCCCACAGTCCAGTGGCCCTTCAGTCCAAGTGTGGTGGAGGTAAGTCCTTGCCTCCCCACGCTAGACTGCAAACCTGTGTACTGCGTGATTTGCAGCTGCTCCGGCTTCTGTGCACTCTTCCAGGATTTCCTTTGTGCACAGCCTAGCCTGGGTCCCCAGCACTCCGTCCTGCAGTTCTCAACCCGCTGAGTTGGCCTCCGACGTCGTGGGACCCTCTTTTTGTAACTCTGCGTGGACTCCGGTTCACAAATCTTCCAAGTGCCTGTTCAGGTACTTCTGCGGGGGCTGCCTTCTTCTGTGAGGGCTCTCTGAGTTGCTGAGCGCCCCCTCTGTCTTCTCCTCCAAGGGGCGACATCCTGGTCCTTCCTGGTCCTCAGCAGCACCCAAAAAACTCTACTGCGACCCTTGCAGCTAGCAAGGCTTGTTTGCGGTATTTCTGCGTGGGACATCTTCCTTCCAAAGGAGAAGTTCCTAGTCCTCTTCGTTCTTGCAGAATTCCAAGCTTCTTCCATCCGGACGCAGCTTCCTTGCACCTTCATCTGGGGTTTTCAGGGCTCCTGCCCCCCCGGACAATGTCGCGACTATTGGACTTGGTCCCCTTGCTTTGCAGGTCCTCAGGTCCAGGAATCCGTGGTCAGTGCACTGCTGGTGTTTGTTGTTCTTGCAGAATCCCCCTATCACGACTATTGTGCTCTTTTGGGGTAGTAGGTGTACTTTACTCCTACTTTTCAGGCTCTTGGGGTCGGGTTTCTTGGACACGCTGTTTTCTTACAGTCCCAGCGACCCTCTACAAGCTCCCATAGGTCTGGGATCCATTCGTGATTCGCGTTCCACTTTTGGAGTATATGGTTTGTGTTGCCCCTAGACCTATGCTTGCCTATTGCAACCTATTGTAATTCTACACTGTTTGCATTACTTTTCTGACTCTTACTTACCTATTTTTGGTTTGTGTACATATAACTTGTGTATATTACTTACCTCCTTACTGAGGGTACTCACTGAGATACTTGTGGCATATTGTCATCGAAATAAAGTACCTTTATTTTTAGTAACTCTGTGTATTTACTTATGATATTGTGCATATGATATAAGTGGTATAGTAGGAGCTTTGCATGTCTCCTAGTTCAGCCTAAGCTGCTTTGCCATAGCTACCTTCTATCAGGCTAAGCTGCTAGAAACCTCTATTCTACTAATAAGGGATAACTGGACCTGGCACAAGGTGTAAGTACCTTTGGTACCCACTACAAGCCAGGCCAGCCTCCTACACCCGCCCACCCAGAAAGGTGGGCGTCTCCTTCGCCCCAGGCCCCTCCTCCCCTGCCCCAGTCAGCCCTGCTGCCCTCACAGAGGAGGCTATTGACCTCCTGAGAACCATCTCTGTAGGGCAGACAACCATCGTCAATGCCATCCAGGGGCTAGCATCAGAGGTGCAGCAGACAAATGCCTATCTGGATGGCATTCACGCTGCTGTGTCTGCCCTACAGAGATCTTTTCAGGCTCTGGCCTCCTCTTGGATGGCATTCCGTCCCCCCTCCAACATCCTCTACCCCTTCCAGCACCCCACTCCCTTCACCCGTCCAAAGCACACATTCAGACACTCTGACAGGCACATCAACACACAAGAAGCACACTTCAAAAAAACACAAGCACCACACCTCCCACCACAAGCATTCACACAGCCAACAGACACCTGCACACACAACAACGTCCACTTCCCCCAGTGTGCCCACCTCTTCCGCTTCCCTGTCTGTCCCCTCTACATACACACCCTCATGCACTGCACCTTCACTCATTTTTACTGCTCCTCTTCCTGCACTCACCACAATAGCAGACAGCCATACATGCACCCCATACACCACACCTGCACTCACCACCTCTACTGTAGTTGACACATGCAGCACACTCAGCAGACTTGCAGACACCCACACAACATAAATCCACACTAGCTGTCTGTCTTCTCCCACTGTGTCCACCCCACCACCTCCGAAGACACACAAACGCACCAAGACACCCACCCATCAGACATCCACCACACCACAGCATACTGAGCAGTCACCTGCACCCACTACACTCACCCCTACACCCCATACATCCACTCCCTCTGCCTCCACTCCCACGCCCTCATCCATGCCCACCCCAATTGCTCCAAAAAAACATTTCCTCTCCCGTGCTGACCTCTTCCAACCCACTGGCCCACCCCATCTTGTCCCCAAACGTGTTCACCTCCTTGCCCTTTTTGCTCCTTTCACATCACAGCCCACCCTGGTCCGCCCTTCACATTCCCGTGCCCCTTCCCCAGATAAGAAGAAGACCCGGACAGAGCCTAGGCCATCCCGCTCCACCCTAGCCAAACAGCCCCCACCCACCTTCAAAAGAGAAGCCCACCCCCCTCCACCCTCCACAAGAAAGTCAAAGGCCCATCCCCGTCGAAAATCACCACCCCCACCACCCTCTGCCCTCCTTCCGTGAGGTGCCTGGATGCCCATATGGTGCCCCATTATGTGGAGTACCCAGTACTTGTGGGAGTCAGGTGTGGCCCGTTGTGGCCCCTGACAATTGTGAATATACGGACTGGCCATTGGCCCTGTTTGCACTGTTGGCTCAGTGAGCTTCATATTAAAGTTTCTGTGTGGCCTGTGTTTGGGCTGCACGCCGTTAACCCTGGTCGTTTGTGTCACTTTTTTATGGGTGTGGGGCTTTTGTATGTACTATGGTCAAGTTGCATTAGCCTTGTGTCGGGTAAGTACCTCTTGCTGTGGGGTGTACGACTTGAGGTGCTGGGAAGGGTTGGGGGGGTTGCCGGGTGGGTGGAGTGGGTGGGTATGTAACTGTGCCCTTTCCTCCCTTGTATCGTAGGTTGCAGTACTTACCGTCATCGGTCTCTGTTGTGTAGGTATATGGCAAGGAGCAGGGCTGGCATGATCTGCAGCTCTCTATCCATGGCTGCCGCAGCGCGTTCTGTGTGACTCCGGTGCGTGGTTCCTTATATTTGGTTCATTTCCGCCTGACTTTGTGTGGCGGTGGTTCACACCCCGGAACTGGCGGCGGAATGGTGGTTCATAATTTGATGGGTGGGTTGGGCCTTTCCGATGGCCTGTGGGCGGACTCTGCCATCGGCGGCAGCACTCCTCTCCTGGCGGTGGGTGGTTCGCGGGATGCCTTTGTTTCGTTTGGATCATTGTTTGGCCTTCCGGACCTCTCCTCTGTTGGCAGTTTTTAGTGCCACCGCCAGCAGAGCGGAACGGACCGCCATCTTCATAATGAGGGCCATCATTGGTTGTATGATGCTCATTACTATGGGTGTATCGCTGTTACACATGGGGGAACTCATCAAGGTATATATTATAATAGTTAACCTACAATAACTTCTCTATTCACTCGATCGTGACCCATCTGTGCATGTGTGATGACTGCTCATATAGGCCCTCATTCTGACCTTGGCGGGCGGCGGAGGCCGCCCGCCAAAGTCCCGCCGTCAGATTACCGTTCCGCGGCCGAAAGACCGCGGCGGTAATTCTGACTTTCCCGCTGGGCTGGCGGGCGGTCGCCTTCAGACCGCCCGCCAGCCCAGCGGGAAAGAGGCTTCCACGATGAAGCCGGCTCGGAATCGAGCCGGCGGAGTGGAAGCTGTGCGACGGGTGCAGTTGCACCCGTCGCGTATTTCACTGTCTGCGCAGCAGACAGTGAAATACATGTAGGGGCCCTCTTACGGGGGCCCCTGCAATGCCCATGCCAGTGGCATGGGCACTGCAGGGGCCCCCAGGGGCCCCGCGACCCCCCCTACCGCCATCCGGATCCCAGCGGTCCGACCGCCGGGATCTGGATGGCGGTAGGGGGGGTCGGAATCCCCGCGGCGGTGCAGCAAGCTGCGCCGCCGCGGAGGATTCAATGGGGCGGCGGTACACTGGCGGGACCCCGCCAGTGGTGCCGGTCCGACCGCGGCTTTACCGCCGCGGTCGGAATCCCCATTGGAGCACCGCCGGCCTGTCGGCGGTGCTCCCGCGGTCCTCCGCCCTGGCGGTCAAAGACCGCCAGGGTCAGAATGACCACCATAGTGACCATTCCTAGCGGATTCCCTTGCCGCACCTGGGAGAATCCTCAGAAGATATACCATTGTTGTACACATAATCCCCACTCCCTTGGATTGTCCCTCCACCACCCATGGGTTGGCTCCCAGGCATGAATTATACTCTATAGACCGGTCCTGGCTCCCAATTAATGAACAATCACAAATCAAAACACTGTATAATGTATACATCACTTCATGAATAGGCGTCCATTTCCTCTCCAAGCTGTCTTGTCTTTACCAGCCAGCCGGATGCCTAAGATTGTATAACTAGTATCATGGGCGCAAACCTTCCATGTACTAGCCTCTACATGTAAGAAATATCTTCCTGTACATGTAAGTATTGAATCTGGTTTCTTGAGGGTAGAACGAGGGTTGGCACCACATTTATGGCAATTAGCCTACGGCCTCTTGTCTGTACATCCTCCTATGTTGGCACTATGAGGCGATATAAGTAGGCTGTACTATCGAATATCGAGCATAGGAATATTGTGGTATCAGAATATCATGAACAGAATGAGGGACAAGTATTGAACAGTAAGTGTATATCAATCAATCAATATATTTATAAAGAGCACTACATACCCGTGAGGCTCCTATAAAGAGGAAGTATAAACTTACTACTCTTAACTCTATGCACCTTGATGATATATATAGTCAATTCACAAATATATGGCGTTAGGTATATAAAATCTCTACTTAATTATCTTTTGACTTTTCAGCTGCGATATTCTGGTCATGATATTTAGTGCAATCGAGATTTCCATCTAGATTTTCCAGGGGCTCACTGTTGGAAATGGCCCTTTTTGCAGGGTTATCCCCAAACTTTTTGCCTTCTTCCTCCTATTTTTTTTGGTCTGTTTTTGCTGGCTATGGTCTCTGCTAATCAGTGCTAAATTGCAAGTGCTCCCTATAGAAATTGTACTGTTGATTGGTTTATCTATGATTGACATATTTGATTTACTAGTAAAGTGAACTAGAGGTATCCAGGGCCTGAAAATCAAATACTACTATTGGGCCTGCAGCACTGGTTGTGTCACCCACATTAGTAGCCCTGTAAACATGACTCAGACCTGCCATTGCAGTGTCCGTATGTGCAGTTTTAAACTGTCAATTCGACTGGGCAAGTGTACCCACTTGCCAGGCCTCAACTTCCCCATTTACTACATGTAAGGCACCCCTACGTTAGGCCCTAAGTAGCCTCATGGGTAGGATGCAGTGTATATTTAAGGTAGGACATACACTAGTGTGTTTTATATGTCCTAACAGTGAAATATTGCCAAATTCGGTTTTCACGGTGCAAGGCCTATCTCTCTCATAGGTTAACATGGGGGCTGCTTTTAAATATCCTTAAAGTGCAGATTCTCTTTGAGAGCAGATAAAAATCTGGAGTTTAGGGTCTCTGAACTCACAATTTAAAAATACATCTTTTAGTGAAGTTGGTTTTTAGATTATTAGTTTGAAAATGCCACTTTTAGAAAGTAGGCATTTTCTTGCTTAATCCATTCTGTGACTCTGCCTGTTTGTGGATTCCCCGTCTGGGTCAGTTTGGCTGTTGGGCTGTTCATACCTTTCCTCTAGACAGTGACACAAAGGGGGCTGGGGTGTAGCCTGCATATCTTGATTAGCCATCTGTGCTGGAGGGGAGGGGAGGAGTGGTCACTCACACCTGAAAGGACTGTGCCTGCCTTCACACAATGCCGTCTCCTACCCCCTGGTGAGTGTCTGGGGTCTGGCCTGAACAAGAAAGGATCTTGCAAACACTTGAGACTTTGCTTTGAAGTTTGCCAACTTCAAAGGCAGAACTGGGTATAAGAAGAAGACCCAAAACCCCAGACTTTTAGAATATTTCTGGAATCAAGAGAAACCTCTGCCCAGGAGAATAGCTGAAGAGCTGAAGGAGGAGCACTATCCCTTTGCTGTGCTGCTTTGCTGGACTGGCCTGCAATTGCTGCTTCTGCTTGAAAAGAGTGCAAAGGGTGAACTTTGCTGTGTGTCCTACTTGAAAAAATTCTCCAAGGGCTTGGGGTAGAGCTTGCCTCCTGTTGGAAGTCTCAGGAACACCTAAGACTTCAGTTTCCTTGACCTGCAGCACTGGGAACTGTGTGTTTTGTGCTGTTCAAGAGGAGAAACCACTGCGATGCCACCAACGACGCCGCTGGCCTGCACCCTGACTTGCCAACACCACACGTAGTCACATTGCCCCACTTCGCACTGCGACCATGGTCTCCCCAACGCCGTCATCGGATGACTTCACTGAGCCGCTGCTCGCACCGCGACCTGTGGGCCCCGCACTCCGGCATCACCTGCTCACACCGCAGCCTGGGCATCCCCGAGGACGACGCTCCTGCTGACACCGGTGCTGCTGCCTGCACCGGGGCCTGGGGACACCGCTTGTGAGGTACACGAAGCACTGTCCCATTCTGCACCGCAGCCCCGGTCCACCGATACCAGCACCATCGACTCCTGTGCCGTCACCAGGCATCCTGCTGCACCATGGCCTGTGAACACTGCTCGTGAGGGTCGCGAAGCACCGTCCCGTACCGTCCCGCACCGCTGGCTTGGGCTTACCGACAACATCGCTTCAGCAACGACGATGCCGCTGCCTGCACCGTGGCCTGTGGATACCGCACTTCGCATCGTCCCGCTTCACACCGCAGCCCTGACGCCATCCACGCTGGCGCACCTTACTTCATCAGCCTGAAGTTCGATCTGCAACACATGTGACCTCAAGGGCCCGACGACTCCTGCACCGACTCCGGAACTGACACCGCAATGTCAGTGACGCCACTCTCCGGAGCTCACCACGAGGATCACGATGCCCCGCAAATCCAAGGTACTGTTTGCGTGTCTTCCTGACACCGTAGCTGGCCCACAACGCGTGGCCGGCCTGAACTGTTGGTTTTGTTGATCTTGATGCCGTGATAGCCCCAGGTGGAGCTATCAACTTCAAGGAACTGTAGTTTTGAGTAAATCTTGCAGAATTCATATTTTTCTTACTGTATGTTGGATTTTTATCGTATTTGGTCTTGTTTTATATAGATAAATATTGGCTATTTTTCTAAAACTGGTGTGGTGTCCTTTTGTAGTGTTTTCACTTATTACTGTGTGTTATGTGCAAATGCTTTACACATTGCTTCTGAGATAAGCCTGACTGCTCGTGCCAAGCTACCAAGGGGGTGAGCAGGGGTTATCTGAGCGGGTATCTCCCTTATCCTGACTAGAGTGAGGGTCCCTTCTTGGACAGGGTGCAAACTGACTGCCAACTAGAGACCCCATTTCTAACACTCACAATATAGGTATTTGACAAAGCACCATAAAAAAATATACGTACATTTCTCTAATTAGCCATTAGGCTTGTTATTTTCAGGGTGAGCAAAATTTATTTTGAAATGTGTGTCTTACAGAGTTGAATACAAATAGAAAATCAACTAATTAGATGATTACAATAGCACCCGGAACGCCATGGAAAATAATATAAAGCTGCTACAAGTGACATGTTCCACTACTCATTATCCACAGCTCCAAAACACAAAAGCCACTCTCATAATCCACACCCTTCCAACAAGACACAATAAAATAAAAGGAAGCATAGCCATTCCATCCTTTACTCCTCTCCACTATACACTTAAGTGCAACGGATGATGCTAGGATAAGAACACCAGTCATCACACACAACACGAAAACACATCCAGTGAGTAAAATGTTGGAATTCAATATCCTTCTAATGATGCAACATTTTGTGTAGTATGGTACCCATTGGCTAAGGTACATTGGCGCCTTGTGTGAGGTATGACTTAATTATGGTTACTCCCATTCCTAGGTTATAGGCCATCAACCAGGACTCTCCAGCCATCTCTGTCCTGGACTTTTCTTTCAGTCTGACTCCATGTATAACTTATCTCCTTGTAGTGAGCCTCATGGCCTCAATGCTTGGGATTTCTTTCCCTTGATGGTTTCAGGTCAGGACTGGCCTTCTGGTGTTTGATGCAGGCTTGCAGAGGGTGTGACCTATTTAGCCCCAGCTTCTTTTCATGATTTCTTCATGAGGAAAGTCAGCTGCCATAGGTCGTTGTTGCAGATGGTGTTTGAATAGCGTATTTTGAGGATTTTCCTCAGACAGGTGTTGATGACGGTCTGGACTTTGTTGGTGGGGGTCACTGTTGCCTTCCAAGTTTTTACTCCATACAAAAGGACCAATTTTACATTTGTGTTAAAAAGTCTGATCTTGGTTTGCAGCGTTAGGTCCTTGGAGCTTCAGATCTTCAGCTGAATGAAAGCGACCCTTGCTTTGCAGATACTTGCCTTGAAGTCAGCGTCTATGCCACCCTGCTTGTCTATGACACTGTCCAGGTAGATAAAGACCCAACCTATTCCAGTGCATCACCTGCAAGACTGACTGCAGTTGTGCTGGCGTAGTGAGTCTTCAGGATCTTGACTTGTCCCCTATGGATGTTGAGGTCAAGTTGTGCTGATGTAGCTGCCACACTGTCAGTCTTCTCTTGTATCTGCAGATGGGTATGGAACATTAGAGCCAGGTTGTCTGCAAAGTCCAGGTCACCGAGCTGCATGCAATGTGTCCTTTGGATCCCATTTCCTCTCCTTGCAGTGGATGACTTCAAGATCGAGTCTGTGGCCAACAGGAAGAGAACAGGCAAGAGCAAACAACCGTGGCAGACTCCGGTCCTCATTTGGAAGGCTTCAGTTAGTTCTACTTGCAGAGCATTCCATCGTTGGAGTTCCTGATGATTTTATAAGCTTATCAGGCACACCGTAGTGGTGGAAGTTTCCAATGAGTCTGTCTGTCCACGTTACAGAATGCCATCTCATAGTTGATGAAATTTACATATGGGGGGGACTTCCATTGTGAGAGATATAAAGCCCTATATAAATCCCACTAAAAGGACTGAAATGGTGCTAAGTGCTATGTAACTTTCAGGGCATTATTTTATAACTCAAGTAGCCAAAACAAATTTTATAAGTGGTTGTCCATTTATTCACATTGTGTTAGCACTAAATTATAAGCGCCAAGGAGATAGCTATACACACTTAATATTTTAAAAAACTGCCTGCTAAGGGTAGTCAATATCAGTTTTTAACTGTGATATAATGTAATGCCCTGTAATCTATGTAGAGTCTAAGATTGCAGTTTTCTTTTTCACAAAAAATAGAAGCTGCCAAAGAGAAAGGTGAGTGGTAAATAAAACTCTTCTGACTTATTACATTGTTTGTTGCTTTTTATTAATAGTATTCTCCCTCTCTGACAGATCTGCTGCTCCTGTATCCCCTCACTGATAACATTCTGTGACAGGATATTCCTATTTCTCTCTGCATACGTCTTCTTTTTCTGGTTGTGCTGCCCCTCCTCGCCACATCAGAAGGTTGGATGCGGGAGGCTCTCCATCTCTGGCTTCTTTCTCATTAATTCAAGTCTTCCTGCATCAACCACAAAGTAAATTCTTCTTTCCATGGAACCGGAAAACTTCCGAGCACTTGCAAACTGACTCTCTGTAGGCAAGAAGTGTCTTTGTGGCACTATTTGCCTAGTTTGATAAAACAACATCTGATCTACCAAACTGGATTCCAACACAGGATCAAAATATCACAAATTGCTGTCTGCAATGACCTCACATAAACAGGGAATCAAAACTAATGTCACCATTCTCTTCCTACTGCACCTCTCTGTGGTATTCAAAATAATACACAACTTTACACTACTCCAGAAAAAGGATGACCTCATAATGCGAGGAACTGCAAAGGCTGAATTTCTCCTACCTTATATAAATATCAACTAACCACCCTTCTGTTATTCATGCAGTCACCTTTCATCACAAATGGAGGCATCCCCACAGATCCACCATTTCTCTCCGTCCCTAGGTGCGTAACTGCAGGAGGGGTATTTACACTGTTAGCACCCACTCTTATTAAATGCATAAATGTATTTCTAATAAGAACTTATGTCCAGGGACGCTCAGTGGTATATGCAGGAGTCAGTGGCAGACTTCACCTAGGATATGAAGCACTGGAGACACCGAAGCTTGTCTCTCAGAATCTTTGGATGTATTTAAACAGTCCTTGCCTCTTCTAGATCCACACAAAGTGCATACACATGCAAACACAAACAAACATTTAAAAACAAAGAGTATAACATAGTCATATAGATATCTAACGGCTGTGCAACATCTCAACATGATACTATCCTCAATTCTGTGTGTTTTATGGTGTGCCTATCAGACAGCACAAGCTGTCTGATGTGTAAGACATACTGTGGGCTTACGAAAAACATACAGGGGCTGGCAGCCTAGTCATTGCATACCATTGGTTGTGTTTGTCCCACACTTGGAGCATAGCTTCTGTGCCATCTCTCAGATTGGCTGGCTTCTAACCTTCCACTGCTCACTTTTAGGGAACTACTTTTTTTATTTTTGTTTATGCCCTTCATGAGAGTGCATGTGTTTTCCTGTTGTCTTCCTCATGAGCTTTTCTCCCACACCTCCACGTTACTCTCTCTCACCCATGTTCTTCTCTCCCTCCACCTGTGCTGTATGTTGCTCTCTTCCATCCGAGCGTTACTCCCTTTGTTTCTGTGTGCTCTCCCTCAATCCGCGGTGTTACTTCACCAACCCCTCCCTGACTATTTCTTCCATTTATTTTTTTAAACACTTTCACAACATCTTTAAAAAAAACCATTTTTGCTACTGTTTTTATTTACAGATCTATTTCAGATTAGTAAATAAAAAGGACAAAACGTGCGCCCCTTCATAGGTGTGGCCATTTGTGTTGAATGCAATCACATGCCAACAAAATGACACAGTGGCCGTTCCATGGCACATTTTTGTTTTAGCCATATTGCACAGTAGCTATAGTGCTGTATTGCATTGCTAAAAACATTGGTGAAGCCAATAAGTTGGTGCTTGTTTGTAACCTGCTATCAACTGACCACCAAGCACACAATACAGCTCACTTGGAAGCACCATCAACATGAGTTGCTACTTTTAACAAACATATGTTCTCCACAAAGGATTCCACTGGTACTTGAACTTGGGTTTGTGCTATAACAAGTGTAAAGAAATGGCTCCCTGTTGCAGTTACCCCCCACTTTTTGCCTGATACTGATGCTGACTTGACTGAGAAGTGTGCTGGGACCCTGCTAACCAGGCCCCAGCACCAGTGTTCTTTCACCTAAAATGTACCATTGTTTCCACAATTGGCACAACCCTGGCACCTAGGTAAGTCCCTTGTAACTGGTACCCCTGGTACCAAGGGCCCTGATGCCAGGGAAGGTCTCTAAGGGCTGCAGCATGTCTTATGCCACCCTAGGGACCCCTCACTCAGCACAGACACACTGCTTGCCAGCTTGTGTGTGCTGATGGGGAGAAAATGACTAAGTCGACATGGCACTCCCCTCAGGGTGCCATGCCAACCTCCCACTGCCTGTGGCATAGGTAAGTCACCCCTCTAGTAGGCCTTACAGCCCTAAGGCAGGGTGCACTATACCACAGGTGAGGGCATATGTGCATGAGCACTATGCCCCTACAGTGTCTAAGCAAAACCTTAGACATTGTAAGTGCAGGGTAGCCATAAGAGTATATGGGCTGGGAGTCTGTCAAAAACGAACTCCACAGCTCCATAATGGCTACACTGAATACTGGGAAGTTTAGTATCAAACTTCTCAGAATAATAAACCCACACTGATGCCAGTGTTGGATTTATTAAAAAATGCACACAGAGGGCATCTTAGAGATACCCCCTGTATTTTACCCAATTGTTCAGTGCAGGACTGACTGGTCTGTGCCAGCCTGCTGCTGAGAGACGAGTGTCTGACCTCATGCGGTGAGAGCCTTTGTGCTCTCTGAGGACAGAAACAAAGCCTGCTCTGGGTGGAGGTGCTTCACACCTCCCCCCTGCAGGAACTGTAACACCTAGCAGTGAGCTTCAAAGGCTCAAGCTTCGTGTTACAATGCCCCAGGGCACTCCAGCTAGTGGAGATGCCCGCCTCCTGGACCCAGCCCCCACTTTTGGCGGCAAGTCCAGGAGAGATAATGAGAAAAACAAGGAGGAGTCACTGGCCAGTCAGGACAGCCCCTAAGGTGTCCTGAGCTGAGGTGACTCTGACTTTTAGAAATCCTCCATCTTGTAGAAGGAGGATTCCCCCAATAGGGATAGGAATGTGACCCCCTCCCCTTGGGAGGAGGCACAAAGAGGGTGTACCCACCCTCAGGGCTAGTAGCCATTGGCTACTAACCCCCCAGACCTAAACACGCCCTTAAATTTAGTATTTAAGGGCTAGCCTGAACCCTAGAAAATTAGATTCCTGCAACAACAAGAAGAAGGACTGCCTAGCTGAAAACCCCTGCAGAGGAAGACCAGAAGACAACAACTGCCTTGGCTCCAGAAACTCACCGGCCTGTCTCCTGCCTTCCAAAGAACTCTGCTCCAGCGACGCCTTTCAAAGGGACCAGCGACCTCTGAATCCTCTGAGGACTGCCCTGCTTCGACGACGACAAGAAACTCCAGAGGACAGCGGACCTGCTCCAAAAAGACTGCAACTTTGTTTCAAGAAGCAGCTTTAAAGAACCCTGCAACTCCCCGCAAGAAGCGTGAGACTTGCAACACTGCACCCGGCGACCCCGACTCGGCTGGTGGAGAACCAACACCTCAGGGAGGACCCCCGGACTACTCTACGACTGTGAGTACCAAAACCTGTCCCCCCTGAGCCCCCACAGCGCCGCCTGCAGAGGGAATCCCGAGGCTTCCCCTGACCGCGACTCTCTGAAACCTAAGTCCCGATGCCTGGAAAAGACCCTGCACCCGCAGCCCCCAGGACCTGAAGGACCGGACTTTCACTGCAGAAGTGACCCCCAGGAGTCCCTCTCCCTTGCCCAAGTGGAGGTTTCCCCGAGGAAGCCCCCCCTTGCCTGCCTGCAGCGCTGAAGAGATCCCTTGATCTCTCATTGACTTACATTGCGAACCCGACGCTTGTTCTAACACTGCACCCGGCCGCCCCCGCGCCGCTGAGGGTGAAATTTCTGTGTGGGCTTGTGTCCCCCCCGGTGCCCAACAAAACCCCCCTGGTCTGCCCTCCGAAGACGCGGGTACTTACCTGCAAGCAGACCGGAACCGGGGCACCCCCTTCTCTCCATTATAGCCTATGCGTTTTGGGCACCACTTTGAACTCTGCACCTGACCGGCCCTGAGCTGCTGGTGTGGTAACTTTGGGGTTGCTCTGAACCCCCAACGGTGGGCTACCTTGGACCAAGAACTGAACCCTGTAAGTGTCTTACTTACCTGGTAAAACTAACAAAAACTTACCTCCCCCAGGAACTGTGAAAATTGCACTGTGTCCACTTTTAAAGTAGCTATTTGTGAATAACTGGAAAAGTATACATGCAATTGAAATGATTCAAAGTTCCTAATGTACTTACCTGCAATACCTCTCAAACAAGATATTACATGTTAAATTTGAACCTGTGGTTCTTAAAATAAACTAAGAAAAGATATTTTTCTATAACAAAACCTATTGGCTGGATTTGTCTCTGAGTGTGTGTACCTCATTTATTGTCTATTTGTATGTACAACAAATGCTTAACACTACTCCTTGGATAAGCCTACTGCTCGACCACACTACCACAAAATAGAGCATTAGTATTATCTATTTTTACCACTATTTTACCTCTAAGGGGAACCCTTGGACTCTGTGCATGCTATTCCTTACTTTGAAATAGCACATACAGAGCCAACTTCCTACATTGGTGGATCAGCGGTGGGGTACAAGACTTTGCATTTGCTGGACTACTCAGCCAATACCTGATCACACGACAAATTCCAAAATTGTCATTAGAAATTGATTTTTGCAATTTGAAAAGTTTTCTAAATTCTTTAAAGTCCTGCTAGGGCCTTGTGTTAGTCCCTGTTAGCATTTCTTTTAGAGTTTAAAAGTTTGTTAAAAGTTTGAATTAGATTCTAGAACCAGTTTTAGATTCTTAAAAAGTATTCCAACTTTTAGAAGCAAAATGTCTAGCACAGATGTGAATGTGGTGGAACTCGACACCACACCTTACCTCCATATACAGATGAGAGAGCTAAGGTCACTCTGTAAACTAAAGAAAATAGCAATGGGCTCCAAACCTACCAAAGTACAGCTCCAGGAGCTTTTGGCAGAGTTTGAAAAAGCCAACCCCTCTGAGGATGGCAACACAGAGGATGAAGATAGTGACTTGGAGGAAAATTCCCCCCTACCAGTCCGATTTAGGGAGAACAGGGTCTCTCAAACCCTGACTCCAAAAATAGTAGTCAGAAATGCTGGCTCCCTCACAGGAGGGTCCAGCCTCTCTGAAATCACTGAAGGTAACTCCAGTGAAGAGGACATCCAGTTAGCCAGGATGGCCAAAAGATTGGCTTTGGAAAAACAGATCCTAGCCATAGAAAGGGAAAGACAAGAGATGGGCCTAGGACCCATCAATGGTGGCAGCAACATAAATAGGGTCAGAGATTCTCCTGACATGTTGAAAATCCCTAAAGGGATTGTAACAAAATATGAAGATGGTGATGACATCACCAAATGGTTCACAGCTTTTGAGAGGGCTTGTGTAACCAGAAAAGTGAACAAATCTCACTGGGGTGCTCTCCTTTGGGAAATGTTCACAGGAAAGTGTAGGGATAGACTCCTCACACTCTCTGGAAAAGATGCAGAATCTTATGACCTCATGAAGGGTACCCTGATTGAGGGCTTTGGATTCTCCACTGAGGAGTATAGGATTAGATTCAGGGGGGCTCAAAAATCCTCGAGCCAGACCTGGGTTGATTATGTTGACTACTCAGTGAAAACACTGGATGGTTGGGTAACTGGAAATGAAGTGTATGACTATGTTGGGCTTTATAATTTGTTTATGAAAGAACACATTTTAAGTAACTGCTTCAATGAAAAGTTGCATCAGTATCTGGTAGACCTAGGTCCAATTTCTCCCCAAGAATTGGGAAAGAAGGCAGACCACTGGGTCAAGACTAGGGTAACCAAAACTTCCACTGGGGGTGACCAAAAGAAAGGGGTTACAAAGCCTCCCCAGGAGAAAGTGGGTGACACTAGAAACAAAGAAAAAGAGTCCCCTGAAGGCCCCCAAAAACCAGACCAGGTGGGTGGGCCCAGAGACACAACCCAAAAAAAGGTGGGTACCAGGGTAAGAGCTGGGATGCCACTAAGGCATGGTGCCATAACTGTAAACAGACAGGGCACCACACCAAGGACACTTCTTGTCCCCAAAACAAACCCCCTAGCAAAATCCCAGGGGTGACCAGTGTAGCCATTGGGGATGACTCCTCAGATGAGGAGGTCTTCATAGCCTTCAACTGGAAAAAGGGCCCAACAGGTGAGTTGGAGATTCCAGAGGGAAGTAGACACTTCCACCACCTACTGGTGAATGGAATCCCAGCCACTGCCCTGAGAGACACTTGTGCCAGTCACACTATTGTGCATGACAGGCTGGTGTTCTCAAACCAGTACATCCCAGGTGAGATGGCCAGAGTAAGAGTTAGCCCAGACAGGGTCACTGATAGGCCTGTGGCTTTTGTGCCCATAGAAGTGGGTGGGACTTTTAGCTGGAGAAGGGTGGTAGTCAGTACAGACCTCCCCCTTGATTGTCTCCTTGGAAATGACTACTCAGAGGTTAGTCAGAGCCCAAGAGAGGAACTGGTCCAGTGCCAGTCCTCTCCCAAGGATTCTGGAGTGCCTGCCCCTGCAGTAAATGCAAGTAGGCCCCAGAAGAAAAAGAAAAGGAAACAGAGTAGGAAAGGTGGACAACCTTTAGCCAAGGTTCCAGCAAGCCAAGGAGATTCTGCTCCAGTAGAGGAGAACTCCAAAAGTGGCTCTGATAAAGTCCAACCTGACCCACAAGAAGTCCTGGCTAGTCAGGCAACTGTTAAGCCTGAGTGGGTGGCTCCTCAGCTAACAGAAGAAAGAGTGGAAGAAGGGTGCTTACTACAAGATGTGGTAACCCCCCACTCTAATTCAGCAGACAGGCACCCTGAACCCAAAGAAGCCTGTAACTTAGCCCCTTCCCTTGTAGGTGAAGAGCTAAAGGTGTGGTTCTGGGCACTGACAGCTGTCAGTGGCATCTGCTGGGTGTTAGCCTTTATGGCTGCACTATCCTTGGCATGGTGGTCTGACCCCATGCCAAATAACAAGTTAGGCCCCCTGACCCTGTTGGTCATGGTGGGGTTACTCCAGCTCTGGGTAACCTCTTTGGGTAAGCTAGGGGTGACCCTGGCTAAGATAAGATTAGCAGAGGTGGATACCTCTAACCCCAAAATAGAGAGAATGGGTGAAGACATAAAAAGCACAGACAAGAGGCAGTTCAGACTAGGTCCTATCACTGTGGAAGTGGGTCAGTTCCCCAGAGGGAATGACCTGAACAGGAGGATGTAAGGCAGAGTAGGCCCTGCAACAAACCAGCCTATTTCCTCTACTCTTCCTCGCCTGACAGACTAGGAAGACTCTCCCAGCTTTGGCTGAGTCTCCTGGCCTGTGGGCTGGGGGGGGGCTTGTGTAAAGAAATGGCTCCCTGTTGCAGTTACCCCCCACTTTTTGCCTGATACTGATGCTGACTTGACTGAGAAGTGTGCTGGGACCCTGCTAACCAGGCCCCAGCACCAGTGTTCTTTCACCTAAAATGTACCATTGTTTCCACAATTGGCACAACCCTGGCACCTAGGTAAGTCCCTTGTAACTGGTACCCCTGGTACCAAGGGCCCTGATGTCAGGGAAGGTCTCTAAGGGCTGCAGCATGTCTTATGCCACCCTAGGGACCCCTCACTCAGCACAGACACACTGCTTGCCAGCTTGTGTGTGCTGATGGGGAGAAAATGACTAAGTCGACATGGCACTCCCCTCAGGGTGCCATGCCAACCTCCCACTGCCTGTGGCATAGGTAAGTCACCCCTCTAGTAGGCCTTACAGCCCTAAGGCAGGGTGCACTATACCACAGGTGAGGGCATATGTGCATGAGCACTATGCCCCTACAGTGTCTAAGCAAAACCTTAGACATTGTAAGTGCAGGGTAGCCATAAGAGTATATGGGCTGGGAGTCTGTCAAAAACGAACTCCACAGCTCCATAATGGCTACACTGAATACTGGGAAGTTTAGTATCAAACTTCTCAGAATAATAAACCCACACTGATGCCAGTGTTGGATTTATTAAAAAATGCACACAGAGGGCATCTTAGAGATACCCCCTGTATTTTACCCAATTGTTCAGTGCAGGACTGACTGGTCTGTGCCAGCCTGCTGCTGAGAGACGAGTGTCTGACCTCATGCGGTGAGAGCCTTTGTGCTCTCTGAGGACAGAAACAAAGCCTGCTCTGGGTGGAGGTGCTTCACACCTCCCCCCTGCAGGAACTGTAACACCTAGCAGTGAGCTTCAAAGGCTCAAGCTTCGTGTTACAATGCCCCAGGGCACTCCAGCTAGTGGAGATGCCCGCCTCCTGGACCCAGCCCCCACTTTTGGCGGCAAGTCCAGGAGAGATAATGAGAAAAACAAGGAGGAGTCACTGGCCAGTCAGGACAGCCCCTAAGGTGTCCTGAGCTGAGGTGACTCTGACTTTTAGAAATCCTCCATCTTGTAGAAGGAGGATTCCCCCAATAGGGATAGGAATGTGACCCCCTCCCCTTGGGAGGAGGCACAAAGAGGGTGTACCCACCCTCAGGGCTAGTAGCCATTGGCTACTAACCCCCCAGACCTAAACACGCCCTTAAATTTAGTATTTAAGGGCTACCCTGAACCCTAGAAAATTAGATTCCTGCAACAACAAGAAGAAGGACTGCCTAGCTGAAAACCCCTGCAGAGGAAGACCAGAAGACAACAACTGCCTTGGCTCCAGAAACTCACCGGCCTGTCTCCTGCCTTCCAAAGAACTCTGCTCCAGCGACGCCTTCCAAAGGGACCAGCGACCTCTGAATCCTCTGAGGACTGCCCTGCTTCGACGACGACAAGAAACTCCCGAGGACAGCGGACCTGCTCCAAAAAGACTGCAACTTTGTTTCAAGAAGCAGCTTTAAAGAACCCTGCAACTCCCCGCAAGAAGCGTGAGACTTGCAACACTGCACCCGGCGACCCCGACTCGGCTGGTGGAGAACCAACACCTCAGGGAGGACCCCCGGACTACTCTACGACTGTGAGTACCAAAACCTGTCCCCCCTGAGCCCCCACAGCGCCGCCTGCAGAGGGAATCCCGAGGCTTCCCCTGACCGCGACTCTCTGAAACCTAAGTCCCGACGCCTGGAAAAGACCCTGCACCCGCAGCCCCCAGGACCTGAAGGACCGGACTTTCACTGCAGAAGTGACCCCCAGGAGTCCCTCTCCCTTGCCCAAGTGGAGGTTTCCCCGAGGAAGCCCCCCCTTGCCTGCCTGCAGCGCTGAAGAGATCCCTTGATCTCTCATTGACTTACATTGCGAACCCGACGCTTGTTCTAACACTGCACCCGGCCGCCCCCGCGCCGCTGAGGGTGAAATTTCTGTGTGGGCTTGTGTCCCCCCCGGTGCCCAACAAAACCCCCCTGGTCTGCCCTCCGAAGACGCGGGTACTTACCTGCAAGCAGACCGGAACCGGGGCACCCCCTTCTCTCCATTATAGCCTATGTGTTTTGGGCACCACTTTGAACTCTGCACCTGACCGGCCCTGAGCTGCTGGTGTGGTAACTTTGGGGTTGCTCTGAACCCCCAACGGTGGGCTACCTTGGACCAAGAACTGAACCCTGTAAGTGTCTTACTTACCTGGTAAAACTAACAAAAACTTACCTCCCCCAGGAACTGTGAAAATTGCACTGTGTCCACTTTTAAAGTAGCTATTTGTGAATAACTGGAAAAGTATACATGCAATTGAAATGATTCAAAGTTCCTAATGTACTTACCTGCAATACCTTTCAAACAAGATATTACATGTTAAATTTGAACCTGTGGTTCTTAAAATAAACTAAGAAAATATATTTTTCTATAACAAAACCTATTGGCTGGATTTGTCTCTGAGTATGTGTACCTCATTTATTGTCTATGTGTATGTACAACAAATGCTTAACACTACTCCTTGGATAAGCCTACTGCTCGACCACACTACCACAAAATAGAGCATTAGTATTATCTATTTTTACCACTATTTTACCTCTAAGGGGAACCCTTGGACACTGTGCATGCTATTCCTTACTTTGAAATAGCACATACAGAGCCAACTTCCTACAACAAGGAACTACAATAAAATTTTAAAATCTTGAAGGGATATACACGCAGTAACCCACCAAGCTATCTTACTGTTATTGGACCCTGCAGCCTACAGGTTACACACAGATGACTGTAGCAGACTCTCAGCCTCCTGAGCTGTTCTTATTGGTATGAGAACTGTAATCTGCAGGTGGTAAAGGATCTGAGGACAGGCACCCACCTGCCAAGACTAAACCTTGCCACCACACAATGGGCACTGGCAGTAATTGCGCTAGATTGCATGGATGGCTGAGCTAAGGTAGGAGAATGCTGGTGCTGTGGCGAACATCAGCTTGGTGAGTCAAGTACCACAATATTGTAGTCCCTGTTCCATCTTGTGGTGATGTGAGTGTGCCCAGTGGAAAAAGTGCCTGGTAGAAACCCCAAGTCATGGGGAAACACCTGGAATGTCAGCAGTGAAGGGGGGAAGTCCGAAGCATTACCCAGAGTCAGTTCTCTCAAAACAAAGCGTTAGATCCAAAAATGACCTTTCCTGGGGTGAACAAAGATCACTGTTCATTGCCATTGGGCTGGGGGGCATGACTCCTGACTTAGACAGGAGTCATGTCCATGGGGGTTGTGTGTCTAACAAAGGCGCTAGTCAGGTTAGAGTCATTATTTTGATTCTAACCTGACTAGCGCCATTCTTTCGTGCACAACCTCCAGTTTTCCCTACACCTCCCCACCCGGTTAGCGTCATGTATTTTGACACTAACCGGGCCTTAGCGGCGGCTTGGGCCATTCCTTAAATATGGCGCTCAGCTGGCGCTCTGGAATGGCGCTAGCCAGGGCTATCCTTTTTTACACAAACCTGCGCTAACGCAGGTTTGCATCAAAAAGTATAAACCAGGGCCTTAATCTCCCCATGCCTGCAAGTCAGAGCCTTGAGACCCTCATTGGTGATTTGACACGCTTTACAAATCCTGGAGTAGTTTATTTATTTACTGGAAAAGCCAACAGGTCTCCCTTTTGGGCTTATTGGCTTTGTAAATGCTTTACAGCATAGGCAAAACATTGCAAAAAGCATTCCTTGCCGATTCTGTGTGGCATGACCAAAAGAAAAAAATCAGAAAAAAATTGTGATTATTTGGTTGCAAATGGTAATGTAATTTTCTATGGGCACACATGCGTGATCACATATGCAAGCCCATACGTCATCATGCACCGGTGCACATATGTCACCATTCATGCGGATGCCTTTAAATGATGTGGGCCCCTTTTTATGGGCAATCGCAAAGCGCTCCGTCCCATGCTGTAATCTCAGTTTGGGCTTCTAACCCGCCCATGTCATGTCAGTCACTTTTATTGGTTTGTGGGCTTGCCTTTTAAAATCCTCTCGCTTTCATTTGTGGAAGGCATGCATACGTCATGCCTTTTCCGGTATTTAGCCCACCTACACAGCACCGGTAAACTACTGAAATCATTTGGGGTTCAATGTTTTCAGCATGGTTTCCGGAGTACTTAATATTTTTATTTTCCACTCAGCGCGATCGCGCTGGAGTTTACATAGCGCAATTGTGCTCGGTTTTACCATTTTCAATTTAATCGCGATCGCGCTGCATTTTCCATAGCGCGATCGCTCTGTATTTTCTTTCTTGTAATTTGAGTGGCACGAAAAGTCCGGTTAGGAATTTACAACGCTAATAGTTCTAACTCGACCAAATGCGACATTCGTTGCTTTGCAAATGCTTCTTTATGTTTATTAACCAAAAGGAGATGAATCGGGAAATAAAAATAAAATGAAAACAAAGTAGTGCAAAATCGCATTTTGCCTTTTTCTTTTTCTGTTTTAAACTATGGAGGTTGGCTGCAATTTGCTTCTTGGCCATTAAAAATAATAATAACAACGCCTCGTGGCAAGGGAGTCAGTGGGGGAGCAGATTGGGTGACCACGTTGGGGGGAGGGTGTTCAAGTAAAAATAAATTCAGGTGGGGAGGAGGGGAAAGCAGCATACGAGGAAAGAAGCAACACAGGGGCACACAAGGTTGAGCTCAGAACTAGCTCTTGGAGGGGCTGTAGAGAAGCACCTGGGTAAGAGAAAGCACCAGAGAGGGCGAGGAGGGAAGAAGAAGCACATGAGGGAAAAAAACAGAAAACAAAGGCACTCTTATGGAGTGTTTAAACAAAAAGAAAAAAGTGGTTCCCTCAAAGTGAGAAAAGAACAAATGTCAGAAGGCTACAAGTCAGCTTATCAAGAGGATGGTAAAGAGACTGCATTCCACAGGAGGAACAAACTCAATATAGAAAAAGATGGACAACAAAGCCATTGAATAAGAACCAAGGAAATGAGAGTGACAATAAAGCCAACTAATGGTAAAAAACAGCATGTGTTAGGCCCACTGTATGTTCTTGGTAAGCCCACAATAGGACTTTTGTAACAAGACATCTTGCTCTATCTAGGAGACAAGACCTGATAATCATGTAGCTACTACCACCCCTCGATTCTTACTTCACAGGGGTTTAGCAGGCCACTGGCCTTGGGTGACGCATGGTTGGTGCCATCAGACTGGGGCTATACCTTCTTCCACCTTCAAATGGTAGCTGAGTGATGGGTCATGGTATTTCGTTGAGGAAAGCTACCACCACTCTATGCCAAAGTTGAAAATGGAAGGTTTTTACTGGCAGATTTTCTAATTTCTCAATCCATTTTTCTACACCATAAATACCTTAAACCTTTGAGAGATTTCAATGATTTCAAGAATGTATTTTATTTTTCAAAATATTGTTCTTCCTGACAAAATCCTTCAAACCTCTAAGTCCTAACACTCCTTAATCAAAGTTACCCCCTGCTTGTTGTATTATGTTTTATTATGTTACCATCCACACAGTGATTGTTGGGAAATCTCTGGCTCACCCCCACCCCATTTTCATTAGCCAAGATGCACCTCTACTTGTCCTACGCTTCAGGAGGCAATCCCAGCTTTCAAGTAATACCACGTGTGCCATAATGTTTGAGCCACGCATTACCAGAAGCCAAATAAAGTTTGAGCTGTGGAGGGCGTGGCCAAGGCGTCAAGATGGCGTTCGCACTCTCGTAGTGCTCCGCACCCCTCTGTCATTTACCTTCAGCTGCGCATCTAAACCTCCTTTATCGGTGGTAAATACCCGCTCCTGGGGCTGCTCCACCCCCCTGGAGGAATTGGAGGAGCCGTCCATCGCCCCGGCTCGATGGTGCGGCGCGGAGCGCCTGGGGCAATCCGCGCTCAAAATGGCAGACGGTTGGTGATCGCGGCGGTGCCGGCGGCCCGGGCGGTGTGGAGTCAGACCTGGTCGAATGCCGTCCGGGAACGGAGCGAGTGACTGCCGGAGCGGCACGAACCGAAAGAGTGCTGCGGGCATGGTCGCTGGCTGGTGCGGCTGATGCGGGACCTACGGGGAAGCGATCTGGGCCCCCCGGGCATGGGGAGGCGGGGTGCCGAGGAGCCGAGGCCCAGCAGCCAGATGAGCTGAGGGAGGAGGCGCTAGGTGGTGGATCGGGGGGCCGCCCAAACAGTACAGAAGAGTACCCCCCCCCCTCCGGCTGGAATACCTGGACTTTCTGGGGTGGTGAGGAGGGGGAGAACTGGGGGCGAATGGCGACAAGCTGGGGGAAGATCGCTGGTGTTCCTCCCCCCCCCCCCACAAGGACTGTAGGACCCGCAGAGAGGCAAAGGAAGAGGCGCGCTGCCCAGGGGCGTTGAAAGGGAGCGAGATGAAGAAAAATTACCTTGGCAGCTCATAAGAAGAACAAACGGTCTCTGGTGCTTCAACGCAGGGTTGCAACAGGTGGCACTGAGTGTGGTCGACTGGCAGACCATTGACCTTAGGATCCTTGCGACAAACCTGCTGCCCTGCGGTGTAAAACAGTGCGCGTCTGATCTGAGGCCGTGGAGGGTGGCTATGATGGCCCTGAGACCCTGCACGATGAGCTAGCTGGTCTTCCCCTGTACATTTCGACTAAGGTGGCATAAACTATAGCAGAGCCTGGGGGGCAGCAATGGGCAAGGACAAATCGATGCGGCCATCGACGGCACAGACGCGCATAGACCAATTCACTATGGGCTCTGGTGGGACCCGCGCTGAAGACCGTGCTCTGAGTGGTGGTGACGGTACACCAGCAGCGTCCAGCAACCTGGCAGCAATTCTTCAGGCTATTCAGGTGTCCCAGACGGCTGTTGAGGCCAAGATCCGGGAAGTGAGAGTGGATGTGGCCCTGGTTCATCAGGACCTCTGCAACGCCACAGCTCGAATCACGGAGGCGGAATCAAGGCTAGCCACAGTGGAAGACGACATGACTGCCCTAAAGGCTCAGTATCCGCACTTTCAGCCCGCACGTCAGAGCCCTACCGGAGAGCCAAAGATGCTGAGAATAGGTCCAGGCGCAACAATCTTCGCATTGTAGGCCTTCCGGAGAACACAACAACATCATCCTTGGCCTCATTCTTGGAGGACTGGTTCCGCTCTTGGATGCCGGTGGACCGCCTCAACCCATGGTTCGCGACTGAGCGGGCCCACAGGGCTCCGCAGTCAAGGCCCCCACCGGGCTCCCCACCCAGGCCCGTGATTCTCCGCCTCTTCAACTTCAAAGACAGGGGTACTGTGCTACAGGAGGCATGCACCAGGGGAGATCTCTTCTGTATTGGGGTGAAGGTCCTCCTTTTTCCTGACTATACCAGGGATGTACAACTGCAACATTGCTACTTTCTTGAAGTCAAGCAGATACTGAGAGCGATGGATATATCGTACCGTCTTCTGTTTCCTGCGAAACTCCGAGTGGTACATGGAAATAAGACTCACTTCTTCGAGCATCCAGCCACGGTGTGGACCTGGCTGGCAGAAGAGGTACCGCTTGGCCAACCTGGTGGGAGACCAAGGCTGACCCGGTATGTAGCACTGCTGAACAGCCAGCAGAAGCAACCATTTGGCCTTCGCCATCGGACGCGCTCGAGGAGGCGCAAAGCATGCCAGGACTCCCCCATGGAAACCCCGTCCACAGACCTATTAAGACAATGATCACAAGCATGTCAAGAGGGTGACCTGGGGACCGCAAAGATCAACGCAGGCCCACTTGGGGACACTGGAGGACTCAGGTCTGTCCCGAAGCCCAGCACTTTGACTCTAAATGAAGGGAAGTGGTGCTGGGGCGGGTGCTGCATTCCTTGATGAGAACACTTCTATAATGAGACTACTTACCATTTAATGTGTTTCCTTTTTTGATCCAACACTATGGAGGGGTCCACCACTGCTCAACCAATCACTGTTTCCAACTCACTATGTTTGGGCGTGTGATGATATATAAGGGCGACAGATGCTTCTGGGGGGAAGTATGGGGTGGGGAGGGAGTTGGGGGGTATGGGAGTTTAGACCTTGTTTTAAGGTGTTTGTTCTTGTTCACTGACATTTTGGTATATGTGTTCTTATTTGCCACTGCACAGGAAGTGGGGTCCAGGAAGCTAATTGATAGAGTGCAATCGCTCATTAAGATGCGGACTGGGTGGAGCAGGGGGAGGAGTCCAGGCCACAACATGGCAGAGTCCAGAAGCAACTCTGCAGTAGCTAGAATTGACCACACCAATGGGCCCGACACAGGTTATCTCGTGGAACGTTAACAGTCTTTTAGACAAAATTAAGCGTACTGCTGTGTTCACCTTCATACACCTATACCGACCTGATGTTCTCCTGTTGCAGGAGACGCACCTCCTGGGAGATCACTGTCCCTTTTTAGCCCAAAAGGGTTTTGACAGAGTGTATCATGCAGGGTTTGTGTGTGGATCACGGGGGGTGGAGATACTGCTGCACCATTCATTTCCCATAACGGTAATCCAGGTATGGAGAGACCAGCAGGGACGCTATGTGGCCATTACTGGGAAGGTCGAGGGCATCACAATCAATGTGGTTAGTGTCTATGCCCCGACAATGGTATGTGGGACTTTTAAGGATCTAACCAAATTGCTCCTGGACCTACCCTTGGGACTTACTATACTGGGGGGAGATTTTAACGCAGCCCCAGACCCTGACTTGGACATGACTGGCCTGCCCTCGGCATACAGACAGGCATGGCAGCGGGGCTTACGGGGTGGTTGTCTGCTGCAGGTCACTGCGATGCGTGGTGAGTATGGCATCCACGGCTTTCGGCAATTTACACATACCTCAGCGGCCCACAGCACGCAATCCAGAATTGAGTTGGTGCTTCTGCCGAGAACGGACGGCAGCTACCTCAACCATATTGAAATCTTGGTGTGAGGAATTTCCGACCATGCGCCCCTTCAATTTGCTATGGGACCTACCCAGTCTTTACTCCGCCCTATGTGGTGACTGAATGCATGGTATCTGCAGGATGGGTCCTATGTCAAGCAGCTCCAGCAGGCACTTTGTGAATACTTTATTCTCAGTGAAGGGTCCGTGACATACCCGGGAACCCTGTGGGCTGCAAGCAAGGCGGTCCTGCGGGGTACGGCTGGAGGCCTTGTACGAGCTCAGGAGTGCTCTCAAGCATGCAGTATTGAGCAGTTGGAAGCGCGGGCAGTGCGCTTAGAAGCTGAACAGTAGGCACGGCCCAACGAAGGGGTAGCTAGGCAACTCCTATTAATCCGCGAGGAAATCCGAGATCAATCTTTGGAAGCGGCAAAGTACCTTTGGCGAGCTACCACTGCTAGGGTTTATGGCTGGGGGGACAAAACTGGAAAGTTGCAATACTGGCTGACATCCCAACAAGCCTCTAGGATTCTTCCCAAAATTTATAACGAACAAGGGGTCCGTGTCTCAGGACACCAAGACATAGCTAACGCTTTTGCCCGGTACTACCAGGCGCTTTATCAGGCTTCAGCACCGATCATGCCAGGCCGTGCCCGTGGGCTTCTTGAAGATGTCCCCCTTCCTAAGTTGCCCCCGGTGAAGGTGCAGCACCTGGACAAACCTCTCAGCGTGGAGGAGGTCTGGCGGCTATCTCTCTACTGGGGATGTGTAAGACCCCGGGACCCGCTGGCTTTCCCTCAGAATACTATAAGGCGTTACGGGAGGATCTAGTGCTGTGCCTTTCGGAGTTATTTACGGAAGTGGACCGCCAGGGATCCTTCCTGGTGAGACTGGATGCCGCCACCATTGTGGTGCTTCCTAAAACCCACCCTCCATCGCTGCATTGTGCTGACTACAGGCCGATATCTCTGATTAACAGTGAGGTAAAAATCTACGCCACTGTCCTTACCACCCATCTCAAGAGGGTTCTGCCACAGCTGATTCACCCTGACCAATGCGGGGCATGCAACAGGGCTGCCCTTTGTCCCCCCTTCTATTCACTCTGGCTATTGAGCCGCTGGCACAGATGGTCAGGATAGACCCATTGTATCATGGCTGGAGATGGGGGCATTCCTGTGAGGACAGAGTAGCCCTGTACCCAGATGATGTCCTGTTGTATATGGAAGATCCTAGTATAACGGGCCCATGAAGCCTCCACCTTCTGCGATGTTACGAAGAAGCATCAGGGCTCAGAATGAACCCAGCTAAATCAGTGTTGGTGCCCCTGGCGAGTTCACGAGACTGCTTTCATTGGCAGGATACAATACCCTTGCGCAGACTTAGCTTTAAATACCTCAGTGTCTAGGTGACCCTTCTTCCCAAGGTTGCATGGGCCAGGAACCTGGCCCCGCTCTTGGCACGCACCAAGGCTGACTTGCAGAGGTGGCATTCATTGCCATTGAACATGATGGGCCGTGTAGCCCTATACAAGATGATGGTCCTACCACGACTTTTATATGTATTTCAGAACCTTCCACTTCTGATGCCACGTTTGTGGTTCAGGGCTCTGGAGAACGCTACTACTTCATTCCTCTGGAGGGGGGAGAGACATCGGGTGGCTGCGCGGCACTGCCGTAGAGGAGTATACAATGGGGGTTTGGGTGCGTCGGATCCCTCTTTATATTACCTGGCGACCCTGCTCCTAGTGATTCATGACTGGTTTACCGGGGGTGGGCAGACCCGGCCGATCAGGTGGAACTGGAGATACTGGGGTTTCCTTGTATCCTTGATCTGCTCTATGGCGCGCCTCTCCCCCGAGACATGGAGTCGGTAACCAAAGTGGTCTTCCTGGCATGGCGCGCTGCGCTGAGGCACACCCGATGGAATGCTGTTGTCACCCATCAGACTCCGCTGTGGCAAGGGAGGTGGCTGAGTGAAACGGCAGCACTGAACGGTTTCGCTGAATGGGATCTGCTGGGTATTTCACTAGTGGGAGATGTATGGAAAGGTGGCGCAATGAAATAATTTCAGGAACTGCAGGGTGACTTTCAACCATCCCGGACACAGTTCTTTAAATATCTCCAGCTCCGGCATGCTCTAAGGGCTCACATGCCTTCTGCTGGTTCTATGCCAGAATTTAGTCCACTTGAGGCCAAGCTGCTCATGGGCAACCTGGGACGGAAGGGCATTTCCCAGGTTTATAAAATATTAGTTAACAATGCCCGGGAGGTTTGGACTCGACTAGGAACAAGTGGGAGTCATGGGTGGGGGCGTTTGAGGAAATGGAATGGAGGGAGGCATTGATGGCGCCTAGGGTGATGGCGGTGTCCGCAAGGCTTCGCGCAATGCAATTTTACTATTTACATAGGGCATATCTAACGCCTAACAGGTTTCACCGAGCGGGGCTTCGCCCCACGGCTCAGTGTCCACGATGTGCAGGGGAACCGGTTGATTTTTTTCATATGGTGTGGTCCTGCCCGATAGTGCAGTTATACTGGGGTAAAGTAATAGGCGAATTGAACACGGTGCTGGGGCGGGAGCAGCAGATGTCCGCCAAACTAGTATTGTTAGGTGTGATGGAAGAAATGGGGGGCTCACGAGCGAGCCGTGCCTTTGTGAGTACGGCCCTGCTGGTTGCAAAGAGAGACATTGCTGCGCCTGGAACTCATCTACGGGCCTGTCCCTCAGAAAACGGAGACAGGGAGTGGACTAGTGCGCAAACCAAGAAAAACTGGTATATGAATCTAGGGGTTGCCCCGGGAAACATGAGAAGATATGGGGAAGGTGGCTAGGTCTGCTGCTGTAGGCCAACAGGGGGGTCGCGGCTCCCATTTTTATGTAAGGAAATGGATTGAAGTCTGTCACCTGGATTGGTTTAATGTCAATGTAGTTTGGAATTGGACCTCATCATACTTACCTGTGCAAGCTGTTTTGAGGTTTCTTTCCCCACCTGTTTTCCCCTCCCCCTTTCTTTCTCAAAACAATAAAAATGTGTTTATAAAAAAAAAAAAGTTTGAGCAGCACAGTACCGCCGAAGTTCAGCCTGAAACTCAGAATGTACTGGAGGCATACAGATGATGTCAAAGCTGCGCTGTGGGTGAAATAACGTAAATGGACTGCAGTCAGCCCTGCCAAGTATCACACATCAGGGGTTAGACTAACACATTTTAGTGCTTGGTGATTCACATTACAGCTCCTCTGGGACAAGACCAACACAATATAATTAAACAAAAGCAGCCAGCGCTCTTCAGTTTGCTCTGAACGTCTGCTGCAGGTAGTTATCAGGCCAATCACCATCAGTCCTGCCTAGGTACCTTAGCCTACATTCAGCACTGTTTGCAGCTCATTTGACCTCCAGCCCAGGCTGAAACGTTATCTAGCTCAGCCTGGCAGTCTCCAGGGAAGCACTTCTGGTTGGGACAGATGAGTCCAGCAGAGGAATAACTCATCCTGAGTAATGGAGGCATTGCCAGAGGGTGGGGTTGGGGTCAAAGATATGGCTAACAAGCATTTGCAATGCAATAGGTCTTATATTTACTTGAGTTGGAGCTACTGGCACTGTAGATTTATAACTGGACTTCTTTTGCCCCATTAATTGGTTCATCCTGCCACATATTTTTGTATTTTCTGACTCATAATTCCAGTGGTCCAGCATATAACTAAAGGAGTAGTAAGCATACTGGAATATTTTTTCAAACAAGATCCTTAAAAAAAAACTAAACAAAAAAAAGAAAAATACTCCCAGGTGCAAATCAAAGTTCCATTCATAAGAGAGCTAAAAAAAAAAAAAAAAATACACTGTATGGTGGGATGAGCTATTATTTTGAGGTCCCCACTCACCTAGTTTGGGGACCCAGGAATCATGCAGGCAGAAACAGCACCCTGTCGTGAATGTTTTGGTGGTGGTCCCATTGCCACAGGACCACCACAGGCTTAGTTATGGGCAACATGATTTGTTAAAGAATGCTTGCAAAGCATTATGGGGTTAAGTTATAAGTGCTGCCAATATTGTAGCATGTTGCTTGTAATATTCAGAACAACCCCTAGAAGACACCACATTAAAAATAGCATTTCTAAGAAACATGATTATGCAAACATATAGACCGCCCTAGAGGACATAACTTAGAGGACATAACCAAGTGAAAAATAAGACAGTGCAAGCATATATTTAGCCTCTAAAGAATGTACTGACAGTGCAAGCATATATTTAGCCTCTAAAGAATGTACTACAATAGCACATTTTCAGAGTTTGCAGGCCTACTACATCAATATGACAAGCAAGGCCTTTAAAATATTAACTAGTTTCTACTGCAAAACAAAGGTTCCAACCAAAATAGAGCTTAAAAAGACACTGAATGGTGGAAGGGGTTATTATTTTGGGGTCCCCACTAACCTAGTGTGGGGACCCACAGATGACCTGGACTGAAAGAGTGTGTTGTGCTAAATGTTTTGGTGGTGTTATCTTTGTCCTAGGATCACCACAGACTGAGTTATGGCCAAAAATGTTTTGTACAAGAATGCTTGCAAAGCATTATGGGACAAGATTCTAGAGTGCTGTGAATATTGTAGTACTGGATTTCTGTGATGTTTCTGTGAAGCATTTGTCAATTACAAGTGCTTTTGTGAAAGCTGTGGCGCTTTAAAGGGGGAACCAAAAGAAATTACTCTGATTAGTTAACAGTGTGAACGATGTGACCAGCGCTTCAATACTGCCGATGGAGATTGCACTGCTGTACTGCACTGTTTGTGAGGTGAGCGACATGGCCCCCATGAAGCGCGAAGGTGGGAGACAACAGAAAAAAAATGTGTGCCCATGCTGAAGTATATCAGAAAATGTGCAATAACCCATGCAACAGGGTCAGTCTGCAAGGCGATAACAAAACCACCCTAAGGCCGCACAAACTTAAAGCATTTTATCAATGACATCAATGGATTTTTGAAAGGCAAACCCACGAACTTGTGAAAGTGATGGGCATGAGATGGGTGTAGTTAAAAGCCCACAGAATAATTACAATAGGTCATAAAGCGCTTGTGCGCTTGACCTAAAAAGGAGAAATGATTCTGTAACTATTTGGTTCCTCTTTCATCTTCAGTTAACAGCATATCAAAAAACACATCTTAAATGAAAGATAAATGCAAGTTAAAGTTATCAGAGGGAAATGCACTCTTTTACATTATAAAATATCAACGCAGATGTTTGTGTGTAACCAGAAAGAAACAGAATTGAATCCTGGTTGGCACAGCAGCAATTACTGATTTCTGTATTTATAGTGCTACGAGCTCCCAGCCTGAGAACGAGCAGGCACTGTGAAAACGCAAGTCTTTATTGAAAAAATGTTATTATACACAGCAAGTGTCAGTCCAAGTTATACATATTTAGCAGTAGAACGTCACTCAAGAGTACACTGGAGCCATGGGAATGACACACATAAGTAAAAAAATCTTGGCAGCTCTGAGCTTTCAGGGTGCTGAAGTCCCCTATGGGCCAAGGGCCAAGCCGTGGCCGTCCCAGTTGCTTCAAAAGCATAGATTGCAGACACGCTTCCACAGACGAAATGAGTCATGGGCGTGTCATCGTAAAAGTTGGGCCCAAAAACAGACGCGGCAGGCACAGAAGGGTAGGTAGGAGAAAGACACGACAGGCAGAGACAGGTGCAAGACAGATGGCGCGAGCGTGGAACACACAGAAAGAGAGGCTCCAGGAATGGGACTGAAAGGGAGTGTCTAGCCCGGAGAGGAGGAGACGGGCATCAGCTCAAAGAGAACGATAGCCTGCAAACATAGGAGTGTGAGAGCGAGGATTCAGGAATAGAGCAAGCAGGACAGACACCCACAGTGTGCAGCAGGCAGATATAAGGGGAAAGGCGGGTGAGGGTTGTCTATTGGAGGGTGGGAGGGGAATTATAACAAGCCCAGGCAGAAAGGCTGCAAGGAACGGATAATTGCGAGGGAATGAGGAACGGGGAGAATGGCAGAGATAGTCCCTGGAGCGAGTGTAGAAGAGAGAGGGGGCTAGTAGCAAGGCCCGAAAGAGAGAGCGTGAATACTGTGAGGGAGCCGTGGCGTAATGGGAAAGGATGCCCACGTCAGAACGTGGTGAGGGGACCCTACGTCTCACATATCTCACGGATATTCATTGGCCCTAGGTTGAGTGGTGGCCCCTGAAGGTATTTGGGCCCCCGAAAGGGTTAGGGCTCCCCTGCAGCACAGGGTCTGCAGGGCCTGCATTACGCCCCTGTGGCGAGGCGAGAAATGGATAAGGGGGAAACGACCTAAGGCCAACAGTGCAGGCATTCAGTAGGGCCTATTGAAACGTGATGGTGGGATGGTTGGAACGAATCGGGGTTGGGGAGAGACAGTGTAGGGTCCAGAAGGGACTGGCCACATGCACTGTACGTGTTGGATTGGATCACGATGGTGGCATTAATCAGAACCACGAATGACAGGTGGGAGGAGGAGCCGGCGCAGACCCCAGAGAGACAATTCGCTGTGAGGGCTGCGGACAGGGGAGGGGCGGTGGAAGGGGAAGAGAGGGAGGGAAGGACGGAAATGAGTAAGGGAGAGAGATCACTTCTCCCAAGAGTGACTTCAGGAAGGCGGGGAAGAGGGTGCACAAAAGAGGGGGGAGATGGGCTAACCTGGGAGACGTTGGTTGCAGTGCCACAGAGAGAAGGAAGGAAGTCAGAATGTAAAGGCAGGAGGGTGAGGAGGGCTGAGGGCGAATGAAGGAGAGGCTGATAGATAGTAAGTGACAGACAGAGGCTACAGAGAGGGAAGGGAGAATAGAGAAGCATCAGTATGGACGAAAAGAGACAGGCGAGGGGCCTAAAGTTGCCACCAAGTTCCACGTCGCCAGAGCACAAATAATTTCCAGTGCTGGGCTTACATTTTGCTGCCTGTGTGTTCTGGGAGTTGTAGTCAAAGGTTCTCTCTATTGAAACAATTGGAGTAATGCACCAGATACCAGTGAATTCAACTACAAAGAGGGATGGAAACAAGGTATCCTGAGGACAAGGCAACCCATGCAAAAGGAAGGGGAAACAGGAAGTGACAGACCAAGAGAGAGTGAAAACAGTAGCTTAGCAAGGTTGCATTGGGCCCTAATGCAAACAAAGAAAATGGCCCCCATTGCCCCATGTACTATTGATAGCTACGCCACTGAGAGAAAGGCTGCATTCTTCGGGTAAGGATTTAAGGAAGAACAGAGGAGTGAGCAAGATTGACAGGCGATAGGGAGAGATATGAAGATGCGCCAGAGTGGGCAGGGGTGAGAGAAAGAAAGAGGAGCAGTGATAAAGAGAGGGGTGAAACGAAAGCAAGAGGGATCAAGGAGGGAGTAATTGGAGGCTAGGACAGGAGTGAAAGAGAGAGAACACCTTGGCTGCAACAAATACAAATGTATGCATTTCCCATACCCAAGGCCACTGGAATTATGAGATTCAGGTGCTTTTTTGGTGAATTATGGATTTGCCACAAGGACCATCACCTGCTGCACAATCTGCAGATTTTAAGAAAAAAATTGTTTCTAGCTCAATCGGATAAAAAGCTGCTAAAACGTAGTGACATGGGTTCTCACACTGTGGAAGGCCTTTTGCAAAGCTTAACTGGTCATCTTTTGGTTGCTTTTTAGGTCGAGTGTAAGCGTACAACCTCTTGTATACTTTTAAGTATACTTCTTCTGTGGGCTTCCAGCTATTTCATTTGTTAGTTTCAATGTTATTTAGAAATCCTTGCTTGCTAGTGGTCAGTCATGCCTCTTTGTCCCTCCTTTCTGTGTGGGAGCAGGGACCAACTACTGCATGATTACACTTTGTCTGGTCTGTAGGGGTCTTTTTTAACTTTGTTTCCTGCTTCTGTCCAGGAAAGCTTACCTTTTCATTTGCAGAGCATTCTTCCTCTGAGCTTAGCTGTAAACAAGGCCATAAATCAGGCTGTTATCTTGGTCACATTTGTTCTTTGTGGGCTCTCTGCTCCGTCTCTCAGCTGCCTGGCTCCTGCCCTTCCTTGGCTTGGATTTTCTTTACCAAGTGTGCCTTCCTGTGTGGTGAGAGCAAGGGCGTAGGATCGTTTGTAATTACCTATAGCTTAGGCACCTAGCTCTACCAGGGCTCCACAATCCTTAGAGACAGTATCCACTTCTGATCCATACTGGGATCCCACTCGCAGCTCCATCATTCCACCTCAGTTCACACACTTCAAGCCCTCAGCCGTGCCAGTGTCAGGAACACCATACACGCTATCTGCCAGAGCACCTCAGTTCTTGCAGTCAGTACACTCTCCTGCTCCAGTAATGGGACCTCGGACGCAGCTCCATCCGTGCACCGCAGTTCACACACTCCAAGCCCTTAGACAAGCTAGTGCCAAGAACCCCACACACGCTGTCTGCCAGAGCACCTCAGTTCTTCCAGTCAGTACACTCTGCTGCTCCAGTACTGGGACCTCAGTACAGCTCCATCTATGCACCTCAGTTCACACACTCCAAGCCCTCAGCTGTGCCAGTGCCAGGAACCCTACACAGGCTGTCTGCCAGAGCACCTCAGTTTCTGAGCTGAGCTGTAAACAAGGCTATAAATCATGCTGTTATCTTGGCCACATTTGATCTGCCTGCCTGGGGTTCCTGGTACTTCGAACAAGGGAGAATGGCTTGTAATTGCTTATAGCCTAGCCACCCAGGGCTTCTTACATCAGGGTCTGCATAAAATTAGCAGTGTTATCTGCACACCCCAAAAAAAATTCATGAACTTTGGAATAACTGTGGCTGCTTGACATTTCTTGCTTTCTTAGTCAAATGTGCCTGACCTTTCCTAATTAAGTAATTGGGTGGCATTGTAAATTAACCTGCTACCTTCACTTTTCTCCCAACAAGCATACAAGAAAGTTCCCCCATCCACAGGCCCGCCCCCAGATGTAACCTGATGTCACATAGGAAACCTTTCTATATCACCCCAGCTCTTTCAGCTATACTACCCACATGCAGCTCAGCCAAAGCACCTCCTTCCAAGCTGCTGTTCCAGTGCTGTGACCCCTCACCTAGCTCTACCAGAAATCTGTAATCCTTAGAGACAGTGCCCACTTCTGTCCATACTGGGATCCCACTCACAGCTCCATCAGTGCACCTCAATTCAAACACTGCAAGCCCTCAGCTATGCCAGAACCCCACACTCGCTGTTTGCCAGAGCACCTCAGTTCTTACAGTCAGTACACACGGCTGTTCCAGTATGGGACCCTGGGCGCAGCTCCATCAGTGAACCTCAGTTCACACACTCCAAGCGCCTCAGACATGCCAGAACCCCACACACGTTGTCTGCCAGAGCACCTCAGTTCTTACAGTCAGTACACTGTGCTATTGCAGTACTGGGACCTCAGGCGCAGCTCCATCAGTGCACCTCAGTTTACACACTCCCTGCCCTCAGCTGTGCCAGAACCCCGCACACGCTGTCTCCCAGATCACCTCAGTTCTTACAATCAGTACACTCTGCTGTTCCAGTACTAGGACCTTGGGCGCAGCTTCATCAGTGCACCTCAGTTCTACCCCAGCAAGGTCAAATCCTTTCCTATACTGGGACCCGCTCACATACAGTTCCAATACAGCAGCTCAATTATATTGTTCAGTACCACTGCCAAGCCAATATTGGACCCAAAGGAGCAAAAAACAGCTCCGCCAGTGCACCTCAAGTCTAACATCTAATGCCACTGCTGACGGGAACTACCACAGCTTTGCCAAAATCCATCAATTCTAACATTCAGTGAACATTTCTCCTCAATACTAAGGCTCACACACATGCCCTTGAGGACTCCTTGCTTCTGTGGTACAGAGGCAATGCCACTCCCATACTGGGTCCCACTTGCAGCTTCACAAGGGCACCTCCAGGCTAACACTCTGCAACACCGGCACGCAAATACTAGGTTCCACACATAGTTCCATTAACATACCTCACTTCTGACCTTGTGTGCCTGTTATTATTCAGGTACTGCAGCCCACATACAACTATGTCAGTGCACCTCAACCGTAACCTGCTGTGCCCCATTATTCCAATACGACGCTCCTTTTTTCATTCCTCACCCGCTGTCTTTCTGTTATTCCAGCACTGGTACAGGACACAGCTCTCTCTATACCCCCAAACCTGATCTGAAGCACCCCAATATTGCTGTATTCGGGTTTACATACAACCCTGCTAATGTACCTCCTACTGTTCTGCGGTGCCCCTTCTGTTCCATACTCTGACGTCTGTTTGAGGATGTGGGGGAGCCAATTAAATCTATTCTTAGCTGCCATCTTTATTTGGGAGGGTCTGTTTCACCTATTTCACTCCGTTCTTTCCTTTACTCTGTTTACTCTCCATGTTTTCGCTCTCCCCCACTTTTCTCTTTCCAGCTCTTAAAATCCACATGTTAATTGTTTTGCTCTTTCTTTCACCTGTTTATTTCTATTCCTCTCCCATTTTTTTATTTCTCTCTTCCTCTTGCTACCTCCTAGATAAAACTCACAAAAACGTGGTTATTTCTTTCCTTGTTTTGTTCCTATCTTTTTTCTTCATCAGGTGTTCATTCTTTCACTATTTTCTTCTCTTCTCTTCATTCTTTGTCTTTTTTATTTGCTCTTTCATTTGACTCGGTATGCGTCCTTTCACTTTTTTTTTTAAGATCTTTCTTCCTTCCTTTCTCTGGTGCTTTTCTTATCTTTATCTGTCAATTAACGTTTTACTATAAATCCCTCTTTTTTCCAGCTGTATGTGGAAGCCACAAGTTACTTGTCGGGACCGAAGTGTCAAAGTGGTTTTCCCATTCTGTGTCTGTGGGAAATGTGTCAGTACATACATGCCCTGGTTCTTTTGCTGCTTGTTTCTCTCACCATCTCTATTCTTTTCTCTAATGTTCATTTTTCACTTTCTTTTCACACTTATTTCATAATTTTTTCCTTTTTATCTTTCGTCCACTAGGTTCCTTCTCTTTTTTCCTTTGTCTCACACGTTTGCTCTATTTCTTCTCTTAGTTGTGTTTTTATTTTCTCGTTTTCTTTCCCTTCTTTCTTGTATTTCTTTGTGACCCCTTCTCTTTCTTCTTTTTGTCTGTTGTATTCCTTTCGCTTTTCTTTTTCTGCCCCCTACACTTTCTCTCCTTGGGCCTAGTTATCAATGGAGCAACAGGTGCAGTGGCACAGAGGCCAAGAGACCTATGGACCTCACTCAACTTTAATTATTGCTGTATTTTCCTACCGCAATTGAGGTAAGCTATTTTCCTTTAATACTCCAGAGCCCATGACACCATTACTTCACCACTTGTCCTCCCCATCTTTACTCCCGACTCTCTCTTTCCTTTCACCCTCCAATCCGTCCCAAATTATTTTTTTGCTATTGTGTTTTGAGCATTACACTCTAATGCCAAAAGTTTATTTATGATAAAGGTTTATATGATAATTGTATATGTTTTAAGATAGAAGAAGAAGGTAAATGGAAGTGCTTTAGTTAAAGGCTGGGCCACTGCAACTATATGGCAGGAAAAGATGAAATTATGAGGCAGGGTTGACCAATTTATGTGGCAAGAAAAGTCCAGTTATGAATTTTCAATGCCAATAGCTCTAATTCAAGAAAATGTGGGACCTATTGCATTGGAAATGCCTGTTTCTCTATTTTGTTGTTAAACTGGTACTAAGGAGGTGATGCCTTTGCCCAGAAAGTACTACCTTGTGTAAAAAGTACACAATAATGAAGTAATAGCATAAAAATATGCCACTTTATGCAGCGTAATTTTCCTTTTCTTGTATAATTTGGTGCTCCCCTGCTGCATAATTCCAGTGGCCCTGACCATGCCCTGCAAAACGGTGTGTCTTTATAAATTCAAATCTGACCTGATTTGCTAATGTGGGCCACTTTCTTTAGCTATCTGGTTCGCTAATGGTGGGCACTTTTATTTTGGTGCCCGGGCCTATTTTGTGTCTCAGTCTGACCCTCGCCTATAGAAGTACCTTTTACACAGCCTGAGAAAGAAGTGTGAAAACAACACTCAAGTCTCCAGTACATGGGGAAGGTGCTTGGGTCTGTGAGGTTATGTTACTGAAGCAGGTGCATGTCGCATTGTATGGTGAGCAAAGCTTGACCCTGCATTCTCTCTATTTGGGGGCAGTTGCAGTGCTTGGTCCCATGATTATATTTAATACAGTTGGTGAGACCACTCTTTTATTTCTCTGGGAGCCAGATTCCACTGTATGAGGCCTTGAACAGCTCACAGAAGCATAAGGAACTGAGCTAATCTCTATGTTAGCACCTGGTAATTAGTTCCATTTTTCTTATAAGGGGATGAGTACAAGGTAAAATAAGAGGAGTCACTTCTTCCCTTCTGCAATTAGGCATAACTGTATGCACTGATAGTAGTCCTGTTTAGATGATAGCCTATCCTGCTTCTCTGCAGCCTCTTTTCAACCAAAGTGAACATGGCCTCCTTTTCTACAGAAGGCATGTCTCAGCAGGTTTTCTTTTGCTCGTCTTTTTTATTGCCTGCTGGAAAGTTACCTGATAGGCTACTTTTTTTGTGACAAACTATATCTAGAAACACACATTTTCTTTTACTTTGTTAAAAAAGACAGATTGTGGGTTCAATAGAAAAGGCAGGTCATATTTAGGACAAACAAACACGTATTACGTAGGAAACTTATACACATGCTGCACTGTTAAATTAAGAAACACACAAGAGGCACAAACCACATTAGAATGAGAGTTTTTTTTTGGAGCTGCATCAACTTTCGCTTTCAAATTCTTCACTTAGCACGTACAGGGTGGAACAAAAGGGTGAATGCTGCCTTAGTGCAAGGGTCCTAAAAACCACAAGTCATTCGTATCTTGGTGAGGGGAACTGTGTAAGGGTCAGATAAGCATTTGCACAAGGCAGGGTTACCGTGAGCATCATGTAACATATAATCACTTGTCGTGCAGAAAGATAGAGATGTTGAATGACATCAGTGTTACTTACCCACCCATGAGGCGACCAATAATCGTGCACATGCTCTTTTCGAGAGGTACCTCTCCCCTATTATCTTATCTGTACTGCTTGTTCTTGCTTACGTCAATGCTGAACTTGTGACCTTAGTTTTTTGTGTTTTTTACAGTATAAATGCCACTGCTTGTGAACTAGAACTTTGAACTTCAGTCATGGCCTCTATGTTGAGATTGCTTGTCAATCCCAGCTGAAAATCTGTTAAACCTATATTACTTTGTCAAATTGATCTGTCTTATTTTATTAACAGATTTCCTTCTAACATATTGGCGAGCCAGCCAGGAGCTCTACTTTGATCTCACTAACTGCTGGACTGGGGGTCCTGCCTGTCTCCACGAGGTGATTTGCGCACTTTTTAAAGAGGTAAGGGAGATGCCAACATTTAAGTAAAAATATCTGATTTCGTGGGGACGGATGGGACTCAGGTATTTGGCATTAAGGTGGACAAAGTACGAGGTCTGTTCCTTTTATTTTATAAAGACATTTGCAAATTTGACACTGTAATGTATATAATTTTGGTGTTTGCATGCAAGATTGTGTATGAATTGATACAATATTAAGGGATCCCAGTGGTAAGTCCGGAAGCTACAGGGAACTTGACTAAGTAGTCAAAAGTGGTCAAGAGTAGTGTTGGACTTGGGGCTGAGTAATCAGTGTATGTTCTAAAGAACACTCAAGTCAACCTACCCAGACCTTAAGTCTGGAAGTCACAATTTGTAGTTGCAAATAGTGAAAAGTTGTCCCTTCTATGAATCCGGAGGGAAGTGACCA
Source organism: Pleurodeles waltl (assembly GCF_031143425.1). Taxonomy (NCBI): domain Eukaryota; kingdom Metazoa; phylum Chordata; class Amphibia; order Caudata; family Salamandridae; genus Pleurodeles; species Pleurodeles waltl. The sequence continues at coordinate 401,143,507 of NC_090448.1, forward strand.
GTAGTATTTTGTTTGCCCTAGTATGAAATTCAGAATTACTGTGTATGTATATGCATGTATAGATAGAAATGTGGCCACATAATTATGTCAATATATAAGTTTATGTTATTTAGTGTAGAATTTAGGAATAAGTATCAGACCTCCTATTCTTATGAAGGTTAAGTTATAACAGTATACTCAAAAGTAAAGTAATTGACTGGATTGGGCAAATGTAAAAAAAAAGTCAACTAATTAATTCCACATCCCTGAATTAATTATTCATTTTTATAACGGTTAGGCTGTCACCCTCTGCAACAGAACTGACCTTAGTAGACCAGCAATATCAATACCATATAATCATTTTTTTTTTAAGTCAGAGGTTTATGAATGCCTAGGTATTTATAGTATATCACCTCTAGGCCTTAAAACAACCTACATTGACATAAGAGAAATGCCCATTAGACAATTATAAATAATTATTCAAAGAACTTATACACAGACATTGTCCTCCAAGTTAAATGTAGTGTAGTAGCCTCATGAACCCCATAACAAATACTGACACTACTAACTATTATCCCCATTATGAAACTATAGAGCCTCAAGATTGGAGGCTAGATGAATTATCAAACAGTATAGTCTGGGGCATACACACATATCTTGAGGGTATACAAATAGAAGAAGAATTATTAGCTACTATACATACAAGTATATTTAACTACCTTTCAGATAGTTGTGAACAGGACCTTCGCATATTTAGAATAAAAGAGTTTGTTTTGAAATCTACAAAACCTGTTGCAGTTGTCTTTCCAAGAGTGAGGCACCCTTTTGAAGGCCTCTAAAATATTCAGTTTAATGTTTCATGTGTGACACTGATGCCACCTTGTGGCCGGAAAGTGAATATATTGAAGTCACTGCAATTATTCAGTGGAACCATGGGCAACAGTCACATGAATTCCCTGCAATAATAACAGACTCATGCTTAGCATTAGACCGCCTACTGTATGCATTTATTAGGGACCTCCCAGTGTGGAATTTAGGATATGAGTAACTTATAAACGTATATATATATATATATATATATATATATATATCACAATAACATTATTGTTTGTTCCTACCTAATATATATACATATATATATATATATATATATATATATATATATATATATATATATATATATATATATATATATATATATATGAACAAAGTCTTTCAGAGGTTAGGGATATATATATGATGTTCACCTTCACCTTCACAGCCTAATAACAGTTTATGTGAAGTCTGGAAATACCCCAGGAAATAAATAGAAGTCCATTTAGAGTATAAGCCATATAGTGCAAAAGATTACGTTCACTAAACAGACATGGGATCTCCTTTAGAACACATGGTTAAAGCGTTCTCAGGAGACAAGGACAGGATAGGAAAATACTGTAAGGAATGGCACAAAGCAACATTAAAACTTGCACATGCGTGGCCCAAAGAGGGCACATTTGATAATACAACAATAGAACACATGGCCACCTTCCTACACAGTAAATTCAAGGGAAATAAACTAGAGAAAAGGAAGATCACACAAGACCTATGGAGGGTCTTTTGTGAAACAAATACGAATGAGTCAAATACAAAGTCTCAGACCCTCCCTTCGGCTCCTCCACCCCCTATCAAGACGTGCAGTTAAGGTTAGGCAGTGCAAAGGTACAGGGCATGTATACGATGCAACCTGGTGCCCCACACTCACTACCCACCTCTTCACATCCCCCTGCTGTGGGATATATAGACCCCGAGTATAGCCCACCATTAGAATCTTTTTCTGAACGTAGAGAATATGTTCACCCATCTCCATGTCCTCAAATGGCCAGTACACCACAGGAAATGTTGGGTGGGGACAGTACTAAATACATAAGGACAGTAGATGCCACATTTACACTTCATTTGGAGGACAAGATGTCCCACACTAGAAAAAATTAAGGTATACCTAATGAGGGGCAAGAGGTGCACAGAGAATGGATGGGGCTAGAAAAAAGGAAGATGTTTTGCAAAAACCAAGTACCAACATTAAAAATGAGACAGGAAGGTTAGCTTACACACCAGAAAGTCCTCCCACTGGGTGCTGGAGGTTCATGCACCCAGGAGCAGAGGAGAATAGTGTAGGTAAGGGGGTCACAGTGCAGGAAGATGGACGGGTAGACCAAAGAGCGACTTAGGAAAAGAAGGAAGGGCCCTTGAGGCACTCAAGGGCCCTCATTGGGCCACAAATGAACAAGAAGGACTAGCACACATAGCAGCTTAGGTGAAGAAGATCTGGATTTAGAAAAATCCTACAAAGGATCAGAGGGGGCATTAGATGACATCACTGAACATATTAAAAGAATGTCCCTTCTTGAGGACCATAACAGGGAACAGTCACAGTATGCCTGTGAGGGAGAAGAAAACAATAAGACAGGACAGTCTTTACAAAAGAAGCCAAGAGAATTACAGAGATTAGTATTTGATGGGGAACATGCACACCGATATGAGAAAAAGGGAACATTTGATATGGCAGGAAAAATGACACTGAGGCACAAGCATTCCCTGTATGCCCTGGCAATAATTTGACGCCCAATGAAATAGTAGCTCAGTATGAAAATAGTTGGTATAATGTTGTCCCTTTTACTGACAACCTAGCAGGTTGGACAGAAGGATTGGCATCACAGATGACACCATAGCCACAAGAGGGTTCCTTTGAACCCCAAGACATGGCTAATGCAGAAATGTGCATTTTTCAGGGCACAGGGGATCCTTACTGGGATTATCCCTATATGCAGAAAAGTCTAAGAGTGTGGCAGAGATATGCTTGTAAGTATGACTCTTGTCACCCTACTGGCAATAGGAATACAGTCCTGTCACAACTGCTCTTGATATTCAAGGGCCCAGGGACGCCTCAGTATATACCATGGCCCCAGATGGACAAAGACAATCTTAAAAAACAGTTGCCACAACTTGCTGAGGGTGCTGGGAAGGACGTGGATAGCAGCTCTGGAAAAACATACCACAGGGATTACTCTTGCAATAGGGGACATTAAGAGTTTACAAAGTTCCCTTATAGGAGATGAGACAGACCTACTGTTCACAAAGGCAGGAGTAAAGGATGTAACATTGACCAACCCAAAATGTAATGGGGCACCCTTTAATAGCGTAAGGGGAATTGTTTGGAAACAACTGAGGAAAATGTATCCAGACAGGCCAGATGTTGGGTCCCTTATGGCACAAACAATGCAGCTAAATGAGGACCCAGCCAAATTCCTTAGCAGAATGAAGGAAAAATGGACACAGGAAGTGGGGGAGCGTTGGGATGTAACTGGACAGAATGCAATACTATTTTACAATATAGTGAAAAAGGGTCTGCCAGCTGAAGTGCAGGATAAATTAGATAATATAGTGGCCTTAGCGGCCAAACCATGGACAGAGATACAAGCACACATAATAAATTTTTGTAAGCAGAGACAAGAAAAGGAAAAGAGCGAGAAAGATAAAATAGAGAAAGCAGCAGCTAAATTGGTCCAGCAGAAACTGGCTAAGAAAACAGAGGAAGGAATTGCCACTGCCACCACCCAGTTAGCTGCAGTGTCCCTGGGAGTGCCCCCTTCAGGCACCCCAATGTAACCCTACTAGCATGCCCAGAGAAGCAATAACAGGAATAATGGAAGAGGAGGGCGAGGAAGGTTTGGGGGAATAGAGTAAACACATTCCAGAGTGGACAGACATGCCACTATTGCAAGATGACAGGGCATTTCATTAGAGACTGTAGGTTTAAAAAGGAAGATGAACTTAGCAACCAGACAAGGGCAAATTATGGCCAACAAATGGCACTGCCTGGTGGCATTGTAGCACAACCTGCCACGAGTCCCCAAGTGATATATCTCACACAGCCCCAAATACAACTGCAGCCTCAACCACAGATACAGCCTCAGCAGTTACAGCAATCAGTGCCCCAAATACAGGATGGGCCACAGCAGACAGTGCAGCCCACCTTGCAGCACCAGGGCTTACAAGGAGGGGTAACTGTGAGGGGAGGGAACCCATTCCAGCAAAACTACATGGCAGGATATGCCCAATGAAGGTGCCCAAGGAGATGTCTCATGTGTCCAGTCTTATCGGTAACCCACAGGCCAGACAAGGAACCCACTGTGATGGTAGCCATAAAAGACAAGGAGTACACCTTTCCCATCAACACTGGGGCCACTAGGTCCTGTATCCGTAAGAGGGGACGGCCATTGTCAAATTTATCAATGGACACACAGGGGTTCTCCGGGGCTGTAATGAGGGTACCATTCACTAAACCTGTGGAGATGAAAATAGAGAGTGGTATGTTGATGGATGTTTCTTATTCTCCCCAAATGCACTAGCTAATCTGCTAGGGCGTGATCTCATGGCAAAATTAAACAAGACTATTCACTTTGAAGAGGATGGGACTATGATCTGTTCAACACCTGGAGTAACTAGTACACGCATCATGACAATGGTTACACACACCCCAGATGGTAACCAAGTTAGAGCCAGACCTGTAGACATTTTAGCCTTTAGTAGAGCACTGTACACCATCATAGCAGAAACACCAGAACTGACAGGGAAGCTAGTTGAATTACCCAAGAGCTTTCTCTTGAGATGACAGGGCCCCTATTTTGAAATATTAAACAAATACCTCATTCTGGAAATAGAGGCTCTAGAGGTGTCCCCTCCTATGGGACACTGATGGCAAGTGACCACACTGGTGCGATGTGGGCATGTGTCCTCTTTTGTGATCCCAACATGCAGGTGGGTGGCATATCAGATGACCTTTGGTTTGCCGATGACCTTAGAAGGACAGAGATTGTTTTTCAAAGCAGTGTACCTGTACGCACCACACTGGAGACAAGGCTTGTGATACCAATAAATGTCTCCAGTCCTATCAAAGATAATGACCTTGCGCAGGTACCCTCCAACTTGTGGACAAAAGGCCCTTATGATGTAGGCCTCGTCCGCACAGCAGTACCATTCAGAATAATTTTGAAGGAAGGAGAAATACTACCAAGAGTAAGACAATACCCTCTATCCAAAGAAGCAGAGGAGGAGGGCATTGCACCTGTTATACAGGCATTGGTGGAGCAGGGAGTCATATACCCAGGTGTATCCCCCTGCAACATCTCAATTTACCCTGTAAGGAAGGCCATGGGAAATTTGTGGCGCATGATTCACGTCTTGCGCCCCCTTAATGACATAGTGATACCAGAATTCCCTGTAGTACCTGCCCCTTCCATCATCCTAACCAACATACCCCAAGATGCTAAATACTTTTCAGTCATAGACTTGAAGAATGCATTTTTTAGCATTCCCCTGCACCCAGACAGTCACTATTTGACTGCATTTTCCTATCGCGGTTCACAGTACCTTTATTCCCAATTACCTCGAGGGTACTGTGAGTCCCCTAGTGTCTTTAACAGGACGGTCAAGAATGACCGCACCAATTTTCAATGTGACAGCACAGTGTTGCAGTATGTCGATGACCTACTGATCTGTAGTCCAGCAGAGGAGCAGTGTAGAAAGGACACTGTGTCCCTGTTGTGCACCCTTGCTCAAAGAGGTTACAAGGTGGATAGGGACAAATTACAGAACTGCCAGGAAGACGTTCAATACTTGGGGCAACTACTGTCGGCATCAGGCTGCCGAATTATGCCCAGGAGAGCAGAATCCATTCTGCAGATGACAGAGCCTGAGACTGTGAAAGGAATGCAGAAGTTCCTAGGCTTATGTAATTATGTCAGACAATGGGTTTTTGGCTACAGTACTTTAATATCCCCACTGCTTGCATCTATCAAACAGGCGAAAACACAGAAAGACAGAATAACATGGACTACGGAGATGGAACAAACTTTCAGTAAGCTAAAAACAGAGATAGCAAATGCACCAGTGTCAGGAACACCCAACTACAACAAATAGTTTTTTCTTTTTTGCCACTGTAATGGCCAGGTGATGACGGCTGTCCTCACCCAAAAGTATCCTTTAGGCCAAAAACCAATTGCATATTTTAGTGGCCTACTTGATTCTGTCATGAAAAGCCATTACCCTTGCGAACAAGCACTAGACACAGCAGCCTTTACAGTAGAGAAATGTGCCCCCATTGTCATGGGTGCACCTCTGACACTGTATGCTGAACATGTTGTGTTTGCAATAATTCAGAAAGCTAAAACAACACTAACAACACAGAGAGTATCAGGCTACAAGATTATATTATCATTACCATCCTTGAAGGTGGTTAAATGCCACAGAGTCAATCCTGCTACCTTCTTTGCACACCCCATTTCAGACACTGACGATGATGCCCATGATTGTGCTACATATACTCCAGATGAGTGTAGCCAAGCAACAGAAGACCCCATTCCAGGTAGTGTTGTATATTTTGTGGATGGGTCTTCCACAATAGATCAGGACACAGGGGTAAGACATACAGGTGCTGCAATGGTCAGAGCGATGCAGCACAACTCTTCAGACACACTGCAGATAACTGAACAGATAACTTTGCCATCTCAATATTCAGCCGAGGCTGCTGAATTGGTAGCTTTAGTGGCAGCCCTCAAACAAGGGGAAGGAGAAACAATAACAGTATACTCTGATTCAGCCTATGTCACTACTACAGTGCATTCCAGCATTATGCAATAAAACAGACGTGGATTTCTCAAGTCTGATGGAAGCCCTGTCATGCACCGCCCCCTTTTAGAGGACTTGAGACAAGCTTTAACACTGCCATATGCAGTTGTAGTAGTGAAATGCACAGCCCACACTAATGCTCAGGATTTTGTGTCCAGTGGAAATGCCCTGGCTGATTTGGCAGCCGAAGATGCAGCAACACGCCCTCTTAGTGACACACATTCCACAGTTTTGTTAGCTAGTGAAACATTGCCACCTTCAGGCCCTTTGAATGCATCCAGACATTACAATAAGACAGCTCATCTGCATATAAGAGAGATACAAGAAAATGTCCCAGAGCATGAGAAACAGTTGTGGGAAGCCAGAGGATACACACACAGACAGGAACAGATTTAATATACAGACAAATGTCAACAGGGAAGCCTGTCATGCCCCAAGCATTGCTACTGATAGCTCTAAACCAGCTACATCTTCCTTCACATACTGCTAGAGACAATGGCCCTCATTTCGTCCTTGGCGGTCTTTTGGAAAGACCGCAGAGGTACTGCCGCGCTGAAGACCGCCAGTGCAGGCGGTTTTCCGCGCAGCGTATTATGACCGCTGGCAGCCCCCTGTCCTTTTTCGGAGGTTGGCGGTTGGCGGGGAAGTGGAGGCTGCTCCACCGCCATGTCATCAGAACACCGCCCACCGAATCACATCCCCTGATTGGGCGGAGCAGCCCCCATGGATCCCGTCCCCTCCCGGAGGATCACCGGACCAGGTAAGGTGATTGTCCGTTAGGGTAGGGGGGTGGGGGAGGAGTTGTGTGTTGTGTGCGTGCATGGGGGTCTGAGTGTTAGTGTGTAGAGGGGGTGTGTGAGTGTGTGTATGCATGCGGGGGTGTTGTGTATTTGGAAATGTGTGTGTGTCTGTATGTCTGTCTGTGAGTATGTGTGCATGTATGACTGTATGTGTGCGTGTATGACTATGTGTCTGTTGGAATGTTCGTTAGTATGTGTGTGGGTATGTGTGGTGGTGTCTGTGTGCGTGAAGGGTGGGTGTGTGTCCATGTGGGGGGTGGGGAGGGGAGTACTACCACCTTTAAGGGGTGGTAGGGGGTCGAGGGTGTGGGGGGGGACTCGGTGGAGGAGGGGGGGTGGGGGAGACCCCTATTAGTGCCAGGGAAGGAATTCCTGGCACTGATAGTGCCTACCGCCATGGATTTCGTGGCGGTACATAACCCCACAAAATCCATGTCGGTGTGCAGGGTCGTGATACCGCCGGCGGTGTTGTGACAGCCGCTGGTCTGGAGACCGAAGTCTCCAGCGGTTGTTACCACCCTGGCGGTGAGTGGAGAAACGGCAGTTTAGCATGGCGGTCACCGCCATGCTTGTAATGCCATTTTTTTTCCGCCGGCCTGTTGGCGGTATTACCGCCATTTCTCCACCAACCGCCAGGGTTGTAATGAGGGCCAATATGTCCGCCAGATACATCAGGATTGGTTTGTCCCTAACTTACATGAGATGATTACAATGTACATACACACCTGCACAGTGTGCCAGCAGTATTCACCAAGTCCCACCTTTAAGGTAATAGCTTCCACAATACCTTGCCCACATGGTCCCTTTAAGGAACTGCACATTGACTACATTGATATGATTGACATATGCAATCATTATCACTATCTTATAGTTTTAGTCTGCCCATTCTCAAGGTGGATTGAAGCAGGACCTTGTGTTCACTGTGATGCCAAGTCTGCTGCTACTTTTCTAATCTGTGAGGTAATACAGCGGTGGGGTGTCCCTGAGGGGATCAGATCCGACAATGGCACCCACTTCATCAATAATATCTTTTCTCACCTCACCACCTTGTTAGGAATAACACACAAATTGTCCTCAGCTTATCATCCGCAAAGCAATGGAATTGTGGAGCGCCTTAATGGCCTCCTCAAGAACAAAATAAGTAAACTATGTGTGACATTGAAAAAGAAATGGTTGTACTGTCTCCCATTAGCACTCTTTGCTTTGAGAAATACCCCAGGATCAGATCACCATTTGACTCCTCATCAAATAGTGACAGGTGGAACAATGAGCACATTTGTGCCATCAACTAGACATAAGTTGGAGACTGAGAGTGCACCTGAAGTTGTACAAACTGAAATGAATTAATACATGTCTGAGCTAACCAAAGTTAAAAAGTACTTCTCTAAACAGGTTACACGTGCAGCCAATAAGTGCGCCCACGCATCTTCTGTAAAGGATCAACAAACACCATTACCTTTGGGAACTTTGGTATATACTCGCAATTTTGTAAGAAAATGGAAGGACTGCAAATTCAATGGACCCTTCCCAGTGACAGATAGAACGACTACAGCAGTGAAAGTCCAAGGCCACAAACCATGGTACCACCTCCAGGACATCCGCCTGGCCCGACCATGCCATCCATCCCTTTGGACACCGAGCAGGAAAAAGAGGGGGGAAGAACAGGAGAAGCAATTGGAGTAAAGCCTCCCTCTAAAGCTCCAATATTAGACAATTCTTCTTTCAAGTTATGTATTTTATGTTTGTTTTTCCTCCTCAGTGCACTGGTATTGATGTTTTAGCCCTAGGATATTTTAATTTTTTTGATCCTATATCAATTATTACACGCATGCGTAGAACTGTTGATAATGATATTGAACATCACCCTCTCCATACTGCTTTGTTTGATAATATGTGGTACCAGAGCATGCATAGTGTAGGCACATCCACGTCCAACACCAGTTGTTATGTATGCCCTCTCTTCCCCCATGCTGCTGGAGTTGATAAATTGCATCTCCCTAAAGAAGTATCCCCGAACATTACACATTGTCTCCTTCACCTACTTTTATGCAGAAGGACAGCACAGCTACAACCAACTCATGTTAGTCCTGTTACTGCACGAGTTAGCAGAACTAGATTTTACAACACCCCAGAAGTCCTACAAGTCCTGACAGAAAAACAAGAGTTGATGGAAGAGATATCAAAAATGAAGAAATCAGGGCAAAAAAGTCTCACCCAGATTGGGAAAAAGGGGTATTAAGTTGAGGTATTTTTGGAAGGTCTTACCCATCATCTGAATGTAGTAACTATTTAGCTAAACCCCTGTCCCCTAATTGCGCAGGCAGGCCAGTTCTTAGTATCACAGGATCAGTATTTGTCCATGATAAATGGCATACCGAGGCCAAGTTCACATGTAGAGCAATATCATTATGGAATGGCACCGAGACACAAGGTCCACTAAGTTTTAATAAGACAATAGGCCAATGCCAGGAAATATGGGATGCAAACATACAGAGATATACATGGACAAGAACTACCATACACCCTAGCATAGCAATGAAATTAACACAGTTTTCTCTTTGTTTCAGAGGGAATGGGACAGTGAAGGTGGGGAGTAACCTCAACTGCAACATCACCACCTACAACGCTGATATGCAAGGCGGCACCTCCAGCCTGATGGATCACTACTGGATGTGCGGGCCCCGCTCCACATACAACTACCCCCGAACTGGAATGGCCTCTGCTCCTTAGTGACTTTGTACACCCCCCTTCATGGTGATACCAGGTGTCGACATCTCTCAATTACATGACCATCCCATGAGCCATCCAATAACCTTGCTGGCTGCAGATCACGCACTTTGAATTGATGAAGACCATAAATGCAACCGAAGATCGGTTCAATGCTATCAAGGAAGAACTCCAAGCCCTTAGGCTGATGGTAATGCAACACAGATATGTACTTGATTTAATAACGGCCATGGAAGGAGGGGTGTGTAAGAAAATTGGATCGGCCTGCTGTACTTATGTGCCGGCCAATGATGAGGACAATGGGACATTAACTCTGGCCATTCAGACATTGCATGATCTACAAAAGAAAATGATCGATGAGGGGGGAGCCCTTGATGGGTGGTTCGATGGCTGGTTCGAATGGGTGCCGTCCTGGATGTTGGGTTTGTTCAAGGCCTTGTTGCCTTTGATCGTGTTGTTGCTCTTGATGTGTCTTATTTTTCAGGAAATAATAGCATGTTGCAAAAGGATGACAGCTAAATTGGGAGGGACAGAGTAGTGGGTATGTGGTGACTTCCCTAGTTTCATTAGTAGATGGGAAGGTGGGAAAAGTAGTTGACTAATCAACTAGAGGGAGGAATGATGTAGGAAGAATAGGAACACATCATATACATCACATACATACAAACATAAGTTCCCAAACCCCAATACAAACATTGTAGGCTAGGGATAGTTGTAAACCAATGAAAAGTAGTGAAAGGCTTAATACATGACATGTTAAAAAAGACAGATTGTGGGTTCAATAGAAAAGCCAGGTCATATTTAGGACAAACAAACACTTATTACTTAGGAAACTTATACACATGCTGCATTGTTAAGTTAGCTGTGCTGAAACACACAAGAAGCCCAAACCACATTAGAATGAGAGTTTTTCTTTGGAGCTGCACGAACTGTCCCTTTCAAAATCTTCACTTAGCACGTGCAGGGTGGAACAAAAAGGTGTATCCTGCCTTAGCGCAAGGGTCCTAAAAACCACAAGTCATTCCTATCTTGGTATGGGGAACTGTGTAAGGGTCAGATAAGTATTTGCACAAGGCAGGGCTACCATGAGCATCATGTAACATATAATCACTTGTCGTGCAGAAAGATAGAGATGTTGAATGACGTCAATGTTACTTACCCACCCATGAGGCGACCAATAATCGTGCATGTGCTCTTTTCGAGAGGTACCTCTCCCCTATTATCTTATCTGTACTGTTTGTTCTTACTTACGTCAATGCTGAACTTGTGACCGTAGTTTTTTGTGGTTTTTACAGTATAAATGCCACTGCTTGTGAACTAGAACTTTGAATTTCATTAATGCCCTCTATGTTGAGACTGCTTGTCGTTCCCAGTTGAAATTCAATTAAACCTATATTACTTTGTCAAATTGATCTGTCTTATTTTATTAACAGATTTTCTTCTAACAATTTCCAAAGCAAAAATGAGAAATAACAAAAGAAAAATTAGCCAATAAGGACATTTTTGGGTCCTATTTTGCTGTTAAATAAGGCTTTCTAACAGCAGACTTACTTGTGCGAGCAGTTCTAGATGGGCAAGCACACTAAGATGGGGATCACCAAACCGCTTCTCCCTCAGGGGTGGAAATGGCTCATTCAAGGAGTAGTCAGAAGTGGAGGAAACTGACAAATTAGTGATGGTATGTCATAAAGGTAGGCTGCACTGGGTATCAAGTTTATTTCTGATGCATCCCAAGGGCAGCAGGAGGATGATGGTGAGGACCACTCATCTACAAAAGAGACACTTCTCAGTTATCCTGCCCAAGCCTGTCATCAGTCTCTTTGTCACGGTCCTCCTTAGTTGTGATACTGATTAAACCAACATGGGTATTCCTAGGGGGAAGAATATTCAGAAGGAAGGTATTAAGGAATTTGGGTCCTGCAGTTGCTCTAATTTGAATTTTTCCTTAGAGGAGGTTCAGCCCTCTATTAGTAGTCTGTCTTAAACATTGTAATAATCCTATGGCACCTACATTTCCTATCAACTCTGGGGTACAAGGATTATTAAAGAAAGAATGGCAGGATCTGGAAAAGACTGCAGATCTCAGACTTATGGGGAGGTTGTATTCTCTAGCCAAATGGGATGTGTCTTCTCCGCAAAAACTGACAATTGATCCATCGCTGTGTAACCTTACTGGTAAAGCGGCAAAACATCTATTTGATGATTTATCCATTTCAGAGCCTGTGGATAAGCAGAAGCTTGATTAAAGAGAGGTTATTCAGATCTGAATTTAGCCATTAGTGCAGGAATTTATTCTGTGCATGCTTCCCAGGCCCTAGTGAAGGATTTTCAGTCTCCATTTGCAGCCAGCCAAGAGGGGAAGGATGTCTTCCAGGTTCTGGCAGATATGGAATCGCAGACAAAATTCCTCTCTAATGTAACATTTGATTGTCTACACTCTTCTGTTAGGGTAACATGTGAAATGGTGGTGGGAAATATTTTTTGGAGCCATTGACTTCCACTGAGCCCCCCTGCCTATAAAACTATTAGGCCAGAGCTGGGGATCACTACGAGAATGGAACTGATCAGGCCAGGGCAGGGCCTAAGCCTTACCTGCTGCTCCAGTCAAATCACAGGTGGTAGGTTTAAAAAGGCAGATGGCGCGGGTCCAGGTACTAGTTCAATACTGCTTGTGCCACCTGTACTCTTTCCTGCACTGGCTGCTTCTCTCTGGCACACCTACATGGCAACTGTTGCACACGATGAAAAGCATGGTGCTAGGGTTTGAAAGGCAGGTGGCGTAGGGACGGAAATGCGCAGGGAGGAACGTCATCATCTTCTGCCTGCCCCGCTATGCTCAGTTAAGCCAATATGACTAGCTGGTTTGGGTGAGAGTGGGCAAAGACACCTAAAACAAAAGCCTAAATATTTTAATAATGGTAAAGGGTTACTAAATGGAGATGCTAGCGGCACAAGCTACTCATGTGGGTCTTGGCGAGCTACCGGTAGCTCGCGAGCAAACGGTTGGAGACCCCTGATATAAGGTAAGTGACCCCCCCCACCTATCTATGTATTACTTACTCTTTTTAATGGTTAAGAACCCCTAAACAACACTGATATTTTTTTATTATTATAAAAAAAAAAAAATTGGGGGGGAACCTTTCTTTTATAACCTTACCACCCTATTTTCTTACCTATCACTAAATCCTAAAAACACCCTTACCACCCTATTCCCTTACCCACCTCTAAACCCTAAAAACAAAATTTCCACTGAATTCCATTACCTACCACTAAACCCTAAAAACACACTTACCACTGAATTCCATTACCTACCAGTAAACCGTAAAAACATCCTTACCACCGAATTATCTTACCCACCCCTAAACCCTAAAAACACTCTTACCACCCAATTGCCTTACCTACTCCTAAACCCTAAAAACACCATTACCACCCTATTCCTTTACCCACTCCTAAACACACTTACCCTAAGCATTTCGTGGTGAAGGCGAAGACTGTTTCCCCTCAGAGACAAGGGTACTGCTTTTTTGCAAGGCAGAAACCCAGTGTGTAGGGAATACCAAGGTATTTGTGAAAGGCAGCAAAAATTGTCGATGACGAACAGCACCAGCTTTGGCAGAGAGATGGCGTGAGTCGCAGTTACCATGCTCGGTCTCTTCGTAACACACTACCCAATCTGTGTGATGAATTGTCCCACCACACCCACCTCCCATACTTTTAGCGAAGGGAGCTTCTTTGGGTGGGACAGCACCCACTCCCATCCCAGCTTCTGAAGTACAACCTGGCTGAGTTTGTGAGAGGACCCCCCCCCCCCCCGAATCACTCCCCACTCGTGGTAAACGTAAAGGCTAGGATCCTCTGTCCAGGAAACAAAACAACTTGTTTCAGTTTCTGCTCTGCCGTGACTCTTTTGGTATAAATGCCTGCAGCTTTCCATACATTGCAAAAATACCTATTAATCGTGTATATGTCAAGATATAAACGGCCGTAATTTGCAAATATTCAACACTTTTTAGCAATGTGATTCGTTAATCAGTGCCTCTTTTATTCTTGGTCCCCGGGTATATTTTCTGTCCATGTCCGACCCTAGGCGCTTACGGTTTGAGGGACGTAACCCCACTTCCTCTATGACCCTAAGCGCCTATTGCTTGAAGGTCGTAACACCATTCCCTCAATCTCCGTGGCCCTGAAGCTGCTAGGTTTGCTGAGAGAAGTCCCGTCAGGCAGCAACAGTGAGCTCAGCCGACGAGCAGCCATTGGCGCAGACATGAGCCGCTCCACCAATCACAGGCCGCCCACTCCACTCCCTGCTGCAGGCCTTCAGCCCTCCAATTTACATCCAGCTCCAGGCCTTGCTCATACTTCTCCCTGCATCTCTTCATACTCTCACACACCAGACTCCATCTACCTCCCTCCTCACCCTCCCACCACAACCCCTCGATCCAGTCCTCTATCCTCGCCCACCAGTCCGCCTTCATAACCCTAATGTTCGCCGGCAGGCCTTGTTCCTCAGACCCTGCTTTCCCCCTCTCCCTCCTCACCCATGCTTTAGCCTTTTACTCCTCACTCTGTTCCTTAACCCACGGCTCCAAGTTCCACTCGCACTCCAGGGCTTCTTGCCATGTAGTGTTCCCCGCTCCACCTCCTCTTCACCCCCTCTTCCCCGTTCTGTTTCAGACTGAACCATATCCCCGGTTCCGCCTTGCACCCCACTCTCCAGCCACCCTTCCGCACATGCTCTGATCCCAGCTGCCTGCCCTGCACACCCACGCCTCAGAGCTCTCGCCCCACTCTTGACCTTTCTCCTGACGCCTTCCTCTTCTTCATCACTTTCAGATCTAACCACCTCCTCGAACTCCTCAGCTCGCTGCGCTCCCCTTCTTAATCACACTGATGTACCGTTCTTTCCTCCACACATTTTTGCTCTGCACCTGACACTTTTTTTCTCCACCCTCCCTTCTCACCCTTTTAGGCCTCACACTGCTCTCCGCCCCAATCCATGTATTTGTGCCGCCCACTTTCACAACACCTGCTCCCAGCACTGTGAACGCCCTCTCCTCCCGGCTCTCCCGCCCACTCTCCGGCACGCGAGCTCTCTCCACTTCCTCCTTGCACTGGTTCCCCTGTCACCCCCCTTCGGCAGCACGCACTCTACACAGACTCTTACCCTCCCCTTCTGCACTTGCTATCCATCCTTCCTCTCTTCCTCAGGGACCGGAGGTCCTCACTTTTCTGCCCCTTTTCACTGGCGCTGTCCCCCCACTCTTGCCGTCGTTCACCACTTACTCCTGCGGCCTCTCTTCCCTCTCCGTCTTCCTGTCTTCTGTCATCATATGTAAAGCGCTGTAACACATTTGGATAATGGCGCTATATAAAACCGCATAAATAAATGTGTAGCCCTTCACCCCCTCTACACCCGACACACAATAATACTTGTTCTCTCTCCTCTCTTATGGCCTCCCCCCAGGGCTCAAGCCATTCATTCAGCGCTGCTGCAATCTCTCGTTCTTTTCGCCCTCCCCTCTGCTACCTCTGGCTCTCCCTCCAGCCACGCACAGCAGTCCTACCACAGCCAAGCTTCACCTGCTCTATCATTTGCTTTCCATGTCTTGCCAGCCTCCCAGCACTGGCGCGCCCCCCTGTCGGCTAGCCTTTTCCCGATCACTCCAGTACTACCTACCCCCACGCTGTGTTCCCCGCCAGTACTGGTTCTCTCTCTTGCCCCCCAACGCTGGTTCTCCCCACCTCTCTCTCCTCAGGCCTCCAGAGCCAGCTCTGTTTACCTCCCCTCCCCCGCATGGATCTGCACGGACTCACCACTCTGCCCCCAGCGCAGCCTCCGCCTTCTCCGTCCCCACGGCGGATTCCCTCTTTCTTATCCCCACTCCCTCATTCTCACCATCCCGCATATTTCTCACTCTCCCTTTCTCCTCCACCACTGCCCCCCCTTTTACAGCACTGGCAGATTAGCCTCTCTGTCCCCCAGCACTGGCAATTTCTCCTCCCAATTTTGAGCACTTTGCATTTTCTCCCTCGCTCTGTTCTTCAAATACAGCTCTCCCCATCCTCCAGCTCCGTTTCCCTTCCCCCGCTGCACTTCCAGAAGTCGCAGACTTATTTTCTCTCCCAGCCTCCAACACCTGTATCCCCCTCTTCTCCCTCTCTCTCTTCGTCCAGCACTAGTTCTCTCTCCTTCACCCACCATTTCTCCCCTGTCACCACATACATCTCCAGCGCCTCTAAACCCCGACCACCGCCTTGAGCATCGAGTCTCCCTCCCGCGCTTTCCTCGGCACACCCATTTTCCTCGGCACACCCAGCACTGTTTTGGCCTTTCCTTTCTCCTCTCTTGAACAATTTGCCCTTTGCCCCTCACCGTCTCTCACTCATCACTGTCATCTGTTTTCTTGCAGACCCCTGACCTGGTCTGGAGTACTGGACAATATAATTGTTGATACTCGGGGGTGGGGAGGAGCACTGAAATAATGTTGCAACACGGCCGAATTATCTGACAGGGCTATTATGTGGCTTTGGAAGGCAAATTATATGATACATATGATTGAAACAATTTAATGTCACATTTTTGCTTTATGTAGCTATTTTGACATGTTTATACACTGATGCAAAATAGACTCCAATGGTATCAAAAATCAATATGCAATTACAAAATTATATTTACGGACAACGATTCTGCCTTGCAGAGATGCACTGGACCTTCATGTTATTAACCTCGTTTTCTATCTTCCATCGTAAAGTAGTTTGTGTAAAACATACACAATGGTGCGCACAACAGAAAATAATCAACAAGCATTGGGAAAGCCAATAGGTCTTGCCTACGTGAGAGCGCTTAGCTTTTCCAGTGTCTTTTAGCTATGCTGTACAGCAGCGTGGCTGCTGTTCATCAAGGCTAAAAGTTAGTGGCGTAGAGTGACGTGGCATAGACAAGAGTGGCGTGGAGTAGAGTTGCATGGAGTGGCATAGGTTACAGTGGCATAGAATGGAGTCGCGTAGAGTAGAGTGGCATACACTGAAGTAGAGTATTGTAGAGTGGCGTAAAGTGGCATAGAGTGAAGTGGTGTAACAGAATGGAGTGGCATAGACTAGAATGGCATAGAGTGGTCCAGTGAAATGGAGTGGAGCAAAGTGGCATAGAGTGCTGTAGAGTGGCATTGAATGGAGTGGAACGGTGTAGAGTATAGTGGGGTGGCAGAAAATAGAGTGGCATTTAGTAGAATGGAATGGCATAGAGTAGAGTGGCATGGAGAGGCACAAAGTGGAGTGGTGTAGAGTAGGATGGAGTAGAGTGGCACAGCATACAGTGGCGAAGAGTGTAATGGAGCAATTGGAGTGGCGTGGAGTGGAGTGAGATGGCATACAGTAGAGTGGCACAGAGTGGGGTGAAGAGGCTTAGAATGGAGTGGCATAGAGTGGTGGCACAGAGTGGCATACACTGGAGTGGCGTACAATGAAGTGGAGTGGCTTAGAGTACAGTGGAATGGAGACGCATAGAGTGGAATGGTGTAGATGGGTATAGAGAGGGGTGGGGTATAGTTGCATTTAGTGGCATAGAGAGGAGTGATGTAGAGTGATGTGGAGTGGAGTAGTGTAGCATGGAATGGTGTAGAGTGGATTGTAGGGGCACTGGGTGGAGGACCATACAATGGAGTGGCATAGAGTAGTGTGGCATACAGTAGAGTGGCGCAGAGCAGCATGGAACAGAGTGGAGTGGCGTAGAGTGACAAAGAGTGGAGTGGCATAGATTGAAGGATATTGGCATAGAGTAGAGTGGCATGGAGTGAGGTGGAGTGGCGTAGAGTTGAGTGACAGAGTAGGGTGGCATATAGAAATGTAGAATGGTGTGGAATATAATGGAGTGGGGTAGAGTGAAGTGGAGCGGCAGAGTGACGCAGAGTAGAGGGGCGTAGAGTGGAGTGGCATAAAATGCTGAAAAGTGGCATTGTGAGGAGTGGAGTGGCACATAAAAGAGTGGCGTTTAGTAGAGTTGAGTGGCATACAGCAGAGTGGTGTAGAGTAGAGTGTAGTTGCATATAATGGAGTGGAATAGAGTAGAGTGGCGTAGAGTAAAGTTGAGTGGCGCAAAGTGGAATGGTGTAGAGTAGAGTGGCTGGGACTGGCGTAGAGTAGAGTGATATAGGGTAGCTTAGAGTGGTGTGAAGTGGCGTAGAGTGGAGTGACACAGTAGAGTGGCATATAATAGTAGTATAGAGTGGAGTGGCACAGAATGCACAGAGTGTAATGGAGCGGTGTACAGTGGCGTAGAGTAAAGTGGCATAGAGCATAATGGCAAAGAGTAGAGTAGCATAGAGTGGAATGGAGTGGTGTAGAGTGGAGTTGAGTGGCATAGAGTAGAGGGACATAGAATGGAGTGGAATGGCATGCAGTATTAGAGTGGGGTAGAGCAGAGTGCCATGGAATGTCATAGAGTGACACTAAGTCAAGTGGAGTAGAGTGGCATGAAGTAGTGTAGAGTGGAATTGAGAGGCGTAGAGTAGAGTGGCATAGAATGGAGTGGCATAAAGCAAAGTAGAGTAGAATAGGGTGACCTGGAATGGAGTGTCGCGGAGTGGGGGTTGTGTAGAGTGGAGTATCATGGAGTAGAGTGGAATGGTGGAGAATAGAGTTGCATAGAGCATCATAGAGAGGAGTAGTATAGAGTGCCATAGAGTAGAGTGCATAGAGTGGAGTGGCATGGATTGAAGTTGTGTAGAGTGGAGTGGAGTAGAGTGGTGTGACTCAGAGTAGAGTGGAGTGGTGTAGGGTGGAGTGGCTTTGAGTGGAGTGGCGTACAGTAGAGTGAAGTGGTGTGAAGTAGATTGGTGTAAAGTAGAGTGGCATGGAGTGGCATGTGGTGTGGAGTAACAGAATGGAGTGGTGTAGAGTGGAGTAGAATGCGGTAGTGTAGAGTAGAGTGGAGTAGTGTAGCATGGAATGGTGTAGAGTGGATTGTAGGGGCACTGGGTGGAGGACCATACAATGGAGTGGCATAGAGTAGTGTGGCATACAGTAGAGTGGCGCAGAGCAGCATGGAACAGAGTGGAGTGGCGTAGAGTGACAAAGAGTGGAGTGGCGTAGATTGAAGGATATTGGCATAGAGTAGAGTGGCATGGAGTGAGGTGGAGTGGCGTAGAGTTGAGTGACAGAGTAGGGTGGCATATAGAAATGTAGAATGGTGTGGAATATAATGGAGTGGGGTAGAGTGAAGTGGAGCGGCAGAGTGACGCAGAGTAGAGGGGCGTAGAGTGGAGTGGCATAAAATGCTGAAAAGTGGCATTGTGATGAGTGGAGTGGCACATAAAAGAGTGGCGTTTAGTAGAGTTGAGTGGCATACAGCAGAGTGGTGTAGAGTAGAGTGTAGTTGCATATAATGGAGTGGAATAGAGTAGAGTGGCGTAGAGTAAAGTTGAGTGGCGCAAAGTGGAATGGTGTAGAGTAGAGTGGCTGGGACTGGCGTAGAGTAGAGTGATATAGGGTAGCTTAGAATGGTGTGAAGTGGCGTAGAGTGGAGTGACACAGTAGAGTGGCATATAATAGTAGTATAGAGTGGAGTGGCACAGAATGCACAGAGTGTAATGGAGCGGTGTACAGTGGCGTAGAGTAAAGTGGCATAGAGCATAATGGCAAAGAGTAGAGTAGCATAGAGTGGAATGGAGTGGTGTAGAGTGGAGTTGAGTGGCATAGAGTAGAGGGACATAGAATGGAGTGGAATGGCATGCAGTATTAGAGTGGGGTAGAGCAGAGTGCCATGGAATGTCATAGAGTGACACTAAGTCAAGTGGAGTAGAGTGGCATGAAGTAGTGTAGAGTGGAATTGAGAGGCGTAGAGTAGAGTGGCATAGAATGGAGTGGCATAAAGCAAAGTAGAGTAAAATAGGGTGACCTGGAATGGAGTGTCGCGGAGTGGGGGTTGTGTAGAGTGGAGTATCATGGAGTAGAGTGGAATGGTGGAGAATAGAGTTGCATAGAGCATCATAGAGAGGAGTAGTATAGAGTGCCATAGAGTAGAGTGCATAGAGTGGAGTGGCATGGATTGAAGTTGTGTAGAGTGGAGTGGAGTAGAGTGGTGTGACTCAGAGTAGAGTGGAGTGGTGTAGGGTGGAGTGGCTTTGAGTGGAGTGGCGTACAGTAGAGTGAAGTGGTGTGAAGTAGATTGGTGTAAAGTAGAGTGGCATGGAGTGGCATGTGGTGTGGAGTAACAGAATGGAGTGGTGTAGAGTGGAGTAGAATGCGGTAGTGTAGAGTAGAGTGGAGTAGAGTAGTAAGTTGTGGGTGTAAGTAATTAAAGCATTGACAGAGACAGCCAATAAGGTGAAAGCTAAATTAATAAAAAAGAAGCCAACAATGTGAAATTTCTGGAAATACTGTAAATGCATGCAGTGTCATGAAATGAAATGGTTAATTGGAAAGAAAAGCCAATTTAAAATAAAAGCACATCTTTTGATACAAAGAAAAGACACTGTAAAATAAAAGTGCATCTTTTGAAAGCATTCTTCTAAATAAAAGCACATCTTTTGAAAACATTCCTCACCCTTGTTTGTAATTACAGAGTGGAATGTCATGGAGTAGAGTTGGATGGTGTAGAATAGAGTTTCATAGAGCATCATAGAGAGGAGTAGCATAGAGTGCTGTAGAGTAGAATGCATAGAGTGGAGTGGTATGGACTGAAGTTGAGTAGAGTGAAGTGGAGTAGAGTTGTGTGACTTAGAGTAGATTGAAGTGGTATAGGGTGGAGTGGCTTTGAGTGGAGTGGCGTACAGTAGAGTGGAGTGGCATGAAATAGAGTGGAGTGGAGTAAAGTAGAGTGGCATGGAGTGGCATGTGGTGTGGAGTAACAATGGAGTGGTGTGGAGTGGTGTAGAGTGGCATAGAGTGCGGTAGTGTAGAGTAGAGTGGAGTAGAGTAGTACAGTTGTGGTTGTAAGTAATTAAAGCATTGACAGAGACAACCAATAGGGTGAAAGCAAAATAAATAAGAAGCCAAAAATGTGAAATTGCTGGAAATACTGTGCATGCAGTGTCATGAAATGGTTAATTGTAAAGAAAAGCCAATTTAAAATAAAACCCCATCTCTTGAAAGTAAGAAAACTCACTGTAAAATAAAAGTGCATTCTTCAAAATAAAAGCGCATCTTTTGAAAACATTCTTCACCCTTGTTTGGAATTACAGAGCATAATTTATTATGGTGTCTCAAATATTACTAACGCATTGGCACCGATAGTTTGAAAGCAACATAAATATGAAACAGTATGCCAGTGTTAAAAGTAGGAAAGCACACTGCACATCCAGGAATAATAATACAATTCTTATTAGAAAAAAATAGTATAAGGAAAAACAGAGACAAAGAAGAAACACGTACTTGGTCCATTCTCCAGGGACAAAGTAGGACAAGAAAGGAAGGAAAACATACAGGAGTTACGCAATCAAAAGACTGCAAATGAGAGTGACAATGAAAAAAACCAATGGTATGCTGTAGGTCCATTTTAACTCCTTTGGTGCGGAGGGCAGCTCCATGACTTCCTCCACACCAGTTCTTGTGTGCTGAGGATAGCTCCAGACCCTCCGAGGTAGGAAATCCCTCTGGTGCGAGCACCAGAGGGATTTCTTTTTACAATTTTAAGCCTCAGTGGCTGGGGAAGAGCATCCCTAGCACCGAGGCACTCTTTTTTTAGGTCAAGTGTACGCCCTTGTGTATACTTTTAAGTATACTTCTTCTGTGGGCTTCCAGCTATTTCATTTGTTAGTTTCAGTGTCATTTAAAAATCCTTGCTTGCTAGTGGTCAGTCATGCCTCTTTGGCCCTCCTTCTTCTGTGTGGGAGCAGGGACCAACTACTGTATAATTTCTTTTTTTCCTGTTTATCTTGTCTGTAGGGGACAATTTCTTTACTTTGGTTCCTGCTCCTGTCCAAGGAAGCTTCCCTTTTCATTTGCAGAGCATTCTTCCTCTGAGCTTAGCTGTAAACAAGGCTATAAATCAGGCTGTTATCTTGGTCACATTTGGCATTTGTGGGCTCTCTGCCCCTCTCTCAGCTGCCTAGCTCCCTCCCTTCCTTAGCTTGGGTTTTCTTTACCATGTGGGCCTGCCTATGTGCTGAGAGCAAGGGTGGAGGATCGCTTGCAATTGCTTATAGCCTAGGCACCCAGCTCTACCAGGGCGCCAGAATACTTAGAGACAGTGCCCACTTTTGCTCCATACTAGGATACCACTTGCAGCTCCATCAGTTCACCTCAGTTCACAAACTCCAGGGCTTCAGCCATGCCAGTGCCAGAAACCCCACACATGCTGTCTGCCTGAGCACCTCGGTTCTTGCAGTCAGTAAACTCTGCTGCTCCAGTACTGGGACCTCGGGTGCAGCTCCATCAGTGCACTGCAATTCACACACTCCAAGCCCTCAGCTGTGCCAGTGCCAGGAATCCCACACAGTCTGTCTACCAGAGCACTTCAGTTCTCGCAGTCAGTACTCAGTACACTGTTCTGCTCCAGTACTGGGACCTCAGGCGCTGCTCCATCAGTGCTCCGCAGTTCACATACTCCAGGCCCTCAGCCATGCCAGTGCCAGAAATCCCACATACTTTGTTGCCAGAGCACCTCAGTTCTTCCAGTCAGTACACTCTGCTGCTCCAATACTGGGACCTCGGGCACAGCTCCACCAGGGAACTTCAGCTCACACACTCCAAGCCCTCAGCTGTGCTAGTGCCAGGAACCCCACACATGCTGTCTGCTAGAGCACCTCAGTTTCTGAGCTTAGCTGTAAACAAAGCTAGAGCACCTCAGTTTCTGAGCTTAGCTGTAAATCTGGCTGTTATCTTGGTTCCACCTGGTTTGCCTGCCTGTGGTCCCTGGTGCTGAGAGCAAGGGAGGATGGCTTGTAATTGCTTATGGCCTATTCGCCCAGTCGCCTAGGCTTCTTACATCAGGGTCTGCAACAAAATTGGCAGTGCTATCTTCACACCACAAAATTGTTTTCATGAACTTTAGAATAAACTGTGACTGCTTGACATTTCCTGCCTTAGTCAGGTGGGCCTGACCTTTCCTAATTAAGTAATTCAGTGGCGTTGTAAATTAAAATGGTACCTCCATTTTTGTCTCAGCAAGAATACAGGAGCGTTCAACCATCCAGAGGCCCACCCCCAGATGTAGCCTGATGTCACCTTGGAAACATTTGTTTGGTGTCCCTGCTCTTTCACCTCTGGTAGCCACATGCAACTCAGCCAAAGCACCTCCTTCCAAGCACTCAGTGATCACTGCTGTTCCAGTCCCAGAACCCCTCACGCAGCTCTACCAGGGCTCCGCAATCCTTAGAGACAGTGCCCACTTCTGCTCCATACTGTGATCCCACTCGCAGCTCCATCAGTGCACCTCAGTTCACACAATCCAAGCTCTCAGGTGTGCCAGTGACAGGACCCTACACACTATCTGCCAGAGCACCTCAGTTCCTACAGACAGCACACACTGCTGTTCGAGTACTGGGACCTGGGGCGCAGCTCCATCAGTGTACCTCAGTTCACACACTCCAAGCTCCATTGCCGTGCCCATGCCAGACCCGCTCACCTGCTGTCTGCCAGAGCACCTCAGTTCTTACAGACAGTACACTCTGCTGTACCAGTACTAGGACCTCAGGTGCAACTCCATCATTGCACCTCAGTTCTAGCTCAGCAAGGTCACTTCCTTTCCTCTACTGGGACCCCGCTCACATACAGTTCCATTACAGCAACTCAATTTTAATATTCAGTCCCACTGCCAAGCCAATACTGGACCCCAAAAAGCAAAACACAGCTCAGCCAGTGCACTTCAAGTCTAACATCCAACACCACTGTTGATGGGAACCACCACAGGTCCGCCAGAATGAATCCATTTTAACATTAATTGCATGTTTCTTCTTGGTAGTAAGGCTCACACACACACACCCTTCAGGACTCCTCACTTCTGGGCTTCAGAGGCTATGCCACTCCCATACTGGGCCCCTACTCGCAGCTTCACCAGGGCACCTCCAGGCTAACACTCGGTTTCACTGGCATGCCAATACCAGGTTCCACAGATAGCTCCATTAACATACCTCACTTCTGACCTTTTGTGCCCATTACTATTCCAGTACTGCAGCCCACATACAACTCTGTCAGTGCACCACAACCCTAACCTACAGTGCCCCATTATTCCAATACCAGGAATTACACAGCACTCCCTTTCCCATTCCTCACTCGCTGCCTTTCTGTTATTCCAGCACTAGGCAGGGACACAGCTCTGTCTAAATGCCCAATCCTGATCTGAAGTGACCCAATATTTCTCTATTGATATTCACATAGACCTCAGCTAATCTGCCTCCTGCTGTTCTGCAGTGCCCCTTGCTGTTCCACACTCTCACTTCTGTTTCATGAAGTGGGGGAGCCAATTAAATCTATTCTTAGCTGCCATCTTTATTTGGGAGGGTCTGTTTCACCTGTCTCACTCCGTTCTTTCCTTTACTTTGTTTACTCTCAATTTTGTCTTTCTCTCCTACTTTCCTCTGTCCAGCTCTTAAAATCGTCATGTTAACAGTTTTGCTCTTTCTTTCAACTGTTTATTTCTACTCCTCTCCCTTTTTTTATTTCCGTCTTCTCCTTGCTACCTCCTGTTTGAAATTCGAGCAAACTTGGGTTATTTCTTTCCTTGTTTCCTTCCTCTCTTTTTTCTTCATCAGGTGTTCATTCTTGCACTATTTTTTGTCTTCCCTTCATTCTTTCTTTGTCTTTTTTATTAGCTTTTTCCTTTGACTCAGTATGCGTCCTTTCACTTTTTTTAGATCTTTCTTCCTCCGTTTCTCTGGTGTTTTTCTTATCTTTATCTGTAAATTCATGTTTTGCTATAAATCTTTCTTTTTCCCTACTGTATGTGGAAGCCACAAGTTACTTGTCGGGACCCGAAGTGTCAAAGTGGTTTTCCCATTATGTTTCTGTGGGAAATGTGTCAGTACATACATGCACTGTTTCTTTCACTGGTTGTTTCTCTCATCATCTCTCAAATTTGTTCTCTAATGTTCGTTTTTCTCTTTATTTTCACACTTTTTTCATTATTTTTTCCTCTTTTATTTTCGATTCACTAGCTTCCTTCCCTTTTTTCTTTTGTCTCACTCTGGCTATATTTCTTCTCTGAGTTGTGTTTTCATTTTCTAGTTCTTTCTTTCCCTACTTTCTATTTCTTTGCAACCCCTTCTCTTTCTTCCTTTTGCCTGTTGTATTCCGTCCGCTTCTCTTTTTCTGCCCCATTTGCTTTCTGACCTGAGGCTAGTTATCAATGAAGCAACAGGGGCAGTGGCACAGGGACCCAGAGACCTATGGACCTCACTCAACTCAAATTACTGCTGTATTTTCCTGCCAAAAGTGCAGTCAACCATTTTCCTTTCTTACTCCAGGGCCCATGACACAGTTACTATGCCACTTGTCCTCTCCATCTTACTCCCGACTCCCACTTTCCTTTCACCCTCCAGTCCGTTCCAAATTATATTTTTGTTATGGTGTTTTAAGCATTACACTTTAATGCCAAACTTTTATTTCTGATAAAGGTTTATATGATTATTGTATATGTTTTAAGATAGAGGAAGAAGGTAAATGGAAGTGATTTAGTTAAATGCTAGGCCACTGGAATTATATGGCAAGAAAAGACAAAATTATGAGGCAGGGTTGACCAATTTATGTGGCAAGAAAAGTCCAGTTATGAATTTACATTTACAGAAATTCCACTAGACACCAGCAATTTATTTTGTGGCAAAATGGGAGGTGGGGGGGGGGGCCTCCTAGACACCGGTTCTAGCCCCAACCTTACAACTCCCAGCAGTCTCTCTGCCCCGCCTCCAGGGCAGATAGGAAGCATTTTCCTCCAATTTGTCCCCAGCAGGGTGCAGAAAGCCTACTAGACCACCAGGGATTATATTCGGAGGGGAGGAGTGTCCCCTAGCAATGAGCTAATGATACCTCCCCCACCCCCAAGCCCAAAAGTCTTTCTACCTCCCCTCCCCCGGGGACAGATTGGAGGCTCTTACCTCCAATCTGTCCCACTCTGGAGGGGGTTCAGAAAGCCCATCAGACATCAGTGATTTCTTTATAATGCAAAAATGGGAGAAGGCAGTCCTCCTAGGCATCAGGCCTAGCCACCACCCACCCACACAACCCCCAGCAGTCTTTCTGCCCCCTTTTGAGTCAGCTAGGAGGCATTCTCCTCTAATCTGACCCCCTTGCGGGAGGCAGAAAGACCACTAGACCACCAGGGATTGTGTTTGGAGAGGGAGCGCCTTGGCAATGGGCTAATGCTTCCCACTGTCCCTAGGGCCAAAGGTCTTTCTGCTCCCCTGAAGCAGATTGGAGGTTGTTACCTCTCTCATTAGAGACTAGGGATTTTGTTTTGTGGAGAAATGGGTGTGTGCGGGCCACATAGGCATTGAGCCTAACCCCACCCCAGGGGGCAGATAAGAGGTCTTTGGCCCTCATTGTGACATTGGTGGTAAGTCCTGCTTACCGCCACGGTGACGGCTCCCAACATACCGCTGCAGTGGCAAATATCCGTTTGCCATATTGTGACACACACACACACCAAACCTACAGAATACAGCCACATACACAAATCCGCCAGCCCAAAGGTCAGTGATAAACTGGCGGTCCCAACACCCATACCGTTACGCCAACAAAACAACGCCCACCACATTATGACCCACGAATCACCACGGCTGACATTCAACGGTGGTAAACCATTGGCGGTACATGCAGCCGCACTCAGAATGGACACCCACATACAAAACAACACCATATTGGCCAATACGAAAAACACACACCTGACACTCATACACACACCACACCCGCCCACCCACAGCACTATAAAACCACAACCCCTTACAAACAATAATTACTGCCAGGAGATTGACATGAACAGCACAGAGACAACTAGACACACACACCACTTACACCTATAAATCCCTCACGCACCCCACATCACACACCCCACCGCATTACTCAACACATTCTCACCAACACACACCACAAAACATCCATGTTCCCACAAAGGCACCCCTGTTTCACTGATGAGGAGTTAAGGGTCATGGTGGAGGAAATTGTCAGGGTAGAGCCACAGCTGTTTGGAGCACAGGTACAGCAGATATACATTGCAAGGAAGATAGAGTTGTGGCTGAGAATCGTGGACAGGGTGAACACCATGGGACAGCACCCAAGAACAAGCGACGACATCAGGAAGAGGTGGAACGACCTACGGGGGAAGGTACGTTCCATTGCAGCAAGGCACCAGCTTGCTATACAGAGGGCTGGCGGTGAGCCCCCGCCTCCTCCCCTACAGCTCACAGCATGGGAGGAGCAAGTCTTGGAAATACTGCATCCTGAGGGACTCACTGGAGTAGCCGGAGGATTGGACACTGGGAAGTCAATATTTACTACTTATCACTCCCCATGCCTGCATGCCATCAAAACCCTTCACCCTCACTCCCATCACTCAACTCCATCCTACACACTGTACCTACACATATGACTAACCCCAATGCCAAGCCCTGCATGCCATACCAATGCATGGACAGCCCTCCCAGCCCTGCATGGACACCCATCACTAAAGCATGCACAGCATAGGGGAACCAACAATCACACAATACATCACCATACACAAGCAAAAGGTGGCAGGGCAACACCAACGATAGAGGGGAAGCCAGCTATGTACAATATGTCACAGACATGAAGCATAATACATCACATACATCCCATTCTGGTGCCCCATCCAATGTCAGCAGAGAGGAGGTGCCATGATAAACCAGTCCCCCAACAGAAGATGCCCCCAGTGATGACAGTAACTCTGGACTTCAGGATCTGGACCAACAACCTGGCACATCAGGGACCACTGGACAGCCGGTCACCCAAGCCCACTCACAGTCCACCACAGAGCCTCCCCCATCAGTATCCAACACCACAGCACCCACCCAGCATACCCACACCTCTGTACCCAGGACACGGTAATCAGCAGTGTGCCCACCTGTACAGGGACCCCAGGCCACACCTCATACCCAAGGAAATCAGGGGCCTGGGGTCTGTGGCAGTGGGCACACCATTCAGGGGACAGAGGCACAGGCCAACAGGGACACTGGGAGGACTGCTGTGAGCCAGGGAAGGACAGGACCAGGGAACTGACTCTCCAGGAGGCACTCTCCGAGATCCTGGAAGCCTACCAACATTCACAGGACATGAAGGGCCAGATCCTTGACAACGTGCAGGAGAACAGACGGCTGCAGGACATACAGTATCAGGGGATCAGGGAGAATTTGCAGAACATTAACACCACCCTGATCTCCATAGCAGGGGTGCTGGCAGACATGACCAACATCATGAGAGAATGGACAGTACACTAGCGGGCCCCTAACACTAGCCAGTCCATTGACCAGCCCTCCACTTCTGCTGCAGCTAGTGGGCAGGATGCCCTGCCATAGGACCAACAGGCCACCAGCACCCCTCCTCCTGCAGAAGGTGAACCACCCTGCAAACGTTCCCTGCGAATCAGACAGAAGCTAGAGACACTTGCCAAGACCACCACCAGGAAATGAGACTTTCCTGATTGTCCCCTTTGTGTCCCACCCTGCCACCTTGTCTACTTTGAACTGGCTTTGCTCCCCTTCCTATGGCCCCTTGGACATTGGACCTGTGCTACAAACAGACTGGAACAATACCCTGGACCATCCTCCATCGTCACCCCATTGTATTGCACTTTTCTCTCAATTGCATAGCACTACAATAAACACCCTTAAACACAACTTGACTAGTAGTATTTTATTTTTTGAAAATGTGCATTTATGGAAAAAGTCACATCTTGTGCAAATAATGTGAACACTATGAGAGCATAGAAATAAGGACCTGTAGCTATCTGTAGTCAGCACATTAGTACACAGTTGTTAAATCACCAATGTCTGTAAAATGACAAGCCATAGGTGACAGTAAGTTGAGATGCAAAGGAAGGTAATGCCATCATGCTACAGCCACACAGAATACACCAATAGTCATAGGAATGGTCAGTTGCACTGTCTCACCTATACGTCATTGGAAGTATTGACGGTTAACTGATGTTCTGTTGTCCTCATCCTCAGCCTCTTCATCCTCACTGTCCTCAGGGTCTACTGCTGCCACAGGGGCATCTCCAATCTCTTCCTCCTGCAGAAAGGGAACAGGCCTTCTGAGGGCCATGTTGTGCAACGTGCAGCATGCCACTACTATCAGACAGACCTTCTTGAGTGAGTGACACAGGGATCAACCTGTTAGATGGAGGCACCTGAACCTGGCCTTCAGGAGGCCGAAGGTTCTCTCGATGATCCTTCTGGTTCACCCATGTGCCTCATTGTAACGTTCCTCTGCCCTTGTCCTGGCATTCCTCACCGTGGTAAGCAGCCATGTTAGGTTTGCGTAACCAGTCACCTGCAAGTATTGAGGGATAACATTTAGCCTCACACAATGATTTGCGGATGACACCTGAAGGCATACACCAACATACAGTGGGTGAGGACCAACACTCACCTATTAGCCACACTCTGTGCCTCTGTAGTTGGGCCATCACATTTGGGATGCTGCTATTCCTCAGAACAAAGGCATCATGCACTGACCCAGGATACTAAGCATTGATGTGGGAGATGTACTGGTCCGCCAGGCACACCATTTGCACATTCAGTGACTGGAAACTCTTACGATTCCTGAACACATGTTCATTCTGGCGGGGGGGGGACAAACACAATGTGTGTCCCATCAGTTGCCCCATTAATATTGGGGATATGTCCCATTTCATAAAATTCGGCCCATCACTGTGGCCAAATCTTCCACCTGGGGGAAAGAAATGTAGCTGCACATCTTGCCAGCATGATTGAGAACATTGGCTGTGACATTCCTGCTGCCAAGCCCACTGTCACTTGGGAAGAACCAGTTGCCAAGATATGGAGCACTGATAGCACTTGCACAAGAGGGGGGATCCCAGTGGGATGACGGATATCAGATATCAGGTCTGGCTTCAATTGGGCACACAGCTCAGTTATCTTGGTCCTGTCCAGTCTATAGGTGAGGATAATGTGCCTGTCTTCTAGTGTAGCCAAGTCCGCAAGGGGTCTGTACACGGGGTATGTCTCCACCTCCTATTCATTCGCAGCGTTAGGTACCTGAGGGACACAAGAGTGAAGAGGCTGTCACAATTTGAACAATGGAACCACAACTTCAGTGAACATAGTGCATTTATGTTATAGGGCAGTGGGAATTGGCAAGGTATGTGCTAATCTAGGCTGTCAATATGACTGTTGTTCCCCCCATGAAATGGCGACTGCCTGTCCTGTATGTAGGGACAGGTGGAAGTGAGGTAATTCCGCCGACGTTGGGTGTCGTGGCGGAAGGCGGTCTTGCACCACCGTTCATTCTGCATTGGATAATATGGGGCTCTATGGAGTACAGTGGCCAATGGGGATCTCCACCAGCAGTGACGGTGTACACCGCCGCAGATGTGACCGCCATTTTCTATCTGATTCCTCACTTGTTTCCTGGCCTTCAAAAAGATAACACCTACACTGGGTGTGCTGCTGTGACCTGTGTCTGGACCCTACTATGGCCCCTGGGACCGGGAAAGGGCCTCTGCCTTCACTTCAAAGGAGTTGGAGTGACTGGTGGATGGTGTTCTACCACAGTATGGACTGCTGTATGGGCCTCTAGACCAACAGGTGAGTACACATTGGGCACGATGCATGTGGGAAGGATGCATGGAGATGTGTGTGCAAGCATCGTGTTATCGGGAGATGTCTTGTTGTGGTTTACATGGTGTGCGCCGGGCGATGTGAGTGCCAATGGTGATGGAAACAGGATTGGCGGGCCATATGTATGACAGGCTGGATTGTTTGTGTAATGGTGTCTTCCTGTCTGTATTACCTCTGCAGGTCAGCACCCATCAAAAGAAGGGATTATGGCGTGCTATCGCTAAGGACGTGCGGACCCTGGGAGTCTATGGCAGGTGGAGCACCAGCTGTTGGAAACAGTGGGAGGACCTGAGACGGTAGGCACAGAAGACCATGGAGGCCCAGTTGGGGATGGCCTCCCAACGAGGAAGGGGTGCCCGTCGCAACCTGACCCTCCTGTTGGCCCGCATACTGACAGTGGCATACCCAGAGCTGGATGGGTCCTTGAGGGAATCACAGCAGCCACAAGGGGGGGAGTACAATGGGCATTATTCAAAAATTTGGCAGCTGGAGTGGTATCCAGGTGGTGGATGTGAGTTAGTGGGCGCACCTAAGGCCAGGTCAGACGTTGCAGCGTTAGTCACTTCTAGGGTAATGGGTATATGGCAAATGCAGGTAACCTAACTTGTTAATATTCCATTCCAGTCAGGGCTTTGTGTGTAGCAGGAGGGGTGCAGTTGGCAGTGTGTGGCCCTCATCTTGTCGTAGCATCTAGCCAAATCACTGGCAGTGCAATGCATAGTGCTCAAGCCTGATCCCTGCATGTGACGGTGCTGTGTATGCCTAATGTGGTGTTGGTGCAGTAACTGATCCAGTGTTTCCTTTTTCTCTCTCCCCTCCTTTTTTCTTCTGTCATCCTTTCCATGTGTGCATTAGCATCATCTGGCGGAGAAGCAGGGGCACCGGCGACAGAGGGTGTTGCATCCTACAGGACCCTGGAGGCAGAGTCCACCGACGCCGAGGGAACCAGTGGGGCAGAGGGTGAGGGGATCACCATGAAGGAGACAGGAGGTGAAAACACAGACTCAGATACCTCCTCCGATGGAAGCTCCCTGGTGGTGGCGGATACCTCTGTGATCACCCCAGCTGCAGGTACAGCCACCACCCCCGTACCAGCACTACCCTCCCAGTAGCCCCTCAGCGAGTTGCCTGTGCCCACTCACCAGGAGGGTGGGCATCTCCTTCGCCACAGGCACCTCAGGCCCTGCCCCAGTGAGCCCTGCTGCCCTGAGTGAGGAGGCTATTGACCTCCTGAGATTCATCTCTTTAGGGCAGTCAACCATTGTGAATGCTATCCAGGGACTGGCATTCCTTATGCAGCAATGCAATGCATTCCTTGGGGGCATCCATGGTGGATTGGCAGCCCAACAGAGATTGATAAAGGCTCTGGCCTCCTCTCTGATGGCAGCCATTTTCCCTGTCCCTACTGCCCCCCCCTCCAACTACCACTTCGCAGTTCCAGTCTCCTCAACCCCAACCCATCCCATGCACACATACAGACGAGCATGCAGACAAGACAACCCCCAAGAGTGGCACAGGCAAACACAGGCACCACACTTCATCCCACAAACACTCACGCAAATACCAGACAGTTGCAGACACACCCACATCCACTACCTCCACTGTCTCCCCTCCTCCTCCTCCTCCACCGCCCTCACAGTCACTTCCACACTCACCCCTGAATGCACTGCATCACCACCCACCACCAGCATCACCACACCAAGCAGCACACACCCCTCACTAGCAGACACCTCCACATCATCCATGCATGCTTCCCCTGTGTCCTCTCCCCCCTGTCTGTCCCCCCTCCTAAAGGACGCAAACGCAAGCACTCACACTTTCAACAGCCATCCACCTCACATCAGCATACTGCCATGAACATGCACCCAATTCCA
Organism: Pleurodeles waltl; assembly: GCF_031143425.1. Classification (NCBI taxonomy): domain Eukaryota; kingdom Metazoa; phylum Chordata; class Amphibia; order Caudata; family Salamandridae; genus Pleurodeles; species Pleurodeles waltl. The sequence goes on from NC_090448.1 coordinate 401,176,300, forward strand.
GCAGACATATACACCTTCTACAACCACTCCCTCAACCTCCACTCCCATCCCTCCTCCCTCCTCCCTCCTTCCACCCCACCGTCCCCAAAAAACTTTTCCTTGCCCAACTTGACCTCTTCCCTCCCCCTCCCCCCTGTCCTGCCCGTAAGAGCAGGGTCCCAACGACACAGCCCAGCACCTCAGCCAAACAGTCCGTGCGGACAGTGGTCTCACCACTTAGTCGTGGTGGCAAGTCAGTGAAGGATCCCACTACACTAGCCAAGAAGGGGAAGGATCCCACACCTCCTGCCATGAAGGGGAAGGAGCCTGCACCTCCTGCTTTGAAGGGGAAGAGCCCTCAACTTCTGCCCAGAAGGCTAAGGAACACGTATAACCTGCCATGAAGGGGAAGAAGTCCTCAACCCCTGCCAGGAAAGGTAAGGATTCTACGACTCATGCCATAAAGCGGATGAAGCCCTCGACTCCAGCGGAGGCTTTCAGGGTGACACCTCCACCACCACCAGTGGTCCTGGGGCCCCCACCGCCAGCTGAGGAAGTGCATCCCTCCACCAGCAAAGGCTGCCCAGGAGGCACCTCCATCTTCCACCAGAGTACAGCCATCATCACCAGCAGAGGCTGCCCAGGAGGCACCTCCATCTGCCACCACAGTGCAGCCATCACCACCAGCAGAGGCTGCCCAGAAGGCACCTCCATCTGCCACCACAGTGCAGCCATCACCACCAGCGGAATCCATGTAGGCCACCCTCCAGGGGCTGCTGTACGAGGGGCCCCCTCCAGAGCCAGTGGGAAAGTCAACCACCTGAGAGACTGTGGTCTTGCACTCCCCAGAAGAAAAAAATGGGCATGGAACCCCCTCCAGAACCAGTGGGAAAGTGACCCACCTGAGAGACTGTGGCCTTGCACTCCCCAGGACAGAGAAATGGTCTTGGAGCCCCCTCCAGAACAAGTGGGAAAGTCACCCACTCCAGAGACTGTGGCCTTGCACTCCCCAGCAGAGAGAAATGGGCATGGAGCCCCCTCCAGAACCAGTGGGAAAGTCACCCACCTAAGAGACTGTGGCCTTGCAATCCCCAGGTCAGGGAAATGGGCATGGAGCCTCCTCCAGAACCAGTGGGAAAGTCACCCACTCCAGAGACTGTGTCCTTGCACTCCCCAGCAGAGAGAAATGGGCAGGGAGCCCTCCCCAGAACCAGTGGGAATGTCACCCACTCGAGAGACTGTAGCTTTGCACTCCCCATCAGAGAGAAATGGGCATGGAGCCCCCTCTAAAACCAGTGGGAAAGTCACCCACTCCAGAGACTGTGGCCTTCCACTCCCCAGCAGAGAGAAATGGGTATGGAGCCCCCTCCAAAACCAGTGGATTTCCCCCGTATTCGGCTGAGGTGCCCCCCACCCCCATCCCACTGAGGTGCCTGCCCACTTGAAAACTGATGCCCCTGCAGAGTTCTATCCGGATGAAGTCAGGATTCGAGTTGGGCCTTGGACTGTGCCCAGTGGCCATGTGGGCCCTTAGTACATTGGACTGGGCAGTGGCCCTTTGTGTACATTTGTACATATCTGTTTCACGTACATTTGGATTATTTATTAGCTGTTGATATCAATACATTCACCTTAGTGCATTCTTGTTGTCCTTGCATTATTCTGCAGTGTATTGTGTGCCATTGTTTTTCATGTGCAGCTGGTTGTGTGTTTGGTGTGTGTGGGTGTCGGTTGGGTGTAGTGCGTGTGTGTCACTCTCGTTTTCCTCCCTCCCTCGTGTGTTAGACGGCTGTACTCACCGTCGTCGTCTTCGTCGGCATTGGTGTTCCCAGTGGAGCATAACGTAGTAGAGCATCGGAAAGACTTGCAGTTCAGGTTCCATGACGGCATTGTTCTTCCCTGTGACTCCGATGGTGAGTCCTTTCTCTTCTGTGATGCGTTTCCACCAGGCTTTGGATGGCGTTGGTGTCGCCCCAGAAAACGTGGTGGATTGATGTGTCTTAATATGGTGGGCGGTACTTTGTCTTCTGTCTGGCTATTGACGGCTTCCGCTGTGGTGAGTGTTGTTTCCGCCCTGGCGGTTGGTGTGGTATATTGGCTATCTATAGGAGTTATCACCGCCATGGTCATAATTTGGCAGTAATTACCGCCAGCCTGTTGGCGGTATTACTGCCTCTTTATCACTCACAGCCAGGGTCATAATGAGGGCCTTTATCTCCAATCTGCCCCGGTTGGAGGGGGAGAAAGCACTCTGGAAGCTTGGGAGTTTTTTATTGCCATAAGGTGTGGGGATGGCCTGCCCACCCGCCCAGACATTGGGCCTTCCCTCCACCTCCAATACGACCCCAACAGTCTTTCTGCCCCCCTGAGGACTAAAGCATGCCCTATCTTTTGGCAAGATGAGAAATTGTGATTTTGGATCCTTTTTTTATATACATATGGTTAGAAGAGTTGAACTTAGTCCCAATATCGTTCTACTTCTATGCTGAATGGCTGGATTTTTCGGCCTCAGGTTGGCTGCCACATGGGGAAACCTACCAAACCAAGACATTTCTGAAAACTGTGGCCCATATTTATACTTTTGACGCAAACCAGCGCTGGCGCTGGTTTGTGTAAATTTTTTTACCGCCGGCTAATGCCATTCCTACGCACCATTTGGGCGCCTTATTTAAGGAATGACGTTAGCCGGCGCTGCGGACTGGTCAGAGTAAAAAAATAAAATGACTCAAACCAGGCAGCGCAGGCATAGGGGAAAATGGGGTTTGTGCGTCAAAAAATGGTGCAAGTCAGGTTTGAGGCAAAAATCATGCCTCAAACTGGACTTGTGCCATTTTTTGACACACAACCCCCATTGAAATGACTCCTGTCTTAGCAAAGACAGGAGTCATGCCCCCTTGCCCAATGGCCATGCCGAGGGGACTTCTGTCCCCTGGTCATGGTCATTGTGCACAGTGGCATGTAGGGGGGCCCAAATTAGGCCCCCCTATGCCACTTTAAAAAATATATATATATATTTACCTCAACTTACCTGTACTTACCTGGGATGGGTCCTCCCATCCATGGGTGTCCTCCAGGGGTGGGCGAGGGTGGCAGGGGGTGTCCCTGGGGGCAGGGAAGGGGACCTCTGGACTCCTTCCATGGTCCGAGACCATGGAAGTGAGCCCACAGGTCCCTTAACGCCTGCCCTGACCCAGGCATTAAAAAACGGCGCACATCAGGCTGTGCGCCTTTTTTTAAGGCCCTCCCCCTCCTGTGCGTCAAAATGACGCAGGAGTATAAATAAGGCGCACAGGCCTTAAAGTCATTTTTTGGGCGGGAACGCCTACCTTGCATGTCATTAACACAAGGCAGTTTCCCGCATCCAAAAAATGACTCACACGGAGGAATTTTGATGTCCGCTGGCTCGGGCGTCAAAGTTTAAATATGGTGCACGGTTTGCACCGAATGTGCGTCAAAAGTTTTGAGGCACATTCGGCGCAAACAGAGTGCAGATATGCCCCTAGACATCCAGGGAAGTTCAGGGTAGTATGCCTCACGTGGATTCCACAAAGTTCCCACTACCCACAATACCATGCAAACCAAAAACTTTGCCTAAAATTGCACATTTTCCTTGCATTCTGTGACGTATATGTCAGAAATCAGCAGGAATCCATAAAATCTCTACTACCTAGCCTTCCCCCACTTGTTCTGAAATAAAGTCTAACCCGCTTGTGGGACTTGGCCTAGTACCCTTGACAGGCACCAATCAAACCAGTGTCAAGGAGAGTCGTTCCATGTGACTCCCATTGCCCTTGGTTTGATGCTTGCCTGTTGCACGCACTAGGCCTAGCCAAACGTGAGAAAGCATTTTTATAAGAAGACTTAGGGGAGTGCTGGGTGGTAAGAAGTTTGTATCTGCCCATAGGTTCCAGAACTTCCCATCACAAAATTTGTGGTAAAATGTGATTTTTAGTCAAATTTTGAGGTTTGCTGGGGACTCTGGGTAAAACAACCTGGTGAAAGTCATTCAAGTCACCTCATCCTGGACTCCCCTAGGTATCTAGATTTGAAAAATATACAGGTTTGCTAGGTTTCCAAGGTGCCGGCTGAACTGGGCCCAAAATCCTCAGCTACCTACTTTGCAAAAAAGGGGTCAGTTTTGAGTGGAAAGATGCGATATATCCATGTTACGTATTGGGCCGATTCCTGTCTAGGGCACTAGGCCTACCCACAGACATGAGGTACCATTTTTATCAGAAGACAGGTGGGAGCATAGAATAGTAGAATATTTATTATTACCAATTGGATTTTGCTGCATTTGTGCTTTCTAAATGTAAGCCAGTGTATAAGAAAGAAGACATTTACAAAAATAACTCTATAAATCATATGATTGTACCTTATTGAGATTTTCCTTACACTTAAGATTCTATATGGCTTCATGTCACTGCACCTCTCTTAACAGAAACGTCTACTAAAGATTCTGTTAGTTGACTCTTTACTTAGAAATCTCTAGTATTAGAATAGTTAACTTAGATTAAATGGTCAGGCAGGAGAACTTAATTTCAGAATTTAAGCTTCGGTCTTTGTTTTTAATTTTTTGCATAATCGCTAGTGAGATACTTGTATTTTATATGCTTGTGAAATGTAATATAGGACAACGCTTTAACTCTCCTTTGGTGATTATATATATCTATGCTATGGTTCTGAGACACTTTTATGAAAGTTTGACTTTGAGTCTGTAATAAAGCCCTTTGAAACTTAAGTTGGTCTCTGAGACTTAATATGTGGCTCTCTGAGTTTCACTGTAATTGCTCTGATGCAGATTCTCCTCTTCCCTTGGTACTGAGAAGAAAAGATTAATTGGTCTCTAGATTTATAGATAGTGCTGAGTGCTCCATCAGATGGTAGCTTTAACTGATGGTTCTCTCTCTGAAAAGGGGAGAACTAGAACCGTATTCTAGAGCAGTTAGACCCCAAACCCCTAACCGTTAGTGCCCATGTCCAGAACTGGAGAATAAGCGAAGTTGTGGAGAGTTGGTAAGGAGTCGCATTGGTAACGAGTATCAACAGGGCCATGCATTGCAGCAGTTTGCGCTTAGCTTGCGGTGATTGCGAAGTTGGATGGTGCTTTGTGGAGATGTTCTTCGTGTTGTGTGAATGTAGTGAATTATAAAGAGGTTGAAGAGGTTATAGAGTCTGACGTGGCCTATGATCCCTGGGTAGTTTAAAAGGTGTAGAAGACACCATACTATATTGTCTACTCAGAAGTTGTGTTCATTGTGGGATGCTGTCAATGACACAGTTAAGATAGGGATTTACTTTGTGTGAATGTGAGACAATTGGTACAGCGGGGTGAAGCTGTACTGATTAAGGTGATACCCCGCAGATCGAGGTTTCACCAGAAGTGTTTGAAAACTTTCTTGTGTGTTTGAAATTGTTAATTCCTTAGTGGAGCAAAAGGTTGCTGTATTTCATTTTGTATATGTGTGTGGTATTGCGGAGTGTGTGTGCAGACTGTAAAGAAACGGGGCTGCTGCAAGGAGCAAGATGTACATCACAGTGTGTCGCGCTGGTATAGGTTGGTTGGTGTGATACTGTTTCGTTATTCGTTGACTACGTCATCAGGAGCTGTGCTGCAATTGGTGGTTGTGTCGGAGCAAAGGATTGTTGATAGGCCGCTGATTAAGTTGAAATTTCACTGTCAAATAGTTGACATTTGATTGCAAATATTAAATGTTTCAAAGCTGTATGAGATTTGTTTAGCAGCGACACTTATATCCCTAGTACTGAGAATGTAGAGGCATCTTCTAAAGGTCATTATATGACGATAAATGTAGGGCGTTTTACCAACCACAGAGGGTAACCCATGAAACCCCAAAGGGGTCTGGGTAAAGCTTGGTTACAAAAACAACCCCCCTAGGAGCAAAAACATTTTTTTTAAACTCCCAACCATTCAATCCTCATATATACATACACATCATTATCTTGCATTTATTACAAAAATAATTTATTACAATTACTAAAAATATTTTTTTATACACAATTTATAACGTCCCCCATCATATCACAACAAAAAAGGAATACAAGAGAAGCAAGTGCAGTAGAGATAAAGTGGTTGTGTTTTAGTAAAGAATGAGAAGTGATAGATGTCACCCTCAAACCATCCCAGAAACCATCCTCTTAAGAAACATGTAAAATATAAAATACAGCCTGTTGGTTAATCCTTAAACCAAATTGAATCACAAAATTATTTCTTCAAAATAGAATTGTATCCCCCCATTTCAATTCTCTTAAAAAAATAAACCAAATCCAGGCTAGAGCAATAAATGTAGGGCTTCACAAGTCTTTGGCTTGGTCAACGGCACAAGATCACAGAAAAAAAAGTCCATTGAGATTCCCACAATATGGCACATTTAATTTGCAAATTATTGAAAATTTGAGGAGGATACTGTATGAAATGAAACAGTTTCCTAGGCCTGCACAATACAAACCATTTAATGCTTGGCAATGAGCTGTCCATGCGAGGGATAAAGAGAAAAAGAGAAGTATCTGCCTAGAGCAAAGAAAGCTATGCATACTTACACAGATGCTAGATGGGATGCTCAACAGACGGAGAACAGACATGATAGAAGAGGTTAAGCTGTATCTGGCTTTAACCACAGATGGCACAGGAGGAGAAGGGGAGTGAAAATTTGAAAACAGAAAGAGAAGAAACAAAAAGAGTCCGATGACATGACTGTGGACAGTGACAATTCTGGAGATAGTTTTCTAGATGTGTTGCTCTCTGAACGTCCACCCCTGTATAATGAAGCTAGAAGTGAGAGTGGGGACAATGGTGCTGGAAGCAGTGGTGTAATCTCTTTTCCTACTGCCCGGCGAGAATGGCTTCCAGTTCTGTGGGACCTACTCCCAATGGTGTGTTCTGTGAACCAAAGAGCGAGAGCTTGGGAGGATGTGTTCTAATTGATCCCATTGGGAGTACAGTTGATGAACTTACCATTGCAGTAACTATTGGTCCGGTAGTTCCCATGTACAAATCAGAAGGCTCTGGGAGAAATGAGTACAGGTTGTCTGTACCCAGCAATGTTGGAGGACCAACCAGAGTCTTGAACAGTCCAGATGCTAGGGAGCTTGTTTCTTTAATTCCAACACACACAAGTACTCTCAATATGTTGGGATGCACTTCAATAGGTACTTATTAGAGGATGCCCACCCATACTACTCCTGCATGGGAAACACCCCTACATTTGGGAAATGGTGTACAGGAAAGTTATTTCATGCATAAGATTCCTACGGTAACTAGAACTATTAGTGCGAAGTAAATAGATGAATGGGTGCAAACTTTAATGGAAGCACTCCGTCTAAAGAGAGTACCAGAAGAGAATTGAGTCAGGGAACGATTCCATCTACACCGAAGGAAAGGACTCAGGATTTAGTGAAACTGGTGGCAGAATTAGATACAATGATTGTTGGAAACCTTGGTCTAGAAAAGTTAGAGACTTAGGGGCATATTTATACTCTGTTTGCGCTGGAATTGCGTTGTTTTTTTTGAGGCAATTCCGACGCAAAACTAACTCCATATTTATACTTTGGCGTTAGATGCGTCTAGCGCCAAAGTCCATGGAGTTTGCGTCATTTTTTAGCGTGGACACCTACTTTGCGTTAATGATATGCAAGGTAGGCGTTCCCGTCTAAAAAAGTGACTCCGAGGCATGTGCGTCGTATTTACACTCCCGGGCAAAAATCACGCCCGGGAGTGGGCGGGTCAAAAAAACTGACGTCCAGCCGCTTTTGCGCCGTTTTTTAGCGCCTGGACAAGGCAGGCATTAAGGGACCTGTGGGCTCGGAAGGAGCCCAGAGGTGCCCTCCCATGCCCCCAGGGACACCCCCTGCCACCCTTGCCCACCCCAGGTGGACACCCAAGGATGGAGGGACCCATCCCAGGGAACTTAAGGTAAGTTCAGGTAAGTATTTTTTGTAATTTTGTTTTGTGGCATAGGGGGGCCTGATTTGTGCCCCCCTACATGCCACTATGCCCAATGACCATTCCCAGGGGACATAAGTCCCCTGGGCATGGCCATTGGGCAAGGGGGCATGCCTCTGTCTTTGCTAAGACAGGAGTCATTTCAATGGGGGTTGGGAGTCAAAAAAATGGCGCAAATCGGGTTGAGGCGATATTTTTGCCTCAGCCTGACTTGCCCCATTTTTTGACGCCCAAGCTCCATTTTCCCCTACGCCGGCGCTGCCTGGTGTACGTCATTTTTTTTCACGCACACCAGGCAGCGCCGGCGGCTAACTCCGGCTAACGTCATTGAATAAATACGGCGCCCGCATGGCGCTTCAGAATGACGTTAGCCGGCGTTAATTTTTTTGACGCAAAACTGCGTTAGCGCAGTTTTGCGTCAAAAAAGTATAAATATGGCCCTTACTGTTGGAAATGGCCCTTTTTGCAGGGTTATCCCCAGACTTTTTTCCTTCTTCCTCCTATTTATTGAGGTCTGTTTTTGCTGGTTTATTGTCTCTGCACACTTTACCACTGCTAATCAGTGCAAGTGCTCCCTATAGAAATTGTACTGTTGATTGGTTTATCCATGATTGGCATATTTGATTTACTTGTAAAGTGCACTAGAGGTGCCCAGGGCCTGTAAATCAAATGCTACTAGTGGGCCTGCAGCACTGTTTGTGCCACCCACATTAGTAGACCTGTAAACATGACTCCGACCTGCCATTGCAGTGTCTGTGTGTGCAGTTTTAAACTGCCAATTCGACTTGGCACGTGTACCCACTTGCCAGGCCTCAACCTTCCCTCTTACTACATGTAAGGCACCTCTAAGTTAGGCTCTAGGTAGCCCCATGGGCAGGGTGCAGTGTATGTTTATGGTAGGACATATACTAGTGTGTTTTATATGTCCTAACAGTGAAATACTGCCAAATTCGGTTTTCACTGTGCAAGGACTATCCCTCTCATAGGTTAACATGGGGGCTGCCTTTAAATATCCTTAAAGCGCAGATTCTCTTTGAGAGCAGATAAAAATGTGGAGATTAGGGTCTCTGAGCTCACAATTTAATAACACATCTTTTAGTGAAGTTGGTTTTTAGATTGTTAGTTTGAAAATGCCACTTTTAGAAAGTAGGCATTTTCTTGCTTAATTCATTCTGTAACTCTGCCTGTTTGTGGATTCCCCGTCTGGGTCAGTTTGACAGTTGGGCTTTTCACACCTCTCCTCTAGACAGTGACACAAAAGGGGCTGGTGTGTAGCCTGCATATCTTGATTAGCCATCTGTGCTGGAGGGGAGAGGAGGAGTAGTCACTCACACCTGAAAGGACTGTGCCGGCCCTCACACAATGCATCTCCGACCCCCTGGTGAGTGTCTGGGTTCTGGCCTGGACAAGGAAGGATCTTGCAAACACTTGAGACTTTGCTTTGAAGTTTGCCAACTTCAAAGGCAGAACTGGGTATACGAAGAAGACCCAAAACCCCAGACTTTTAGAATGTTTCTGGAATCAAGAGGAACCTCTGCCCAGGAGAAGAACTGAAGAGCTGAAGGAGGAGTACTGTCCCTTTGTTGGACTGGCCTGCAGTTGCTGCTTCTGCCTGAAAAGAGTGCAAAGGATGTACTTTGCTGTGTGTCCTGCTTGAGAAAATTCTCCAAGGGCTTGGAGTAGATCTTGCCTCCTGTTGGAAGTCTCAGGGACACCAAAGACTTCAGTTTCCTAGACCTGCAGCACTGGGAACTTTGTGTTTTGTGCTGTTCAAGAGGAGAAACCACTGTGATGCCGCCAACGACGCCGCTGGCCTGCACCGTGACCTGCCGACGCCACACAGAGGCACATTTTCCACTTCGCACCGCGACCCTGGACTCACCGACGGCGTCATCGGATGACTTCACTGAGCTGCTGCTCGCACCGCAACCTGTGGTCCCCGCACTCCGGCATTGCCTGCTCACCGCAGCCTGGGCATCCCAGATGACGACACTCCTGCTGACACCGGTGCCGCTGCCTGCACCGTGGCCTGTGGACACTGCTTGTGAGGTACACGAAGCACCGTCCCTCCAGCACCACAACCCCGGTCCACTGACGCCAGCACCATCGACTCCTGTGTCGTCACCAGGCATCCTGCCTGCACCGTGGCCTGTGGACACCGCTCGTGAGGGTCACGAAGCGCCGTCCCGCACCGCTGGCTTGGGTCTACAGACGACAGCGCTTCAGCAATGACGAGGACGCTGCCTGCACCATGACCTGTGGACACTGCACGTCCCACCGCCCCGCTTCACACCGCAGCCCTGATCTCACCGATGCTGCTGGATGTCGTCGCCGAGCTGCTGCCTGCACCGTGACCTGTGGGCACCGCACGTTGCATCGTTCCGCTTCGCACCGCAGCCCCGACGCCATCCATGCCGGCACACCTGACTTCATCAGCCTGGAGTTCGATCTGCAACGAGTGTGACCTCAAGGGCCCAACGACTCCTGTACTGACTCCGGAACCGACACCGTGACCTCAGTGACGCCACTCTCTGGAGCTCACCGGGAGGATCACAACGCACTGCAAATCCAAGGTACTGTTTGCAGGTATTCCCAACATCGTAGCTGGCCCGCAACGCCGCAGACGGCCTGAACTTTTGGTTTTGTTGATCACGATGCCGTGATAGCCACAGGTGGAGCTATTGACTTCAAGGAACAATAGTGTTGAGTAAATCTTGCAGAATTCATATTTTTCTTACTGTATGTTGGATTTTTATCGTGTTTGGTTTTGTTTTATATAGATATATATTGCCTATTTTTCTAAAACTGGTGTGGTGTCCTTTTGTAGTGTTTTCACTTATTACTGTGTGTTATGTGGAAATGCTTCACACATTGCTTCTGAGATAAGCCTGGCTGCTCGTGCCAAGCTACCAAGGGGGTAAGCAGGGGTTATCTGAGCGGGTATCTCCCTTAGCCTGACTAGAGTGAGGGTCCCTACTTGGACAGGGTGCAAACCGACTGCCAACTAGAGACCCCATTTCAACACATAAATGCAAGCTCATTTACGTGTTGGGATAACACTAAGCGAGCGGGCCACATTCATGATAGGTTGACCGAATTAGCTCAGAGATATGAGGTTGATGTAAACAAGACTAAAGCTCTGCAGAGGAGCTACCTAGTATGCTTCAGTGAAAAGACATTACTGATATGAGAACTCCATGATTGATGACTCAGATTAAGGAATTAATTCAGAATATTAGAAAATTGAATGAGTTAGATATGTGCAAGCTTAAATGGGTGAAGAGGAAGGAAGGAAAGAAAACTTCAGATGAACTGCCTCCAAGTGGACAAGAGGGAGGTGTACCAAACTTCTCCCTGAGCAGAGTGGCTGGTGGGAGCTATGGAATAGAAGTGGTCTTGCATTATTTACCAATGATTTCCCAAATTAAGAGAAAAGCCAGTGGAATGGTATAAACACGTTGAACAGTTTGTGAAAATCTCACACATGTTTTGGGTTGATTTGAACACTTTGCTGGACACTGTCAGTCCAAGTGATTTGTGGACGGAATGTAAGATAGCTGTTCGGTGCCCTGAGGTGTAACCGACTAGAAATGCCATAACCAAAGGTCCTTCACCGCTGGTTATGAGGAAATATCAGGAGATTATGACATTCCTGATAGGGAAAGTGCTTCTTTCAGGATGTTGATTGGGTGAAGATTGATCAAAAGACAAGAACCGAAGGAGTCAATACATGCTTACTATGAGATCTTGTTGCAGGCTTTCAAACAGTACAGTGGTATGGACACCTTTGAGGCAAAGGATATAGGACAATTTGTGTCAAGGTTTATGACAGGATTGAGGACAGAAATTAGCCTGATGTTTCAGCAGCATTCGACTTCTTGGCAGAATAAATCGATTGATGATATGTTATGCAAAGTATTGCAACAAAGAAATAGAGATGAAGCAGAAAAAGTTAGAGGAAATACTGATGCTTTCTCAGATGAAAGCAACCAAAAGAACTAGTCAGATGGCCCTTGGTGTAAACAATGCAGATACAATGCAGGGCGTGTATCAACAGCCACAGAATACAATGCAAGGTAGAGGCTGAGGAGCCCCAATAGATCCTGGTACAGGAATGGATGTAAATAGTCTGAAAAGATTAACTCTTTGTCACCTGTGCAATAAGATATGGCATTGGAAGCAGGAATGTCATTTAAATCCAGCTAATCAGGTCCAAAAGCAGGATCTGTGCCTTCACATAATAAAAACCCTAACCAGATGCAGGGTGTGCAAAGTTCTAGTAGTCAAAATGTTAATGTACCTTAAGCACCAATAATGCAAGAATCTCAACCTCCAATGCCACAGCAAAACGCTGGTGGATTTTGGCAAAATATGAATCAGGGCTTGAGAATGAAGGTGCAAGATAATAATGTGCTTCAACAGTATCTCATGTTTGATTCCATTGAGAGAAATTGCTCTGATAAGTCAGCCTGATGGTGCTTGATAGGGGAGGAAGACTGCATGCTTGGCGCAGCCTTAAAGGTAGACCAGAGCGAACCATTCATAGATAGTGAAGTAGATGGACGTCCTGTATCATACCTGGTTGTTACTGGTGCTACCCGTTCTACTCTGAGAACAGTAGAAGTTCCAAACCTACCCCTCTCAGGAAAAATGATCCAAGTTGTTGGTGTGGAGAATAAACAAATGTTAGCCCAAGAAACTGCCCCAATGTCAGTGAAAATAGGATCTTTTGAGAATAAACACAAGTTCATAGTATGTGATCGCAGGCTAGTGAATCTCTTGGGAAGGGATCTACTCTCCAAAATGAACTGTGTCATCTTCTGTACTCCAGATGGAATAGAGGTGCAAACCTGAGATGAGGGTGCTGCTTTTAAGTGGGTGAAACCTGAAACACATAACATGTTGGTATTGCTGACTGTGGATGATCTGCCACCATATTTGAGAGAGACTATTAAAGAATGAAGTGTGGGAATTTTCTGGACAAGATATCAGACTGATTAGAGTTGTAGGACCTGTCCGAATCACTGTTAAACCTGATGTTAAATACCCAAGAATGCCACAATATAATTTGACACCCAAAATGATTGCTGGATTAACTCGTGTAATCAAGTCCATGATACAGCAGGGAATTTTGAAAGAAATAATGGGAAGTCCTTGTAACTCTCCAATTAAGGATCGAAATACAGAATTGTACAAGGCTTTAGAAAAATAAATAATCTTGTGGTACCTTGTTGTCCCATGGTACCGAGTCCAGTTGTAATATTGTTTCAGATTCTATGTGAGGCTGAGTGATTCACTATCATTATTTTGTGTCAGGCCTTCTTTTTGATACCACAGCATGAGTACAGTCAGTTCCTTTTTGCATTCTGGGTGGGAAATAGGGTCATAATATGGTGTTGTGTTCCACAGGGGTGACACTTAGGATAAAGTGAAAAGGCTTCAAGAGGAAGTGTCTGAGGAAGAACAGCAAAGTTGGGTGAGAGCAGTTTGTGTTAAAAAAGATGATACCATTTGTATTTCAATGGATGGACGACCAGTGTTGCTGAATAGTCTGATACCTCTTATTGCTAGATACTTCCATGGTCCAGCCTATGTTGGTAGTTATGATATGGTAATACTGTTTAGGCAGACTTGGCTGAATCCGAGATTTAGGCTGATGGCTGAAGTACTGTGTCACAGATGTGTTGTGTGTCAACAGAACAATGTTAGAAAGATGAACTGCAGTCAAACTGAGTCACATAGGAAGGTCACGCAGGCCTCTTAACAGGATTCAGATGGATTTTATTGAGATGCCTGTGTGCAATAGAGTGAGGTATGTTTTGGTAATTGTATGCATTTTTTCCCAATGAGTCGAAGTGTATCCAGCTAGGCGAAATGTGGCTAGACTGCTGTTGAGGGAACTTATCCCCAGATTTGGTATCCCAACCTCTTTGGAATCAGATTGAGGACCTCATTGTAATGATGAGGTCCTAAAATTGTTGTGTGCAGCATTACAGATGGACCAGTGATTGCATTGAAGGGATAGACCGGAGGCTTCCTGTCCTGTGGAGGAAGTGAATGGTACGCTGAATTCCAGATTGGCGAAAGTGTGTGCTTCAATTTCACTGAAATGGCCTGATGTTTTACCTCTGGTATTGATGAGTCTCCAGAGTGTACCTGATTGAAAGACTGGATTGTCCCCCATGAGATCATAACAGGGAGGGCAATGAGACTGTCAGCGATTCCTGCAAACTGTTGCAAAGGGCTAGCTGATGTAGTGCGTTCTGGCCCTCATTACAACCCTGGCGGTAAATCCCGCTTTCCGCTGTGCTGAAGACCCCCAACATACCATTACAGTGGTGGCATTCCACTACAGGTATTACAACCCACTTCTCGGAATCCGCCACAATACAGACACCCACACAAGTCCGCCACACCAAAAGTCAGTGATAAATAGGTGATATCAAAACCTCCACCATCACGCCAACAAAAATACGCCCACACTATCACGACCCACTACACACAGCCGTGCTCAAAATACACACACATTTACAAAACACAACCACATTGGACAATTCAAGATACACACACCTGATACACATACACACACCACACTCACACCACTATAAAACACACACCCACATTACCCACAAACCTTTACAACAACATTTTTTGTAAAAGCAGTGAGAGAGAGCATAGCAAACACAACACTAGCATCCACAGGCACAGAACACCATCACTCATACAACATCCACGGCTCCTCAAACAACACACACCAACACAACACATCACACAGCACAATAAACAGCATCTTACACATCACCCACACAACATCATGGCACCTCAAAGACACCCCAGGTTTTCAGAGGAGGAGCTCAGGGTCATGGTGGAGGAAAGCATCCGGGTAGAGCCACAGCTTTTTGGATCACAGGTGCAGCACACCTCCATTGCTAGGAAGATGGAGCTATGGCGGAGAATCGTCGACAGGGTCAACGCAGTGGGACAGCATCCAAGAACAGAGGATGACATCAGGAAGAGGTGGAATGACCTACCGGGGAAGGTGCGTTCAGTGGTATCCAGACACCAGATTGCTGTACAGAGGACTGGCGGTGGACCACCAACCTCCTCCCCCACAACTAACAACATGGGCGGAGCAAGTCTTGACAATACTGCATCCGGAGGGCCTGACCGGAGTAGCAGGAGGACTGGACTCTGGTAAGTCATATCTTGTTTTCCAAATCCCCCCACCCCACCTGCATGCCATCACATACCCCCACCCTCACCCCATCACTCCAACACCTCAAATATGTCCCACTATCACAACCCACACATCCCAATACCAAGGCCCTGCATGCAACACCTATGCATGGACCACCATCACCAAAGCATGTCGAGTACAGATACCCACACAGACCCCAAACCAACTATCACAAAAGGGCAAACACAATTATGCAAACACAGGAGTAGAGGGTACCTCACCCAATGCACAAGATGGCACACACAGATACTAAAACTATGCATTTACACCCCAACAGGACGCATACCCAACGTCACCAGACAGGAGGTGCCAGACATATCCAGTCCCCCCACAGAAGAGGCCCACAGTGATGACAGCAGCTCTGCACGCCTGGATTAAGATGACCAGCCCAGCCCATAATGGACCTCTGGACATTTGTTTCCCCGCCACTGTCACAAGCCACCCCAGAACCTCCCCCCTCAGGAAACACCAGCACAGCACCCACCCACCCAGCGGGCCCATCCCTCTGTCCCCAGGACATGCCAATCAGAAGTGTGTCCACCACTACAGGTAACCCAGACAAACCCACCAACCCAAGAAAATCAGGGACCTGGGGTCAGTGGCAGTGGGCACACGGTTCAGGGGACAGAGGCACAGGATAACAGGACAGCTGGGAGGACTGCTGTGCGACAAGGGGAGGACATGCCCAGGGAACCGACACTCCACGAGGCACTCTCCAACATCATGGGAGCATACCACCATTCCCAGGAGATCATGGCCACGGTACTGGCCAAGTTTCAGGAAACTCAGCGGCTGCAGGAGGAAAACTACCTTGGGATCAGGGAGGACTTGAAGTCCATTAACAGCACCCTGGTCACCATTGCAGGGGTGCTGGCAGACCTTGTCAACACCATGAGGGACACAGTGGCACACAAACGGGCCCCTGACACTAGCCTGGACGATGAACAGCCCTCCACCTCCGCCGGCGCTAGAGGACAGGAGGCACCGCCACAGGACCAACAGGCCACCAGCACCCCACCCCCTGCAGAAGGAGAACCACCCCGCAAACGGTCCCTGAGATCCAGGAACACGACAGAGAACATTGCCAAGGCCCCCGCCAGGAAATAAGACCCTCTTGAATGTCACCACCTTGTCACCCTGTCCACCTTAAAATGCCATTGCTCCCCTTCCTATGCCCCACTGGACAATGCACCTGTGAGACCAAGAGACTGGACTCTACCATGGACATTCCTCCACCATCACCCCAGCCCATTTCACACACCCCTCCACTTAGTTGCACAGAAATAAACACCCTTGAATCACAAAACAATCTGGAGTCAGTCTGTGCTTTCACAAATGTGTATTTGCAACCTCTCTGAAATATAGCAATGTCAATGTACTTGTTCCCATACCAGTTGTATGCCAGCAGTAAACTTAGCAGAGGGCACAAAGTGGGACCCAGATCTGTGAAATGGAAAGCCAAAGTGACAAGTCAGGGTCCATACACTGAGGTAAAAAGGCAGATTTATGCTAGGTCCTACAATAGTATGAGATGTGGGAAGCAGTTCCATCCTCTTACCTGTGTCTCACTGGAAGTATTGCATAATGATGTTGTTACGGTTGTCTACATCTTCTTCTTCTGTCTCCTCTTCTTCACTGTCCACAGGCTCCACAGCTGCCACAAGACCACCATCAGTCCCATCCTCCTTCAGAAAAGGCACCTGGCGTCTGTAGGAGGCTGGCCTGGCTTATAGTGGGTACCTAGTGGTACTTACACCTTGTGCCAGGTCCAGTTATCCCCTATTAGTAGATTAGTAGTGTTCTAGCAGCTTAGGCTGATAGAGGTAGCTATAGCAGAGCAGCTTAGGTTGAACTAAGAGAAATGCAAAGCTCCTACTATACCACTTATATCATATCGCACTATAGTATAAGAAAACACAATACTCAGAGTTACTAAAAATAAAGGTACTTTATTTTTGTGACATTATGCCAAAAGTATCTCAGAGGATATACTCCCTTAGGAGGAAAGTAAAATACACAAAATATACACAGAAACCAAAATGAGGTAAGTAAAACACTTAGAAAAGTAGTGCAAACACTGTAAAACACAATAGAATGCAATAGGAGAAAATAGGGAGAGGGGCAACACAAATCATATACTCCAAAAGTAGAATGCGAACCACGAATGGACCCCAGGCCTAATGTAGTGTGTAGAGGGTCGCTGGGAGTGTAAGAAAACACTAAAAGTGTCCAAGATACCCCACCCCAAGACCCTGAAAAGTAGGAGTAAAGTTACAGTACTACCCCAGAAAGACAGTAAAGTCGAGAGAGGGGAACCTGCAAAGGCAACAACTGAATGCAAAGCACTGAAGACGGATTCCTGGACCTGAGGACCTGCAAAGGAAGGGGACCAAGTCCAAGAGTCACGCAAGTGTCCGGGGGGGCAGGAGCCCACTAAACCCCGGATGAAGGTGCAAAAGGGCTGCCTCGGGGTGGAAGAAGCTGAAGATTCTGCAACAATGGAAGGTACCAGGAACTTCTCCTTTGGTCAGAAGATGCCCCACAGTGTGTTGGAGGATGCAGAGTTGTTTCTACGCAGAAAGACCACAAACAGGCCTTGCTAGCTGCAAGAGTCGCGGTTGAAGATAATGGGTGCTGCCAGGGCCCAGGAAGGACCAGGAGGTAGCCCCTTGGAGGAGGAGACAGAGGGGGGCACTCAGCAACAGAGAGAGCCCATGCAGAAGCAGGCAGCACCCGCAGAAGCACCTGAAAAGGCGTTCAGGAAATCTGAGCACGGCGGTCATCTCAGCACAACAAAAGAGGGTCCCACGAAGTCGGAGGTCAACTCAGCGAGTTGAGCAATGCAGGACAGAGTGCTGGGGACCTGGGCTGTGCTGTGCACGAAGGAATCCTTGCAAGAGTGCACAGAAGCCCCTGCAGGTGCATATCACGCAGTACACAGGATTACTGTCTGGCGTGGGGAGGCAAGGACTTACCTGCACCAAATTTGGACAGAAGGACCACTGGACTTTCGGGGTCACTTGGATCCAGCTCCTGTGTTCCAGGGACCACGCTCGTCAAGATGAGAGGGGACCCAGAGGACCGGTGATGCAGAAGTTTGGTGCCTCCGTTAGCAGGGGGAAGATTCCGTCGACCCACAGGAGATTTCTTCTTGGCTTCCAGTGCAGGGTGAAGGCAGACAGCCCTCAGAGCATGCACCACAAGGAAACAGTCGAGAAAGCCGGCACGATGAGGTGCTACAATGTTGCTGGTAGTCTTCTTCCAACTTTGTTGCGGTTTTGCAGGCGTCCTGGAGCAGTCAGTGGTCGATTCTTGGCAGAAGTCGTAGAGAGAAGTGCAGAGGAACTATGGTGAGCTCTTGCACTCCTTATCTGATGAGAAACCCACAGGAGAGACCCTAAATGGCCCTCTGAGGAGGATTGGCTACCTAACCAGGTAAGACCCTATCAGTAGGGGTCTCTGACGTCACCTGCTGGCACTGGCCACTCAGAGGTCCCCATTGTGCCCTCACACCTCTTCATTCAAGATGGCAGAGGTCTGGGACACACTGGAGGAGCTCTGGGCACCACCCCTGGGGTGGTGATGGACAGGGGAGTGGTCACTCCCCTTTCCTTTGTCCAGTTTCGTGCCAGAGCAGGGGCTGGGGAATCCCTGAACCGGTGTAGACTGGTTTATGCAAGGAGGGCACCATCTGTGCCCTTCAAAGCATTTCCAGAGGCCAGGAGAGGCTACTCCTCTCAGGCCCTTAACACCTATTTCCAAAGGGAGAGGGTGTAACACCCTCTCTCAGAGGAAATCCTTTGTTCTGCCTTCCTGGGACCGGGCTGCCCAGGTCCCAGGGGGGCAGAAACCTGTCTGAGGGTTGGCAGCAGCGGTAGCTGCAGAGAAAACCCTAGAGAGCTAGTTTGGCAGTACCCGGGGTCCATGCTGGAGCCCCGGGGATGCATGCGATTGTCCCCCCAATACCAGAATGGTATTGGGGTGACAATTCCATGATCCTAGACATGTTACACGGCCATGTTCGGAGTTACCATTGTGAAGCTACACATAGGTATTGACCTTTATGTAGTTCACACGTGTAATGGTGTCCCCGCACTCACAAAGTCCGGGGAATGTGCCCTGAACAATGTGGGGGCTCCTTGGCTAGTGCCAGGGTGCCCTCACACTAAGTAACTTTGCACCTAACCTTCAGTAAGTGAGGGTTAGACATATAGGTGACTTATAAGTTACTTAAGTGCAGTGTAAAATGGCTGTGAAATAACGTGGACGTTATTTCACTCAGGCTGCAGTGGCAGTCCTATGTAACAATTGTCTGAGCTCCCTATGGGTGGCAAAAGAAATGCTGCAGCCCATAGGGATCTCCTGGAACCCCAATACCCTGGGTACCTAGATACCATATACTAGGGAATTATAAGGGTGTTCCAGTGTGCCAATCAGAAATGGTAAAATTAGTCACTAGCCTGCAGTGGCAATTTTGAAAGCAGAGAGAGCATAAACACTAAGGTTCTGGTTAGCAGAGCCTCAGTGATACAGTTAGGCACCATACAGGGAACACATACAGGGCACACTTTATGAGCACTAGGGTCCTGGCTAGCAGGATCCCAGTGACACAGGCAAAAACAAACATACATACAAGTAAAAATGGGGTAACATGCCAAGCAAGATGGTACTTTCCTACAGCGTCGCAAAGCCAGGTTGTGCAACATATAGCATGACACGATGATCTGGCACACCTTCTTCGGTGAGTAGTATAGGGATCCACCTGTCAGATGGAGGCACCGGAATCTGGCCTTCAGGAGGCCGAAGGTGCGCTCTATTATCCTCCTAGTTCGCCCATGTGCCTCATTGTAGTGTTCCTCTGCCCTTGTCCTGGGATTCCTCACTGGGGTCAATAGCCATGACAGGTTGGGGTAACCAGAGTCACCTGCAAATATCAAGGGACAACTGTTAGACATCCTCCAAACATTAGGGAATCTCCCATACCCAGACAGCTAATGAAACTGTGTGGGGATCTTGGGCTCACCTATTAGCTACACACGGTGCCTCTGGAGTTGCCCCATCACATAAGGGATGCTGCTATTCCTCAAAATGTAAGCATCATGCACTGAGCCAGGATACTTGGCATTCACATGGGAGATGCACTGGTCTGCCAAACACACCATCTGCACATTCATTGAATGGTAGCTTTTCTGGTTTCTGTACACCTGTTCATTCCTGCGGGGGGTGGGGGGACAAATGCCACATGTGTCCCATCAATGGCACCAATTATGTTGAGGATATGTCCCAGGGCAAAAAAGTTACCTTTCACTGTGGGCAGATCCTCCATCTGAGGGAAAACGATGTAGCTGTGCATGTGTTTCAGCATGACAGATAACACTCTGGACAACACGTTAGAGAACATTGGCTGTGACATCCCTGATGCCATGGCTACTGTTGTTTGAAAAGACCCACTTGCCAGGAAATGGAGCACTGACAGGACCTGCACTAGAGGGGGGATTCCTGTGGGATGGCGGATAGCTGACATCAGGTCTGGCTCCAACTGGGCACCCAGTTCCTGGATTGTTGCACGATCAAGTCTGTAAGTGATAATGATGTGTCTGTCTTCCATTGTCGACAGGTCCACCAGGGGTCTGTACACCGGAGGATGCCACCATCTCTTCACCTGCCCCAGCGGACGTGCCCTATGGAGGAGAATGGTGAGCAAAGGGTCATACACCACACAGGTTTCACAAGGCTGTTTAGCACAATCGTTAAATTTTCTCTATGTGCCTTTGTCTGTCCGTATTCCTGGCCTAAATAGGTGTGACGAGGTTAGTTGGCCTGCCATGTGGCCCCCTGAAATGGCGGCTGCCTGACCTGTAAGGTGGAACAAGGGGAAATGAGGTAACTGCGCTGGCGTTGTGCAGCGTCGCGGTAAGGGGTCGAAGACCGCCGCACAATTCAGCATTGGTTATCATTGGGCCCTATAGGTTCCACGAGCCAATGACGATGTACGCCGGCGGTGACGGTACGCACCGCTGCGGACGTGACCGCCATTTTCTATCTGTTCCCTCACTTGATACCTGACCTTCAACAGAAGAGGACCTACACTGCAAGTGCTGCTGTGACCTGCGCCTGGAAGCAACAATGGCTACAGTGACTGGGGAAAGGGCCCCCTGCCTTCACTGCGGAGGAGTTGGAGAAACTGGTAGATGGGGTCCTTCCCCCAGTACACGCAACTGTATGGTCCTCCAGACAAACAGGTGAGTAAACTGTGTGCATGGTGGACCGCACATGATTGTATGGAGTGTCGTGGATGGAAGAGAAGGGGGTGACAGGCCAGAATGTGAAGATGGTGTGTGTATGTATTTCTGGGCCAGGGTGGGAGGTTTGTGGCCAATGTGTGAGAAGAAATGTACGGGGGAGTAACATCCATTCTTACTTAGCTTTTCCTCTAGGTCAGCGCCCACCAGAAGAAGGGGATTTGGCGTGCCATCACCAAGGAAGTGCAGACCCTGGGGGTCTACCATAGACGGAGCACCCATGGCTGGAAAAGATGGGAGGACCTGCACCGCTGGACCAAGAAGACGGCGGAGGCCCAGCTGGGGATGGCCTCCCAACGTGGAAGGGGTGCCCGTCGCACCATGACCCCCCTGATGTACCGGATCCTTGCGGTGGCATATCCTGAGTTGGATGGGCGCTTGAAGGCATCACAGCAGCCACAAGGGGGTGAGTACACTCTCATTCAGCTGACTCTGTGTGCTTGACGAGGTGTCTGGGTGGGGGAGGTGGGCTGTGGGTTCCCCTAGGCCAGGGCAGACGCGCAAAGGTAGATCCATTGATTTGCAGCCTCATTCCCAGTCCAACCCCAAAGGTGGTATTTGCCCTCTACACCTAGTCAGGCTCCTATGGGTTCCAGCTGTGCATGAAATGGTTCTCGACAGAGTCCCCCATGGGCATGTGCTTTTCCCCTGCCCTGTTAGTGCATGGCTTAGTGCATAAGGCTGCTCCCTGTGTGTTGTGTCCGGCCAACGGTAGTGGTGTTGCAGGCATTGACCATGTGTCTCTTATGTCTCCCCCCCCCTTTTTGTTTTGTCACCCTGTCCTTGTGTGCATTAGCATCATCTGGCGGAGGAGCAGTGGCACCGGAGCAGGAGGGAGCTGCATCCCACATGGCCCTGGAGTGTGAAGTAACGGAGTCTGAAGGCACCAGTGGGACGGAGGGCGAGGGGAGCTCCACGACGGGGACAGGAGCAGACACCAGCGACAGCGACTCCTCCTCTGATGGGAGCTCCCTTGCGGTGGCGGGCACCTCTGTGCCCACTGCATCAACAGGTACAGCCGCCACCCTCCCTACCAGCACCGCCCTCCCAGCAGCCCCTCATCGAGTTTCCTGTGCCTGCTCACCCAGGAGGGCGGGCATCTCCTTCACCCCAGGCCCTTCAGGCCCTGCCCCAGTCAGCCCTGCTGCCCTCAGTAAGGAGGCTATTGGCCTCCTGAGATCCCTCACTTTTGGGCAATCAACCATTTTGAATGCCATCCAGGGTGCTGAGAGGCATTTGCATCAAACAAATGCATACCTGGAGGGCATTCATTCTGGCGTGGCAGCCCAACAGAGAGCATTTCAGGCTCTGGCCTCCACACTGATGGCAGCCGTTGTCCCTCTGTCCAGCCTCCCCTCTCCAACTTCCTCTACCGAGACCCAATCCACTGTACCTCAGCCTATCCCAAACACACCATCAGACCAGCTTGCACACTCATCAACACACAAGAGTGGACATGGCAAACATAAGCACCACACATCCCACAGGCACTCACACAAGCACCATCCCCATGCAGACACACCAACATCCACTGCCTCCACTGTGTCCCCCTCCTCCTCCTCCCTCACTGTCTCGTCTCCACTCACACCTGCATGCACTACATCTTCATCCACTACCTCCATCACCAGCACGCCCATCACCACACACCGCTCACGTGCAATCACCACCCCCACTACCATGCACACATGCCCTGTGTCCTCTCCCAGTGTGTCTGTGAGACCTCCTCCCAAAGTACACAAACACAGGCACACACCCACCAAACATCCATCCACCTCACAACAGCCTCTGGCCTATGCACCTTCACCCAAATTCAGCAGACGTACACCTCCTACAACCACTACCTCTTCCTCCACTCCCAAACCCCCTCCATCTTCCTGTCCCAGTGTGTCTAAGAAACTCTTCCTGGCTAACATTGACCTTTTCCCTACACCTTCCCCCCTAGGGCCAGGCTGTCCAGGACCCAGCCCAGCACCTCAGCCACCAAATCATCCAGCACAGTGGTCTCAGCAAGACGGGTTACATCGCGGGTGGCACCCATCAGGGCTGCCAGTGTGCCACCTAGCGAGGCCAAGGAGCAGGCCATTCCGCCACTTGCCAAGGTGAAGAAGGTGCCCACATGCCGGAGGGAGAAGCCGCACCTACCACCAAGCAAGGGCTCGTCCAAGCCAAAAGGGGACAGTGGCAAGGGACCAGCAGTGACATCAAAGGTGGGGAAGGGACACAAGACAAAGAGCAGGTCAGGACAGGGCACGGAGGCTCCAGCTGAGGGACCAGAGTCACCCCTTCTGTCAACCAGAACATCAACCTGTACGGCGGTGGACACCGCCACCTGCACGTCTGCTGCATCAGCAAAAGTCCCCAGCATCATCCCCAGTGGGCAGCCATCCGAGGCTGCAGGAGACGTCCTGCTGTGTCCCTTCACAGGTGCAGACACATGCACCACCGCCAGCACCTCCGTCACAGACACCGCCGCAACTACCGCCACCAGCCCCACGACGTGCTCAGACAGTGCCACTACAGCTGATATGGCGAACATCCCCAGTGGCCAGCCGGTCCGAGGCTGCAGGAGACGTCTTGGACACGGCACAGCGTACATGAGGCACAACACCCAGCACTGTTTGTACCTGCAGGTGGCAGGGGAAGTCGCAGCAGGGTGGAGTGTGTCTCTTCCTCCATGGAGTATCATGCTACCTGTTCCCAGGCAATCATGTGGCACACACACCCAGGTGAGGGAATGGGACCTGCCACACAGCATGTGAAGCACTCTGGGCACAATGCCCCCTCCAGAACCAGTGGAGATTCACATCCACTACCTCACTCCTTGGAAGGATGAAGCACCCTGGGCACAAAGCCCCCTCCAGAACCAGTGGAGATTCACATCCACTACCTCAGTCCTTGGCAGGATGAAGCACTCTGGGCACAAAACCCCCTCCAGAACCAGTGGAGATTCACATCCACTACCTCAGTCCTTGGCAGGATGAAGCACTCTGGGCACAATGCCCCCTCCAGAACCAGTGGAGATTCACATCCACTACCTCAGTCCTTGGCAGATTGAATCACTCTGGGCACGATGCCCCCTCCAGAACCAGTGGAGATTCACATCCACTACCTTAGTCCTTGGCAGGATGAAGCACTCTGGGCACAATGCCCCCTCCAGAACCAGTGGAGACTGACATCCACTTGAGAGACTGTGGCTTTGCACTCCCCAGGATAAAGCAGTGGGCAAACCACCCACTGAAGAGACTTGTGAGACTGTGGCTTTGCACTCCCCAGGTTAAAGCAGTGGGCAAACCACCCACTGGAGAGACTTGTGAGACTGTGGCTTTGCACTCCCCAGGACCAGTCAGTGGCCATGGAGCCCCCTCATGGAGCAGTGGAGTCGTCCGTTTATCTGGCTGAGGTGCCCCCCCTCCTGAGGTGCCTGTTTATTTTCCATCTGATGCTCCTGCAGTGTTCTCTCCGTTTCGAGTCAGGTATCTTGTGTGGGCTTCGCCCATGCATTTTGGGACACTGATCCACGGACAATGATTTAATTCATAGCCGGACTTGTGTAGTTGGTGTACATATTTGTATATACTGATATTTGAATTTGGCCTATCTGATATTTCAATGATTACACTCATTACAATCATTTACTTCTGTCCTTGCATTCTTCCAGGGGGTGACGGGTGTATATGTAATGTTGCTGCATGTATTTGTGTGTATGGTGTTGTGGGTGAGGGTAGGGGTAGGGTTGTTGCGTGTTGCATGTGTGTGTGTCACTCTCTTTCCCTCCCCCTCTCACCTGTGTGCTAGGTGCAGTACTCACCGTGGTCGTCGCCGGTGTCTTTGCTGCTCCTGATACAAGAGGAGGTAGACCAGCATCGGCAGGACCTGTAACTCAGGCTCCATGGCGTCCTGGTTGTTCATAAAGTGTCGAAAGGTGAGTGGTTTCCACCGTGCTTTTGATGGCGTTGGTACCGCCCCGGAAAAGGTGGCCGATAGGCGTGTTGTAATACAGTGGGTGGAACCTTGTCTTCCACCTGTCTGTTGGCGGTTACCTCCACGGTGTTTGTTTCTACCACCCTGGCGGTCGGAATGTTAAAGTGTCTGTCTATGTTGGCGGTTTCCGGCATGGTCGTGATTCAATTTTTTTTACCGCCAGCCTGTTGGCGGTATTACCGCTGCTTTAACACTGACCGCCACGGTTGTAATGAGGGCCTCTGTGTCATATCAGGTTGGAGCCACCACAACTCCTTTGAACCAAGATCAGTGCCATGATCTCAATACCACAGATTGGTCTTGGTGAAGGAATACATCAGAAAAACATGTCTGGAACCTCGTTGGCATGGGCCATACCTGGTGATCGGGGTTACCACAACTGCTGTGAAGTGTGGAGGTCCCTCCAACTGGACCCACGCTTCCCATGCTTGCAGGCCCTGTTTTAGAAGAGCCAGTGGTACGAGAAAGACAACAGGAGCAAGTCAACCAAGCTGTCGAGGACCAAACTGAGCTTGAAACTGCACTTGGTTGTGCAGTAGTGGGTCTTGGTCAAGCCATAACTGAGGCCAACTTTGTCCTCTGGTGAATGAGTCAGACTCAGAACAAGACCCTGAAGGAGAGATTATTGCTGGGAGGAAGGTAGTGGAAGCTGATGACCATTGGCCCAGAAGACGAGAACAGGGAAAAGTGAGTGTGTCCAGAGAACCAGTGCAACCGAAGAGTGCTGAACAAATAGAAAGCTCAGACCTCAGCGAAAGTGAAGACGAAGGTGTGGCACTGAGAAGGTCAGGAAGAATGAAGGTGCCTAGTGTAGGAAAGTACCATCTTGCCTGGTATGTTACCCCCATATTTCACTGTATATATGTTGTTTTAGTTGTATGTGTCACTGGGACCCTGCCAGCCAGGGCTCCAGTGCTCATAAGTGTGCCCTGTATGTGTTACCTGTGTTATGACTAACTGTCTCACTGAGGCTCTGCTATCCAGAACCTCAGTGGTTATGCTCTCTCATTTCTTTCCAAATTGTCACTAACAGGCTAGTGACCAATTTCACCAATTTACATTGGCATACTGGAACACCCTTATAATTCCCTAGTATATGGTACTGAGGTACCCAGGGTATTGGGGTTCCAGGAGATCCCTATGGGCTGCAGCATTTCTTGTGCCACCCATAGGGAGATCTGACAATTCTTACACAGGCCTGCCAGTGCAGCCTGAGTGAAATAACGTCCACGTTATTTCACAGCCATTTACCACTGCACTTAAGTAACTTATAAGTCACCTATATGTCTAACCTTTACCTGGTAAAGGTTGGGTGCTAAGTTACTTAGTGTGTGGGCACCCTGGCACTAGCCAAGGTGCCCCCACATTGTTCAGGGCAAATTCCCCGGACTTTGTGAGTGCGGGGACACCATTACACGCGTGCACTATACATATGTCACGACATATGTATAGCGTCACAATGGTAACTCCGAACATGGCCATGTAACATGTCTAAGATCATGGAATTGTCACCCCAATGCCATTCTGGCATTGGGGAGACAATTCCATGATCCCCCGAATCTCTAGCACAGACCCGGGTACTGCCAACCTGCCTTTCCCGGGGTTTCACTGCAGCTGCTGCTGCTGCCAACCCCTCAGACAGGTTTCTGCCCTCCTGGGGTCCAGCCAGGCTTGGCCCAGGAAGGCAGAACAAAGGACTTCCTCAGAGAGAGGGTGTTACACCCTCTCCCTTTGGAAAAAGGTGTTAGGGTTTGGGAGGAGTAGCCTCCCCCAGCCTCTGGAAATGCTTTCATGGGCACAGATGGTGCCCATTTCTGCATAAGCCAGTCTACACCGGTTCAGGGATCCCCCAGCCCTGCTCTGGCGCGAAACTGGACAAAGGAAAGGGGAGTGACCACTCCCCTGACCTGCACCTCCCCTGGGAGGTGCCCCAGAGCTCCTCCAGTGTGCTCCAGACCTCTGCCATCTTGGAAACAGAGGTGCTGCTGGCACACTGGACTGCTCTGAGTGGCCAGTGCCAGCAGGTGACGTCAGAGACTCCTTCTGATAGGCTCCTCCATGTGTTGCTAGCCTATCCTCTCTCCTAGGTAGCCAAACCTCCTTTTCTGGCTATTTAGGGTCTCTGCTTTTGGGAATTCCTTAGATAACGAATGCAAGAGCTCATCAGAGTTCCCCTGCATCTCTCTCTTCACCTTCTGCCAAGGAATCGACTGCTGACCGCGTTGGAAGCCTGCAAAACTGCAACAAAGTAGCAAAGACGACTACTGCGACCTTGTAACGCTGATCCTGCCGCCTTCTCGACTGTTTTCCTGGTGGTGCATGCTGTGGGGGTAGTCTGCCTCCTCTCTGCACTAGAAGCTCCGAAGAAATCTCCCGTGGGTCAACGGAATCTTCCCCCTGCAACCGCAGGCACCAAAGAACTGCATCACCGGTCCTCTGGGTCTCCTCTCAGCATAACGAGCGAGGTCCCTTGAACTCAGCAACTCTGTCCAAGTGACTCCCATAGTCCAGTGACTCTTCAGTCCAAGTTTGGTGGAGGTAAGTCCTTGCCTCCCCACGCTAGACTGCATTGCTGGGAACCAAGTGTTTTGCAGCTACTCCGGCTCCTGTGCACTCTTCCAGGATTTCCTTTGTGCACAGCCAAGCCTGGGTCCCCGGCACTCTAACCTGCATTGCACAACCTCCTGAGTTGTCCTCCGGCGTCGTGTAACTGTGGGTGAGCTCCAGTTCACTCCACTTTGTAGTGCCTGTTCCGGCACTTCTCCGGGTGCTGCTTGCTTCTGAGTGGGCTCTTTGTCTTGCTGGACGCCCCCTCTGTCTCCTCACGCAATTGGCGACATCCTGGTCCCTCTTGGGCCACAGCAGCATCCAAAAACCTGAACCGCGACCCTTGCAGCTAGCAAGGCTTGTTTTCGGTCTTTCTGCACGGAAACACCTCTGCACGACTCTTCACGACGTTGGGACATCCATCCTCCAAAGGGGAAGTTTCTAGCCCTTGTCGTTCTTGCAGAATCCACAGCTTCTACCATCCGGTGGCAGCTTCTTTGCACCCACAGCTGGCATTTCCTGGGCATCTGCCCAATCCCGACTTGATCGTGACTTTTGGACTTGGTCCCCTTGGTCCACAGGTATTCTCGTCAGGAAATCCATTGTTGTTGCATTGCTGGTGTTGGTCTTCCTTGCAGAATTCCCCTATCACTACTTCTGTGCTCTTTGGGGAACTTAGGTGCACTTTGCACCCACTTTTCAGGGTCTTGGGGTGGGCTATTTTTCTAACCCTCACTGTTTTCTTACAGTCCCAGCGACCCTCTAAAAGGTCACATAGGTTTGGGGTCCATTCGTGGTTCGCATACAACTTCTAGAGTATATGGTTTGTGTTGCCCCTATCCCTATGTACCCCCATTGCATTCTATTGTGACTATACATTGTTTGCACTGTTTTCTATTGCTATTATTGCATATTTTGGTATTGTGTACATATATCTTGTGTATATTTGCTATCCTCATACTGAGGGTACTCACTGAGATACTTTGGCATATTGTCATAAAAATAAAGTACCTTTATTTTTAGTATATCTGTGTATTGTGTTTTCTTATGATATTGTGCAAGTGACACTAGTGGTACAGTAGGAGCTTCACTCGTCTCCTAGTTCAGCCTAAGCTGCTCTGCTAAGCTACCTTTTCTATCAGCCTAAGCTGCTAGACACCCCTCTACACTAATAAGGGATACCTGGGCCTGGCGCAAAGTGTAAGTACCCCTTGGTACCCACTACAAGCCAGTCCAGCCTCCTACACCTAGTCACAAGTATTCTTCTGAGTGGACCTACTTTGCAAATGACAGAGTCACAGATAAAGAGTTCTGGGAATCTTGAGATCAACATATTGGTTTGGATGAACTGTCATGGATTGAACGTAGTGGTTGAAAAGCACATCGAATTCTCCTT
Source organism: Pleurodeles waltl (assembly GCF_031143425.1). NCBI lineage: Eukaryota > Metazoa > Chordata > Amphibia > Caudata > Salamandridae > Pleurodeles > Pleurodeles waltl. The sequence goes on from NC_090448.1 coordinate 401,205,705, forward strand.
GTCACGATGAGCTTAGTTTGTGTAGAAGTTAAAGACATTTACATTGATTGGGATAGAGAACTGATAAGATTAGTGTGAAAGGTGAGGCGATACAGAGGACTCAGACCCGTGTTTAAGTGAGTTCCCAAAAGAAAAAATAAGATTTATTTATTTAAATTTATGTCTTGGGGAAGGGTGTTATTCAGGCTAACAGTATTGGTGTCGTCTGTCCGCATCTTTTGAGTATTGGAGGTGCTTCTGTAAAGGTTTCACTGTTCAATGAATCCTCAATGTTCTGTCCTTCCTAGGTGGTGAGGTCTTCGGACTACGTCTTCTCGGCTCCTCCTGCGGGTCTCGGAAAACAAAAAGGACAATGCCAGGTAAGTGGTGGGGTAGAGGGTTTATTCTGTGTTAGTATACGAGTGGGAGGGCAAAGAAAAGGAAACACTAGGGTTGGTGTCTCAGGTTAGTATAGGTATAAGGGAGGGTGCAGTATTCCTTAAGTGAGGTTGGTGCAAAGGGGGTACAGTCATTGACTTGTCCAGGCTTCCAGTGCTCAAGAAAACCTGCCCTCCTCCCCTAGTGCCTTCCCGGTGCTCCTTTCCTCTTTCAACCCTCCCTCTGTGCCCTCACGTCCTCTTGTCCCCTGTTTCCAATGTCCCTTTAACAGGGACCGTACCTTGAGGAGCCACGACCCTCCTGGGTCGTGGCGGGGTTTGTTGCTGTCTCTCCTGTCTCTCCCTGCTCCGTGACTCGGGCTCGCTGTCTCTGTTTCGGTGTTTCTTGGGTCTGCATTCTGTTCTCCGCGCGTCTCCTCCTCTCGCGTTCCTCTTCTGCTCCTCTCCCGTGGGTCTCCTTCATCCGTCTTCTCTTTCTCTCCGTCTCCCGCGACCCGGAAATCCGTCGGGTCGGAAGAACGTCCCGCCTCCATGCGTTTTCTGGGAGACGCAGAACGGGATCAGAGCAGGCCCGCGGACGGTGCCCCTCACTGGTAAGTGTAGACGCGGGGTACGACACCCGTCTACATACCCCATCCCATGATCGGGATTGGTAGAGGACCAAAGCGTCAGGACAGCGGGAGAGGAAATCGGCGGGGCATTGTCGTGATCCGGGAACATGACGGACCTGAAAGGTAAACGGCTGGAGTTCAAGGAACCAGCGTAAAATCCTGGAATTAGTATCCTTATGGGAGGCCAACCATGTTAAGGGGGCATGATCAGTGTAGAGGACAAACGATCTGCCTAGGAGATAATACTATAAACATTCAATGGCCCATTTTATGGCCAGGCATTCCTTCTCAATAGTAGGATAATGAACTTTCCTTGGTAGTAGTTTGCGACTGATGTAGACAATAGGATGGTCATGACCTAAATCGTCGGGTTGGGCGAGGACGGCCCCAAGGCCGACGTTGGAAGCATCGGTGAAGAGATGGAAAGGCTTGGAAAAATCAGGACACTGCAAGACGGGTTCGGTCGTAAGGGCCTCCTTTAGATATTTGAACCTCTGGAGCTGAGTGGTGGTGAAAGAAGGAAGGGTGGCGGGGCATTGTTTCTTCAACAGGTCGGTAAGGGGAGCCGTAATAGTGGAATACTGCGGGATAAACCTACGGTAATACCCAACCAATCCTAGAAAAGAGCGGAGTTCTTTTTTGGTTTTGGGGACAGGGATTTGTCGGATGGCCTCGACCTTATCCTTCTGAGGACGTAAAACCCCCTTACCAATGACGTACCCCAGATAGGCAATTTGTGTTTGTCCTAATACACACTTCTTGGGGTTAGCAGTGAGGCCGGCCCTTGCTAAGGTAGAAAACACACTTTCTAAATGTCGCAAGTGTTCTGACCAAGAAGCACTGAAGATGACGATGTCATCGAGATATGCTGCTGTGAACGCTTGGAACGGTTGTAAGAGCCGGTCCATTAAGCATTGAAATGTAGCAGGGGCCCCATGTAGTCCAAAAGGAAGAACAGTGAAGTGATACAGACCAGAAGGGGTTGTAAAGGCTGTTTTTTCTTTGTCTTTTGGGGCTAAGGGGATCTGCCAGTAGCCTTTCATTAGGTCAATGGTAGACATAAAATGAGCATTCCCTATTCTTTCTAGTACTTCATCTACCCTGGGAATAGGATATGTGTCGAATAGGGATATCTCATTAAGCTTTCTGAAATCAATACAAAACCGGACGGAGCCTTCCGGTTTTGGAACCAGAACAACTGGGGAGCACGAAGGACTATTGGAGGGTTCAATGACCTTTAACGATAACATTTTCGTTATCTCTTCTTCTATCAGTTTTTTTCTTGCTTCAGGAACCCGGTAGGGCCGTAGGTGTATGGTCTGCCCTCCGGTGTTCGGATGTGATGCTGAATCAGAGAGGTCCGCCCTGGAACCTCTGAAAAGAATTCGGAGTGTTGTTGTATCAAGTCAAATAGTTTAGTTTTTTCTGTTTCGGAAAGACGTTCATTGATACTGGGACTTGGTGGTTTTTCTGGTTGTGGTGTAGGATAGAGGTTAAGGCCTAGTTCATTGGTGGGTGTTACAAGATAACCAGTAGCAGGGAGGTCAGCATTACTCTCAGGGCCCTCCCATTTTTTAAATAAATTAATATGATAGATTTGGGTTCGTTTGGGCCGATCGTTTATTTCAATAAGGTAAGTAACTGGCGAGACTGCTTTTATTACTCGGTAAGGGCCTTGCCACTTGGCCAGTAGTTTATGTTCAGATGTAGGTCTCATTATTAGCACCTGGTCATTGGGCTGAAGAATCTGTAGCTTGGCGCCTTGATCATAATAGTTCTTTTGGGTTTCTTGTGCTTTTTCTAGATGATGTCGCACATCTTTTCAAACTGTTTGTAGTTGCGTTTTTAATTTGTGAATATATTCCAATAGGGGTTTCTCCCCATTATTCTCTTCCTCCCAAGTTTCGGCTGCCATATCAAGCAGGTTACGGGGTTGTCTCCCGAATACTAATTCGAACGGACTATGTCCAGTGGAGGACTGTTCATGTGTCCGTATCGCGTAAAGGACGAGGGATAACTTTTGGTCCCAATCTCTTCCCGAGTCGTCTATTATTTTCCGTAACAGTGTTTTAATGGTGCGGTTATATCGTTCCACTAGACCGTCTGTCTGTGGATGATATACTGCAGTTTTGATTTGGGCAATGCCTAGTGTTTTACATATCTGTTTCATGAGACCGGATACAAAGGGCGTACCTTGATCCGTGAGAATTTCTTGGGGAAAACCAACACGGGAAAAGAAAGTAATCATGGCTTGTGCTACTGTTTTTGTGGTCGTACTGGTAAGAGGAATCGCCTCAGGATATCTACTAGCATAGTCGACAAGGACGAGGATATATGTATGGTCTTTAGAAGATGCTAAAAGTGGACCGACCAAATCCATACCCACGCGTCTAAAAGGAATGTCTATAACAGGTAGGGGATAAAGAGGGGCTCTCCTCACTGCACCTGGTTCAACTAACTGACATCTGGGACACTGTGCACAATATTTACGAATATGGGCATAGACCCCAGGCCAATAAAAACATCTTAATAAATATTCTTCAGTTTTCTCTCGGCCATAATGACCTCCTCCTGGTTGATTATGGGCTAGGAACAACACCTGAGTCCGGTAAGCTTCTGGGACCAATAATTGCTTTTTCTCTCCTTGTGCCGTTAAGGTGACCCTATATAGGAGATTCTTTTGGACTAGTAAATGTGGACCTACCTCCCCGGTGGAGTCGCTTTTGGCATTCCTCCAGGCATACGCAAGGGTGGGATCCTCTCGTTGGCTTACTCTAAAGGAAACCGGGGCACTGTCGATACTGGCTACTATTTTCTCTGGGTTCCTTTCTGTCTGGTATAGGGCGTATTTTCTTTTTTCTACTCTCTTTTCTTTTCGGGTTAGTTTTCTCCGTTCTGGGGGACCATCAATGGGTGTGGTAACAAATGGGGCGTTGGACCACCAGTCATCAGTGGGTTCAGCCTTTCGTGTTTGTTCTAAGAGCTCAAAAAATCTCAAATAGTCAGTGCCAATAACGCATTCCTCTATTAGATTATCCATTATGCCCATGGGAAGGTAATCTCGGTATGTGTTCCATTCTATCTCTACCAGTTCTAGGGGGTAGTTGGCCTTGTCCCCATGGATGCAGCAGTTCGTAACCCACTGTTTTGTAGAAGGATTTACAGGTTGTATCATATTTTTCCGTATTACCGATTGACTACACCCGGAGTCAATCAGGGCTTTTACTGGTTGCCCGTTTATCTTTAGATTGAGTTTAAATGTTTTATCTCCCTTACCAATACACAAAACCCTCCCTCGAGTGATTCCTATTTCCATAGGTTCAGCCCCCTCGTTTTTCTTTGGGCATCCTCTTGCTATGTGGCCCCATTCACCACAACTGAAACATTGGGGTTGTTGCATGGGGCTCCGTTCCCCAGTCCTGGAGGGCCCAGGTTCCTCAATGACTCGTCTGGTGGGATACTGGGGGGGGGCCCATGGGTGCTATATGCAAAGATCTGGGATCTGGGCTTTTGATATCCACGGACCGATGATAAGCGCAAGCTAAGTCGACTGCCAGCTCGGTATCGACCTTGGGATGCTGTCTTATCCAATTACGGGTGCTTCCAGGAAGGGAGTCTAAGTATTGTTCCAAAATGATGGCCTTTATCACGTCCTCGCGATTAGTTCCTAAGGGACCTAACCACTTACGTCCTAAGTCCTTAACCTTAAAATAAAAAGTTTGCAGATCCTCGTTAGGTCCCCATTTCACTTTGCGGAATTTCATCCGATAGTATTCGGTATCAAGTCCCACTCTCTCGAGGATACTCTTCTTAATGTCGGAGTACGGGGTAGAGCCACCAGGATTTGCAGCCTGATAGGCAGTTTGGAGGGTGCCTGTTAAGAGGGGGGCAATATATTGGCCCCAACGGTCTTCAGGCCAAAGTTTGTAAAGAATGAGTCAGGATCCTCACCCTCTTGGTATTTTTGTAGTACCGAACTGGGCACGTTGGGATGTACCTCGCTGGCAGCAATAGTGTCAGTCAATTTCTGAAGGGCAGTTTTGCGCACCAGTTGGTTATTAGCAATTATGGTGGCCTGACTTTTTAGGGTGGCTTGGAGGGCCTCTCGATCTTCTCTGGCCTCTCTCTGTTGTGCCTCACATACCAATTGTAGGTGGCGTTGTCCCTCCGCTAATTGTTTTATCATGTCCTCCAATGTGGGTTTTTCTTCCATGTTGTTGACGCTTCTGTATCGCCTGGGAAGCGGATCCCACTTCTGACACCACTGTGGAAGGCGAGGCGATACAGAGGACTCAGACCCGTGTTTAAGTGAGTTCCCAAAAGAAAAAATAAGATTTATTTATTTAAATTTATGTCTTGGGGAAGGGTGTTATTCAGGGTAACAGTATTGGTGTCGTCTGTCCGCGTCTTTTGAGTATTGGAGGTGCTTCTGTAAAGGTTTCACTGTTCAATAAATCCTCAATGTTCTGTCCTTCCTAGGTGGTGAGGTCTTCGGACTACGTCTTCTCGGCTCCTCCCGCGGGTCTCGGAAAAACAAAAAGGACAAGGCCAGGTAAGTGGTGGGGTAGAGGGTTTATTCTGTGTTAGTATACGAGTGGGAGGGCAAAGAAAAGGAAACACTAGGGTTGGTGTCTCAGGTTAGTGTAGGTATAAGGGAGGGTGCAGTATTACTTAAGTGAGGTTGGTGCAAAGGGGTTACAGTCATTGACTTGTCCAGGCTTCCAGTGCTCAAGAAAACCTGCCCTCCTCCCCTAGTGCCTTCCCGGTGCTCCTTTCCTCTTTCAACCCTCCCTCTGTGCCCTCACGTCCTCTTGTCCCCTGTTTCCAATGTCCCTTTAACAGGGACCGTACCTTGAGGAGCCATGACCCTCCTGGGTCGTGGCGGGGTTTGTTGCTCTCTCTCCGGTCTCTCCCTGCTCCGTGACTCGGGCTCGCTGTCTCTGTTTCGGTGTTCCTTGGGTCCGCGTTCTGTTCTCCGCGCGTCTCCTCCTCTCGCATTCCTCTTCTGCTCCTCTCCCGCGGGTCTCCTTCGTCCGTCTTCTCTTTCTCTCCGTCTCCCGCGACCCGGAAATCCAGGGTCGGAAGAACGTCCCGCCTCCATGCGTTTCCTGGGAGACGCAGAACGGGATCAGAGCAGGCCCGCGGACGGTGCCCCTCACTGGTAAGTGTAGACGTGGGGTACGAAACCCGTCTACAATTACCTAAGCCAGAGTAGAAGAAGAATAAGGGTTGTCATTTAAAAGAACACAGAGTAGGGCTAGGGAAGTCTCACCAAGATTTATACATTTCAGCTAAACAAACTTTAAACTTTGTTTGCTGTTTACCTTGGTGAAACCAACAAAGCAATCCTTGATGTTGCTGCTTTACATATTTGAAGAAAAACGATCTGATTCAAAGACCTAATGGAGCCAAACAAGAAAAATAGGTGTAGATACATATTAAGTGCTTTATCACTTATTTTTGCACTAGTATTTATAGTGTTGCTAATAGGAGCGCTTTTTCCTACACGTCTTGTAGAGAATGTATTCCCTAGTGTTACCCCGCAAACTGTTTGAGCTCTAGACAAAAGGTAATTATATGTTAGATGAGATAGCAATACACTTAGATAAGTCTAGAGAACATTATTCAGCAAATGTATATTTTAAATTAATCCGAAGAGCCACGTCTTGAGGTTCTTCCTGAAGATGGTGAGCAATGGGCTTTGTCTGAGGTGCAGGAGGAGGTTGTTTCAGCTCTTTGCTGTGGTGTAGGTGAAGGATCGTCCTACGGCAGTGGTTTGACGAATGTGAGGGATGGTGGCCAGGGCCAGTTGGGCGGAGCAGAGGGATTTGGCGTGGCGTGGAAGGAGGGGCCATGTATACGTTGAATAGTGTGGGACTCAGTGAGGATCCCTGGGGGACTCCGCAGTTGACTCCTGTGGGTCTGGATGTGTATGGCGGGAGTCTGACCCTCTGAGTCCTCCCGGAGAGGAAGGAGTGGATGCATTCCAGGGCTCTTCTGTGGATTCCTATGTCGTAGAGTCTGGTGCGTAGAGTGCAGTGGGAGACTGTGTCGAAGGCTGCTGAGCGCTGCGGTGTGGCAACGGTCTAGGAGTAATCGGATGTCGTCGTGACAGCCAAGAGGGCTGTCTCCGTGCTGTGGTTGCTGCGGAAACCGGACTGAGAGCTGTCCAGGGAGTTGTTGGCCTTGATAAAATTCCGTAGTTGTGCATTGATTGCTTTCTCCAGTACTTTGACAGGGAAGGGTAGCAGCAAGATAGGCCAGAAATTATTTAGTTCTGTTGGGTCGACCAAAGGTTTCTTCAGGAGAGGGTGTATTTCGGTGTGTTTCCAGTCCTCGGGGAAGGTGCCACTGTTGATGGAGCAGTTCATTGTGTTTCGGAGCTCGGGACAATGGAAGTGCTGGCTCTGATGTATATGTGGTGTGGGCAGGGGTCCATGGGAGCTCCAGAGTGGGTGCTATTCATGATGCTAATTGTTTCCTCTGTGGTGAGCGTGGACCAGCTGTAGATGGTCTGGGTGGGTTCTGGGGGGGTGGTTCGGTCGCAGGTTCCGGTGCCAGGAGGAAGCTGTCGTAGATGTCATGGATCTTGCAGTGGAGAAAAGGTGGTGAGTTTGTCGCAGGGGTCCTGTGATGGGGGGATGCAGGTGGCTTCGGAGGTGGGATTTGTAAACTCGTTGATGACTGGGAAGACTTCCTAAGAGTTGTGTTTGAGGAGTTGATGTGATCCCGGAGTGCATCCTTCCTTGCATTCTAGATGTTTCAGCAGTGGGTGGCAGTTGCAGCTCTGAAGGAGGCGAGATCTTCGCTGGTTTGGCTGTACCTCCATTTTTTTTCTAGACGTCTGCAGGTACACTTAGATTCTTGGAGTTCGGTGGTGAACCAGCTGCCTTTTTTAGGTACACGTTTGGCCGATATCAACCAGAGGGGGGCTAGAGTGTTGGCGCATTCGGTGATCCATGCGTTCAGATTGTGCGCTGCTGTGTTGGTGTCATCAGAGGGAGGAGGGAGGGATTTGGCGAGAGATGAGGTGAGTTGCTCGTTGGTGATTTCATTCTATTTCCTGTGGTGGGTTCCTAGGGGTGGGGGTGCGGCTGCTGTGGTCGGTCCAGTCTGGGGTGGAGATGGTCTCGATGGGGATCCAGTTGCTTGAGGTGAAGATGGGGTCCTGTGTGTGTTCTGCGATGTGTGTGAGTGCGGAGACCAGCTGTCTGAGGCCAAGGGTGGCTAGGCTATTGAGTAGAGCAGCGGTGTTTGGGTCGGCGCAGCCCTCGAGGTGGAAATTCAGGTCACTGAGGAGGAGGTAGTCATCTGACGCCAGGGCCTGGTGGTAGCAATGTCTACAACGTTATCTAGGAATGCTGGGCAGGGGCCGAGTGGCCTGTACACCAGGGTGCCGCAGATGGAGGAGTTGTGGTTGAAGTGGACCAGGAAGTGAGGACATGTGTTATCTAGCGATAGTATTTCCAAACATCTATCTTGTGGAGCATCTTGAAAATCCTGTGTGAGAAACAAAGCATAGAACTAAGTGAGGAGCTACTGCCTGAGAAATAGTGGGAGATATTTTTGGAGCATTGATTCCATCAGTTGCAGTGATTCTGAATGATATAAAGATTAGAAAGCTGTCTACAGTAGTGGATAAACTGGCTACTAGCACAGCAAATTTGTTGTTGTTGATAAACACTGAGTTAGTAGCGATAAGGTCAATGGTTTTGCAAAATCGTCTTGCACTAGATTTGTTACTCGCAAAACAGGGCAGAATCTATCGGAATTTAAAAGTTCAATAATGTTGTACCTATATTCCAGATAAGATTAAGGATTTGCAAAAGTATATCCAGAATATTTATGGGTTGACGAAGGATTTGAAAGAGTTGGAAGTGACAAGAGCATGGGAAGCTACTGGAGATGAATTTTCTGCTATAGGCAGATGGTTTGGTAACTTTGTAAGTGGAATTGTAGGTTTTGTTTTGAGGCCATTGTTGATCATTTTAATAGTGGCCATAGGTTTGTTGATTGGATACAAAGTTTTCCAGAGGTGAAAGAGTCAGTAGGGTCAGAAGAGGAAAAGAGCATAGGTTGAGTTGGAAGACAGACAGTCTCTCTATTACGATGACATGAAGCGTTTAGAAGACTCAAGGCGAAAGCAGTTCAAAACAACCAGGTTTTACAAAAAGTCTCATTCAAGAAGGAAAAGGAATTTGTGATGACTCAAAAAGTCATCGGATGGAGGGTTGAGAGAGCATAGTATGGCTAAGCCGCTATACCTCTTAAACATGAATGTAAAAGGATGGTCACAGTTCTGGTAGTCACAATTTAGTGGTCACATTTCTGTATAACGTGAAGAGATGTTTTCATTTAAATGATGCATTGCAATACAAATGAACAAATTGAATATAACATTTTAAAGAAGCTGCATATAATAATTGTTTGAAATTATGTGTTATAATGTTTTAAAGGTATTACTCTGCATAATCATTTTGTATATCAACTGTAAGCAACAGGATTTATTTAAACTGAAATATATTTGTGTTTTCTTTAGCCTGGCTGGAGTGAAGGCCATAATTATTTTTCTTGCCTAACCTTCAACATGAAGTTGTTTTTGCACATGTTTCTTAGAGATACAGGTGCCAGGATCCGAGGTTGAACTAATGAAGAGTCCATTGTGTTCAAGAAAATTTACAAGACATGCCGTTATCATGAGGGGAGTTGTTTGGAATGGTGGCAGTAATTCTTCTGAAGTTCCTGGGAATGTGAGGGGGTGCAAGGTCAAGGTCAGAGTGGAGAGTTACTGAAGTCAACCTACAAATTAAAAATAATTTAATGATCTGTTTTTCAGTGAAGATGCTTTTGAATTGATATAAGCTTTGAGAGACGGGGACCTAAACATGTTGTCTATCCAGTGAAAGATTCCGATTCCCCTTGTACTTAGCAGAGAGCAGACCTTACTGAGATTTTCCTTATATTTAGATTCTCTATAGCTTCATGCCGCTGCACCACTCTTAACCGAAACGTCTACTCAGATTCTATTTGTTGACTCTTTCCTTTTAAGTCTCTGGTATTAGAATAATTAACTTAGATTGAATGGTAAGGCAGGTTTCCAAAATGTAAGCATTGGTCTTTGTTTCAAATTTTCTGCTTTATCGCTACTGAGATACTTGTCTTTTATTTGCTTGTGAAATTTAATATAGTATGATGCTTTAACTCTATTTTGGTGACTGTATATACCTATACTATGGTTTTAAGGCATTTATGTAAGTTTGATTTTGAGTCTCTAATAAAGCTGTTTGAAACTTAATTGGTCTGTGAGACATACAGCCAGATGTACGAAATTGTGGGTTTGCGAATTCCAAATAGCGTATTTTATCGCTTCACTATTAGGAAATCGCAAAATGTGAAGTACAACAATGTGTTTAACATTGTTAACGATTCGCAATGGGTCTCAAATGGACCTGCCTCATCAATATTTATGAGGCCGTTCACAATTTGCAAACCATTGTGAATGGCTACAATGAAAGAAATGCGAGGGACAGCAGACCACCATGTCTGTGATTACTTTAAAATAAAGCAATCTTTATTTTTGTAATGTAGCCCATATTCCTTAAAGGAAAACGGGATGTATTACAAAAAGAAAACTGAAAAGTTTTATTTTCATATTTTCAGTGGGACCACTGCCTGCTCCCAATAAATATTTGCACCCCATTCACAAAGGAGAAAGGGTCCCTTGGGGACCCCTTTCCGTTTGCGAATGGGTTGCCACTAACTCGAAGTTGGTGGTAACTGTGATTGTTTTGCAACCGCAATCACGGTCGCAAAACAATCATACATATCACTGCAACTTGCTATTAGGAAAGGATGTCCTTCCTAATAGCGACTCGCAAACCTATTCTGCGATTTGGTAATAGATTATTGAATTGCAAAATAGCATTTGTACATTCCAAAATTCCTTTTTGTGTACAAACCTCCTGATTTGCAGGATTGAACCGTGTGCGCACAGAAAAAAGCTTAAAATATCTGGCTCTTAATGTGTGGCTCTTCTAGTTACACTGTAATTGCTCTGAATAAAGCTGATGCAGGTTCTCCTCTTCCCTCGAAAATGAGAAGAAAAGATTCATCAGACTCCACGTTTATAGATAGGTCCCAGTGCTCCTTCACCTTGATAACTATTTTTCACTTTACATATTTCACCAGATGAATTGGTCTGTATTCAGTACAGAACGAAAAACCATTGTACGGTGCAGCTCAGCAATTGGTTCTAGGTACCATAGGGTCTTGGAGAACCTACAAACCCTACATATCCCCACCACCAAAAGGGTCTAGCGAATGTAATGATATATTGCTTTTGTAAATCAGCGATTTTGACAGAAAGTTACAGATGAAAACATTGTCACAAATGGCTGATTTTTCTATTCATTTTCAATATTTATTTCAACAGTTAGTTTCTTTGGGAAGCCCTTTTTCTACTTTTCAGAAATATATAACTTTCCTGGATTACCTATGGGTTCCACATTGGTTTGCACCACAAACTGGAAGTAGATTGAAAACACAAAAAATAGGAAAAAAGGGCTCCCTCTTTGAAAAATGCCAGAACTTAAGTAAAAAATTAGTTTTTTTGATTCTACTCTGCGTGTTCCTGAAAGCTGGGAAGATGGTGACTTTAGCACATCAAATTGTTTGTTGATGCAATTTTATATAGAAAAAGATACTTTTATCCAGAGCACCTTTTTCTTATTTTTCCCCCAAAAGCTCACAATTTAGCTATATTAGGCTATTTTCTCAGTCCCTTCCAGGACAATCCACAAAACCTGGGTACCTTTAGAATCCCTAGGATGTTCGGAAAAAGGACACAAATCTGGCGTGGATTGCTCATGCAGACAAAAGGTTATGGAGGCCTAAGCGCAAAGTATCCTGAATAGTCCAAAAAAGTCTTAGCACTGGGGTTCAGAGCAGCAAAAGAGTTGAGCCCACTGAATAATAAACAATACATCTTGCAAGACCTACCATGCACTGTGTAGGGAAGACTTAAAAATGGGTCATTTACAGTGGCCCTGTTTCTGGTCAATCCCACTGGCTTTGAAACGCTACCAACCTCAAAGTTAAATACAAATTGACCTCTAGGCATATAGGATAAGATATGATTCTTACTTGATGGGCTGAGTGCAGGTTACACTGAGAAGTTATCAAGTCTCCATTTAAGGGAAAGGCTCCTGAGTAAAGTGCATATTCTGAAACTTCACAACCAAACCTTGTTTCCTAATCTTTGGGTATTACCTATAGAAGAGAGTATCATGGACAGAAGTTTTGAATTTTATGTAGAATTACTGATCACTGAATAAAGGAGTTCGATTTACCATGTAGAGAAGCTTTAAATATTAATGTAGAGTTACTGATTACTAAATAAAGGAGATCGTCTCTATAAGAAACAACCCTAAAGAAGTGGGATTGAGGTCACTGCGAAGTACATGTTGTCCGCTACGAAGACTACAACACTTGTTGATGTCAAGCATAAGAAATATTCAATATGATTGCATTTGATGAACAATTCAGATTTGCTGTACAAAAAAGCATCCATAGTGATTGTTAAATGTAATTTTTAGGTCTGGCTTGAAGCTACAGCTGTCCATGACGTTATGTGATCAACAGAAAGAACAAATTACTTACCTTCTGTAATGCTTTATCAGGTAGTGTCTCTATCTTGCTTCAGATTCCTTACCTTAGAATTATCCCCAGGCACTAGACTGGATCCGGAAATTCTTGAGCAGTAGCCCCACATGCAGGTAAATAGCGTAGTTCGGCTCCGCGTCTGAGTTATACGCGTCAGAAATGGGAACGCTTACATTCAATACAGTAAGACTGAGATAGTTGATAGGTGATAAGCCAATGATAAAGGATATAGGGCTGAGTAAATGTATGTCCTGTGCCATGTGTCTGATCCGTTTATTATGAAAAATTATGGAAATGACAGTAAATCTGACTTATTTATTGTGAAAAATATGTGTGAAAGTCAATAGCCTTTGAAGGCTATTGACTTTCACACATGTTTCACAGACTGTAGAGAGGTATTTTGTTACATGAAATCTCACAGCTTAAGGTAGTAGGCAAACGTTTTGATGCTGGTCAGTTTCCCGACAAACCCAGGAGATAGAAGATTTTCACTGTGAAAATCCTTGTTAGACCGCTTTGAGAGGTGTTGTGTATTGCTTTGCCAACTGTAATTCTCTACACATTTGTACTTTTATAACTGAAAGCATGATGATTGCCAGCTTATAAGGAGTGGTTCTTCCAGGAGAGCGGAGGAGCGTCATCCTGCTAAAACAAAATGCCCAAGAGCAGCAATAAAGTTTATTTATTACCATTTTATTTTTCAGCAACTGTCCTTAACTGAGTGTCAGGACGGGGTGGGGCAATTGCTGCTGAGTGGCAGCAGGGAGTGCTGCACTTATGTTTAAACTACCCATGTCCCTTTGGCTATCCGTCTTGCAACAGCCAGCCAAACATGCACATTTTAAACTTCTCTAACCTGGCTGTCTTAAGACAGCTTAGTTAGAGGAAGCACAGGCCTCCAGTGCTCTTGGGATTGCTGAGAGAGGCTGCTCCCTCCAACCCTGATGCTTCTCTCTTGCTGTTTAATAGCATGAGAGCAGTGCCAGGATTGGGTAGTGCAGTTTCCTTGGTCCGGAGCTTAAAGGAGAGAAGACACCGGTGCGAAGAAGATGTTGTGGCAAGTCAGGAAGGTAAGTGCCATTTTTCTTTATTATTATTTGAATGCCACACGTATTTTGCCTTCCCCACATCTCTGTATACACGGCAGCTGCCACTTCAGGTTATGCACACTACAGTAGATCTGTGTTGGTTAGGGTGTCAAGTGAGTGGCAAATGGAATAGGCCTTATTGGTTCATTGGGAACAGTAATGCTAGATTCCATTGGTTGGACCTTTCTATTATGAAAAGCTATGACAAAGCTAGCTTATTTAGCATGAAAAGCATGTGCTAAAGGCAAAATGTTTTTAGGTTGGATTGTTATTACTCTGTGCCAAAACATGCAAGCAGGCATTTTGTTATAGGGAATCTCATATATTATCGTCAGAGGGGAAGCATTGGGTCCAAATCCCATAAAACTACATTTCCACCTTTATCTGCTGGTTTAATCACAAAAGGGGTTGCCTTGTTTAATGAAATTAAATAGAAAGAAGAAAATGAAAACACTCCGAGACTTATAACCACTTATAATGTGTATTCTTCCGAAGTGAAGATTGTGACCCAATGTTGGCATTTGGTAAGGGCAGACAAGGTGCTTGGTCAGATAGTCAGCCCACATCTGAAAACAACATACAGAAAGAGCAGTTCATTACAGGATATGTCAGTGCATAGTTATCAAACAAAAAGTAGGGAGACCTTTCCAGATAAGCAACAAGGTTTCTATAAATGCGCTAAATGCAAAGCCTGTAGGAATAGTGTGAGCTGCAAAACGTACATTACCTACAGGAAAGGAAGTGAAAATTAAGAAATTCTTGAGTTGTAATTCAGATTTTGCGATTTAAGTTATCACTTGTTCATGTGGGCTTCGGTATGTGGGCAGTACGATTTTTCCAATTAAAAACGGATTTTGGAACATTGGCGTGCCATCAAGAATAATGATGTAACTTATCCGGTGGCCACCCAGTATATTATCCAATTAAATAGTAGATATCCGTGGGGTTTGAACCACGATGAGGAACTTTATGTGCATATTGGTTAATTTTGACACCGTATGATAATGCATTAACTGGTCATCTATGAAATTGAGCCATTTGGAATTTGTAATTTTGACTTGCTTTTGAGTATTGGCCTGCACTCCCGAAATGATATATGAACATGATGTTCAATAGATGTTTTGAAAGTAAAAAGACAATGTGTGGACTTAATCTCAGGTGGCCACCAATGCTGGGTCAATAGCAATGCTACCACTGGATTTGCCAAGTCATTAAATGCATATTGAATTGTTTTTCGTTTTTTTTTTAAATGAAAGGTTGTAATTTAGAATATAGTATTTTGGTTAAGACATCTTTGTTCCACACATCTGTTTGGGCTATTTAGATTTATATGTTGTGTTTATTTAGGATTTCTTTTATGTCTAGCATAGCCAATGGTATATTTTCTACGGGAGAGGGAGCTTCTGTAATGATTTGGGCAGATGAAGAAGACCGGAATGGTTGAAACGCGTTGCCTTTTGCAGGTTGATATTTTGTTATTCTGTGAAAGACATTACAAGCCTTAAGTAAACATCGACGTTGTTTGGAGTGCCGTTTTGTTATTAAGTTGTTTAAGTTGTATATATATATATATATATATACACACACATTAGAAAAACATAAAATAGTGTAAACCCTGGAGGCAAGTATGGTTGTGCATGTTAAACGTTATATGGTATAATGTTTACAAATTCCTAAAGTTTGGGGTGCAAGTAGTACTCAGAGGAACAAGATAAAGGCACAACGCACCTGATGTGGGTTGCAGAGGTATGCTTCAAAGTAGGATGTGGCCTAAAGGCAAAGCCTAGTGCACAGAACCTGTGAATAAGGCCAAAGCGTCTGTTGACTATAGATTATCCACTAGCAGAAATCTGGGCGCATGCCTATGTTGAAGAGTTGAAACACAGTGCTATAGACAAATTCTGTGTAACAAGAACACTTTTTATTTCCAGAAATTTGCTGAAGATTTCGTGGCACTGCAGATTATTGAAGAAAGTAGAATATAGGGGTGTTCCACTTTCAGTGGTTTACCTCACACTGGTGTTGTAAGCATGACTGTAAAGTAGCAGGCCACTGTCCCCATCTAAAAAATGTATGTAGTGTGTTTTACCATACTACAGTGGGTTATACAAAGAGCGTGGCAGAAAGTCTTTTTCAGTGGCAAGTGCATATCTGTCAACGGCTTGACTTAAAATTGTAGGGTAGGTCATGTGAAGCCTTTAACAAAGGTCCCATGAATGGGAATTCAGTACACACTCCTTTTTGGAGGGTATTCAATGTTTAAATAAATGGTGTGGCCCCAATAAAGTCTAAGTAGACATTTTGTTTGGTATGTCATTGGTGAATAGTGGTAATAAGGAGGATAACACACACCAATGTGGGTGACTTAATAGATATGCTATGTGAACAGCATGTGGTCCAAGGTTATGTCCATTAACATGTGACTGGGGATAGAAAATTGTCCACAAATGTACTATGTTCCATTACTTCAAGTACATAACCCCTATAGTGTGCTGACTAAATAATGTCATCAGTTATGTAATTTCACATGACATCATGAGTGATGTAACTGTGAGGTCATAAGCAATGCATGGCGGGGAAACAAGTTATAATTAGCGCAGTAAAATATAACTTGTTAATGATATTTATTTTATTTTTAAATATGAGTTTATATTTCAGTTCAACAACTTACTAAAATGTCACTTTAGCCTTTGTTTTGTTTCAGTCAGTTTCTGTTTCTTTTTGTTTTGTAACGTAAGCTAAAATCTTATTACTATGCCTAATTATAACTATAATGCTGGAAGCAAGAACAATCCTGTTCCACCAAAAAAAAGATCCCTCAGGCAATCAATGGGCCCTAATTTTTTAATTTTCAGTACAGCAAAACTCCACCCAGATTAAAAGTAAAGATTTTCTGTTTCAGAGAGCGAAGTCCCTAACATGAGAAATGCACATATCCGGCTTCCTCCTTTTCTTGGGCACTACCTAATGGCTCAAAACTTTCCATGAAGGAGGCAAGGTGAATTAATTTTTTTTGGGAAGGTTTTGTGAAGATTCATTAAACGGCACTAACATTGTTAGTGAAACTAAACAACGCTACTCCTATGGAAATCCTAAACTAACTTTAATTAAACTGTGTAATTATAATATATATATATAGTTTTCAAAAGGGTCAGTCCCCCTCCAGCATCAGCAGTAAGAGTGCACTGTGTAAGGGTGTGCATATATATATATATACATATATATATATATATATATATATATATATATATATATATAAATAATCTATCTATCTATATGTAAATATATATATGTATATTTCAAGAAGGTCGGTCTCCCTCGATTGTCAGCACCAGCAGTAAGAGCGCACCACGGCATGCGCTCCTACCAGCAGTAAGAGCGCACCACGGCATGCGCTCCTACTGCTGGTGCTGGCGATGGAGGGAGACCGACCCTCTTGAAATATTCAGCACAAAACAAGATTAAGCTTTGACAGCTCCCGCCGAGTCAGAGCAAACACTGTCAAACATCTCTCACTTGCTGGAAGTGTAGGTTTCCTCTGTTTCCCTGCCTGCAGAGATGCAAGCAGGGAAACAGAGGAAACAATTGCTCCCACAGACAGGGAGCTGCATGTTTAGCAGCTTACCAGCTCCCAATCTGTGACAGCAATGCTGACTCCTGCTGGAGGCGGGAAGCCACCTGGGACTGCAGGGGCCTTCAGGCTCCCCCTGCTGTCCCCAACCATTTTGACTGGGTGCCCTGGTGGGTGATGGTGCCCCCGGGGCTGAGTTCGGCCGCACCCCTTTACCCCCTCAAAAAATTAAGGCCCTCATTATGATATCAGTGGTCTTTTTCCAAGACCGCCGATGCCATGGGCTCCAACATACCGCCGGTGCTGGCGGTATGTTTGGCACCACATTATGACATTTCCGCTGGGCCAGCGGAAATGTCACCACAACATTGAAGCTAGCTCATAATGGAGCCGGCGGCAATGTTGAGGTGCATTGGGTGCAGCAGCACATGTTGCGCATTCCACTGCCCGTAATCTGGGCAGTGGAATGCGCGCTGGGACTGTGCAGGGGGGCCCCTGCAGCGCCCATGCCAAGTGCATGGGCACTGCAGGGGCCCCCAGGGGCCCTCGAGTCTCCCATACCGCCAGCCTTTCCATGGCGGTGTTTACCGCCATGGAAAGGCTGGCAGATGGGGGCCCGTAATCCCCAGGGCAGTGCTGAAAGCAGTGCTGCCCGGGCGGATTACAACCGCCGGGACCGCTAGGTTGCAGGCTGGCGGCAGCCTGGCAGTATCGGTGGTATTACCATCGCATTTCCGCCACGGTCATAATGTGGCAGTAAGTACCGCCATCCTGTTGGTGGTACTACCGCTACATTATCGCCTCCCACCTGGGTCGTAATGACCCCCTAAATGTTTAGGCCGGGGGATGGGGTTCTCAGGGCCGTGATCGGCCTGGGGAGGTGGGCCGCGAAACCCCCCCAAAAAAAAAAATATATGTTTAGACCAGGCACTGGAGGATGGGGTCCCTGGGGCTCAGATAGGGCGGGGGCCCTCCTCTCAACAAAAAAAAATATAACAAGGCAGGGCCACAGATGATAGGGTCCCTGGGACAGAAATCGGCCGGGGAAGTGGGGCCGAGTGCCCCCCTCCCCCAAAAAAATGTAGAAGGGTGGGCCACGGGGATGGGGTTCTTGTAGCCAAGATCAGCTCAGGGAGGGGAGCAATGCAGACCTCCTCCCACAAAAAAATAAATATACTAACACCGGGCCTTGGGGTATGTGGTCCAATGCCAAAATCGGCCTGGGGAGTAGGTTGCACGCCCCTCCCAAAAAAATATTTCAGAAGGCCAGGCTCTGGGGATGGGGTCCCCAGGGCAAAAAAAAAGCCAGGTCAGGGAGGCCTTGTAGCCACCCTCCCCCATAAAAAAATATTGTAGAAGGCTGGGCTCTGGGGAATGGGGTCCCTGGGGCTGAAATCGGCCAGGGGAGGGTAGGCACGCGGACCTGAGGCCAACTCCTGCTACACATGACCAAAGGCTATGCGAAGCGTGGGGTTGGGTGCTTAGGAGGGTTGGCTGCAGGGACTGGCCACAGGCCTTGTGCAGCGCAAGTTTGGGTGGTGAAAGGGGGTAGGCCAGAGGGCTAGATATTGGACCAGGCCAGCCACCGCTGTACACAGCTGAAGACAGTGTGCGGCTGTGTTTGGATTAACATATAATAATGAAAATTACTTTACGTTAAAAAATACATAGAAAGTCCCTGAAAAACCATAGGTTACAGGGACGTTATAGTTAGGAAATATGATTAAAACAAACATTTGCAATACAATATGTCTCACATTTGCTTGAGTTAGAGCTATTGGCATTGTACATTCATAACTCAACTTTCTTGCTCCATGAATTGGTCAACCCTGCCTCATAGTTTCGCCTTTTCCTGCCATATAATTCCAGTGGCCATGCATATAACTAAAGAACTTCTTCCTGTATCTGCAGCAAAAAATTTAAATGTTGCCATTTAGCATCCTAATTTAAATCTGCCATGCTAAGTCCAATAGCGTACCACTTTCACCACCCCATCATAAGAGTTGCTGGCAGGCTAACACAATTCCCCAATAAAAGACACAACAGAAATAAACTACAAGGGTCACCCAGACATATTGTGTTCAAACAGTCATAGTGTAATAAGGATGTTAAGATGATCTGACTCATGGTCATATTTGTAATAAGGAGGGATTATTAAAACATATACAGCTATTAAATAAACCTTTATCACAAATAAACTTTTGGCATTAGACTATAGTGATCAAACCAGCCCCTAGAGGGCACTATAACAAAAATATAATTTGTAAGAAACATGGTCATGTAACCAAATTGTTAGCCCCTAGAGGGCATAGCCCCATGGAAAAAAAAAAGGAAAAAGTAATGTAGCATCACCATATACTTAGCCCCTAGAGGGCGTTCTTAAAGTTAGCAGGCCTACTGCAATGACATTACAAACAAGGCCTTCAAAACAAAACTTCTATCAGCTGTAAAACAAACGTTCTAGCCATGAGAAAGCTTAAAAGGCACTGAATGGTGGGAGAGGTTAATACTTTGGGGTCCCCACTAACGTAATGTGGGGACCCAGAGGTGATGCAGACAAAAAGAGCATTTTGAAGGTGGTCCCATTGTCCTAGGACCACCACAGGCAGAGTTATGAGCAAAACATTTTTTTAAAGTAATGCCCTGCAAAGCATTATGGGATGAATTTTCTTGCCACAAGTATTAAAGCATGGCGAATGCAATGCTCAGAACAGCCCCTAGATAACACCACAATAAAAATAGCATTTGGAAAAAAACATGGTCATGCAACTATACAATCAACCCTTAGAGAGCATAACAACATGAAAAAAATGAATGGGAGAAAGTAATGCAGTGTAACCATAGATGTATCCCCTACAGGAGAAGTGTGGCACAATGGTTAGAGCAGCAAACCCTGCTGCAGAGATCTGGGCTTGGACCAGGGTTCAATTCCTGCCTTGGTGGGTTTTGGGCTCAATTCCCTTGGACCAGATAATTCTCCCCTCGGTATCTAATAAATGGGTCCCACTCTAGGCAATAGCTTGCTTAATCGCGGCAACAGCGCTTGGATGCCTGGCTCCACCCTGGGGGTTACCCAGGAGTGGGTGCCTTACAGGGAAAAGCCAGGAGAGGTTCCACAGTGATATGCGTACAGTGCCTTGAGACCCTAACGGGTGAGTAGTGCACTATACAAGTGTGAAATTTTACAGGGCATAGTACATTACACATTTTCAAGACTAGTAGCGCTATTTCAATTATATTACAAACAAGACCCATAAAACATAACTTCTCCTAGCTGTAAAACAAAAGTTCCAGCCATGAGAGAGCATAAAAAGATAATGAAGGGTGGCAGGAGTTATTATTATTTTGGAGTCCCCACTAATATAGTGTTGATGATGTAGATGGAAAGATCACATTGTGGTGAATGTTTTGAAGGTTGTCTTAGTGGCCTAGGACCACCACAGACTGAATTATGAGCAAAAATGGTTTGTAAAGGTAATGCCCTGCAAAGCATTATGGGGCACATTTATGTACCACAAATATTTTAGTATGTTGATTTGGCTGCAATGCTTACAACAGCCCCAAGAGAACAGCATAATGAAAAAAACACTTGTAAGAACCATGGTCATGTAACAATATAGCTAGCCCCTAGAGAGTATGACCACACAAAGAGAAAATGAGAGAAAGTAATGCAGTGTATCCATGTATTTAGCCCCTAGAGAACATAGTGCATCACACATTTTCAGAAGTAGCAGGCCTACAGCAAGAATGTTACCAACAAGGCCCTTTAAACAGAAACTATTCCTCACTGTAAAGCAAAAGCTCCAGCCATGAGAGCTCCTAAAAATAAACTGAATGGTGGGTGGAGTTATTATTTTGGGGTCCCCACTAACCTAGTGTGGGGACCCAGAGATGACCTAGACAGAAAGAGTGTGTCATGCTGAACGTTTTGTTGGTGGTTCCATTGTTCTAGGACCACCACAGGCTTTGTTATGAGCAAAAATGTTTTGTAAAAGTAATGCTCTGCAAAGCATTATGGGGTGAGTTTCCCGAGTGCAGTGAAAGTTGTAGTATCGGCTCTCCCGCTGGGCCAGAAGAGCTACTCAAGCTTTGAGGATTTCTGTTTTGCATAAAGCATTTACCAATTTCAAGTGTTTTAAGGGGAGAGTCACGGGAAATGACTCTGATTAGGTAATTGGGATCAATGTGACCAGCGCGCCAATACCGCCAATTGAGTTCACGCTGTTGTGCCTGGTCGCACTGTGAGTGGCATGGCAGCCATGCTGCACGAAGAAGAGAGACAAAAGAAAAAATAGTTTGCCCACGCTGAAGTATATCAGCATTCGTGCAATAATCCATGTAACAGGGGCAGTCTGCAAGGCGTGACCAAAACAGCCTCAAGACGGGACAAATGTAAAGCATTTACCAATGACATAAAGTGATTTTTGAAAGGCAAGCCCAGGAACAAATGAAAGTGATGGGCGTGAGATGGGCATGGTTAAAAGCCCACAATACTTACAACAGGTCAAAGCGCTTGCGTGCTCGACCTAAAAAAATATAGAAAGTCACTTAAAAAACCAATGGTTACAGGGATGTTATAGTTAGGCTCATATTTTAAACTTACAAAACCATAGACATTCACCTCTTATAGTTAGAGTTATCTCAAGTAACTATAACTCATGCCCTAAGGTAACTATAGCTCGTGCCCTTGCCTTGCACTGCTAATTACCCCACAAATTATGGCACTCATGTCACCTTTGATAACATCATTGATAATATCAATGCAGTATTTGCAGTAAAATGTTTGACAAAAAACGATGATGCATAGGAGGGCGCCTCCTTAGAATAGTTTGATAGACTTTGGTTTGCCCAAACGTTATTATGTGATTTATGTTTCTTTTAGGTGTCTCCTACACATATCCTTGGTCCTGTTGATGACAAACTGATAATTTATTTACTTCTGTGGTCGAAATGTCTACAATATTTTATGTGGACTGTTTGCAATTTCTATGTTGAAGATCTGCGGCACACACAATATATGTGTCACATGGGGGATTAAAAACAATTGTTGACAGCCACATGAGTATGTATCTATTTGTAAATATCACTGGTGCATTTTAAGTTCACTCATTCACCTTCACTGGGCCGTCACTTGATAGGAGCACCTATATATAATTTAGTTTTGATTGGTTTTAATCTTGATTTCTTGATATTGTATGATACGTGATTGATAAATGACAAATCAGTTACAAAGGAATTAATTGTGCATATGGAAAAAAGAAATAGTATTCAAATAAAATCAATTCATATTACCCTACCTCAGGGAGGAGTTGTTGTACTACTGCCGTGGAAGTTGAGGCTTACACTTCCCCCGCAGGGACCACTCTTTTTTCTGATAAAGTTCGAAGAACGTCAGCGATCTCTAGGCCCTGAGACAAAGTGCGGGTTGTGTGGCCCAATGTCAGACTTGGAAATAGTGATGTCATTCAGACTCCGGCAGTCCAAACTCCTATTTTATTTGTTCAAAGGAGCGAACACCATCCACAACGTACAGGTGGCCAACAGACCTGCACCCGTTAGTTAGCCACCAATGAAATGAATGATGATTTTGTCCCGGCGTGAAGTCTGCATTGTCAAGTATGGGCATTAGGGGGAATGGGAATGTAGTCAGGCCTGCAGCTGCGGGCACCTCGTCCTAGGTGTCTAGTGTGGGCTACATGAATGGGGGGGAATAGAGCCCACCCAAGGACAGTGCGGCTTTTTAAGGAATGGCACCTTCCATAAGTGTAAACCGGTGATCGCCTGGTCCATGAAGAGCCACGGCTTTTCTGATTCTGCTCTTGACCTCTCGACAAGGTAGCGGAGCTCGGCTGAAAGGTAGTATGCACTAAGATTAAGGATGCCCAGCCCACCATCCTTTGGGGGTTGGTGGCTGAAGGCCCGGGTCATTCTGGGATATCTGTCTGCCCAGATGAAGCAGATCAGCTCCTTTTGTAGTGTCTCGATCATTCCAGATGGTGGTGCGACAGGGTTTGAAACAGCAAGATAATTTTTGGAAGTGAAGTCATTTTGACTGCTGCTAGCCGGCCTAGCCAGGAAAGGGTGTATAAGCGCCACCGAGCAAGGTCTCATTTGATCTGCTTAGTGATGGCTCAATACTTCACTTGTGCTGTGGCATCCACCGCCGTTGCCAAATGAATTCCCAAATAGGGAATAGTGTCCGTGGCCTATTGTACAGAAGTGCGGTTTGAGAGTAGCGTTGCTGTTTGTGGGGAAACCAAGATATTCTGAGGTTGGGATTTCTGGACATTAACGTGTCAAACTCCTCTGCTTCCTCCAAGAATGTCATTAGGGCTTTGCGTGGGTCATCCAGGGCCACTATGACATTATCTGCGTAGAGGCAGATGGTGTGGTCTTCTCCCTCAAAGCAGACCCTAATAATACTTGGGTGGTCTTGCACACGTTGCCTCTCCCCCATATGGGGAAGGGTGTTATTGTATGCCCATTGACCCTGACCATTGCCTTTGGGTGTCTATAGGTGCTCAGTATGGGATTTCCGAAGCGAGGTCCTATACCAAAGCGAATGAGTGTCTCGATCAAAGACCTTTTCCGCATTGACTGCTAGCAGCATGATTTCCTTTCCAGATCTTTTAGGTTTATCTATGATGTGCAAGATTCTCCTTGTATTGTCGCTGCCTTGGCGTTGGGGAATAAACCCGGACTGATCCGGGCTGACCACTCCTTCGATCAGTAGGTTCAATCAGGCCACTAAGATGCCAGTGAGTAACTTTGCATCAACATTGAGGGGGGAAATTGGACGGTAAGACTCCCATTTCTGCTTATCCTTTCCAGGCTTGGGAATAACGACGACAGACGCATGTTGCATAGACGGCGGTAGGTCCTGTGGATCCTTTATTGAGTTAAATACCCTTGTCAGGACAGAAGCCAGAAAGCGGCAAAAGGTCTTATAAAAACTTGCTGGGAATCCGTTTGGTCCCGGTGACTTGTTGGGTTGTAAACGAGCGATAGCCGATATTACCTCCTCCATGCAGATGGGTTGGTCAATCTCATCTGCATGTGCCGGGGGCAGGGGTAAGATGTTGGCAGATTTAAGTATCTAGCAGTGGTAGTAATTGTATATGTTGTGTGCTGTAAAGGTCACTATAAAAGTCCTGATGCTAATCTGGTTAGAGTCATTTATTTTGACTCAAACCTGCCTAACGTCATTTATTTTACTCTAGCCTACCCTTTGCACCGGCTTACACTATTCCATAAATATGGTGCCCGGCTGGTGCACAGAAATGGACAGAAATGGTGCAAGCCGGTGCTAAACTTTTTGGTGCAAAACTGAGTTAGTGCAGTTTTGCAGCAAAAAGTATAAATAAGGGCCAATATTTTGTACGTTTGCGCCACTTTTGTGTCAAAAAATGACGTTAATGCGGCGCAAAAAAAGTATAAATCAGGGCCTTGGTGCTAGACGGGTCTAGCACCAAAGTATAAATATGGAGTTAGATTTGCACCGAATTAGAGTAAAAAAAATGATGCTAATTCGGTGCAAACAGAGTATAAATATGCCACAGAGTATAAATATGCCCCTAAATATGGCGTGAAGGCCATAGAGTCATTTTTTGCACGGGAACGCCTACCTTGCATCTCATTAAGGCAAGGTAGGTCTCCACTTTCAAAAAATGACTTTAACTCCATATATTTGGCGCTAGACGGGTCTAGCACCAAAGTATAAATATGGAGTTAGTTTTGCACTGAATTAGAGTAAAAGAAAATGACACTAATTCGGTGCAAACAGAGTATAAATATGCCCCTTAGTTGCTAACCACTCCACAACATTGCTGTTTGATAAATTTAGCAGTAACACCAGCAAAAAATAGTATCTGTGTCCCCTCTTCTTATGTCTTACCTCTACTTACACTATCTAGGAGTATGGCTTAGTTACAAGGTATCCCAGTGATATCATCTTTCTACGTTAAAAAACAAAGGTGAAAGTTTAACTGTTGCAACATGTAGATTTAACAAAAAATGCAAAGCTTCTCTGATGAAGACATCTTGAAAGTCATTAAGGTCAAGTTCCTACCAGCCCTAACCAACAGTCATTGTGCCATTCCAGACAGAATGGCTCATACCTTGGACTTCCTCTAGGGCAAGTTCTACAGAATGGTCTTTCGGGACAGGACACGATCAGTGAGGTGATGTGGCACCCCAGGATAGGTCAGACATACCTAGCTTCTAGAACTTTCTGTCCTCACTTAAAAGGTCTTGTACAAGGGGGAAAGCTTTCTTTGTTGTGCTTTTCCCTGGACACTGGGAATGGAGACAGCAGCCATTGACAACTGGAATGAGAAACCTCTCCAATCGTGTCCCACCCCTCTTGCACAGGATGCTGGAACAATTCAAAAAGGCGTCACCCAGGAGTCACTGGTCACATCTCCTCTGGAGGCACTAGCTCTGCCTCTTGCTGACCTCACTGCCTGAGGCTTTCCCATTAAATCCTCAATAGGCAGCACTCCTCCTGTGTTAGCTACAGAGGTCTGGGCTCCCTCCTTTGTTTAGTGGGCTTCGGCTGGCCCATCCGTGTTACAGCGTGACAGCTAATTGATGGATGCAGATCCTTCCTCCCCACTACTTTCCTTCTCAGGTGCTGAGTGAAACACTGTTAATTGCTTCCTTTATGTGGAAAGGCCTTTATTCTTGTTGCTGGAGATAAATGTAATCACCTTGGCAGAGCAAGGTGACAAAAGGCCTTTGTTCTGATTCTGAGCTGAGCCAGAAAAATATGACAATCCAGGCTGACCCATGAGTTGTACAGATATTGTCTTGGAACTCTCAGACTTTGGATTGGCATACAGTATCAACCCATTTTTATACGTCACTGGTCTCTGTAGGCTACAGGGAAGCAAAGCTGTCCTCTAAAGCAGTTGTCCCTACAGCTTTATAATGGAGTGTAACTGCAGACAAGACAATAAACCACACTGACTTTCCCTTAGAGTGTACACCAACATTATGAGGCCTACCCCAGGTCAATATCCAATCCTGCAGAGTGCAGTCTGCGCCAGACTACCTTTGAGCAGTTTCCGGGCATCGCACAACAGGAGTCTCACACGTACAGCCCTCACGTGTGCACACATGTTTACGTGTAACCAACCAAGTACCTCTTACTTTTGCTGAGTCGCAGTGGCCTTATCTATAAAAGGTGGTCACTGGTGGTTGTGCAGCCCATTTACCAGGTATTTACTGTGGATGAGTCAGCAGGTGTGAGACTCATCTACAGTAACGAAGTGTCAAAACTAGGTGGTCAAAAAGTGAAAAATGCGGGCAAATATGATGGGCAAAACCCATCGCCTTGCAGTTTTTAAACATTCTTTTATCACTTTTTGCCACTATTTGTAATGATTTTGATCATGCCACAAAATACAGTACAGTGTAGCAGCATTGACATAATGCTCCTCACTAATAAACTAACCTAGGGTATTTTGGTTGCACAAAAGAGAAAATAAGCCTATTGTGTACACTTCTTCTAGTGGAAGGTGTTCCCCATTTACTCCAAGGACACTGTTATGTTCTGAAGCTTGTCTATGGTACGGGTTTACTTTACTTTTATAGCAGAGAGGCTCTGAAATCTCTTTTCAGTAAGAATCAGCCGAGCAAGACTATATTAAAACATCTTATTTTCAGTATGAACGTGTTTCACCAGATGCACTTCAGGATTCAACCAATCAGACCTTAACAAGAGATGTTTGCGATCCTTCTTAACTTCTTGTACTCTCTTAAAACACTCCCGCTTTCACCACACTGTGATGTAAACATACATTTGGGTAAATATTGAAACAAAACACTTTATATGACAGAAGGGATCATTATTTGCAACCTCGTTTAATTACATTTACAGGTATTTAAGGTTGTGTCTCCTGATGCGGACAAAAGCGCTTCCCTTGCCCACCTGTTTTTTAAACTGTTCGTTGATCTTTTTTGCATAAAAATAATTTAACTCCTTTGGCGTACAATACAGAAGGTATGTCACAACAGTTTGCAAGCAATACATCGATACATCGTATGTCGTTCGGGCATTACAACATCGTAATTGCTAACATTATGTATGCAGAGTGTTGCAAGCACAACTTATTCTTAAGATCGCGTTATGTAGCAAGACAATCACTACAACATAAAAGTACAATTTAGTAAAAACTTAAGTTAGAGGGTTTGGAGGTTAACAAATGCCAGGTAGGTATTCAGAGTCATTGATATTTACAATATATTTTACACTGCGTAGTTGGTAGTAAGTATAGGCAAATGGAATATGGTTAAGCATGATACAACCAAAACCTGAGTCGCCTGAGGTGATCTATATTGTAAGGGTGGTAGAAATACGTGACCTAGCAACAGGCCACTGGTAATGGGTCTGCGTACTGTGCCACCTATTGGATATGTCAGGTCTGTGTAGTCACCAGCTGAACCCAGGGACACCTTCAGCAAGAGTGCTTAGGCTTTGGTGTAGCTGCGTGTTCAGCAAGTGCTGGCAAGTCGTGAATGACAATGTTGTGTCCTTGCAATGGCGCCCATTTACGGAGCATGCTAATTTCTTCCCTTCTAAGTGCTTTGCTCTCTATAATGTAATTTTAGGTGGATTAGAGTGTTGCTTGTCACCCATGAGGGCATCCAGGTGCAGAGTAGGTGAATGTAGGTGTATGGTGAGTCTGGGCCTAAATACAGACAGGCTTGATGGTCCTGCAAGAAAGTTAATTTAATAACCAGGTCTTCAGCTTCTTGAGGAACCGAAGAAGTGAGGAGGAGGCCTTGATGTGTTGGGGGAAGTTGTTCCACGATTTGGTGAATTGGTAAGAGATTACTCAACCCCCTGTTCTGCTTCTGTGGTTGGGGTGTGTGTGTGTGACTGAGAGTGATGCTGAGCAAAATTGTCTTATGGAATGGTGGAAGTTAAGCCAGTAATTAAGGTATGCAGGCCTGTTGCATTGTAGTCACTTGTATGATTGTGTGAGAAGTTTCAACTTGTAGGGCTTCTGGATGGGGAGCCAGTGGAACTCTCAGAGGAGTGATGTAGTGTGTGTTCAGCACTGGAGGTTGAGGACGAGTCTGGCAGCAGCAGTTTGGATGGTTTGAATTCTGTGAAGGAGAAGGGTTGGGATGGTGGCTTAGAGTGCATTGCTGTACTCCAATCTGCTTGTAATTAGGGCTTTCATGATGGAACGTCTGGTGTCCAGTAGGAGCCATTGGAAGATTTTGTGCAACATGCAGAGAATGTGGAAGAATAAGGAGGTGACAGCATTGACCTGGGACTTTATCGTGAGGTTGGTGTCAATGATGAAGCCTAAGATACTAGTGTGGTTGGTTGGGGTGGTTGGGGGTCAAAGATGGGCGGGCCACCAGGTGGAGTCCCAGGGTGAGCTCTTGTTCCCGGAGATCAGCACTTCATTTTAATCGGTGCTGAGCTTGAGGCGGTTTTGTTTCATCCAACTAACCACATTGGCCATGCATTGTTTGAAGTTTGCCTTGGTGGTGATGGTTTTGGCTGAGAGGGAAATAAATTAGCTTGGTGTCATCGTCCTAGGAGATGATGCTGATTCCGTGGGATCTGATATTTGCCAGAGGCGTCATGTACATGTTGAAGAATGTGGGGCTGAGTGATGATCCCTGTGGGACTCTACAGATGAAGTCTTTGGGTTCTGAAGTGAAAGGGGAAAGCCTGACTCGTGTTGTTGGGGAGAGAAAGGGAGCTAACGATTTAAATGCATGTCCTTTGTTCCCACTGTTTGTAGTCTTTTGATGAGTTTGTGATGGGAGACAATGTTGAAAGTGGCGGAGAGTTTGAGGAGGAAGAGGGCGGTGGTCTGTCCACAGTCGAGGATGGTGCGTATGTCGTCCGTGGCAGCAATGAGGGCTATTTTGGTGCTGTGGTTGTTTTGATATCCTGATTGCAAGTCGTCTAGGAGTTTGTAGCATTTTAGGTGGTCAGAGAGTTGTCTGTTGATGGTCTTCTCAATTAATTTGGTTGAGAAGGGGAGCAACAAGATGGGTTGATAGTTGCTGAGTACTTTGGGGTCAAGCAGTGTTTTTGGAGGAGGGCAGTAACTTCGGCATCTCTCCAGCTGTCAGGAAAGGTGGCTTTCTTGAGGGAGGTGTTAGTGATGGAAGTGAGTGCAATACCGATCGTGGCTCTTCCCAGGTTGTAGATATGGTGGGGTCAGAGGTCTGTGGGAGCCTCTGAGTGTACTGTCTCCATTACTGTTGCAATGTCCTCGATGGATAGAGGGTTCCATGCTGTCAGATGCTAATCTTCGAATGATGAGGTTATGAGGCAAGGAAGGTCGATAGGGGGTTGCCTGGGGTTTAGAGTGGCTGTAGAGCTTGGTGATTCTATCATGGAAGAAGTGCAGGGTCCTTGTGTAGGACTGATGGTTTGGGTGGCAGCTGTTCGGTTGGTGAACTCCATGACAATGGTGATAAGTCCCTTGAAGTTGTTGGAGCTAGATTTAATTACAGGGTCGTTCTCTTGATCTCTTTTACTTGATGGTGATAGTGTCTAAGTACAGCCCTGTAGGTGTTTCTTGCAGAGGTTCCTCGGATCTCCATTTCTTTTTTAGTGTTTTGCAAACTCTCATAGATTCACTGAGGAAGGCCGTCTCAGTGATTTTCGTCTCCCAATGCAGCATTTCCTGTCATCATTCGCTAATCATCTGAGGATCACCAGCTTTCCACGCTGTGTTAAAGTTTGCCAACATTAATGATAGGTTTAAGAATCTGGATGCCAAACTAAGGGCCTCATTTATAAGGCCTTTGCGCCATTGTTGTATCATTTGTTTTGACGCAGCGGTGGCTCAAACAGTGCTTTATACTGCTCAACATTTACAAATTCACACATTGGGCCCAATGCGTCAGTTTGTGAAGCCTTGCGTCACATTAAACCTGTGCCAGGCATAATGTATGAAAGGTAGGCATTCCCTCTAGTAAAGCCATGCAGAGCAGTGAAAATTACATTTCACTGCGTCATTCTGCGACTTCACTGCAGCAGAATTTTTATGTCTGCTCAGAGCAATCTACAAGATTTCACTGCATCGTTCTGCACCTTCACAGTGTCACTTTTTTAACACCTGCTCAGAGCAGGCGTTAAATTGAATGGGGGCCTCCTGGCATTGCTGGAGTATTGTAATTTTTTATGCTAGTCCAGCAATGCATCATTTTAGCGCCACAGATGCATCCGAATTTCGGGTGCATCTGTGGACACTGTGCGCCATGGAGCACTGTATAGTCAATACAGCGCTACCATGGCATCGTTAGGGGGCGCAGGGTAGCGCAAGAAATCTGATGCATCACTGGCGATGCGTCATATTCTTGTAAATAAGCCCAATGGTGTTCAGACAAGCACCCCTTCACTTTAAATCAGTGAAAAAATGTTTGAGATGAAAGGGATCAGAATGGTCTATCTAGCACCGGCGTAGGTAAGAATTATGTTAGCTGCCTCATCATTTATGGACAGGCCAGTCTTGCTTCTACATACTATAAATACATTTGTAGCTGTAATAAAGGCCCTTAAAAGCCTGGGACCAAGTTATAGAAAAGCTTCTGCTCTCCTCGCTTGTGAGTGCCCTACTTGGAAGAGAATGAATAGAGAAGCTGTTGGGAAAGAGAGAGTGAAGAAGGTGCATGTGTTGACAGAGAATTGGGTGAAGCACTAAGCAGACAGCGGGTTGGGAATAAGGGCTGGGCATTTGGGTTGAGCGACTGAGGTTCACACTGTGCAGACTATTGGAAAGGACTTTGAAGTGACTGGAGAGAAGCACTGGGCAAAGCAAAAGTGAAAGAAAACTTTACTGAGCACGCATTGAATTCGACACACTATGCAGACAGTGCACTGGGGAGAGGCATTGAGTGAGGAGAAGCACTGTGCAGACTGTGAGAGGCATTGGGTGAGGGAGAAGCACTGTGCAGTGAGTGCGATTGAGGGAGGGAGACGCTCTGTGCAGACAGTGAGAGGCATTGAGTGAGGGAGAGGCACCGTGCAGTGAGAGGGGTTAAGAGAGGGACAAGCACTGTGCAGGCAGTGAGTGGGATTGAGTGACAGTGAGAGGCATTGAGTGAGGGAGAGGCACCGTGCAGTGAGAGGGGTTGAGTGAGGGAGAAGCACTGTGCAGGCAGTGAGTGGGATTGAGTGACAGTGAGAGGCATTGAGTGAGGGAGAGGCACCGTGCAGTGAGAGGGGTTGAGTGAGGGAGAAGCACTGTGCAGACAGTGAGAGGCACTGAGTGAGGGAGAGGCACCGTGCAGTGAGTGGGGTTGAGGGAGGGACAAGCACTGTGCAGGCAGTGAGTAAGATTGAGTGAGGGAGAAGCATTGAGCAGGTAGTGAGTGGGATTGAGTGAGTGTGAAACACTGAGTGGAATTGAATTAGGGAGCACTGTGCAGACAGCGAGTGGGACTGAGTGACGGAGAAGCACTGTGCAGTGAGTGGGACTGAATGATGAAGAAACATTGTGCAGACAGGGAGCGGGAATGAGTGATGGAAAAGCACTATGCAGATTCATTGAAGGGGAAGCACTCTACTGACTGAGCAGGACTGAGTGAGGGGGAAGCATTATGCATACTGTGAGTGGGATTGAATGTGGGAACCATTGTACAGACAGTGAGTGGGAGAGTGAGGGAGAAGCGATGTGCAGACTGAAGTGAGTGAGAGAGAGAGAAGGACTGTGCATACAGCAGGAGGGATTGATTGAGGGAGAAGCACTGCACAGACAGTGAGTGGAGAAGCAATGTGCAGTGGGTGAGTGACAAAGACAAACAGGTCCAATGTAGGTCAAACTACTAACAATGCTCTCTCAAACATTCTCTCCAAAGGCCCCAGGATTCTGACATAAATTTTAACACTGAACAGCCTCAGAAGGAGTACGATGCACTACACAAAGGAATACAGTAAGACCATCCAGAAAGCATTCTGGGCTTCACAAAGGGTAAAAAGCAGCAAAGAAAAACACAATGTAAGATACAAACATTGAGTAGGATTTTACCAAGCAGTCACTAGGCAGGAGCAGTGTGGAGAAACTCTAGAAATTGAGGGCCTGATTCACAAAGGCAACTCACACTTTTGCATAATTTGCACTTTTGAGTAAGTTTTCTATATTTAGCTTATTCACAAACTCCGTGTGCAAGTTACTACTAAGAAAAACAGTAGTAAGTCCAACACCATACGTGGCCAGCCACTGGTACTGTAACACCCTCCCATGGAAAATGGAGATAGGAAAATAAAACCACATAGGAAATATTGTTAAATTAAATTATTTGAAATAGTTACAAATATATATATATATTTTAATGTTTAAAAATATACAAATAGCACATAATTATTATATAAATATAAAATATTGAATACCTTATTTGAATTAAAAATGAATGGCAAAACATATTGTATTAAAGTATAAATACATTACTTTTAAATAATGCTATACATCACTTTTTAAAAAAGATTTTTAATTTCATTGATATGTTTCCATTATTTAAAGGTTTATTTAAAGATTAAGTTAATGGTGCTGTGGTGTTTTTATTTTGTTCTACATTTACAATAAATACATAAAAGGAATTTACATTAATATTTAATATAAAATATTTATTTTTGAGTTAAATACATTCTTTAAAATTTCCCTATACTTTAGCATAGGGAGAATTCACAGTGAGGGCGTAGCTATCTGCTTGGTAAATTATTGGGCAAAATAAAAAAGGTTATTTTAAATATTAAAATATTTGAACGCTAAATAATAATATGTATATTTTCATATATATATTTTAAATGTAGAACAAAAAACAAAATGCTATAACATTATTAACTTAATTTTGAAATACATCTTTAATTAATGGAAATATATTAAATCAAATTAAAATCATTTTTCTTAAGTCTAAATTCTTCAACACACTTAGAAAGAGGAAAAAGCCTCTAAAGATTGTTTTTGTACAGGAAAGTGTTCCTTATTGCACAAAAACGATCCTGTCTGCAACGCAGGCACCGCTGCATCATGAGGCAAGGGCTGCTGTGTTGGTGACAGTCAACACATAGGCCCATATTTATACTTTTTTAGCGCCGCATTTGCGCCGCTTTTTTATGCAAAAGCGGCGCAAACTTACAAAATACAATTGGATTTTGTAAGTTTGCGCAGCTTTTGCGTCAAATTATGACACAAATGCGGCGCTAAAAAAGTATAAATATGTGCCATAGTGTGCCAGCGCAGTGGGAGAGCAGCAGTGAGCCATTTCCTAGTAACAGTGACGTATTCCTGCCCTCTCCATTTGACACAGGGCAAGTTGTCTCACTGAACTGTATTGCGTCAAATATTGATAAATCTGCCCCTTGGTTCCACAGATCCACAGCTCTGACCGTAACCCCATATCCTGGATAGTGGGAGTGACAGGCAGAAGCCACATGAAAGCTCGACACGTTAAGGGCTCAAGATTCCAACAGGACCTCGAGCTGAGCCAAAATCTTCTTCATACTCAAGCCTGGTTCAAGGTTTCAGTGGCTCACCCACCTTCAAATCTTACACAACATCCACTCAGAAATTGTGTGTGGAATATGTTCTTATTCGGCTTGTGAAGACTTTGAAAGCCTACCACTGAAATTTGCTAGAGGTCTCTCTTGTCAGAGGTAGAACAAACGTCGTTTGTTGCCTCCCAAACTGGTGTGACGTTGCATCCCCCTTCTTCTTTACTAAAATAGACGGGATTAGAGCAACCTTCTAAGAATTCTGACTTATATAACTCAGTATGTGACAGGTTGTCACATGCTCCTACGCAGACATATCACATTTTTCAACTCTCAGTGTCAACTATACGGAAAATAAACTGAAATATAAGGTTATGTTTCGCCTCTCATTCATGGTTTGTCAAAACCAAACTAGCAAGCAGCTGCTACCAGCGTCCCAGTGCTGACCATCCTGTGCAACCTTTTCTTGGAAACTGCAAGCTTCCAGAAACCTGGCTGCAGGCGACAGAATCAGTACTTATGTTGGCCTTTGGTGATGTAAGGATTTTTCTAGATTATGATTTTTTGGGGCAATGTTGCCCCCGTCTTCCTAGATATTTTTGCGGCCTATGCGCTACATCGATGGCATACCGTGTATTCCTGTCCCTTCCCCATGCGCTGGTGCCATTTTGGCAGCCTAGCGCCAACGTAGGCACTCTTGCACCATGGTGCAACAGTACCTGTGTTGCATGCAGGATTGTTTTTGTGCAGGAAGGGACACCTTCCTTCACAGAAACAATCATGGGAGGCGTTGTCCACTTTCTGTGCATGCATTAGAATGCAGCACACATAGAAAGAGGAAACATCTAGGAGAAATAGTGATATTCTTCTCATTGTGCCTCCACTTGAGAGAGGAAAGGTTTTGGCACATCCCCAGGTTTACAAGGTCTTGTAAATCTGGGGATGCATCAAAATCCATGTGTGTTGCGCTGGAACACCAACCACAAACCCCATTGAAAGCCTCCCTAATCCACAGTAAGATGATGCAGCGCTTTGCGCTGCCTTGCCTTACTCCATATTTATGAACCCATTCAAAGCCCTGCAAAGTGGCTTAGTGTGGCCTCATAAATAATATTTAGTGGTTTCCGCCACCTTTGCATCAGAAAACGTTGTGTAATGGTATCGCTAGAGCCTTATAAATATGGGCCCCAGTTTGTAGCTGTTAATTACCCAATGTTTTTCACTGAAACAGTCGCACTTGCATGAGACAAAGAATATTTCAGTACAGGGCTTTAGTTTTTTTATATGTGTGTTTTGTTAAGCACTGGCATGATACATGAGCCTTTTCGTACCTTTGTTGAGGAAAGACAACAAGATCATTGGATTGTCTCTTTTCTCAGCTGTGAGAGACAGTGGCTGTGATAGGTCCTTGGACGTTTGTAATGTGCTCTTTGGGGCCTCTACCTTAACAAATAAAAGGTGGTAGTACTATCATTTTTTTATTGAAGCCCACAAGATTGTGAAGGGTCCTGACTTTTGGACATAATATATTCCGTAATTGAGCACTCAATTTGTTCTGTCTTTATGTTTCATGCAGTTGAATCTGGTTTGAAGAATTTGCTTTGCGTTACAGGATCTTAGGCTGAGGTTGGGTGCATAGGGAAGGAAAAGACTGTGCAGATATTTGAGACTGAGTTTAGTCTCTCTGCTACTGGAAGACAGTAAGTTCTTTGAGGACATCTGAAATACGGTCCAGTCTCTTTAGGTTATATATATTTAGTAGCCTCTTGCTCTCTTACGTGTGGGCTGTAATATAGATAATATTGCAATCATTTAGGTCTCATTATCACAAAGGCCTCCTCCAGTGGCGTGGAACATCGAGGAGTGAAAGAGCCCTGCTGAGCCACATAATGTAGACATTGGCTTTCTTAAATACCGTGGAGATTTGGTGCTCAAACAGTTCTGCCAAACCATGTTCCCAGTTTGAAGTGGCTCCTAAACTGAGCAGCCAGAGCGATGAAGGACTGGAATATGTTGGATCCAACAATCTCAGCATATTGATGCTGTTCAGGTATAGATAGTTGTCCTTCATCCAGTGCAGTTCTTGTTTCACGCACGTGATGGTGCTGTTGTTTAGATCCTCAAGTGTGTAGAGGATTTGATCATGATAAATGAGTTACAAAACCTTGTGATATGCACAAGGTACCAATATGATTGAGATATGTACAGAAATGTATGGAGACCTCCAAGGAACATGCATGTTGCTTCGGTTTCTATATTACTACTAGCTGCAAAGTAGTTTGTGGTTGTTAAGTGGTACTATGCCATATGTGACACCTTTAGCCAGTTCTGGCCTTTTACCTAGCAGTACTTTGCATGCTGAGATCTTTGAAAGTATATCTACAATGATATATGCAAAACTACAAGTCCCAGAATGCAACATACCCTTTGCTTAAAAAAGCCAAGATTGGCCAAAACGGTCACACATGATGACCCAGGCCCCATTAGCAGCTATGCTACTCTGCATATCAGGTGCATGGTGTCACTAATGTGTGAATTTTGATAGTACCTAGGAGGACCCAAGAATGCCCCCACATTGTTCTATGTATTGGAAATCTCCCAGTCCAGTTTAGTCCAGTGCTTAGATTTGAGGTGCTGTATCTTCACAATCACAAACCACCACACAATTGTGCCCTATTTGACATTACATTTTTTGATAATGACCTATCTGGATAGACTGCAGCATTTTGAAGCGGTGAATTAAGTGGTCTTTGTAGCTTCCAGTGAAACCTATTTTTACTTTTAGTTAGATGACACAGATATGAGCACCTAAAGATGACAGGTGCGTTCTTTAATGCAAATGGTATTACTTTAAAATAGATTAAACCCTCTGGCATTGATAAGCGGTCCATCCATGACACCGCAGGCTGGGGCAAGCTGCCAGTACCCATTTGTTAAGTAGAAGGTGTTCTGGTACAGAGAGGTCACCAATTCATCAACAAAGTGATTAGATTTATCCCGTCATTACTCTAGTCAATCTAACTAACAAACTCACATAACCTCCGCTTAAATTAACTCATACTTATACTAATACTGTACTCCTATATACCTATTATTGCCTCCTTGTATATGGGTACAGTGGTATCAACAGCGATAACAACTGCTCCAATTCTGTTCTGCATTCCTCCTGCTGATAAAGTGTCAAATTGGATGAGGTTTGTATCCCGCTACTGAGATATCTTTCTTCTCTCCTTGAAGTATGCTGGGTTGTGGTTCTGTCATTGTCCTGGTCTGGAGCAACAAGAAGCACAGACATATGCACGAAATGGTGGTATGGTTGAACCAGCTTGTGTGTAATACACAACAGTTTCTAAGCTGGGGTAGGTGGGGCTCTAGTGTCAACTCTGTCATTGACATCACTGATCTTCTCTAAGTTAGTGTATATCTGCACCAAGCCGATTTTTAGGGCCTTGGCTTGGTTCGGCCATGAAGAGGACATCTTGTCCATCTTGTTACCCACTCCACTTCCTACTTCCACCATTGCCTTTATCGTTCCCAAGCTGGCCTAGTTATGTTTTAGAATTGCTTTTATGCTGAATTTCTTTCTTCACGAGGGCCAACACACATACCACCAGTTCTTGGTTAGGGAATCTTGGGTTTCCTTCGATCAGAATGATCCTACAGCACGGAGATGGGGCCAAAACAAATGGTTGTCAAAGAAGAGTTCCAAAGGGGCAGAATCCAACAGCCCCCACTGGCACTTTCTTTGTGGACAATAGTGCGAATGAAATGTCAATGCCCGTTTACTTTACCAGGAATGGTTGCAAAGCACCCACTTTGCACCTGGGTGTCTTTCTGAACCGTTATCTCAATATACTGGTTTCTGGTGGTGCTAGGTGGAGAACCTCTACATAAATCCATGTTCTTTCATCATGGCCCTCATGTGCACCGGCTGAATTACCTTTCTTGAGGATCCTAACTTAGGGGGAAAATGGATCAGTACTTCAGCTTCCATAGGGGCTGTCGCACCACTCAACACAACAGCCTGAGGGTACCAGTCATGCCTGCCTGCGCCAGTAGGGACACCGGGTAGCAAATCACCATTTTTTGTAATCACCTGTCAGTTCCATTAAGATGGATGCTGAGATATGTTGCCATAGGTCAATATTCTAATTTGCGTCAAGCTTTCGTCAGGAAAAGATGATCCCACCATTGATTACAATACAATGAGAAGGTTCATATATCGCCTTCCAGTGGGAAGAGCTGCATTGATGCATGGACTCAAGCAGGGAGGCAGTAAAAGCAGAGCACGATTAAAAGCACAGAAAGTATGCACTCCACCAGAATCCGAACTGCCAGCAACCATGCACAGTCTGTAGTTTGTGAGAGAGGTCACTCTGTGAAAAATAAAGGGGGGCTCTTCACTACCAATGGAGGCAGCCAGAGGATTGAAGGGTGTTGGATAGTCTACCCCTGTGTTCCCCTTATTATACAGAAAGTCTCCCTCGTCATAGGCCATTTAAATAACGAGAGACACAGTCTACAGAAGCTGACAGTAGGACACTGAAGGGACAAAAACAGTTACTCACACCACGTGTGACATAGATATCATGGCATGGACACGACCTTGGGAAGGATACACTGATTGTCACCATGGGCTGTGACATTGGTGAGTGACCGTGTGGATACGGATGCAGTAAATAAATACACAAATCCCCGGAAACAAAGAGTAACACTGACATTGGCACTAGGAAACTGGCAATGTGATTTAAACCACCCAGACATGGAAACTATATCCAGTGCTTAATTTGTAAAAGAATAAGTGCTGGAGTCGAAAATTCTGTTCAGAAGCCCACGGCCGGCGCTATTGAAAATCAGGGTACTGAACACCTAGGCTGTGTAGTCTTGATTCCACCTCATGCCTCTATAATCCAACACGGAACCTCCCTGCCTCTTCATCTTCCACTTACAGATTCTTTTCCACCCTTGCTTTTTACCTTTGTCACAATTTTTCTGCCTTTCTCTTCTACCTTTCTTCCCCCTTTTGTGGTTTGTGCCTCTCTTGCTGTGGATCAAAGCCTGTAACAGAACAATAAGTGCATATCCCATAAATGTGTGCTGGGGGACCCATCTGGAACCACTAGCTCAAATTAAGTACTTCGTGAAACAGGCAGTACTGCTTGCACTGTCTGCGACTTGCTAGCACAGTTCTTGATAAATCAGGTGAAACATTTAAATGACTTGTATTCTATACACAACTTCAACTCTCTGTGGACAAAATGGACAATGTACAAAATGCTGCCATCACCATTTTAAGTCCTCTCTCAGAGCCTGATATTTTTTGCCATAGAGCATACTGCAGCAGTCTAGGATTGCCTCTGAATCCCACCCCTCCAGACCCACATACCCAGGAATCTCCAAGAACATCTTATACTAAAGAAGAACTCATTATTTAAGGACTCAACCCTGTTTTTCCCAGGAAACGAAAACCAATTGTTATTAAAGAATCTTTGCAAAGCTGATTGAAAAAGCACATTAACTACAAATATCCCTGTTCACTAAACAAAGCAGCCTTTTTCCAGTCTACCAAGTTTGTTTCTGCTGAACAAGCTGTTCCGAGGCCTCCCAGGTTGAAATCTGGAATGATCTCAAGACCACTAAATAAAGCAACTGTTCTTCCACTCCATGAGCTTCTGCTGCCTCAATTCAGTACTTAATACTGGTTTCCGATCTGAGAGCTTTACACAACTATAATCTATCACTGGTACAGCAGGTAGAAGTCATGGCCAACACTTCACTCCTAGAGCATAGATTACTAAGATGAATCTTTGTTTTTGCAAGGTGTACGACCGACCACAACATTGTGATGTGCTCTTCTAGTGGACTAGGAAAGTCATTCAGCATTTGTCTGAGTGGGAGACCACAATAAACTGGTGAGTCACCTGCCCTTCAAATCAGGACTTTCTCACCTCATTTAGAGATGAGGGAAAAGCAGAGATCCATCATCAGAGCCTCAGCTGGTGTAAACATGGCGGCCCCTCTGCTGTTTTTTGCCAGGTCAGTGAGTCATGTACATGAATGCTGCACTTAAGCATGTTTGTGCCAATAGGCATGTCAGACAGGGTGCTTAGAGCCATATCAGGTGAAGTGATAGAGTGCATAAAATTTATACCACGTGATTCTGTATAATTTTTCCAAAACTATGTATGTGACAAGAGCCCTCAAGGGCATGAAGCAGTCTGGAAAAGACGTGTTCTTTTGTTCATTTTGAAAGTTCTGTTGCTGGATCACATCATTTGCAGGAGGCTAAGAAAAAACTGGGGGAATTTGGAAGGCTCCTTACTTCGAGATTCCTGCTATCCTAGGTCTTAGAGAAGGTCTTTTCAGAAAATGATCAACAGATGCCCCACTGAATATCTAAAAGACCAGCAAATCCTCAACACCACTCAGTGAAGTTTCAGACCCAACAACAGCACCAAAACTGCCCTCATTGCTGCCATGGATGACATCTGCGTGACTCTGGACTGAGGAGACACGGAGGCCCTCATCCACCTCATTCAACACCTACACAACATCAGAATGCAAGGACATGCTGAAGGATCTACTCATTGCTGACTGACAGGCACTAGTCAGTCAGCCTGGCACTGTACAGTTTGGACGCCCACAACCTCATCTCTGGATTTCTGTAAGGATCCTCCCTGAACCCAACTCTTCAATGTATACATGATCCCTCTAGCCACCATCAATCGCTCTCACTACATCAACTTCCTCTCCTATGCTGATGGCATGCAACTCATTTTTTCCCTCACAGACAAGATGCCCAGTACCAGGATCAAGTTCAGTTCCAGCATGTCTAAAATCGCCCAGTGGATTAAAACCAGCTGTCTGAAGCTGAATACTGACAAAACCAAAACTGCGATCTGCAGTAACAGCATAACACTCAACCTCCCACAAAACACTCAACTCACACCACACCTGAAGGAGCTCCAGTGGCTCTCTATACAGAAATGAACACAATTCAAACTCCTCACTCACACTTTCAAGGCATTATCTAACACTGGCCTAGCATACCTCACCAATTACATCAGCTTTCACAAAACGTTCAGAAACCTCCGCTCATCTGGACTCCTACTTGCATACATTCCACACATATGGAAAACCAGCAACAGAGGTCAACCACAGCACTACAAAAGCATGGAATGACCTGCAGCTATGCATAAGAGCCTCTTTATCACTTCTTGAATTCTGAAAGAAGATGAAGACCTGGCTTTTCAAGTAGTCCCACTAGGCCCCAGCTTTGACTGGACTCAGACCTGCCCTGCGCTAGGATACTCTACTGGGTGACAGTGTGCTCTACAAATATGTATAACATAACAATATCAATTGACATTTCTAATATGAATCAGCTTCCTTCTTGATATATATCTCTGTGAATTATTTTGCAAGAAGTGAGGTCCTGCAGATGAGTCTTTCGTCCTTTTGAGTCTAATCTGTAGACATCAAGGAACTCAAAAGTACGAAGCATCATTTACTGAAACAGGCCTGCCAGCTCACCAAGTCAGCAGCGGCTGTGTCCTCCACTGCCCTGGCAGAGAATCACCTAGGGGTTTATGTTTGAAAAAAAAATACAAAAGCCTTTTCTCCCAGCATGTCAGAGCCACTGTTTCATTTTTGTTCCTGGGATCAAACTGTCTCATTTGGCGGCCTTTGGCTGGGAAATCTAGTGAGGGTCACCCATTCTGTTGAGTCAACGCACAAATCAAGTAATCAAAAGATTCAGCATTTAAATAGGCAACAAATGTCATGAAAAAACATGATACTTTAAAAAGAGAAAAATATTTTTGCAGTGTCTTAAGTGCATAAAATTATACCACTGCTTAGGGTCATGTTTAATGAAAGTACTATTTTTTAAACATGAACCATTCAAGAATATCCCTTGCCCTGGCAACCTTGCCATAAATTACCCAAGACATGCCAGTTTGTCATGTTCTCTATATACACAACTTACATTGTTTTTTAATACGAAGCAATATTATTTTATATTAACAATCTATAAGTGTTTTTTTGTATAGGGCAGACCTTGACCTCAAACACTTCAATGTGCTCTCAGATTAGTTGATTAAGGAAAATAGAACATAGTCAAGTAAGGAAATTTGCCTTGGATCATGCAATTTTGTCAACTGAGGAAGCTGGGATTTGAACCTGTGATTCATCGTTGCATTTTGTGTATTTCAGCCACTGTAGGGTCAAAATCTTTACTCTTCCGTTTAACACCAAATGTTAATTCAAGGCAGTTCCTGGCTAGGTTGACTGAGGTCTATTTGTGGTGAGCTGTCTTCATGGGACAAGGGTCAAGCTAGAGCCAGATATTTGGCTTGCGCTTTGTTTGACTCACCCACCTCCAGTACTTGATGTTGTTTTCTAAGCAATTGAGGGAATAGGGACTGACTCCCAATACCACCGTTGTCCCACTTCACAATTTTCACCCATTAAGGAATGCAAAACTCCCTTTTCAAATGTACAAAGGGCTCTGTGGCGTCGCAAACTGTGATTGCTACTCAGTAGAACTCGCAACTCGCGAGTCACAAAATAGGAAATCAAAAATAGGAATTTCCTATCTGCAATTTCCTAAGCACATGCACATAGCATTTCCTAAATGCGAAATGGGCAATTAGAAAAAGCACCCAAAATGCACTTTTTATAGTGCCTTGAAGCATGCACTTGCCCAGAGAGCATAGGAGTGCTTTCCAAGATCACCACTTTTTCTTCCCTTAGATTTAAGGGGTGCCTTAGGCTCATAGTCAGGGATGTTTTTGCATTTCCTAAATACCGATTTCCTAATAACAATTGCGACTCTGTAGGAATGGCTATTAGGAAATCAGAATTTTCTTACATTGCATTTTGTATTTCCTAAATGGCAATTTCTTATGTTTCGCTATTTAGGAAATGCAAAATGGAACTCTTCGTACATCTGGCCCTCATTGTTAAGGAGCAACGCTGTGTCCATGCTATTTTGTTGCTCCCTTGCAAAGACCCTAGCAGCAACATGTGATAAGCCATCTGTAGATCCCATAGATCCTGTGCATTCTGGTAGAACATCTGTATAACATCTCACAATAACAGTCTATTGTGGGATTTTACCAAAAGAGGACATCTTGGAATTCCAAGCATTAATAGACATAAACATAACATGTTTCCATACGTCTTTTAGACACTGAAGTGGTGAAAGGAGCACAAAACTGTGGAGAGTATAAGACAAGTGATAAAATTGCCAGTCACCTGATAGGAAAGGCTATTATGTCATTGCTATAAACTTACAGTGACATCATGGGTTGGTTTGCAGTATTGGCAGGGGCTTCAAATAGCCTATACTTTTGCAGACCTGCCAGCTTTCACAATGTCACCATGTGTCACTTGATATTGGTTCCCTTCACATAGTCAAACAGTGAAGCAAGGGCCAGGAGAGGCGAGCTGAAAACCCCTGCACCGAGTGGGTTTCCAGCTCGTGTTTGGAGGCTGTAAACAGCTGAAGACTATTACGGGTTTTAAAAACACCACAGGGCATTGGAGACTTCCTCGTCAAGCTTTTGTTTGTTTTGGGGTGTGGGAGAAGCTTGTGTGGGAAGGGGCTGAGGTGCCTTAATGACCTTCAGAATGTGCTTTTTTAAGTTGCCATGAATTCTCTTTCTTTTTTTAATATTGGATGACAGTGCATTTTAATAATCTTGATCATAATGCTGGTCAGATATGTATATTTATTTGAGAGAACATTGTAATTATTGTGTATTGTTATTTTATCATGTTATAGCTAAAGTTGAAATATTAAACTTGACTTAAGTTGGCAGGTCTGCTTTTCGTGGATACAGTTTCAATATAGCCACAGATAGCAAGACTGCCCACACCACATTTGATAGAGGTCTTGGAGGGTGTATTTGAAAGATAAGAATTGCCCCAGAGCACACATTAGGCCTTGGTATCCAATTTTGTTCTGTGAAAATGTTCAGTCTTTTAATCTGGATTGGAATAAAATACAGGGAGGTTGCACAACATCACTGTGAACAGAGTGGACCAGTGGGGGGGAGTGAAAACATGGTCAAACGGGTCCATTCTACTGGTTTTGTATACCAGATGTTTGTGGGGAAAAGTATTCAGTCAATGTTAATAGATTACAGACCACACTGTTGCAGGAGGCACTTTATTGGAATTGTAGTGGGGAAGGTGTCCATCATCTGAGCAGTAGCTAGCTTCACTTTTGAAGTGTTGTTCAAAGAAACGTTGTGTTGGTGGTGTGACAGTTGTCCTTAAGCGAGTTGAATCTTTCCAAAGGAAAATCTAGCATTATGTAAATAGGAAGAAAGGTGACGTTTCTGATATGTCTGAAAACAGCTGTGGAATAAAGACTAGAGATTTGGTATAGGTAAGGACACTGTTATGTTAAAGGAGGAGGTAAAACGGTTATGTTAAAGGAGGAGGTAAATGTATGCCATAGTGCTGTAAAGTAGAGTTATGGCAGAGAATGAACTTAGTTGCATGTTTCAAGATGTAGCTTTATAGGTCGAGCATAGGCAGCGCGCATGCACTGTCTCTCGACGTGTTGTAATCTACTTCTGTGGGCTTTCATCACGCCCATCTCACGCCCATCACTTTCATTCGTTCCTTGGCCTGCCTTCCAAAATTCCCTTGATTTCGTAGGTAAATGCTTTACGTTTGTCCTGCCTTGAGGCTGATTTGTAACTGCCTTGGAGACTGACCCTGTTACATGGGTTATTGCACAATCAGCCATATACCTCAGAGTGGCGCACTATTTCTTTTTCTTTTGCTTCTCTGCTTCATGCTCCGTGTCCGTGTTGTTTCTTCTTCTTTCTTGTTTTTGGGCATGCCTCTGTTTCTTTGTGGTGTCTGCACCCAAAGGCTGCAAGCTGGAGTGGGGTTCTTTATTTTTTTTATTTTATTTTTTGGGACTTTTCATATAGCGCAAACTCGGTCGGAGGAGC
The DNA here is from genome assembly GCF_031143425.1 of Pleurodeles waltl. Classification (NCBI taxonomy): domain Eukaryota; kingdom Metazoa; phylum Chordata; class Amphibia; order Caudata; family Salamandridae; genus Pleurodeles; species Pleurodeles waltl. The sequence goes on from NC_090448.1 coordinate 401,250,457, forward strand.
GCTTTACATGAGTACCACTTATGTACAGGTTGAGCACTTAAAAAATACACAAACTGGCGCATTTTTAACAGAAAAAAACACAGACATCCTAATACGGCACAGCGGGAGAGCCGATACTACAATATTCACTGCACTTAGGAAACTCGCCCCATAATGCCTTGTGGGGAATTTCTTTTACAAAAACTGTTGGCCCTCAACTCAGCCTGTGGTGGTCCTTTGACAATGGGACCACCATCAAACCGCTCACCCTGACCTGCTATTTCTAGGCCATCTCTGGGTCCACACACTAAGTTGGGGGGAACCCCAAAATAGTAAACCTTCTCATCATTCAGTGTCTTTTTAAGCTCTCATGGCTAGAACTTTTCCTTTATAGCTGGGAGTAGTTTGTCTTTGTAAGGGTCTTGTTTGTAATATTATTGTATTAGGCCTGAAAATGTGTAAGGCACTACACTCTCTAGTGGCTAAATATAAGGTTACACTGCATTGCGTTCTGCTTTTCTATTTTCGTGTGGTTATGCTCTCTAGGGGCTGACGATATGGTTTGATGACCAAAGGCATATCTAAGAAAAGAAGCGCTGCACAGGGTGCAGCAACACTTTTCTTGCGCCCCTTAGCGCTCCCTAACGCCACCATGTGTGCGCTGCATTTAAAATGCAGGGCACCATGGCAATAGATAGGGGACTAGCGTCAGAATTTTTTATGCTAGTCCGGCGCTTTGCAGGATTAGCGTAAAAAATGTTGACGCTAATCCTGCAAAGCACCCAGAGTCCCATTGGAACCAATGGAAGTCTCCTTTTAATGCCTGCTCTGAGCAAGCGTTAAAAGTGCCGAAAAATGATGCAAATAAATCTCTTCGATTTCTTTGTGCCATTTTTATGTCCCCCCCAACAAGGGAACCCCCCTTTGCATACATTATGTCTGGCACAGGCATAATGTAGGGCAAAGGGTTACAAAGTGGCGCAATTCATGATTTGTTTCAGTTTGTAAATATGGCACGGTGTTTTTTGGCCTTCTAACGCCACATTAGCGTCAAAAACATGACGCTTCTGTGGCATTAGAATGGCACTAGGGGCTCTTAAATATGCCCCCATGTTTCTTACAAATGTTATTTTTAATGTGGTGCACTCTAGGGGCTGTTCCGAGAATTACAGACAGGATACTACAATATTCACTGCACTCGGATACTTGCCCCATGATACTTTGCAGGGCATTACTTGTACAAAACATTTTTGCCCATAACTCACTGTGTGGTGGTCCTCGCACAATGGGACCACAATCAAAGTAGTCAGCACAATGTGCTATTTTGTCTAAGTTATCTCTGGGTCCCCACACTAGGTTGGAAGGGGACCCCTAAATAATAATATAAATAAATATAATAAATAATGGCAATATTTAAATTTTTTGCTGCAATTGGAGTAAGAAGGTAAATGGAAGTGCTTTAGTTATATATAGGGCCACTGGAATTATGTGGCAGAGAAGACCAAATTATGCGGCAGGGTTGACTAATTTATGTGGTAAGAAAAGTCCAGCTAAGCATTTACAACACCAATAGCTCTACCTCAAACAAACACAAGACCTATTGCATTGGAAATGCTTGTTGGTAATTGTTGTTTTGATAAGCCAGATGGGAGTGTGTGTGTGTGTGTAGGTTGTGCTGAGACTATGATAGACAAGAAAAGCACTGGGTCACAGAGGGGACAGTGAAGGTTAGTACTTGCAGTGTGCTGAGCAGTCTTTAATGTCAATGTTGTTGCTATGGAGATGAGTGAGTCAGTAAATGATGATGAGAGCAGACCGCAGAGGGTAAGTAGGTTGCCAGCCCCTTTAGAAGATTATGTGTTAAATGAGGGGAGGGAGTGTGTGTGTTTCTATTTACAGACACCTTCGTGGTTCCTGCGCGAGCAGGATAGATATGCGGAATTCTGTTATGGTGATGATGCTAGCATTTGTAAATTATTTAGTGCTTGTCTTTCTAGTGCACCTGTAAGTAAAGATATCCCCCACGAATATCCCAGCAGATCTAAATGCACATCTGGAGTAATTGTTCTTAGTCCCAAATGCTGCTCCTTAGTCAGCAGTAATCAGAAAGGCTATTGACCCTAAAAAAGCAAACTATCCCTTCTGACCTTGCAGGACTGGCAGTTTTAACATCGTCTTTGCCCCCTCCAGGATACCATCCACTTTTGCCCATTAAAGTTATGTCTGCGGACGCATAATCAGCTGCCAAAAAAGTCAGATTCGCCAGGTAATAGCCTTCACTAAACAGAAGAAAATCAATTTCACCAAAGCCTTTCAATAACCCCTCCCTCCAGTTAGTGGTACGGACTGGCTTGTGATGTAGATGCCCAGACTCTACTGAGGCAATGGCAGCCTTCAACATTTTAAATAGGTGCAGCACAAAGGCGGGGATTAATTAGAGCCTGGTGAGCATGCATTCAAAACCTTTCTCTAGAGACTGGCACCTGCCAGTCTGGTTGGCACCTGCCAGCCTGTCTAGAACATAGGGCCAGATGTAGCAAAGTAGCAATTTGCGACTTGCAAATTGCGAGTCCCTGCGACTCGCAATTTGCAAGTCGCAAATTGCTATGCAGTACGGTGTCTCAGACACCGACTGCAACTCGCAATGGGGTCGCAATGACCCACCTCATGAATATTCATGAGGTGGGTCGCAAATTGCGGCCCCATTGTGAGTATAGGCACTCGCTAACATGGAGGCCTGCTGACGTCAGCAGACCTCCATGTTAGCGACCTGCTTTTAAATAAAGCTGTTTTTTTTTTTTGAAGTGTAGCCCGTTTTCCTAACAGGAAAACGAGCTGCACTTCAAAAAAAACGAAACCTTTAGTTTCGGTTTTTTTTCAGGGCAGGGAGTGGTCCCTTGGACCACTCCCTGCCCTGAAAAAATATTTTGGGCTCCAGTCACAAACTGGAAGGGGTCCCATGGGGACCCCTTCCAATTTGCGATTGGGTTACCATCCACTTGAAGTGGATGGTAACTGCGATGCCATTTGCGACCGCATATGCGGTCGCAAATGGTATTGCATCCCAATGCGACTCGCAAATAGGAAGGGAACACCCCTTCCTATTTGCAAGTCTGAAATGCATTTTGCGAGTCGGTAACGACTCGCAAAATGCATTTCTGCATTGGGATACGCGTTTAGCGAGTCGCAAACGGCAAATTTTGCCGTTTGCGACTCGCTAAACGTTTGGTACATCTGGCCCATAGTTACTTAGGCTGTGGCTGTGCTGCCCCAAATAACAATGTCATACAAGGTAATGACTGCATCTCAATATGTGGAAAACCAAATAATCAACACAAAAAGATGACGCAGGCCGACAGCAGCATGACTTTCAGGATGCTGATATAGAGTATTACCTCAGTGAGAATAGTGCCATAACTTGCATATTCATATACTGATCCATCTATACTTTCCTCTCAGTGAGTTAAGCTCCCGCTCCAGAGATCTGTCTGTAATATACAAGTCACTCATGCCTTACTTGTATGTATTCTTTGAGCGGTTAAAGATTCTTCTAGTCTGCCTTCTGGATCCGTTCTGCAGGGAATGGAAAATTGCACTTGCTGCCTTCTGTGAGACAAGGAAGCTTCCTTTGCTACTGCTGTGCAATAACTGTTCCGTGAGGAAGCAAAGCTTGCACTGCCATTGCCAGATTTATGCGTGTCTTGTGATGACAAAAAAGTGCACTGCTGCAGCCAGAACGGTAGCTGTCCTCTGAAGGAGGTAAGGTTGCACTGCTTCTGCCCAAAGAGGACCTGTTCTGTGAAGAAGGTGTGTTTCCACTGCTGTTGCCCCATCTTATGAAAAAGCAAAGGATTTATTGAACCCAGCTGTATAACATACCCTGTGAACCGGGGACTGTTTCACAATATTTGATGCGAGATGCCTATGGTCCTGAGGAAGGCGCCTGACCCACTAAGGGGCAATAATCAAGCACTGAAACATAATGATGGAAAAGGGATGCAGGGATGTTGCTCTACCCTCGTGTTTTTAATCCTGTGGTTGGTAGAAACCAATAAGAAACATTTTTAGCTAGCCCACACCCAGCTTTTATATAGTTCAAACAGATGAACAAAGAGAGAACATATATGACTACATAAGGGATATCAACTCATCCAAAATATGAAACCCATAACTAGGAGACTGTACAACAAGTGAACAACAGCACTCTAGGATGTTTCTCAGGGTTGGATGCAGAACCCACAGATGAGGCACACCACACAAAATAGGGTAGGGTTCATGAGCCTACTGTAACACAAGAATATATAGTAATTCCATGGAGGTTGGGCTGTTCCTCCTAGAAGTTGTGTACATTTATATCTATTCCCAGAGAGGATACAAGAGTCATTTCACTCCTCCCACTCCCTCTTTAGTATGACATCTGCATTGTACCTGTTTGTACGTGCAGGAGAATTGTGTGATGTTCTTTCTGCTACCACCGCCTGTCCTTCAGTTATTCTTTATACTAGGAGAGGTTACATTATTGATGTCCATGTTGTACCTTTGTTGTGCTGTGAAGCTCAGTATACAATGTATCATTACACAAAAGACAAATCTGATTTATTTACCAATGCTAGTGTTACTCCATTACTTTCGGTTTTACATGTAAAATAACCAGTTTCTGAAATTGACTAGACGTTTTAAAATGTTTAAAACATAGCTGATGAGTGGCTTCACATCATGTATAATACTGTTTGCCATTTCTGTTATTTTAGCCAATAGTACTTGACATGCTAGAGTTTTGATCACATAATGAAAGTGTTAAAAAGCAAAACTACAATCCCCAAAATGCAACATGCTGTGGGTTGAAAAGCCAGGAATGACTGCTAATACGTCATACTGTCACTTGGCAGACTTGTGAAATGCAAAATAAAACTTAGTTCCTTACTTACTGCCTTTTTGTCTTGTAGGAAATCAGGGGTTAAATAGTCTTGTGGGTGGGAGGCCAGAGACGTCTTTCAAATGCATTTGCTGAACATCTCCATGCTAATCAGCTATACACTGACATTCTTTGGAACTGCAAACCAGTGTCCAAAAAGACTATTTACGGAACAATGCAAGCTGCAGCTGCTGCACATGTTGGAAGAGGCACTAAGAAAGGGAAAACACACCCCTCTTCCTGAGAGGATTTTGTCGTGATTTAGGTTGAGAGTCTGCAACTCTAATGTGATACGCCTGCCTTAAACAGGTGCAGCGCGTGCTGCCTCTCGAGGGCTGTCAGTGTTGGAGGGGATGATTCCTGCAAACCCTTAAATGTACACTTAACACTGTGCATCACATATGTAACACTAATCATTTGCAATGATCCAAAAATAGCAATGCCTGTAGGAATGCAGCAAAATGTCATACCACTTAGGGGCACATTTGAGAGCCCCTAGCACCATTCTAATGCCACATTAGCGTCATTGTTTTACACTAATGTGGCGTTAGAAGGACAAAAATGCCACGCCATATTTACAAAGTGGTGCAATGCATGATTTGTGCCACTTTGCAACCCTTTGCGCTACATTATGCCTGTGCCAGGCATAATATATGCAAAGGGGGCATTCCCCATTGGGGGGCTGAAAAAATGGCACAAGGAAATCTAACAGAGTTCCTTGCATCATTTGTTTTGCACTTTTAACACCTGCTCAAAGTAGGTGTTAAAAAGGGGCATGCCATTGAAAACAATGGGCCCCTATGCACTCTGCAGGAGTAGCACCAACATTTTGGCACTACTCCTGTCGAGTACACCAATTGTTTAAAAAAAAGGACGCTATTCCCCCCTACCCTGCGCCATGGTGTGCCGTATTTTAAAACAGCGCACAAATGATGGTGGTGGGGGGGCACTAAAGGGCGCTAGAAAAGTGGCATATCCCCCTTAATGTTTTTGAAAGAACTTTAATTTCGAAGCAAGACTCCAAATTTACTTTAAAAGAAATATGACAAGATTTCACCTTTGAAACAGGCATTTTTAATTCATATGTTTAGAACCCACCTGATGAACATTGATTCAAATGTGTCCCATAATTAAAAAAGCAATATTACTTGTATACGTGGGTTTTTTCATGCTGCATTCTTTCCCCATCTGTGAAGCTGCCTGACACTATACCAGTGGGAGAGCACAATGGGCTGAAAGTTCCTCACTTGAACAGAATATTGAGGCTTCAGTATGGTCTGACTACAGTGTCATGTCTATAATATAATTTGCAAAAAAATGCTCCAACAGAGTTAATACTGAGTGATATTTTTATAAGCAATATTTATGCGACAGTATTTACGTCAGACGATATTTTTGTTGATATTCTAACATATAATGTGCTATGATAGGTCTGAGTTCTGGCACAATAATTCAGCTGTAGGTGCAAGGCTGGACACCTGAGTGTTTCGGAGCCCAAAAGGCTAAAATTATGAAAAAGTAACCCAAAAGTGACAGTGGTCCCACACAAGTCAAAAATTATTCAGGGTGCTTATAGGGATCCCGATTGTTTGATACTTTTGATGTGTAAAAGTGAAAACTTATTTTCTTTGGGGAATCAACAGCATAAACCTAGTGACTTGTTATCTTATCTAATTGGTGTTTTTATAGCGTGCTAATCACCCGTGAAGGTATCCAGGCTCTCTGTAGCAGGTATGTGAGTCCAGCCCTGAGGGCTTACTCAAAAAAACAGTTCTTCAGCTTCTTGCGAAAGTCAAGAAGAGAGTAGGAGGGTCTAATGTGGTATGGGAGCTCATTCAAGGTGAGAAGGTATGTTCCCCTGCTCTGCATTTGTCTATGGGTAGGGTGACCATAACACTAATTGCCTTTTAAGGCACCTTATTCAATGTAGTGGTGGTTTCAGAAGTGGAATTCTCAGAAGGGGTAATGTCGATGTAGCACCCTCCTGTAGTTGGACATCAATATAGGAAATTCTCTCGAGTGGTGTTCACCTGTCGGGGCATACGACTATAGTCCCATAGTCCCCCAGATTAGCCATTGTCAGACCTTATAAAGTCGAACCTTCAGGTACCACTTGTGGAGAGTTTCCACCTTCTTCCACCTTTATTTTGGTGAAATGAAAGGAATACAAATTAAAAAAAACAAGACTGCCTCTGTTAGGGATTTCTCATATTTGAGAGATAGGTTTCTGCCATCCTGGAGGAGAGCACACTTCAGAAATATTAGTCACACTTCTTGCTCTTTGTCCATTTTTCTTAATTTTAAGGTTTGTCATCTGTGTGCTTTGTGCCGCCACCTCCATGTTACACTCACTCTTGTGTGCTAGTGCTTCTTCCATAACTCCTCCAAGTTGCTATTTCACTCGTTCTTCTACTTCACTATCCCAGTCTATGTGTAGCTTCCCCCACCCACGCTCCTCTCTCTCACCCCACACTCCCCCGTTGCCTGCTCGCCTGTGTGCTTCTCCATGACCGCTCCACCTTGCTCTCCTGCAAGTTGTTTCTCCTCCTTCCCCTCATGTGCACTGTCCGTATTGGGCCGCCCCATGTTGCTTCCACCCCCGTTGCTTCCCACACCAGCTTTGGAAAAAAAAATACTTTTGCTAGCCTTTTCATTTTAGTTACCAATTCAACACGGATTAATAACTAAACAGAAAAAAGTTCCTTAAGTCATTTTGGAGGCGCCAGTGGGCATGCTGTACCGCATGGCTAAAAACCATTAGCAAAGCCAATTGGTTCCAAAAGGAAGACTTATTGGATTGCCAATGCTTGTTGCTTTTGGAATCATAGCATTCGCTATTGTGGCAATAGATATATCGTCAATTGTATTTACTGACAGAGCTTCCTTCAGGGAGGTTCTTTGTGGTGTTGAGAACGCTCCATGTTTGCCCAGGCCTCAGAGTTGGAATCCACATATCAGATACTTTGTGATTTTTCCTTGCACAGTATTTCCTTCAAATCTGGTTGAACAATTTTAGAAAGTCACTTTGTCCCCTCAGCCGCTTTTTCCCCTTTTTTGTTTGTCCTAGACATCATGATGCACTTTTTTCCTGGGGGCCTGTTACATTTGTAACAGTTTTTCTTTTCATTTTCCATTAGATAATATGGATCTTTCATGTTCTTTTGGAATTCCCTTATTTATTTCCTTTTAATAGAACTTTCCAGAGTTCTTTGCTTCTTTTTGTCCAAGCATTGCTTCTAAGGAAGGAACTTCAAACAAGTCATTGACAAATTCAGCAAAGTGTGATAACTGAGATGGAGCGATTTGAATTTCTTTAATAAGACGTTGCATGACGTTAACATTTGTGTATCATTGTTGAATTGGATTAAAATAAATAGCCTTGATGATATTACACTCAGAGAGACCTGATTCTTCCCCAACTCCAACCCACAATTTGATCACAATCTACCAGTTACAACAATTTTCAATTCAACAGAGCCAAAAAAATAATTCAAGAGGGTTGTCTTTATCCAACAGAATGTGCTCAAATGCTAATATATCAAATTAAATAACACCACCTTTACCCCAACTGTTGGTAGTGGTAATTTTAACATACTGGATTCTATGTACTACAGTTTTTGTAGTGACTCAGAACCCTGTCAAGTGGCCATTTCAGTGGCAATATACTTGAAGACAATATTAACAAGCATTGGCAAAACCAATAGATCGCGCCTATGCAAGAGCTATTTATTGGCTTGGCCTATATGTTTTAGCCATGTTGCACTCCAGCTTGGCACCTGTTCAGCATGGCTAATAGTTAGTGGCCTAAAGGAGAGTGGCGTGGAGTTGAGTGTCGTAAGGTGGAGTAGCGTAGAGAAGAGTGGGCTGTTATGGAGTACAGTAGAGTGGTATAGAGTGGTGTAAATTAGAGATGGTGTAGAGTGGGGTCGCATAGTGCTTTGCAGTGGCGTAGAGCAGAGTGGTGTGCTGTAGATGGTGTTGCGCAGAGTGGAGTTCACTGTTGTAGAGTGTTGTATGGCGGAGTAGGTTGACGTAGAGTGAAATGGCAGAGTGGAGTAGTGTAGACGAGTGAAATGGCATAGAGTTGAGTACAGTGTTGTAGAGTGGAGTGGCACAGAGTGTCAGAGTGGAGTGGCATAGAGTGGAGTACTGGAGTGATGTAGAGTGAAGCCAAGGAAAGTAGTGTGTCATAGAAAAGAGTAGTGTAAAGTGGCATGGAGTGGCATAGAGGGAGTTTCATAGAGCATCGAAGAGTGGAGTCATGTCATATTGCGGCATAGATTGGAGGATAGTGTTGTAGAGTGGAGTGGCATAGAAAGGAATAGAGTGTTAGAGTGGAGTAGAGTTTGATGGAGTAGAGCATCATAGAGTGGAGTAAAGTGGCCTAGAGTAAAGTGGTGTAAAGTATAGTGATGCAAATAGAGTGCAGTGGCTTAGAGTGTATTGGTTTTGAGTAAAGAAGTGTGCAGTGCAGAGGAGTGGCACAGTATAGACTGCAGTGGCTAGAGGGCTATAGCATGGAGTGGAGTGGTGCAGGGTTGGAGTGACACAGGGTGGAGAAGAGTGGTGTAGAGTTCAGAGGTACAGAGTAGATTGTTTCAGAGTAGAATGAAGTGGTGCAAGGTAAAGTGGAGTGGTGCAGGATAGAGTGCAGAGAAGCAGAGTAGACTGGCATAGAGTGCAGTTATGTGGCGGCGCATAGAGAGCACTGGCGCAGAGTGCAGGGATGCAGAGTAGATTAGAGTGGTGTGAGTGCATTGGCGTAGAGATGAGTGGTGCAAATTAGAGAGCAGTGGCATAGAGTGCAGTGGTGATGAGAAGCGGAGAGTTCAGTGGCGGAGAGTGCGGTCCTGTAGAGTAGAGTCTTTTAGAATGCAGTGGCGTAGAGTTCACTGGCGCAGACTGCAGTGGTGTAGAGTGTTGCAGATTAGAGTGCTGTAGACATCTGTGACATATAGTACAGTGCTGCAGAGTAGAATAAAGTGGTGTAGAGTGCAGTGATGTACAGCGCAATGGTGTAGAGTGGCGTAGCATGCAGCTGCGTAGAGTTTAGTGGTTGAGAGTGCAGTCTTGCAGAGTAAAGATTCTTAGAGTGTAGTGGTGTAGAATGCATTGGCATAGAGTGCACTGGCATAGACTGCAATAGTGTAGAGTGTTGCAGAGTAGAGTGGTGTAGAGAGAGGTGGCATGCAGTACAGTGGTGCAGAGTAGAATAGAATGGAGTAGAACGCAATGGTGTAAGATGGCATTGTTTGCAGTGGCATAGAGTGTTGCAAAGTAGAGTATAGTCGCGTAGAGCACTGGTTCCCAACCTTTTGAATTCTGTGGACCCCCACTTTATTATTACTAGAACCCTGGGACCCCCACTGAAGAGTTATTGGAATCCGGGGACCCCCCACTGATTCATTACTAGAAGCCAGGGACTCAGCCTAAACATTGTGAGGATTTGAATCGCAAAACAATAGCCAAAAAATACATAAACAAGAATTCCATCAAACACATACACAAATGATAACACATTTTTATTAATTTGCAAACAAATAAAATATATATATATATATTTTAATAAGGTTGGAGCTTTTCTAAATTCAATTGAAGCCACACATCATCCATACTATATTCTGTTTGATGCACACGCCCTGCTCCCACGAATCAATCGGGGGTCCGCGACTGCTTTCAAACTTAAATAATATTAACAGATTAGGTCCCCAGCTTTAAGTAATGCCTCAGTGGGGGGTCTCCAGATTGCATAACGATTCAGTGGGGGACCCCAGGTTCCAGTAATGATAAAGTGGGGGTCCACAGAAGTCAAAAAGTTGGGAACCACTGGTGTAGAGTGCACTGGTCTAGAGTGGGGTGGTGCAGAGTGTAATGAAGTGGCCTAGACTGGTGTGGTGTAGAGTGCAGTGGCAAAGAGTGCAGTGGGGCACAGTAAAGCAGAGTACATTGGCATAGAGTAGAGTTGCGCAGAATACAGAAGTGTAGACTGAAATGGCGTAGAGTGCAGTGGTGCACTGCAGATTTGAGTGTCGTAGAATGCAGTGGAATAGAGTGGTGTACAGTAGAGCGGTGCAGTGGCATAAAGTGCAGTGGTGCAGACTAGAGTAGTGGAGAATTCAGTAGAAGAGTGCAGTGGTGCAGAGTAGAGTGTCTTAGAGGCAGTGTTGTAGAATAGAGTGCCTTAGAGTTCAGGGAAGTAGAGTAGAATGGTGCAGAGTAAAGTAGTGTAGAGAGCAGTGATGTAGAGTACAGTGGTGCAGAGTAGAAAAGAGTGGCTTAGAGCGTAGTGGCTTTGAGAGCAGTGGCGAAGAGTGTTGCACAGTAGTGTATAGTGGTGTAAACTGCAGTGGTGTAGAGTGTATCAGTTTTGAGTAAAGTGGTGTAGAGTTTATTGGCATAGAGTGCAGTGGTGTAGAGTGCAGTGGCATAGGGTGGAATAGTGCACAGAGGAATACAGTGGTGAAGATTGCAGTGGCACAGATTAGATTGTTTCAGTGTAGAGTGAAGTGGCGTAAAGTGCAGTGGCTCAGAGTAGAGTACAGTATCGTAGAGTGCTGTGGTGCAAAGTAGATTGGAGTAGTTTAGAGTGCATTGGCATAGAGTGCAGTAGTGTAGAGTGGAGCGGTGCAGAATAAAGTGGCATCTAGTAGAGTGGCATGGAGTGCATTGGCATAGAGTGATGTAGAGAAGAGTGGTGCAGAGTGGACTGCAGTGGCGTAGAGTGCAATAACACAGAGTAGAGTGGTACAGAGTTCAGTGGCAGAGAGTGCAGTGTTGCAGAGTAGACTGTTGAAGAGTGCAGTGGTAAAGAGTGCAGTGGCATAGAGTGGAATAGTGTAGAGGGGAACACAGTGCAGTAGAATGCAGTGGCATAGAGCAGACTGTTTCAGTGTAGAGTGAAGTTGGTAAAGTGCAGTGGCAGAGAGTAGAGTGCAGTATCGTAGAGTGCATGGTGCAAAGTAGATTAGAGTGGTTTTGAGTGGATTGGCATAGAGTGCATTAGTGCAGAGTGAAGTGGTGCAGGGATGAGTTGCGTCGAGTTTAGGGGCATGGAGTGCAATGGCATAGAGTGGTGTAGAGAAGACAGGTGCAGAGTAGACTACAGTGGCATAGAGTAGAGTGGAGTGGAGTTCAGTGGCAGAGAGTGCAGTGTTGCAGAGTAGACTGTTGTAGAGTGCAGTGGTGTATAGTAGAGTGGTGTAGAGTGCAGTGGAGTAGAGTGGTGCAGGGTAGAGTGGTGTAGAGAGCAGTGCCGTAGAGTAAAATGGTGCAGAGCAGAACAGAGTGGCATGGACGTGAGGTGGCATAGAAGTCCATGCTGCAGAGTGCAGCGGTATACAGTGATGCAGAGTAAAGTGATGTTAAATGCAGTGGTGCAGAGTAAACTGGCATAGAAGTCAGTTGCGTAGAGTATTCTTTTTGAGTTATGTGGTGTAGAGTGCATTGGCATATAGTGCAGTGGTTAGAGTGCAGTGATAGAGTGGTACACAGTGGAGTGCAAGAGCATAGATTGCAGTGGCACAGAGTGGAGTGGCACAGAGTAGATTGATTCAGAGTAGAGTGAAGTGGTGTAGAGTGGAATTGTGCATATTAAAGAGGAGTGGTGCAGGGTAGAGTGTAGTGATAGAGTCCAGTGGTGCACAGAAGATTAGAGTGGATGGCTTGGGGTGCAATGGCATAGAGTGCAGGTTTGCAAAGTGGAGCTGCATAGAATGGAGTGGCGTAGAGTGGAGTGGCAAAGAGTGCAGTGGTGCATTGTAGAGTAGAGTGGGGTAGAATACAAAGCCTTGAAGGCTGACCACAAGATTGACAAGGAAAGAGGCGGGGATCGGATCGGCGGTTGGCGTGGAGCCAACAACACGCTTTGAGGGTGACTCCTGTATTTAATAAACATATATGTATACTTTCCTCGTTTCGTCGAGTCCCTGAACCGCAACATAATATTGGCGACGAGCGGTTGGAGCGATCGGAGCCACCTCGGAACCTGCGCGAGTCTGCAGCACGCCTTCCTGATTCAGACGCACCACGGACGACAGAGGAGAAGACATTTTGCCGTCGGTGGTGTGAGATTTTGCCCTCGACTTCATCGGAGGTCGTATTTCTTTACTATTGGCCTATTTTTCCACATGCGTGCACGGCAAGCAACATTCTGGCACAAGCACATCGAGCCGGAGCAGAGAGTGCGCGCACGTTCTGCCTGTTCGCCGATCATGTGCCTTATGTTTATTCTGTAACCTAGCAACTGGAGAGCTCACACGGAAGAGCATTCGTCTGTGGAGCTGCTGCTAGGCAGCGGGTTGTTATTGATTACTCTCCGTCTGAAGGTGTTCACGTTTGCTTTTGAGAGTAAAATTTAAAACGTGTAGGCCATAAGAACAGCAATATTGAACTTATGAAATTGTGGGGCAGCCTAAAATTAATATGAGTCTCCTATATGCACAATCAACTTGTACTTAAAGAGTTGTGGGACAGTTCGACAGTGATTGACTGTTTCTTGTTCACAACATATTATCCATAAATCACCAAATATTAAGGAACAACGTGTCTTGCACTATGCAATCTGTCACTGCTCCTCCACCATTCTTAGAGACACCTGGAGAACCACCTGTGTCACGGTCGCAATGGTTCGACGCATTTGAAACTTATTTAGGGGCAATCGGGGCCTCACGTTACAGACCTGAGAGGAAAAAGTTTCTATTATTACACTCCCTAGGATTTAAAGGGCCGGGAAACTTTGAAACATCTCCCAGATGTCGAAGTTGCGGAAGGCGAAGAATTGGATGAATATCAGGAAACAGTAAAAAAACTGGTTCTGAGCTTTGACAAACAGTTGTACTACGCCACAAATTCTTCAAGAGGGCTCAGTTACAAAGTGAATCTATTGATGAGTTTGTCAGTGCACTTCGTAAATTGTGTGCACAATGCCAGTTTGGTGCATTCCGAGATCAACTTGTCAGGGACCAGCTTATAGGGCATTGTGTTGACAAACACATCCAGCAAAGACTACTTACGATGGGGGACCCTTCACTTGAAGAAGTGATCAAGCAGGCTAAGAGCATTGAACTGGCTTAAGCATCTCTTAAAGAACTATCGGCTCAACGCAAGGAAGAAGAGAAAGTTAGTGTCAGCGTCGTCTCTACACGCAAAGAACATAAATCTGTGAACAATCAATTTTTCAAACGTACCAATATTTGTTTTAGATGTGGAAATTTCCCACATGCGAAAGACTCTAAAGGTTGTCCAGCTAAGAGTGTTGTGTGTCACAAATGCGGTCGTATAGGCCACTTTGCCAAGGTGTGTCAGAGTGCTGTGAGCAGGAATGTCAAAGTTAACAGTGTGTGTGAAGCCAGTGAGGTATCAGACCAATATTTGGAGAGTGAGTTTCGTGATATGATTGTAGTGGTCACGGATGAACAAGCTGTTTCAGGAAATCCTGAGGAGTGTGTAGACCCCTATGTAGATATTGCTGTGGGTGGCAAAATGCTTCATCTGCTTGTAGATTCTGGTGCACGTATCACCATGGTGACATCGGACTTGTTTAAGAAAAGATGGGGTTCTAGGAAATTGTTTCCACCTGACAGAGCTCCGGTCTCCTATGAAGGTAGGAGGTTAGAACTTGAAGATTTCATTGAAGATATATTGGAATTCAAGGGGCGCAAGATCCGGGGAAAAGTGTATGTTGCAGTAAAGGGACTTAACATTTTAGGTTGGTTCCATCAAGGACTCTTTGGTATGGTACTGAGACCGGGTACCAGTGAGCAGGTAATGGTAGGTAAAGACTGTGGTGGCTTAAATCTGCAAACCCTGCATAAGACATTCCCCGGTGTGTTTGAGAAAAAATTGGGATGTATCAATGGCTTCAAACATAGGATCAAAATCAAACGGGGCGCCATTCCCATTAAGCACAAATTGAGAACGATCCCTTTCAGCTTGAGGGAGGATTTTAAATTGGAGTTGGAAAAATTACAATCGTCTGGGGTAATTGAACCGGTGGAGTCTAGTCTGTGGTTGTCTCCCATTGTGGTCGCTCGCAAACGCAGTGGCGAGATGCGCTTATGTGTTGACTTAAGAAGTCTGAATAAGGAGATCTGGGTTGACTCTTTTCCGTTGCCCAGAATTAATGATTTGTTGGAGAAACTCAATGGTGCTGAGTGGTTTTCCAAAATTGACTTGGCTTCGGCGTACCACCAGGTGGTCCTTGAAGAAGACAGTAGACATTATACTGCTTTTAACACGCCTTTTGGTACTTTTCAATTTCGCAGGATGCCCTTCGGTCTTGCTTCAGCAGCCTCAGTCTTCCAGCGCATCATGTCACAACTATTGAGGGATATAGAAGGGGTCCCGGTGTTCCAGGATGATGTACTTATTTTTGCCAAACAGTTAACAGAACACGACACAGTACTTAAGTTAGTCTTACAGGTTCTTGAGGATAATGGTGTGGTTGTAAAAGATGAAAAGTGCGAATTTTGGAAGAGGGAGATTGAGTTTTTGGGACACGCTGTTTCGTCAGAGGGCGTCAAACCAAGATCTGGACTAGTCGATGCTGTTCGTAATTGTTTTCCCCCAAAAAATAAGGACGAGCTGCGCTCTTTTCGGGGGTTATGTGAGTTTTATTCCAGGTTTATTCCTAATTACGCCTTCAAGATGAAGTGTTTGTCTAATATGTTGAAAAATAGTGTTGCATTTATTTGGGACAAAGATTGTCAAGACACATTTGATTTAGTGAAATCCGAAATGACCAATGCTAAAGCACTACGTTCATACGATCATCTTTTAACGTGTAAAATAATGGTTGATGCCAGCAAGTATGGGTTAGGTGCTGTTCTAGTCCAAGATACTAAACAAGGAGAAGCCACTATTAGGTATGCATCTAGAGTGTTGAGAGAAGCAGAGTTGAATTACTCTGTAATAGAGAAGGAGTTATTGGCGTGTGTCTGGGCAAGTGAAAAGTTCAGGAGTTATGTTTGGGGAAGAAGGTTTGTGATTGTGACCGATCACAAACCGCTACTTTATATTCTGGGTGGTGATAAAACTAATTATACTACCCCGCGTATTGCTCATCTTACTACAAAACTGTTGCAATACGAGGTAGAGATTAAGTTTTTACCTGGTAAACTTAATGTAAGAGCTGATTTCCTCTCTAGATTACCCATTGAGGAGTTGGACGATTTTGATTCTGAAGATGATAGAGAAGATTGTTTTGTTGCCAGTGTGGATCTTCCAGTGTTCAAGGCTTTTGGCAAAACTGATTGGGAGATAGCGGTCCGTGATGATCTGGTTTTAGCCCAAGTTAAGGAATTTGTGACCATTGGTTGGCCGAAAGAAAAGAATGTTTCCTTACCTTTATAACCGTTTTGTAAAGTTGCGGACGAGATTTCTATAGAAGATCAGATAATTTTGAGAGGTGAGAGGTGCATTCCTCCATACGGTATTCGTTCTGGTTTGATAAATTCGGCACATGAGGGTCATTTTGGGGCGACTATGACCAAAAGGAGGTTAAGAGAGAGTTATTGGTGGCCATCTATGGATAAAGATGTAGATGTAGTGGTTAAGGGGTGTGTGATTTGTAATTCTGCTGAGAAGGGTCTGAAAGTATGTTCGCCGCCTTTGCACCCTATTGATGTTCCGGAAAGACCTTGGTCGCAGCTTGGCATTGACATGATTGGGCCATTTAACTTTCTCCCTCATAATTTGCAATATGCTTTTGTTCTCATGGATTATCACAGTAGGTGGCCAGAGGTTTGTTTTTGCGCCCCTCCGTCAGCGACCAATGCAGTTAATTTCCTTAAAGAGGCTTTTATGCGCAAGGGTTTCCCGGAAACCATTATTTCTGACAATGGGGTACAATTTGTTAATTCTGAAATGGAATTCTTTTTACAGCAATCTGACATTAGACATTTGAAATGCTCTTTATATCATCCCCAAACCAATGGTTTGGTCGAAAGAATGAATAGGGTAGTTGGGGATTGCATAAAATGGGCTAGACACAATAATTATGACATCCAAGAGGCGGTTAGCACCATGTTGTGGGTTTATCATTCCACACCTCATTCATTGACTAAGGTGTCTCCTTTTGAAGCGTTAAGAGGTCGCAAACCAACTTCCACTTTGTTCCCATCCTGGTTAGCAAGTTCATTGAAAAATAAAGGAATGAGTGTAAGGAAGGGTGGGGTCAAATGGGAAAATGTGGAGTCAGGACAGGAACGCATTAAGAAGAGATATGATGCGATCAAAGCCACCAAGTTGCGTGTGATTTGCACCGGAGATTTAGTGCGAATAAAAAAAAGTATGTTTGTTAAAAAAGGTGATGCTGGTTTCAGTAAACCTGTTAGGGTGAGAAAAGTGTGTGGGAGTGCGATTATGGTTGATGGTGGTCGGTGGTGGAACTTATCGAAGATTGTAAAGTTATCTGAGGATCCTTCTCCAAGTGCTAATTGTGAGTGTGATAATAGTGAGGGGTGTAAAAGTGGTTGTAGTGGAAATTCTATGATACATGTCCAAGATTCGTATAAGTCCAGTACTCAAAGGTCAGCTATGGACTTTGCGGAAGGGTCTCTGCGTAGATCTTCCCGGGAAAAGTTTTTACCATGGAACCTGAGGTCTGATGAGTGATATCTTCTGGTTTAAGACTCTCTATTCTTACAACGGAGTTTTCACAAAGTTTTGTTTTTTCTTTTCCTTGTAGAATATGTGGGATGTTTGCGTCACTCAGATATTTTGCCCATTCATATTTCTCTAGTAGTTAGTTTTTTTTTTTTTTTTTTTCTTTGTTTTTTTTTTTTATCATTTAAAAAAAAAAAAAAGAGGAGAGATGGTATGTTATGGATAATGGTGTAATTGGAATGCGGAATGCGGGGCTCGGTGTTGGAATGTGGAATGGGGAGCTCGCGGGGATCGGATCAGCCGTTGGCGTGGAGCCAACAACACGCTTTGAGGGTGGCTCCTGTATTTCTTCTCAAATAAACACATATGTATACTTACCTCGTTTCGTCAAGTCCCTGAACCGCAACACACTGCACCTACCTTACTCCTCAGATGCTGCACGGATTTGATTCAACACAGTCTCTGAGCTGGTGACATTCCGCCACATGATGACGTGGGACTGTGATAGGTTGCAGAATTATTGCGGCACAGTATTACACAAGCTACGGGAGGTCACGCAGCTCCCAAAGGAGACCTCAATTAAACATAGTCTGCTGGGAGTTGAGGCTGGCTTTAGGGCAGTGCGAGCGGTGTAGCCACACCAGGTGCTGACCTGGATTGGGGGGCGCAGACCTCAGGGGGCGCTGTGTTTAGCAATAACTTACAAAACTTGCAATTTAAAAGCACCTGCTGAAAAGTTCCTTGTGCCTCCAGCCTTCAGGGAGCAATTAAAATGTCAAGATACCTCTTGTGATTAATGTCCTGCGAGAGAGAGAGATCGGAGTTTTGTCTAGCGGCAGCATTGACTCACCAGTAGCAAAGAGGGTTAAAGTGCCTACTGAAAAGAACAGAACTATGGGGGTCATTCCGACCCTGGCGGTCATAGACCGCCAGGGCCGGGGACCGCGGATGCACCGCCAACAGGCTGGCGGTGCATCCAGGCCAATTCTGACCCCGCCGGTTTTCCCCTGGCCTGAGGAATCCTCCATGGCGGCGCTGCCTGGCCATGGGAATTCCGACCCCCTTCCCGCCAGCCTGGTTCTGGCGGTTTTGACCGCCAGAACCTTGCTGGCGGGAACAGGTGTCGTGGGGCCCCTGGGGGCCCCTGCAGTGCCCATGCCAATGGCATGGGCACTGCAGGGGCCCCCTAACAGGGCCCCACAAAGATTTTCAGTGTCTGCATAGCAGACACTGAAAATCGCGACGGGTGCAACTGCACCCGTCGCACCCTTTCCACTCCGCCGGCTCCTTTCGGAGCCGGCATCCTCGTGGAAGGGGGTTTCCCGCTGGGCGGGCGGGAGGCCTTCTGGCGGTCGCCCGCCAGCCCAGCGGGAAACTCAGAATGACCGCTGCGGTCATGTGACCGCGGTGCGGTCATTCGGCGGCTCCCGCCAGGCGTGCGGTTACCGCCGCCGGCGGGAGTCAGAATGACCCCCTATATTTATTGTGGATAGCTGAGTGGATTATTAGCAAATTCAGCCTTTGCAAGCACTTTAAAACGAATGTATGTGAAAGGGAGGCTATGGAGAGATGAGGGGCACATTTGCAGGGGGTAGTGAGGGAATCCGAGGAGGTGGTCATGGGGTGGGAGTGGCGCCAAAAAAGACTGTCGCACAGGGCTCCACCAGCGCTAAAGCTGGCCCTGCTGGGAGTGTTACCAGCCCCACAACTTTGGACTCGAATAAAACACAGGTTTGCCCTGTTGGGGTTGGTGCCGGCTAAAAGACACATTGCAGGCCACTGAATATGTGCAGATCCTCCCGTGCTGGGCAGGCAGCAGGCAGACCTGCACAAATGGTGAGTGGTGGAGGAATCGAGATTGGGAATGGTGCATATGGATCAGAATGCGGATCGAGACCTGGAGGTGTAGAGTTATATGTTCGACCAGTAGCAGTTCGCTCCTCCTTAAAAGTGCAGGCGGGTGAGGTGCGTGGGGAAGGAGGGGGGAGCAGGACATTTAATAGTAAAAAAAAAAATAATAAAGAAAGAAAACGTACCTCCTCTGTTGCCGCCGCTCCTCTCGGCATGGCCATTGCGCAAGGGGGCATGACTCCTGTCTTTGCTAAGACAGGAGTCATTTCAATGGGGGTTGTGCGTCAAAAAATGGCGCAAGTCCTGTTTGAGGCATGATTTTTGCCTCAAACCTGACTTGCACCATTTTTTGACGCACAACCCCCATTTTCCCCTACGCCGGCGCTGCCTGGTTTGAGTCATTTTTTTTTTACTATGACCAGTCCGCAGCGCCGTCTAACGTCATTCCTTAAATAAGGCGCCCGCATGGCGTGTAGGAATGGCGTTAGTTGGCGGTACATTTTTTTATGCTAACCGGCGCTGGTTTGCGTCAAAAAGTGTAAATATGGGCCTTAATATATAATTCTTACCACTGTGGCCCATATGTGACTCGTGCACCTTGTAATCTTCAATTCCTTTTTCAATACATTGATTTGCACACTTGTATGATTCGTTCTCTCTGTAGAATATGTGTGTGTGTGTTGTAAAACTCTCTGACACTAATTTGGGATGAATAGCACTTTTTTAAAGGTATATTTATTCAGTAGTTGCATAGTATATAGCAGGTCAATCCACTATACATGTCCGTATCACATGAAGGAAAACAGGACCTGAAGGGCCCTGCAAGCAAAGAATACAGGCCCATATTTATACTTTTTGACGCAAACCAGCGCCGGCATGGTCATTGGCACAGTGGCATGTAGGGGGGCCCAAATTAGGCCCCCCTATGACACTTAAAAAAATTAAAAAAAATACTTACCTCAACTTACCTGTACTTACCTGTGATACGTCCCCCCATCCATGGGTGTCCTCAGTGGTGGGTGAGGGTGGCAGGGGGTATCCCTGGGGGCAGGGAAGGGCACCTCTGGATTCCTTCCATGGTCAGAGACCATGGAAGTGAGCCCACAGGCCCCTTAACGCCTGCCCTGACCCAGGCGTTAAAAAATGGCACACATCAGGCTGTGCGCCATTTTTTAAGGCGTGCCCCTTCCTGTGCTTCAAAATGACGCGGGAGTATAAATAAGGCGCACAGATCTTAAAGTCATTTTTTGGGCGGGAATGCCTACCTTGCATGTTATTAAGGCAAGGCAGTTTCCCGCATCCAAAAAATGACGCATGCGGAGGAATTTTGACATCCGTGAGCTCGGGCATCAAAGTTTAAATATGGTGCACGGTTTGCGCCGAATGTGCGTCAAAACTTTTTATGCACATTCGGTGCAAACATAGTATAAATATGCCCCTCAGAGTGCTTGGTCTCTAGAGAAACACAAAACAGGCTTTAAAGTGCAACACCGTAGCTGGTGTGGCCTGCACAAAAAGAATAATAATTTGCTACTAGCTAAAGGAACCCTTTTTTAGCAGCCTCAGAATAAGCAACGATTGGAGAAATAACAATACCTTTATTAAACTAGGCCTTGCAATTTGCAGGCAGATCTATAAAGCTGGTGCATTGCTGAAGCGCCTACATTAAGAGGATTGTAACATTTAACCTATAAACAACAAAAGGATTGATGTGACAAAAGCAGACTGGCTTTCTATATAAAACACAAAACTGAGATCCACATATTAGGTTGTGCTTTGTAGAAGGAACATCAACCCTCTATGCTACTTTATAATGAGTCAAAAACTGAGACTAGATCAAAGTGGATCTCCCCAGCAGGTACGTTAATTACCAGCGTCATCTTAACATTTGTTATCGCCTGATAACGAGCTCTGCAGTATTTAAGATATTTTCAAGTGCAGCGCCCTCCCCGCACCCCACACCGCCACCCTCCCCCGCACACCCCATCCCCGAGCTTGGCGCCCGGTGCGATGGCACACGTTACACCGCCCTAAAGCCACAGTCCTGGTTGCAGGGCCTCAAAGCCAGCACTGTTTGAGAAGGTCAAAAACAGCCAGAGCGCAGTTTATCTCATATCAATTTAGTGAATACGTGTATTTTTGTTTCCGCTGATAAGTCCGGCGCCAAATACTGAATGTCCAGCTTGGCTCAGGTTGGTATCTGATTTCTTCTCATGGCCAGGAAACAACTTGAACAAAAGGAATTACTGAATGCATTTGAAGAATTTGCAGCCCAGCCCCAATAGAGAGAAGAAGGTTTGGCATAACTAATAGCTCTTGCCTTCGAGACCGAATGACTCTGCCAATGTCTTTTTTCATGCCGTACAGCATCAACGAAAATGCTAATGATGTACAGCAGTTACAAAATATAACAAGCATTGGCAAATCCAATAGGCCTCGCTTATACAGGAGCTATTGGCTTGACAATGTGATTTTGCCATGCTGTACACCAGTGTGGCTGCTGTTCAGCATGGCTAAAGCCGGGGTGCAGTCTGTTGTAGCGTTGAGTAGAGGGGAGTAAAGTTCAGTGGTTCAGTGGCAGGGAATGTTGTGGAGTGCAGTGTCGCAGAGTGTAGTGGTGTAGAGTTGAGTGGGGTGGAATAGGGAGGAGTGGGTTGAATTGGACTGGAGTAGAGTGGGGTGGATTGGAATGGGTAGGATGAATGGGCGAATTGAAGTAGGATGGATTGAAATGAGGTGAGATGGATTGGATTGGGGTGGACTGGATGGACTAGAGTTGGGTAGATTAGATTGGATTAGGGGGGCGGATTGAATTGGAGGGATAGGAATTGGATCGATTAGATTATGGTGAGGTAGGGTGGATTGGATTGGATTGGAGTGGTTTGGAGTGGAGTACATTGGAGCAGGGTGGAGTGGAGTGAGACGGATAAGATTGGAATGTAGTGAGGTGGATTAAATTGAACTGGAGTGGGCTAGGGGTATTGGACAGCCGCGGGGTAAACTGGATTTTAGTGGGGTGGAGTGGATTGGATTAATTGGATTGTAACGGGGTGTACTGGTCTAGAGTGGGGTAGTCTGGAATAGCGTGGGGTGACTGGATTGAATTGGAGTGGAGTGGGGTGGGCTGGATGGAGTGGACTGGAGTGGTGTGGATTAAACTGGGTGGGGTGGATTGGGGTAAACTAGGGTGTATTGAAGTGAAGTCGGATGGATTGGAGTGGTGTAGATTGGAGTGGAGTGAGTTGATTTGGGGGGTGGATTAGAGTAGGGTGCAGTGGATGGGATGGATGGGAATGGGGTGGATTGAAATTGGGTGAAGTGGATTGAACTGGGGTGGACTGGAGTGGGGTGGGGTGGATTAGGTTCAGTTTGATTGGGGTGGATTGGACTGGAGTGGGGTAATTTGGATTGAGTGAGCTGGATTAGATGGGTGTAGTGGACTGGGGTTGGATGGAATGGACTGCAGTGTATTGAATTGGTGTGGGGTGGGGTGGATTTGAGTTGAGTGGATTGATTTGCAGTGGGGTGGATTGAATTGGAGTGAGATGGATTTGATTGATTGAAGTGGATTGTATTAAGTGGGGTGGATTGGATTGAGGTGGGTTGTATTGGAGTGGGGTGAGATGGATGTGAGTAGGATGGATTTTTGGAGTTGGGTGGATTGGAGTGGGTAGATAGGAGTGGGGTGGACTTAAGTGGGGTGGCTTGGATCGGGGTGGTGTGGACTGGCTTTGAATGGTGTGGACTGTGGTGGATTGGACTGGAGTGGGTTGAATCAGACTGGTGTGTGGTGGATTGGACTGGATTGGTTTGGATGGGGATGGACTTTCTGGAGTGGGGTGGATTTGGGGAGTGGGATGTTTTGGAGTGGGGTGGATTGGAGTGGGGTGAATTGGATTGGTGTGAGGTAGCTTGGGTTGGATTGGGGTGGATTGGACAGGACTGGGTGGATTAAGGTGGTTTAAATAGGGGGTTTGATTGGAGTAGGGATGGATTAAGGTGGACTGGATTGGATTGAAGTGGGTGGATTAAGGTGAATTGGAACGAAGTGGTATGGAATGGAGTGGGTGGATTAGAGTTGGGTGGATTGGGTTGCAGTGCATTGGAGTGGGGTGGATTGTATTGGATTGGCATTGGGTGGAATGTATTTGAGTGGGTGAATTAAACCGGACTGGAATGAAGTGGGTTTGTTTAGTGTGGGGTGGATTGGGCTGGAGTGAATTGGACTGGAGTGGGGTGGATTGAACTGGAGTGGGGTGGATTGGATTGGCGTGGGGTGGGACGGATTGAACTGGTGTGAGGTGGAATGGATGGGAGTGGGGTAGGTAGAACTGGCTGTACTGGATTGGTGTGGGGTGGCTTGCAGTAGGGTGGATTGGAGTGGGGTGAGGTGGATTGTATTGGAGTGGGGCAGATTGGAGAGGGGCAGATTGTTTTGGATTGGAGTGGGCAGATTTGAGTGGGGCAGATTGTTTTGGATTGGAGTAGGCAGATTTGAGTGGGGAAGATTGTTTTGGATTGGAGTGGGGCAGACTTGAGCAGGGCAGATTGTTCTGGATTGCAGTGAGGCACACTGGAGTGGGGTAGATTGTTTTGGATTGGAGTGGTGCAGATTAGAGTGGGACAGATTGGAGTGGGGCAGATTGTTTTGGATTGGAGTATTGCAGATTAGAGTGGGGCAGATTGTTTTTGATTTGAGTCAGGCAGATTGAAGTGGTGCAGATGCTTTTGAATTGGAGTCCGGCAGGTTGGAGTGGGGCGGTTTGTTTTGGATTGTAGTAGGGTAGATGTTTTTGGATTAGAGCAGGGCTGATTGTTTTGGATTGGACTGGGGCAGATTGTTCTGGATTGAAGTGGGGCAGATTAGTTTTGACTGGAGTGGAGCAGATTGTTTTGGATTGGAGTAGGGTGGATTGGGTGGAGTGGGGTGTATTGGGTTGGAGTGAGGTAGATTGAATTGGATTGGGGTAGATTGGATTGGGGTGGACTGGGAGAGATTGTTTTGAATTAGAGTGGGCTGATTGGAGTGGGGGAGATTGATGTGGGGAAAACTGTTTTGGATTTGGGTGGGTCAGATTGGAGTGGAGTGGACTGGAGTAGGGCAGATTGCTTTGGATTGGAGTGGGGCAGATTGGAGAGGAGTGAATTGGAGTTGGGCAGATTGTTTTGTATTGGAGTGGGGCAGACTGGAGTGAGGCGGATTGGAGGGGCAAATTGGAATTGGATAGAATGAAGTGTGGCAGATTGCAGTGGGGCAGATTTTTTGGATTGGAGTGGGACATATTGGAGTGGTTCAGATATTTTTTAATTGGATTAGGGCTGATTGTTTTGGATTGGAGTGGGGCAGATTGGAGTGCAGCAGATTGTTTTGGATTGTACTGAGGCAGAGTGCAGTGGGCAGATTGTTCTGGATAAGAGTTTGGCAGATTGTTTTGGATTGAGTGGTGTAGATTGTTTTGGATTGGAGTGGGGCAGATTTCTTTGGATTAGAGTGGGGCAGACTGGATTGGGGCATACTGTTTTGTACTGGAGTGGGGCAGATTGCTTTGGATTAGAGTGGGGCAGACTAGATTGGGGCATACTGTTTTAGATTGGAGTGGGGCAGATTGTTTTGAATTGGTGTTTGGCAGATTGGAGTGGGGCATATTCTTTGGGATTGGATTGGGGCAGATTGTTTAGGATTGGAGTGGGGCAGATTGGATGGGGCAGATTGTTTTGGATTGGAGTGGGACAGATTACAGCGGGCAGAATGAGGTGGGCAGATTCTTTTGGATTGGATTGGAGCAGAATGTTTTGGATTAGAATGGGGCAGTTTGTTTTGGACTGGAGTGGGGCAGATTGTTTTGGGTTGAGTCGTGCAGGTTATTTTGGATTGGAGTGGGGCAGATTGTTTTGGATTGAAGTGGAGCAGGTTGGAATGGGGCATCCCGGAGTGGGTCAGATTGTTTTGGATTGGTGTGGAGCAAATTGGAGTGGGGCAGATTGCTTTGGATTGGAGTGGGGCAAATTGAAGCGGGATAGATTGTTTTGGATTGGGGTGGAACAGATTGGAGTGGGGCGGATTGTTTTGGACTGGAGTGGGGAGATTGTTTTGAATTGGAGTGTGGCATATTATAGTGGGGAGATTGTTTTGTATTGGAGTGGGTATGCTTGTTTTGGATTAGAGTGGGGCAGATTGTTTTGGACTGGAATGGGCCAGATTGTCTAGGATTGGAGTGGGGCAGATTGGATTGGGACAAATTGTTTTTGATTGGATTGGGGTAGATTGTTTTTGATTGGTGTGGGGCAGATTGTTTGGGGTTGGAGTGGGGAAGATTGGAATGGGGGAGATTGTTCTGGATTGGAGTGGAACAGATTTGAGTAGGGCAGATTGTTGTGGAGCAGAGTGGGGCGAATTGGAGTGGGATTTTTTTTTGGGATTGGAGTAGGGCAGATTGGAGTGGGTCAGATTGTTTTGGATTGGAGTGGGGCAGATTGCTTTGGATTGGAGTGGGGCAGATTGTTTGGGGTTGGAGTGGGGGAGACTGGAATGGGGCAGATTGTTCTTGATTGGAGAGGAACAGATTTGAGTAGGGCAGATTGTTTTTGAATGGAATAGGGCAGATTGTTGTGGGGCAGAGTGGGGAGAATTGGAGTGGGAAAAAGTGTTTTGGATTGGAGTAGGGCAGATTGGAGTGGGTCAGATTGTTTTGGATTGGAGTGGGGCAGATTGCTTTGGATTGGAGTGGGCACACTGGAGTGGGGCAGATTTTTTTAGATTTGAGTGGGGCCAATTGGAGTGGGACAGGTTGTTTTGTATTTGCATAGACCAAATTGGAGTGGGGCTGATTGTTTTGGATTGGCATGTCACAGATTGGAGTGGGGCAGACTGGGAATGGGATGGGGCAGATTGTTTAGACTGGAGTGGGGCAGATTGTTTTTTACTTGAGTGGGGTAGATTGGAGTCGGGCACATATGGCAGATTGGAGTGGGGTGGGTTTGGAGGACTGGAGTGTGGTGGTCTGGAGTGTATTGTAATGAGTGGTTTGGAGTGGGGTGGATTGGATTCAAGTAGAGTGGAGTGGACTGGATTGGTTTGGGGTCAAATGGATTCAATGGGGTGGCTTGGTGTGGGGGTGAGGTGGTTTGGATTGGAGAGGGGCGCATTTGATTGCAGTGGTGTGGATTGTGGTGTACTGAACAATTATGGGCCTGATTACAACTTTGGAGGAGGTGTTAATCCGTCCCAAATGTGACGGATATACCACCAGCCGTATTACGAGTTCCATAGGATATAATGGAGTCGTAATACGGCTGGTGGTATATCCGTCACTTTACCGTCACTTTTGGGACGGATTAACACCTCCTCCAAAGTTGTAATCAGGCCCTATGTGTCCAGGATAATTTGAGAAATTACACATAAAAAAGAAAATATGTCACTTTGTAATATTTACTACAAGATAATCCTCATGTTTTGAGAACAGCACCCACGAGCAAAAACAAAACAAACCATGGGTGCAAACTTGAGAAAAGAAGACTTGGCAAAATAAAAGAACAGAATTAACTATAGAAAATACAATTAAGAAATTCTGTTTGTCCTGCTGGGCATGTTTTTGCCAGTCACATGGCTTTTGTTTGCAGGGCCTTAGGAGTTAAAAAGAAGTACCTCAATCACGTCGGAAGAATCAGTGCTTGGTCCTTGCTCCACAGGCAGGAACGGAAATGATGCTAGGCCTGCAGTGACGAATTACGAGGGTGTAAAGTAGAATGCCACACAAGCCAACAAATGGCAAGAGACAGGTGGGCTTCAAGCCCTTTTAGGTTAACAACAGAGTCTCGCAAGTGAGACGCATGTGCTAGCGCATGCTCTCGCAGGCTTGACCCTTAAAAAAGGTATGATGATGTGGCTGCTGGCAGGCGTATAATTTTATAATCATGTGCATTCATCATGACTTATGCAGATGATGCGAGCCCTACTTTTTGTATTTCCCAATCCAAGATGGATGTGGTATATTAAAAATATGAAAATGAAGTAGCGTGAAAGCGCTTTTATTTATAAAATGGGAAGACTTGCAGCAATTTGCTTCCTGGCCATAAAAGGAATTTTTTTTAAAATAGGACCAAGGTGGAAGAGTGGTTAGGGAGGGCCTATGTAAGAGCAGGTGAGGTAGCGGTGGGGAGAGAAAGAGAAAAGAAGCACACGAGGGAAGCAGCAACAATGAGGAAGAGGGAAATACACACAAGGCGGAGAACATAGGAGCAGAAGGAGAAGCACACAGGTGACAGCAAAATTGAGTGCGGGGAGAGGGTGGAGCACATAGCTATGACAAAGCAACACAGCACATGGGGGAAGAGAAGCACATGGACGAGAGAGTGTGTACAACAAAAAAAATACAACAAAAAAAACTCTTGAAGGAGAACATTTTCGCTCAGTATCTTGTTTAAGGGACACAGTAAAGTAACATTCGCTCCCCTATATACACTGTGCAATACCTAGCAAATCAAGAGTGGATTATACCTAATACGAGTTAAACATGGTGTACTACTTTGTATGTCAACACAAATTGGAATTTATTATTCACAGTAGGCAGATGAAGTAAGGGGCAAAAACAAACCGCGCTACCCGATGTCAGGCCAAGATCATAGTAATGTTTTTTGTGTCCCAATGGTGATCCGAGACAGGCTGGGGACCACCCGTGACACAGTGTCATCAAATGCTGCGCCATTGCCCACATGAATTGACTACACAGAGGATTGATACACTTATTAACTACATTCATTGATTGGATTACTCCCATATTACCTACATACCCTGATTCACTCTTGGATTACAGTCATCCTCATTGCTTCACTGTTTAACAAGGGTCTATACACTTATAAAAACTAAACACTTTGTCCTGAGGACGGTCTCATGTACTTGCTAGACGACTGGAGACAGAAGCGTTGATGTATTAACCACCACAATTACCAAACCTGAGGGACTCACAAGCCTTTCCTCAAGGAAATTTCATAGAAAAACAAGGAAGACTATATGGCTGGTGGTCCCCGGCCCGTCTCGGATCTCTATTGTGACTCATTAGATATTAGGTATAATTCACTACTGATTTGCTACTTATTGCATATTGTGTACAAGGGAGGAGATATTCCTTCACCGTGTCCCATAAACTAGATACTGAGTGAGAATTTGCTCCTTCGGGTGATTTTTTTGTTGTACATGTTCAGTCTCCTGGGGGCTTACTGGGTTTCCCTATTGTGTTGTGCATGGATGAGATAAAGCAACACAGAACATGGGGGAGACAGTCACACATGGGATGCATCATGAAAACACAAGCATTATCATGGAGTGCTTAAGCAGAAAGAAGAAAAAGTAGTTCACAAAAAGTGAGCAGTGGAAAGATTCAAGAGAAGAGGGTGTGCTCCAGAGAAGGCACAATCACAAGATAGACAAGGCAAGTCATCATATAGGAATTAAGCAAATAACAGGGACAATAGAGCCAACTAATGGTAAACAAGGGGTGAATTTTAAGCCCACTGTATGACAATAGGTCTTTTATAACCACACAGCTTGTGCTACCTGGTAGGCCCGACCAAAAAATACCTCCCATATTCCTTGAAGGCTGCTGCACTGTATAGATAAGTACACATTGATGGTTTGCTTCACAGGAGCCTTTATTCTGATGTTTGTGCATTGTATCAATCTGAGACAGCCTGCATGATTCGCAGAAGCTGGCCCAGAACCTGGTCCTGGAACAAGAACAGCTACTGGAACCTGACACTAATTCTTATTATGACCCCTCAGCTGGTTCACAGACATTAGTGGCTAGGGCAGAAAAGGGCACTATGGTGGGAGAAACGCTTCTTCAGCAGTATAAGAAGCAATAGCAAAGAGTGATTGGTATCTGAATAAACATTAGTAAACCTGGTACATTCAACACTTGTTTACTGCATCTCCAAGTACTGTTGTCCAAAAGACTCAACAACTGGTGAGTGACAAATGTGAGATTTGGGTGCTCAGTGTGTAAAGTAGACTCAATCCAACTCACCCTCATCAGATTCCTCGTAAATACTGAAGCTCACCCCATTCAGATACTCAAGACTCCTGATGAGCAAACAGTTTACTAAATCGCCTAACATTGACTGGATGCTTAACTATAGTGTCAATTAACTGAAAAATTGGATGCCCATTGCAAAAGTGCTTCGCCACTAGTTTCCCCTCTGCTCAGTCAGCAAGAAGCGATCTGGGTCTGTAGAGGGATGATCGGAAATAAGGCTTGGGAGGCTTTTTCAATTTGCATATTGAGGCTTTTTATTAGCATTACTCAAGTCAAATGTACATAGGGATTCGGCCAGATCCTATACCCAAGGTTTCCTTCCAATTGATAGTACTCCTGTATAGTCTTGCTTTCTAAGGTGTAGTTCGTGGATGATACCACCAAGGTCAAAGTCTTTCTCCTTTTCTTTTTCTCCAGGTCTTGGTTGATGGCTGCCACCTGCGCCCCTCAAGAGACAGGAGAATACTCAGGTAAGTGAATTATAACTGCTGATAGGAAGTACTAAACTACTATGATGAGAGCAGTGCTCCCCTTAATTTGGTCTCAAACGTGATCCTTTTTAGCCAGTCAAGTGTATTCCCATCACCAGTGTTTATCATCCACGGCACGTGAGGAAAGGGGAGTCGGGGGGCAGTTAATAAAAAAAATTACAAAAATAAAGAAAAACAACTCACCTCCTCCGTTGCCGCCACTCCTCTGTCCCTTGTTGCTCCAGCTGCAGGGACAGGCTCCTAGCTTGCCCTGCAGCCAATCCTGACGCATCTCAGAATAGCGTCAGGATTGGCTGGGAGCACCCAGCCAGGGCGATTCCATGCAGACTGCGAGCCTATGCAGGCTCTCTCCAGCCTGGCAACTTTGTTGCTGGGCTGGAGAGAGCCTACTGCACATGTGTGTTTGGCCGGCCCGAGACAGCCGGCCAAACACACATGCGCTCTGAGGTGGAGTTCTCTGCGCACTCCCCTCCGTGGCTGTCATCCCCAATGCCCCTCCCCTTTCACCACAAAGGGATAATAAACCTGGTTTATTATCCCTTCGTGTGAAAGGGTTGCAGCGTCTGCTGCTGGCAGGGGCGCACTACTCCGCCCTAATGGTGGAGCCGCCCCTGGTACAGGGGATACCTTGTTATTCTTTCATAGTTATAGGAATTTGAGTGTACTATGTGATATGGCTGTGGGGCCTCGTTTTCTTAACATGAAGCTTGGCCCTGGGTAGCTGTGGCTGTGAGCAGTAAGGCTTGGGAAAAGAACTATGTGTAAAGTATTTAATTTAAGGGCACCAAACAACAAAATAAGAAAGTCACACAAAAGGAAAGAGTCACAACACCACTTTATAAAAATAGTGCATATTTGTATACATGTTTAGAGTCCTTGATCCTCAAAATCCACCAGAAGGTTCAGGAGATATGAATTTTAAAGAATTTAATAACATATATCATCCGCAAACAAGCATTGGCCAACAAAAAGTTTGTAAACTGTTAGACTTTTCATCCTTGGTGTGGTCTCCCTTAACTTTTTGCCTCTGTTTCCCAGGCTGTTGATGTGTGCAGGACTCTGTTTTTGCTGTTTTTGTACCTCTGGCAGTTTACCACTGCTAACCAGTGCTAAAGTGGTCCTTTACAAAATGTGTATGTAATTGGTTCATCCATGATTGGCATATTTGATTTACTAGTAAGTCCCTAGACAGTGCACTAGAGGTGCCCAGGGCCTGTAAACCAAACGCTACTAGTGGGCCTGCAGCACTGGTTGTGCCACCCACATAAGTAGTTCTGTAATCATGTCTCAGACCTGCCACTGCAGTGTCTGTGTGTGCAGTTTTAACTGTAACTTCGACTTGGCAAGTGTACCCACTTGCCAGGCCTAAACCTTCCCCTTTCTTACATGTAAGACACCCCTAAGGTAGGCCCCAGGTAGCCCTAAGGGCAGAGTGCAGTGTATGGTTAAGGTAGGACATATAGGGGGTCATTATGACCCTGGCGGAAGGCGGAGAAGCGGCGGTAAGACCGCCAACAGGCTGGCGGTCTTTTTTTTTGTATTATGACCATGGCGGTTACCGCCATGGTCATCCGCCGCTTCTCAGTTCCGCCCGCCGGGCTGGAGACCCGGGTCTCCAGCCCGGAGGGCGTCACTATACCGCCGGCAGTATTTTGACCCAGCTTACCGCCGTGGATTTCCTGCGGTTGGAACCGCCATGAAATCCATGGCGGTAAGCACTATCAGTGCCAGGGAATTCCTTCCCTGGAACTGATAGGGTTCTCCCCCACCCCCCACCCCGACTCCCTCCCCTACCCCCCCCCACCACCCCTGCCACCCCCCAAAGGTGGCAGGACCCTCCTCCCCACCCCGACTCCCAACATAACATCATTCATACACACACAACACGCACGCAGGCACCACCAACACACATACATGCATACACACCGACATACATGCCAACATCCACACACAGTCAGACACGCACACCCACATTCAAACATACACGCACACATCCATACAGACATACCTACACACATACACGCACTCATTCCCAAACACACAACACCCCCGCAAGCATAAACGCACTCACACACCCCTCTACATACACACACGCACACCCCCATGCACGCACACAACACCCCCCCACTCCCCTGCCCTCACGGACGATCGATTTACCTGGTCCGACAATCCTCCGGGAGGGGACCGGAGCCATGGGAGCAGCTCCGCCGACACCACACCGTCAACAGAACACCGCCACGGTGAATCACAGGACGTGATTCGCTGGGCGGTGTTCTGTTGGCGTGGCGGTGGAGGTGGAGCAACCTCCACTTCCCCGCCTCCCGCCAGTATGGCTGTTGGCGGCTCTCTGTCCGTAAAAGGATGGAGAGCTGCCAACGGTCATAATAGGCCGAGCGGCAAACCGCCACCAATGGCGGTCTTCCGCACGGCGGTCCCTCGGCGGTCTTGGAAAAAGACCGCTGAGGTCAAAATGACCCCCATAGTAATGTGTTTTATATGTCCTGACAGTGAAATATTGCTAACTTCGTTTTTCACTGTTGCAAGGCCAGTCCCTCTCATAGGTTAACATGGGGGCTAACTTGAAATCTGATTAAAGTGTAGATTCCCTTTGGGAGCGGATAGACATGTGGAGTTTGGGGTCTCTGAGCTCACAATTTAAAAATACATCTTTTAGTAAAGTTGATTTTAAGATTGTGTGTTTGAAAATGCCACTTTTAGAAAGTGAGCATTTTCTTGCTTATGCCATTTCTGTGACTCTGACTGTTTGTGGATTCTCTGTCTGGGTCAGTTTGATAGTTTGGCTGGTTGCACCTCACACTAGACAGTGACACAAAGGGAACTGGGGTGTAGTCTGCATTTCCTGATGCGCCATCTGTGCTAGGAGGGAGGCGAGGAGTGGTCACTCACACCTGAAAGGGCTGTGCCTGCCCTCACACAATGCAGTCTCCAACCCCCTGGTGAGTGTCTGGGGCCTGGCCTGGGCAAGGCAGGATTTCACAATCAAGAGAGACTTTGCTTTGAAGTAGGCCTACTTCAAATGAGAAAATGGGTATAGGAAGGGCACTCAAAACCACAGACTTTAGAACACTTCTGGAAACCAAGAGGATGTTCTGCCTGGAGGAGAGCTGAAGAGCTGAGGAAGAAGAGCTGCCCTGCCTGTGACTGTGCTTTTTGGAGCTATCCTGAAGTTGCTACTTCTGCCTGTGCTAGAGAACAAAGACGGGACTTTGTGTTGCCTTCCTTCTTGTGAAGAACTCTCCAAGGGCTTGATTTAGAGCTTGCCCCCTGTTGTTTGAAGTCTCAGGGACAGCATAGACTTCTCCCTGCCAGCACCTGGAGTCTCTGGAGAGACTCCTACTCTGCCAAGTGGTGCCCATCCAGTTCCTGGGACACTGAAAGGAGAAGCTGGCAGCCAAAAAGTGTGAAATTCACGCACCGACCGCAGTGTGGGGAAAAGATCGACGCAACTCCGATCTCCGGATGAAAAATCGACGTGCCACCGGCTTTGCGGCTGAAGATCGACACTCGCCTGCAACGCGACCCGAAGATCGACGCCCAGAGCTGGAGAAACGACGCATAGCATCGCTGACGGAGGCTGGTGAGATCGCAACCCGCTCTGCGTGGTTTTCGGATCATCGTGTGGCTAGATTTCCGACGCAAACACTGCCGGGCAACTTTTGGGTGTCTCTGATTTGTCCTTTGTGGGGCCAGGCAACTGGTAGCGGCAAAACCTCTGCTGTGGCTACCAACTTGCCGGTTTGGGCAAGTTCAGCTCTTGTGTCCATGAAACTGGTTCCAGGAGATCAACAAACTGATCCTTGTAGTCACTACTGTCGATTGCAGCTGGGAAACCACTTTTCCCTGAGCCAGGAGCTGCAAGAACAGTCCAAACTTTGGTGCAGCCGATTCAGTCCTTCGAACCGTGCAGCCTCTCTTTGTGCAGGTCCAAGGGCAACTGGACAGTCCTTCTTCAGTCCTCTCTCTGATTCCATCGTAATCTGACATTTAGGGTGCCAGGGGTGCCTTATTTATCCAGGTAAGAGCCCCGAGGGCATAACGCGGTCACTAGCCAATGGGCTAGTTGGTCCTCTCCTTTTGGGAGACAACCTTCCTGTCTGGTGTGGCATCTAGCTATCCCAGACTGCAACATTCTAACCTCTTCCAAGATGTTACAACCCTTCCTTGTTCTTCAGGAGCATGGAAGCCCACCCCAGAGGTGTGGCTATCTAAGGGTTTCATGCCCACATGAAAACTGGTTCTGACACTGGATTTCCCTCTCTTTCCCTGTCTTCAACTTGACTACAGGAACAAAAGGCAGCTTGCTCAGGAGTGTTATCTCCAGCAGCCCTTCAAAGACGGCTTCCCTTTTGGAGCTCGACTTTCGGGCTAACACCTGAAGAGGACATTCTGGGAGAGGAGGTCACACCCCACTCTGTGGCAACTGCCTCTTTTCTTAAGCTTGGGAATCGTTAGCACATCCCCCTAGGTGGGCAGAAAACTGTCTATCCTGAGTTGTGGTGGGCGTCTCAGCACGGGCTGGTGAAGACTACCACTCCTCCGTCCAGCTTTCGTCAACCTCTGCCTCTCCTTCATTACTTGCTTATGTTACCTTCCTCAGTTTGCTGGACCTCTTTCCCCGTCATCTCCTCGTCACTCTCCAGCATCCCAAGGCAGTCCTCACACTTGACCTCCATGTCGGTGTCTTTTTTCTTCGGGCGCATTTCGTTTTCTCCTAGCGCCCTTTTCTCCACCTCTGCTTTTCACCCTGTGCTCTGTAGAGTAGTCCCCATTGGTTTTGTTGCTCTGGTATGTTGACCTGTTAGCCCCTCCCCTTTTCCCAACACGTTTGTGTTTTTTGTAGCTGCCACCGGCATTCCTCAGGAGCTCCATGGGATCCGCACTCAAATTATCAGGCAAATGGACTGTGTGTGGACTTGGTCGTTCACATGGTCACATAGAGAAGAATATCGTTTGAAGGCCAAGTTCTGCACAACAGACATATTAAAAATGACTCAGCACCAGACTAATTAAAGTCACAGCAAATTAAATAGCGTCCATTGACAATTAAATCATATATCAAAACAAGCATTTTCACATAATTCTAAGACTCTTCCAAATAGTTGTTAAAACATCTTCTCTTAATTCATGCTCTTCTTAAACACTTCATCTCAACTGTAGTCAACGCATTTCGTCTCACAAAGGACTTCTTCAGTACTGATTGTTATATCTTTTTCTGGTCATGGGTTTAAAGGGCTCCCTCAACCAGCTGCATTTGATACATCAAAGAGGTGTAATATGGGGGCCACATGAACTCACCGGATAAAAAAATTGCACTCTCCCTGATTCCTTGCTAGCAGCAAATAGGACTGTCTTTTCATGCTGTCAGATGCTCATTACTAAAAGCTCAAGTGACTATCTCCAAATTGGTGAGCACAGTGCCAAGGCAAAACATCAGTAAACATGTTGGGTGCCAAAATGCTTGAACAAATAAGATGCCAACCTCCTCCCTTCCTCAATGTGTCCAGCAGACACAACTATGCCTGAGCTGCTGCCAAACAACTCGTTCACAATATAGTTTCAGTCACACTTCAGCACAGAGCAAGCATGGTAAATGCTGGGATCTGTTTCCTGGAAGATGAGTTATCAGCTTCCTGCTCCAAGTGTTTTCTAACTGCCATGGACTGGGGATATTGTTGTGAACCACAACATGGAAGGGATCTGTCACATGAGCAGCACTCACAAAATCAACTAATGTCAGCCATTGTGACAGTAAGTCTAGAACAAGGATCATACTGAACAGTAGAGTTTAACTAGATGTAATGTGTGTTGACGAATTCAAGAAAATGAAAAAGCCAACAACTTTAAAGATGTACATGGACTGCATCAAAACTCCTCTGCCCTCTGGATTTATTCAAAACTCCGTTTTCATCTAAGTTTGTGACTTTCTGGACCAACGTTGATTTACAGCAAAGAAAACTGCCTGCATCTGTGAGAGCCACAGCAGAGAAGATGGGACAACAAATGTCCTGTGTGAATATGTGTGAACATGTGCAATCCCGAAATAAGGCCATAGCAAAAGAAGAACACCCTTGCCGAAGTGTTTCAGAGATGACCAGGTTCAGGTTAGGATTAGGTTTAGGGTTCTGTGTAACCTTTGTCTTAGGTTTAGATTTACTAATAATGTTAAGATATGGCTTATGTTAGACCCAATGTTAGTGTCAGGATTAGGATGAAGGGTAGTGTTAGGTTTAGGATAGGTTAAGAGTTGTACTATGGTAAGGGCTAGGATAGCGGTTAGGCTTAGCATTCAGTTAAGGTTTATGAGTAGAATAAGTTCTTAGATTAGGGCAAGTTTACATCTTATTTAATGTAATGAAATTGTTAGTGGTGGGACTGTTGTGAGTGGTGACTTTAACATAGTAGCTTCTATGTAGGGGTAACTCAATGTAGTTGTAATCTTTATAGTGACAAAGCCCTTTTTATGTGGACATTTCCGAACATGGGACTATCAAAGGCAATATACCCGTGGGGTTATTGCTCTTATTGCAGAAATCATTGTGTAATCTGCAAGTCACATGTTATAATCATAGTACGATAATTACGTGAATTAAGCCACCAATGCAAACAGCTGCAAGTAAACTTCATCCTTGTAAGTTTTAGCTAAATTCTTTGTCATTCTAGCATTGGCAAAGCCAGCTGACCTGGACTAGGAAAGCTTGACATGGTTAATTTTAATCATGTTTTTCTGAAAGCAAATGCAATGTAAAAATATTTTGGCATGAATATAAAACAAAAATAAAAGAGTGGCCCAGCAGTGTAGGCACAACAGCCTTGACACCTAAATGCACACCTTTTCAGGCAGCTTTTTGCACGTAATCAGAAGTGCTGTCACTCAGTACAAGACAGCCAATAGCTGCAGCTGTCCAATGCTGAACGCCGGGGATTGGTAGGAGCAAATGTGAATGCCAACTGCAAAACCCAATGGGTGAACAGGACTGACTGACTGAAGGCCCCCATAAGTATGTATATATTCATGTAATTGTATTAAGAATTTTTGGAAAATATGAGGCTGAGAGGACAGGTAAAGCTGTTTCTAAGCCGTGGCTAAAAACGATAAATTTTTCATTGTGTGCTCAGTAAATGGCAAATATTTGTGTAATTCACACACAGAGACAAATTTGGCATTCCTCTTGTGCACATTTAGGCCTGTATATCATATTTAGATAAAAAATAGTGAAGAAGCCAAAAACCGCCAGAGCTTAGTTGATATTTTAGCAACTTGAGAAATGACAGAGTGTACCTTTGTTTTCCCCGATGAGCTGCCCTCAAGGTTTTAATGTTCAGCAGGGCTCCACTTGACATCCTGATTTAAAAAAATACACAACTCGAGCAAAAAGAATTACTGGCTGACCAGGAAGCATTTGTAGCCTGGCCCCAGTAGAGAGAAAAATGACCTCCTCTGCCTCCTGTATGCTGCAGCTGGGTTGTATGTCAGAATATTGATCATTAAGTATCTTCTGCCATAAATATTCTGACCTAAATATTGTTTAAAAATATTGCTCCAATGTCTGTAAATTTTCTGTTATTATCTGCAGTGAAGCAATTATTTTGTAAGACATATTTATAGGACACAGAAGTTTTGTCAGACAATATTTAGACCGTGATATTCTGCTGCTATACCACACAGCTCAGAAGAATTACACAAACAATGAACACGCGTCATCGCTGCTGCATTTCTTATGTATGTGCATTGCACTGATCTGGAATGTTTGTTCAGAACCCGGTTCAGACACCAGAATAGCTAACACAAAATCTGACTGGTAACCACTATATACCAGCACTGACTACAACCCTGCAAACAGGTCCACTGGACATTACTATGTCCTGCCAAAAAAGAGACCAGGAAGGGGCAAGAAAGAGAAAGGCACAACTGGCCAGAATACAAACTGCTTGATAGGATACAAAGTCCTATGTGGCTGAAACATAGAGTGGCTGGTATGTGAATAAAGAATAGTAGACTTGTTACCTGCCTATGACTCCTGTGCACTGTGTATGCAACTACTGTTGAGTAAAAGACCCTACAACTGTTATGCAGATTTGTAGTGTGCACTATCACTCTACAAATTTGAGGGTATCCTGGCGCTGAGCAGGTGTGAGTCTAACCAAACCTAAGGCCTAGTGGGACTACTCGGAAAGCCAGATCTTCAGCTTCTTGCAGAATTCAAGAAGTGAGAAGGCAGCTCTTATGTGCAGAGGCAGGTCATTCAGTGCTTTAGGAGCGATGTAGGAGAAGACTTGACTGCTGAATCTGGTACATATTGGTGAGAAAGGTGGCATTTCGGTGCTCAGTTTGTGAAGTTGTTTCTATGAGACTGAACCCCATCAGTTCACTTATATGCACTGAAGCTCAGCCATCATTCAGATCTGTAAGTTTCCTGATATGTTTGCGTTTGGTTGGCCACCTATAGTTTGCTTCTGACTGAATGTCCACATGTAGTTTGATTAGTAGCTAAAGAAGATGTCCACTGGATAAAGGTCTCACTGGTAGGCTCTACTCTGGCAAGACACAAACGTGCTCTGGTGCTTGCATCAGCCAGCCAGCCAGTTTCGGGTGGGGAACACAAAGAAGAATGCCATGTTAAGGCCATGTCTGCTGAAGAGATATCTACTTACGTGGTCATGTTATGTTCAGGCCCATCACAAAGCCACCAGTACATGCAGTGGCATAAGCCTTTCAGTTCTGGTATTAACTTTTCAAGCTTTCCAATATTCTGCAGCAGATAAATAGAGAACAAAATATGACAAAGTGTATAGTTAAAGACCCCTGGTTATTGTTCCTGCTGCACAAAAGTAAAGGTGCCTATAACCCATACAAATAAAGGTCAATACAGAAAAATAAACTAATATAGAAAAAGGGCTAGAGACAATACATGAAGAACAAAGTCCCCTCTAAAATGTGGGAGTGTTGGCAAAATCATCTACTACATTTCATACATCAGAGTGGCAGACCTTGCACCCTGATGAGCTGACTGGGTAAGTAAAGTTTGCTTCCAATGACTCCATGTAAGGGACCAAACAGGACTAGCATTTCATGCTGTCGGATAGAGGCTCATTACTAAAGGCCTCAGTGGCACATCTCAAAATTGGAGAACATAGTGCCAAGCCTGTACTTGGCAGTACAGTATCAGTAAACATGATGAATGCCAAAGAGCTTGAGCAAATAAATCCGCAGAGTTCCCTGGAGACATTCACATCTACACCTGGGCTGCTGCCAAACCAGCAGTCTGAAAATTCCAATATACAGTCACACTAGCACTGTAACCGCTGACACCTGGAAGTAGTCGTAGATGTTATAGGCCCCAATCTGGATCCCTTTCCTCACATTACACAGGCATAAAGAAAAAGAAGCACAGAAAGTACAAAAATGTACCCTGGAAAATGATCAACCATCGGCTGTTGATGAATTCAAGGACTCGAAACAGCCACCAACTTTACAGATTTACTGATGTACACATGACCTGAACCAAATGCCTTTTACTGTCTGGATGTATTCGACATGCTCTTTATGTATAAGTCCCCCAATGTCAGGACCAATATTTATGTATAATAAGGTAAAATGTCTGCATCATGTCTGCTGAGCTTTACTCTATAAGTTACAGGCTAGATGACTGTCCATTGATAATCAACCCATTTTCCCAAATGTTTGAAGACTTGGCCAAGATGCAGGTCACACTACTGAGACCGCATATCAATCAGGCCATATGTCAAGTCATATTAAAGTAGAGTTCCATTTACATAAAGCCATAGAACACAATCTATAAACACTACTGTCTCTGGATGTTCTCTGAGGAAACGGCAGGTCCCACAACATTTATTTCCTAAACAGTAGTAGTACACAGGAAGGACAGACCACAGCAAAAATACACCTTTGCCTCAACATTTCAGATATGACCACACACATGAATGGCTGGGTCCTGGATATCTTCCAAGTTGACTTAAAACATGGTTAATATCAACCTGAACAAACAAAAGCAAGCTGGTGATACACAATGACATCTACCATTTACCTTGGACTATTCAGGTACAAGCTGAGTTTGGATGTAGTTGAGATGCTGAAATCTTCTAAGAAGCCATCTGCAGTCATCAGGCCCATTTTAAATACATTCAACAAGAGCATACTATCATTTGACCATCAAAGAAGGAACATGACACAACACTCCACTGATGTGTGCTTCACTCTCAATGCAGGAAAGTGTGAGCTGACATTCTCCAGAGACATCTTTTCCAAGAACAGAATGAAACTGGATCCTGGGAGAGTGAAAGCAGGATCAAATAACCATCGCCCATGGATATAAGCCCTCTGTATTCATTCTGGCGATAAACAGCTACAGAGCAACATAAACAAAAGGCTATGCCACACTAACCACATATCTCAGAGAACTGACAAAATAAGTCATAGAATTCTCCTGGTCTCCAACCTTCCAAGGGTGATTCAGATGCATTAGTTTAGTTTAGTTTAGTTTGAAAGATTTATAAAGCGCATAGCTATCCAAAGGCCTCCCAGTGCTAACAAAGGAAGTAACAGCTCTGATGCAAAAAATGTTGACTGACAAGGGAAAGAAAGTTAGATTGAATAAAGGACAGTTTTTATTTTTTTCCGGAACGGAAATTCCAAAGGTTCTTGCCGGAGTTCTAGAGGTAGGGAATTCCAAAGGCGCGCTGCCTTAATTGAAAAGGAGTTACCTCCCCATGAAGACCTCTTAAACCGTGCTATATGCACTAGCTGGGTGGTGGAGGATCTCAGTGTTCTAGTGGGGGCATAAAGAGAAATGCTTTGTCTAAGAAAGCGGGGTCCCTTGTTGTGCAGAGCTTTATGTATCATGTATAGAGCTTTAAAGTGAATACACTGTTTTATTGGTAGCCAGTGAAGCGCAGCTAAGGCTGACCTGGCTGAATGATGTCTAGGTAAATTCATAAGTAGTCTTGCGGCCGCATTCTGTACGACCTGGAGTTCCTTTACTACATAATCAGGAGAGCTGAGAAAAAGAGAGTTGCTGTAGTCAAGTCAAGAGAGTATCATGGCCTGAATAAGAATTCTTCTGGCCACAGGGGGTAGCAGCTTGAAGATTTTCCTTACGGTTCTAAGGAGACCAAAACAAGAGGAAGAAATATTTTTGGATTGTTATTCCATTGTTAGGCGACAGTCCAGCCAGAAGCCAAGGCTCTTTATATGATCCTTAAGAGGAGGAAAGTTGCTAAGAGCCTCTGGGTACAGTGCCAAAAGATTAGAAGGAGCGCCTACGATCATCACCTCTGATTTCCCATCATTAAGTTTCAGTTTGGACATATTCATCCATTTACCGATGTCCGCTAAACAGAGGGAAAGATTCGTTAGAGAAGGATCCTTGGAAAGAGATACTATTAATTGAGTATCGTCAGCATAGGTGACCACTGAGAGGTCATATGGTTTGACAATTTTAGCTAAGGAGGAAAGATAGATATTAAAAAGAGTAGGGCTTAGAGAGGAGCCCTGTGGGACTCCACAGGTCAGGGGAAATATATTGGACAAGAAATAACTGTCCAAGACTTGGAAGGTTCTTCCTGTAAGGAAAGAAGAGAACCAAGCTAATGCTGTACCTTCTATCCCTATACTGGAGAGCCTATGGCGGAGGGTGTTGTGATCCACAGTGTCAAAAGCGGCAGTGAGATCCAATACAATAATGGCTGCGTGACCTCCCTGATCTAAAAGTTGCTGAGTGGACTCAGTGACTGCCGGAAGGGCCGACTAAGTACTATATTGGGGTCTAAATCCCATTTGAGAAGAGTCTAAGTGTTCACGGTCCTTAAGAAAGCATGTCAATTGCTTATTGACATGCTTTTCCATGATTTTAGCTAAAACTGGAAAAAGGGTGATGGGCCTGTAATTACTGAGCAGAGTAGGGTCGAGTTTAGGCTTTTTCAAAAGTGGTTTAATGATGGCATGTTTAAGGGATTGCAGCAGGATTCCTGAAATAAAAAAATGATTAAGAATCCAAGTCAATAGCGGAACAATAATGTCAGAGACTGACGCCATAATAGCGGGAGGGGCGGGATCAAGAGGGGATCCTGACTTAATATTGTGGAGGAGGTCTATAACCGAGGCTTCTGTTAGAAGCTGGAAAGCTGCAGGTGAAATCCCTGAGGACTGGGGGTTGGCACACTGCTCACTCATGAGTTCCTGGTTGGTTGTAGTTGGAAAGGAAGAGTATATATCAGTAATTTTCTCCTGAAAGTAAACTGCCAGCTCATTACTGTGTTCAGTAGAGGCCTCTATTGGTGTCTCGTCAGAGGGTAAGTGGGTAAGTTCTTTAAAAATATGAAAGATCTCTTTCTGGGAGTTTGCTAATTGCTCTATTTTAGTGCTATAGAATAGGGATTGGGCAAATTCAATGTTGTCATGGTAGTTTCTAATGGCTTCTCTATAGATTTTCTTGGAGGGAATACTATAGTCTTTCCTCCAAATTCTTTCCAGCTTCTTACATTTTATTTTGTTCTAACAATTGAGAAGAAAACCAGGAATTAAGCATGTGTATAGGCTTTTTTATTCTCGTCTTAATTGGCAAGATAGAATCTAGAGAGGGGGAAATCCAGTTGTTAAAAGGCTCCACATTTGTGAGATTGGAGTCGTTATAGTTAGGGGTGATGAACAGAGAATGTTATACCATTATTTGGAATCAAGTGTTGACCGTTGACAACCGGTAGTTTTTGTAACGATCTGATGACAGGAGGAAGTATCATAGAGAGGTGTAAATGACAGATGATAGTGGTCTGTCCAAGTAAGAGGCAGAGGAGTATTGATAGAGAGATCTGAAAGATTACTAAAGATAAGGTCAATGCTATGGCCTTTATAGTGAGCAGGCCCAATAGTATTCTGAGTAAGCTCTAATGCTGCCAGTGAGGATAAAAGTGATTTTGCGGAGGGGCAGTCCATATTGTCAATCTGGATGTTAAAGTCTCCATGTATGGTTAAGTTAGGAGATTTACAGAGAAGACTTGCTACAGAATCGGGTAGAGCTTGCAAGAAGCTCGCATATGGGTCCCGGGGGGCAGTAAATAAGAATCCCGGAAAAAGTAAATGTAGCAGAAAGGTAAAGCGAAAAAAACATACTTTCGCATCCTGGAATATCAGGGATGGTGGTGACGCATTTAATTGTTTTCTTATAGATGATGGCAGTACCACCTCCTCTGGCCTGAGATCTATCTAGGTGAGCAATTGAATAGTTAGGGGGAAGTGCCTTGAGGGTTTCAAAAGAGGTGTCTTCATTAAGCCATGTTTCTGTCAGAAATAGGATGTCAGGGTGGTGGTCTTCTAAAAGAGTAAAAATGTTTAGGCAGTGTGCAGGCAAGGAGCGACAGTTGAGCAGAAACAGTCTGCCTAGATGACTACGGCTGATCTCAGAGAGGGATGGCAGGACGGGCAATGGAGTCCAGGAGCAGCTGTGGCAAGACCAAATTACAGGGTCTTGAAGAGCAATTAAGGGTGCTGAACATATAGGAGTGTTTTTGTAGGCTAGCAATTGTTGAGGAGAGTAGACCAACCTTTCAATGGTGGGAGCGGCAGCATTTCTGGGCTCTCCCGGGCACAGACGGGCGCAGACGGGTGCAGACGGGCTTGCCTTTGGCGTACCAGCGGTGCGCCCGCTGCGCAGGTCCTCTGCGCGGCCGGCGGGAGTGGGAGTTTAAATAGAGCATCTGATTAGATGCTTGCAGGTCTAGCAAGTCCAGCAACTAGAGTGCTGACCCAAAATGGCGGCGGAAACCGGCCCAACGAGTAGGAAATGGCAGAGAAGAAGAGGAAAGACTGCCGGGTGCCTCTGAACACGGGCACCGGCAGGCAGAAAAAATGGGAAGTTCAGCGCGTTTAGCTACTAGCAGGCACCAATAGTAAAAGATTCAAATATTAAAAACTCAAATAGATAATAAAGATCGATTATTAAAAACAGTAAAATAAGTAGTTCATTAAATATATTTAGTTCGGAAACCGTCACGTACCTTGCACGGCCGGCGGGAGAGGGAGTTTAAATAGAGCATCTGATTAGATGCTTGCAGGTCTAGCAAGTTCAGCAACTAGAGTGCTGACCCAAAATGGCGACCAAAACCGGCCCAACAAGTAGGAAATGGCAGAGAAGAAGAGGAAAGACTGTTGATTGCCTCTGAACACGGGCACCGGCAGGGCAGAAAAAATGGGAAGTTCAGCACGTTTAGCTACTAGCAGGC
Source organism: Pleurodeles waltl (assembly GCF_031143425.1). Taxonomy (NCBI): domain Eukaryota; kingdom Metazoa; phylum Chordata; class Amphibia; order Caudata; family Salamandridae; genus Pleurodeles; species Pleurodeles waltl. The sequence goes on from NC_090448.1 coordinate 401,294,583, forward strand.
ACCAATAGTAAAAGATTCAAATATTAAAAACTCAAATAGATTATAAAGATCGACTATTAAAAACAGTAAAATAAGTAGTTCATTAAATATTTTTAATTCGGAAGCCGTCACGTACCTTGTGCGGCCGGCGGGAGGGGGAGTTTAAATAGAGCATCTGATTAGATGCTTGCTGGTCTAGCAAGTCCAGCAACTAGAGTGCTGACCCAAAATGGCGGCGGAAACTGACCCAATGAGTAGGAAATGGCAGAGAAGAAGAGGAAAGACTGCCGGACGCCTCTGAACATGGGCACCGGCAGGCAGAAAAAATGGGAAGTTCAGCGCGTTTAGCTACTAGCAGGCACCAATAGTAAAAGATTCAAATATTAAAAACTCAAATAGATAATAAAGATCGATTATTAAAAACAGTAAAACAAGTAGTTCATTAAATATTTTTAGTTCTGAAGCCGTCACGTACCTTGCGCGGCTGGCGGGAGGGGGAGTTTAAATAGAGCATCTGATTAGATGCTTGCAGGTCTAGCAAGTCCAGCAACTAGAGTGCTACCCCAAAACGGCAGCCGAAACCAGCCCAACGTGTAGGAAATGGCAGAGAAGAAGAGGAAAGGCTGCCAGGTGCCTCTGAGCACGGGCACCGGCAGGCAGAAAAAATGGGAAGTTCAGCACGTTTAGCTACTAGCAGGCACCAATAGTAAAAGATTCAAATATTAAAAACTCAAATAGATAATAAAGATCAATTATTAAAAACAGTAAAATAAGTAGTTCATTAAATATTTTTCGTTCGGAAGCCGTCATGTACCTTGCACGGCTGGCGGGAGGGGGAGTTTAAATAGAGCATCTGATGTGATGCTTGCAGGTCTAACAAGTCCAGCAACTAGAGTGCTGCCCCAAAATGGTGGCCGAAACCAGCCCAACATGTAGGAAATGGCAGAGAAGAAGAGGAAAGGCTGGCAGGTGTCTCCGAACACAGGCACCGGCAGGCAGAAAAAATGGGAAGTTCAGCACGTTTAGCTACTAGCAGGCACCAATAGTAAAAGATTCAAATATTAAAAACTCAAATAGATAATAAAGATTGATTATTAAAAACAGTAAAATAAGTAGTTCATTAAATATTTTTAGTTTAGAAGCCGTCACGTATGCATTAAGAAAGATGTAATGGCAGAAATATATAGATGGTGTACCATGTGACCATGTACAGTGCTCACCTGCCTTTTGGCTAGGTTTACGCTATAGAAATACCATATACATACATATAAAAAATTTCTTTCCACTGGAGATGCACCTCACCTCCCCACGAATAAAAATTAAAATAATCACATGAATAGGTTTGAATACATGGTCACAGCAGTGTATTGTTGTTGCAGTATTCCTATGAGTTTCTAATAGGTCTTAAGACTTGCCCATGGTAATGTAGTTCAGTTTTGTCTTCTGTAGATTAATGTTTATTTTATTTAATTAATTTTTGTAATTTGTAAAACTGTTGACAAATATGATAAGTATACATTTTTCATTTTCATCATACACTTTTCATACAAGGATTGGGTTTATGTAGACAAAAACTGTGATACAGGAAATCCCACTTATAAGTTGTGTATATATATGTTTGTTCAAAAGGTGTAATGATGGACACTATAAGCATTTCATGTCGTATTATTACTGCTATTTTATATTTTATTTTTTGTCACAATGTTGCTTTAAGAAAATCACTTGTATATAAAAGGGGCAAAAATGGCAGCCCCCACAGGTTGAGAAAGGCGGAAACGCCGAAACGCGTTCCTGTTTGGACGTATTAAACCCTATTTTACACATTCATGGAGTGCCGGTTGCCTTATTGAGGAATAAGGAGTTGTGTTTATGTCAGACGCGGTGGCGCGCGTCGTATCCAGGCACCATTGGCGGTCAGGAGCGGCAAGGGAATAGCCGTTCTCAAGTGTTTATACATACATATATACATACATGTTCAATTACTGAGATAGAGATGTAATGCTGCAATGTGTGTGTACTGCCAAAGAACTTTGATTTGAAGGACAAATGGTGAGAATATTCAAGGATTATACTCAAAAACTGCAGAAACTCAGGAAATCCTTTTAAGTAAACAAAACTGTGTGCCCTGGACTTAAAATATATGCTGCTACATCTGGCCAAACTCAGAATCATACCTAGTGGAAAACCATAATTCTTTGCATTGCCAGATGATGTGTGTGAGATGGAGGACAGAATCACACAAGTGTCATGCAAGAGAGAAATTAGAAGGGCTGGAGAAATAATGTGAGCAGCAAAAACATTGCAAGAACTATGACAAAAAGGACGAGAGTGGAACAGCAACAGAAAACCTCAAAAATACTATTCAGGAAGGATGGAATGCAGTACACTAGAGAAGCAGGCAATAGACTCACCAGAATATGCAACACAAAGAAGCAATGCAAGGTGATGAGATCCAGCAGAGTGATGAGACCTGAGAGGGGGCAAAGTGATATCAAAATAGGAAGTTAGCAAGGCCTGCAGATGAGCAATACAAGGGGACAAAGGCTGGCTCACGCGCCTTAGTTGAATGTTGGAAATAGTGCTTGGACCACAGACCCGTCCTGCACTGGGGTGGGGGGGCAGCTGAAAATCTGTTGTTATGGCAGAGTGGGGGGAACAGGGATTCTTATTCAGGTGTATTGTTTCAAGACTAGTTCTTTATTAGGTTTGGGTGTCCTTAGTAGAGGTTTTAAGCAGGTCTATTCACACTCTGATGGGGTGGGGAAGAGGTAGGTGGGTTGGGTTTGTGTGGGCAGGTTACTTTTAAGCTGTGGCCAGAGGGCTAAATGGATTGATCTTCATAAGGATGTAAAGTGATGATAATAATATAGGAGTTGTAGGTGTAGTGGCAAGAGAGCCTACATTAAGATTCTGGCATAGAATGTCAATGGGTTAGAGGATAAAATTAAGCATGGGGTAATAACACAACACTTCAAATGACTGTGACCTGATTACATTCTTCTTCAGGGATCCCAATTGATGGGAACCAATTGTGCCTTTCATGGACATCATAGATATAGGTCGCTGTGCCATGTAAACGTCACTAACAGCTCCCAGGGAGTCACTATCCTTATTAAAAACACAATTTCCCTATAAGTGTGTATGATATGAGTAGACTCCAAAGGTACCTCTATGGGGTTGAATAGTACGTGGGGCAAGAAATGCAATACAAAATTTAGCGTTTTTTCACTCTCATAGATTACAAAATGACACATAAGGAAAGCTGGGTTCAATGCTCCTAGGAAGCCCCACAGACATGTATTCTGTTCAACTACTTCAAGGGTATAATTATTGGCCCCATAACAGGACCTCCTGCTTGCAGTGTTTGCAGAAACTCTGCATATCCGAATGACATCTTCAACATGGCCAGCGCCACATTAGCACTGGAGCTCTGCTGAACCATCAACAGATCCTTTGAGACCACCACATTCCCCTCAGGCTGGAAGTACGTTGAAATCAGCCTGCTACTCAAGAAATCCACCGCTGATCCTAGGGAACTGAAGAACTACAGACCCATCTTTCTGCTCCCTTTCCCAGCCAATGTAACGGAGAAAGCTGTCAACCAGCAACTCACTGAATTCCTCAAGACACATCATATCCTAGAACCTTCCCAGTCCGGATTCAGAAGCAACCACAGCACTGAAACCGCACTCTTAGCAGCCACCGACGACATAGGTATCATACGGGACCATGCAGGCACAGCCGCACTCATCCTCCTCAACCTCTCCGCCGCATTTGACACCGTCTCCCACTCCACCCTCTGCGACAGACTGCATGACGCCAGCATCCGAGACAAAGCCCTAAACTGGATCAGGTCCTTCCTCACTAGAAGAACACAGAGGGTCAGAATACGGATGTTCACATCAGAACCTAAAGACACTTGATGCGAGTGCCCCAAGGATCTTCACACAGCCCTGTGCTTTTCAACATCTACATGGCCCGCTTGCCAAAATCACCAAACAACATGAGCTAAACATAGGCGCTCAATATGATCTCGGCGGTCCAAACAGTGGACGCCGAGATCACCGCCGTGGCAGGACCACCAATGCTGGCTGTCCTATGACTGCCATATAATGACGCCTGGAGGCACACTGCCATTGATGGTAACCCTCACCGCCACGTCAGCCAGACACCGCCATGCCTATTAAGATGCAATAATAGGTGTGGCGGTGTATGGAGATGAAGTGCTGCCAGCGGAGCAGCATCCAGGGAGCCAAGAGCAGTGCCACGGAAACGTTAAGTGCTGTCCGAGAGGGAAGGGGGGTAGAGGGGTCCTGAACAGAGGTAGGGGGTGGGGGATGGTGAGGGGGGTTGGGGAGGGCCTACAGGGGGGTCAGGGGGAGGGGGAGTGGGAGTGGGGGTTCGATTTTCAGCTTTCAGGGGCGTCTAGGGGCTTGGGGGGCTGGGGGTTGTGGCAGTGGTGGGGGAGGAGCTGGCGTGTCACATACTGGTGACAGGAATGAGAACTCCTGTCACCCGTATGCTTTCCGCCAGGGATAGGAAATCTCTGGTAGTAATGAGATCATTATCCCACCGGCGGTCTATGGTCGAAGGCTGGTTCGAAGGTGGCTACCTTGGTGGTGGGTGGTAGTGAACATATGGAGTACTTTGCCAGAGACATATGAGACCACTATTACTCCTCGTGACTGTGGAGTATTTTGACAGACAAAGAGGTGACACCTGTAGACTGAAAGTGTGGGAACTGTAGGGCCAAAAGGTGGTCTAATCACTGAGGGAAGCCACAAAATACTATTTAATTGAAAAGGAGAGACTAATCCAATCTAATGTGACATTGTGGGAGGACTACAAGGCAGTAAATGGAGGGTGGCTTGAGCAGCGATAAGTGCAAAGAAGATAGCAAAATATATCAAAATCCTCACACTACAAAAAAGGGACTTAGAGCAAGGGACCATATTGTGAAAACTCAAAAAACCCTAACAGCAATGAAAATATGATTGTTTGTGTCTGCGCAGAGGGCATACTGTGAGGAGGCAAGGGAGGCAGCAAGGATGTACTAAATCAGTGTCCAAAGAAGTTTTGTTAGATGGGAAACAGAGGGGGACGAACTTTGGCCTGACTGAGGACACGATAGGTTGGGAACAGAAATCCCTCCTCTGAGACAAGATTATTATGGAAGAGCTAGATGAGGCAGCCTCACAGCTTCAGAGCACAAAGATGCTGGGACAGAATGGTATTCCGGCAGAACAGATCAAGCAACTACAGTAGCTGTAACCACGGGAGTTTACCTGGTGTTGGACTGCATGCCTTACTCACTGATGTTACCCCTTAATATAGAAAGAAAAGTGTTGGTGAAAGTTTTAGCCAAGAGGATGGTCTCAATAAATACCACAATATTGCACCCAGATCAGTCGGACTTCATGCCGAGACGATCCATGAGGTTGAATGTACACAGACACCACAATTGGTTGCGTAAGACGGAGAGCGAGATGAAACATTAGAAATTCTCTGTTTAGATGCAGAAAACTATTTGATTCAGATGAATGACAGTGTCTGTTCCAGGAACTTGAGCATTTGGGGATGGCCTGTGGCTTTGTGCCCAGGTAAAGCTACTACAAATGCACAGCAGCAGATATGAATCAATGTTGCAATCTTGTCTACGTTCACACTGTCTAGAGGTGCAAGACAGGGTTATCAGCCATCCTTCATTCTGACTGCCCTAGTGATTGAGCCACTGGCTTGCTGGGTTAGGGTGGCATTAAAAGCACAAAGGTTTAAAGCAGAGGGTGATGTGGAGGATAAAATATTACTCTGTGCAGACAATGCTCTGTTATACACAGCCCACCCTGCGGACCATACCCACAATCCTGCATATATTTAAAGATTAGAGGATTTATTTGGGATAGATGAACAATTGGTTCAAACCTACTGTGCTGTCTATTAATGATGGGGAGACAGGACAGACAATCCAGAAAAGCGTACGCCAACATACCTAGGTCCTGTGCAAGAACAAGTGCATGGTACCTGAGAGCTTGCTCCCCAATAACTTCAGGGATTGATACCTTGAAAGTACGGTCTGATTTCAGCTTGCATGGGATTTGAGGGCTTGCCATGGTGTAAATCTACTCTCACAATACCCGGAAGCAGGTTCTAATGTCAGACGCAATGCTCAGTACCTCAGGTGTGTGCCAGGTGAAAAGCTCACACAGTTTGGTTGGTGGCAGTCCCTCCACATGGAGGCAAAAGCAATAGAGGTTAACTGACATTAGTATATTTTGCATGGAAATCCCAAAACTTTTGAGGTGAACAGGTCTGGGGCAAGTCATATATTTCGGAAAGTGGTTCTTAGTGGTGCTGCTGAAAGGTAATTCCACAGAATGAAAAAGAGCTTTAGATGCTGGGTTGTCAGCAACATTTATGCGGGTCTGACTCTGATATATATGGGATCCATACATGTCACATTCTTGATAACTGTGACCTGCCGCATAAGACGAGAGGCAGGACTGGAGAGGAAGACAAAAGGACTGAAACACATCTTCACAAAACCCAAGGGACTAGGATTTGTGCACATAGGTGTACTATGCAGAAACATCCAGTTACAGCAATGCTGAGAGGACTGGAGCGCTGCAAACGATCAGTGCATCACCACCCTGCACAGGGCTTATTTTCTTTTTAGAGTTACATTTTAAGGTGTCCTGATTCCCAGCCAGGTGCCAGACATTTTATAAGCATAGTGCAAAGCAGACTGGAAATGTTAGTCCTCAGAATGTCAACCAAAATACAAGTAGCATATCTGTTATCTTCCTAAGTGCACCAGCGATAGAATCAATAACCCTCTATTCATTTAAACCACCAAGGCCATATCACTGCGAAGATCATGACCTTCAAATATCACCTCAGAAAGCGGGTTTACAGAACTTTACATCTGGATACAGACTAGTGTTTTTTTCATGCAAGACCAATGAAGGGGGCTCGGGTATTCAGCAAGTCCTGCCTAACTTAGGAGCAGGAGATCGGAATAAGCCATTTTTCTCGCCAACATTTTTATCCAAAAAATCATTTGAAACTCACTGAGACTGTCTGACAACCATCAGCGTTATCGTGCATTTGCAGAAGAAACAATACCAATATAAGGTCATTGTTTCAACAGTGATACTGTCACAATCACATCGAGTTGACAATACAAGAATGAAAATTCAGTGTTCTTATTACCTTGTGAAAAGCCTTGACGAAATGGTAGTTGGACAGTCAAATAAAAAGAAGGAAATGTGCAAAAGTGTGTTTTAGAAGCTTGGGTGGGGAGCAACATAGAGGGAATGGGTGGGAGGATCAACACTGAGGGTGGGGGTGGAAGGAAGCAACGTAGGGGTGGGGAAGAGCAGAAACAGGGAACTGAGAACTGAGAATGAGGCCACAGTTGGGGGAAGCAATAGAGAGGGCAGGAGAAACTGAAGCAACATGGAGGGCAAGGGGGGAAGGAGAAGCAACAGGCAATACAGGGACATGGAGAAAATAAGAGAGAAGCGTACAGGCAACAAAGCAATGGGGGAGGACACGAGAACGAGCACAGCATGCAGAGGGCAGGGAGAAACACACAGGCGGCAGAGAGCAACATGGAGTGCAGGGAGAGAGAAGTATGCAAGGAAGGCAGCTGGGAATCACATGCACTCATATGGAGTCCTTAATGCAACAGAAATATGTAATGGTTAAAAAGCAAGCAGTGGAAGTATAGAAGGCAGCCAAACAAAAGTGCTGGCAAAGAGGCTATGCTCCATGGGAAGATAAGACACAAGATGGACAAGCTGGGATACGCAGAATAAGACGCAGGCACATGAAAGGGGAAGAAAAAACCAGCTTATGGTAAGCGACGGATAGGCTCCAAGGCCATGCATATACTTGGTAAGCAAATGTAGGTTCGACCTAGAGACAGCTTGATGAAAAAGGGCATTGGAGGGAGCAGGAAGTCGAGCAATATGTGGTCCCAGTATGCCCACAGCCCACATTTACAAAGCTGTCCCGCCCTGCCCCACCCCTTTCTGGTGTCAGAATCCAATGAAAGGTTTGCAACCACAGTTGTGGTCACACACCTTTGATGCATCTCATTCAGAATGACTAGAAAAAGTCGATACCCCTTTCACTCGCGGTTTTCTAACAGATTTGTAAGGAGTCACAGTGTATACTGCGAGGTGAAAAGGCATTTGCGGCTCATAATGTGCTGTTACTATATTGTAACCTAGGATTAAGTGGTCATAAAGCCGGTAATATTGCAAATCGCAACTTTCAACCACAAAAAAGTTTATGCATCAGGGCCGTAGATATATGTACCCAATATATTTGGCTTCTAGTGCTGATATATTTTCCTGATTGTTTTTGATTCATGATTTGTATTTTCTATTGGTTTGTCTTTGGATCCTCCCAGCTAGCTGCCTGATTGATGCGCTGCTAATGTGTTTTTGGATTGCTCCACTGCGTCAAGTTTAGACTATTATTTTTTGACTCGTCCAAGTACTATTCTGACTTTGGCGTTTGAAGTTTATTTTTTTATTCCTCTGGCAATTTCTTGACATTCTACTATAAAACCACCAGTAAAGGATCCCATTTGTTCAGCTCAATGACATTTCTGGAGCATTTGGATTGTCAACCTGTAGAACTCGGTAATCAACCTCATCTCTAAAAGTCTGCCATTCCAAAGCGTCGATCTTCACTATTCCCCTAGATTAATAAGTAGGTAGTTCATTTTTACATTCTCGTTTGCATTCCTTTCAGAATCCTATGTAATTTTCCTTTCCAGCTTTGGGTCTGAAGTCGTTGAAACCGTCCCCCAACTTTCTTCTGAGTACTTGAATGTGCTGTGCAATAGGCTGTTTGAGAGATTCTCGGGTAAGAGACTTTGGAATCCAACTCCTGGACCCTGTTGTCTATGATGTTTTGTAGTGCCTCAGCCTGCAAGCCCCAGGCAGATTACGGCTAATTTCCACACAGCCACAATGACACATTACAGGACCTCAGAAGTGAGCCTGCAACATCCCATGTTACATTAGCGGAACACATACAGCCTCTACTTACATAAGCTGTTCACCTTCCAGTAGATGTGGATAACCTGGGTCCATCTCATGCACCTCCTGCTCCTAATACTGTGTGACAGGCAGCAACAGCCATTGCACTGCTGACAGTTCTTGGCAAGGGACTCATCCTGAGCGTTCCTATGGGGATCCAAGACAACACTGAATCATTCTAAATGAATGAAGGCTGGCTTGCATATGTTATCCTACAATGTACCCTGAAGTCCCCAATGAAGTGATATTTGTTCTATCTTAGCTAGCATGAGATGCCCCTTGCTGCACAAATACTACTTATGCATCCAAAAGGATGCATTTACACCCAGTTTCGCAGAGGATACACTCCGCATAGAGTATTTTGATCTATACTAAGCTTCTAGGTTTATTGGACAAACTCTCTTGCATCTTCTCCTCTCATATTTGCACAAAGAAATGTGCAAAATTGTCAGAGAACGATCTTCAATGCCATTATGTATATATAATTTCTTGTAAGAGATTATTTAGCTAAAAGTGTAAATATCAATGCCTATCCCATGTACCCTTGGTTATTGAGCTCTCTTATGTCACAGTTGTTGACACTGTGGAATCCTGAGAGATTGGCAGCGATCAGAAGCATTGGGGAGATTCCTGGGTGGGTATCTTCCCCTTTCACAGATGTGCCTCATAAACTACTTTCTACTTTGACACTGGTTGTGTTTTCACAGAATTACTCTAGAATGGTAATATTATTCCAAGGTAGTTAGGCACACAAAAAAAGTCAAGAAACATTCCCATGAACCACTTAACAACTGCCGTGGATGGTTGTCTGTGAAAGAAAATGTTAAAACAAACACATGAATGGGCTATATGTGTTCAGGCCAAAGCAAACACACAGAGGTCCTGCAGATTGTTGCTGAATGGGGGTACGTCAGTTAAGAAGTATTGGACTCTGCTTCTGAGGCTTCTGAGGCTCCCTGTGGTCTGGGACAACTATCTTGAATTTTTCAACCTTCATATTTTTATTGAGGCCCAATGGTCTGAAATGGTCATGGGATATCCTTTGTTTGGGGTATTTTAAAGTATGTTGTGTAAATCCCTGCATGCCATACTAGCACAGGAACGTCTTTCACAGCCTGCTTTAGCATTTATTGCACCACATCTACTAAGTCATCTTGATCATTTTTCTGATGGTGGGTGCTCTGATACTGATGTCTGAACAGCCTACTCAACTTCATGAGATGTCTTGTCAGTGATCCCTTGACTGGAGACTTGTCCTCCAAGAAGACATCAAGGAGACTTGCTCGACCAGTGAAACCATGAGCCAAAATAGCTTGGGTTGAAGTTTAGCATCTTATTTGTTCTCTTTCTCTAGCAGTTGTAATTACTGTTGCCTCTTCAAAAACTACATACTGATTCTTACATTTTTGGTGTAGCATAAAAGGTGTTGTCCGGTACTGACTGTACAACTGTGAAAAACACTAAAGGTTTAACTGAAAAACCTTGAAACGGGATGTATGTTTAACATCTTTAGACTTCTCAAATGTGTGACCCATTATGTTCCCAAAACATTTTTCAACTTGACAGAATGTGCCCGGTAAATTTAGCATGAACCCTAGAATCCTTAGTCATGTTTGTCTATGTGTAGCTACTGCAGTCACCATGTATCTTACCACGATGTCCAGCTTGTGCTCAAAATTATTTATTAACCCCAATATATCTTCAAAAACCCTTGAAATCTTGCAAACATTCCCTTGAGCACAATTTTCTTTCTAAAGCAACCATTTAAATCAATACATGTTACTTTTATCCTCATTTATAACATGCTCTTCTTCAGAAAAAGATTTTTACAACTTCCTGCAACTCATCCACTTGCTGTATTTTACTACCTCAGCATATTCTTACATTGGAACTTTTTTCCACATTTCCACCAAATGAAGGGCATATTTACGAGCCCCATGCACTGCCGTTGCGTCACTTTTTTGTGAAGCAACAGCGGCACAAACCTTGAACTCATATCTATGAAGCCTCTCTGCGTGGCTTTGAATGGCCTCATAGAAATGGAGTAAGGCAAGGCAATGGAAGTCATTGTGTTGCCTTACTCTGAGCAAGAGAGGCATTCCATGGGCATTGCGGTGGGTGTTCCCATGCAACACCCATATATTTTGACACATTCCCAGATTTACAAGATCTTGTAAACCTGGGGATGCGCCAAAACCTTATGCCTCCCCAGTGAAGGTGCAACGAGGAGAAATATCTTTGTTTGTCCTCGTTTTTTACTCTTTCTATTGTTGCGTTGGCTCTCATTATCCTAATGAGACTGCTGGATTTGTGCGGCAGCATCACCTGAATTGTAGGAACTGAGTCCAGTCCCACACCATGTGACAACTATTAGCCTAATCCGTTTTAGGCCAGTTAGCAAAGCCTCATCTCTGCCCAAGAGCAGGGATGATTTGTGACAACCGGGCGCATGACATAATGACTTCTCAGGGAAATTGGTGGTGGTGGATCAGATCTTAGCCTTTTCTCTCAGTTACACTAGTCTCACACATGCAGAGACAAAACAGAGGTAGGAAATGGTTCAATAAGATTTATTGAATCAGCTGCGTCTTAGATAAAATGGAATAAAATGCAATAATAATGAGAATGATGAAACATACTAGAAGCAAAATGGTGACAAGGAAAGTGAAACACAGGGCAAGTCCCAACATACTGACTGTCACTATGGCCACTATGTGCGATTCCTACCTAAAATAAGTTAGAGCACAGCAGGATAAACCCTAATCTGCCCTTCAGGATTCCCCCCTAGGAAGACATCATCTCCTATACCTGAATATGAAGATGCCTGTTATCTATAGAGACACCATCCCATGCGGGCCAGGGAACTGGTGGTCTCATCAAGCAGCTGTAACGAAGTCAAACAGCATGCAATCGTGGTATTCTGGCTGGAACCTCCCTCTGTGTAAGGGTCAGAGAAGTGTTTTTATAATAAAACAACTGATGTTCTGAGAAAATGTCCCCACATAAAAATACGTGTGTTTCTGTGAATGTTAGAGACGCAGACTTACTCAACAAAAACCCCAATTTAAAAAGAAAAAAGTGGCAGCAGTTGTGATTTGTTCTGCCACTCAAGAAGAGGCCTCTATTGAAGAACAAGAAATGTGTACTAGCTCTGCTAGACAGCGCAGCTGAGGTCACAATAGTTTGACGGAATCTTCAAGAGCGCCTGGAGGTGAAAGCAACTGATGACTTCTTACAAGTTGAAACTGCGGACATGCGTATCTCCACGCCTGATAGGGTGTACAAAGTAACGTTACAGTTAGAAGGAGACATTGAGTGCACAATCAACGCAATCTTTTGGGACCGCGTCGTAAACATATATGATATTCTACTGGCCAAAAGGGATTGGACACCTGAATTTGTCTGTAATTGCCCATATGGGGAAGATATTATCAAACCTTCTTTCTCGACCCTTGTTCCCGATGAGCTCGAAGAATCCTACGCCATTGATTGGGCATTGGCACAGGCACCCGTGTTATATCGCAACCACGTAGGGTGTGATAAAGATTCCACCTATCATGTAATTCCAATTCAAAATCAACCCCAACCTCAACCCCAATACCCAATAAAACATGATGCTAAAGCACCCATGAGGAAAATCCTCACACAGGGCCTAATCGAACCCTCTGTCTCATCAATGAATAATCCTTTATTCCCTGTAGCTAAACTGGACCATCCGCACAGAATAGTCTTAGATTACAGACACTTAAACAGTCATACACGCACATATGCTATACAAAACTCTCACAGCACAGCACTCATGAACAACATAGTGCGCAAAAAATACAAAACAACACTGGACATTCCCAATGTTTTTTTCTGCCAAAACATAGCACCTGGGAGTAGAGACCTAACAAGTTTCATGGCACTAGGCTCCCAGAAAAAATCTAGGCGTTTCCCACAGGGGTATAAGAACAATCCAGGACTGTTTGCGGCTCCTGTGAGTTCAATATTGCAAGACATTGACCTTGAGGCATTGTCCTATGTAGATGACATCTACCTTACAGCTGATGAATTACTGCAACATCTAAGATGGGTAGCCCACATTGCTGTGGGATTTGCTGAATTCGGCTATAAATTCAATTAAAAAAAAACAAAAATGGCCTTCCTTAGCGTCCTGTTTTTGGGTTACGAGCTATCAAGTGAAGGAAAGAGCCTAGCGCCACACTTCTTAGAAAAATGCGCACAGTTACAACCTCCAAATACCATTAAAAACTCTAATCACTATTCGGTTTCCTAAATTTTGGCAGAACTTACATTCACGATTACACATCACGCATAAAACCCTTATATGATTTAATACGTCCTGACTTTTCCAGTAAATTTTGAACAGTCGAACACACACGCATTCTCAGAGATTTTCAAACAGACATGCTTGCAACACAACACCTACACACAAGGGACAATAAAAAACATCTGGTAATCCGAGTAATTGCTGGTGCCATTGGTTTCACCTATGTATCATTCAATGAGGGTGAGACAGCCCCGATTGCATACAAATCACACTTGTAATCTACAACAGAACAACGTTTTGCTCCCACTGAGAAAATGCTCACTGCTGTTCAGACGGCTGTCATTAAAGAAAGACCACTAGCCCAGGGGAAACACATTACTGTCGAATCTCCCATCCCAGTCCTTGAGGCTGTTACCAAAGCCAGCGTTCCAAATGCTAAAGCATTACATCCATGTTGGTTTCAATGGGCAACGTCTTTGACAGCCATTGATGTCGACTACATTTTTGACCCAAAGTTACAAACTCAAGAATTCTTGCAATATGAACTAGAATACCCAGTTCCGGCAAATACATTACCTATTGATCAATATCAAAGAGTTATGTACACCGATGGCTCAGCACAACCTGCAATAGGCATAAAGCATCAATACTCTGCTGCTTGCGTAGTCGTAAGCAGCTATTATGATGGTACTGGAGCATACAGATCCCGCACAGCTAACACTGATTGTCTGTGATTCATACTATTGTGTCCAGTCCTTCAATCAATATATCTGCATTACTGGCGCCAGAATGGGTTCAGAGATTCCAAAGGTAACACCATCAAACACAGACTTCTGTGGGGGAAAGTAGTGGATCTAAAGGAAACGCTACCAAATGTCCATGTTGTACATACACTTGGACACCAACGCATTGGGATACACATTGCTGGGAATATACTGGCTGAAGAAGCAGCCAAATCAGCAGTAGCTACGGCTTCTGTTGCTGCAGTAACTCATTCTAGAACAGAACCGGACGATGACATATGGGCTGCCATGAAAGCCACGGCTGAAGGCACACCTTTTCCAAAAGCATTGCCTGCTAAATATTCCTACTGCATGGGAGGCTTTCTTGATGCAGAAGTAAAAATACCAGGCGTGGGAGTTCAAGTAATTCCCAATAAAGACCTACGACTAGAGTTGATCAAAGCAGCGCATGAAGGGGTTGTCTCTGCTTATGCTGGTGTGGCGGCTACAATATCATTATTACAAGCTCATTATTGGTGGCCAGGTCTATACAACCAGACCAAGTAGTATGTATTTTGTTGTGATATCTGTCAACAAATAATGGGTCCACCGTCAAACGCTCACCACAGACACTCCTCCCAATTTCAAACAAACCATTACAATGTGTGTCCTTGGACCATTGTGGTCCCCTAACACCGGACAGTGCATACTAATACATCTTCGTTGCTGTTGACTTCTGCTCCAGATTTCTATGGGTGTGGTCACAATGCTTGGCTGACGCTCGGACTGTTATTAAAGATTTGCAAGTCTTTATCAGCACATATGCAGTTGTGACTTTCCACCAGGGCCCTGCTTTTGCCTCAAGGGCATTCAGGGACGCCGTGGCTTCATTAGGTGTCCAACTCCATTACTTGTCTCCATTTCATCCTGAGGCAAATAGTGTCATGGAGCGAGGAAACCGAGATTTAAAGCAATCCTTAACAGCCAGAGTATTAGGTATGGGTCGTAGTTGGCTTAATCATCTGTATGGAGTCCAGAGAGCACTTAATAATCTGCCTAGAAGGTCCCTGGGGGGGTCGTACTTCATATGAGTGCCTGTTTGGAACTCAAATGTGTGTTCAGGGTCTTGATGGCCCTTGTGTGCAGATGGCTGAAACACCTTTTCAAATAAATGAACGTGTCACTGTATTGCAGGAATTACAACAGTTCCGTGACAACAACGCTTATGCCAGTGCTACCGCCATAGGAATTAAGGATGTACCAATAACACCTACCGGCATGGATTACAAAGGTTGGGGATCTAGTACGTGAAAAAGTTGCTGTGAAAAAGGAGTTTGGTACTTCTTATCGTGCACAGGCCCCAGTCCTGGGAATACACGGTACCAGAACTGTCATACTACCACCGCTGCCTGGTTCTAAAGAAAACCGCTTTGTCTCCATCGACAATGTCAGTTTACACCATGTGGCCGATCCTGCACAGCAGACCAAGAGGAACAACCAGTAGTACCTTAATCCCTCTCACTACTGGTCAGGATGTCCCTCTACAAGTCTTAAACAGCAACTCTGACACCTCTTCGAGCTTGGGGAGGGGGGAAAATGATCTTGCATTAGTCCCACTAACATCAATTGTAACAAGTAACACAGAAATTGCTGATCGATTTGATTCAACTTCTACACAGATGAATGGCATCATTTACAGTGAACCACCACGGGAGACCCCTACCAGTTCTCCACCTTCAAATACAGCTCCAGTTTTTGCAAGAACTGCTTCTGGATACTTTGCCGACCTCAATGACATCTTTTCGGACTCATTTGCCTCTTCTACACCTGAATTGCCAAAAACATGTAAGCTGATAAATTGGCTTAAAACAAATTACTCTATTTTCCCATGGAACTATCTGTGGCTTTCCTTGACTATATTAGCTTTTCTCCTTTGGATTGGCTTTGTCATAGCATTCTTTCGTCATTACCTTCCGGAAAGATCAACAGTCGAACTGGTGAATGAGGTCCGAAAACCACATTTTTCTTCACACAAGGTCCGCAAACACTTGTCTTTTGTGAACATTTCCGCTATACCAATTCCTGATGGGATTGTTTGGCATAAAGCCACATTTGATATATATGGTCCCACAGAGGTCATTCAAATACCATATGTGTTTAAACTTTCTATGAATGATGTAATAATACCTGGAGTTGTTTATGATGACTGGGATGTGACAGTTGATTCTATGATGACTAAATTGCAGTATTTTACTGTATTTGAAAGTGAGGATATTTAACAATCCAAAGAGAATTATGGTGACAGGTTTTGCTATAATTATTGCGGACACCATTTCATTCACAGAGCAAGTACCCCAAATACTATTTGTAATTACACACAATGGGAACATTGTCCAACTCCACCACAAGTGAGTGCTAAAACATATTCTAAAAGATTTACATTATTTTCTGGACACAATGTTAAAAATGCTGAGTCACATTGTTTCAAATTGCCATGGATGGAAAATGTACATATATTATTGACAGATACGAATTCACTTATTCGGATTCCTTTGTTTCCTGGTTGGCCATAGAAGGCTATGAATATTGGTTGAAGTCGATTGACTTAAAAAGTGTGAGGGGATCAAAAAATTGGCAAATAAGGGGAAAGGAAGCTTTATTCAGAGCATTCCTGACACCTGTTCAAATGATATTTTTAAATGAAACTGTACAACAGACAAGCTGTTTAGGCTTAGCAAAACTTAAGGAATTGAATGCGCCCACTGTTCCTGCCCCTGCAAAATTATACAAATGGCAAAAATATATCAATTCAACTGAAGATCAGCTCGATGAATGGGTCCAGAAAGGCACACTTAATGCTTCACGTCCTGGTGGGTGGTTATTGTGGCCAATAGATACCTACGGGTGTCATAAACATTTTGTAAACTCCACGGGGGGGTTTTAGAACAAGTAGGCCAGACCCTCACTATGTGTCATCTGAACACGCGGGTATAATAACAACATACAGTGTAGGGAAACTATGCCAGAAATGTTTGAAGAGTTCCTCACTAGATGCTGTTAGAGAACACCTCAGTCTCCTGTCTAATAACACTGACTTACAGGATTTCCTGTTAGGCACCAGAAAATAACACAGAAAGCGCTTCTTATATGCAGTCTATAATGAAATTTGGAAGCTTTCTCAACAAGAAGCTGCTGCCCGGTTAAGGCAAATAGATCAGGAAAATTTACAGAAAGCATTAGCTGTTGTAGATAATGGGATTAATACCCTGTCCGACCGTATATACACCTTAAACATCCTTTCTTCTGCAGTAGACATAATACAAAGTGACATGCCCTTTTCACACCATGGACAGAGTCAACTAAGGTCCATTATGCATTAGGTTGGACACTACAAACACTGAAGGCGGGTCGCATTCCCTGGCAAAACATTAGCGCATTTAATTTAACGCAACAACAACAACTAATGGTTAAGAAAGAAGCGACTTATCTCATGTTAAATATTGAGAAATTAGAAAAGTTGCCTTTTAGTGTGGCTGAAATACCATCTGCTGAGTGGTTAATACACGGGGTCATTAATCTGCCTATTTCAACACTTCAGTTCACGTCCTGCTTAAAACACATTCCGGTGGGTAGATGTGAAAGGCTAGGAGATAGTTACGTCCATGAGATTTGGGAGCTACCCTTCTCGTACAAATGTCTCAGTGGCATGAAAGAGGTTTTTCTTAGCGGTAGTGAATGCAAGACTTCTGTCAGCCATTCGATGGTTTGTAAACAGCTGTCATTGCATGGGGCGTCTAACGCTTCGGCAGCGAACCTGGCTTGTTATCTGAAGGAAGTTTCAGTCCCCTTGATTAGACCTGCGTTCCAGGTGCTCTCGAATGGCAGCTATGTCCTCCTCAATAGTGAAAACTGTTTTTGGATGCTAGCTGGAGTAGTTATGTCGTTTTGGTCTCTAAGATTGTTACATTGTGCGGGAACATACTTTTTCCTCCTACACTACAGAGGAAGGCAGCTGAGATTTGGCCCCATATCGCTACTTCAAATGTGAATTTTGACAAGTGGAGCAGAGTCAAGGCTTTATTGTTTCAAAAAAATGTGGCGCTTACATCTGCACACGAGACCTATGCACTTCAGGTTGCAAGGTCATCAGCAGAGATACAGTCCCTTTTAAGTACTAACTTTCTGAGACACTTTAGTGAGCTCGTGGGACGAATATTTAATGCGTCCAGTACTACTGGAATCACAAATTTCTTTAAGGCTGTTGGTTCTGTTTTTGTTTACACCTTCTCCTCTATATTCGGCGTAATACCTTCAGCCATCCACTCAATATTCTCCAGTATTTTTGGGGGATTTCCAATAACTTTGGCTAAAATAGGTGGCATTTTGCTATTGCTACTTTTTCCAGGAGGACTGAAAGCGCTTCCACCAGCACAGCTGTGTCGTGAACGCATGATGCAGTAGTTTGGAGCATCACTCCTGGAGCAATTGGAGTGTGACTGGTCTTTGTCACTCAAACCGGTTTTGCATTGTGTGCAGCCCGTGTTTCAGTTTCTCTGGTGCTCGTTTGAACATGCACTGAAAGTTTGTCTTTCTATGCAGCGCTTGCTTTCATTGGACGCTGATCGGTTGATGTTCTCGTTGAGGGCTCATTACCAGACATGCGCGTTCAGGGTGCGTTCTGCAGCACACATAGAAAGAGGAAAATGTCTCCAAGGATTATTCTTGTGCAGGGAGGTGTCACATCCTACACAAAACAATCCTGCATGCAACGCCAGTGCAGGGGAAAGGACATGAATGAGCCATATGCCATAAATTCAATGCATTCCTGCCCTTTCCTTTTGATGCAGGGCAGCGCAGTAAGGTGACTTGCTGCGCTGCCCTGTGCCAAAATCCCATGAATATGGGCCAGAATTTCTTGCAAACCAATTTGAAATGTTAGAGCCATGTCCTCCATTACCACACATAAACCATAAGAATCTTACATGAAGGCCAACAGTTTTTCAAAAATTTACCTTGCTATTTTTTCCCTTCCACTGAATCCGATACCCTTGCAACAACTCACTGACATTACATTAGTTTTCATCTCTTTCATCCACCCGGAAGTGCGTTCTGTTTCTTCAGCTATTGCAATAAAATCCATCAAATTAGAGGTTTCAGCTGATAAGGTATCTTGCAGCCTGGGGATTTTAGTGCAACGTCCCAGCAGATCCCTTACAAATGATTCTCCCAATTTTCCAAAGGCACCTTCAAATGAAGTCCATCAGACTACCACTCTTTCAAATTTATCTTGAACATGCACAGAACAAATTATGGGGCCTATTCACAAATTGGATTTTGTAGTATGTTAGTAGTACTAAGAAATACTAAAAAATGCTATTCACTACCCTACATGCAATGACTGCACCAATGGATATGCATTTTAGTAATAAATGTGGCAGGACTGGGGAGTGGTTGGAAAATCGGGAATACTTACTGCTAAAGGGGAAAGGTTTTAGGAAGACTAAGGAGAGGTTATGGGAGTGCTGGGGGGAGGCTTAGGGAGGGGCACTTCAGGGAGAGGCACACACCTGCCCACAAAAATGTAAGTGTAGGAAAGTGCCCCTTTTGGCTTGGTTACCTCCCCACTTTTTGCCTGATATCTGATGCTAACTTGACTGAGTATGTGCTGGGATCCTGCTAACCAGGCCCCAGCACCAGTTTTCTTTACCGAAACTGTGCATTGCTTCCACAACTGGTCCCCCCATTGAAAAGCATTAGGTGCTCGATGCTGTGTTTACACCCTGCACCCAGCCGCCCCTGTGCTGCTGAGGGTGTGTGTTTGGTGCTGACCTGTGCCCTCCCCCCCAGGTGCTGATCTAAACCCCCCAGGTCTGTGCCCTGAAGTCACGGGTACTTACCTGCAAGCTGTTTCTTTCTAAATGTCCCCTGTCTCCATAGGATTCCATTGGGTGCCCAACAACAACTTTGACATCTGCACCGGCCTGCCCTGTGTTGCTGGTGGTGCATCTTTGATGTCTTCCTGAACTTTGCCCTGTGGACACCTTAACCCCTGAAGGCTAGGATGGTAAATCAAGTACTTACCTGCAGATTTTATTGTTACTTTTCCTCCCCTAGGACTGCATTGCTTTTTGTGAGAAATTGCATTGTCAACTTTTGAAATTGAAAAGTATTACTTACCTGTGAACTGTTTTATCTGTGTATTCTCAACAATGTGCATTTGATAGTTGAAAGTGATACATTCTTGAAACTGTACTCACCTGCAACAAAGATTCTTTTGGTTCTAGAAATAAAGTAACAAAGTATATTTTTGATAGATAAAATATTAGCCTGGAGTTAGTCATTGAGAGTGTACCTCTTTTCTTGACTGTGTGTGTACAACAAATGCTTAGCACTACCCTCTGACAAGCCCAACTGCTCGACCACACCACCACAAAAGAGAGCATTAGTATTATCTACTTCAAACTCTGTAAAGCGTCTGGGGATCCACTGGCCTTTGTGCACACTATACCTTATGTTGGTATAGTATATATACAGCCAATTTTCTACAGTAACCCCTATGTAATTCACAACCTGCAATTATATAATTACTACAACCAAAATAGACCCATAAGGTTCATAAATGTACTCCAGCTCATCACTGGAGTAAGGCCAGCACCGCACATGGTCAACCATCGGTATTGCAACACCCTCCCAAGGAAAATAATGGAGACAGGGACTTAAAATAAAAGCCTATGGGAATGAATGTTAAAACAAATTACCTTATTTTCACTTTTTAAAAATATAAATATAAATTAATTTAATTTAATGTTAGAAAAGTATATATAAATTAAACATAATTTTCGTTTATTATAAAATATAATAACCTTTTTTAAATTTAAAAACATAGGGGGTCATTCTGACTCCCGCCGGGCGCGGTCACCGCGCGCCCGGCGGGAGCCGCCAAAATACCGTACCGCGGTCGGAAGACCGCGGCGGGTATTTTGAGTTTTCCCCTGGGCTGGCGGGCGGCCTTCAAAAGGCCGCCCGCCAGCCCAGGGGAAAACGACCTTCCCACCATGAAGCCGGCTCGTAATCGAGCCGGCGGAGTGGGAAGGTGCGACGGGTGCTACTGCACCCGTCGCGTATTTCACTGTCTGCAATGCAGACAGTGAAATACAAGCGGGGCCCTCTTACGGGGGCCCCTGCAGTGCCCATGCCATTGGCATGGGCACTGCAGGGGCCCCCAGGGGCCCCGCGACACCCCCTACCGCCATCCTGTTCCTGGCAGGCGAATCGCCAGGAACAGGATGGCGGTAGGGGGTGTCAGAATCCCCAAGGCGGCGCAGCGAGCTGCGCCGCCTTGGAGGATTCTTAGGGGCAGCGGAAAACCGGCGGGAGACCGCCGGTTTTCCTGCACTGACCGCGGCCAAAGCGCTGCGGTCAGAATGCCCTGCGCGGCACCGCCGGCCTGTCGGCGGTGCTCCCGCCGACCCTGGCCCCGGCGGTCTAAGACCGCCGGGGTCAGAATGACCCCCATAATGTTATGTTTTTTAAATACTTAAATTATTGGAAGTTAATTATATACAACAATATTTTTACAAAATTATAAATAAACAGAAATGTTATAACGTAGATGAGATTTGTTCATTTAAATCGTATAATTTTAATTTAATTCAATACAAAAAAATGATTACATATTTAATTAAAAACTAATATAATAATGCTGCAGCATTATCTTATTTGTGTTACATGTAATATAAATATTTTACATTATTTTCATTAGTATTTAACATTAAAATAATTGTATTTTTTTTATTTAAGTTTAATAAACTTTTGAACTTTCTTTATGCTTTATCACAGGGAGATCAACGCCTCTGTGATGGAGACCTCTGACTACATGTGAAAAGTTACAAGTAGTACCATAACACTTGTAGATTAGTTTTTGCCCGCTGAATTCAGGGGGTGGGAACATTTATCTCTTACACCTTTGAGTAACTTTACACTCATGAATGGTGAATAGCCAAAGGAATTAAAGTTACTCAAAAGTGTAAAAGTAAACTTACATGTGGAGATTTACTCATAGTAACTTTACCATTGTGAATAGTCCCCTATATCTCTCAAGGACAGTATTTAACCTGGACTGCAATGACCCTCTAACACTTTCACTGAAGTATGAAAATGTATCTAGGTCCACCATCTGCATTCCCATTTGGTTACAAGATTATGTAGCAACACTCGTTGAGTTCTGGCAGATGAGCCAAAACTACCAGAGCAAGCCAGTCAGATGCCTGAATCACCTCAATCTCCCCTAGACACCACAAGCATTCTAACTCTTCCTTGAGTGTCAGCAGCAATATTCTGTGCAGCGCGCCTTCAACAATCAGTTACAGGCCAGAGAAAGCGGGAAAATAGCTTTAAGGAAAGAAGAGAGGAAAAACTGCCAATGTCCAGACTAACAGTGATAACAAGCATATTGCATGACACAACAATTATAACAACATGAACAAAAACTTACACAATGAATTACAAGCAATGCAACAAAACTGTTTAAAATATGATTTGATGCAATATTCTTTCAGTGCTCCAATTTAAGGATTTACATTATCTATCATCTGCAATGGAAGGTTTTCTGGGTCGTCTGTCTAAACTCCAACTGCAATCTTCCACAAGTCCTTCCACTGACCATGAGCATTACTCATGTAATCACAACCAGCAGGAAATAACCTTGACATGTTACACACTTCACCCATATCCACAACCTACACCATGAAAGACCAGCTCCATATTTCTACTTTCCATACCCTCCCCTTTGTGAGTCATGTCACTCTAGACTTACACACTTGATGGTGTTTTCTAACTCTGTCTGAAATCTTCTCCCTGGAAAATATGGGGAAAGTTGAAACCTACGTCGAAACAATGCTGACGGATTTGCTCACCAGAGCAAATCTTTCATAAAAGTTAGTTTCTCAAAGAACCCAGAGGTCACTTGCTTAAGAACCTATCTGAAGAGCCTCTCCAAGTCACATAATTGCACATTTCTTGAATTACATGGAAAAGGGGCTAGATCGTAAGAATGTCCAGAGAAAAATATGTTCTGTAGCATCATGAAGAAAGCATATGCATATACCCATACTTCACAGCCAAGGTTCATGAAGCAGGAAATGCCTTTATGGCTACCAAGAAAAACTCCACTAAAATGAATACCCTACACAATCTTATACTGGACTGAACCCAAAGTTATGCATAAAGATACCAGGGTTTGTACAGACTGCAAACTGGGCTATAAGTTTGCGGACTTCCTAGTTCTAAGAGATAACAGAGATACATTTGGTTTCCGAAGATAGGGCTAGCAAAATGATCCAAGTCACTCTTCTGAGTAGAGTGAAAAGGAATAAAGTCTGTAGCCCCTCTTCTGAGTGAACACTGATGGTATGACACAAATGCGCTCAGATACTACTGTATTAAGACTTCAGACTTTGTTTTCGCTATTTGTGTTGTTATTTATAGGTTCAGTGGGTTAGAGGATGCTACTCTACATTAAACTGCAGGCTGTAGGAGGTAGGTGCTACACTGGCTAAACATCCAGGCTTAGGTCATTGCTTCCACATAAAATGGTCATTGCCACACAGGAAAGAAAACACATAAGTAACATACGGTCCATCACAAAAATACATTTAAAAACATGCAATCAAAGCAGAATAAAAGCACTAATTGGCCAACCAGCACTGACACTGAAGTACTGAAGTGGACTACTTTTTAGGTGGGTATGTCCATGCGTAAAAGCAAAATGCCATCAACAAGTGAAGAGAGTGAATGATTGCACCTTTGCCTCATGCCTCATGCGGTGGTGGGCAAGAAGCAAAATGAGGCTGACACAAACAATTCAGTGGATGAAGAGGGCTGGCCAAGAGGGCATGTGTGTGTGTGTGTGTATATATATATGTATTTTGTTACACATTTTTTGGGAAATCATGAGGTTGGTGAAACACCTCGAGATGTTTTTGGCCAGATGTGCTCCCTAACATTCCATTATTTACTAAAGCTGACGTGGACAAGAACAAGGAAAACAGTGAAGGGCAGATATATAAGTGATAAAATAGACAGAAATCGGTGATGTAGAGAGAGCTGAGCGAGGGAGAGGGCAAACCGGTCAGAAAGACAGCTGAGAGAGCGAGGCAGAAGTGACAAGGAGAAAGAGACAGATGAAAAAAGAGACATGACTGAAAGGGAAACAGGTGAAAGATGGAGCGATAATGAGACAGTGATATGTAAAATAGACAGTTGAGAGGAGGGAAATAAATGTGATCCCCTTTTTGTTATTGCCTACCTCCACCACGTCCTGGGTGGAGGGCTCTGTGGCTCAAATAAATCCCCAAGACTGCCATCCACAAAAAGGCACAAAGGTTCATTAGGAAATAAGGCTTCACCAAGGGAAAGATGCACCAGCAAAGGGGTGGACCAGCTTTGAAAGGCTGGCTGACTTTAAACATGCCCAGAAGACTCCGGGATCCTAGTCTACTTTCAGACCAGCAGTCATATCCTCAGGGCCTTCTATCTTGTCTTTTCAGTGATTTATGACTGCAGTTGTGTTGACATTGATATGGTTGCGTTTCTGAATGAGAGACTTGAACCAACAAATGGCACTGGGTGAGTTTAGTGCCAAGATCAGGAACTCAAGAAAAAAGACACAGAATGATATATAATATACCTAATCATGTGCATATGGAGGCTCTGTGCCTCAAGCTGCAGCTCGCAGAGGACACACCAATTTGTTCAAGCACTTCAACTGTAAAGCCCTCGTCAACCGTTCAAAGACAGTGGGAAAATCCATGGCAGATGAGCTGTAAGTCAAGTTCCACACACTCAACCTGTTTTCTGTAATTATAGAAAAATGTATCAGGAAATGCAGTAACACCGCTTTTGTACCTGTGAAAATAGAGCTTATTACTGCCAGGAAAAAGCTGATTCAGCCTGCAAATTAAGAATGGAAAAAAGGAAGCGGATACACCACTTTTGCCTTTTAATCATCATTTATTTTTAAATTTGCGGTACTCTCAAGTTTACTGATTGTGATAACATCATTACTTTAATTGTGGTATCACTGCAAATAGGCAGGTTCAAAGGTGCTGTCGTTTCAAGTGGATGTAACAGAATGCACCACCCAGGCAAAGTGCATAAATCGGGGCATACTTCTTTAAGAAGAGACATGGTGAGAGAGAGATGAGGGCAATAGCAGATACAAGGTGACTGAGCGAGATTCCGCATAAATGCGCAGTGTTAATGCACTGTACAGGAACCAGACATGCAGCACAAGTGCAACTAATACAAGTCATAAGAATAGCCTGAATGAATTCGAATGCTGAAAATTCTTCATTTAGCGTCTGTGAGATCATGAGTGGGGGAAGAGCTCAGTGGGTGGTTGGGGAACGGACAAGCATCTAGACAGGGTTTCAAAGGTGGTGTCTCCAGCACTTTGCTAGTGCTTGGGATGATCCTGGGCAACTCGATCATTGATCTATGTGAGGTTCAATCAGTCAACAGGTGCAGTTTAAACGGAGGGATAGATCTGTGCCTGAGACCCCAGACTGTCACATCTGTGTATTCAGAGAGACACCTCTGCTCTTTGATACACCTCAGTGTTTGCTCAGGGGTCGAGTTCCAGAGGCAGTGTCCGTGTGACCTGAAAGATAGCTCGACTGTGTGGGGCCTTGTGAAATGTCTGGAGACACATAGCCGTTCTAGGAGTAACTAGCTAAGGAGGGCCAGGCACAGGAGTGGGCACAGAGGAGGGGTCTCCTGTGATCCAATAGGTCACTTCCATTGTTATCCACATACTCATCATGTCAAACACCCATTACAAGTACCAAACAGAATGCTACAAGAAGACCCATCATAGGAGGAAGAAAAGGAACACATAAATTGAAGACGGATGTCTTCCCTTGTAAAGATGTCTCTTCCATGGCTCAAGATATTTCTAATTTCTCATAGGAGGCTGGAGAGCAAAAACTGTAAAGACTTTATCAGAAAAGACAACCAGAGCACACGAGAAAATATAACCCCATCAATCCCCAGATCTAGTTGTACCAGTGACCAACAGGCTGTCAACCTTCCTATCAACCCTTTTGTCCAACAACAAAATGGAAAAGGACTGCTGGCAGAGTAGGTTAGGTGTCCTGGCACTTAGGTAAAGGTGCGGTTGCAGAAACCAGAAAGAGGAGACCCACTGTTCCTCTTAAAACTCCACAAAGATGGATAGCCCCACAAACAAAGACTATAGGATGGTTATCAAAATGTCTCTGCCCTCATAGAATAAGCAACCATTATCAGAGATGAGTGAGGCTCCTGGTCCATGAAATACAGTTATTATTAACCTGTAATAATAGTAAGGAGCCTTGAAAGCCCTAGGCAAGCGTACACCACAGAAGCATCATAAAGAGCCATCTTTTTACCCCAGATAGGTAGATAAACTCTTGTTCAAAGAACATGATACCCAGCACACTACCACCAAAAATGCAGAACCTAAGGTAATAAGAGACCATGAGGTTCAGACCTGCAAAGCAAAGGACAGACAGGGGCTAAGTAACCAGGTACACACTTACCTATTAAGGATCCAGGAATCGTAGTTATTACAACAAGAAACAAAGCCCAAAAACACTTTAGAGGAACTGAAACTCGTTGCAAAACAAATATCCACGTTAAAAAAGTGAATGAAGATATGGAATAAAGAATGCAAGAGGATGGGAAAACACCATACAGGATTTTGGCTGAAGGAAGGGCTTCCACATCAATTTGGGCCTGCTAGATGCAAAATTCTCTCAGAAGAGAGACAGGTTTCAGTATGGGAGTTGGCTATTCCATACAGCCACAAGAAGCAACACCATGAGTGTCACTCTCAAAGCAGACACCAACAGCAGGTCCTTATCAAGCAAACATATATGGGGAGGGCAAAGCCAAAGACCTTGAAAGTACTGATTATAAAGTCAATGGCCACTGTGAACGTGGACCTCATTCTCAAGAACTATCTTCAAGATCCATCAGACCTCATTTGACCAGTTGACTACCTCAAAAGATCTCAAAAACATTTTCTTATCAAATGCCTCCCAGCCAAAGGAAAAGGAAAATTAGGAGGCCCTGCAAAATTAAATGTACAACTGGCTAACAAGACGTGTATGGCAAGGGCTCATGTGCAGAAAAGGACATCAAGTTTGCAAAACAACCAAGGATTCCAGAATTGTCTTCCAAAAATGTTTCATCTCATCAGGGATGGAGAAAGCACTCTAATCCAATGTCTACAAATCCATGCTAGATCAGTGGTAAGTGTACTTCCAAACTTCAACCTGTTTTCTGTAGTTATAGAAAAATGTATCAAGAAATGCAGTAACACCTGGGACGCTCAAGCAATCCTGTAAAGCCAAGAGGAAAGTAATACCTTTAAAAAGATGAATAATTAACTTCAAAGTTATTTTCAACCGAGACTTGCAGATTGAAGCGTTTGGAGACGATTTTGAACCACATCCAGGGAATGTAGCTTTGCCACTGATCAGTCCACTCAGCACATGCACATTGAGAGTAGCAAAAGCAAGAGGCAAAATCAAAGAAAATGAAATCATTAATTGGTCCTCAATCGCACAATGCAATAGAGAACCTTAAAAAGAGCAAAGCTCAAGCTGTTGTTTAAGATGGCTGTACAGGAAAAGCTTCTATACCGTGCTCCAGAACGGCTTGGTGGTCTAAGTCCCCAATGGCCCTGTCTCTGGAGCCACGGGAGCAGCTTCACCTCATCAGAAGCTCTCTGGATGGTTATATCTCGAAACCACGAGTGCTTCAAGCACCCATGGCTAAACAACGAGTTCGGAACAATGAACTCATTGGTATCACTAATGCCTTTACCACGAATGCCTTTACAACGATTTTTCGTTGTAAAGGCATTCCTGGTAAAGGCATTAGTGATCAGCATGCACAGTTCCAGCATGCTTCCCCTCTAGCCCCCCACCCCTAAAAATTACCACGACCCCCCCACCCCCAAAATTACCACAACCCCAACCTCCCTCCCCTAAAACCTAAAGCACCCCAACACACCCCTAAAACCTAAACCCTGTCACCCCCTCCCCCAAACCCTAATCACCCCAAGCCCCCCACCCCAAAAACTAAAATACCCCAAATCCCAACCCTGCCCCTAAAACCTAAAGTACCCCAACACCCCAACCCACCCCTAAAACCTAAACCCTGACCTCCCCAAGCCCTAATCACCCGAGCCCCCCACCCCACACCCAAAAAAAACAGCCCCAGTCCCAGCCCAACTTACCTCCTCCTTCACCGTGTCGACTCCCTTCTTCTGTGCCTTAACCGCGCATGTACGTGGTTCACACATGCATGGTTAAGGCGCGAAAACCAGGACGTTGTGGAAAATGAATACGTTGTTTCACTTTTGTTTTCCACAACTTTATGGTTAAGGAGTCGTTGTTCCAGGTGTTTCCCCTCTCGATGAATGCACTGTAGGTGTCTCCCAATGCCCACAAAGGGGCAAAGACAATCTTAGAGCACCTTCCTCACCAGACCAACAAAATTGTGCCCACAGTGCTCTAGTGTTTGGAGGTGGCATGCAGTAAGGCCCCCTTCACTGGTCAGAACTGGAAAACTGAAGTGGACAAGCAGTGTCTATACAGTAAGGTGGTGGCTCCATGAGAAGGTAGTGCAAAGAAGCCCATGACCTCCAAGATCTGTGGCAGTAGCCATAGGAGTCTGTGACCTTTAGCTGTCATCAATCTATTTTAAAGACATGAGACTGCAGTGAAGGAATAAGAATACACACAAGGGAGAGGACTGCTTCGACTAGGGAATATACTATACAAAATTAGTGCCCAAGAGCAGTGGGTCTACTGGGTCTACTAATGCCAGTTCCTTCGAATGTTAATGCCTACAAGAACAAGGGGAAGCATTCAACATGGCAGTCTGACAACCTGACTGCAGATTTACTCTGGTCGGCAATGTGCTACCTTGTTATTTCGTGGTATGAGTCCAGGCGTTGGTGATGAAATAATCAAGCTGGTTTATGCTACAGTGATCTGTAACATTCAGGTTAGAGTGCACAAAAAGTGATGAATGGAATGCTTGACTTAATCTCAGCCACTAGCATTACTATAATTACTCAGGACTGTATCCCTGTCTATTGACATTTTGCTCACCATGGCACCTCTGTTTGGACAGCCATATGAAAATCTATCTTGACCCTGCTCCAAGGGGAACAGTTCAACCCAAACTGCCAGGCAAGGTCCTCCCTGAACCAGAACACAAGCAACCTAGGACCAGTTTCGTCCATATAAGGGCTCAGCAGGAGATTCAATGGAGCCTTGACTCAAAACATGTATCTATCACGTTCCCTACCGGTATTCTCCATTTCCTGTCATGAAGGGACCATGGACAGGATGATGATTCTTAATGAGCTGGAAAAGAGGACTCTCTTTAAAGATTTGTTCAGAGCCTATATGCTAAAGGCCAAGAGCAACCAATGAAATACAAACATTCATTAAAACAGTGGGATATCAGTGCTGCCACATGCCTGTGCTAATGCATTGAAATCCCCCATTACAGGTGCAGAACTAACTATTGCTAAAGCTCTGGTAATGAATTACAAAACAAAAGTGCACTCGATCTGGAAGATTTTCCAGTGATTTTCTACAAAGTGTTTTTCTCACAATTGTGTGAGGAACTAGCTAATCTTTTTGTCGCCTTTGCCGAAGGTAGAGGATTGGTGCAATCCATGCAAGATGTAGACATAAATCTTACCCCTAAACCACGGAAAGACCCAGAAGAAAGCACCTTCTACAGGCCTGTTACCCTGTTCAATCCAGATGTTAGCATTTTTATTAAGGTCCTTGTGAAAAGACTGCACAACCTGATGCCAATTGTGAAAGAGGCTGAGCAAGTGGGCTTTATCAGGCATAGACAGAGGAAGGATAATATGCAAAAGAGTGCTCATATGGTGGAGAAGACAACAAGGAAACCAATATCTACATTAGTGGTATCACTTGAATCCGAAAAGGCGTTTGATCACATAGGCTGGAAATGGTGAATGGTGGCAGGTCTGAGAGAGTTTCCTTATTGAGAGGAAGGAGACAGGGATGTCCGCTGTCACCGTTATTGGTATTTGTAGTCAAATCTTTAGTTTTAAAGATCCAAGCACAACCAGATATAAAACAAGCATTTGCAATGCAACGGGTCTCTCATTTGCTCGAGTTAGAGCTATTAACGTAGTAAACTCCTAACCGGACTTTTCTTCCCACATAAGCTGAAAATGAAAAGTAAAACAGTTTCACATACGCGAGTCGACGGCCACCATGAGCGTGAAGGAGACACAGAAAAGGAAACAGAAGTTCACTCGCAGTGAAACGTATCAGCAAAAGTGTAATTATCCATATAACCGGCAAAGTGCAATTATCCATGTAACAGGGTCGATGTCATACAAAGCGCTCGACTACTGCTCAGCGAGATCACGCTGCGTAAGAAATAAAAAGAAAAAGTAGTCCAGAAGCCATGCAGAAAACATGGAGCCTCGTATGTTTTCAGTAGTTTACTGGTGTGCTTGAGGAAGGCTAAACACCGGAAAAGGCATGACATATGCATGCCTTTCACAAATGAAATCAAGCAAGTTTTAAAAGGAAAGCCCACAAACCAACCAAACTGATGGGCATCACATTGGCGTGGTTAAAAGCCCACAGAGAGGCTACACCAGGGACAAAGCGCTTTGCTCTCGACCCTAAAAAGGATTATATCTGGGGCAGGCTTCAACAAAATATGCCTCATTGCCAATTATGTTTTTCGGACACTGTCTGAGTTGATTATATCCATCCCCGGGGCTGCTTGATTTACTTGGCTGTTTTGAAAAAGTGACTGATACATAGTACATAGGGACAAGTACATAGGGACAAGTCCAAATTCTGAACGTAATGTACTGCAGACTATCATAAAGAAACATGCCCTCCTAAATGGGCAGCTGAAAAAAAATATTTAGTTGATAAATTAGAAGGCTGGTGCCTTGCCAAATACCCAGCAATATCCAGACAAATATGAAAGGATCTAAGATGGTGGCATTCCTGGGACATATCCTGGGTCCCTCTAATATTATATCTGTTTCAAACATGCCTTGCAGTTATCTATGAGCCTGAGGTGTTAGAATAACAGCGCAGAATGATCAACATCAGTTGGTGGAGGGAAGAAGTAAAGAAAGGATAAATAGAAAGGTTCTGTAGGCTCTGAGAAAAAGGTAGGGTCTAGCGATCAAACAGCTCACCTCCGAGTGATAAAGGAGTAGGCAAGAGGAGTAGGCAGTCAGAGAAATGAGGAAAGGGTAGCTGCTGATGAACCCAGCAGCTGTAGGTAAGTTATTGTGGGACTTAGCTCGCCAGACAAAAAACATATGCCACAGAATGCTTATGTAGCTAAATCGATTGAAAATGGCTCTAGAGGACTGAGAGAGTGTGGCCATTTAGGACCATCCAACATCTTTTCCATCTCCAAATACTTCTTTCCACTGTAACACACTTTTATTTGTTAGAGTTATGAAAGCCAGGAGACTGTGGAGCACTGTCTTACTGCTTTACTTTGCAACACTTTAAAGCATTTGAAAAGTGCGAAGAGGAATTTGGCATCAGGGAACAGGCAGGACATAATGGGCCCGATTCACAAAGGTTAACTTAGACGTTTGGTCTAAGCTTAGACCAAACGTCTACGTTTAAGACTTTGAGAATTCAGAAATGGCATTTACGGGTACTATCTTTAGGTCTGCACTCGGGGCAGATCTCCTCCCTGAGTGCGGACCAAAAGACACTACTCGTAAGTGCCCTTTGTGAGTTCCCAAAGTCATAAACTCAGACGTTTGGTCACCAAACATCTAAGTTTACCTTTGAGAATTGGGCCCAATATTTACAATTCTATCATTGGGGTCTGTACAGGGCCACTATGTTGATGACTAGAGTTGTGTGACCTTGTTTCTTATCTTGAAATCAATCAAAATTATGACTTCATCTGGTGTCTTTTTTCACACAAGCACACACTTCAGGCAAAAAAGACTTACCAGATGTCAACAGGCACTATCCTAAATCATAAAATGTCTATCAGTGAGACTTTTTCGGCTCCGAGTCTCCCACATGCAAAAACTACTCGCAATTACATAATGCGAAATTTCAAGAAATGTTATGAATTTTACAGTCACATGGACTTCTGGAATTGCTTAATTTGAATTTCACCCAAGTCTACAAATATCATGGTCCGAAATCTTTGTTAGAGGAATTAAACGCCTGAACCCAGACATCTGTAGCTCCACCATAGACTCCCATCTGTGAGGTGAGGTGGGGTTATCAGGATCATGGGGACAGGGCACAAGACTTACAAAAAAGTGTGGTGACTATTAGCATATGCAATTAAATCACAGGAAGTAACATCATACCCATATAATATTAATCATGGAAAACGGGGCAGGCGTAATCTACAACCATTGCCAAGATGCAGTCTTTGCTATTTATAAGAATGAAAATATATTATGCAACATATGCAGTCACAGCTACACCAAACATTCAAGTAAATTGTACTGTATTGTACTGTAGCATCTATACAGCCCTCTAAACCATATTGTGGGGTGCCAAAGCCAATTATCAGTTGGGGTTGCATGCATGGGGTTGCATGCAACACTGTTTGGGACTGATTGGTTGACAGCATGTTGGTGTTATTCCTGAGTGACCAGAGAGGTGCTCTTATATTGTCTTGGGGCACTGCCTTCCAGTGTGATAAAAGAGGAGATGTGACAGACAGGCGCACAAAGTATACCTGTAATTAGCTGGCGGTTATAATTTAATCTGCAGGTCTTCTTTTATGTTTCACAGCTTCCATTATGCTTTCAGTTTATATTCAATGCTGACTACAGCAATAGGGTCAATCATTCTGTAAAGATGTGTGAGTCTGGGAAGAGGGCAAACAACTGCAGGAAACAGTATGGGAAAGAGGCAGGTAACTACCTGGATGTCCTGTGTTACAGGCAGCCCAAGTTGGGTCGGAGGCTGTGGAACTAAAACATGTAGGCAGTTAAAAGCACCAACAGAGCCGGAGGTGCTGTGGGGTGCACTATGTATATACACCAAAAAAGGAAGGTAATCACAGGAAGTCATGAAATCCATACAGCAAAAGATGCAAGGCGCATATGCTGTCAGATGAGCAAAATTATGCCAAATGGCAAGAATGGAGTAAGAATGGGAGTTAGTGACATGATCTGTATCCTTACGCTTTCTTAGAGCAGGAATACTACCTAATACCGTACAAAGACCCCTTGTAAGTAGGGTAAGAATTGAAAACTCAATCAAAATTGACAATCAGAGAAGAAACTACACAATCTTTAAAAGCCCAGATTTCACCTAATCCTGCTAAGCAGAAGAAGAGCAAAATTTGTAGATCCTCTCATGTTCCCAAAAGTGGACATGCATCAGTCATGTGAGCTGTAGTCAGGTCATGGCTCAAGTCCTAGCTAGGCTGGCACACTACACAAGAAATGAAAAACTTGATAAGTTGCTTAACTGACAGTACAAGAACAAATTGGCTCTCTCTGTTTTGCCCTCCTGTTTTCATTCCTTTAAGCAAGTCCAGTACTTTTTCTTACATCCTACTCTCCCACGTCCTCCCCATTAACTCTGATCTCACCTCTAGCAAGAGCTCTCTACCCCAAACAATTGTTCCCTATGCTAGACAACTCCTAATTCAACCTCTCTGAAAGTCGGGCTGAACCACCTAAGTGTGCTGATTGAGTCTGCTTGACACTGCAGCTCACATCTGCCCCCCTGGAAGAGGAGTCTTTGCTAGCCTTTTTCATCTAAAAACTCTGGCCTTGTGGCCCTGCAGGAACTTTTTAGGGAAAAATCAAACTACCTCTATTATTCCAAGGCAGATTGTCGTGTCCCAGGAAGGCTTTCCTGGTTCTGAGCACTTGCATGCATCCTGCTGACACTTGCCATCACAGAGATATCAACCGCAACCTGTTTTAATGGTATTTCAAGGTTAAAGGCTCTGCCAGCTAGTAACCTTACAAAGCCTTAACCTTTACCAGAAATGTTTTGGTGGCAGATGTGTTAGTTGTGGTACACTGCTATACACTGCAGCTCACATCTGCCCCGAGAAAAGGGGGGGTTTGGCTGCCTTGTTTATCTAAGAACTCTGCCCTTGCGGCCCTTTAGGAACTTTATAGGAAAACATCAGATAACCCCTAATGCATTGTCTGTGAATGCAAAGCAGTGACTGCTCTAGACAATATGTGAGTCTACATTAAAAGCATGACCAACGCACCTATAAGCATTTACTAAAGTACTTAGTATGAAATAATGAACAAAAATGTATGTTCAATGTACAAAAATAGAATCGATGGCTACAGATATTGCCTTTCAACATTTTTATCTGTGTTTAAAAAATTGAAAGTGACATTGAGGATAATATATTAAGGTAAAGGTAATTGTGATTCATTAAAATGTGGCCTCGTGAGCAACGTTTGTGATTTGAAAAAGCATCCCGAGTGCATGTGCACCCCCATATTTACCTTTTACATGTGCTGAAAATGACCAAAGTTTACATAATAAATAAATGTGATGCCATACACTTTTGGGAAAACTGAGATGACGAGGTGGAAGAGCACAAGGTGACACTCCCTCAGCCATAGCGGGTAAAGCTCCCCCCTCCAAGTGTAGTGGGGAGGAACACCATGCCCCCAGCCTGTACCCTGGTTCGGAGGCATAGTTGACTGGAGCACTGGAGAGCAGGCAAAATCATCCCACTTTCAGAAGCATTCCCTGCAGGGAATCCGCATATAAGGTCATGTACCAGTGGTATTTAACTCACCAGAACCTTAAACTACTTTTCCCTAACACATCAGACACGTGCTTGTGGTGTTCTAACAGGGTGGGCACATTTATTAACATTTGGAGGGAGTGGGCTGTCAAACAAACATACCAGAAGGAAATTCTTGGACATATTAAGGGTTTCAAGTGCTTCCCTGTACCGGAAGAGTAGGGTGTAGTTCTGTTGGAGTCAGCTATCCGAAATTAGAGGGCTAAAGATGAGAAAGTAGGACTCTTTTATTGCAAACGTTATGTGTGGCTAACCTGTTTCATTGTTCTCTGTTGGAAATCGAAGGAAATCTCACGACTGAAGAAACTATTATGCGATCCTTTGTGTGCAGAGGCGGAGTTCTTTAAAATCTGGGATAGTTAGACCACTCTACACGATTGGAGCAATTGTGCCTTTATCCGGATCGGCTGCCAGCCCTCAAGGTTTTTGTGTAACCTGTGTTGATCCGTGCGACGAATCACTGGTTACGTTTTTTCTCAAGGGACAGGGGGCTTTCTCTGGGTTTACATGTATATCAGGACCTTTCCGTGCCGGTGAACCTTTGTGCTTAGGTGGGGCCATTGTTTATACGTCTTTAGTTTAATATTCACTTCTTTATCATGAATCAGCTATTGATCAAATTAAAGAAACAAAGAGTTTTTATGTAGAAAATGAAAAGGCATGTGGACCCAATCTTTTGCCAACTGAGCTATTCGTGCTCTTCGAATCTGGTGGGCATCAAAGTCATAATCCATATTCAGGTTTAGTACAGATCTCGTGGAATTCGCAAAGTCATGGCACAACGCGGTCTTCAGTCCACTATACAAGCATTGGCATAGCCAAGAGGTCAGGTTGACAGCCAGTATTTTGACTTTGTCGATGTTTATTTTTTTTCTCAGGTCTTATAAAACGTTATTTTTAGTTGAAGCTGTAGGCTCTCGACAAAATAAAAAAAAATGGCTAAAAGCAAAAATGTTTTTTGAGGTCAAGAAGCACACATTACCATAGTAGTCCCTCGCTTTGTGTGAGATGTGCTTCTTGTTAATGAGCAAAATGGAGTCACTCACAGAGAAGCCAGTGGTTGCAATGAGCTGACCCATTCCCCATGCTGTGTGCTGTGGTGGCCCAAGAAAAATGTGACAGACACATCAGGAAGAGACCAATGGATGAAGAAGGCAGACTGAACGGCCCTATAATACAAGTGTATTTGAAAAAAGTTAGCAAAATCTAAAAACCTTCGCAACTGCCATACCTATAAAGGGAAAATGTAGCCGTTAAATCTTACAGAATGATAAGCTTAGTCGGCATGGAAGAAAAATATACACAAAAATCAATTTCCATAATCTGCAGAAATTGTTTGATGAAGAAGCCATCACAACATTCCAGGAAGGATTGCATCAAGGTCAGTTTAACCTCTACCAAGCTTGCAACAGATACTGAAGTACACAGAAATGGAAGATCTTCACAGTCCTCTGTTACACATCCACTTTTAAAAAATAAATACATATTTTTAATTGACATTATGTTAAAAAACACAAAGAGAATCTGTTTGTGCATTAACATGTTTGACAACAAGAATAGCATTTCAGCATACATCAGTAGTAGCATTTTCCCCTGCCTTTCCCACTATATGTGCAATAGTTGAATTCAACCCAAGTTTTCAGACATAGGGCCTGATTTAGATACTGCCTGATGAGTCAAAACAGTGACAGATATCCCATCCGCCAATATCTAAATCCCATTATATCCTATGGGATTTACATATTTAGGCGGACGGGATATCTGTCACCGTTGTGATGGAGTAACTCATCCGCCAATATCTTAATCAGGCCCATAGATCTTTCCATAGTGTCCGCAGCAAAAGGGTTACAGATAAAACCGCAATGTTCATTCCAGTGTCCCCATATGTTAGCACCTTCTCCACCAGCATACACCAGTTCATATACCTCTTTGAATCCAAAATTTCAGTACCTGTTCCGCCCCCCAGAGTCATGCAATGTTTCTTTTGGCTATGCCCAGCCCCAATGTAACCGACATTCGCTCTTTACGATTGAGGTCTGATTCACCCCAAATGTTAAGTAGATACCATTTAGCAGAGATGGTAAGATCATTTTTGCACAGGGAACCCATAAAACTCACAGTCTAGTCCCAAAAACGTTGTATTAGCGGACAGTCCCATATAATGTAGTTAAAGGTGCCAACTTGTCCACATCTGCACCGACAACCTTCATCT
The DNA here is from genome assembly GCF_031143425.1 of Pleurodeles waltl. NCBI lineage: Eukaryota > Metazoa > Chordata > Amphibia > Caudata > Salamandridae > Pleurodeles > Pleurodeles waltl. The sequence goes on from NC_090448.1 coordinate 401,331,681, forward strand.
ATTGCCGTACCCATTTTGAACAGAGTGTGTGTTGCATAGTAGGAGCAGTGTAGTATTTTTAATTGGACAAGGTGAACCCCACCTGTATGGCCTACTCGTCATCTTCTAAGCATTCTAAATCTTGAGTCAATTTTTCCAGTAGCTGTAGCAGAGCATCAGGGACGCTGTTGATCAATTTTTTATACATTAGGGATAGGGCTTTGCATGGCATAAATTCATCCAGCAGACTGTCCTCCAAGGGTGAGGACTCAGGGAGTTCCGTCCCCTCTTGCAGCACCGCCCTAAGTGCATGTTATATTTGTAGGTATAAGAACACCTTAGTGGGGGCCAGTTCATGCTCTCACTGTAGGACTATAAAGGGAATTAAATATCCTCAAGCCCATAGATCGCCAACCCAAAAGAGGCCATGAGATCCCATTTGTCAAAATCTGTAGATTTCGTTTCGGGACCTTGCCTTTGATGTCTTTGACAAGTAGTTGGGGGTCAACTGTTATTCTAGACATATGCCCAGCATGTGGTGGTGCCCCAGAAACAGTTGAACTTTTTATGTTTTTCTGCCCTTCCTATTCTTCTCCCCGGTCAAAATGGATTTGTAAAATTTGTCATGAAATGGGGCTGAGTAAATGTAGCATACATTAAGGGTTTTAAAAAGCTTTAGTTCTAATGTGTTAATTCTTGCCGTTAGTAAGTTTTTAGTGGCAGCATGGCATATACGCAATTGTTTTGTAAACAAGGTCTCATGATGACTGATTGGGTGGGATTTCTCGTGAGTAGTTCGGGACTTTTTAAAGTATTTATTATTTACCTGTCTTAACTAAGGATTGTCTAGGTTTTTAATTCGTTTTTTTTTAGAATGTATTGTGATGCTTTGGTGGTTAAATGACCGAATAAAGCTTGTGTTGATGAAACAGTCCTGTTTCAGTTGTAATATAGATTCCAAGGTACCAGAACTCCTCAGGTGCTATAATTGTCTCCCATTCATGAGGTAGTCTTGATGTTGGGTCCTTCAGGTTATAAATTAAGGATTTATGCCAATTTATTGTATAGCCCGAGTATCTGCAAAATAAGGAGAATATCTGCATTAGTCTGTCATGTGTAACATATGGATCCGTAACACAGAGCAGCACATTGTCTGCGTATGGTGATATTCTACCTTAGTTTCAGCCTGGCTAACACCTCAAACATATAGGTCCACACCACAGTATCAAACACCATCTTGGTGTCAAGCGAGAGTACCAGGGTGCTTCCTTGAAGATTACTTACTGGCTCAGCATGCCATAGAGGCGCTACAGATTAAGGAAGGTAATTTTGTTGGGCATGAAACTGGATTGGTCTGGGTGGACCAGCATCATAATCATTTAATTAAGTGGGAGGCCAGCACTTTAGCCAGGATCTTAACCTTTGCATTGAGCAGCGATATCGGTCGGTATGAGGAGTATTCATCAGGCGGTCTATCTTCCTTGTGAATAACCATTATGGAGGTCAATGTTTGATCTCTGGGAGGTGCGCTGAGGTGACAACTGTCTTTGTACAAGAGAAGGAGGTAGGGAGCAAGTTTAGGGGCCGCTAGTTTGTACAGTTCAATTGGCAGTCCATTGGGACCGAGAGCCTTACCAGAGTATAGGTCATCTATGGCCTTCATTATCTTATCTTCTTAATCAATCAATCAATCAGAATTTTTACAGCGCAGTACTCACCTGTAAGGGCCTCAAGGCACTGGGGGTAGGTGGGGTTGGTTCTCTGTGTTTCAGTCAAAGAGCCAGGTCTTAAGGTCCTTCCTGAAATGAGGTAACAATGGTGACTGCCTGAGGTGAAAAGGCAAGGTGTACCAGCTCTTTGTCGCGAGGTGGCAAAGGATATTCCTCCAATTGAGGTCTTCCATATGCAGGGTACGGTGGCTAGTGCCTGTTGAGTGGAGAGGTCTGGTGGGGGAAGTAAAAGGTGATGTGGTGGTTGAGGTAGGTGGGTCCTATGTCGTGGAGAGCCTTGTATGCGTGGAAAAGGAGTTTGAAGTTGATCTTTTTCCCGATGTGGAGCCAGTGGAGGTCTTTTAGGTGTCTGGTGATGCAGCGGGGGACACTCAGGATGAGTCTGGTGGTGTAGTTTTGGATGTTCTGTAGTTTCTTCAGGTTCTTCTGGGTGGTGCCGGTGTAGCGGGCGTTGTCATAGTCGAGTCTGCTGGTGACCAAGGTGTGAGTTAACGTCTTGCAGCAGTTGTTTGGGATCCATTTGAAGATCTTCTGAAGAAGTCGGAGTGTGTGGAAACAGGAGGATGCAACAGAGCTGACTTGGCAGGTCATGGTGAGTGATGAATCCAGGATGAATCCGAGGTTGCATGTGTGGTTTGTTGGTGTCGGGGGGTGCCAAGAGTAGAAGGCCACCAGGAGTCACCCCAGGCTGATGTGGAGGGTCCCTGGATGAGGATCTTAGTCTTGTCAGAGTTGAATTTGGGACCGCTCTCCTTCATCCAGGCAGCGACAGCTTCTATCCCGTTGTGGAAATTCTTCATGGCAGTTGTAGGGTTTTCGGTCAGTGCAATGATCAGGTGAGGTTCGTCAGCATAGGAGACAATGTTCCATCAGTGGTTCCTGACGATGGACAAGAGCGGGCCATGTAAATGTTGAAGAGTGTGGGGCTCAGGGTGGAACCCTGGGGTACTCCTCAGCTGATCTCCGTAGGTTCTGAAAGGTATGGCGAGAGTTTGACTCCCTGTGCTCTGCCGGTCAGGAAGGAGCATAACCACTGAAGGGCCTTTCCGCAGATGCCAGCATTGTGGAGTCTGGAGCAGAGGGTGTGATGGGAGTCCATGTTGAAGGCAGCGATAGGTCCAGTAGGGTTAGAGCAGTTGTTTGGCTGCAGTCGAAGAGTGAGTGTATGTCATTTATAGTGGCGAGAAGGGCAGTCTGCATGCTGTGGTTACTCCTGAAGCCTGACTGGGAGATGTTCAACATGTTGTTATCCCGATGTGTTTGCGGAACTGTACGTTGATGGCCTTTTGAATGACCTTGGCTGGGAAAGGCAGCAGAGAGCTCAGGCGGTAGTTCTTGAGGTGCAGGGGGGTCGGCCATGGGTTTCTTCAGGAGCAGGCGGATCTCGGTGTGCTTCCAGTCCTTGAGGAAGGTAGCCATTTCCATTGAGCAGTTAAGAGTGTGGCCGAGCTCGGGTGAGATGGAGGTGTTGGCTTTGTTGAAAATGTGGTGAGGACGGGGATCAGTAGGGGCTCAGGAGTGGATGCTGCTCGGGGTGGAGCAGGTCTCGACTGTGGTGAGGGTGGTCCAGCAGTGCAGGATCTGTGAATGTTCGGAAGAACCAAGCTGGAGGGTTGTTGGTGGACTCAGAGAGTCTTATGGTCCAAAGCCGTCATAGATGTCCTTGATTTTTCGATGGAAAAAGGTGGCTAGTGTGTCACAGAAATCCTGAGATGGAGGGGTGGTTGCCATTTCTGATTTGGGTTTGGCAAACTCTTTCACAATGGCAAAAAGCTCTTTGGTGTTGTGTGCGGTGGCGCTGGTCCTGCAGGGCTGCTTTCCTAGTGGATCTGGTGAGGCGCTGGTGGGATTTGATGGCAGATTTGAAGGTTGCAAGGTCTTCTGGGGACTTGCTGTTTCACCATCATTTGTCTAGCCATTGGCAGGTGCACATGGAGTCCTGGAGTGCTGGGGAGAAGGCCAGTCTTTGTGGAGCAGTTTATAGTCACTGGGGATGACGATGGCAATGTTGATGCTGACACTGGATTCATCCATGTTTTGGTGATAAAGGCAATGTCCGGGTAAGTGGAGTTTAGCAGGTCTCAGACTTCAACAGCGTGTTTGTGGAGGGAGCGTACGATGAGGAGGATGCAGTTGAGGTGCTCCGGCTAGGTGTTTGATGGTTTAATGGTGGGAGTGTCCGGTGTTTGGTGTAGGGTGAGGGTGTGGTGGCAGTAGAAGCAGGAAAAAGATCCATGGGTCTCTCTGGGTGATATGAGATGGCAGCCGGTGGAGTGTCCTGTGTTCACCACGTGAAGGGTATCCACGTTGTAGTGATGGGTGGTTGTAGGACCAGGGTTCATGGCGTAGGGCGCAGTCCAGGCAGGGACAGGTGCAGACGGACTTGCCTTTGGCATGCTGGATGCCCTTCCGCTGCACGCGGCCGCACAGCGGCTGCCATTAAGAAGGGGAAAGAGGCAGGAGGGTCCAGTCACCTGGGAGGTGGGAGGGTGGGAAAGCACTCCGCAAGGAGGTGGTGGGGCCCCAGTGGCAGCAGCGGCAGGGACAGAGAACAGGAAGAGGGAAAAGGCGCAAAAGAAAATAAAGGTGAAAAACGACAAAAAGGAGGCAGAAAAAGAAAAAGAGACAGAAGAAATATAGATGACAGAATGCAAAAGACACACAGAGACAGATGGTCACTACGCCACCAGAGATGAGGTACAGGCGGGTGCCTGCGGGTGGAGATGGGCCTTGAACTGAGAGTCAGGCAGGCTCTCAGTTTGATTCACAGCAGAGACAGCAGCAGCAGCAACAGGGGGAGTTGCACAGAGAGGAGCGAGCAGACGCTGACCAGGAGGTCAGAGGAGTGGTCCTCTCAATGCACAGCGGGTGCCTTTAAGAAGGGGAGGGAGGCAGGAGGGTCAGGTGGGAAGCAGGTGGGCAGGAAAGCGCTTCGCAAGGAGGGGGGCGGGACCGCAGGGGCAGCAGCGGCATGGCCAGAACCCAGCCAGAGGGAAAAGTGCAAAAGTAAAAAAGGTGAAAAACGAGAAAAACGAGACAGAAAAAGAAAAAGAGACAGGAAGAATTATAGATGACAGAACGCAAGAGACACACACAGATATATGGCCACTAGGCCACCAGGGATGAGGCACAGACGGGTGTCTGCGGGTGCAGGTGGGCCTTGAACTGATTGTCTTCTATTAGCTCCTCAACAAGTAGGGCCTTATCAGTAGCTGAGAGTCTAGGGAGGCGAACATCAGTCAGGAGTTCTTTGGATTACTGCACTGTGGCAGAAACTGCTGGTGGATGGAGCCGGACATAATAGGTCGCAAAGGCATTTGATACTCTTTGTTTGTTCCTAACAATTACATTATCTTCAACCTTGATCTCCAGTATCCAGCGGCCAGCCTAGTCTCTTTATCCAACCATGCCAGGAGTTTTCCCGCCTTATTGCTCACCTCTTAGACGGGGCAATGTGTGGTTCTGTTTTCCATTTGGAGGAGCATGGCACTCAGGTCAGGGAATGTGATGTCCTGGAGGCGGGGTTGAGCATTGTTCCCTCACAGCTCCCAGTAAGGGCCATATATCTACTATGTCTGTCTGGCCAGACCCACTGGTGAGAGTGACTTTCATATTAAAAAGCCCCTGGTGCCAGCTGTATAAAGTGTGTGTGTGTGTGGTCAACCATTTTTTACCCCCATCGATCTAAGGCACAATAGGTAGTACCCAGCATATGAGTCTCCTGGAGGAGGACTACATCTGGTGCTAGAGCTTGATGAACTTCAATTCAAGACCTGTTTGATTTTGTCTCCAGGGGTGTTTACATTCAAGAATAACAGTTTTATGGCTGATATGTCAGGCCAATCTTCCATAGGTATGTGGAGTCGTTGAGGTATAATGAGCTATTGAACCTAGCAGCAAGCTCGGGGACATGTGTAAGGATACTCTGCACATGCGTGAATGAACCTGCAGAGTGGGTAATGCACATGACCACTGAACTTTCAAACAAAAAAAAAAGTGATAAACATGCCAAGAACAAACCCATCCTTCCTGTGTCACTGCACAGCAGACTCAAAACTACCCAACCTCTAAACATGGCAGAGTGCCTGTCACCCAAAACAACACTAAAACAGTAGGAGACAGCTGTCACCACAAGCAATATCCCGATCCACTGCCCCCCCAAAAAATATAATGTGTTACTACTGAATGCCATCAGCGTGGTCTGATGTCAGCAATCATCCCCGGCTGCCAAACAGCCTGCCCCCATTCAAAGGAAATTGCACCATCATACTGTGCGTATGTTGGGCAGTTGCAGTTTAAAGAGGTGTTGAGTTCACCGAGCGCCATCAAACCACTCTTTGTGCTGGTCCTGGTGGGTTGCTGTCCCTGTAGTTTGCTGTTGCAGTGATCTTCCGCTCTGTCGAGATTCATAAATGTCATCACTATGGTCTAAGGGATCATTGTCATGTCTTTGTCGGCGAGACTGATTCCGTGGTCGAGGTCGTCTGACCAGTCTCCAACCTGCCAGCGAGTACCGCATTGCCTCCAGAGTCGTAAAATGATGGGTCTTTCCTTCTGCCACTATTCACAACTGAGCCAGGAACATCATAGAGTATTTCAGGTTGTGCTCTCGCATGGCTCATTTGAATTCTGCAAAGCTGCTACACAGTCTCTGTACACAGAGTGTGAAGTCCGGATAGAAGTTGATAGCTGCATTGTCGTATTTGACCGGCGGGGCACTGCGAGCCGTCTGGAGGATTACATCTTGATCTCTGAAGTTAAAATTCCTTGCTACTATTGTATGTGGTGGTGCCCCGGGTTTAGGTAGGGCCCCCAGGACCCTATGGGCTCATTCCACAGAGAAGTAATTGTATAGGACTCCGGTTTGCAGTTCCTTTAGAATGAGGTCATTTACGAAGAGATCTGCAGCCGGTCCTGCTGCCCTCTCTGGGAGCCCAACTATACGAACACTGTTTCTCCTTGGTCTCCCTTCATATTCCTCCATTTTGGCCCCTAGGACCTCTGTGGTTGTGTGCAGCTCCTTGACTTGCTTCTTAAGAGTCGCAGTTTCAGACCGGAGGGTCTTGAGCGAGTCTTCCCCATATTTCAGTTGTGCATTCATATTGCATAGGTCCTTTCTGACCAAGGAGACCTTATTGGAGACCGTGTCTATTTTCATTTCCTTGGACCTTTGGACTCCCTGGATTTCCCTCATAATGTCTTTAAGTGTGAGTGTATCACTATCAGTCGGAGGCTGGTCATCGGGGCTTTGTGCATACCCCACCCCCGTCCTGGTCAGTCCCTCTCGAGGCAGTGCAAATGTATCTAGTTTTGTTCTATGTGTCCCTCGGGCAACCCTGCCCCTGGTCATCTTTGCGGGAGATCAGAGTCTTAATGTATGAGAGGGGCACAAGGTAATTGCCGCCACCAGCCAGGGGAGCTTTCTACCAAAAAAGTCCTGTGCAGTCTGTTCTTTTCCCCCGCTGTGCATCTTCTCAACTATCTGGGATATGTATCAAGGCCGGTAGCAGATTGTATCAGGAGTAGAGACCTCCATGCCTATGATGTAAATTCCAGTATAGTCCCAAGTGGCTTCTTTGTGAAGCTGGCAATAGGAAGCAGTCTGTCAGTGTTGAGTGGTTGTCGGAATGTAGACTTGGTGCCTCAGCCCCCGCCACTCGATTGCACGGCGCACCTCAGTCCGTGGAGGATGATGAATGTGTAAGGGGAAGCACTCTTCATGAATCACAGCTGGAGTTGCCAGGTATGCAAGGCAATGCCCAGCACAGGGTTTGGTATAGTCTACAGCTGTTCGCTTTATGTGTCTAATGTATATATTCAGCTAGGCAAGCTGATTGTGTGGGCTCAAGTAGAAGGCCATCTAATGAAGAGAAGAGGGGAGGGAACTACTGGCAGCTTTATGCACTCGTTGTTCAACGGAGACCCGCTCACTCACCACCCAATTGCCAGCCTCCACTCTAATGTTCCAATCGTGCCTCACGAAACCAGGACAGCAAATATGGGAAGCCTTTCATAGAGTACAGGCGGCGATAGATTCACAGGAAGAGCACATGTCCCCGCTCTCAGCTCCGCTTTGAAGACCTTCGCTGCATCAGAGCATGGGCAAAGCAGCATCACCCCAAGGGAAGACTGTAGTGAGCATCAGGGATTCTCCCCCCGGCAATGTTAGTCCTTTTTGGGTGAGTGATGGCTCATATCCTCTAGTCCTGATGGCATGGTTCCCTTGCCTGCACATCATGGGCATCTCTGTTGAGGTATTTTTTCCCCCCAGGATACCCTCACAAAACTCACCGCCGCTGGTTGGCTTGATAGTGTCTCTTAGACACCTCACTGGTCCCTGTATGTGGTTTATTAGGGTCTGGGAGTGCCGAGCAATGTGGCTCTGTTGCAGGGCAGCCCAGCCATGGCTCCACACTGCAGTCTCGGACTGTCACTGCCCCTGGCAGCTGGGATTGCTCCGTCGGGGTAGGATATCCACGGGTGCAGTAACGCCGAGGAGTCTCTCTATTCCTGCCGTTTTCACCGCTGGGCACAGTTACCAGCGGAGGGCCGCGGGGATGCAGATCGGCTAGTCTCCAGCGATCATTGACGGTGCAGTCGCCCACTTGAGTCCGCAGTCTCACATCCTGCCTAACCCATGTCAAACAGGATTACTTTAGAAGCCATCCCAGAGTCATTAGATGATCATCCAACTACTGTAGAAGTCATTTTCACATCATCAGACTTAATCAAGCTCTTGAAGTCATCAGTAAAGTTTAGAAACTTGAGCCTGATGATTCGAGGATGACTTGAAAATGAGTTTCTGATTACTTTACAAGGTTCCTGATGACTTGAGGAGGATTTGAGAATGAGTAACTGATGACTTCACAAAGTGTGACTATTCCTGATGACTTCAGGAGGATTTGAGAATGAGTATCTGATGACTTCACAAGGTGTGACTATTCCTGATGACTTCAGGAGGATTTAAGAATGAGTATCTGATGACTTCATAAGGTCCAATTGTTCTTGATGATTGGAGGATGATTTGAAAATAAACGTGCAAAACACCACAAACATCATTTCTTTTTAACATGACGAAATGACTCCTGATGGTTTCAAAATGATTTGCTGATTACACCAAGAATACACCCAATATTTTGGTTTCATTTTTTGTCAGAAAGGTCCAACCTGTTATGTGATTTTAGAATTATTTGCTGATTACTACTCAGTGAACACTATTTAGGTATTAAATGGGGTTTCTTGAAATAAAAATTAGCATACAGTGTGCTTCATCAGATTATATAAGAAAAGACACAAGTAAATATTTTTATTTTACATAACTTGTATTTATAATAATCAGTATTAACAAGTATGTTGTGATAAAATGTTCAAAACATGTTAATTTTGAATCCACTTGATCAATTGTAGGTAGGGCCAATGGAATTAAGCAGGAGTGGAGTACGAAATTATTGGGCAGTATTGTCTAAATCATGCAGCTGGAAAAAACGAATTATGAATTCAAAGGCTGCAAATTAAACTGCACATTCTGTGAAATTGTGAAATTTAGCTACTTTACATTTTAAAAAGGGTTTGCAGACTCAAGCAACTTGAAATTTTACATGCTTTTTTTAACTGTGCAAAGTGCAATACTGCGACGTAAAAAAACAAATGGCAGCTTCAGAGGAATGCTGTGGCACTGAGAAGCCATCCCTACTATGGCGACGTTCAGAGGATGGACTTTTGCGCTTGGCTGTGGCCTCCATCGGAGACCCTACCTGAAAAATGTTTCCTAATCAGCTTCTGAGTTTAACATTATGCACCATCTCCTGTTACTGAGCTAAGTCACTTGGCCTTACATCCCCCACAGACAGTGCTGCCAGAGCTTGAGAGACACCCCAGTCTTACCTTTCCAACGTAGGAAAGTTGACAGTGTGATGGTGGGGACTGGGGTGTCACTCAAGCTCTGGCAGCACTGTCTGTGAGGGATGTAAGGCCATTTGAAGCTGGAAAAAATCCAATGTACAAACGTCAGGTCAAGTGGCTAAAACTTTGTCTTGGTGAACCTGGGAAGCATGAGCACCTTCACAGACTGTGAAGTTTCCGACTTTGTGGGTGAAGGGTGTAGGAGGCTGGCCTGGCTTATAGTGGGCACCAATGGTACTTACACCTTGTGCCAGGTCCAGTTATCCCTTATTAGTAGAGTAGTAGTGTTCTACCAGCTTAGGCTGATAGAGGTAGCTATAGCAGAGCAGCTTAGGCTGAACTAGGAGACATGCAAAGCTTCTACTATACCACTTATATCATATAGGTACTATATCATAAGAAAGACAATACTCAGAGTTACTACAAATAAAGGTACTTTATTTTAGTGACAATGAGCCAAAAATATCTCAGAGGATATACTCCCTTAGGAGGTAAGTAAAATACACAAAATATACACAGAAAACCAAATCAGGCTAGTAACACAGAAAATAGTGCAAACACTGTAGAATACAATAGGATGCAATAGGCCTAGGGGCAACACAAACCATATACTAAGAAAGTGAAATCCGACCCACGAATGGACCCCTAGGCTAGTGTAGTGTGTAGAGGGTCGCTGGGAGTGTAAGAAAACACTAAGGGTGTCCAAGATACCCTACCCCAAGACCCTGGAAAGTAGGAGTAAAGTACTACTATTTCCCCAGAAACACACTAAAGTCGTGATAAAGGATTTTGGAAACACCACAACAGACTGCAAAGCACTGAAGATGGATTCCTGGACCTGACGACCTGCAAAGGAAAGGGACCAAGTCCAAGAGTCGCGAAAGTGTCCGGGGGGGTAGGAGCCCAATAAACCCCAGATGACGGTGCAAAATGGCTGCCTCTGGATGGAAGAAGCTGAAGATTCTGCAACAACAAAAGGTGCTAGGAACTTTTCCTTCATGCAGAAGTAGTCCTACGGAGTGCTGGAGGATGCAGAGTTGTTTACTTGGCAAAATACCGTAAACAAGCCTTGCTAGCTGCAAGAGTCGCGGTTGAAGAAAAAGGGTACTGCCCGGGCCCAGGAAGGACCAGGATGTCACTACTTGGGAGAGGAGACAGAGGGGGCCCTCAGCAATTTAGAGAGCCCACGCACAAGCAGGAAGCACCCGCAGAAGTCCTTGAACACGGGTTCAAGAAGTCTGAACATGGCAGTCGTCTCAACACTGCAAAAGAGGGTCCCATGACACCGGAGATCAATTCAGGGAGCTGAGCATCGCAGGACAGAGTGGTGGGGACCTGGCTTGGCTGTGCATGCAGGATTTTGTGGAAATGTGCACAGAAGCCCTTGTAGCTGCAGTTCACGCACTGCACAGGATTACTATCTGGAGAGGGGAGGCAAGGACTTACCTCCTCCAAATTCGGACAGTTGGACCACTGGACACTCTGGGTCACTTGGGTCCACCACCTATGTTCCAGGGGCCACGCTCGTCAGGATGAGAGGGGTCCCAGAGTACCGGTGACGCTGAAGTTTAGTGCCTGCTGAAGCAGGGAGAAGATTCCGTCGACCCATGGGAGATTTCTTCATGGCTTCCAGTGCAGGATGAAGGCAGGCAGCCCCAAAAGCATGCACCACCAGGAAACAGTCGAGAAAGCCGGCAAGATTAGGCGCTACAATGTCGCTGGTAGTCTTCTTGCTACTTTGTTACAGTTTTGCAGGCGCCCTTGAGCAATCAGCGGTTGATCCTTGGCAGAAGTCGAAGAGAGAGATGCAGAGGAACTCTGGTGAATTCTTGCAAGTCGTTATCTGAGGAAAAGCCCACTGGAGAGACCCTAAATAGCCCTCAGAGGAGGATTGGCCACCTAGTCAGGTAAGCACCTATCAGGAGGGGCCTCTGACGACACATGCTGGCACTGGCCACTCAGAGGCCTCCAGAGTGCCCTCACACCTCTGGAAACAAGATGGCAGAGGTCCGGGACACATTGGAGGAGCTCTGGGCACCACCCTGGGGTGGTGATGGACAGGGGACTAGTCACTCCCCTTTCCTTTGCCCAGTTTCGTGCCAGAGCAGGTACTGGGGGTTCCCTAAACCGGTGTAGACTGGCTTATGCAAGGAGGGCACCATCTGTGCCCTTCAAAGCATTTCCAGAGGCTGGGAGAGGCTACGCTCTCCCCAGCCTTTAACACCTATTTCCAAAGGAAGAGGGTGTCTTTGTTCTGCCTTCCTGGGATTGGGCTGCCCAGACCCCAGGAGGGCAGAACCCAGTCTATGGGGTGGCAGCAGCGGTAGCTGCAGAGAAAACCCCAGAGAGCTGGTTTCGTAGTACCCGGGGTCCATAGTGGAGCCCCGGGGATGCATGGAATTGGCTCCCCAATCCCAGATTTGGAATGGGGGGACACTTCCATGATCTTAGACAGGTTACATGGCCATATTCGGAGATACCATTGTGAAGCTACATATAGGTATTGACCTATATGTAGTGCACACGTGTAATGGTGTCCCCGCACTCAGAACGTCCGGGGAAATGGCCCTGAACTATGTGGGGGCACTTTTGCTTGTTCAAGGGTGCCCTCACACTTAGTAACTTTGCACCTAACCTTCAGCAAGTGAAGGCTAGACATAGGGGTGACTTATAAGTTACTTAAGTGCAGTGAAAATGGCTGTGAAATAACGTGTGCGTTATTTCACTCAGGCTGCAGTGGCAGTCCTTTGTAAAGGTTTGTCTGAGCTCCCTATGGGTGGCAAAAGAAATGCTGCAGCACATAGGGATCTCCTGTAACCCCAATACCCTGGGTACCTAGGTACCATATACTAGGGAATTATAAAGGTGTTCCAGTGTGCCAATTGAAATTGGTAAAAGTGGTCACTAGCCTATAGTGACAAATTTAAAGGCAGAGAGAGCATAAGCACTGAGGTTCAGGTTAGCAGAGCCTCAGTGACACAGTTAGTCACTACACTGGTATACACATTCAAGCCACAAACTATGAGCACTGGGGTCCTGACTAGCAGGATCCCAGTGAGACAGGCAAAAACAAACTGACATACATGTAAAAATGGGGGTAACATGCCAGGCAAGATGGTACTTTCCTACAAAGGGTGAATCTCCAACTGCCTCTATTTTCAACATGTAGAAGTATGGATACAAAGGGCCTGATTCCAACTTTGGAGGAGGTGTTAATCCGTCCCAAAAGTGACGGTAAAGTGACGGATATACCACCAGCCGTATTACGAGTTCCATAGGATATAATGGACTCGTAATACTGCTGGTGGTATATCCGTCACTTTACCGTCACTTTTGGGACGGATTAACACCTCCTCCAAAGTTGTAATCAGGCCCAAAGTGTGTTAGAAATGGGGTTTCTAGTTGGCTAGGATAGGCACCTAAGCCAGGCAGAACCCACCCACTGTAGTCAAGGCGAGGGAGTTACACACCCTCTGCTCACCCCACTAGGTAGTTTCGCACAAGCAATCAGCTTATCCCAGAGACAATGTGTAAAGCGATTGCACAGCACACACAATAAATACACCTCAAAGTAAACACAACAACAAGTTATATAAAAATAAACTGTATTGCATAAAACATCATTAGACCAAACATGACATGTATCAGTAATCCCCTGCTACACAAGCAGTTGTCAGAACATCACACAGGCTACAAGTACTCTGCGGAAATAAGCAGTAGTCAGGTAAACATATAAGTTACTGGTATTCTGCAACACAAGCAGTAGTCAGGTCATCAGTATTACCAGAAATGCACAGGGCGCTATAAACACATTATCAGAGGTGCCCATAAACTATCATGAATGCACATAACAATAAAACACAGGGGCACTCTGGGTGACATGAAGACAGGTGGCAGAGGACAGGGAGACCAGCACCCCACAGGCAGGTAGGGGCAATCACCACCAGCAGCCCAAAAATGCCAGTCCAGCCCAAGCCTAGGGGGGCAGCTGGTCAGCAGGGCAGCAAGCAGAAAAGCGATCCTGATGAGTCCTTTGTGCAGTCCAGTAGCCTCTCTGGCAGAGGTTTGGTTCCAGTTCCAAAAGTGCTCTAAAAATGTGTTTGGGGTGGGGCTTTACTTATACTCATTTTGCGCAGTCTCCACAAAAGGGGGAGAAGGGGTTCCAACCAGTACTAACTGGTTCCAGGAGTGCCCCTTTCTCCTCCAGCACTGGCTCCAGACATTATTGGGGGGGTAAATGAGCCCTTTGTGCGGGGCCAGGGCACAGCCTTTACAGATGGAGGTGTGTCCCACCTCTCCCTCTCCCAGCCCAGGAACACCTTTCAATATATAAATGCACTATTGTGACACCTCCACCCTCCTTCTGTGCAGGCTGTCTGAATGGTATGCACAAAGCCCAGCTGTGACTCTGCCCAAGACATGGATTGGAGTCAAGCTGTAAAACACCAGCATCATAAGCACATAGAAATGCCGACTTTCTAAACAAGGCATTTCTATAATGGTAATTAAAAAATCTACCTACAGCAGTAAGCAGCATTTCTCACTACAATTACAACCATACCAAACATGTCTACACTATCCCTCTTAGATTAGACAATACCACTTAGACCTATGTTAGGGCATTTTCAATGCAGTCCAATGAGAGAGGCAGCACTCATAGTAGTGAGGAACCAAATAGGAGGTTTGTCACTACTAGGACATGTAGTACATAAATACATATGTCCTGCCTTTTACATACACAGCACCCTGCCCACAGAGCTAGCTAGGGCCTACCTTACATGTAGTAAATGAGTAGCTCCAGGCCTGGCAAGTAAATTTAGATGCCAGGTCCCTGTGGCAGTAAACTGCAAATGCAGGCCCTGCGGTAGCAGGCCTGAGACAGATTTGAAAGACTACTTCTGAAGGTGGCGCAAGCTGCGCTGCAGGCCCGCTAGTGACATTTAATTTACAGGCCCTGGGAATAGGGATACCACTGTACAAGGGACTTACAGGTAAATCAAATGTGCCAGTTAGGAGTAAGACAATCATACCAAATTTAGGAGGGAGAGCACATGCACTTTAGCACTGATCAGCAGTGGTAAAGTGCCCAGAGTCCTAACATCAACAAAAAGGGTCAGAAAGAAATAGGAGGAGGAAGGCAAAATGTTCAGGGATGACCCTGTAAAAAGGGCCAGGTCCAATTAAGTACATCCCAGTGCTTTAAACAACTATACACCTACTCACCCACCAATTATCAAGCACTTTACTGATCAGAAGCCATACCAACTGACTTTATCACTGCTTGCAATTAATATTGCATTTTAAAATACAAATAGGTAGAATACTGCACCCACAACCGTACTCTATAAAGATGTTGTAAGTCAGTGGAAGAATTTGATATCGCATAAAGCAAAAGGCGTCCGATCAAACATTTTATACAAGTTCCAAGGGGACAACTATACACTTGATGGGGGTACAGAGTTCTATAAATTACCAAGTGGTAACCGTATTCTCCTTTTTTTAGCAGTTACTTGGAATCCTTAAGTTAGAAAGCATGTTACAGTGTTTGAGAAAGATACATGCTATTCCTGTAGACTCTAGAGTATAGCTGTCTGTGGGTTCACTCAACATTTCATCTTTTCTGAATTGCATGTTGCATTCTGGGTTTTTGGGTCATTAAATGGGAAAATTTTAGTTTAAGGTGTAATGTTTTTTAGGTAAAAAAGTCAGACATGCACATCGTAATTAGTACATTATAAACCTGATTCAGGTGGAAGATTTTTGAAGCCACAAATGACTATATTTTCTCTCTCGCCAGAAATTACCAGGGCTCCAACAAAAGTCAATGGGGAAAATACATTTCCCTGTTTTTTTCTCCAAAATCTCTCACTTTCTTTTTCTAAAATGTCATGCACAAATCACCCCTTAGCATGTATTCATAAATCACCTCCAAACCTTGATGTACATAAATAAGAACCATTGCTTTGCCCTTAAAATAAACTTGCATTTCCTGTTTTGCACCCAATTCCCCAGTTCTTGCACATCCCAATCTATAAATGACAACAGAAGGAAACTCTTGGAGAAATGAAAGCATCAAGAGAAATACATTCTCCAGTTAACTTCAATTACGAGCATTTTTAAGTGGAAGGAAAATACAAAATAAGGTTATGTTTGCTGAAAAAAAACGGAATTCTACAAACTAAATCGTAGGGCTGGTATTTATACCTTTCTAAAACCAGTTTTCTGAAAGCTAGAGTTCCTGCAGCTGTATTGTGGCCAAGCACGTTTTTTTATGTTTTCTTTTTTTACAAGGAAAGAAGCATGGCTTTTATTCCAAATAAATGCTCTGTACAAAAGTATATGATACATTGTAAAACGCAATACAAACTTTTGCATAGTGTTTTCATCTCGGAAAATGCACTTGACAGTACAAGAAAAGAACTACTGTAGTCAAACTATTTACTTGGATGCCAAGTGTACTTAGGGTACAGAGGGTAGAAAAAAATCAAATTTTGCATAATCAACCGAGCTTTTAGACATTAGTTATTTTTCAGCTGCTTCAACATTAGCGATGACAGAAGAAGAAGAAATTCTGCACTTTTACCCCCTGTGCAACTGCTGGTTTGCCAATGTACAGCTGCCCTCAATGAAATGTAATGCTTTTCAAGCAAGCTTCTGAAGTTTTTTGGGGGGACATCCGGTGGTGCCGGAAGGACATCACACAGGAAGTAACGTGACCTGCCTGTGCCGACATTATTGGGAACTACGAGGATGCAGCCGGGAAAACAACGAGATAATCGAAAACGGAGGAGGATTGCTCTTCTTTGACCTTTTAAAATGCATTATTCAGCAACTAACATCTCAAAGATTTCACAGTCAGCCCCTCTTTCTGAATTGCTTTGAGGTAAAAGAATAATCAGCGAAATAGTGGGATGGATTCCATTCTTACATGGCAGCATCTGGTAACAATTGAGGGGGTGGTGGTTATTTTTCCTTCTGGCATTAACGTCGCTTCTGAAATGTTATTAAATTCTTCCGAAGTATTCTTCCTGGTTCAATTGTGGGCTGACTAGGGGCAAGCTATTTAAGATAAGCACAATTAAGGTTTACTTTACTGAAATCTAGCCAGCTGTGTATTCGGACATTTAAAATGTAAACATTCCATGTCCCTGCTCCTAATGTCATCAGCAACAGCTGAATTGTAGTTTATCTTTTTTCTGATAGTTAATAAAGGCATCGCATATCTTTAACTTTTTGGCCATTCAGGCCTGTATATTAATTGCGCTCCAATCCCTTCGGGTTAAGTTCTGCTCCATAAAACTGGAAAAAAGATACCTTTGTCCTTTCAGAGACTGTTAGTCTCTATTAGCAAGAGGGTATGTTTTTTAATCTAACAGGACAAGGGTATGTTTTGTTCTATTTTTTTGGAGTTGAACTCGACCCAAAGGGATTGGAGCGCTTTAAAAGAGCATCCATTATATTACACCGGGTAACATTTGTTTTTCCTTAAGGCACGGGAAGCTGACCTGTTTGCCATGATGTGAATGCTGCGCTGACACCGAGCCTGGATCCTGATTCTTTAGTTCCAAGGACAGCAATACTGGCTGGCCATAACGCCACATCTTTTCGAGCTACTATGCGGTGGTTCCTGCAGAAATTATGCATACTCGTTTGTGCTATCAATTTATTAGGAATAGGCTGCATTTTTAGCAATCCCTGTCTGTACGGTTTTCACAATGAAGTCAGTCATGTGGCTTTTTGTACGGCATGATTTGAGGCTGTCTTCCAGCAACATGTCTGTATTTTTTCTACCTCACATAGGCTATGCTGTAAGCAAAGCTTTTCTTCAGTCGCTGCTGGGATACAAACGTGGTGGCAATAATAGTGTCCGTCTTTCCATTCATTCCACCTACCACTGTTACCTAGATTCTTGGGTAGCTGTGAATGGCACTTTTATTAGACTAAAGGTTTACTAAATAAATCACACAATGCATCTACAACTATGCTCATTACTCATGCCCTTTGCTTTGGAGACGTTGATTTTCAGTCTTACCCGTGGTAAGGGGCACAGTGGTGTCAGTGATAAGGGCCCAGCTGTTCCTGCCCCCTGTTCCCCTTTTCACAAAGTTAACCACACATGTGTTTGGATCTCCCCCACTCTATCAGTTATTCAAAATGCCGATGTCTGCCATCATATCTTCAGTGAAAATATCGGTATAAATGTGGAAGTGGTTAAAAAATAGTATTGAAATATGTTGGTCTCCTACATAATTTTTGGATCCTATTTTTTTCTCTCCAATGTTCTCTCAAAACGTCTTACTTGCTGTTGCTCACCTTCACATATTTTGCGCTTTCTGTTGCTAATTTCTTTTTAGCGCCATTTGGTTAGTGGTAGAACACACTTTAGAAGGCATAGTTTGACATACAAGCTCAAGAACCTACTGACACTGAACTAATTTCTACTTTTACCACAAGCAACACACACACTGACACAAGCACGCACATATTCTTATGCATATATAACCTAGTCCAGAATTTGTGCACACTTCCAGCCTGCACGAAATAGACACAACACCTGCACTTTCAAGACAGATTGCATCAATCCACAAGCAATCTCTTCAACCCTTCCTCTACAAAGTAGCAATTCAATTTACATTTTAACCACTGTCACCTTACTTTAACATGCTGAATATTTTAGTGTTGAAAACCCATCTCGTTAAGGCCAGTGCTAGAAAAGTGGCTTAAAAGCTTTTCTTTGTGGTCTTCATTGAGCACCCCTCTGGACTGGTGATTAAGTAAGGATAACTGGGAGAAAAGGCCATCCATGGCCACCAAGCAAAGTAGTTATTGATGTGCATGCTAGCAGTATCCTTTGAAGAAACAAGAAACATTATTTTTTTGTCCAGGCCTACTGAATACCATATGTCAGCAACCGGGGCCTGTACTTACTGCTTGTGGTGGTATTGTTTTCCACTGCCTGTTTCTGAACCAAGCAGACTTCTGAGTTCTCACACCAATGTATGGGTAGCACATGCAAGTTATTTTTGCATTCTGTGCTTTCTAGTGATGTTTAGCAGATTATAAAACTGGGACTACATGTACAGAATGCAGTGGCTTATGACAAATTCCTAAATCGAGCTCAGATGACTTAAAGTGTTATCAGTTTTACAAAGCTGCATGCAGAAAGTGCTGCACAGACAGGGAAGGCAGAAATACCAGTCTATGAATTGGTAATACTTAAATCATTATTGGCACTGCACTCAAAGCTAAAATTCCTGGTGGTGCCTGTAAAATACTGTTCCAGTGGCAATCCTAAATAGACCACTCATCTATGTTTTATATGAGGAGCCAAGCTACTTTCATCTTTTGCCCGAGGAGTAGGCATTTTGATAGGTCAGAAGTACTAGGGCGTGCCCTTACCAGCATCCCTGAGGATGGTAAGAGGAGGAAGTACAGTTACAAGACACCTTGTGTCTCATTTCCCCTGGGCTGTGTGCACACCCAGTAGGGTGCTTATAGGGCCAAAGTGGTGGTTACACTTCCCCTGCCTAAACCCCTTTGTCTTTCCTATCCCCAAGTAGTATTTCCCATTTTCCAGCCACTTCCCTCTGTCTCTCCCACATTTACTATTAATATGTATACTTATGTGTGTGGAGAGCCTGAAGCCAGGGCAGGGTGTTTGGAGGGAGGTGGGGTGAGACCTCTGTACAGAAAAAGATAGAAGAGGCATAAACACTGCGCATCAGTTTGTGAATAGCATTTTGTAGGACTTCAAAATATATTAGAAAATGCAGTTTGCCCCTCAGTTGCCCCTCAGTTTTTCGAAACCCAGATATGGCTACGTTCATCAATAAATGAACTGCCCAGCAGTGAAATTTATGCTGGATCTATAATCACTGATGTGCACCATCCTGCTCACCTTCAAGGCCAGTTCGTCAGCTGTGAGAGTGGCGGCCATCACGTAAGCTGAAATTTATAAGTGCATCAATTACACGGAACTACATAGAGTAAGTCTGTATGCATATTCTACTTAGCATGGTGACCAAGGCATCCTTTTTAGGAATTAATCCTTTCTTGTAGTACAGAATAAATGTAGTTCATTAGCTGTCTTGACTGCAAAGCACTTGTAACATAATGTTTAAAAATATATATATGAACAAATGGAAATTACATATTATAAACAGTTGCGTAGAAGTGGTTGTATGTTCACTAGTTTCTCTTGTTTTTTTTTTTTCAGGACAGGGTAGACTGATCATTTGTAACTGAAAGTGCATAATTTCACACTGGGATAAAGACACTTTCTCCTTACTGAAATTATGCATGACTCGTCAATCATTAATGGAGAGAATGCCTGTACCTGTATGAAAGAAGAGTGTACACTTTCACGAGCAAAAGTGAGAGATGTACAATCTGAGATTACTGTCTAAAAGGTAAGAAAAATATATTCTATTTTGACCAGATAGATGGCAACTAATTTTTTATATATGTATATATATCACAACACCCAAATCTATACCACTTTTGGATATCTGTACAGCCCAAAAATAAGTTTGTGTTTCTTAAATCTACTCACTTGAAATTATTTATTTCCATTTTATTATAGCACAGGTGTATGGCACATGCTGAAAGTAGATGGCTATAAATCATTTGCAGGCAGCAGTCTGCATTGACAAGGTCAAACATCCAACAAAAAATCCTCAACATCATAAAAAATATTCAAGGGGTCATTTGCAATACAAAGGGTGGCTTGCTTTAAATTTTTATTTTCCTTTGGTATATTATTTCTGTGTTACAATCTGAAAGTATTAGTGTGGAAATATCTCAGACATATCTACTTTGATTTTATGGTTTTAAAAACATCATTTTTCACTGTTAGGTGAGATATGCCTAGATGACAGATCATTTTCCACAGACTACCACTTTATATTTTTACATTTTGTTTAAACTAGCATGATGGCATGTATATTAATACTCTGTGTGGCTATCTGCCGGCTGATGTGCAGGAAATAATGGAAGATTCCACTGATCCTTCCTTATAGAGAAGCGACCGTACCACAAAGAGAGGACTGCGCAAGCTGGTGAAAAAGGCCAGGTTTGTTTGGATAGTGCAAGTTTTCTCCACACAGGTTTGAGTAAGATACATTTTTACCAAACAAATGTGGCAAAGGTGTCACTAAGGCTCATGTTGGAACTGCTGCCCTAGATGAAGAAACGGTTGGCGTTAATAAGGGGTAGCTCAAATGTCTTAATTGCATTTAGGTACACGTGGTCCCAGTGGTTTTCAAACATTTTAACACCCCCCTGTACGATTAAAAAAAAAAATCTGGCCCGCCTCCGAATTTTTCACCATTATTCTATTAAGTAGGCTATGTTTAAAAGTGTCTGGGCTTATTTAAACATTGTAGTTAAGTTCTGTTACCTTTTTAAAAATGCAATACATGTTTTTCTGCTTAAAACAAAGTCCTGTTATCTGCATAATGCCTTTTTTGGCCAGAACCTGCCCCCCCTCCCCAATCCCCCCCACACACAGTTTGAAGACCCCTGAGCTACACCCTCGTAAGTATGGGATTGATCTTCTGAATCTACTTCTTTCTCTATCACAGTTCAGAAAGGGAAATTTTATTTCTCCTCCATGACTAATGACCTAATATCACCTGTGCTCCTGTGACCACTCACCATAAACAAACTGTACTGACTGTTGGAAGATTATGGTCTTGTTGCATTTTGAAGATAATGCCCTCTTTGGAAAAAAATCCTTATCTGTGGTTTTTTAATCCTTTTAGAGTTTATGAAATCTGTGTACAATCGACAAAAGCTGGCCAACCATGAACATCAAAACGATGCAGTGAAAGCTTGCCATAAAGATCTTCCTTGCCAGATGAGAACTGAAGAAACCAGCAAATCTAGAAGCAAACAATGAAGTACCGGTTTTCATTGACTATTTCTTGTCTACTTTTACTGTTCTATTTTATGGTAACCTGAGCCCTTTTGGGACCAGTTATGTGTTTCACTTGAATAAAATGAATGTAGAAGTCATTTTGGATCCATTTTTATTTCAACCTCTGTTTTGTTTAGTCTTTTCCCACTTATCACAATATTAGAAAAATGACAGGTAATATCTTATACACAAATGAAGGCAATGTCTACTGAATATTAGGGAGTATCAGAAATTGAAAGGCTTCTTTTGAATTCAAATTGTGTTGTATTCTGTCTAATTCCTACCTCAGATTTTTTTTATACCACCCCCAAGCCCACCACCACCTTCTATTGCACAGAATATAAAATATTATGCCACAGCCGTAGTTTAATTTTCAATTCCCTTTTGTACAGGATGGTACATGGGTCCTGTACCTCACAGTACTTGTTTAGCAACAGATTAATTGATCTAAAGTACTTGATGGGCAGTAGATTTGAGAAAATGTAACCATAGAATGTTCATATCATAGAATGAATATAATAGAATCCTCACTCGATAATAAATCATTCATTGGTTACCAACAGCCATCAAAATGTTTCATGGAATCATCCAGGAGTAATTCACTCTCCCCCTGCAGTTGTCATTAAGACATCCTATAGTCAGTGGCGGCCCGTCCTTTAGGGCGGAGGGGCCACGTCCCTCCACCCCATGAAGAGTGTCTGTCAGGCTGAACAAAGGTCAGCCTGACAGACACTCTTCATGTTCAGGTCAGGCAGCCAGGAGCAGACATGCGCGATTTGCGCAGACTCCTGGCTGCCTGAGCTGAACTTTGCTGGGCTGAGGAGATCACAGCTCCTATGGGCGTGACCTCCTCGGCCCAGCAAAGGTGCCTCGAGGCCCTCTCCTGGGTGACGAGGAAAGCATCACCAATTGACACTCTCCCTGGGCGCTTCAGTTTAAGCCCTGAAGTGCCCAGGGCGAGTGCCAATCAGTGACACTTCGTCAAAGAGTGGGGTGGGGTCAGCAGTCTCACTGACCCCATCCCACTCTGTGACGAGGCTGGGACTGCTGCCTTCCCTCATTGGCTGACCTAGGGTCAGCCAATGAGGGAAGGCAGCAGTCCCAACCCTCCTGGGACCTGGAGGCCGAAGGTAAGTGTGTGTGTGTGTGTGTGTGTGTGTATGTGTGTGTGTGTTATGTTTTACATTGAATGTTTGGTGCGCGCGTGCATGTTTGAGTGTTATGAGTGTTGTTAATGGATGTGCGTGCCTGCGTGTGTGTGTGTGAAAGAATGAATGTGTGTGATCTTGTAAAATGAATGTTTGGTGCGTGCTTGCATGTTTGAATGGAATGAGTGTTGTTAATGGATGTGCGTGCGTGCGTGTGTGTGTGTGAAAGAATGAATGTGTGTGATCTTGTAAAATGAATGTTTGGTGCGTGCGTGCATGTTTGAATGGAATGAGTGTTGTTAATAGATGAGCGTGCGTGCGTGCGTGTCTATGTGTGAAAGAATGAGACTGTGTGTGTGTGTTTGTGTCTGTGTGTGTGTGTGTGTGCCCCGCCCGCCCCTCTCCCAAAGATGCCGGCCGCCACTGCCTATAGTAAGTCACACTCATGCTAAAGTTTTCCTGTAATCCCCCTGGAATAATCCATACTCATTCTAAAGTTGTCATGGAGTCATCCTAAAATAATTCACAGTCATCCAAAAGTTGCCCTGGAAACATCCTAGAGTAATCCTCAGTCATTGTGCAGTTGTCGTGGAATCATCCTGTAGTAATTAACACTCATCCTGAAGTTGTCAGTTGGTGTTCCTGGAGTAGTAAAAGATCATCACGCATATTCAAATGAAGTAATCAGGATACCATCCCAGAGTAGTTTTTGTGATGACTGTAGAGTCATCTCATTTAAATATTTCGGCCTATACACATACTTCAGGATGGTTTGGGATGACTTCATCAGATCATTACAGGAATAGCCCAGCTGGAGTCATCGGATGACTTCAGAATGGCTCCAGGAAGATCTTCCTTTTTGACTTGGGAAGGCCGCACCTCGCCTCCGGCATGTCCGAGCCAGCCAGGGCCTCGCCGAAGGGCATTTCAGTATCCCCGCGACTCCTAGTCAAAAAAGCCTTAGCTAGAGAGTTGCTGAGGGCAGATAAATGGACGGATTGTGGGGGATTCGGCAGACGGGAGGCGGAACCTGTTCTAGTAAGCGGCCATCTTGCCTGGCAGTCAGCCACCTGCTCTTACACATCCATTTTTGACCTAACCAAAAGACATAGGGGGTCATTCCAACCCTGGCGGTCGGTGTTAAAGCGGCAGCAATACCGCAAACAGGCTGGCGGTAAAAAAAATGCAATTCTGACCCTGGCGGAAACCGCCAACATGGAACGCCACTTCAACACACCGCCCGCCCGGAACAAACAAACAGTGCGGCGGTCACCGCCAACAGACAGGCGGGAGACAATGTACCGCCCACCCTATCACAACCCACCAATCTGCCACCTTTTCCGGGGCGGTAGCCCCGCCGATAAAAACACTGCGGAAACAGCCATTTCAAACGGAAAACGCTCACCTCCATACACCCCACGAGGAATCTGGACAGCATGGAACCCGAACTCCACATCCTCCCAGCGATTGTCTTCCTGCTCCTCTACCAGGAGCACGAACGCCGGCGCAGAAGACAACGGTGAGTACTGCACCTACGACACAGGGGAGGGTGGAGGCAAAAAATTATGGGGACACACATATGCGACACACCCACCCTCACCCTCACCCACTACAACACACACATCAATGCATAGCAAGACATCACAGTTACCCCCCCAAATCCCCCGGAAGAATGCAAAGACAAAAGGAAATGATTATAAACATTGGAATATATTGTATGACTGGCTTTAAAATATATCACACATATAAAACTTTTATATACATAAATTGTCCAGTCCGAAATTTGTATCAGGCATTGTTCGTGGACCACTGGGCCCAAATCACATGGGCAAAGCCCACACAGGATACCTGACTCCAACGGAGAGAACACTGCAGGGGCATCAGATACCAAAACTACAGGCACCTCAGGGGGAAGGGAAGGGGGGGCACCTCAGCCAGATGAGTCCACGACGCCAGATCCACGAGGGGCCTCCATGGCCACTGTTCCATCCTGGGGAGTGCAAAGCCACAGTCTCTCAAGTCTCTACAGTGGGTGGGTTGCCCACTGTTACATCCTGGGGAGTGCAAAGCCACAGTCTCTCAAGTCTCTACAGTGGGTGGCTTGCCCACTGTTCCATCCTGGGGAGTGCAAAGCCACAGTCTCTCAAGTCTCTACAGTGGGTGGCTTGCCCACTGTTCCATCCTGGGGAGTGCAAAGCCACAGTCTCTCAAGTCTCTACAGTGGGTGGGTTGCCCACTGTTCCATCCTGGGGAGTGCAAAGCCACAGTCTCTCAAGTCTCTACAGTGGGTGGCTTGCCCACTGTTCCATCCTGGGGAGTGCAAAGCCACAGACTCTCAAGTCAATATCAGTCTCCACTGGTACTGGAGGGGGACCAGTGCCCAGAGTGCTTCGTGCAGCCCTGCCCGACACAGATGCGGGCCTGCCCTTTCCGCCAATGGGCCAGCGGTGCTTGAGACGGCGGTGCCCAGCGCAGCGGTGCTTGAGACGGCGGTGCCCAGTTCAGCGGTGCTTGAGATGAAGGGCCCAGTTCAGCGGTGCTTGAGACGGCGTTGCCCAGCGCAGCGGTGCTTGAGATGAAGGGCCCAGTTCAGCGGTGCTTGAGATGAAGGGCCCAGTTCAGCGGTGCTTGAGATGAAGGGCCCAGTTCAGCGGTGCTTGAGGTGAAGGGCCCAGTTCAGCGGTGCTTAAGATGAAGGGCCCAGTTCAGCGGTGCTTGAGACGGCGGTGCCCAGCGCAGCGGTGCTTGAGACGGCGGTGCCCAGTTCAGCGGTGCTTGAGATGAAGGGCCCAGTTCAGCGGTGCTTGAGATGAAGGGCCCAGTTCAGCGGTGCTTGAGACGGCGGTGCCCAGCGCAGCGGTGCTTGAGACGGCGGTGCCCAGCGCAGCGGTGCTTGAGACGGCGGTGCCCAGTTCAGCGGTGCTTGAGATGAAGGGCCCAGTTCAGCGGTGCATGAGACGGCGGTGCCCAGCGCAGCAGTGCTTGAGACGGCGGTGCCCAGTTCAGCGGTGCTTCGGATGACTGCCCAGTTCAGCGGATCCGCCCATGGCGTGGAGATCATTCGCCACCTGACCTGTGGCTGGCTGCGCCTTCCTGCCCACCTGGGATGGGCCTGGTGGGGCCCTCCTGGGCTGCAGTACCGGGCCTGTTGGTGTCCTCCTGCCCACCTGGGATGGGGCATGCGGGGCCCTCCTGCACAGCTGGGCTGCTGGCGGTCTTGTCGGGTGTGCTGCCCTTCCCAGCCTTCCCTGTTCGCCTGTGGCCCTTCCCCACCTTTGGCGGTGTGCCAGCTGGCACCACACTCCCTGCCGGAGCCATGGTAGGGATTTTGGTCCCAGGTGTTGCAGGCCTCTTGCGCCGGCCACTCACAATCTTCGCATGTTTTTGCGTTGGTGGGCTGGCCGTGCCTTGGCTCCCTACTGAACTGGCTGACCTTGAGGGTGGGGGACTCCACAGTCCATGGCAGACTGTCTTCACAGGGCCCGCTTTTGTGGTGGCTGAGGTGCTGACTGGAGTCCTATTAGATGGACGGGGTGCGGGAGTTGTTGGAAAGAGGTCAAGTTTTGATAGGAAAATAAGTTTAGAAAGAGAGGGACGGGTAGGTGTAGTAGGTATTGGAGTGGAGGAAGAGGTTGTGGTTGTAGGAGTTTGAAGTCTGCTGTCTTTGGGTGCAGGTGCTTGGGCTGGAGGCTGTCGTGAGGTGGATGGCTGTTGGGTGGGTGGCTGCCTGCGTTTGTGTAGCTTGCAAGAGGGTGTGACAGACACACTGGGAGAGGACACAGGGGACGTGTGAATGGTAGTGGGGGTGGTGACTGCACGTGTGCGGGGGGTTCTGGTGTGTGTGCTGGTGATGGACGTAGTGGCTGAAGATGTTGTGCATGCAGGTGTGAGTGGAGACGTGACAGGGAGGGAGGAGGGAGACGAGGAGGAGGGGGACACAGTGGATGCAGTGGGTGTTGGTATGTCTGCATGTGGATGTTGCTTGTGTGAATGCTTGTGTGATGTGTGGTGCTTATGTCTGTCTGAGCTTCCCTTGGGTGTTGAGGTGTGTGCAGGCTGGTCTGATGGTGTGTCTGGGATAGGCAGAGGTACAGGGGATTGGGTATGGGTGGAGGAAGTTGGAGGGGGAGGCTAGAGACAGGGACAATTGCTGCCATCAGTGCTGAGGCCAGAGTGTTGAACGATCGCTGATGGGCAGCCTGACCAGAATGAATGCCCTCCAGGTATGCATTACTCTGGTGCACCTCCCTTTCTACACCCTGGATGGCATTCAAAAGGGTAGACTGCCCAACAATGAGCGTCCTCAGGAGGTAAATGACCTCCTCACTGAGGGCAGCAGGGGTGACTGGGGCAGGGCCTGAGGTGCCTGGGCGAAGGAGATGCCCACCTTCCTGGGTGAGCGGGCACGGGGCAAACGCTGAGGGGCTGCTGGGAGGGCGGTGCTGGTGCGCTGGGTGGCGGCTGTAACTGTTGGTGCGGGGGGCACGGATGTTGCCGCAACCACAAGGGAGCTCCCTTCAGAGGACGAGTCGCTGTCACTGACATCCGCACGAGTCCCCGCTGTGGAGCTCCCCTCGCCCTCCGTCTCACTGGTGAATTCCGATTCTGTTACATGGCCCGCCATGGCCATGTGAGATGCAGCTCCCTCGTGTTCCGATGCCACTTCTCCTCCGCCTGATGATGCTAATGCACAAATGAACAGGAAGACAACAAAAAAGGGGGGTGGGGAAAAATAAAGAAATGTTGAGTGCATGCATTGGCGACACCGTTGGCGGACAGGACAGACACAGAAGCCCCCTGCACTACGCCGCGCACTTGGGGTCGACTACGCAATCCGTGGGACATGGCCTACAAGCCTATGGGCGACCTCTGCTCACATACATGACACAGGGCAATGAATAGCTGTACTTGGCACCCTACAGAGGTGGGGGGCGGGGGCACAGGGCCATGCCTTACGGAGGGGCCTAGCCTACAGATATTGCCCTGGCCTAGGGATACCCACAGACCTCCTCCCCCACCCAGCCCCCTCCACTGCGCGCAAAGTCACCAGGATTTGAGTGTACTCACCCCCTTGTGTCTGCTGTGATGTCCTCACGCGCCCATCCAAATCGGGGTAGGCCACCGCCAGGATCCGGGACATCAGGGGGGTCAAAGTATGACGGGCACCCCTCCCACGTTGGGAGGCCATCCCCAGCTGAGCCTCCGCCGTCTTCCTGCTCCAGCGTCGGATGTCCTCCCATCTCTTCCGGCAGTGGGTGCCCCGTCTCTGGTGGACCCCCAGGGTCCGGACGTCCTTGGCGATGGCACGCCAAATATCGATTTTCTGGTGGGCGCTGACCTATGTGACATGTACAGGGAGAGAAGAATAATCATCACCTTCTGCATGCTCGATGTGAGTGGCCCCCCCATCCCCACCCTTGCCATGTGGCACATGCTCTCATCTGTCGTTTGATGCATGCCTCAATCGCTCCCCTCCCCGCCATCTTTCATCCACCCCACTCAACACAGGCATTGGCGAACAAAGCATGGTCCCAGTGTACTTACCTGTTGGTCTGGAGGACCGTAGAGTAGCGCATACTGGGGGAGGACCACATCCACGAGTTTCTCCAACTCCTGAGCAGTGAAGGCAGGGGCCCTTTCCCCAGTAGCATGAGCCATTGTCTCTTCCAGACCGTGGTCACAGCAGCACTTGCAGTGTAGGTCCTCTCCTGTCGAAGATCAGGTATTGAGTGATTAAGCAGATAGAAAATGGCGGTCACGCCCACGGCGGTGCGTACCGCGGCGGTGCGTACCGCGACCGCCGGCGCACATCGACATTGGCTCCTGAGACCCATAGGGTTCAATGTTAACCAATGCTGCTTTGCGCCGCGGTCTTCGACCGCCTACCGCCACGGTGTGTCACGCCAGCGCATTGACCTCACATCCCATTGTCGCACTTCACAGGTCAGGCAGCTGCCATTTCAAGGGCCCACATGCCTTATTTTCTACTGCGTCACACATACCTAGGCCTTGCATCGACACTCATACAAGCCATTCAATGCATTGGGAATCGTGTTATGTGCAAGCTGTGGTTACGTACCTGTGGGTAGATTGACTCTGTGCTCGCTGTTGTCCTTCATAGGCACCGTCCGCTGGGACATGCGAGGAGATGGAGAAATCTTCCCGTGTACAGACCGCTGGTGGACCTGTCGACAATGGAGGAAAGACATGTCATACTGACATACAGGCTTGACCGAGACACTATACAGGAACTGTGTGCCCAGCTGGAGCCAGACCTGATGTCACCAATCCGCCAACCCACAGGGATCCCCCCTCTAGTGCAGGTGCTGTCAGTACTCCATTTCCTAGCAAGTGGGTCATTTCAAACAACAGTGGCCATATCATCAGTGATGTCCCAGCCCATGTTTTCCAAGGTGTTGTCCAGAGTGTTGTCTGCCCTGCTCAAACACATGCGGAGCTACATCGTCTACCCTGAGGTGGGGGATTTGGCTACAGTGAAGGCTGATTTCTATGCCCTTGGACATATACCCAACATCATTGGTGCCATTGATGGGACACATGTTGCTTTGGTCCCCCCCAGCAGGAGTGAACAGGTGTACAGGAACAGGAAGAGTTATCATTCCATGAATGTCCAGATGGTGTGTTTGGCTGACTAGTACATCTCCCATGTTAATGCCAAGTTCCCTGGGTCAGTGCATGATGCGTACATCATGCGGAATAGCAGCATCCCTTACGTGATGGGTCAACTCCAGAGGCACCGTGTGTGGCTATTAGGAGACTCTGGTTACCCCAACCTGTCATGGCTACTGACCCCAGTGAGGAATCCCAGGACAAGGGCAGAGGAACGGTACAATGAGGCCCATGGGAGAACTAGGAGGGTGATCGAGCGGACGTTCGGCCTCCTGAAGGCCAGGTTTAGGTGCCTCCATATGACTGGTGGATCCCTAATGTACTCACCAAAGAAGGTGTGCCAGATCATCGTGGCCTGCTGTATGCTTCACAACCTGGCTTTGCGACGCCAGGTGCCTTTTCTGCAGGAGGATGGTCAAGATGGTGGTGTTGTATCAGCTGTGGAGCCTGTGGAGAGTGAAGAGGAGGAAGGCGAAGAGGACGACATAGAGAACAGGAACACAGTAATACAGCAGTATTTTCAATGACACACAGGTAAGAATCCACAACGGCATTTTACATATACTTAACCCCTACTACCTCTCTACTGTCTGACCTTTTCCCCCAGTGTATGGTAACTGAGTTGTGACTTTCCCTTTCGATTTCAGAGATGTGGGCCCCACTGCGTGACATCTGCTTTAATTCCCCATGGACTACAGCTGTGTGACATTGGTATGTTGGCATCACAATGTGAATATGCCATTTGGCACGGTAATGTCTAATACATTTGTACAAAATCTCAGCCAGACTCCAGATTGTTTTATGCAATAAGTGTGTTTATTACAGTGCTCAAAATTGGTGGGTGGTTGCAAATCGTTGAGGTGTGATGGTGGAGGATTGTCCATGGCAGAGTCCAGACTATCAGTATCACAGGTGCATTGTCCAGATGCCTGTGGAAAGTGGAGCAGGGGCAGTGTAAGGTTGGACAGGGTGTCAATGTGGGACAGTGGGATGACAATCAGGGAGGTATCCTTTCCTGGCTGGGGTCCTGGCATCTTACTCTGTCTTCTTCCTGGATCTCAGGGCCCGCTTGCGGGTGGTTCTCCTTCTGCAGGGGGTGGGGTTCTGGTGGCCTGTTGGTCTTGTGTCGGGCCTCATATCCACTAGCACCGGCGGAGGTGGTAGGCAGTTCTTGGTCCATGCTAGTGTCAGGGGCCCTTTGTGGTGCAACAGTGTCCCGCAATGTGGTGACTACCTGATTCAGAGCCACTATGATGGTGCCCATGGCGGAACTGATGTTTCTTAGTTCTTCCCTGAACCCCATATACTGTTGCTCCTGCAGAAGCTGGATCTCCTGAAACCTGGCCAGGACTGTGGCCATCGTCTCCTGGGAGTGGTGGTATGCTCCCATGATGTTGGAGAGGGCCTCGTGGAGAGTGGGTTCCCTGGGCCTGTCCCCCCCCCTGTCGCACAGCAGCCCTCCCAGTTCCCCTGTTTCCCTGGGCCTCTGTCCCCTGGACCGCGTGCCCACTACCACTGCCCCCAGGGCCCTGTTGTTGTTGGGGTGGTGGGTTAACCTGGGTGCCCTGTAGTGGTGGACACACCGCTGATTGACGTGTCCTGGGGACAGAGATATGGGCCCGCTGTGTGGGTGCTGTGCTGGTGTTCCCAGAGGGGGGAAGGTCTGCTGTGGCCTGTGGCTGTCTGAGCGGAACCGACTGTCCAGAGGTCCCCGATGGGCCGGGCTTGTCATCTAGATCCAGGGAGACAGAGCTACTGTCATCACTGTGGGCCTCTTCTGGGGGTGGAGTGGACATTTGTGGACCCTCCTGCGCAGTGACGTGGCGTTCGGGTCCTGCAGGGGTATAAAAGTATGGTTATTGCCTCTGTGTGTGCCATAGCGTGCAATGGGTGGGTGACCGTGTACTCCTGTGCTTGCATTCCTGTGTGGGGGCTTTTGTGACGGTGGTTTGGCCGGGGGGATGGGTATGTGCAGTGGGCATGCTTAGGTGATGGGTGTCCATGCTTTGTGGTCGCATGCAGGGCTTGGTGTTGGGATGGGTGGGTTGTGAGGGTGAGACATTTGCAAGGAGTAGGTGTGATGGGGGTGGGGGTGAGGGTGGGGGTATGAGTTGGCATGCTGGTGGGGTGGGGGGGATGAAGTAGTTAAGATTTGACTTACCAGAGTCCATTCCTCCGCCTACTCCTGCGAGGCCCTCAGGATGCAGGATCGCCAAGACCTGCTCCTCCCATGTTGTAAATTCTGGGGGAGGAGGTGGGGGTCTGCCGCCAGTCCGCTGCACCGCGATGTTGTGCCTGGATACCATGGAACGCACCTTCCCCCGTAGGTCGTTCCACCGCTTCCTGATGTCGTCCCTATTTCTTGGGTGCTGTCCCACAGCGTTGACCCTGTCCACTATTCTGCTCCATAGCTCCATCTTCCTGGCAATGGTGGTGTGCTGCACCTGTGTCCCGAAGAGCTGTGGCTCTACCCGTACAATTTCCTCCACCATGACCCTGAGTTCAGCCTCAGAAAACCTGGGGTGTCTTTGCGGTGCCATGGGGTGGTTTGGGTGATGTGTGGGGTGGATTGTGTGGTGCTAAGTGTGGTGATGTGTATTGGTGTGTAGTTTGAAGTGCGTGGTAATATTGCTGGGTGACAGTGAATTGCGCGTCAGGGTGCTAGGGTCTCTTATCTCTGTGCGTGTTCACGAATCTCTAGGAGTGGGGGTTTGTGGGTGATGTGGGTGTGTGTTTTATATTGTGTCGGGTGTGTGGGAGTGTTGTTTGTATGTGTATCAGGTGTGTGTATTTCGAATTGTCCAATGTGGCTGTGTTTTGTATATGTGTGTGTATTTTGAGCGCTGCGGTGTGTACCGCCAATGGAATACCACGTTTGAAAGACCGCCGCGTGGATTCGTGTGTTGTGATAGTGTGGGCGTATTTCTGTTGGCGTGACGGTGGAGGTCTGGTAATCGCCAGTTTCTCGCTGGCCTTTGGTGTGGCGGACTTTTGTGGATGTCTGCATTTTGGCAGTTTGCCTGTTGTGGGTCAGAATGACCGTGGCGGTTTACCGCGGCCGCGGTGGTGTTATGGCGGTCTTCTGCACGGCGGTAAGCGCCTTTTACCGCTGAGGTTGGAATGACCACCATAGACTCTGGACCAAAATCAATGGCACCTCAATTAACGGTAATCTGACCAACCTGAACCAACACCTGATTGCCAAATCTAAATTACCAATGCAATATGGGCCTCAACCAACTACCTGAAAATGTCAAAACTACAAATGGAGTCAAACTGTTGTTTTGTCTTTACATCAATGTCTTTCCAAATTACATCATTTGGTGTCTGAAAGTATGCCAAAAACCTGAAGCAGAAGAGTGAACATACTGCTTTGCAAAGATGATTAAGTTATTGCGGCAGGAACGGCAAATGCCCTTCAGAAGCTCCTAAATTCAGTGGCCTCCTATTAAAGGGAAAATCAATTCTAAATAAGCTACTAGGAAAACTATGAAGTACAAAAGGTGAAAAGCTGTATGACCCAGGAAATTTGGTTCACTACCCCACTAAATTGTAATATCCAACTAATGGAGGCGAATGGGAAAGCAGAGATCATAGCAATGGACATCACAGAGTTCACTCTTTGCTTTGGAGCAGGTGCTGCGCAATATATCCCAAGTATTTGTCAAGTAAATAACAACTGCCTCATTCTTTATGGGCAAGGCAACTCTGAGAGTAATACAGAGAGCTCTGATAATGGTCAGAACCTACTTCATACAAGAAAAGTTATTAAAACACAATTCTAAAAACAGAGGACATGCTGAGTGGCAAAAGGCAAGAACCCAATTTCAAGGCTTTTGCTGGGCAGGAGTTCTGGAAACCAGTGAAGCAGTGCAATCATAAACCTGATATCCTTGGACAATATGAAAAAGAAGCACCTGTATGCCTGACAAGAGCGTACCTATTTGGCACTGGGTCAATCATCCTATCCATCTGGTATGACATGAAATTTACGGTGAGGCGACTTTCTTGCTTCTGGGCCTATCATCAGCCTTTGACACAGTCCATGGCCGCGTACTATTTCTAAGGCTCTGCCATCTCGACATACAGGAAAATGGGTTAAAATGGATTATGTCCTATATTAACAACAGAATAAAATTGTGCCTTTGTTACTACCTTTAAACTTTGCCCCCAGTTATCATCACTTTGTTGTCCACTACGTATCCTTCTTCTTCCCACTACTGTTCATCATCCCTTTAACCCCCTTACTGAACCTAATCAGAGCATTTAACCTCAAGTGTTACAGCAATGCAGATGGCACACACACCATGCTTAAGCTAGATGGACCTGAAGACCTATTCAACTCCAAACTTTATGACTGCTTACGTGCCTCAGGTGCCTAGATAATGAACAACCATGTGAAACTCAATACAGCTAAGACATAAATCATGGCATGTAGACAGTGGTGTAAATCCAAATAAATAGCCATATATGGCCCGAGCAATTTGATGCTCAACCAGCCACCAGTCAAGAAAAGTGAGTAATATAGGAGTGAACATGGACTCAGATCTATACCTAATCCCACCTCAATTGGGTTACCAATTGAACTGTCTATACCTTGGCTACCAACAAAACTACACCCATACTCTTACTGATGATCTCAAAACTCTACTATGCCACTAGCCCATATCTCAGAGAGCCTGCTTCATGGTACAGAAACTAAATTGAATTCAGAGTGCTGCAGCAAGACTCCTACTCTTCCTTCATATGCAATCCTGCAATCACTTCATTGGCTACCAGTAGCTAGACAATTAAAGTTCAACGCACTCTCGATTGTCCACAGAGCCTCCCAGGGAAAACAACCACTGTATATGCAGATGAAATTCAAGCACTACAAACAAAACAGGACATTATGTTTTAAACTTTTATCTCAGATCATCATGCTGCCCAACAATAAGAAATCCACAGGGCAGTGTTTCCAAAACTCCCTTCATTTTGCAGTCAGCAAAAGAGAAGTAAAGTGATTTTTGTGTCAATCTTGCTGGGGTACAGGATATGAGAAGGGAACGCCTGCAGGATGTCTTTTTTGTAACACACAGCAAAATGTAAATAACTCTATATGAACTGTACACATTCTGCAATTAGGAAAACAAAAATGAAGCACTTTTTTGTAATTCTGAAGTGTGATGGAAACAACGATTTTAATACATACCTAAATAAGACACTTAATGATGCACAAATAAAAAAAATATTCACTGAAAACCAATTTCTACACCTAATTGTTTATGTGCAATATAATATTAACAGCAAACAATTATGTGTGTACAAAATTAATGACCATTTCAAGGGGAAATTGTAAGGTCTGTAAATGACAGTGTGCTACCACACAATGCTTTACTTACATTAAAAAAGTCACCCTCATTATGTCCGTTGAAGTTAGGTTGGTCGTGAAAGTTTGTTGTTCAAAAAATTGGGTCATGGTTCTAAAAAGTTTGGGAAGCACTGTCACAGGCTGATCTGCTTCCTCTGTTCATGCAGCCAAACTCTGAAAGTCATTACCAGCAAACATGCATTGCATCCAGAAACACCTAATGTTCAGAAGCGAGGCGAAAACCTGGCTATTTCCAAAATGGCTACACCAGCCGCTAACTCTAGACCACAGTGGACAATTTTGGCCTACAGCTATGGGAACAGCTCAAAACAACAAACAGTGTCACACCGACCTGGTGAGATGAAGAGTCCCATCTCAGCACCTACACACAGATCAGTATCTGTGAAAAATGCCTGCCCCCCATCCAGAGGTGATGTCAATCGCTCCCAGATTCCTACCCCATTCTGATTTATACCACAACACTCAGCTGTCCTGCGGCTGATTGTAAAGCAATATGTGAGCCTTGCCCATAATCTGGTATCTACATCGGATGACAGTACCTAACCGCTCTTACCATCACCTAAACAGACATAGAATGATATCTACAGAGATCTGCGGCTCAACTATGACCACCAGATAACTCTAATATAGTCCATGCCTGCAGGGCTCACCTAGCCATGTACTGCTATTGTTCCTTGAATCTCCTGACATTCACAGAATTACTATAATGCAGTCTATCCTAGTTCTATGACCCTCTCCCACCCAAGCCTGCTCAGCTCTGTAAGACCTCAGAATGGAGAACCATATACATTAACCATCAGGTAGGCTATAACATACAAGAACACTATAAGGGACCTGCAGAGCCCAACAAGATTGGCAGCATTCTATTAACCTTAAACTGTGTGTCTTTGTCTCACAGTTCCTCACCTTGGGGGTCTTCGCACATACCATGGAAACATTTCCCATATCGGATCAGAACAATGACAACATCTTTCCAACCAGACACCCTCAACAGGGAATACTCCTACTTGTGCGGGTAAGCTTTGCAGTGCCCCACAAAGGGCTAGTAAGCACTGTATAAAATGTAATAATATATGTACCCGTACAAGTGCGTCACTGGCCCCTCCTAGATCTAGAGACTGCCAGGATCAGATTGGGAACACAATTAGGCCCGGGAACTCACAAAAATAGTGGTCCACATTCACAAATTATTTTTATTTTTTGTAGTTCTATATAGTATGAACTCGGCCGAAAGGCATTGAAGCAATTTACATGAGAACTAGTTAAATTGCACACAGTGGCTTAGCAAAGGCCTCCATAACCCCAGCAGTGCGGGGCGCCCCAAGCTTCAGAGGGCCTACTCAACATACCACCTGGCCTGGGTGAGTCCAGAGGGGGGCCACTGTCCATGTTCTTTGCAATGGGCCCCCTCCAGTTTCATTATGGCACTGTTTGCATAAGAGCAAATTCCTTTTTATTTTAGGGAGGGAGATTAAGGGGCTCATTACGAGTCTGGAGGTCGGACGAGCTGACCGCTAAACTTGCTGGGAGGTGGTTTCCACCAGTCAGCGAAGCAGAAACGGTGCGACAGCATTGGCTTCGGCTCCACATGGAGCTGAGGCCAAAGCCTTTGAACAGAGGGGGCCTCCAGCCTATGCAAACACACTCCCATCCCTTCACCAAGGCCTGAAAGACACAGGGACCGAGGTTATTATACCTTGCCCCTAGCGAGGCCATTTCTCTTACTACCCCCTTCCCAGCCCACTTTAGCCTCAGGCACTTTAGTCTCAGGGCGATGGCTTAGCAGGAGGGGTGAAGAAACAAAGTTGCTGCTGCTCTGTTGGCGTAGGTGAGAATGGACCCCTGTAAAATCCCACCCTCTCCACATCCACCATGGCCTGAAAGTAATGGCTGATGGGGGTGACACTGCTTCTTGGCCAGGCGGATTACACGAAGCGAGAATGCCCTAAGGGCCAGTGCAACACTTGGCCCCCAGCCTCAATTTGACAGCTCGACAGGGGAGTTTCCGTGATGCTGGCACCACATTACAGGGGTCTGGCAGGAACTGGGAAAGAACTGGAAAAACGACCCACAGCTGTCCCTGAGGCACCGGCTCATCGCCCAATGCCCGCCTTCCCAATCCGACCCTGGTCAGACTGCCCTTCAGAACTGACCGTCCACGGTTCTGGGCGGCCCTGGCGTCTTCCAAGCTCTGGCCTGCCACACGTGCATCGTGCGTGTGCTCAGCACGCGGCCAGCTAACGCCCCCCACCACCAGCCTCTGCTGCGTGCCGAGCTCTGGCAGACAAGGATGGAAGCCCCGAGAAGAGAAGGATTAATCAAGGAGAAAAACATCTCTAACTCGCCCTCGACATCACCTACGCACCGGCTTCGCCGGTGCAGGCCGTCCCCGCCTTGGGTACGGAACAGGGTCTTGACTTGTTCTGTTACTCTGCAGAACCACACCGGCAAACATCCGCCTTACTCTGCTTCCGGCGCACTCTTTCTTCCACAGGCTCGCTTCCTCAACTCCATTACCCGCAATTCAAAGATCTCATTCACACAAGTTGTGCCCCTTTGTTTCTCACTTTTGGGTATCTCAGGCCCTCGCAATCTCCCTACCCCCCCCCCCCCCCAACCCTTTCCCTGTTTTTCGGAATGTACAACGACCATATATGACCCCCTCCCCCAACTCTCTTTCCCTTTTTCTGTTTCTCTCGGATTTTAGCCAGCTGTCTTAACCCACTGCCTGTTTCACCAACCAATGCAGGTTTTTTTTATCCCACGTTTTTAGCTGCGGTTGGAGGGGCGCGTGGGGGATCTGTATCTTGAGACAACGGGGCCACCCTTTAAGCACTGCTGACAGGCGGGGCGCATCCCACAGTGTGGGAGCGCAGCCTCCTCTGGCCCTGCAGCGCTCTCTGCCAGCACATGTCCTGGCAGCTGAGAGGGAGCTGGCGAGCAGCCCAGCCACCACTAATTCTAGAGCACCCGGGGATGTCCGTGGCTGAGTGTAGGCAGCCTGTTTCAGTTATTATACCTCCACACCAACACTCCAACCACACTACCCACCCCTCCCACACAAATACTGCCACACCACCACTCTTCTA
This sequence comes from Pleurodeles waltl, assembly GCF_031143425.1. Lineage (NCBI taxonomy): Eukaryota > Metazoa > Chordata > Amphibia > Caudata > Salamandridae > Pleurodeles > Pleurodeles waltl. Next base: position 401,369,447 of record NC_090448.1, read on the forward strand.
AACCAAACATGCCTATCCTCGCCCAGGATCCACACCTCTCACTGCTACACTGCCAATGACTCTCATGAGCGTCCCAGTAACTGTTGCGATATTTGTCAAACCCGATAAAATCCAGCTGCAAAAAGTCAGAATATTAGGTGCAATAAATACCACCGGTGTTGGGGCGCAACGTGGATTTTAGTGCTTATCGCATCAAAATGTGCATGTTCTGGTATATAACAGGTGGTTTTCCAGGAATAATTTTTTTTGCAAAACTTATAATTGTGATATGTACAGTAACAGGAGTTACTGGGCCGCTAGAGGTGAGGCCTATGTGAGGAGAGAGAAACTGGTCCTGAAACCATCAGCACCCTTGACAAGACTGCCACCATATGGAGCTAATTTAGAGCCGTGAAGCATCTCTTTTAGTCTAGGAGGTGTAGCAGGATGGAAGGAGACAGTCTGGCAGAATGTGGTCGGACAGACTTGTGGAAACTGGCTCTGGAAATATAGATTTTAGGGTCCCGATTAAGTGTGACAGAGCTGAAGGTGCTATTTGTCGTACTGATAAAATCCGACACCATGGGTTTCGGAATATATCAGGTGTGATAAATAGCACCTATTTTGAGTTTTTGACGAATAACATGCATCTGCCTTTCATGGCAAATGCCACATTGTTTTCCCCTAGTAAAACTGTGCAGGGTTGACTGCTAAATGTTAACTAAGGGTGGAGTATTTAATGCACCTAGTAATTAGCCAGTGCAAAATATATCACACAACTAAGAATTATGACCCTTTTTCAAACGAGTTTGCTAGGGTTCGGAAGATGCCAATAAACTTGGAATCAGGTCCTTATATTTGCCAGGTGAACCAACATATCCCACACAGGACAACCCACATCCAATATCTTTGCATGCACACACTCAACGCTAAAGAACTGATGCAAAGGGAGCTTTGCATCCTTGTCAGAAATACAGAATGCTATACAAGTTTCCAATACAATACAACACTTGGCCAACAGATAGAAGAGGACGTAAATGAGGTATGTGGTAAGTAGTACTGCTGAGATCCACTGAATTGGTTTGCTCTTTCTAACCTGCGTTGCGGTAAAGTAGCTGCCCACGTGTGCGCAGTGATCCTGCTTGTTTATCAAGTACTACAGAATGTGCTGTCTCTGGTTCCCCATGTCATGCGTGGGCATTCTGTTTTGAGAACCCTACAAGGAGTGTCATTTGCTCTGATATACGATTACACCTTGTTTACAGAATGTAATATTAATCATGAGATGTGCAATCAAAATTCTCCAAAAGCCTAAACAGAAGTACATTTATGTAGGACATGCTCTAAACCACAAAAAGTAACCCCTAGCAAATGTTGACCCCTTATGCAACCAACATCTAGATGTTAACATTTTTTTATTAAGATGAATTGCAAGCTCAGGACCGGCATCGATTTGCTTTTTTCTAGTTTCATTCTAACATGGCCAGCAGAGTATCAAGCTATAATGCTGTGGTTTGATCAATGAGATTATTAGCATTTGGGTCTGTTGCATTCTATATATTTTTTCTACTATTGGGAATGACCAGTCTAGAGCTTTTTATACAGTATTTTCATGTTTGGCCTTATACATACCATTAGTGCAATTGCTGGTAATCTTTACTGCTGCTGTGATCATAGTCTCTCAGAATTGCTTATACATTGTGGAGAAACGTACGATGCTTTAAATGTAACAGTTTTAATTGATTACTAAACCTATTGATTAACAAATAAAAAAACACATTTAATTGGCTAAAGCCAATTTATCAATATTTTGCCCTATACTGAAAGAGGGAAAACCCCCTTTATAGCTGTAAGACTAATTGTACAGTCGAGTTAGAGTTAGAATGGCATGGATCTTCATGTGATAATGTATAGATTTGAAAAGCATCACCATAAAGCTAATGTCAGCTAATGCCTTATGGCACAATATTTTTTTCATAAATTTACATTGTATACTCATGCTCAGTGCTAAGATCGCGCACCAAGCAAGAGATCAGTGTTCCTAGTATTAGGTGTACTAGAAACATATGCATGTTTTGGCCACCTACATATCTCATAGGGACTGAGTTATTGATAAAATATCAGACTTTGTTGGGTTTTAGACACCTGTAAATTCAGTTATCCTAATATTTGTGTATTGCTCCTTCCTCTGGATTAGCACACAATTTAGTCACCTTGGGCCTCATGTACAAGTGTTTTGGCATTTGTAAACTCTCCATATCAGTAAATCATAGGGTTGTAAACTCTTAAACACTTCTTCCTGTGTACTGAATACATTTAGGGACTCTGAAAAGTGTTTCCGAATTCCTACATGTGGAAAAAATCGATACCGATTTGGTATTTGGAAGGGACATGTTGTAGAAGCCCCTTCCAGATACCGAATCAATATACTCTGTGTCAATGCCTTACGGCTGAAATTCGGTTGCAAAACATTGAAAAGTTACTAACACCTCAAAGGAGTTGGTAACTCATTTGCATAAGGGAAAGGTGTCCCATGTGAGCCCCTTCCCTTTGCGAATGTTGAAAATACTTTTGATTAGAAGAAGACAGCACCTCCAACCTTTAAAGAAACTGAAAAAAGTAAACTTTTCTTTTGAAACACAGCCCAGTTTTCTTTAAGGACAATGGGCTGTGTTTAAAAAAAGTTTCCTTTATTTAGAATTTAGAAGACATCCCAGACAAAGTGTTCTGCTGAACCTAGCAGGCCACCATCTCTCTGATGGCCTCCAATCTGAATAATTCGCAATTTGTCATCTACCTCATTAATATTCATGACGTAGGTAGGATTTCGACTCACTCTAATTCCCTATTTACGAGCTGACCTATTCGTACATTAGTTTGTTCACAAAATAACTTAATGGCCATGAAAAGTAGGTGCACAAATTGACGCTAATAATAATAAATAAGGCCCCTCATTTTCTACTCTAAAACGTAACAAACGGAAAACTAATGGGAGAACATGTCCCCCTGTAGGTCGGATCTTGGTAAGTAGCACATATCAGGCAAATAGTCAGTAACCACTTGAACAAGATATTAGAAGCTGATTGTGTTTGAGATGTGTGAGGGTCTCTCTGTCAAACCTCAACATGAAACTCTCACCATGCCGCGACCAGCTGAGGAATGTTAAGTTTGTTTACACCCTCTCAAGAAGGTAGCAGGATGCCTACTTTGGAAATGAGAGCTGTAAACCTCATCATTGGGGCCAACCACCAGCCTCCATCAGTGTACTTAGGTTCCTTGGAAAAAGGGGGCCTGTTCATGACTGGGAGAAGAGAAGGAATCACATTGTTCTCAGTGCTTTCTTTCAGGTTTGCCCTGTCTTTATGTTTGCCATTGGGTCTTCTCCATGTTTCTGGATTGACTTTAGGTGATAAAAGTTACACTCCCCCCTTGTTGTTGATCTTCTCTGAGTTGCATGCCCAGGATCGTTGCTGCCTCTTGTATGTCCGTTACATGTTGATTTGTGTTGTGAAATTCAAACTCCAGACCAAAGGGATACGTCCATCTGTACCTGATTTTATCTTTCTTCAGTTTATCCGTGATAGGCTGAAGTTGTTGTCTATGAGCCAGTGTTGCTTAGCTATGTCTTGGAAACCAGCACAAGCGGCCTTTGGAAAGAGATGTCTTCTTTCCTCCACGCTACCTCTAGTATCACCTCCTTTATCTTTAAGGAGTGGAGTTTCACCTGTATATCACGGGGTCAGCCACCCCCACCTGGATTCTGGAGGCCCACCCAGATTTTCATGTGGTTTTCCCCCAGTAACTCCAAAAAAAGTTCCACCACAGAGGCCACAAGGTCTGGGCCTTCCGCCCTTTTCTCCAGATTTCAGATGCATAGATTGTCACTTCGCAACCTGTTCTAAAGGTCTTTGCATTTCAATATGGAGGTTTAGAGCTGTGCACAGAGGAAATTAGAAGTCTCCTCCGCCTTCTCCATGCGTCTATCCAACTCTTGAGTCTTGGCCTCTAGATCTAACGTTTGAGTGCCTACAGAGTCGATACCTTGTTGGAGCGCAGTGAAGCTAGGATTGATGTCTGCCTTGAGGGAGTCCAAGGAGGTAGTCAGGTCCACCCTCAGTTCCTCTCGACGTTCCCGCTTGAATACTTTAAGGGAAGTGTGAAGATCTGCCTATGATTTCTCTGCAAATCTTAAGGGGTGTCTTGCCCCTCTGCTGGCACAAAATAGCTGGATACTCTATTTCACTGAGTCGTTTTTGGAGGCATAAAGATAGTGGATGCTGTGGGGGAAAGTACCCAGAGTGTGTCCCTTGTGTGTATTCTGTCTGAATTTGTTTATGCAGGCGTTTGGAGGTGGTACCCTCAGTTAGTTGTACAGCTATCAGGATGAGCCTCTGGCCTTGTCAAGTTATCCATAGTTTCCCAAACTAATGGGTGCCACTTATCCCTACTCCTGCCTCTCACCTGTTAAGGCTGGTGTGGATGGTCCAGCCTCTCCCCGCTTAACAGTTCACCCTAGGCGCCTGAGGATGTTGTTGCTGTTCCTCAGGTCAATACTGCCAGGTGCCCCACTTTCTTCTGGACACTAGCAAAGATAGCTTGCCCCAGGCATCAGTATGTTGTGTGGTTCGAGCAGAGAGCCTTTTATGCAATTTCATCTCCTAAGGAGTCACCAGCTAGCGTGTAGCAGGGTGGTCATCGGCCATCATAAGGTCAAGCAGGGATGGGCCCTAGGCCTCCGGGGGAATCAAGATAGGCAGGCTGGTGGTCACGAGAGGGTCTAGGTCCCCCAGTCACCCTGTTGTCACTGGTCCTTGGAGAGTGCGAAGCAGGTGGGAGGCTACATATCAAAGTTGTTTATAGTGCTGCGCCCCAGCCCGCCATCCTCAGATCAGGCATCTGGTATGGTTTGTTTCACGCTGAGGGGTGACTCTCTATTTATTTTGTTATCAGCTTATTTATACATGTTCTAAAGGCCCCTGTGGTCTGGGGGTGTCTCCGGGGTATCCTCACGAAGCGGCAGTGAAGCATTTCTTACCGCCACAAACTCGCTGCTGCCCTTACCACTATGCTTTATGGCTCCTCGTGGTTGCCGCTGGCCAGGTGCAATGGATGCCTCTCTCCCCCTTGTGGTTGCTTTAATTCATTCCCACCAAAGCTGCTCAGGGTTCTGGGTCGTACTGGTGCACACAAGGCTTGAAAAGTGCCCCGAGGCCAGGTTGTGGGTGCATCGCCTACTATTCCTCCAAGCTGTGGCAGGCCTACTGCACTCTCCCAGGCAATCTCCTAATGCACCTCAATCTGCCGCCATCCACCGCCTCAGAGTTTGAAAACAATCCCCTCCAACATTATCTTGGCTCGAGATGGGCTTCGCTATGCCAAGTGGGCTGGGAGGTTGCACACACCTCCGTTCCTCTTATGGTTGAAGCGGACCTCCTGTGGATCACGTCCACTCGGCCATCTTGGTTGGCCACGCCCCCATTACATTATTTTTAAGTATTTATTTTTTAAGAAATATTTCGTAATAGTTATTATATATTTTGTTTCCAGCACTTAATTTGGAGTGGAAGTATTACATCTCACCCCATCAAAGTGTAACACTTTCACTACTGTTTCTTAGGCTGGAGTGGGAATAGTAAACCTGACCCCACCTCGAAAGTCCAACACTTTCACCGCTGTTGCTTATGTTGTAGTAAAAATAGAAAATCTGAGGCCTTGAAAGTTCAGTACTTTCCAGATTTTTGCTTAGTTTAGAGTGGGTATAGTAAATCTGACCCCCAACAAACTCCAACACTTTCACTAAAGTTATTTAGGTTGGAGTGATAATAGTGATTCTGAACCTTACAAAGCCCACTGCTTTCTCTACTATTGCTTAAATTGGAGTGGGGATAGTAAATTTGACCCCTCCACGTTTCACAGTATAATTGTATAGTACATTTATATTGGTATTTCATCTTGTAACTTCTTTTGAGTAATGTGTACTTTACCAATGTGTTTTAAAACTGTAATTGTAGTGATTTATTAAACATTTTAAAATTGTAATTGTTATCCAACTTTTTACTATACATTTAAAAATTTATATATGTAGTGGTTTTTTTTAAAATAGTTAGCAGTATTTGTATTTGTGAAAATAATGTCATTTATTTATATACTGTTTATTATATATTTATATATATGTGTCTCTATGTATATGTGTATGTTTTTTAAGTTCATTACTTTTTTAATGTTATTACAATTATTAAATATATTTACCTTTGTAATGTCAATATTTAGGGCCACAATAATCAATATGTTTGTAGTTTTCATTGTAACTATGTAAAGTCAATACTTAGGACCACAATATCTTTTTTACGATATTGTTGTATCATAATATTTATTAAATCAATATTATGTCATAGTAGCCCCAAGCAATTGTGTAGAGCTTAATTGTATATCAGCTGCTGTGTCACAACTGCCAGTCAGCATTTTATTTGTGTGTAAAAAAAACAAAAAATCCTGAGCGGGCACTAGTTTCTACAAAGCCAAAAGTCAAAGGATCTGACACACAGGGATGTTTCTTCTTCCTAGGTGAGGCCAATGATTATGTTTTCTTACCGTGACTGTCATGTATAACATTGTCGTGCCAGGGAGACAAAATATATGTCAGAAAGCTCACCCCTAAACCAGTGGCCTTGTGGTGGGTGAGCCACTGGATAAGAGGTGTTTGCCAGTAAAGCTATCTGAAAGTCAGCCTTTGAAAACCTAGCAGTTTCTCCACTTCTAAATGAGAAAAGGAACCACAAGTTTATAGGACCTGGGGCCCTGCCGATTTAAGGTAGGGGTCCCACTCCACCAAACTATAAATAGTCAATACTCTTTTCTAATATTGACATTGATTTGATATATTTGTATCATTGATTGGTTTAGCATTCTGCTTCTATTTATTTTCTATTTGCTATGCATTGTTGTAGAATATGATACAATGAAATCAGAAAGGCTCTCTGTGAAGTCCACAAACTGAATGCACTGGATTTCAGGAAAGAGTATATTGCCCAAACACATGCATTAGACAATAGATCTCATTACGAGTGTGGTGGTCTGAGGATCGCCACACTCGCGGTGACGATTGGACCGCTGCACTCCAGGCGGTCCGACTGCCACATTACAGCACTGACAGGTAGACCTGCCACTGGACAGCCGTCACAGCCAGGAACATCATTTCTGATGGACTGACAGCAGTTTAAGTTGTACTTAGACATGGTGGCACCGAACTCAGCGCTGCTGTGCTAATTACAACTCCGCTTTCCGCCATCCTTTCCATGGTGGTCAAGGCGCCATGGAAAGGCTGTCAGAAAGCCAGCACTGGGAGCCTCAAGGGAGCCCCTCCACTGCCCATGCCTATGACATGGGCAGTACAGGGGCCCCACTGCCCAGCACCATCAGAATGCGCACTGTCTGCTTTGCAGACAGTGCGCATTCTGATGGTGCTGGTGTGCTACAGTATTGGCCGTGGCTCCCTTAAGGGAGCCGAGACCAATACCGTAGCACTGTTCCCACTGGTGAGCCTTGCGGGAACGACAAAATACAATGTTCCCGCAGGTCAACCCAGCGGGAACATTGTAATGTGCTTAGGGGGATGCCATCACCATGGCGATGGCATCCTCCCCGCAAGTTTGGCAGTCGACTCGTCTGACTGCCAAACTCATAATTAGGCCCAAGGTGTTAGCTAAATGAGCAATACAAGTAACCTCCATAAGCTTTTATTACTTGATGACTCATTTTAAGGGAACTAAAGGGAGCGGCCATGAATAAAAACAACTTAGGGCTGTTAGGGAGTTGAAGCCCTCACAGTTTGAGTTTATCCTTCTGGAGCAAACAGACCACAGGTGATTACCGTTCGTTGTCTGACCCCTGTTTCGGGGTGCTATGGGGCAGGCAGAGGCTACTGGGCTTCAACCATGCAAGTTGTGGACTTTTGAGGTCATTTGTCACTGATGCCAAGGACCTGTCCTACTATGGCTTTACATCCTAGGCTAAGTATAACCCTTTCCTCACTTGACTCTCAGGTTAGCAAGGATAAGCAGTCACAGGCATCCCAATAGATTGTATGGGGGTACTCAAGCTCAGCACTCAAAAATCAGTCATCAGATAGAATAATATTAATGTCCAGCTGGGTGTTGGTCATCAGAAGAAAGTGCTTTATTTGCAGCTGTACTAAATACTACACACTTCAAGGAATATACAGGTCAGTGATTCGTGAGTGCACCAATGCCCCTCTGTTTCCACCTGAGAATTCTCTCTATCTTTGAGCTCCTCATCTCACTGATAATCAGAGTGGTGTGAACTAGGCTCAAAAGCAGTCAGTAAATACCTGTAGTTCAACTGCAGTCAGTTTTTTGTGACATCTTACCCCTCCTTGGATGGACGATATACTTTGAGTTTCTCGGTGCTGTTCCGTACCCACATGGCTCTCCTGCACACATTGGAAGCAGGGAACCAGCAAGTCTTTGTGTGCACAGCGAGCCAGACATAGATTGCATTGCCAGTGTGCTTGTTGAGCAGAGGTGGCAGCATCAGGCCTCGACCAGGTCAGCACAAGCTTTTGCTGCAGCGAATCGCCACAAAACTTTCCAAAATAATGTGCTACTTTTTTACTAGTTTCTAGTGTTGGCTGAGCATTTTTGTTCTTTGTTTCATAATTTGTGTACACTATTGTTTCTTTCTTAATCAAATTAAAACATCTAATGGCACTCAAAGAATAATGCTAAATGTGTTTCAATTATTTATTATATGTTGATGATTACACAAACATTAGTTCAATATTAATCCCTTAACTGCTGGTTGGTCCCCCATTTCTCCCAGTTCTGAGCCTTTTTTGCCTATTTGGAGTAGTTTGTTTTTAGGGTTTCAAGACCATTATTACTACATAAGGTATACACGCCAAATTTATGTCCCTTTTTTCCACAATCCTGGGGATTCTACAAATGCCCAGCATTTGTGAATTTCCTGGGAGGGGACAGGGAAAAATGGGCAAAATATAGCTACATTTTGAGTTTTGGGGAAAAAATGCTCTAGACAAAAGTGTCTGTTTTTTTCCTAAACATGGCATCAACTAAAGGTTTTCTGTGCTTAAGTTATCTTCTTCCCAGCTTTTAGGAACATGCTGAGCTGAATACATTTTGTTTTATATTGAATACATTGTGTGGTTCATGGCAATGCAGGAAGGGAACCAGTGGTTGCGAAATAGATGTCCTACAGGGGCAGGCAGCACTGCTAGCATGTTGGGGGTTAACCTGAGTAGCCCACAATAAAAAGAAAGTGTAACAGAAGCAAGTGAAGAAGAATCAGCACTGGAAAGTTTGAGATTCCAGAATCAACATTTCACAGACCTGAGTCACACACCTTCAATGTCGAAAAGATCTACAAGTGAAGAAGGAACTGATATCTCTCACTAGAGAGGCATCCCTTTGGCTACCTGGCAAACTTACATCTCAGGAAAGAGGGAAGTTATGTTCTTGGGCTGTGGCACTGCCAGTGTATATCTCAATGCTAATAAGAAGGCTAACAGTAGCCAGCAAGGGGGGATACTGCTTGATTGACTGGAGCTTCCTGTAAAAATGTGAGCATTGTACTTGTGATAACGCGTCCCGACCTAGGTACTTTACTTACACGGGGACTCATTTAGGCCAACAAATCTTTTGACCCTGATTGGAGACACCTTAAGACGGGATCTCTATTCTGCATTGCAATCAATGAATCAAAATTCCCATCAGTATTCACAATAGCGATCAATCAAATCAATTAATAAGAATTGGAACACACCATGACCCTCCAGCCATGAATAACCACACAAGTTTAGTAAGATTTATGATATTTATTCCCTATTTGTTACACTCTACTAGCACGTTTATTAGTCTCAATACCAGAAAACACATCAACAATGTCACAATGTGGCAACTTGAATATGACTTAAACAAAGCAAAGATCATGAACATTAGAACAAAGCACGACGTCAACATGAATCAACTTTAGCAGAGTATCATTAGCACATTATTCAACAAAGCAAGATTCAGTCACTTGTCTATTTGCATACGAATTAGTGAACTCCTTAACTATCCTCTAATTAGCTTCAGCATGTTTGGCTTCATGCAAAACAATTTAGTAACACAAGTTTAGAAAACACCTAACTATGGCCTCTATCAAAAGAGCAGTTGGTACCTAGAAAGGAAAGGCAAACAGACAATTACAATTCATCATCATATAGTTACCCTCCGGAATGGGTCAGCATACAGAATCAGTCTTCATCCTCAGGACAGCAGTCGATCCACCATCAGCCAGGATAGAACAGCAAAGTCTCAGCAAACAGGGCAGAAAGCTCTTCCCTCATAAGGAGGAGAAGTGCTTTATAGGGCAAGGAAAAGATGAGGATGGTTTAAGACATCAGGCAACAAAGTCTTAAGGCAGAACAGCATGAATGGCAGGATAAAAGGCACGCAATGACTGATTTCTCCTTGTAACACGTCATTTAACTGAATTTGCCAGACAAGTCTCTAATTTCCAATTGGTCAATATTTGGTGCATCGTTATCTCTGTCCAATAATCCATCGATCATCTTACTAGAATTTTCACCTAGAGCAGCTCTCATGCAGTTTATTGGCTCCTGTGATTTACGCTTCAACGGGTAGAATGTCAGGTAAGAAAAGTTACACTCCTCGCATTTAGTCAGTAGCTCCATTGTCTTTACCAGTTTGGGCGACCTTGTACCTGTTGCGAATTACACTGTTGCATTCAGCAAGAATGCCTCCTTGAGCAAGTCGGGTCTCATCAGAAAGAATTTACTACGGTTACACACACACATCTCTAGCTTCTGGAAAAGTACAGTTTCATGTCCTTCAGGAAGACAGCACATCGCACGTTAGAAAAACACATTCAATATGAGACCGGGCAGCTAGGCCCAGACCCTTGCGTAAGGCCTAGTGATTTATTTAGCAAAACCTTAACATATAACTCTCAATGCTAATATAAAATCATACATTAGTACATTATTAATTCATCATTAGTCAATTTCATTAAACCTCGTATACATTGATGGCCACTCCCCGTGGGCACATTTCAAACGCTAAAACATTTTCTATGCAGCATTAATACACATTATCTTGCAAGCTTTTCATGTTAATATTGAATATAAAACTACGCTCCAACACTTGTGGCTTTCTCTTTCTGATAATGTTTCCTGTACGTTGGCTGAAGCTTCTTACTGGTGACTTAACAAGGCCAAGGAGACAAGGACACACATCGAGCCATCTCTTCTTATATGGCTGGAAATTCCTTGGCGAAAACGTGAGATTTGCCCCCCACTGTTCTGTCTGACTTCCAGATAGTGTGGAAACTCTTTGATGAGCGCCCCATAACAAGCCAGTTTAGCAGACATGGTATGCACAGTATGTCTGCTGGAGATGATGTATTGTACCTGTGTGATGGGACATTTTTTAATTATGCCCCCACACGTGCAAATCCCAGATCAATCTCCGAATTGCCTTGAATTTACACATAAATCTAGAGCTGGGTCGTGATTCAGTCTGCAACAATAACCCTCTTATCCTATCATTATTTGAACGGTGTATGGGCGAGAAGCATGCAAGCAGCACACATTAAAACCAGAGCTCTCACTTTTTTACAAAATTCTTCAATATTGGAACTAATTTCCATAGTGATAGGTTCACAGGAAGTCATGTCACACACACACACCTTTTGACAATGATGACTTTAGGTCTCTTAGGTCTCCAGGACCTGACGTAAGGCATTGAAATGAGGCACATAAAGAGACTCCCGAATTTTTTTTTGGGAGGCAGGGAAGAAATACAAAAGCAGGATAGTAAGGGAGAACTGGGATAAGTGAAAACAAGGAGAGTGAAACACAGATGAGAAAAGAGAGAGCTGAGAGGAGAGAAACGAGGAGGGAGAAGAGATCTAGAGAAACAGAGAGATGGAAAAAAACAGGAAAGACGTGAGAGAAAATAAGCAAACGAATAGAGTGAAAAGATTGTGAAGAGTGGAAACACAAAGCGAGTGGGGAGGAAAAATGAAAGGGAAAGGGAGAGAGAGTATAAAGAGGGAGGAAAGTATCACTGAAAGCATCACACATAATGTATTGAAGTACCCTGAGAACATGGAAATGTCACACATAAGCAAACTGCAAATTTGGCTGCTATGCAAGAGTCTGAATTGTGGTGTTACCTGGTAATGACAGGAATTTGGGTCCCTGCCTGTTAGACGAGGCATTGCTGCAGATATAGTCTTGTGTGGGCTGCTGCGTGGTGTGGGGGCACCACCTGAATGTAATGGTCGTTTAACACCATCAGGGGTGCATTGCTGCTGTCCAACTTCCTGATTAACAGTGATGCACAAGTGGCTCAGAATGAGGGTGCTTTGCTGTCCAACAGCCAGTGCCCAGGTCCAGGGGTGCAACACCCATTGGGCTATAAGGGCTTTAGCCCCCGTACCCGTCAGTGGCCGTAAGAGGGTTTGGCTGGGCTCTAGCAGATGGACCAAACGTCACTCTCATCCTGCTTGAAGTCAGAGAGCCATTTATAGTTTTACTGGCCTCCCTTTACTTTATTTATGTTGTACATTGCTTCTCGTGGTTTTGCTTTCATAATAATAGACAATCAACTTGAGTACAATAAGGTGTTCTGGGAGGTAGGTTTTAAATAGCAGTGACCCCAAATGTCAAAGAGACAGCAGGTGTAGACATCCAGGGACTGACCTGTGTATGGTGCTTGCATGCTTCCATTATAACAAAAGCAGAAAAGAGAAGCTACACTTTGTGAAAAATTATAGCAAAGAGAGCAACGATAATATTCTGATAAGAGGTTTGCTTTCCACCGGCAACGAAATGTGCATGTCACAATAGAAAATATATCTTAACAATAGTTGGTACGTTTTTTAGTAATGCAAGGACAATCAGAATAAGTACATTATCTTGACTTGAACTGTGCAAAATATACTTTAGATTCTAGCATTTGGTTGTATTTGGTACACGTAGTCAGGGGGTAGGCTCAGGGGGGTGTTTGGGGTGCTACATCTCCCTAAAATATGTATTCTGTACTTAATAGTTGGGTTCAAGTGCTTTCAGTAGGGTAATATGAAGCGTATGTCGGATTTCACCTGTAATTTTGATATGCCCACACTGACAAAAACACTCATGCTTTCTGTCCTTTATGTTTTGAAGGCCTTAAAAAATGTTGGTTAGTTTGAAAAATATTGTGTTTTTAGTACCCCTAACTATCTGAACTCCTCTCTCTTTCCACTGCCCCTAAAGCCTCATCATGTCCTGCTTCTCATAAGTGTTTTAAGATGTCCCAGTGGTATTGTTGGTAAATCATAGTCTCACACCCCCTATTCATACTGACCAAGCTACGTCCCTGCACATAGTATGATGTCACTAGGGGGTTAGGAGTGGCCATAATCACATTTTATTCATATTGTAAGTGATGTTCACATATATTTGGCCCTGTATCTTGGCGAAAAACTAGACGTGAAAGTATGCCTTGTGTAAAAGAACCACACGAGAATCCAGAAGAAGATTGCTTTGAGGAAAAATGTACCTCTACTGTGGTACTGCTGTCCCTTCTAAGACATTTTATGCCCCTGTGGCAACAAATTAATGAGATATTTGCACTCATGAAATGGCAAGAAATTTGGCAAAATTTGCGTAAACACAAAATTTGTGAATTTTACACGAGTTCATCTATGTAACAAAAACTTTGCCAAGGCCTAATGTGGGTATGTGGTCCATTATTGTGACTTTTGCAGAATCTATGCCTCACCTATAGAGAAAATTTATTAAGTTCAGCAGGGGCTACACAGCCTTTCATCCTTCTTAAATTTATAAAATGTGTATCAATGAATGGACTGCAGAAATCTTCTGGAGCAAATGAAACATAAATAACAAGTAATCCCACTTGTGCAAACAAAAAACATGTTTCTTTAGAAGTTGGGGTTGCAACAGGAACAAAGTACAATTAAACAAGTATTGGCAAAGTGAATAGGTTTGGCGTTGGCAACCACCCTGTTGACTTTGCCAATGCATGTTTTGTCATTTTGTTTGTGAAACCTTTTTTGCGGGAGCTGCTGGACAATCTTTAATATATATTTGTTTTAATTGGTTAACAGCTAATATGTTTGAGTATCAAAAGCACTATAGCAATAGCAATCCCTGTTACTGAATGGAACTACTGTGAAAGAGCACAATGCCGATGCTCAAGAGTGTGAAGTTAGCCAATGGCTAAAGTGGGCTGATCAATTGCCCCAGACTCTATGCTATAGTGAGCGGAGGAAATGCAAATGAAACAAAAGACCAATTGATGAAGAGAGATGTCTGAAAGCTACTAAAAGTAAGTGTACTAAACATCCATTTTAGTAAAAACAAAAGGTGTTCGCTAACGCCAGACCTAAAAAAAAGTTTTATAAGAATTGAAATATATCAGATAAAGTGAATTTAAAAAATGGTGCGTGGTCAACTCATGTTTTTGTGGTCTACAGGTGAACATTGAAAATTAGGGATTCAGAGAGCACTATTATGATGTATATTCAAAATGATTAGCCTAGGACATGGTGGTGACTGAAAGAACAGAGGTTCAGAGACAGAGGACAGAGATGAAAGGAAAACAGAAAGAGAGACAGAAGAGGGTGACAGAACAAAGAGTTAAAGATACACAGAAAAGATAGAAAGAGTGAGAGAAAGATGGAAAAAGAATGAGGTGACGGGATGTGAAGAAATAAGGAAAGTGAGTGAAAGAAATAAGAGAAAGAGGCATACAGAAAAGAGTAGACAAAGAAAGATAATAGAATATGTTGAAGAGATAATGAAATGAGAATAAAAACAGAAAGGCAAGAAACGAAGTAATAAGTTAAAGAAAGCTGGGATACAGGAACAAAGGGATAGCCATATGGAGAACATACAGAAAGTGTAAGAGAGGGAGAAAAGAAGAGAGAAAAACTCAGGGAAGGAAGAAGCGGGGAAAAGGCAAAAATATATAGCTAAAGGCAAGAATGTTGGATGGAAAGAAAAGAATGATGGGAATGACAGCCCCGAGGAATAGGGACAGAAAGAGTGAAGAGAAAATGAAAGAAGAAGAGAAGGGTAAGTGGAAGGGAGAAACAGTAGTAAAACAGAAGGTAAAATAGGGGCGGGAGAAAATGAAGGAAAACAGTAATAAGGAAACAGTTTTGGCAGGAGAGACTGGAAAGAGAAGGCAAGTAATAGCGAAAGAAAGGAGGCACAAAGAAGAAGAGAGACAACAGATTTAGGATCAGGTAAAGAGAGTAAGGTAAGAGGAGGGAGAGTTAGAGAAGCGAGAAAGAGAGGATGTCAATGAGATGTAGTCTGTCCAGCTGATGAGAAAGGAACAGCTTTTTGCCAAGCGGCACTGCAAACTGCACATCTGGATCTAAAATGGGTCAATATTTATTGCATGCAAAAAGTAAGTATCAAAGCTCTGTCAGTTTTATACTAGCAAGGTATGAGCCAAAAGTACTGAAAAATCAAGCATTTTGACCAACTATGAAACAGTTTGCTTGGAGATGATCCTCTAATCACTTGTGTGTGCTCTTTAGGCTCTTACATTATGAGTATTGGATTAGGTTTGCTGGCCAAATTTGCTTTAAAGAGACAATCTTGTACTCTAGTTTGGGTAATTGTCTTGCACAGTAAACACTACCTCACTTGTAAATTCTAAGGTCTGTGATTCATTTTTGAAAGCACATATTATCCCTCACACAACACAAAACCAGAGTCACACATTTGGGTAAGCATTGCCACCTCAGCACAACATCCACATTGTTATCTTTATACCTTGCCCCACAACATATGGACACATTTGACACATTCTGAAGTCATCACACACAACAAGGCACCAAAGCCTAAGAGTTGGCGGGTCAACAGCATGTTCTCTCATCAACACTCATTAGAGTCATTCTCAATAAGACTAGCAATGGATAACTTTGTGCCTCTGCAGAAGAAAACAAATAACGGGGTCTATATCTATAATCATAGGAGGCAAGCTAGGTGGAGATGGATGAGGTGAGAGGAAGGGCTATGTGGGTGTAGGGTGAACAGGGAGGGGGCCTCTGCCCATCCTATAATCCCATAGCCCTATTCTTCCTTCAGTTCTTCCCTCCATCACAGTTGCATAGAGCAAAATATTGCCCCCCTGCAGAATTTGATGAGGGACACATGTATTCTGCAAGGCATGCCACGGCATGGCTTTACCTACCCATGTCCTTTCAGCACTTCCAAAAAGAAACCCAGTGAGACCCAGAGAGAGAGAAAGAGACAGAGAAACCAAGACAAAAAGAGAGGTAGTGATACCAAAAGAGAGAGAGACAGGGGAGAGAAAGAAATGGAGAGGAGGGAGTAAGATAGGTGTGTAAAAGGGAAAGTAGTGGTGATTGAGAGGGGAGGAAACAGGAGCGCCAGAAAAGAGGGACCAAGAGAGGATGAGACCGGGTAGAGGGAATGAAGAAGAAACATTGTGAATTAAGTGGTTATCCCTCAACACTCTGGATTCTCACTAGACAGAAAAAATATTCTTTATTAAGTGCCTGAACAACAAAAAATGAAGGAAAATTAGATAATGGGAAGCAGGAGAGGACAGGTCAACATGTGAGAGGGAAGGAGCTAGACATGTTTGGTGATGGGGAGATAAATCAAGGCTTGAGAGAAACACACATTAAGATTTTTAGGATATTCTAGGGCAAGCTCTAGCAAACCACTCAGAGGCAATAAACTGTGCACATGTCGCACACAATGAGTCTTTCTTATAGACGTCTGGAAGAACAGTTACCATGAGATTTAGGGAAGTCAAATCTTTTAAAAAGGTTTACAGTTGTTGGAGGGAAAGGATTAGATTAGTGGGCAGTACTTGAAATGGATAATGACCAATGCATGTAATTACTGTTTTGGAGTACTTGCTTCCTACTCAGAACTCTATTGCTGAAATTCCAAAGTCTTTATGACTCACTCTTTTTCACACACTGATTGCTCCAATTTTTCCAAAACTTTTTTGTTAAGTTTCAGATTTTCCCCACCATTCCTTCTGCAACGCTTTTTATGCTACTTGTGAGCATTTCTCCAAGAGGTCCCATTTCATAATTCCTTTGCTTCACAAATGATTTAACAGAAAACACTTACAATGCCATCTATAAAACTATATGTAAAAATGCCACAACAGTTGAAACTTGTAGCCAAATTATAATTCATGCATTGCTGACATTTATTTTCATAAGGAGTACTATAATTTATTATTCTGCTTTAATCATTGTTCATGTCAGGGTCTACTCTTCTCTTACTGCCTTTGTCAGCTGTAGCTGAAGTGCGACCTCCATTCTTGCAGGTCCTGCTCTTGCCGAGGTAGGGGTGACCCTTTCCGGTAGCTACAGTGCTGCTGATAGTGGTACGTCACAACAGTCCGTGCCCTCCAGAACGAGTCCCAGAGGAAAAACCCCTAATGGAAAAAACCTCTTTGACAGGAACTCCCTGGAACAGAAGAAAAAAGGACACGTGAAATATCAGAATTCCAACGGCAAGAATAGAATAATTGGAAAAGCTGGAAAAATCAGGAACAAAAACTGGAATCATAGTAAAACCAGCCAGAGCGTGATCACCGCCAAAGGAAGCGTTGCAACGGAAGGAGAACAAGAATCTAACCCCTTATGTACCCCTTAGCAGGAAGCAACATTCAGGAAGAAGCAAGAATGCCATTTTGGATTGGGAAGGAGGCTATAGAACAAGGCAGAAGAGGGGACCATATTAGAAAGGGAAACAGATGCATGCAGGGAAAAAACAAGAAAAAAGGGCATGCTGGGACGAAGAGAATATGGCCCCACTAGGAACAAGGAAAGTAGAAAAAAAGAAGAAAAAGAGAAAATAGAAAGAGCCCTAGAACAGGGCAACAGGTAAGTGAACGGCCGGGGTGGCGCAGACACCCTGCAGTGAACACCCACTCCGCGCGTTGAGCGTGGCGAGGTCCGACGCCCTACTCTGGCTTCCGACCTCGCCGCAGGCAACAATATGAGTCGCGGGTGAGAAAAAGGGCCGCGGCGAGACCCGTGGCTGGGAAAACGGACCGGGGCTCCCACTGCGGCCCGAACAGAGGACAACGCGGGAGCCTGCGGCATGACAGTTAAAGGGTAAGTTGTAAGTTTTGGTATTAGTTCCATGCTGGTACAGCACCATGTAAGGACTTGTTTTGTGCTTGGTTTCTGTACTTGATGCATATTTCTTTGTCTATTATCTTTTCAAATGTGGGTACCATTTCAAGCTGAATACTGGAGGGAAGGGGTAACTCTGAATCATCCTGTAGTACCATGGAGTAAATATTCCACTTTCTATCTGTTCTATTGCATGCACTTGAGGCATCCTTCTCACAGAACATCAAGAAAGTGTTCTCCTTCACTAACACCCTATCCTGAAACTGTGTTGGAAATTGTCTGCAGGGCTATCCCACATGTGCTTTCTCCTCGAAAACGTGGTATGATTGGCTTACACCACTTTGGTTTATTTACTTTACCTGTAAGTCCCTTGCATAGTGGTATACCATATGCCCAGGGCCTGTAAATTAAATGCTACCAGTAGGCCTGCAGCACAGAGTGCGCCACCCACAGAAGTAGCCTTTCAACCTTGTCTCAGGCCTGCCACTGCAGCACCTATGTGCAAATTTTACTGTCACATTTACTTGGCAAGTCAAACTACTAGCCAATGCCTAAACTCCCTTTTTACTACACCTGTCACCCCTAAGGTAGGCACTAGATAGCCCTATGGGCAGGATGCTGTGTATGTAAAAGGTAGGACATATATTGTTATGTGCTACTTGTCCTAGTAGTGATAAACATTCTATTTCGTTTTTTACTACTGTGAGTGCTGCTCCTTTCATAGGTTTGCATTGTGAATTCCCTTATATCTGTCTGAGTGGTCATTTCTGATTTGTGAGGAGTAGCGTGGGCATGTTTGGTATGTTTGGAATGGTAGTGAAAAACCATGATTACTGCTGTTGGTGGATTTTTCATTACTATTTTAGAAGTGCCACTTTTATAAAGTAGGCATTTCTCTGTGCTTATAACTCTAATGCTTTGTAGCATCACTCCAATCCATGTCAGGGGCAGAGTGACAGGTCCACTTGGTGCATACTTCCCAGACAGCCATCACACAAGGGGGGCTGGGTGTGACAGAAGAGACATCTGCAAACTGATAGTCATCCTGGGTTGGGGAGATGGAGGGTCATTCACAGCTTACATGTGAATAGGCTGTGACCTGCCCTCGCACAGTGGACTGATTACCCCCTACAGATGTCTGGAGACACGGCTGGGTTGAAAAAGTGTTGTGGTTCAATCTTTTGAAGTTACTTCCTAAACAAAGGCATTTTTGAGTAGCAGTGCAGGGATTCTGACCCCATGATTGGAGAGTACTGATTGGAACCAATTGCTTTGCTCTGGTCGTCTGTTGCCTCCATTACTGGAGTGTAGAAAGGACTGCCACTTTGCAAAATTGCCTTGAATGTGCTGGAATGGTGCCTGCCCACCCAGGTGTGTTCCAGTGTTCTCCCAGGGAATGGGGGCTTGCCCTGGATTCTGCAAAAATAGTGCGTGCTCAGTGCTCTTCATCATTATGAGGCTGTCTGTGGAGCAGGAGTACCATGTTGAGGCACCCGCTCTGGTGGTGCTGCATCGCCGTATACTCCAAAAAGGGGAGAGAGGACCCCTCATAACCTATCCACCTAAGGGGACAGGGCACCGTATCACAGAGATTTAGAGAAATAATCCCCTGGGAGAACTATCATGCTATCCACCACTCAGTTCTCTTCTCATACACTCATTCACTTTAATGATCAATCTTAATAAAGAAAACTCAAAAAGTAATATTTAATAAATAGTCCCATACACAATAGAAATATAAAAGACAATCATTAAACAGAGACAATCATTAGAAGCCAACAGGACCCACAGGGGACCTCTGTAAAATCTCTGGCCTAACAAAATCTGGAGACAGAACACAAGACACCCTCTCTAGTCTATTGTTTTTATGCTGTTTTTTGCTATCCCGTATGCCAGAGGGAAATCCCTTACCAGCGCCACCACACTCCCTTTCCAGCAACGTGTGGTGGACGAGTGACGCCTGTGACTTCAGCAGTCTTCCCGCAAAGGATGGTAGTGCCACAATGTTTATTTCCCCTCAAGAGATCTGGCGCATTCAGGGCTTGGCTGAGGCTGAGCAAGACTGACTCTAGCCGGCGGCACCAACTGGTGACGCTGGGCTCCGCCTGCCCTTCTTCAAAGTGACCGCTGCAGCACCACCAGTGAAGCGGCTCTGCATGGTTCTACTTGTTCCCGTTTCTGATCAGCAGTCCGGGAGGCGCCGGAGGGTCCCCTCATTTTCGGATAAAGCTGCATTTCCTTTGCGGACAACTGCTTCTAATTGTCCACATGTGGGGGACCCAGCGAGGTCTCCCCGCTGAATTCGGGAGTGTGTGCCCCTTCCCCATGTTGGCCCATACCTTGCGGGCACTTGTCTGCATTGGAGGCAATTTAGGAAAGATTTCTCGACGGGGGACCCCTGTTTCAGTGGTTGGGGTTCTGGTGAATATTAAAGTTACTATATTAACTGTAGTAGGCATGCAGTTGGCCTGCATTACCGTACTGTATGTATACGCATGCAGGGGTTTCTGCGCACACTGTGTTTATAATGCTGATGATGAGTCATGCCTGTTCATTGATGCATTTATGTATATTTTGCCTCATCTTGTCAGGATAGCAAGTAACAGTTCAGTAACTGATGTACGTACATTGTCTATTTTTACAGCCTATTGCATTTCCTGCCCTGATGTCTAATGTATATAATTTAGCTTCTTGCCTTACCAAGGTAAGGCTTACTGATCCAGGATTTGCGTAGGATACACAAGTTCTCCTCGACCAACAGTAAGGCACAGGGACTCAGAGAATCTTGACTTGCAGTGCCTTCATATGCGCCACAGGGTGACAGTCAGCCAGGCTGTGCTGAGTCATGCACTAACTGCACATGACTGTAGTCCCAGAAGTTAGATGGTGCTGGGATGTCAGGCATGAGTGGAACAGACTTATTGACTCCTGGGCCACCCCAATCCAGTTCCTACCTGACTACGCCTATGGTGCCATGCAGACACAATGCAGAATGTGCATGACAGTTAGCTATCTCGTTGTGACTGCTGATCTCACATGCAATATTGGATAACAAAATGATAAAAGTCCTTAACTTGACTGCGAGCAGCAAGAAAAGAGGGCTGCTCGCAGTCAAGTGACGTAATAATACTATTCCTATATCCTGATTGGTTACCATGTTTGCACTACATTTTTTTTCCCAATGGCTCTTTTTCTTCGCCTCCTGAGATTTGTAGTTTGTTTGTTTTTCACTGCTGCTATTTAAATAAAGCAAGAAAAGAAACGCATAATAGGAGCCTCCGGTCTTGACATAAAATTAGCTATCTCATTGTGACTGCTGACCCACTGAAGAGATTGTGCTAGTCTCACATGCAGTATGTGAGACTTGTGGGGCAAATGTATAACTTTTTGATGCAGTGTAGCAGTTACTGCTCTGTGTTGCATCAATGGTAAAGGCCAAAATAATACCATATTTACAATTACATGGCACTGTTTTTCTCTACCCCAGTGCTGGTGCACTTTTGACTGCCATATGCCAACATGGACACCCCTGCACCAGAGTGCAAGGGCGGTTATGTTCTAACAAGCACAGGTTTTGTACCACAAGGTTACCCTTCCATTTCAAAATATGGTGCAAAACACATACAGTTTTAAACGTTTTCAGCAATAAAAACTTCTTCTAGAACCTTATTGCTTGCCTCAGGGATGTGTATGTTTTTGGCACAAAGTTCTGTGTACCAATGTTAGTAAGTAAGGATTCAGATCAAAATCCATGGGTGGTTGCATGGGAAGGCTATGTACCACCCTTGGAATGCCCTTTTGAATCAAAGTAGCACACGTTAGGCAACTTTTCAATGCAAGCCAGGATTTGCACTGAAAAGTAAATCCTAAAACAACATTTTGCGCTGGGTTATGTTGATACATTTCCCCATGTGTCTCTGTGAAACCACATGGTGTTTTTATTAAACATGATTGTGCTTTCATTCCTCTAACCACGGCTGAAAAGCAGCCAGGGACTATATCTGGTGATGAGGCACAGCCCTTAAGCCTTTGTGGATGATCTGTCCAACTTTTCCTCTTCGTAGCTGCAGAAAGTGTGGGAAATGCAGTCACTACAAATTAGGGTTGGTTGAGGTGGGGGTTGAAATTTAACAGTATGAGACTGGTAACACTTTGCCTACGTAAAAACAAAACCCACCACCACATTAGTACCAATACTTTTTAACAGGGCTGCTGTAGTTTTGATCGAAAGCACTAACACTTCTCTGCAAGGCCATCATATTTTATAGGTAAGAGTGTGTACACTTCGCAATAGGACTGTCAAACCTTGGATGGCACAGAATCAACTTTGCTCAGAGCAGCTATATAATTTTAGCGAGGCAGGCAGCCTGCACCATAACTCCCCAGTAAGGCTCTCATACTTTTATTGGACAGTACCAAGAAATCTCATCATGGCTGCTGGGCTCTTGTTGGAGAGTCAGCCGCAGTCAATTCATGTTTTTTATTTATTTGTGGAACCAGTCCAATCTCTTGGCAATATTCAAGTTATTCGATGGATTCCTACAAACTGCCCAGCAAATTGTGGCCTGATTCATTAAGGGAAATTGAAACTAAGGCCCGTATTTATACTTTTTTTAGCGCCGCATTTGCGCCGCTTTTTGACGGCTAACGGCGCAAACCTACAAAATACAATGGTATTTTGCAAGTTTGCGCCGATTTTGCGTCAAAAAACGACGCAAATGCGGCGCTAAAAAAAGTATAAATACGGGCCTAAAACTTAAATGATTCCAACTGACATGAAACATGATGGGAGCAGGAGTGTCCCAAGTCTAAAAAAACATTTTAATGGGCCTCCATGCTTTCTGCCCTTTTTTCCCAGACATCAGAACGCTTCACAAGAGAATAAGAAATAACACTTTTTTTTTAGCTCTTGACTACCAGGCAGGACGAGCTGTCTGGTTGTGAAAGGCGTACTGTGAATTTACAGTGAGCTTACAGCCTCCCTATTGCTTACTATTGGTTGGCTTTATTGTCACAAATTATGTTTGCTTTCTTCTTATTCGATATGTTGCATTCCTCTTCTTGTGTTAGGTCTCCCCTGGAGCACAGTCTTTTTAACATTCTTTTGGCTGACTTGTATCCTTCCATTGCTTACATTTAGGGAATTACTTTTTTCTTTTTAATTGAGCACTCCACAAGAATGCATGTGTTTCCAGCTTTCTCCCTCTTGTGTTTCTTGCCCCTGACAATCTCCCCTTTGTTCTGCTCACTCACCCTGTCATGTGTTTCTCCCTCCCCACACTACCTTACCTTCCTGCAGTCTGTGTTTTTCTCTCCCTGGTGTGCTTCTTTCCCCGCTCCCCAAATTGTTCTCTCTATGGTGTGAGGTTTTCTCTTTCTTGTGTGCTTCTGCCCATAAAACTCTCCTGCCCTATGCTCAGTGCTTAATTTGTGTTTGTTGTTTCCGGTGCGGAGCAGCGGCACCTATTTTTGAGGGCCGGCGCTTATTTTTCTGCCTCAAGCATTTACTGCGAGAAAAAGACACGCATGGGAAAGACGGAGGAAGAGAAAAACGAAAAAGCGTCATGAAGGGAGAAAGCAGAAATCTGCAAGAGTGAGCTGAAGGGCTGGGAGAGGCTGTAAATTGTTTGAAGAGGCCCGAGATGGCTTTATGACTATGCTGTCTCAGTATTCCGTGTTCACACATTTAATTGCGGGAGCTGCGTGATTAAAATGATGGCTTTGAGAACCTGCACGTTTTTAATTACAAATTAAGGGCTGCCTATGCTCCATGTTCTCTCCAGCATGTGCTTCCCCACCCACCACCCGTGTTGCTTTCTCCCTTGTGTGCTGAGTTTCTCCTTCTCTCCCACCTGCTCCTCAGTTAATCCCCACCCACACAGTCCTTTTTAGGTGTAGCCTACCAGACAGCACAAGCTCTCCGGCTGTGAAAGCCTTACTGTGGGTTTACCAAGAACTTACAATCGACTTAGATCCCATCCATTGCTTACCAATGATTGATTTATTTGCCACTCTCATTTGCTTGCTTCCTATTCAATGGCTTGACTTCCTCTTCTTGTGTTTGTCCATCTCTAGGAGCAGAGCCTATTTCCATACTTTTGACTGGTTGACTCTTTTCTGCTCACTTTTAGCAAACATTTTTTGGTTAAGCTCTTCAGCAGAGTATGTGTTTTTCACATCTCTCCCTTGTGTGCTTCTGCTCATAAAATATCTTCTCAGTTTGCCCTCCTTTATGTAGTGCTCACTCTATTGTGTGCTTCTGTCCTTCAAACTCCCTAACCCCCTGCGCTCTGTATTGAACTTTCCCTTGTGTGCTTCTCCTCTGCACCTGTGTTGCTCTCTCCCTCAATGCTGCTTTCTCTCTCTCTTTCCTGCTTCTCGCACTGCCCCTGTGCTCTGTGTTGTTTTCTCCATTGGATGCTTCTTATCTTACCTACAGTGTTGCTCTCTCCCTCATGTACTATTCTTCTCTTTCTCCCGCAGGGCTTCCACCCACCTGCCCCTCGTGGCCACCCAGCAATCCTATTTTTTCATTATTTTTTGCTTTCATGCTAAAAAATAATTTTGTATTTACTGATACAAGTGGTGTCTGCCATCATAGATCATTAAATTTAAATAAAGGAAGATGGCACTCATGTCATTCTGTATGGGCATACAAAATAACAGCAACAGTGGTCACTTAATTTCACCTTTTTTTGTCTATTTTTGTTCTTGCCGACAACATTAACAAAGCCAATATGTCCTAAAGGCAACACATACTAGCATTGCCAAAATTGTGGTTTAGGCACAGCGAGATTAAGAGTTTTGCCCAGAATCATGGAGCATTGAGCTGAGGCTGGAATTCAAGCCTGGTCACTGAGTTTCAAGGTCGGCAGCTCTAACTGCTTTGCCGGGTCTCCTCTCTTTAAAGGTTCACCCAGGGCTTTAAGTGGGCCAGGTTCCTCCAGGTCTCAGACCCTGTAGTAATTTAAAACAGAAATTGAAACAGGCTATTTTTGGTCTCTGTAATCACGTCCTTAACTTTTCATGCAAAAACACTGTTCGATTTCTGAACAATGAGTGTAAAATATGTTAAGGAAATCCATGTTGTTCCTCCTTATATTTCACAAGCTTTACTTAACCTTGCATTCCCTGTGAGTGTTCGCTTTTTCATAGATGTTTTTTCTGGCAGCTTGTTCCTCTTGTCTAGCGCATATGTTGAATTGAGTGGTATCCAGGTGTTTATAATGGGCACAACTAAGTTGTGGCTGGAGTCAGTGCGACTTTCCCAGAAGGCGCTCAGAATACATGGTCGTCCTTGGCCTCTCTGCAAAGCGCACAGAGCAACGGTCTCGTATGCCAGATGTGGTTGTGAATCTATGCAAATATGTTCATAGGGTGGCAATCTACACTAATTTTAGTGCATATGGTTAAGCCAAGCCATTATTTATATAGGCCCGCCACTTTCGGGGTCCGCCACCCCCTACTTTTTTCCTCCCACTTAAAGCCCTGGCTCCATCTAATTCTACCACCAAATCTTGCCTCCACTAACAGCTAAAGGAGCAGATACATTAAGAATAGCTCAGAGATTTGGGAGGAGAAAAATGCTCCTCTCAAATGTGCAAAAGATACACAGGTCCTAATTCATAATGTAAGTTTGAGGGCTGGAAAGGATGAGAACATGAGCGCAGCATCTGTAGACACATTTCTCAGCTGGCTCCCATGCTTATTAGAGCAGCAGGCGTGGCCTTTGTGTGGCGTGGTGTGGCATGGAGGAGGGTGCAGATATCGGCAGCAAGCGTGCCTTGGAGGAGGGAAAGGTCCGTGCGTGGCAGGGGCTGGGGGTCAAAAATCTTTTTTTTTTAAACGTGCCTTTTTTGCCACACTGCACTGCTCCGATCCACTCCGATCCATTAGATCTGCTCTGGTCCTCCACTGCAGGCACAGGCTCCTAGTCTGGCCAGCATCCAATCTTAACACTGCCTTTATGCTGCTGGCAGCATGAAAGCAGCGTTAGGATTGGACAGAGCACCCAGCCAGGCTGCTCCGAGGCAGAGTGAGAGTCTCTGCCTACTGTCTCCAACCTGGCAACACAGTGCTGGGTTGGAGAGAGTCTAGTTCACGTGTGTGTTTGGCCGTCCCAAGACAGCCGGCAAAATATACATGCGCACTGAGGGGGAGTGCTGTGCACTCCCCCTTCGTCCCTGTCATGCTTGTGGCCCTGCCCCTTTTACAGTAAAACCATAATAAACATAGTTTATTATGGCTTTACTGTGAAAATATTACAGCTGCTGCTGCTGGCGGGGGGGGCGACACTCCTCCACCATAACGGATGAGCCGCCCCTGACCAGCAGTCACCCACAGCTTCGACCACGTGGTTCGTGGGAGCATATATAGACATATGCATACCTTAAAGTGCCAGCCAGAGTTAATGCTTTGAATAAGATCGTTAACCTGAAATTAATAAATATCGAAATACAGCAGTTGGATTTGTGAGGAACAATATTTTTAAAAACATATTTCTTCCTTCACATCTGTTAGACAATTTTATAGTGCAAAAACGCAAAACACCATGCTTTTGTAAGGCTGAGTAAATGTTATACTTGTTTATATCAATAATTGTTATGTAGCAGCATAAGCAAAACAAAAGGGTGATTCTGTAAACGACACAGTGGTTAGCGCTGGAAGTGAAAAGCCCACACAGCAGACTTGGTGAAAGAACAATTTTAGCAGCAAAAGGCTATCCCTTAATACAGAAGTGGGGCACGACTGAATAATAAGGGCAAATGCATCTAAACCAGTTCAAATTTTATGACAGAGAGACGTATGTAGTATAATCTTGTAATCTTCTATAGATTATACTACATTGATGTTTATGCTAATCTTAAAGTTATTATCAGTACTGGGAATGATACAGAAGTGCATCTGAATGAAAAGTTGATAATAAAAATAGAACATGGCGTCAGATTAAGTGAAGAGGCTTCATTCAAGAGTGAGACGTAAGAAGGAACACAAAATAATGTGCCAATCCACACATTGGCATCCATATGCCAATAAGACGTGTTCTTGCTCCAATAGCAGCAGTCCAACCAGCTAGACAGGGTCCACTCTAGATAGCAACAAAAGGTGACCCAGGCCAGTTTTAACTTTTTTGGACCTCAGCAGTGAGATGCAGCTTGATAGTCTTATGGCACAGTGAGCATGGAATCCATGTCTGGAAATACCTACCACTTTTGTAGAAAAGCAAAAGAGTAATGGGTGGAATGCTTGAATTAATCTCAGCCATTCATTGAATACCTGGGGCCCGATTCAAGTCCATTGTTTCTTTGCCCACTGTATAACTCCAGATGGAGACCAGCCAAATGTAAATCCATCTTCGCCCTCAGACTAACTACAAAAGCCAGGCCTCTAGACCCGTCAAACTCATAGTACTACACACGGGGAGCCAGCTGCCATGCAGACCTACCTTGGCGGACCCCAGACCTTGCGGTGTGGTAACCAGCATAAACACAAGAGGGTCTGTAAACACAAAAGAGGGCCGCTGGAGCATGCGCAATAGCAGCTTCACTGTGCATGCTCCAGCTCGAGGGCCCCCTTCTGTGTTTGCGGGAGCCATTCTGACATCATGCGCCTGGCATTGGTGGGAAGCAAAGGCCCTTTAAAAGTCAGCGTTCACAGCTAACCTTTACGGGGCCTTTTGGTAAGCTTTCTGCTGCCTTTGCCACCCAGTTTTCACACGCTGCTGATGTAGGAAGAATAGGAATACATCACATACAGACAAACATAAGTTCCCAAATCCCAATACAAACATTTTAGGCTAAAGATAGTTGTAAACCAATGTAAGTAGTGAAAGGCTTAATACATGACATGTTAAAAAAAGACAGACTGTGGGTTCAATAAAAAAAGGCAGGTCATATTTAGGACAAACAAACACTTATTACTTAGGAAACTTATACACATGCTGCAATGTTAAGTTAGCTGTGCTGAAACACACAAGAGGCCCAAAGCCACATTAGAATTAGAGTTTTTTTGGAGCTGCACCAACTGTCACTTTCAAGATCTTCAATTAGCACGTGCAGAGTGGAACAAAAGGGTGTATCTTGCCTTAGTGCAAGGATCCTAAAAACCACAGGTCATTCATATCGTGGTAAGGGGAACTGTGTAAGGGTCAGATAAGTATTTGCTCAAGGCAGGGCTACCATGAGCAGCACACAACATATAATCTCCTGTTGTGCAGAAAGATAGATATGGTGAATGACGTCAGTGTAACTTAGCCACCCATGAGGCCAACAAGTGCACGTGCTTCTTTCCAGAGGCACCTCTCCCTTATTATCTTATCTGTACTGCTTGTAGTTGCTTACGTCAATGCTGAACTTTTTACCACAGTTTTTTGTGTTTTTTACAGTATAAATGCTACTGGTGTTTGAACCAGAACTTTGAACTTCAGTCATGGCCTCTACGTTGAGACTGCCTGTTGTTCCGAGCTGAAAATCGATTAAACCTATATTGCTGTGTCAAATTGATTTGTCTTATTTTATTAACAGATTTCCCTCTAACATATTGGCCAGCTAATCCAGGAGCTCTACTTTGATCTCACCAGCTGCTGAACTGGGGGCCTGCCTGTCTCCACGAGGTGATTTGCGCACTTTTTAAAGAGGTAAGGGAGATGCCAACATTTAAGTAAAAATCTCTGATCTCGTGGGGATCAATGGGACTCAGGAGATTAGCAGTTAAGGTGAACACAGTACGAGGTCTGTTCCTTTTATTTTATAAAGATATTTACAATTTTGACACTGTAATGTATGTAATTTTTGTGTTTGCATGGAAGATTGTGTATGAATTAAGATAATATTAAGGGATCCCGGTGGTAAGTCCGGAAGATACAGGGAGCTTGACTAAGTAAGTCAAAAGTGGTCAGGAGTAGTGTTGGACTTGGGGCTGAGCAATCAGTGTATGTTCTAAAGAACACTCATGTCAACCTAACCCAGACCTTAAGTCTGGAAGGCACAATTTGTAGTTGCAAATATTGAAAAGTTGTCCCCTCTATGAATCCAGAGGGAAGTGACCAGTAGTATTTTGTTTGCCCTAGTATGAAATTGAGAATGACTGTGTATGTATATGCATGTATAGATAGAAATGTGGCCACATAATAATGTTAATATATAAGTTTATATTATCTAGTGTATAATTTAGGAATAAGTATCAGACCTCCTATTCTTATGAAGGTTAAGTTATAACAGTATACTCAAAAGTAAAGTAATGTCCCCAAAAAGTCAACTATTTAAGTCCACATCCCTGAATTAATTATTCATTTTTATAACGGTCAGGCTGTCGCCCTCTGCAACAGAACTGACCTTAGTAGATCAGCAATATCAATACCATAGATTCATTTTTTTTAAGTCAGACGTTTATGAATGCCTAGGTATTCATAGTATATCACGTCTAGGCCTTAAAACAACCTACATTGACATAAGAGAAATGCCTGTTAGACAATTATAAAAAAAATATTCAAAGAACTAATACAAGGACATTATCCTCCAAGTTAAAAGTAGTGTAGTAGCCTCATGAACCCCATAACAAATATTGACACTACTAACTATTATCCCCATTATGAAACTATAGAGCCTCAAGATTGGAGGCTAGATGAATTATCAAATAGTATAGACTGGGACATACACACATATATTGAAGGTATACAAATAGAAGGAGAATTATCAGCTACTATACATACAAATATATTTAACTACCTTTCAGAGAGATGTGAACAGGATCTTCGCATAATTAGAATAAAAGAGTTTATTTTGAAATCTACAAAACCTGTTGCAGTTGTCTTTCCAAGAGTAAGGCACCCCTTTGAAGGCCTCTAAAAAAAAATCATTTTAATTTTTTCATGTGTGACACTGGTGCCACCTTGTGGCCGGAAAGTGAATATATTGAAGTTTCTGCAATTTTTCAGCGGAACCGTGGGCAACAGTCACGTGAATTCCCTGCAATGATAACAGACTTATATTTAGTATTAGACCTCCTACTGTGTGCATTTATTAGGGTCCTCCCAGTGTGGAATGTAGGATATGAGTCATTTATAAACATGTATATATATCACAATAACATTATTGTTTGTTGTGGCAGGCAAACAAACCACTTAGGCCACACATAAATGCACCTACCCAATATATATATATATATATATATATATATATATATATATATATATATATATATATACATAAATGAACAAAGTCTTTCAGAGATTAGGGATATATATATATATATATATATATATATATATATATATATATATATATGTATATATATATATATATATATATATATCTGATGTTCACCTTCACAGCCTAATAATAGTTTATGTGAAGTCTGGAAATAATCTAGGAAGTAAATAGAAGTCCATTTAGAGTGTAAAACATACAGTACAAAAGATTAAGGGGGTCATTATGACCCTGGCAGAAGGCGGAGAAGCGGCAGTAAGACCGCCAACAACCTGACGGTCTTTTTTTTGGAATTATGACCATGGCGGTTACCACCATGGTCATCTGCCGGTTCTCCGTTCCGCCCACCAGGGCGGAGACAACCGCCGGGCTGGAGACCTGGGTCTCCAGCCCGGCGGCCGTCACTATACCGCCGGAGGTATTTGGACCCGGCTGACCGCCATGGATTTCATTCGGTTTAAAACCGCCATGAAATCCATGGCGGTAAGCACTATCAGTGCCAGGGAATTCCTTCCCTGGCACTGATAGGGGTCTCCCTCACCCCCACCCCAACTCCCTCCCCTACACCCCCCACCACCCCTGCCACCCCCCAAAGGTGGCAGGACCCCCCCCCCCCACCCCACCCACAACATCACAGCACTCATTCACGCACGACACGCACGCAGGCACCACCAACACACACACACACGCACACACCGACATACATGCCAATATCCACACACACACTCAGACGCGCACACCCACATTCAAACATACACGCACACAACCATACAGACATACCCACAGACATACACGCACTCATTCCCAAACATACAACACACCCGCAAGCATACACGCACTCACACACCCCCTCTACATACACACACGCACACCCCCATGCATGCACACAACACACAACACCCCTCCACCCCCCTCCCCTCACGGACGCTCGACTTACCTGGTCCGACGATCCTCCTGGATGGGACGGGAGCCATGGGGGCTGCTCTGCCGACACCACACCTTCAACAGAACACCGCCACGCCGAATCACAGGACATGACTCGGTGGGCGGTGTTCTGTTGACGTGGAGGTGGAGCAACCTCCACTTCCCCGCCGCCCGCCAGTATGGCTGTTGGTGGCTCTCCGTCCAAAAAAGGACGGAGAGCTGCCAACAGTCATAATACGCCGAGCGGAAAACCGCTACCACTGGCGGTCTTCAGCACGGCGGTCCCTCGGCGGTCTTTAAAAAAGACCGCTGAGGTCAAAATTACCCCCTAAGTTCACTAAACAGACATGGGGTCTCCTTTAGAACACATGGTTACAGTGTTCTCAGGAGACAGGGACAGGATAGGGCACATTTGATAATACAATAATAGAACACATGGCCACCTTCCTACAGAGTAAATAAAAGGGAAATAAACTAGAGAAACGGAAGATCACACTAGACCAATGGAGGGTCTTTTGTGATACAAATATGAATGTGTCAAATACAATGCCTCAAACCCTCCCTTCGGCTCCTCCACCCCCTATCAAGATGTGCAATTAAGGTTAGGCAGTGCAAAGGTACAGGGCATGTATACATTGCAACCTGGTGCCCCACACTCACTACCCACCTCTTCACATCCCCCTGCTGTGGGATACACAGACCCATAGTATAGCCCTTCAAAACACAAGGGGGGGGGAAAAAGGAGAATTGGGCGGTCCAGTGTACGTTCTCCCAATAATATGCAAATATAAAGTGGTACACTGTTCCGAATAAGAGGAAAGAAAAGGAGTCCTGAAATTCAGGAGCAATGGTCCTCACACACCTTGGTTGGTGTCATGCTTCATCATCGGACAGCTCCTCGTCAGACCGGCGCTGCAATGTCTGACGGGCACCCCCCGAGGGGGGGCTCTTTGCCGGAGATCTTTTTATATATTCGATGATGCCGTGGGACCTAATATGGATCTGAGAAAAGAACAAATCCACAAGAGAGAGAAAGATAAGGATAAAATTGGCTCAAATCCCTCACTCAATGATTTATTGTTTGCTATTGGGAGATGGTCAAAAATAAAAAAATGTAGGGAGTGGAAACAGAGGTAATGCTCGGACACTCACACAAAACATTTAAGAAAAGAGGATGGTGGAAATAATCCACTCCTCATTAGTTTGCGGTCGACATGTTTCGCGTCTGTGATGGTCCAACAGGATCCAGTGACGCTTCTTCAGGACCTACTAAATCAAGAAATCACTCTCAAAATATCAATATACCTATACTCCTGCTGACTATCGTACACAGTCAAGGCGTCATCAGTCACTTACTGAGGTCAAGCCGGACTGGCTTCTCTTTCCTACTAGTCACCCTAAATCAGGGGAAAAAAGGGCTCAAATTAGCGCTGTAAAAAATCACTCCATCAGTACTAGAGAGTGATAGATTTGTGATGAAGAAAACAAATTGTGACAAACTGTGCAACACTCAGTGACCAGGTGGGTGCAAAGCAAGCCATGCTAATAACACATAGGGAGGCTTACCCTCTTTACTGAAAGAACAGGTTCCATGGGATCACGCTGGCCTCTTGCCTGGCTTACCGAAAATCTGATTGGTAAGAAACAATATATATACCGAATGGGGGACCACATGTTATAGTCCAGCATTAGTCTAAGGGATATTCCGCAAAGTAGCTGGGTAACGGTAGACCATAGCGCGGAAACAAAATTCAAAAGTAATACTTCACAACTGTGTGTAAGTATCTCATAAACACACACAAATAACAATATCCACACAGCAGAAAAAGATAATGCATAGTTTATTACTGGTACGTCACCCTTAGAAACGAATATGAAGTAGGGTGTTCAGTACAACCATATTTAGGTAGAAAAAAAAAAAAAAAAAAATGATCGTTTACTCTAATAGGTAATGCGATGTGGCACACATCACAAAGTAATTCGCCCATGCGAGGAAAATGAAGTTACGGCACCGATACATCTAAGAATGGTATACACATTCTGAAATTCACCTCTTGAAAGTAAGGCGTCTCATTTGGCCAAAAGTAGAGTACATAACAGAACCGGGTACGAGGAAAACAAATTGCTCATTTTTATATCACTCGCCCTGAAAGAAAACGTCCCATAGACTTGTGGATACAGGCACCGTCTATCAAGATTGAGTACGTCTTCAAAGACACTCGAAAGAATCTATCGAGAGAGGCTGGGTCAGGGCACTTACTTTTCAAGTAGCCGAAGTCCTCCGTAGCACCTACCCTGGGGTTCGCGGTCCCGGATGTGATCGTAGCCCAGGGACCGGCGAGTTTAAATATAACGCGTAATAGGCCCGTATGTCTTAATTAGGGGAATCGGTATCCTAGCAACCTCCTAGTGAGTTGCAACCATATCTGGAAATAGACGATGGACTATAAAAACGAGGTGGTGAGAAACCCTCGTTCGTGTCGGCCATCTTAAAATGGTAAATGGCCACTAATAGTGAGCCTAGTCTGCAGTGATTGACCAGACTTAGAACAGGTCATTTAGAAATGCCAATGATATCGATCGTGGCATTCATCAAATCACACAGTCTGATAATTTTGTACATCGTATGGTGAAAAACGGGGGTGACAAAGTTGAAGACTGACATGAAAGGTGTCGTCATAGGGAATCTATCCAAACAAAAAAGGGTATATATAGGGGGGTTACGTAGTCAGAATGAACATACTGTCTATTTGGATAGGTGGAACCAAGGGATGTCATCATTGAGTCCCTGACGGTGGGTATTCAAACGATACACCCAGCGTTGTTCCAATTCAAAAAGTGAATGTGTGCCTGTCGAGTTACAAGTCTGTAGCACCACCCACCACATGTCATCTGGTGTATGTTTAAGTTCAATGAAATGGATGCTGAGTTTGGTAGTGGCGCGTCCACATCGGATATTACTCCGATGTTCATTTATCCTGATTTTCACAGGTCGTGTAGTCATCCCTACGTATCGTAGCTCACACGGGCAAGTAATCAAATACACACAATTCCGAGTGTTGCAGTTAGTGTGTTTCCTCAATTGCCAAGTGAGGAAGGGTTCAAGGTCTAGAGTGTCTATACGTTTGGTGAGTGAACAGATGTTGCAATTTCCACACGGAAAATGGCCCACGACTGGGGGAAGGTCCCATAAAGTCCTCTGTCTAGGAGGGGTGATGGTAGGTTTTGGTCGAGTATGTACCAACATGTCTTTAATGTTGGCGGTCCTCTTAAACGCAAACACAGGTTTGGGAATGTCTTCACCACCACTGCAGAGGACTGACCATCTCTTATTGATTATCTTCTTCACCGTATTTGAGAAGGGAGTGAACGTTGATACACAGGTGAGTTTATGGTCTGTGGGTTTTGGAGTCAGTTGTAATAATGACTCTCTATCACTGTACTTAGCTCGTTTGTAAGCTGTATTGATAACTCTCTCTGGGTAATGACGGTCATGTAGTTTGATCTGTAGATCAGCAGCTTGGGTGTTGTATAGTCGTAATTTGCTGCAGTTCCGTCGAAGGCGTAGGAATTGTCCAAATGGTAAGTTTTGTCTGAGTGCCTTAGGATGGTGGCTATCATATAATAGTAGGCTATTCCGATCTGTAGCTTTTTGAAAAGTGCGGGTCTCTAATCGACCTTCCTCAATGCTGATTAGCAAATCTAAAAAAGGGACCTCAGTGGTAGAGACAGAGGAGGTAAATTTGAGGAAAGGATCCAGATTGTTTATCCATGTAGAAAAAGAGTCTACCAAGGCTAAAGGTCCGTGCCAAATGACAAGGATGTCGTCAATGTAGCGACGCCATAGCTGAATATTTGTGAAGAATGGATTAGACTCTGGCAAGATAAAGCGTTTTTCAAAATTGTACATGTACAAGCATGCTAAGCTGGGGGCGAATGTACTGCCCATCGAGGTGCCATGAATCTGGTAGAAGAGTTTATCCTCGAACTGGAAAAAATTCTTAGTCAGGGCCAGACTGGCACAGTGCATGATAAAGTGAACAGGTGTCATTGATTCTAGGTTGGTAGATGTAAGGGCTGACTCAACTACATCCAGTGTGGCTGCTTGTGGGATGTTGGTGTATAAAGCCTCAACATCAAGGGTGATCAGGGCATCAACAAACACTGTTGAGTTTATGGTTTTGATCAGGTTGAGGACGTCTTTAGTGTCTCTAAGGTAAGTAGAGGACCGTTGTACAAGAGGTCGTAAAAAGTGGTCACAAAATACAGAAAGTGGTTCAAGAACAGACCCAATGCCAGAGACTATTGGGCGTCCTGGTGGAGGTAGAATACCCTTGTGAATTTTGGGGAGACAATAAAAGTAAGGAATACGGGGATCTTCCGTATTCAAAAAATCCGCTTCTTTTTGTGATATCCAAGTATTGTTAACAGCTTCTTCTAACATGCCCCGTATCTCAGTTTGCAAACAGGCCGTAGGGTCCTGATCAATTTGAGCATAATAGGTAGCATCGTCAAGGAGGCGAAGACACTCTTGTCTGTACTCCTCTGTGTTCAAAACAACGATGGCGCCTCCCTTGTCTGCTGGTTTAATAGTGATATTAGTTTCAGCTGCCAGAGTTCGAAGTGCCTCATTCTCAATTTTAGACAGGTTAGTAAATCTGTGTTGTGGACGTATATTTAATATGTCGGAGGTGACTGCTTTCTCGAAAGCCAGGACCTCGCAAGGCATTGATGTATGTGGGGGTATGAACTTGGAAGGTTTTCTAAGGCCGGAGTCCTCAGGGGAATCAGTGGTAGGTCTGTCTTTAAAGAAAAATTGCAAGCGTATTTTTCTAAAGAACCGAGAAAGTTCGCATTGTAAGCGAAAAGGATCCTCCTTAGGAGTGGGGACATATCCCAAACCTTTGTTCAGTACCTTAATTTCATCAGAGGACAAAGGCCTAGAGGACAGATTTACCACTAGATCTTTGCTGGAGGGGTTTTGCCCTGGCTCCGTGTGTCCATCTGTGGTTCCTCCTGTGACCAATGGACTCGTCTTCCTCTTCCTCGTCTTCTGCCTCTTCCTCTGCCCCTGCCTTGGCCTAAAAAAGGCCCATAAGGTGGCATTGGTCGGGGTTGGTAAAAGGGGAAGGGGTGTTGCCATGCCATCGGGGGACCCTGGTGGTATTGTGGGAAGTTGTAATAAGGTTGGGGTCTTTCGTCTTCCGTGCTCCATCCATCAGAGGATGAGCTATGGCTATATTTGCGAGGTTTTCGGCCAGATATAGAGGAATCATCTGATGAAACGGAAGGTATATCACCTGTGTAATCTTCTTTGACATAGGGATAGACCTTCTCTCTATTGAATCTATTAATGTCTTTCTGTAGCTTAGTGATCTTCTGTTGTGTTAGGAACTCTTTGGTATTATTAAGGTCAGCGGTAATTTCTGCTAATCGGCTTTTGAATGCTGTTATGGAGATAGTGGTTTTAAGTGTGTTCTCCATAAAGGTAATCTGTATGGATAAGGATTCCGCTAATCGTCTGGAAGTATTGATGATAAGGACCAGCCAGTCCCGGGTGCACTTCCATGCAATCTGGGCCCAGTCCTTCCTAAAGGCCAGGTCTTGTAGGAAGATCCTGGGCATATTGGACACAAGTAGTCCATTAGGGGCTATATTAGCCCTGAGGTATTCGGTCATAATAGTCCCATGGAGGACTGTTTTAACCAAGTCACGTTTGAGTGAGGACAGTTTATCCCATTCCTCTTTGGTGGGGCCAGATGGTCCCGCACCATCATTAGTCAGAATGGAGGGAGTCTGCAAAATAGCTGACACTATATCTTCATCAAAGCTGAGACCTTGAAAATTATCCATGTTAGTAATCTCAGTGAAATTCTCAAATATACCCCACAGCGAAACCGCTGTACTAAATACTTCAAAACACAAGGGGGGGGAAAAAAGGAGAATTGGGCGGTCCAGTGTACGTTCTCCCAATAATATGCAAATATAAAGTGGTACACTGTTCCGAATAAGAGGAAAGAAAAGGAGTCCTGAAATTCAGGAGCAATGGTCCTCACACACCTTGGTTGGTGTCATGCTTCATCATCGGACAGCTCCTCGTCAGACCGGCGCTGCAATGTCTGACGGGCACCCCCCGAGGGGGGGCTCTTTGCCGGAGATCTTTTTATATATTCGATGATGCCGTGGGACCTAATATGGATCTGAGAAAAGAACAAATCCACAAGAGAGAGAAAGATAAGGATAAAATTGGCTCAAATCCCTCACTCAATGATTTATTGTTTGCTATTGGGAGATGGTCAAAAATAAAAAAATGTAGGGAGTGGAAACAGAGGTAATGCTCGGACACTCACACAAAACATTTAAGAAAAGAGGATGGTGGAAATAATCCACTCCTCATTAGTATGCGGTCGACATGTTTCGCGTCTGTGATGGTCCAACAGGATCCAGTGACGCTTCTTCAGGACCTACTAAATCAAGAAATCACTCTCAAAATATCAATATACCTATACTCCTGCTGACTATCGTACACAGTCAAGGCGTCATCAGTCACTTACTGAGGTCAAGCCGGACTGGCTTCTCTTTCCTACTAGTCACCCTAAATCAGGGGAAAAAAGGGCTCAAATTAGCGCTGTAAAAAATCACTCCATCAGTACTAGAGAGTGATAGATTTGTGATGAAGAAAACAAATTGTGACAAACTGTGCAACACTCAGTGACCAGGTGGGTGCAAAGCAAGCCATGCTAATAACACATAGGGAGGCTTACCCTCTTTACTGAAAGAACAGGTTCCATGGGATCACGCTGGCCTCTTGCCTGGCTTACCGAAAATCTGATTGGTAAGAAACAATATATATACCGAATGGGGGACCACATGTTATAGTCCAGCATTAGTCTAAGGGATATTCCGCAAAGTAGCTGGGTAACGGTAGACCATAGCGCGGAAACAAAATTCAAAAGTAATACTTCACAACTGTGTGTAAGTATCTCAT
Source organism: Pleurodeles waltl (assembly GCF_031143425.1). Classification (NCBI taxonomy): domain Eukaryota; kingdom Metazoa; phylum Chordata; class Amphibia; order Caudata; family Salamandridae; genus Pleurodeles; species Pleurodeles waltl. The sequence continues at coordinate 401,407,733 of NC_090448.1, forward strand.
AAACACACACAAATAACAATATCCACACAGCAGAAAAAGATAATGCATAGTTTATTACTGGTACGTCACCCTTAGAAACGAATATGAAGTAGGGTGTTCAGTACAACCATATTTAGGTAGAAAAAAAAAAAAAAAAATGATCGTTTACTCTAATAGGTAATGCGATGTGGCACACATCACAAAGTAATTCGCCCATGCGAGGAAAATGAAGTTACGGCACCGATACATCTAAGAATGGTATACACATTCTGAAATTCACCTCTTGAAAGTAAGGCGTCTCATTTGGCCAAAAGTAGAGTACATAACAGAACCGGGTACGAGGAAAACAAATTGCTCATTTTTATATCACTCGCCCTGAAAGAAAACGTCCCATAGACTTGTGGATACAGGCACCGTCTATCAAGATTGAGTACGTCTTCAAAGACACTCGAAAGAATCTATCGAGAGAGGCTGGGTCAGGGCACTTACTTTTCAAGTAGCCGAAGTCCTCCGTAGCACCTACCCTGGGGTTCGCGGTCCCGGATGTGATCGTAGCCCAGGGACCGGCGAGTTTAAATATAACGCGTAATAGGCGCGTATGTCTTAATTAGGGGAATCGGTATCCTAGCAACCTCCTAGTGAGTTGCAACCATATCTGGAAATAGACGATGGACTATAAAAACGAGGTGGTGAGAAACCCTCGTTCGTGTCGGCCATCTTAAAATGGTAAATGGCCACTAATAGTGAGCCTAGTCTGCAGTGATTGACCAGACTTAGAACAGGTCATTTAGAAATGCCAATGATATCGATCGTGGCATTCATCAAATCACACAGTCTGATAATTTTGTACATCGTATGGTGAAAAACGGGGGTGACAAAGTTGAAGACTGACATGAAAGGTGTCTTCATAGGGAATCTATCCAAACAAAAAAGGGTATATATAGGGGGGTTACGTAGTCAGAATGAACATACTGTCTATTTGGATAGGTGGAACCAAGGGATGTCATCATTGAGTCCCTGACGGTGGGTATTCAAACGATACACCCAGCGTTGTTCCAATTCAAAAAGTGAATGTGTGCCTGTCGAGTTACAAGTCTGTAGCACCACCCACCACATGTCATCTGGTGTATGTTTAAGTTCAATGAAATGGATGCTGAGTTTGGTAGTGGCGCGTCCACATCGGATATTACTCCGATGTTCATTTATCCTGATTTTCACAGGTCGTGTAGTCATCCCTACGTATCGTAGCTCACACGGGCAAGTAATCAAATACACACAATTCCGAGTGTTGCAGTTAGTGTGTTTCCTCAATTGCCAAGTGAGGAAGGGTTCAAGGTCTAGAGTGTCTATACGTTTGGTGAGTGAACAGATGTTGCAATTTCCACACGGAAAATGGCCCACGACTGGGGGAAGGTCCCATAAAGTCCTCTGTCTAGGAGGGGTGATGGTAGGTTTTGGTCGAGTATGTACCAACATGTCTTTAATGTTGGTGGTCCTCTTAAACGCAAACACAGGTTTGGGAATGTCTTCACCACCACTGCAGAGGACTGACCATCTCTTATTGATTATCTTCTTCACTGCGCCACTACCAAACTCAGCATCCATTTAATTGAACTTAAACATACACCAGATGACATGTGGTGGGTGGTGCTACAGACTTGTAACTCGACAGGCACACATTCACTTTTTGAATTGGAACAACGCTGGGTGTATCGTTTGAATACCCACCGTCAGGGACTCAATGATGACATCCCTTGGTTCCACCTATCCAAATAGACAGTATGTTCATTCTGACTACGTAACCCCCCTATATATACCCTTTTTTGTTTGGATAGATTCCCTATGACGACACCTTTCATGTCAGTCTTCAACTTTGTCACCCCCGTTTTTCACCATACGATGTACAAAATTATCAGACTGTGTGATTTGATGATTGCCACGATCGATATCATTGGCATTTCTAAATGACCTGTTCTAAGTCTGGTCAATCACTGCAGACTAGGCTCACTATTAGTGGCCATTTACCATTTTAAGATGGCCGACACGAACGAGGGTTTCTCACCACCTCGTTTTTATAGTCCATCGTCTATTTCCAGATATGGTTGCAACTCACTAGGAGGTTGCTAGGATACCGATTCCCCTAATTAAGACATACGCGCCTATTACGCGTTATATTTAAACTCGCCGGTCCCTGGGCTACGATCACATCCGGGACCGCGAACCCCAGGGTAGGTGCTACGGAGGACTTCGGCTACTTGAAAAGTAAGTGCCCTGACCCAGCCTCTCTCGATAGATTCTTTCGAGTGTCTTTGAAGACGTACTCAATCTTGATAGACGGTGCCTGTATCCACAAGTCTATGGGACGTTTTCTTTCAGGGCGAGTGATATAAAAATGAGCAATTTGTTTTCCTCGTACCCGGTTCTGTTATGTACTCTACTTTTGGCCAAATGAGACGCCTTACTTTCAAGAGGTGAATTTCAGAATGTGTATACCATTCTTAGATGTATCGGTGCCGTAACTTCATTTTCCTCGCATGGGCGAATTACTTTGTGATGTGTGCCACATCGCATTACCTATTAGAGTAAACGATAATTTTTTTTTTTTTTCTACCTAAATATGGTTGTACTGAACACCCTACTTCATATTCGTTTCTAAGGGTGACGTACCAGTAATAAACTATGCATTATCTTTTTCTGCTGTGTGGATATTGTTATTTGTGTGTGTTTATGAGATACTTACACACAGTTGTGAAGTATTACTTTTGAATTTTGTTTCCGCGCTATGGTCTACCGTTACCCAGCTACTTTGCGGAATATCCCTTAGACTAATGCTGGACTATAACATGTGGTCCCCCATTCGGTATATATATTGTTTCTTACCAATCAGATTTTCGGTAAGCCAGGCAAGAGGCCAGCGTGATCCCATGGAACCTGTTCTTTCAGTAAAGAGGGTAAGCCTCCCTATGTGTTATTAGCATGGCTTGCTTTGCACCCACCTGGTCACTGAGTGTTGCACAGTTTGTCACAATTTGTTTTCTTCATCACAAATCTATCACTCTCTAGTACCGATGGAGTGATTTTTTACAGCGCTAATTTGAGCCCTTTTTTCCCCTGATTTAGGGTGACTAGTAGGAAAGAGAAGCCAGTCCGGCTTGACCTCAGTAAGTGACTGATGACGCCTTGACTGTGTACGATAGTCAGCAGGAGTATAGGTATATTGATATTTTGAGAGTGATTTCTTGATTTAGTAGGTCCTGAAGAAGCGTCACTGGATCCTGTTGGACCATCACAGACGCGAAACATGTCGACCGCATACTAATGAGGAGTGGATTATTTCCACCATCCTCTTTTCTTAAATGTTTTGTGTGAGTGTCCGAGCATTACCTCTGTTTCCACTCCCTACATTTTTTTATTTTTGACCATCTCCCAATAGCAAACAATAAATCATTGAGTGAGGGATTTGAGCCAATTTTATCCTTATCTTTCTCTCTCTTGTGGATTTGTTCTTTTCTCAGATCCATATTAGGTCCCACGGCATCATCGAATATATAAAAAGATCTCCGGCAAAGAGCCCCCCCTCGGGGGGTGCCCGTCAGACATTGCAGCGCCGGTCTGACGAGGAGCTGTCCGATGATGAAGCATGACACCAACCAAGGTGTGTGAGGACCATTGCTCCTGAATTTCAGGACTCCTTTTCTTTCCTCTTATTCGGAACAGTGTACCACTTTATATTTGCATATTATTGGGAGAACGTACACTGGACCGCCCAATTCTCCTTTTTTCCCCCCCCTTGTGTTTTGAAGTATTTAGTACAGCGGTTTCGCTGTGGGGTATATTTGAGAATTTCACTGAGATTTCTAACATGGATAATTTTCAAGGTCTCAGCTTTGATGAAGATATAGTGTCAGCTATTTTGCAGACTCCCTCCATTCTGACTAATGATGGTGCGGGACCATCTGGCCCCACCAAAGAGGAATGGGATAAACTGTCCTCACTCAAACGTGACTTGGTTAAAACAGTCCTCCATGGGACTATTATGACCGAATACCTCAGGGCTAATATAGCCCCTAATGGACTACTTGTGTCCAATATGCCCAGGATCTTCCTACAAGACCTGGCCTTTAGGAAGGACTGGGCCCAGATTGCATGGAAGTGCACCCGGGACTGGCTGGTCCTTATCATCAATACTTCCAGACGATTAGCGGAATCCTTATCCATACAGATTACCTTTATGGAGAACACACTTAAAACCACTATCTCCATAACAGCATTCAAAAGCCGATTAGCAGAAATTACCGCTGACCTTAATAATACCAAAGAGTTCCTAACACAACAGAAGATCACTAAGCTACAGAAAGACATTAATAGATTCAATAGAGAGAAGGTCTATCCCTATGTCAAAGAAGATTACACAGGTGATATACCTTCCGTTTCATCAGATGATTCCTCTATATCTGGTCGAAAACCTCGCAAATATAGCCATAGCTCATCCTCTGATGGATGGAGCACGGAAGACGAAAGACCCCAACCTTATTACAACTTCCCACAATACCACCAGGGTCCCCCGATGGCATGGCAACACCCCTTCCCCTTTTACCAACCCCGACCAATGCCACCTTATGGGCCTTTTTTAGGCCAAGGCAGGGGCAGAGGAAGAGGCAGAAGACGAGGAAGAGGAAGACGAGTCCATTGGTCACAGGAGGAACCACAGATGGTCACACGGAGCCAGGGCAAAACCCCTCCAGCAAAGATCTAGTGGTAAATCTGTCCTCTAGGCCTTTGTCCTCTGATGAAATTAAGGTACTGAACAAAGGTTTGGGATATGTCCCCACTCCTAAGGAGGATCCTTTTCGCTTACAATGCAAACTTTCTCGGTTCTTTAGAAAAATACGCTTGCAATTTTTCTTTAAAGACAGACCTACCACTGATTCCCCTGAGGACTCCGGCCTTAGAAAACCTTCCAAGTTCATACCCCCACATACATCAATGCCTTGCGAGGTCCTGGCTTTCGAGAAAGCAGTCACCTCCGACATATTAAATATACGTCCACAACACAGATTTACTAACCTGTCTAAAATTGAGAATGAGGCACTTCGAACTCTGGCAGCTGAAACTAATATCACTATTAAACCAGCAGACAAGGGAGGCGCCATCGTTGTTTTGAACACAGAGGAGTACAGACAAGAGTGTCTTCGCCTCCTTGACAATGCTACCTATTATGCTCAAATTGATCAGGACCCTACGGCCTGTTTGCAAACTGAGATACAGGGCATGTTAGAAGAAGCTGTTAACAATACTTGGATATCACAAAAAGAAGCGGATTTTTTGAATACGGAAGATCCCCGTATTCCTTACTTTTATTGTCTCCCCAAAATTCACAAGGGTATTCTACCTCCACCAGGACGCCCGATAGTCTCTGGCATTGGGTCTGTTCTTGAACCACTTTCTGTATTTTGTGACCACTTTTTACGACCTCTTGTACAACGGTCCTCTACTTACCTTAGAGACACTAAAGACGTCCTCAACCTGATCAAAACCATAAACTCAACAGTGTTTGTTGATGCCCTGATCACCCTTGATGTTGAGGCTTTATACACCAACATCCCACAAGCAGCCACACTGGATGTAGTTGAGTCAGCCCTTACATCTACCAACCTAGAATCAATGACACCTGTTCACTTTATCATGCACTGTGCCAGTCTGGCCCTGACTAAGAATTTTTTCCAGTTCGAGGATAAACTCTTCCACCAGATTCATGGCACCTCGATGGGCAGTACATTCGCCCCCAGCTTAGCATGCTTGTACATGTACAATTTTGAAAAACGCTTTATCTTGCCAGAGTCTAATCCATTCTTCACAAATATTCAGCTATGGCGTCGCTACATTGACGACATCCTTGTCATTTGGCACGGACCTTTAGCCTTGGTAGACTCTTTTTCTACATGGATAAACAATCTGGATCCTTTCCTCAAATTTACCTCCTCTGTCTCTACCACTGAGGTCCCTTTTTTAGATTTGCTAATCAGCATTGAGGAAGGTCGATTAGAGACCCGCACTTTTCAAAAAGCTACAGATCGGAATAGCCTACTATTATATGATAGCCACCATCCTAAGGCACTCAGACAAAACTTACCATTTGGACAATTCCTACGCCTTCGACGGAACTGCAGCAATTTACGACTATACAACACCCAAGCTGCTGATCTACAGATCAAACTACATGACCGTCATTACCCAGAGAGAGTTATCAATACAGCTTACAAACGAGCTAAGTACAGTGATAGAGAGTCATTATTACAACTGACTCCAAAACCCACAGACCATAAACTCACCTGTGTATCAACGTTCACTCCCTTCTCAAATACGGTGAAGAAGATAATCAATAAGAGATGGTCAGTCCTCTGCAGTGGTGGTGAAGACATTCCCAAACCTGTGTTTGCGTTTAAGAGGACCACCAACATTAAAGACATGTTGGTACATACTCGACCAAAACCTACCATCACCCCTCCTAGACAGAGGACTTTATGGGACCTTCCCCCAGTCGTGGGCCATTTTCCGTGTGGAAATTGCAACATCTGTTCACTCACCAAACGTATAGACACTCTAGACCTTGAACCCTTCCTCACTTGGCAATTGAGGAAACACACTAACTGCAACACTCGGAATTGTGTGTATTTGATTACTTGCCCGTGTGAGCTACGATACGTAGGGATGACTACACGACCTGTGAAAATCAGGATAAATGAACATCGGAGTAATATCCGATGTGGACGCGCCACTACCAAACTCAGCATCCATTTCATTGAACTTAAACATACACCAGATGACATGTGGTGGGTGGTGCTACAGACTTGTAACTCGACAGGCACACATTCACTTTTTGAATTGGAACAACGCTGGGTGTATCGTTTGAATACCCACCGTCAGGGACTCAATGATGACATCCCTTGGTTCCACCTATCCAAATAGACAGTATGTTCATTCTGACTACGTAACCCCCCTATATATACCCTTTTTTGTTTGGATAGATTCCCTATGACGACACCTTTCATGTCAGTCTTCAACTTTGTCACCCCCGTTTTTTACCATACGATGTACAAAATTATCAGACTGTGTGATTTGATGAATGCCACGATCGATATCATTGGCATTTCTAAATGACCTGTTCTAAGTCTGGTCAATCACTGCAGACTAGGCTCACTATTAGTGGCCATTTACCATTTTAAGATGGCCGACACGAACGAGGGTTTCTCACCACCTCGTTTTTATAGTCCATCGTCTATTTCCAGATATGGTTGCAACTCACTAGGAGGTTGCTAGGATACCGATTCCCCTAATTAAGACATACGCGCCTATTACGCGTTATATTTAAACTCGCCGGTCCCTGGGCTACGATCACATCCGGGACCGCGAACCCCAGGGTAGGTGCTACGGAGGACTTCGGCTACTTGAAAAGTAAGTGCCCTGACCCAGCCTCTCTCGATAGATTCTTTCGAGTGTCTTTGAAGACGTACTCAATCTTGATAGACGGTGCCTGTATCCACAAGTCTATGGGACGTTTTCTTTCAGGGCGAGTGATATAAAAATGAGCAATTTGTTTTCCTCGTACCCGGTTCTGTTATGTACTCTACTTTTGGCCAAATGAGACGCCTTACTTTCAAGAGGTGAATTTCAGAATGTGTATACCATTCTTAGATGTATCGGTGCCGTAACTTCATTTTCCTCGCATGGGCGAATTACTTTGTGATGTGTGCCACATCGCATTACCTATTAGAGTAAACGATCATTTTTTTTTTTTTTTTTCTACCTAAATATGGTTGTACTGAACACCCTACTTCATATTCGTTTCTAAGGGTGACGTACCAGTAATAAACTATGCATTATCTTTTTCTGCTGTGTGGATATTGTTATTTGTGTGTGTTTATGAGATACTTACACACAGTTGTGAAGTATTACTTTTGAATTTTGTTTCCGCGCTATGGTCTACCGTTACCCAGCTACTTTGCGGAATATCCCTTAGACTAATGCTGGACTATAACATGTGGTCCCCCATTCGGTATATATATTGTTTCTTACCAATCAGATTTTCGGTAAGCCAGGCAAGAGGCCAGCGTGATCCCATGGAACCTGTTCTTTCAGTAAAGAGGGTAAGCCTCCCTATGTGTTATTAGCATGGCTTGCTTTGCACCCACCTGGTCACTGAGTGTTGCACAGTTTGTCACAATTTGTTTTCTTCATCACAAATCTATCACTCTCTAGTACCGATGGAGTGATTTTTTACAGCGCTAATTTGAGCCCTTTTTTCCCCTGATTTAGGGTGACTAGTAGGAAAGAGAAGCCAGTCCGGCTTGACCTCAGTAAGTGACTGATGACGCCTTGACTGTGTACGATAGTCAGCAGGAGTATAGGTATATTGATATTTTGAGAGTGATTTCTTGATTTAGTAGGTCCTGAAGAAGCGTCACTGGATCCTTTTGGACCATCACAGACGCGAAACATGTCGACCGCATACTAATGAGGAGTGGATTATTTCCACCATCCTCTTTTCTTAAATGTTTTGTGTGAGTGTCCGAGCATTACCTCTGTTTCCACTCCCTACATTTTTTTATTTTTGACCATCTCCCAATAGCAAACAATAAATCATTGAGTGAGGGATTTGAGCCAATTTTATCCTTATCTTTCTCTCTCTTGTGGATTTGTTCTTTTCTCAGATCCATATTAGGTCCCACGGCATCATCGAATATATAAAAAGATCTCCGGCAAAGAGCCCCCCCTCGGGGGGTGCCCGTCAGACATTGCAGCGCCGGTCTGACGAGGAGCTGTCCGATGATGAAGCATGACACCAACCAAGGTGTGTGAGGACCATTGCTCCTGAATTTCAGGACTCCTTTTCTTTCCTCTTATTCGGAACAGTGTACCACTTTATATTTGCATATTATTGGGAGAACGTACACTGGACCGCCCAATTCTCCTTTTTTCCCCCCCCTTGTGTTTTGAAGTATTTAGTACAGCGGTTTCGCTGTGGGGTATATTTGAGAATTTCACTGAGATTTCTAACATGGATAATTTTCAAGGTCTCAGCTTTGATGAAGATATAGTGTCAGCTATTTTGCAGACTCCCTCCATTCTGACTAATGATGGTGCGGGACCATCTGGCCCCACCAAAGAGGAATGGGATAAACTGTCCTCACTCAAACGTGACTTGGTTAAAACAGTCCTCCATGGGACTATTATGACCGAATACCTCAGGGCTAATATAGCCCCTAATGGACTACTTGTGTCCAATATGCCCAGGATCTTCCTACAAGACCTGGCCTTTAGGAAGGACTGGGCCCAGATTGCATGGAAGTGCACCCGGGACTGGCTGGTCCTTATCATCAATACTTCCAGACGATTAGCAGAATCCTTATCCATACAGATTACCTTTATGGAGAACACACTTAAAACCACTATCTCCATAACTGCATTCAAAAGCCGATTAGCAGAAATTACCGCTGACCTTAATAATACCAAAGAGTTCCTAACACAACAGAAGATCACTAAGCTACAGAAAGACATTAATAGATTCAATAGAGAGAAGGTCTATCCCTATGTCAAAGAAGATTACACAGGTGATATACCTTCCGTTTCATCAGATGATTCCTCTATATCTGGTCGAAAACCTCGCAAATATAGCCATAGCTCATCCTCTGATGGATGGAGCACGGAAGACGAAAGACCCCAACCTTATTACAACTTCCCACAATACCACCAGGGTCCCCCGATGGCATGGCAACACCCCTTCCCCTTTTACCAACCCCGACCAATGCCACCTTATGGGCCTTTTTTAGGCCAAGGCAGGGGCAGAGGAAGAGGCAGAAGACGAGGAAGAGGAAGACGAGTCCATTGGTCACAGGAGGAACCACAGATGGTCACACGGAGCCAGGGCAAAACCCCTCCAGCAAAGATCTAGTGGTAAATCTGTCCTCTAGGCCTTTGTCCTCTGATGAAATTAAGGTACTGAACAAAGGTTTGGGATATGTCCCCACTCCTAAGGAGGATCCTTTTCGCTTACAATGCAAACTTTCTCGGTTCTTTAGAAAAATACGCTTGCAATTTTTCTTTAAAGACAGACCTACCACTGATTCCCCTGAGGACTCCGGCCTTAGAAAACCTTCCAAGTTCATACCCCCACATACATCAATGCCTTGCGAGGTCCTGGCTTTCGAGAAAGCAGTCACCTCCGACATATTAAATATACGTCCACAACACAGATTTACTAACCTGTCTAAAATTGAGAATGAGGCACTTCGAACTCTGGCAGCTGAAACTAATATCACTATTAAACCAGCAGACAAGGGAGGCGCCATCGTTGTTTTGAACACAGAGGAGTACAGACAAGAGTGTCTTCGCCTCCTTGACGATGCTACCTATTATGCTCAAATTGATCAGGACCCTACGGCCTGTTTGCAAACTGAGATACGGGGCATGTTAGAAGAAGCTGTTAACAATACTTGGATATCACAAAAAGAAGCGGATTTTTTTAATACGGAAGATCCCCGTATTCCTTACTTTTATTGTCTCCCCAAAATTCACAAGGGTATTCTACCTCCACCAGGACGCCCGATAGTCTCTGGCATTGGGTCTGTTCTTGAACCACTTTCTGTATTTTGTGACCACTTTTTACGACCTCTTGTACAACGGTCCTCTACTTACCTTAGAGGCACTAAAGACGTCCTCAACCTGATCAAAACCATAAACTCAACAGTGTTTGTTGATGCCCTGATCACCCTTGATGTTGAGGCTTTATACACCAACATCCCACAAGCAGCCACACTGGATGTAGTTGAGTCAGCCCTTACATCTACCAACCTAGAATCAATGACACCTGTTCACTTTATCATGCACTGTGCCAGTCTGGCCCTGACTAAGAATTTTTTCCAGTTCGAGGATAAACTCTTCCACCAGATTCATGGCACCTCGATGGGCAGTACATTCGCCCCCAGCTTAGCATGCTTGTACATGTACAATTTTGAAAAACGCTTTATCTTGCCAGAGTCTAATCCATTCTTCACAAATATTCAGCTATGGCGTCGCTACATTGACGACATCCTTGTCATTTGGCACGGACCTTTAGCCTTGGTAGACTCTTTTTCTACATGGATAAACAATCTGGATCCTTTCCTCAAATTTACCTCCTCTGTCTCTACCACTGAGGTCCCTTTTTTAGATTTGCTAATCAGCATTGAGGAAGGTCGATTAGAGACCCGCACTTTTCAAAAAGCTACAGATCGGAATAGCCTACTATTATATGATAGCCACCATCCTAAGGCACTCAGACAAAACTTACCATTTGGACAATTCCTACGCCTTCGACGGAACTGCAGCAATTTACGACTATACAACACCCAAGCTGCTGATCTACAGATCAAACTACATGACCGTCATTACCCAGAGAGAGTTATCAATACAGCTTACAAACGAGCTAAGTACAGTGATAGAGAGTCATTATTACAACTGACTCCAAAACCCACAGACCATAAACTCACCTGTGTATCAACGTTCACTCCCTTCTCAAATACGGTGAAGAAGATAATCAATAAGAGATGGTCAGTCCTCTGCAGTGGTGGTGAAGACATTCCCAAACCTGTGTTTGCGTTTAAGAGGACCACCAACATTAAAGACATGTTGGTACATACTCGACCAAAACCTACCATCACCCCTCCTAGACAGAGGACTTTATGGGACCTTCCCCCAGTCGTGGGCCATTTTCCGTGTGGAAATTGCAACATCTGTTCACTCACCAAACGTATAGACACTCTAGACCTTGAACCCTTCCTCACTTGGCAATTGAGGAAACACACTAACTGCAACACTCGGAATTGTGTGTATTTGATTACTTGCCCGTGTGAGCTACGATACGTAGGGATGACTACACGACCTGTGAAAATCAGGATAAATGAACATCGGAGTAATATCCGATGTGGACGCGCCACTACCAAACTCAGCATCCATTTCATTGAACTTAAACATACACCAGATGACATGTGGTGGGTGGTGCTACAGACTTGTAACTCGACAGGCACACATTCACTTTTTGAATTGGAACAACGCTGGGTGTATCGTTTGAATACCCACCGTCAGGGACTCAATGATGACATCCCTTGGTTCCACCTATCCAAATAGACAGTATGTTCATTCTGACTACGTAACCCCCCTATATATACCCTTTTTTGTTTGGATAGATTCCCTATGACGACACCTTTCATGTCAGTCTTCAACTTTGTCACCCCCGTTTTTCACCATACGATGTACAAAATTATCAGACTGTGTGATTTGATGAATGCCACGATCGATATCATTGGCATTTCTAAATGACCTGTTCTAAGTCTGGTCAATCACTGCAGACTAGGCTCACTATTAGTGGCCATTTACCATTTTAAGATGGCCGACACGAACGAGGGTTTCTCACCACCTCGTTTTTATAGTCCATCGTCTATTTCCAGATATGGTTGCAACTCACTAGGAGGTTGCTAGGATACCGATTCCCCTAATTAAGACATACGCGCCTATTACGCGTTATATTTAAACTCGCCGGTCCCTGGGCTACGATCACATCCGGGACCGCGAACCCCAGGGTAGGTGCTACGGAGGACTTCGGCTACTTGAAAAGTAAGTGCCCTGACCCAGCCTCTCTCGATAGATTCTTTCGAGTGTCTTTGAAGACGTACTCAATCTTGATAGACGGTGCCTGTATCCACAAGTCTATGGGACGTTTTCTTTCAGGGCGAGTGATATAAAAATGAGCAATTTGTTTTCCTCGTACCCGGTTCTGTTATGTACTCTACTTTTGGCCAAATGAGACGCCTTACTTTCAAGAGGTGAATTTCAGAATGTGTATACCATTCTTAGATGTATCGGTGCCGTAACTTCATTTTCCTCGCATGGGCGAATTACTTTGTGATGTGTGCCACATCGCATTACCTATTAGAGTAAACGATCATTTTTTTTTTTTTCTACCTAAATATGGTTGTACTGAACACCCTACTTCATTTTCGTTTCTAAGGGTGACGTACCAGTAATAAACTATGCATTATCTTTTTCTGCTGTGTGGATATTGTTATTTGTGTGTGTTTATGAGATACTTACACACAGTTGTGAAGTATTACTTTTGAATTTTGTTTCCGCGCTATGGTCTACCGTTACCCAGCTACTTTGCGGAATATCCCTTAGACTAATGCTGGACTATAACATGTGGTCCCCCATTCGGTATATATATTGTTTCTTACCAATCAGATTTTCGGTAAGCCAGGCAAGAGGCCAGCGTGATCTCATGGAACCTGTTCTTTCAGTAAAGAGGGTAAGCCTCCCTATGTGTTATTAGCATGGCTTGCTTTGCACCCACCTGGTCACTGAGTGTTGCACAGTTTGTCACAATTTGTTTTCTTCATCACAAATCTATCACTCTCTAGTACTGATGGAGTGATTTTTTACAGCGCTAATTTGAGCCCTTTTTTCCCCTGATTTAGGGTGACTAGTAGGAAAGAGAAGCCAGTCCGGCTTGACCTCAGTAAGTGACTGATGACGCCTTGACTGTGTACGATAGTCAGCAGGAGTATAGGTATATTGATATTTTGAGAGTGATTTCTTGATTTAGTAGGTCCTGAAGAAGCGTCACTGGATCCTGTTGGACCATCACAGACGCGAAATATGTCGACCGCATACTAATGAGGAGTGGATTATTTCCACCATCCTCTTTTCTTAAATGTTTTGTGTGAGTGTCCGAGCATTACCTCTGTTTCCACTCCCTACATTTTTTTATTTTTGACCATCTCCCAATAGCAAACAATAAATCATTGAGTGAGGGATTTGAGCCAATTTTATCCTTATCTTTCTCTCTCTTGTGGATTTGTTCTTTTCTCAGATCCATATTAGCTCCCACGGCATCATCGAATATATAAAAAGATCTCCGGCAAAGAGCCCCCCCTCGGGGGGTGCCCGTCAGACATTGCAGCGCCGGTCTGACGAGGAGCTGTCCGATGATGAAGCATGACACCAACCAAGGTGTGTGAGGACCATTGCTCCTGAATTTCAGGACTCCTTTTCTTTCCTCTTATTCGGAACAGTGTACCACTTTATATTTGCATATTATTGGGAGAACGTACACTGGACCGCCCAATTCTCCTTTTTTCCCCCCCCTTGTGTTTTGAAGTATTTAGTACAGCGGTTTCGCTGTGGGGTATATTTGAGAATTTCACTGAGATTTCTAACATGGATAATTTTCAAGGTCTCAGCTTTGATGAAGATATAGTGTCAGCTATTTTGCAGACTCCCTCCATTCTGACTAATGATGGTGCAGGACCATCTGGCCCCACCAAAGAGGAATGGGATAAACTGTCCTCACTCAAACGTGACTTGGTTAAAACAGTCCTCCATGGGACTATTATGACCGAATACCTCAGGGCTAATATAGCCCCTAATGGACTACTTGTGTCCAATATGCCCAGGATCTTCCTACAAGACCTGGCCTTTAGGAAGGACTGGGCCCAGATTGCATGGAAGTGCACCCGGGACTGGCTGGTCCTTATCATCAATACTTCCAGACGATTAGCGGAATCCTTATCCATACAGATTACCTTTATGGAGAACACACTTAAAACCACTATCTCCATAACTGCATTCAAAAGCCGATTAGCAGAAATTACCGCTGACCTTAATAATACCAAAGAGTTCCTAACACAACAGAAGATCACTAAGCTACAGAAAGACATTAATAGATTCAATAGAGAGAAGGTCTATCCCTATGTCAAAGAAGATTACACAGGTGATATACCTTCCGTTTCATCAGATGATTCCTCTATATCTGGTCGAAAACCTCGCAAATATAGCCATAGCTCATCCTCTGATGGATGGAGCACGGAAGACGAAAGACCCCAACCTTATTACAACTTCCCACAATACCACCAGGGTCCCCCGATGGCATGGCAACACCCCTTCCCCTTTTACCAACCCCGACCAATGCCACCTTATGGGCCTTTTTTAGGCCAAGGCAGGGGCAGAGGAAGAGGCAGAAGACGAGGAAGAGGAAGACGAGTCCATTGGTCACAGGAGGAACCACAGATGGTCACACGGAGCCAGGGCAAAACCCCTCCAGCAAAGATCTAGTGGTAAATCTGTCCTCTAGGCCTTTGTCCTCTGATGAAATTAAGGTACTGAACAAAGGTTTGGGATATGTCCCCACTCCTAAGGAGGATCCTTTTCGCTTACAATGCAAACTTTCTCGGTTCTTTAGAAAAATACGCTTGCAATTTTTCTTTAAAGACAGACCTACCACTGATTCCCCTGAGGACTCCGGCCTTAGAAAACCTTCCAAGTTCATACCCCCACATACATCAATGCCTTGCGAGGTCCTGGCTTTCGAGAAAGCAGTCACCTCCGACATATTAAATATACGTCCACAACACAGATTTACTAACCTGTCTAAAATTGAGAATGAGGCACTTCGAACTCTGGCAGCTGAAACTAATATCACTATTAAACCAGCAGACAAGGGAGGCGCCATCGTTGTTTTGAACACAGAGGAGTACAGACAAGAGTGTCTTCGCCTCCTTGACGATGCTACCTATTATGCTCAAATTGATCAGGACCCTACGGCCTGTTTGCAAACTGAGATACGGGGCATGTTAGAAGAAGCTGTTAACAATACTTGGATATCACAAAAAGAAGCGGATTTTTTTAATACGGAAGATCCCCGTATTCCTTACTTTTATTGTCTCCCCAAAATTCACAAGGGTATTCTACCTCCACCAGGACGCCCGATAGTCTCTGGCATTGGGTCTGTTCTTGAACCACTTTCTGTATTTTGTGACCACTTTTTACGACCTCTTGTACAACGGTCCTCTACTTACCTTAGAGGCACTAAAGACGTCCTCAACCTGATCAAAACCATAAACTCAACAGTGTTTGTTGATGCCCTGATCACCCTTGATGTTGAGGCTTTATACACCAACATCCCACAAGCAGCCACACTGGATGTAGTTGAGTCAGCCCTTACATCTACCAACCTAGAATCAATGACACCTGTTCACTTTATCATGCACTGTGCCAGTCTGGCCCTGACTAAGAATTTTTTCCAGTTCGAGGATAAACTCTTCCACCAGATTCATGGCACCTCGATGGGCAGTACATTCGCCCCCAGCTTAGCATGCTTGTACATGTACAATTTTGAAAAACGCTTTATCTTGCCAGAGTCTAATCCATTCTTCACAAATATTCAGCTATGGCGTCGCTACATTGACGACATCCTTGTCATTTGGCACGGACCTTTAGCCTTGGTAGACTCTTTTTCTACATGGATAAACAATCTGGATCCTTTCCTCAAATTTACCTCCTCTGTCTCTACCACTGAGGTCCCTTTTTTAGATTTGCTAATCAGCATTGAGGAAGGTCGATTAGAGACCCGCACTTTTCAAAAAGATACAGATCGGAATAGCCTACTATTATATGATAGCCACCATCCTAAGGCACTCAGACAAAACTTACCATTTGGACAATTCCTACGCCTTCGACGGAACTGCAGCAATTTACGACTATACAACACCCAAGCTGCTGATCTACAGATCAAACTACATGACCGTCATTACCCAGAGAGAGTTATCAATACAGCTTACAAACGAGCTAAGTACAGTGATAGAGAGTCATTATTACAACTGACTCCAAAACCCACAGACCATAAACTCACCTGTGTATCAACGTTCACTCCCTTCTCAAATACGGTGAAGAAGATAATCAATAAGAGATGGTCAGTCCTCTGCAGTGGTGGTGAAGACATTCCCAAACCTGTGTTTGCGTTTAAGAGGACCACCAACATTAAAGACATGTTGGTACATACTCGACCAAAACCTACCATCACCCCTCCTAGACAGAGGACTTTATGGGACCTTCCCCCAGTCGTGGGCCATTTTCCGTGTGGAAATTGCAACATCTGTTCACTCACCAAACGTATAGACACTCTAGACCTTGAACCCTTCCTCACTTGGCAATTGAGGAAACACACTAACTGCAACACTCGGAATTGTGTGTATTTGATTACTTGCCCGTGTGAGCTACGATACGTAGGGATGACTACACGACCTGTGAAAATCAGGATAAATGAACATCGGAGTAATATCCGATGTGGACGCGCCACTACCAAACTCAGCATCCATTTCATTGAACTTAAACATACACCAGATGACATGTGGTGGGTGGTGCTACAGACTTGTAACTCGACAGGCACACATTCACTTTTTGAATTGGAACAACGCTGGGTGTATCGTTTGAATACCCACCGTCAGGGACTCAATGATGACATCCCTTGGTTCCACCTATCCAAATAGACAGTATGTTCATTCTGACTACGTAACCCCCCTATATATACCCTTTTTTGTTTGGATAGATTCCCTATGACGACACCTTTCATGTCAGTCTTCAACTTTGTCACCCCCGTTTTTCACCATACGATGTACAAAATTATCAGACTGTGTGATTTGATGAATGCCACGATCGATATCATTGGCATTTCTAAATGACCTGTTCTAAGTCTGGTCAATCACTGCAGACTAGGCTCACTATTAGTGGCCATTTACCATTTTAAGATGGCCGACACGAACGAGGGTTTCTCACCACCTCGTTTTTATAGTCCATCGTCTATTTCCAGATATGGTTGCAACTCACTAGGAGGTTGCTAGGATACCGATTCCCCTAATTAAGACATACGCGCCTATTACGCGTTATATTTAAACTCGCCGGTCCCTGGGCTACGATCACATCCGGGACCGCGAACCCCAGGGTAGGTGCTACGGAGGACTTCGGCTACTTGAAAAGTAAGTGCCCTGACCCAGCCTCTCTCGATAGATTCTTTCGAGTGTCTTTGAAGACGTACTCAATCTTGATAGACGGTGCCTGTATCCACAAGTCTATGGGACGTTTTCTTTCAGGGCGAGTGATATAAAAATGAGCAATTTGTTTTCCTCGTACCCGGTTCTGTTATGTACTCTACTTTTGGCCAAATGAGACGCCTTACTTTCAAGAGGTGAATTTCAGAATGTGTATACCATTCTTAGATGTATCGGTGCCGTAACTTCATTTTCCTCGCATGGGCGAATTACTTTGTGATGTGTGCCACATCGCATTACCTATTAGAGTAAACGATCATTTTTTTTTTTTTCTACCTAAATATGGTTGTACTGAACACCCTACTTCATTTTCGTTTCTAAGGGTGACGTACCAGTAATAAACTATGCATTATCTTTTTCTGCTGTGTGGATATTGTTATTTGTGTGTGTTTATGAGATACTTACACACAGTTGTGAAGTATTACTTTTGAATTTTGTTTCCGCGCTATGGTCTACCGTTACCCAGCTACTTTGCGGAATATCCCTTAGACTAATGCTGGACTATAACATGTGGTCCCCCATTCGGTATATATATTGTTTCTTACCAATCAGATTTTCGGTAAGCCAGGCAAGAGGCCAGCGTGATCTCATGGAACCTGTTCTTTCAGTAAAGAGGGTAAGCCTCCCTATGTGTTATTAGCATGGCTTGCTTTGCACCCACCTGGTCACTGAGTGTTGCACAGTTTGTCACAATTTGTTTTCTTCATCACAAATCTATCACTCTCTAGTACTGATGGAGTGATTTTTTACAGCGCTAATTTGAGCCCTTTTTTCCCCTGATTTAGGGTGACTAGTAGGAAAGAGAAGCCAGTCCGGCTTGACCTCAGTAAGTGACTGATGACGCCTTGACTGTGTACGATAGTCAGCAGGAGTATAGGTATATTGATATTTTGAGAGTGATTTCTTGATTTAGTAGGTCCTGAAGAAGCGTCACTGGATCCTGTTGGACCATCACAGACGCGAAATATGTCGACCGCATACTAATGAGGAGTGGATTATTTCCACCATCCTCTTTTCTTAAATGTTTTGTGTGAGTGTCCGAGCATTACCTCTGTTTCCACTCCCTACATTTTTTTATTTTTGACCATCTCCCAATAGCAAACAATAAATCATTGAGTGAGGGATTTGAGCCAATTTTATCCTTATCTTTCTCTCTCTTGTGGATTTGTTCTTTTCTCAGATCCATATTAGCTCCCACGGCATCATCGAATATATAAAAAGATCTCCGGCAAAGAGCCCCCCCTCGGGGGGTGCCCGTCAGACATTGCAGCGCCGGTCTGACGAGGAGCTGTCCGATGATGAAGCATGACACCAACCAAGGTGTGTGAGGACCATTGCTCCTGAATTTCAGGACTCCTTTTCTTTCCTCTTATTCGGAACAGTGTACCACTTTATATTTGCATATTATTGGGAGAACGTACACTGGACCGCCCAATTCTCCTTTTTTCCCCCCCCTTGTGTTTTGAAGTATTTAGTACAGCGGTTTCGCTGTGGGGTATATTTGAGAATTTCACTGAGATTTCTAACATGGATAATTTTCAAGGTCTCAGCTTTGATGAAGATATAGTGTCAGCTATTTTGCAGACTCCCTCCATTCTGACTAATGATGGTGCAGGACCATCTGGCCCCACCAAAGAGGAATGGGATAAACTGTCCTCACTCAAACGTGACTTGGTTAAAACAGTCCTCCATGGGACTATTATGACCGAATACCTCAGGGCTAATATAGCCCCTAATGGACTACTTGTGTCCAATATGCCCAGGATCTTCCTACAAGACCTGGCCTTTAGGAAGGACTGGGCCCAGATTGCATGGAAGTGCACCCGGGACTGGCTGGTCCTTATCATCAATACTTCCAGACGATTAGCGGAATCCTTATCCATACAGATTACCTTTATGGAGAACACACTTAAAACCACTATCTCCATAACTGCATTCAAAAGCCGATTAGCAGAAATTACCGCTGACCTTAATAATACCAAAGAGTTCCTAACACAACAGAAGATCACTAAGCTACAGAAAGACATTAATAGATTCAATAGAGAGAAGGTCTATCCCTATGTCAAAGAAGATTACACAGGTGATATACCTTCCGTTTCATCAGATGATTCCTCTATATCTGGTCGAAAACCTCGCAAATATAGCCATAGCTCATCCTCTGATGGATGGAGCACGGAAGACGAAAGACCCCAACCTTATTACAACTTCCCACAATACCACCAGGGTCCCCCGATGGCATGGCAACACCCCTTCCCCTTTTACCAACCCCGACCAATGCCACCTTATGGGCCTTTTTTAGGCCAAGGCAGGGGCAGAGGAAGAGGCAGAAGACGAGGAAGAGGAAGACGAGTCCATTGGTCACAGGAGGAACCACAGATGGTCACACGGAGCCAGGGCAAAACCCCTCCAGCAAAGATCTAGTGGTAAATCTGTCCTCTAGGCCTTTGTCCTCTGATGAAATTAAGGTACTGAACAAAGGTTTGGGATATGTCCCCACTCCTAAGGAGGATCCTTTTCGCTTACAATGCAAACTTTCTCGGTTCTTTAGAAAAATACGCTTGCAATTTTTCTTTAAAGACAGACCTACCACTGATTCCCCTGAGGACTCCGGCCTTAGAAAACCTTCCAAGTTCATACCCCCACATACATCAATGCCTTGCGAGGTCCTGGCTTTCGAGAAAGCAGTCACCTCCGACATATTAAATATACGTCCACAACACAGATTTACTAACCTGTCTAAAATTGAGAATGAGGCACTTCGAACTCTGGCAGCTGAAACTAATATCACTATTAAACCAGCAGACAAGGGAGGCGCCATCGTTGTTTTGAACACAGAGGAGTACAGACAAGAGTGTCTTCGCCTCCTTGACGATGCTACCTATTATGCTCAAATTGATCAGGACCCTACGGCCTGTTTGCAAACTGAGATACGGGGCATGTTAGAAGAAGCTGTTAACAATACTTGGATATCACAAAAAGAAGCGGATTTTTTTAATACGGAAGATCCCCGTATTCCTTACTTTTATTGTCTCCCCAAAATTCACAAGGGTATTCTACCTCCACCAGGACGCCCGATAGTCTCTGGCATTGGGTCTGTTCTTGAACCACTTTCTGTATTTTGTGACCACTTTTTACGACCTCTTGTACAACGGTCCTCTACTTACCTTAGAGGCACTAAAGACGTCCTCAACCTGATCAAAACCATAAACTCAACAGTGTTTGTTGATGCCCTGATCACCCTTGATGTTGAGGCTTTATACACCAACATCCCACAAGCAGCCACACTGGATGTAGTTGAGTCAGCCCTTACATCTACCAACCTAGAATCAATGACACCTGTTCACTTTATCATGCACTGTGCCAGTCTGGCCCTGACTAAGAATTTTTTCCAGTTCGAGGATAAACTCTTCCACCAGATTCATGGCACCTCGATGGGCAGTACATTCGCCCCCAGCTTAGCATGCTTGTACATGTACAATTTTGAAAAACGCTTTATCTTGCCAGAGTCTAATCCATTCTTCACAAATATTCAGCTATGGCGTCGCTACATTGACGACATCCTTGTCATTTGGCACGGACCTTTAGCCTTGGTAGACTCTTTTTCTACATGGATAAACAATCTGGATCCTTTCCTCAAATTTACCTCCTCTGTCTCTACCACTGAGGTCCCTTTTTTAGATTTGCTAATCAGCATTGAGGAAGGTCGATTAGAGACCCGCACTTTTCAAAAAGATACAGATCGGAATAGCCTACTATTATATGATAGCCACCATCCTAAGGCACTCAGACAAAACTTACCATTTGGACAATTCCTACGCCTTCGACGGAACTGCAGCAATTTACGACTATACAACACCCAAGCTGCTGATCTACAGATCAAACTACATGACCGTCATTACCCAGAGAGAGTTATCAATACAGCTTACAAACGAGCTAAGTACAGTGATAGAGAGTCATTATTACAACTGACTCCAAAACCCACAGACCATAAACTCACCTGTGTATCAACGTTCACTCCCTTCTCAAATACGGTGAAGAAGATAATCAATAAGAGATGGTCAGTCCTCTGCAGTGGTGGTGAAGACATTCCCAAACCTGTGTTTGCGTTTAAGAGGACCACCAACATTAAAGACATGTTGGTACATACTCGACCAAAACCTACCATCACCCCTCCTAGACAGAGGACTTTATGGGACCTTCCCCCAGTCGTGGGCCATTTTCCGTGTGGAAATTGCAACATCTGTTCACTCACCAAACGTATAGACACTCTAGACCTTGAACCCTTCCTCACTTGGCAATTGAGGAAACACACTAACTGCAACACTCGGAATTGTGTGTATTTGATTACTTGCCCGTGTGAGCTACGATACGTAGGGATGACTACACGACCTGTGAAAATCAGGATAAATGAACATCGGAGTAATATCCGATGTGGACGCGCCACTACCAAACTCAGCATCCATTTCATTGAACTTAAACATACACCAGATGACATGTGGTGGGTGGTGCTACAGACTTGTAACTCGACAGGCACACATTCACTTTTTGAATTGGAACAACGCTGGGTGTATCGTTTGAATACCCACCGTCAGGGACTCAATGATGACATCCCTTGGTTCCACCTATCCAAATAGACAGTATGTTCATTCTGACTACGTAACCCCCCTATATATACCCTTTTTTGTTTGGATAGATTCCCTATGACGACACCTTTCATGTCAGTCTTCAACTTTGTCACCCCCGTTTTTCACCATACGATGTACAAAATTATCAGACTGTGTGATTTGATGAATGCCACGATCGATATCATTGGCATTTCTAAATGACCTGTTCTAAGTCTGGTCAATCACTGCAGACTAGGCTCACTATTAGTGGCCATTTACCATTTTAAGATGGCCGACACGAACGAGGGTTTCTCACCACCTCGTTTTTATAGTCCATCGTCTATTTCCAGATATGGTTGCAACTCACTAGGAGGTTGCTAGGATACCGATTCCCCTAATTAAGACATACGCGCCTATTACGCGTTATATTTAAACTCGCCGGTCCCTGGGCTACGATCACATCCGGGACCGCGAACCCCAGGGTAGGTGCTACGGAGGACTTCGGCTACTTGAAAAGTAAGTGCCCTGACCCAGCCTCTCTCGATAGATTCTTTCGAGTGTCTTTGAAGACGTACTCAATCTTGATAGACGGTGCCTGTATCCACAAGTCTATGGGACGTTTTCTTTCAGGGCGAGTGATATAAAAATGAGCAATTTGTTTTCCTCGTACCCGGTTCTGTTATGTACTCTACTTTTGGCCAAATGAGACGCCTTACTTTCAAGAGGTGAATTTCAGAATGTGTATACCATTCTTAGATGTATCGGTGCCGTAACTTCATTTTCCTCGCATGGGCGAATTACTTTGTGATGTGTGCCACATCGCATTACCTATTAGAGTAAACGATCATTTTTTTTTTTTTCTACCTAAATATGGTTGTACTGAACACCCTACTTCATTTTCGTTTCTAAGGGTGACGTACCAGTAATAAACTATGCATTATCTTTTTCTGCTGTGTGGATATTGTTATTTGTGTGTGTTTATGAGATACTTACACACAGTTGTGAAGTATTACTTTTGAATTTTGTTTCCGCGCTATGGTCTACCGTTACCCAGCTACTTTGCGGAATATCCCTTAGACTAATGCTGGACTATAACATGTGGTCCCCCATTCGGTATATATATTGTTTCTTACCAATCAGATTTTCGGTAAGCCAGGCAAGAGGCCAGCGTGATCTCATGGAACCTGTTCTTTCAGTAAAGAGGGTAAGCCTCCCTATGTGTTATTAGCATGGCTTGCTTTGCACCCACCTGGTCACTGAGTGTTGCACAGTTTGTCACAATTTGTTTTCTTCATCACAAATCTATCACTCTCTAGTACTGATGGAGTGATTTTTTACAGCGCTAATTTGAGCCCTTTTTTCCCCTGATTTAGGGTGACTAGTAGGAAAGAGAAGCCAGTCCGGCTTGACCTCAGTAAGTGACTGATGACGCCTTGACTGTGTACGATAGTCAGCAGGAGTATAGGTATATTGATATTTTGAGAGTGATTTCTTGATTTAGTAGGTCCTGAAGAAGCGTCACTGGATCCTGTTGGACCATCACAGACGCGAAACATGTCGACCGCATACTAATGAGGAGTGGATTATTTCCACCATCCTCTTTTCTTAAATGTTTTGTGTGAGTGTCCGAGCATTACCTCTGTTTCCACTCCCTACATTTTTTTATTTTTGACCATCTCCCAATAGCAAACAATAAATCATTGAGTGAGGGATTTGAGCCAATTTTATCCTTATCTTTCTCTCTCTTGTGGATTTGTTCTTTTCTCAGATCCATATTAGGTCCCACGGCATCATCGAATATATAAAAAGATCTCCGGCAAAGAGCCCCCCCTCGGGGGGTGCCCGTCAGACATTGCAGCGCCGGTCTGACGAGGAGCTGTCCGATGATGAAGCATGACACCAACCAAGGTGTGTGAGGACCATTGCTCCTGAATTTCAGGACTCCTTTTCTTTCCTCTTATTCGGAACAGTGTACCACTTTATATTTCCATAGTATAGCCCACCATTAGAATCTTTTTCTAAACATAGAGAATATGTTCACCCATCTCCATGTCCTCAAATGGCCAGTACACCACGGGAAATGTCAGGTGGGGACAGTACTAAATACATAGGGACAGTAGATGCCACATTTACACTTCATTTGGAGGGCGAGATGTCCCCCAAATGAAGGTATACGTAATGAGGGATCAAGAGGGGTACAGAGAAAGGAGGGGGCTAGAAAAAAAGAAAGGTGCTTTGAAAAAACCGAGTACCAATATTAAAAATGAGACAAGAAGGTTAGCTTTCACACCAGAAAGTCCTCCCACAGAGTGCTGGAGGTTCATGCACTCAGGAGCAGAAGAGAATAGTGTAGGCAAGTGGGTCACAGAGCAGTAAGATGGACGGGTAGACCAAAGAGCAACTTGGGAAAAGGAGGAAGGGCCCCCGAGGCAGTCAAGGGCCCTCACTAGGCCACAAATGATTGAACAAGAAGGACTAGATGACACAGTCTCCACACATAGTAGGTAAGGTGAAGAAGATATGGATTTAGAAAAATCCTACAAAGGATCAGAGGGGGCATTAGATGACATCACTGAACATGTTAAAAGAATGTCCCTTCTTTGGGACCATAACAAGGAACAGTCACAATATGCCTGTGAGGGAGAAGAAAACAATAAGACATGACAGACTTTACAAAAGAAGCCAAGAGAATTACAGAGATTAGTATTTGATGGGGCGCATGCACGCCCATATGAGAGAAAGGAACATTTGATATGGCAGGAAAAATGACACTGAGGAAAGACATGGCACATGCATTCCCTGTATGTCCTGGCAATAATTTGACGCCCAATGAAATAGTAGCTCAGTATGAAAATAGTTGGTATAATGTTGTCCCTTTTACTGACAACCTAGCAGGTTGGACAGAAGGATTGGCATCACAGATTACACCATGGCTGCAAGAGGGTTCCTTTGAACCCCGAGACAGGGCTAATGCAGAAATGTGCATTTTTCCGGGTGCAGGGCATCCTTACTGGGATTATCCCTATATGCAGAAAAGTTTAAGGGTGTGGCAGAGATATGCTTGTAAGTATGACTCTCGTCACCCTACTGGCAATAGGACTACAGTCCTGTCACAACTGCCCTTGATATTCAAGGGCCCAGAGGCACCTCAATATATACCATGGCCCCAGTTGGACAAAGAAAATCTCAAAAAACTGTTGCCACAACTTGCTGAGGGTGCTGGGAAATGGATAGCAGCTCTGGAGAAACATATTGCAGGGATTACTCTTGCAATAGGGGACATTAATAGTTTACTAAGTTCCCTAATAGGAGATGAGACAGACACGCTGTTCACAAAGGCAGGAGTAAAGGATGTGACATTGACTAACCCAAAATGTGATGGGGCACCCTTTAATAGAGTAAGGGGAATTGTTTGGAAACAACTGAGTAAAATGTATCCAGACAGGCCAGACATTGGGTCCCTTATGGCACAAACAATGCAGCCAAATGAAGGCCCAGCCCAATTCCTTAGCAGAATGAAGGAAAAATGGACACAGGAAGTGTGGGAGAGTTGGGATGTAACTGGACAGAATGCAATACTATTTTTCAATATAGTGAAAAAGGGTCTGCCAGTTGAAGTGCAGGATAAATTAGATAATATAGTGGCCTTGGAGGCCAAACCATGGGCAGAGATACAAGCACACATAATAAATTTTTGTAAGAAGAGACAAGAAAAGGAAAAGAGCGAGAAAGATAAAATAGAGAAAGCAGCAGCTAAATTGGTCCAGCAGAAACTAGTCAAGAAAACAGAGAAAGGAATTGCCACTGCCACCACCCAGTTAGCTGCAGTGTCCCTGGGAATGCCTCCTTCAGGCACCCCAGTGCAACACTACCAGTATGCCCAGAGAAGCAATAACAGGGATAATGGAAGAAGAGGGCGAGGAAGGTTTGGGGGAAATAGAGTAAACACATTCCAGAGTGGACAGACATGCCACTATTGCAAAATGACAGGACATTTCATTAGAGACTGTAGGTTTAAAAAGGAAGATGAACTTAGCAACCAGACAAGAGCAAATTATGGCCAACAAATGGTACTGCCTGGTGGCCTTGTAGCACAACCTGCCACGAGTCCCCAAGTGATATATCTCCCACAGCCCCAAATACAACTGCAGCCTCAACCACAGATACAGCCTCAGCAGTTACAGTACTCAGTGCCCCAAATACAGTATGGGCCACAGCAGACAGTGCAGCCCACCTTGCAGCACCAGAACTTACAAGGAGGGGTAACTGTCAGGGGAGGGAACCCATTCCAGCAAAACTACATGGGAGGATATGCCCAATGAAGGTGCCCAAGGAGAAGTCTCATGTGTCCAGTTTTATCGGTAACCCACAGGCCAGATGAGGAACCCACTGTGATGGTAGCCATAAATGACAAGGAGTACACCTTTCTCATCGACACTGGGGCCACTAGGTCCTGTATCCGTGAGAAGGGACTGCCACTGTCAAATTTATCAATGGACACACAGGGGTTCTCCGGGGCTGTAATGAGGGTTCCATTCACCAAACCTGTGGAGATGGAAATAGGGGGGAGGTATGTTGATGGATGTTTCTTATTCTTCCCAAATGCACCAGCTAATCTGCTAGGACGTGATCTCATGGCAAAATTAAACATGACTATTCACTTTGAAGAGGATGGGACTATGATCTGTTCAACCTGGAGTATCTAGTACACATCATGACAATGGTTACACACCCCCCAGATGGTAACCAAGTTAGAGCCAAACCTGTAGACATTTTAGCCTTTACTAGAGCAGTGTACACCATCATAGCATAAACACCGGAACTGACAGGGAAACTAGTTGAATTACCCAAAAACTTTCTCTTTAGAAGACAGGGCCCCTATTTTGAAACATTAGACAAAAACATAATTCTGGAAATAGAGGCTCTAGAAGTGTCCCCCACCTATGGGACACTGATGGCAAGTGACCACACTGGTGCGATGTGGGCATGTGTCATCTTTTATGATCCCAACATGCAGGTGGGCGACATATCAGATGACCAGTTGTTTGCTGATGACTTTAGAAGGACGGAGATTGTTTTTCAAAACAGTGTACCTTTACGCACCACACTGGAGACAAGGCCTGTGATACCAATTAATGTCTCCAGTCCTATCAAAGATAATGACTTTGTGCAGGTACCTTCTAACTTATGGACAAAAGGCCCTTATGATGTAGGCCTTCTCCGCACAGCAGTACCATTCAGAATAACTTTGAAGGAAGGAGCAATACTGCCAAGAGTGAGACAATACCCTATATCCAAAGAAGCAGAGGAGGGCATTGCACCTGTTATACAGGTATTGGTGGAGCAGGGAGTCAAATACCCAGGTGTATCCCCCTGCAACACCCCAATTTACCCTATAAAGAAGGCCAAGGGAAATTTTTGGCGCATAATTCAAGACCTGCACCCCCTTAATGACATAGTGATACCAGAATTCCCTGTAGTACCTGACCCTTCCATCATCCTAACCAACATACCCCAAGATGCTAGATACTTTACAGTCATAGACTTGACGAATGCATTTTTCAGCATTCCCATGCACCAAGACAGTCATTATTTGACTGCATTTTCCTATCGCGGCTCACAGTATCTGTATTCCAGATTACCTCAAGGGTACTGTGAGTTCCCTAGTGTCTTTAACAGGACGGTCAAGAATGACCTCACAAATTTTCAATGTGGCAGCACAGTGCTTCAGTATGTTGATGACCTACTGATCTATAGTCCAACTGAAGAGCAGTGTAGAAAGGACACTGTGTCCCTGTTGCGCACCCTTGCTCAAAGAGGTTACAAGGTGGACAGGGACAAATTACAGTACTGCCAGGAAGAAGTTCAATACTTGGGGCAACTACTGTCAGCATCAGGCCACCAAGTTATGCCCGGGAGAGCATAATCCATTCAGCAGATGACAGAACCTGAGTCTGTGAAAGGAATGCAGAAGTTCACAGGTGTAAGAAGTTGGCTCTGTATGTACTATTTCAAAGTAAGAAATAGCATGCACAGAGTCCAAGGGCTCCCATTAGAGGTAAGATAGTGGCAAAAAGAGATAATTCTAATGCTCTATTTTGTGGTAGTGTGGTCGAGCAGTAGGCTTATCAGAGGGTAGTGTTAAGCACTTGTTGTACACACACAGGCAATAAATGAGGAACACACACTCAAAGACAATTCCAGGCCAATAGGTTTTTAAATAGAAAAATATATTTTCTTAGTTTAATTTAGGAACCACAGGTTCAAGATTTACAAGTAATGCTTCAAATGAAAGGTATTTCACTCAGGTATCTTAGGAAATTTGAAAATAGCATGTACAGTTTTGGCAAAAATGGCAATAAACTATTTTAAAACTTGACAGTGCAAATTTAAACAGTTCCTGGAGGAGGTAAGTATTTGTTAGTTTTTCAGGTAAGTAAACCACCTACAGGGTTCAAATTTGGGTCGAAGGTAGCCCACCGTTGGGGGTTCAGGGCAACCCCAAGGTTACCACACCAGCAGCTCAGGGCCGGTCAGGTGCAGAGGTCAAAGTTGGTGCCCAAAACGCATAGACTTCAATGGAGAAGGGGGCGCCCCAGTTCCAGTCTGCCAGCAGGTAGGTACCCGCGACTTCGGAGGGCAGACCAGGGGGGTTTTGTAGGGCACCAGGGGGGACACAAGTCAGCACAAAAAGTACACCCTCAGCGGCACGGGGGCGGCCGGGTGCAGAGTGCCAACAGGCGTCAGGTTTGCAATGGAGTTCAATGGGAGACCCAGGGGTCTCTTCAACGAAGCAGGGAGGCAAGTGGGGGGCTCTTCGGGGTAGCCATCACCTGGACAACAGAGAGGGCCACCTGGGGGTCACTTCTGCACTGGAGGTCGGATCCTTCAGGTCCTGGGGGCTGCGGGTGCAGTGTCTTTACCAGGCGTCGGGTTCTTCGAAGCAGGCAGTCGCGGTCAGGGGGAGCCTCTGGATTCCCTCTGCAGGAGTCGCTGGGGGGTCAGGGGGGTCAACTCTGGCTACTCACAGGGTCGCAGTCGCCGGGGAGTCCTCCCTGTAGTGTTGTTTCTACGCAGGTCGAGCCGCGGGCGTCGGGTGCAGAGTGGAAAGTCTCACGCTTCCGGCGGGAAAAGTGCAGTCCTTTAAAAGTTGTTTCTTTGTTGCAAAGTTGTTTCTTCTTTGGAGCAGATGTGCTGTCCTCGGGAGTTCTTGGTCCTTTTAGATGCAGGGTAGTCCTCTGAGGCTTCAGAGGTCGCTGGACCCTGGGGGACGCATCGCTGTTGCAGTTTTTCTTGAAGTGGGGAGACAGGCCGGTAGGGCTGGGGCCAAAGCAGTTGGTGTCTCCGTCTTCTCTGCAGGGCTTTCAGGTCAGCAGTCCTTCTTCGTCTTCAGGTTGCAGGAATCTATCTTGCTTGGTTCTGGGGGGCCCTAATTACTCAATTTAGGGGTGTGTTTAGGTCTGAGGGGTTAGTAGCCAATGGCTACTAGCCCTGAGGGTGGCTACACCCTCTTTGTGCCTCCTCCCTGAGGGGAGGGGGGCACATCCCTAATCCTATTGGGGGAATCCTCCATCTGCAAGATGGAGGATTTCTAAAAGTCAGAGTCACCTCAGCTCAGGACACCTTAGGGGTTGTCCTGACTGGCCAGTGACTCCTCCTCGTTTCTCTCATTATCTCCTCCGGCTTTGCCACCAAAAGTGGGGCCGTGGCCGGAGGGGGCGGGCATCTCCACTAGCTGGAGTGCCCTGGGGCGCTGTAACAAAGGGGGTGAGCCTTTGAGGCTCACCGCCAGGTGTTACAGCTCCTGCAGGGGGAGGTGAGAAGCACCTCCACCCAGTACAGGCTTTGTTACTAGCCACAGAGTGACAAAGGCACTCTCCCCATGTGGCCAGCAACATGTCTGGTGTGTGGCAGGCTGGCAGAACTAGTCAGCCCACACTGGAAGTCGGATATGTTTTCAGGGGGCATCTCTAAGATGCCCTCTGGGGTGTATTTCACAATAAAATGTACACTGGCATCAGTGTGCATTTATTGTGCTGAGAAGTTTGATACCAAACTTCCCAGTTTTCAGTGTAGCCATTATGGTGCTGTGGAGTTCGTGTTTGACAGACTCCCAGACCATATACTCTTATGGCTACCCTGCACTTACAATGTCTAAGGTTTTGCTTAGACACTGTAGGGGCATAGTGCTCATGCACCTATGCCCTCACCTATGGTATAGTGCACCCTGCCTTAGGGCTGTAAGGCCTGCTAGAGGGGTGACTTATCTATGCCATAGGCAGTGGGTGGTTGGCATGGCACTCTGAGGGGAGTGCCATGTCGACTTATTCATTTTCTCCCCACCAGCACACACAAGCTGGCAAGCAGTTGTGCTGAGTGAAAGGTCCCCAGGGTGGCATAAGACATGCTGCATCCCTTAGAGACCTTCCCTGGCATCAGGGCCCTTGGTACCAGGGTTACCAGTTACAAGGGACTTACCTGGATGCCAGGGTGTGCAATTGTGGAGACAAAAGTACAGGTTAGGGAAGGAACACTGGTGCTGGGGCCTGGTTAGCAGGCCTCAGGACACTTTCAAATCATAACTTGGCATCAGCAAAGGCAAAATGTCAGGGGGTAACCATGCCCAGGAGGCATTTCCTTACACCAGGCTTATGTAATTATGTCAGACAATGGGTTTTTGACTACAATACTTTAATATCCCCACTGCTTGCATCTATCAAACAGGCGAAAACACAGAAAGACAGGATAACATGGACTATGGAGATGAAACAAACCTTCAGTAAGATAAAAACAGAGATAACAAATGCACCAGACTATAACAAAGAGTATTTCTTTTTTTGCCACTGTAATGGCCAGGTGATGACGGCTGTCCTCACCCAAAAGTATCCTTTAGGCCACAAACCAATTGCATATTTTAGTGGCCTACTTGATTCTATCATGAAAAGTCATTACCCTTGCGAACAAGCGCTAGCCACAGCAGCCTTTGCAGTAGAGAAAATTGCTCCCATTGTCATGGGTGCACCTTTGACACTGTATGCTGAACATGCTGTGTTTGCAATAATTCAGAAAGCAACGCTAACAACACAGAGTATCAGGCTACGAGATAATATTATCATTACCATCCTTGAAGGTGGTTAAATGCCACATAGTCAATCCTGCTACCTTCTTTGCACACCCCATTTCAGACACTGACGATGATGCCCATGTTAGTGCCACATATACTCAAGGTGAGTGTAACCAAGCAACAGAAGACCCCATTCCAGGTAGTGTTGTATATTTTGTGGATGGATCTTCCACAATAGATCAGGACAAAGGGGTAAGACATACAGGTGCTGCATTAGTCAGAGCAATGCAGCACAACTCTTCAGACACACTGCAGATAACTGAACAGATAACTTCGCCATCCCAATATTCAGCCCAGGCTGCTGAATTAGTAGCTTTAGTGGCAGCCCTCAAACAAGGGGAAGGAGAAACAACAACAGTATACTCTGATTCAGCCTATGTCACTACAACAGTGCATCCCAGCATTATGCAGTGGAATAGGCGTGGATTTCTCAAGTCTGATGGAAGCCCTGTCATGCACCACCCCCTTTTAGAGAACTTGATACAAGCTTTAACACTGCCACATGCAGTTGCAGTAGTGAAATGCGTAGCCCACACTAATACTCAGGATTTTGTGTCCTGTGGAAATGCCCTGGCTGATTGGGCAGCCAAAGATGCAGCAACACGCCCTCTTAGTGATACACATACCACAGTTTTGTTAGCTAGTGAAACATTGACACCTTAAGACCCTTTTAATGCATCCAGACATTACACAGAGACAGCTCACCTGCATATAAGAGAGATGCAAGAAAATGCACTAGAGCATGAGAAACAGTTGTGGGAAGCCAGAGGATGCACACAAACAGGAACTGATTTAATATACAGACAAATATCAACAGGGAAGCCTGTCATGCCCCAAGCATTGCTACTGATAGCTCTAAACCAGCTACATCTTCCTTCACATACTGCTAGAGACAAAATGTCCCTCCAAATACGTCAGGGTTGGTTTGTCCCTAACTTACATGAGATGATTACAATGTACATACACACCTGCACAGTGTGCCAGCAGTATTCACCAAATCCCATCTTTAAGGTAATAGCTTCTACAATACCTCGCCCACAAGGTCCCTTTAAGGAACTGCACATTGACTACATTGATATGATTGACAGATGCAATCATTATCGCTTTCTTATAGTTGTAGTCTGCCCATTCTCAAGGTAGATTGAAACAGGACCTTGTGTTCACTGTGATGCCAAGTCTGCTGCTAATTTTTTGATCCGTGAGGTAATACCGCGTTGGGGTGTCCCTGAGGGGCTCAGATCCGACAATGGCACCCATTTCGTCAATAATATATTTTCTCACCTCACCACCTTGTTAGGAATAACACACAAATTGTCCTCAGCTTATCATCCGCAAAGCAATGGAATTGTGGAGTGCCTTAATGGCCTCCTCAAGAACAGAATAAGTAAACTATGTGTGACATTGAAAAAGAGAGGGCTCTACTGTCTCCCACTAGCCCTCTTTGCTTTGAGAAATACCCCAGGATCAGATCATCATTTAACTCCCCATCAAATAGTGACAGGTAGAACAATGAGCACATTTGTGCCATCAACTAGACATAAATTGGAGACTGAGAGTGCACCTGAAATTGTACAAACTGAAATGAATGAATACATGTCTGAGCTAATCAAAGTTGCTAACCCTCTCCATACTGCTTTGTTTGACAATGTTTGGTACGAGCACATGCACAGTATAGGCACATCCACGTCCAACACCAGTTGTTATGTATGCTCTCTCATCCCCCATGCTGCTGGAGTAGATACATTGCATCTCCCTAAAGAGGTATCCCCAAACATTACACATTGTCTCCTGCATCTATTTTTATGCAGAATGAGAGCACAGCTAGAGCCAACTCACGTTAGTCCTGCTACTGCACGAGTTAACACAACTAGATTTGACACCACCCCAGAAGTCCTACAAGTCCTGACAGAAAAACAAGAGATAATGGAAGAGATATCAAGAATGAAGGAAGCAGGGCAAACAAGGTTTCACCCAGATTGGGAAAAATTAGTATTACGTCAAGGTATTTTTGGATGGTCTTACCCATCATCTGAATGTAGTAACTATTTAGCTGAACCCCTGCCCCCTGATTGCACAGGCAGGCCAGTTCTTAGTATCACAGGATCAGTATTTGCCCATGATAAATGGCATACCGAGGCCAAGTTCTCATGTAGAGCAATATCATTATGGAATGGTACCGAGGCACAAGGTTCACTAAGCTTTAATAAGATAATAGGCCAATGTCAGGAAATATGGGATGCGAACATACAGAGATATACATGGACAGGGACTACCATACACCTAGAATAGCAATGAAATTAACACAGTTTTCTCTTTGTTTCAGAGGGAAAGGGACAGTGAAAGTGGGGAGTAACCTCAACTGCAACATCACCACCTACAAGGCTGAAATGCGGGGCGGCACCTCCAGCCTGATGGATCACTACTGGATGTGTGGGGCCCGCTCCACATACAATTACCCCCGAACTGGAATGGCATCTGCTCCCTAGTGACTTTGCACACCTCCTCCCTGGTAATACCAGGTGTGGACATCTCTCAGTTACATGAGCCGTCCAACAACCTTGCTTCACCATTACCGGACAAAACGAGCTGCTGAGTTTCTTGGTACTGAAGTGTGGAAAGACGTTCCACAAGAACATAGACTATTTAATGATGCTCAAATCTTTTTTGGTAGCATCCTACCATTTATTCAGGCGAAAGCAACTGCACGCTGGCTGCAGATCACGCGCTTTGAATTGATGAAGACCATAAATGCAACCGAAGATGGGTTCAATGCTATCAAGGAAGAACTCCGAGCCCTTAGGCTGATGGTAATGCAACATAGATATGTACTTGATTTAATGACGGCCATGGAAGGAGGGGTGTGTAAGAAGATTGGATCGGCCTGTTGTACTAATGTCCCGGCCAACGATGCGGACAATGGGACATAAACTCAGGCCATTCAGACATTGCATGATCTACAAATGAAAATGATCGATGAGGGGGTGCCCCTGATGGGTGGTTCGAATGGGTGCCGTCCTGGATGTCTGGGTTGTTCAAGGCCTTGTTGCCTTTGATTGTGTTGTTGCTTTTGATGTGTCTTATTTTTCAGGTAATAATAGCATGTTGCAAAAGGATGACAGCTAAATTGGGAGGGACAGAGTAGTGGGTATGTGGTGATTCCCCTGGTTTCATTAGTAGATGGGAAGGTAGGAAAAGTAGTTGAATAATCAACTAGAGGGGGAAATGATGTAGGAAGAATAGGAATACATCACATACAAACAAACATAAGTTCCCAAATCCCAATACAAACATTTTAGGCTGGAGATAGTTGTAAACCAATGTAAGTAGTGAAAGGCTTAATACATGACATGTTAAAAATAGACAGACTGTGGGTTCAATAGAAAAGGCAGGTCATATTTAGGACAAACAAACACTTATTACTTAGGAAACGTATACACATGCTGCAATGTTAAGTGAGCTGTGCTGAAACACACAAGAGGCCCAAAGCCACATTAGAATTTGAGTTTTTTGGAGCTGCACCAACTGTCACTTTCAAGATCTTCACTTAGCACGTAC
Organism: Pleurodeles waltl; assembly: GCF_031143425.1. NCBI lineage: Eukaryota > Metazoa > Chordata > Amphibia > Caudata > Salamandridae > Pleurodeles > Pleurodeles waltl. The sequence continues at coordinate 401,442,910 of NC_090448.1, forward strand.
AGAGTGGAACAAAAGGGTGTATCTTGCCTTAGTACAAGGATCCTAAAAACCACAAGTCATTCATATTGTGGTCAGGGGAACTGTGTAAAGGTCAGATAAGTATTTGCTCAAGGCAAGGCTATCATGAGCAGCACACAACATATAATCGCTTGTTGTGAAGAAAGATAGATATGGTGAATGACGTCAGTGTAACTTAGCCACCCATGAGGCCAACAAGTGCACGTGCTTCTTTCCAGAGGCACCTCTCCCTTATTATCTTAACTGTACTGCTTGTAGTTGCTTACGTCAATGCTGAACTTTTGACCACAGTTTTTTGTGGTTTTTACAGTATAAATGCTACTGGTGTTTGAACCAGAACTTTGAACTTCAGTCATGGCCTCTATGTTGGGACTGCCTGTTGTTCCCAGCTGAAAATCAATTAAACCTATATTGCTGTCAAATTGATTTGTCTTATTTTATTAACAGATTTCCCTCTAACACTGCCCGAAGCCAGAAGCCAGCACTCTCCTACCGACTTTGCTGACGCCATCTCCTGCCCCCAACCTGCTTGTCACACCCCGCCTACAGCCAGCACTTTGGGAGCACTTTAAAAGGTAAGGTGCATGCCGAAGGCTGGTGTACATTTGCAGAGCAGTGTAAATACACTTCACAAACACTTTCTGGAATGGAACAGCGCTGCTTGGGGGAAATAAACAGCTCAAGGACACTTCTTTAATTCTTTGGGGATGGAAAATCTCTAGTTTCTATTCTCACGGGTAGATATTGTGCTTCTTTGACTACTAATGAAACATTCTGATATACTACTTCCTGCTATTTTATGTTACCTTGCAGACACCTTTTTGTTAAACTTATTTTGGTAGCCTTATTATGAGTGAGCCTCACTTCTCATTGGGTTCCTTATTCTTTTGATGTTTTGATTGGCATAAAGCTTGTGCCAGGACCTAGAAACCTGGAGCCTTCCTTAGGGTGGCGAGTGACTGTGAGTTCTGCTGGCACAACAAATGAATTGTATTATACGCATGTGCAAAATGTGCAAGGTTCATTAGAAATGCTATGTGGACAAGTGACTGATGCTGTCTATGTACACAACAGATGCATGCATTATGTATGGGTACATTCAGACAGGGATTAGTGTAGTAACTTCAAGGGGCATTCACAAAGCAAGTAAATTTGTCATGGTGTAAAACTGTGCATGGTTAAATGCCATCAAATGTATGCAGTGGTGGTCTAGTTATTTTTTTCTTTTTATCTGTTCAGGGTAACCTGTTTTGTTTTTCTTCTTGAAGAAAATCCTCAACCCAGAAAGTCCATTTCCGCCCTCGGTAAGCATTTACTTCTCCCTATTAACTTTTGCTAAGACTACCAAAGGGTTGAGTTTGCGGGTACTCCTGTACATTCCAGGTCATTCTCTCCCTGAAACACTCTGTGTCAGCCGCTTTGGTAGTATCACACTTTCCTGGAATGAAATTAGTATGATTAAATAGAATTTAAGATTGCAAGGTCAGCTTTTGTGACAACCTTGCACTCATAAATCAGGAAATGTGCGTAGGTAGGGTGACCGGATGTCCTGGATTTGCAGGGACAGTCCCAGTTGTTCATCTGCTGTCCTGGTAGATTTCTGGCCATGTAGACCTCTCTGAAAATCAGACGGAAACAAACAGACAGGAACAAGGCTAGAGCAAGATCAGAAGGGTGCTGCTGTTGGCATAACCTTAATTAGGGCTCCTCGTTTTATGGTATTTATTTTTTAACATTTCCATCTGTATTTAGCCATACTTATTTTTTAGACACCTTACCCATATTTATCCATATTTATTTTGTGGTTTGTGTATAAATGAAACAGTAACACACATATTTCCATGTTTATTTTACAAATAAATGTGCAATCATGTGTTGATGCCTGTCCAGTTGGTAGCCAAAAATAATAAATAGTAAACACACATGAATAAATGTGCATATTAGCACAAACACATGTTGAGATCTGCAGTTACTGAAGGAAATAGTATTTATTAGGGGTACATACATATATCACATTAGAAATATTCAGCAGGACCCATAAAACCTGAGAAGGTTTTTAGGTACTCTTCAACATCAGGTCACGCGTTCCCAGCGTGCAACAGGTTTCAAAGAACTGGTTTTGCATTTGATGGCAGTTACCTCCTTACCGCTTGGAATTATGAAATACACTCTCATATATGGATGAATGGTATGGACACAAGCACACCTTCTGCCTCCACTGAAATAGATTTCCTCCTGTAAAAATGGCCACCCATTGAGAGAAAAGCATCCTTAGCTAGCCTGAAACATCCTATTAGGCATCAGGTCAGAGAAGAAGAGCAGCAATGGCTGATACAAATTACGCTGCGTAACTGCTCAGGTATGGTTTCAGGGTAAAAAAGAAGCCCCAGTTAGCATCAGTGAGTCATAAATGGGTTCAGAATACATGCCCATCCAATCCTTGGTCCGTCTCTGCAGAGCGGATAGAGAGCAATAGTCAGGTATGTCAAATATGTGTGCTTCTGTGTGAAAGTGTGTGGATGAGGAATACAACTGCAGAAATACTGCTGTGGCAAGAAATCTATGTGTATGTACATATATGTGTGTGTGTATATATATATATCTTTATATACCATATATATCTACATATATATATATATATATATATATATATATATATATATATATATATATATATATATATATATGTCTCTTACATATGAAAAACAAAAAAAACAAAAAAAAATGCATGTCTTCAATCCTTATCTATAGCACCTAAAATATGCTACAGTCCCGCATTAGTTTGTTTTTCTGCCATTTTGTGTACAGCTGATTTTTTTTGATTGGTGATCTAGTGCACTGAAAAAAAAGAATCTCTAAAAAGGGGCCTACTTACTGAACATTGGCCTCATTGGCACTGTTTTTTTGCCACCTTGCAATTAGGAACTGTGTTTGCTGCTTTCAGTTCCGGGGAGGGCAGGCAAAACTAGATGTGGCCAAGTGGGGTACCTGTTAACCATAAGCCAACGTTGCATTGTATGTTTAAAGAAAAACATTCCTTTGGTGTTGCTCACAGAGGTCTATAGTGAGACGTGTTGTTGGTCCATCTGTCGTGAGACAGTGCCTGTCTATCTGTCGTGAGGCGTTGTTGGTCCATCTGTCATGAGGCAGTGTAAGTCCATCTGTTGTGAGGCAGAAATCTGATTCCTGGTCCTTGTTACTTTTTGCAAAGCAACAAACCCACTGGAGAGCTCTGCAATGGCCTACAGTCCAGTTACCAAGCCCTGCAAATGTCCCAGATCCATACGGAGTGAACATAGGCCATTCCAGGCAGCATGGGAAGAAGAGTACTTGTTTGTTGAATGGCCAAAAGAGAAAGCCACCTGTTTGCTTTGCAGAGAGAAAGTAAATGTTCTTAAGAGATATAAGCTGGAACCGGACTACAAAATTCCACACACAGGATACTGAGAACTTCCCATTGCACTCTAAACTGCATTCAGCAAAAGTGGCATAGTTAAAGCAATCGCTTCTTTCCCAGCAGAAGCATCATCCAAAATATGCTACTTGCTTGCCAAAAAATAAAAAGCCATTCGTGGAGGCAGAGGTGGTAAAGAAATGTTTCTTTTCAGCAGCAAAAATGTTGTTTAAAAACTATAGCAACAAAGCCAGCATTTTAAAACAAATCGGCGCATTACAGCTATCGGATTCAACGTGTGCACGCAGAATAGAGGCAATGGGTAAAATGTCCAGGAGCAGATGATCGAAGCAGTCAGAGAAGTCACCGTTCTGCAGCATTGCCACAGATGAGTCCACAGATGTAGGCGATGTGCCCCAGTTATTAGTTTGGGTGAGGTATTTGGACCAATCACTTCGTCCCAAAGAAGAGCTCCTGTGCTTTCTACCACTGCAAGGGCACACACGAGGAGAAGATATGCTGGACATCATTTGCAACTACTTTGAAACACATCTCATACCATGGGCACTATTGTCAGCATCACAAAAGATGGGGCTCCTGCCATCGTAGGCCATGACAGAGGGTTTGTATCTCTGCTTAAAAAGAAGCTCACAGGACAGACTCTGATAGAGTACCACTGCATTATTCATCAAGACGTTTTGTGTGCAAAATTAAAGCACAGAGAACTGAATAACATCCTAAAATGTGTAGTGAAAATGTTTAATTGTATTTGTGCCAAAGCCCTCAACCATAGACTTTTAAAAGCTATGCTGCAGGATTCCGAAGCTGACTATACAGACCTCTTGATGAACACTGAAGTGCAATGGCTAAGCAAAGGGAAAGAGGTTCATTGCTTTGCTCCCTGAAATTAAACACTTTGTAAACAGTAGACGTCAATCATTCCCAGAACTAAAGGATGTGAATTGGCTTGTAATGCTCTATTTTCTTTCAGATCTATCTGCACACTTCAGTGCTCTCAATTTGATGCTGCAAGGCAAACAACCCCTTGTGTGCTCTATGATGAATAGTATGTACTCATTTTTGAGTAATTTTGCACTATTCAAAGAACAATTGGATGTTGCTGGTTTCACTCAATTCCTAAAACTATTGGCTGTGACTCAGAGGTTTTCAAATGTACAAGAAATGCTGCCAATGCTAAACCTTGGTGCATGTCTTGAGAACATTTCTTGGAGATTATAAGGTGATTTTCTCCATTCAGAGCCCTCACCCCTCTGTTCCTGTTGGTTGAAAACCCCTGGATTGTGAGTGCACGAAATCTTGATGTTGTTGAACTTATTGGTATGATAAGGGCGCAAGCACAAATGGAGCTGATAGACATGCAGCACAATTTAGCTCTCGAAGCATCTTTTTTGGGGCAGGAACCAGAAGAATTCCAGAGCCTTTTGCCTTCTGACAAACTTCCTGTTCTTTTTACAGTTGCCTGGAAGGTAATTTGTATGTTCGGGTCAACATATGTTTATGAAAGTTGTTTTCCACAAAGGGACATTTGAAGAGTAAACCCAGAAATAAGCTTACAGACTTACATCTGGATTAGCTCTTAAGGCTTGCCATTTGAGACATAGTACCAGATTACTGGAAACTAATAGGAGACATGAAGTGTAAAATAAGTTCTTAACATAACTTTCTTTGACGTACCTGTTTTTCATACTTAGTTAAACTTGTGCTGGATTGGGCCTGTGCTGAATATCCTACTAACATGTATTACCATGCAATGGCCCTTAAGATTGCTATTGTCTGATAATAAAAATGTATTATCAAAATGTCTCCCTCGTAGCTTTGTAGTTATATCTGGCTTTGAAATACAGTATTTGTCTAGCAATGTTTTCAAAAGGGGTGATTTTTTTTACCCTAGTAGCCCTGATCCTGCTCTCATCCACAGGCCCATCGGTGCGGCTCTCGGCCACAAACCAGACTGTAATTTTGGCCCCCAAGAAAACGTTTGTGAGAACCCATGCTCTAGACGTACACACTAGTAACCGCAGAATAATTTACTCCTTCTTTGCCTTATCGTGAGGTGCAAGCTGGAGCCTGCAACTATGGTCCCATGTCATGGTGTATCAGTCTCACTTAAGGCATCCCACTTAGAAATACAACAAGCATTAGCAAAGCCAATAGGTCTTGCCTATTCAAGAACTTTTGCCTTTGCCAATGTGTTTTAGCCATGTAGTCCACCAGTGTGGCTGTTGTTCAGCATGGCTAAAAGTTAGTGGTATAGAGCAAAGGGGTGTGAAGTGTTGTAGAGTGGAATGGCGAACAGTGGCGTAGAATGTTGTAGAGGAAAGTGGCAGAGAGTGTCGTCTATTGCAGTGGCATATTCTGGAGTCACGTAGAGGGGCATACACTGGAGTGGCATAAAGGAGAGTGGACTCTTTGTAGACTGGATTGGTGTAGAGTGTTGCAGAATAAAGTGGCATATAGTGCAGTGGCATTGAATGCAGTGGCATTGAAATCAGCAGTGTACAATGCAGTGTCTTAGAATGCAGCAGTGTAGATTAGAATGGTGCATAGTAGAGTGCAGTGGCACAGGGTAGAGTGAAGGAGAATACAGTGGCGTAGAGTGGCATAGAGTAGTGCAATGTGGAGTGGCATAAAGTTGAGTGATGCAGAGGGCACTGGTGCAGAGTAGAGTCAAGTAGCATTGAGTGCAGTGGTGTAGAGTTCAGAGTAGTGTTGAGTGCTATTGAGTGCAGTGGCATGAAGTGGTGCAGAGAAGAGTAGCATAGAGTGGTGCAGAGTAGAATATAGTGCCATAGATGGCAGAGGCATAGAGTCCAGTGGTGTAGAGTGAAGCAGCATCAAGTGGCGAAGTGCAGAGCAGAGTGGCATAGAGTTAAGTGTACAGAGTGCAGTGTTGCAGAGTAGAGTGGCAGTGCAATGGTGTACAGTGGAGTAGAGTGGCGTAGAGAGCAGTGGTGTAGAGTACAGTGATGCAGAGTAGAGTGCAGTGGGGTAGAGTACATTGGCAAAATTGATGTGGTTAAGAGTAGAGTGATGTAGAGTGCAGTGGCAAAGAATGGAGTAGAATGGCATAGAGAGCAGTGGCATAGAGTAAAGTGAAATGAAGCAGAGTGAAGTGCATAGAGTAGCATAGAGTGTAATGAAGTAAACTGGTGTAGAGTGCAATGGCATAGAGTGCAGAGGTGAGAGTAGATTAGAGTGCCGAACAGTGGATTGGCGTAGAGTGTATGGGCATAGAGTTGAGTGTTACAGAGTGAAGTGCATTGGCGTATAGTGTATTGGCATAGAGTGCAGTAACGTAGAGTCCAGTGTTGCAGAGTGGCATACAGTACAGTGGCCTAGAGTGGAGTTGTGCAGAGTAGGTTAATGTGGCCTAGACCGGAGTAGTGTACAAATCAGTAGCGAAGAGCAAAGTGGTGTAAAGTAGAGAAGCAAAACATGCATTGGCATAGAGTAAGTGATTCAGGTTACAGTAGAAAGGAGTAGCATGAAGTGACATAGAATACAGTGGTGTAGAGTGCAGTGGTGCAAGGTGCAGAGGCCTGGAGTGCTATAAAGTGGAATGATGCAGAGTAAAATGCAGTGATGTGGAGTGGTGCAGAGTAGAGTGTAGTGGGGTGCAGTGGGGTATTCATGGTGTGGTAGCACACTGCGATTACAGACAACACATTTCTAATTGAAATGACCTTCACATTTGCACAGACACACAGTTTTACTGATAAAACTGTACAGTGCACGGATGACAATGTGTGGAAATAGACTCACCTTGTGTAAGTATTTGTTTCAAACACACTTCAGAAATAACAAAAAATGTGCTTCGTTTGTTTTCCTAATTCTGGGTTATTCTGAAATACTTAAACAGTTCATTTAAATGTTGCTGTATGCTAGCAAAAACGTTTCCAATGTCCAGCAAGATTGTCACACAAATCCTCTTACTTTGAAGTCAGAGAAAGAAAAGTAAACAAACACCCTTGGAAGACAGCACCTGACATTTCACTTCGGTCTTTGAATGCACACCAAATGTGATAAGATAAGAACAAGATTAAGAGGCCTATTTACAGAAAGGCAGCACTTGGAAGGATACTGGAAATAAGGTTTGTGGAAGGGAGGGTACAAAGTCAAACTGCACAGCCTAAAACAAGTAAAGCCTTCAAATGGAAAGCAAGAAAATGTGAGTTACAAACCACAAAGTCAATGGCAAGCACCAGGCAGAATGCATTCCCAAGTCAGCTTTCAGAATGTACCAGAGATGTCTTTAGCAAACCAGACAGGTGTGTTTTCTGGTAGGAAGAGACCTAAAAAGGTAAGGGGTGGAGTGCTTTAACTAATCTAATCCAGTGGTAACCTCTCAGCCCACATTCCAGTCCATCATATTGTGGCCACTGTGCTACTCCAGATGGGGAGTAGCCAGATGTAAATGAGGTTTCATCCTGCTTCAATAGAAATGAACAAGACTTTTGAACTGCTGGTAAGGAGACTTTACTACAATGTGTGGAATGAGATGTAGAAGCATACTGCAAAACATATACTCACTTGATTACTCAAACAACAGTACTCAGAGAAACTGCATTTTAAAAGGAGGGCCCAGGAACCGTGGCTGTAGTACACATAGACTTTCTATAATTAGAAATGGCTAAATAGTGAACATTCTGGTGATAACAGATCATCTCACTGTATATGCACAGGTGTTCTGTACTATAGGTCAGAGAGCATTAATTGTTACCAAATTCCTTTGAAAAAAGCACTTTGTTCATTATGGAAGTCGTGCCAGAATTTTTTTTTTTTAAGGTGGAGAATTGGAATCCAAACTAGTCATGCAAATGCTGAAGATAGTAGACATAAAAAACTAAGACCAACATCCTGTAATTCTCAAATAAAACCTTTCAACCAAAGTAGAACATTTCAAGTGAACTTTACATGCAAGGAACTTCACAAGGTTATTTGTGCTGTTATCTTATATGTGGAAAGATGTTTGTTTATCACTCGAATTAGGTTTAGTGTTCATGGCCTGATTTAGATTTTGACAGACAGGTTACTCCGTCACGACGGTGATGGATATCCCATTATTTCCTATCAGATTTATATTTCAGTGGACGGATTTGTCACAATTATGATGGTGTAACCCCTCTGCGGAAATCTAAATCAGGCTCTAAGTCTAGATGAAGAATATACAGAATTGTAGGTGAAGTTTATACAACAACAGAAACAAGTGAATCAAATGAATCAGCTTCCAAGTACTTCAGCAGACAAGAACATCAACACGAACAAGGCAAGATATGATCGAAGAGTGAAGCAGCAAGATACAGCGTGACTGTTCATTGCTGGGACATTGAAGAAAGAACAAATTGGGAGGCAGGGGGCCATTAGAACGATATGAGGTGAAGAGTAAAATGCATAAATTCTCCATATACAAAGATTACCAGCAACGTATTCAGATATGTGTACAATGCTGCACTGGAATCATCTTCCCCCACTTGGGAGAAGTGGTACAATTTACCAGTCTGACAAATACGTCACTGGCTACTCATTGCGTTCTGTGTTGCTCTCTCCTTTGTGTGCTTCTTCCCCTACCTCCAGTGTTGGTCTCCTCCTCATGTGCTACTCTTCCTCTCCTCCCCCATGGGCTCCATCAACCTATTCCCAGTTGCCACCCAGCAATCATTTTTTACTTTCGTGCTAACACATTTTTTTGTTTCCCGAACCAAGTGGTGTCTGCCATCTTCGATCAATAAATAAAAAAAGTAAAATGGCACTCACGTCATTCTGTAGGGGCACATGTAAGAACGCAACCAGCAAAAGTGATCACATCATTGCATTTTTTTTGTTTTGGCTAAGAACTAAAGCACGGAGAAAGCAGTAAAAGATCAAAATGCGTGAAAGAGAAACAGTCTAACCAAAGCTTAACCAAAAAGAAGATCTGAGGATGGAAATTCAATCGTATTGTTGATATCAAGGAGAACCAGAAACTCTTACACTATCTGTAATAAAACAGTATTCCCCGAACAGTCATCTGCTACCCAAGAGGCACAGGTGCCAATGGCACTTGACAATGATTCACCTGAACTGTTAGCCAGGTCAGAAGCAACAAGCTTGTTTTCTAAGCCTAGGACAAGCAACAGTGAATCTTTTGGTGACCTTCCTGATATTGTCTGAAAAGATCCGAGAGGTAAGAGAGACCTGTAACCTGGATTAGTTAGACCTAGAATTCAGTGTGAGTTAACAATAAGGACACCTAGAAAGGCAGTGTAGGTAAACAACTTTACTTGTCTATGCAAGGCAATAGGAAAGTATAAACTTAGGGCCAGATTTAAGAGAAAGTGACGGTCCGCATCACTGTGCCAAATTTGGCAGCGTCGCGCACCATCATTTTCAGAACGCAGGGATGCGCCGTATTTACTAGAATACGGCGCACCCCTGTGATTACCCCTGCGCCGGCGCTAAATTTGGTGCTGTGTGCCAGTGCAGCAACCTTTGCATCCTAGTGTTTCGATGGCTGCGTTGAGGGGGAGATTGTTTTTGTGCAGGAAGCAACACCTTCCTGTACAAAAACAAACTTCAAGGGTGATTTGCTCTTTCTATGTGTCCTGGAGAATGCAGGACACATAGAAAGAGCAAAAAACAAGGAGAAATTAATGCATTTCTCCTCGTTGGGCCATGCTAACTCCACCCCTGGGGTGGCATTAGATTTTGGCGCTGACTCCGGTTTATGAAAACTTGTAAATGTGGGGCAGGGTCAAAATGCAATGGGTGTTGCTGTGCCACACCCACATCAACACCCATTGCACACCCCTTCCACGCGAAGTGTTGTTTGGAAAGGGGCCGTATTTACAAGGTGGTGTTAAGCCACAAAAAGTGGCTTAGCGCCACCTTGTAAATTTGGCTCAGGGAATTGCGCCACCGGAACATCACAAAAAGTGACACTTCGATGGCGCCAGGGGCTCTTAAATATGCCCCTAGTATTTGGGTTTGCATTTGTTTCTGTTTATGCAGCTTATTTATTGCTGAGAGAAGGAAGCATTTTGAGGGGAGAGTGTAGCGTCTATAAACTACTTGTAGAAATCAGAAGTACTTTAATTATTTACAAATGTCTTTATTATTGCAGAATGCATTGTGTGAACTACTGAGTTAGTACCGTAATTACTAATACTTAAAATGGGATTTAAATATTATTTTTGGGACTCGTCTTACATGTATTACATGATTCCTTGACTTGAGCTGGTCATACAGATACTTGTGATATATATTAATCAACAAAACCATCAATTAGGAATATGCTTTTGTAATTAATTATTTGAAAAAATTGATGAAGGTCTCTGGTCTGTAAGTCATTTTCTGAGGGAGACAAGTCAAATAAATGTAATTCAGGCTTTAAAAGCCTGACCAGGACTTGTGTTGTATTAAGAAAACATGGAATTACAGTGACTCGGTCTCATTTTCTGATTATAGCTGTTGAGGTTATCAGGGTAAGACCTGGCAGGAAACAAGGTAGTTTGGACCAAGATCAGATCAAGAATCGACACATCTGTTTATAACAGATGATGTGCCCTTTTACAAAGTACATAACAAATCTTCCTTCCTAAAAACAGTACAAACGTTTAAAGAGAGCTGCTGTGCAAAACTGAAATACCTGCTGTGGGAGGCGGCTCGGGCCAGTTGGCTAAAGCGTATGCTCAGCCAGGCGGAATGTGCCACTCCTTTCTGGGGTAGTCAAGTACCCTTGCTAGATAACCTGTGCTCACCTTTGGGTAGCTTGGCATGGAGCAGTCAGGCTTATCTCAGAGGCAATGTATAAAGCAACCACAGAGCTCGTTCCCACAAAACCCTGGCTGAACGACCCCAAAAAGAGACTTCACAGGAGTTGTATATATAGGAAAAATGTATTCAACGCACACAAATGATTAATGCAGTTTGATTAACATGTGATCTCAGAGTAAATGTCAGTGAGCACACAACACACAATATTATGCAAAGTAAACTTTGGTGTAGTTCTCAATGAGCAACGCAACACACAACAATAGGCCCAACCACATTAAACATTGATCACTGTATACACATTTCCTTCCCGCATCTACATAAAGTGCCCACCTACTGTCAGCACTAGGCCCACCCTCACATTACTCATGATCAGTGTAACACTTCAATTCAGCGTGCACCCCAGGTCTGTCAGTAGCAGCAAAATGTATAACACAGAATAACCATACTCCGACTTACACCCACGGCCTCAGCTGCGCTAGTAACATGTAATGCCAACCTGATTAACTCCCTGGCAGAACCCGAGCACCCAGCAACACCACAGTGATGCCCCAGCACTCACTTGTTCTCACTCAGACTCACTCCCTCACATCCACCCCGCGCCTAGGCACGGGCCCGGGTATCAGTTGGCGCAGGTGCACATGAACACACACTCTCATAAGCACTCACTTCTGGCACCCTAATGCAATGCCCTGATAACTGGCAAGTGGATGTCCATTTGCTTGCAAACCCTCTAGGTCCCAACCCACCATCCACCTACCAATCAGCCTTCAGTTAACCTCATCTCACCGAAACCCCAAAGACAATAGCACTTTCCCCTGGGCGCCCAGCCGCTCACAGCTAAGTCACACCTCCCCAGGTGTTGGGTTCAAGGTGGGGGACTAAAAAGACAACAACCAGTAAACAGTTATGGAGGAGATGTTCAGGCTCCAAATAGGAGATTCACTCAGAGGTCTGCAAAACAGAGAGGGATGGTCACTGGGGCCAACTGTCAGACTCAGAGGCACCCAGCCCTACCAGACAAGTTAATGTTACCAAATAGTAACCACATTCAGCACCATTGAATGGAGAGGCACTGTCGGGCGTGCTGACTCAACCCACCTTGACACTTTAGATTTTACAGAATAAGTTACCAAGTCTGTGTCTCCGGACTGGAGACACCCTGTCTGATGTCCCTGAACTTCTAGTGGCCCAAGACAGATTTGATCCCATGTAGAAAGTGCTTAGTGCTGTACTCCTCTGGATTGAGGTACTCTGCCGTGTACGCTGTGACCTTAGCCATACAGGACTCTCCAGACGAGCACACTGGAGGCAAGCTCCATTGTGCACTACTCAGCCAAGTAAAGCACTCCTCAGTTTGTACCCACACCACCGAAGGTTCCAACCTATGAATCGGCACAGCACACAATGAGCATACAGCCGAGGGTCACATGAGAGAAATGCTTCCCACTTGACCTCAACGAGCCCCGAGCAGGGTCTCGCAGCAGTGATCCGTTCACATGAAAAGCCGTCTCGGGGTGCAGTGGTCCTCATAAGGAAGGGCCACACACCAGTAGTGCGAGCAGTAGGTTGCTACCCCTCACCTGGTGCACCTGGTCTTCAGACTTAGGTCCTCATTTTGAACATGGCGGTTCGGCCCACCATGCCGGCAGTGGCGGGTGAAGCCGGCAGCTGGCATGGTGTGCCGAACCGCCATATTATGGACACGGTGACGGCCGCCAGCGGCAGCCGTCACCCACTGCCAGGCAGCCTGGCGGCAGGTTGAAACACCATCTGCCAGGGTAGCTGCACTTCCCTGAGGGTAATGTTTAATTTCCTGCCAGCCTTTTCCTGGCGGGACATCCCGCCAGATATTGACATGCCAACCACGGCAGCTTCCCCAATCAATCAATCAAACAGGAATTTGTAAAGCACACTACTCACCCGTGAGGGTCTCAAGGTGCTGAGGGGGGGGGAGGAGGGGAGGTGCTGCTAATGCTCGAACAGCCAGGTCTTGAGAAGTTTCCTGAAGGTAAGGCGGTCTTTGGTCTGGCGCAGGTGGCTGGGAAGAGTGTTCCACATTTTGGCAGCAAGGTGCAAGAATGATCTACCACAGGTTGTTGCTCTGCGGACGCGTGGGACGGTTGCGAGGTCGGTGGAGCGGAGATGCCGGGTTGGGGTGTAGAAGAGAGTCGTCTGTTGAGGTATTCTGGTCCGGTGTTGTGCAGTGCTTTGTAAGCGTGGGTGAGGAATTTGAAGGTGATTCTCTTGTTGACTGGGAGCCAGTGCAGGTTTTTCAGGTGGTCTGTGATGTGGCAGTCGTGGGGGATGTCTAGGAAGAGGCGTGCCAAGGCGTTCTGGATGCGTTGCAGCCTCTTCTGCAGTTTGACCGTGGTTCCTGCGTAGAGGGCATTGCTTTAGTCCAGCTTGCTGCTTACAAGGGTGTGGGTGACTGTTCTTCTGGTTTCGGTGGGTATCCATTTGTAGATCTTTCGGAGCATGCGGAGGGTGTTGAAGCAGGAGGACCAGCCTCCTCACCAGTGCTTAATTTGAGCTAGTGGGTTCCAGTGCTGGGCACATGCACTTATTTTTGAGGGCCCACCCTTAGTTTTATGGTACAGGCATTTACTGTGAGAAAAAGACACATGGGAAAGACAGAGGTAGAGAAAAACGAAAAAGCATCACAAAGGGTGAAAGCAGAAAGATGCAAGAGTGAGCTGAAGGGGCAGGGAGTGGCTGTAAATGGATTAAAGAGGCCCGAGATAGCTTCAGGATTATGCTGCCTCTGTATTCCGTGCTCTCGTGTTTCAGAGGAGACCATTGGACACCAGCGCCTTTTTATTTACAAATTAGGTACTGCTCCTGACCTGCACAGGCATGATCAGATATCCAGAAAACCCCCAAAGTGCAAGCTGCCACTAACAATCCCAGACATGAACAAGCAGTCAAGGTCAAGATAATATTCAGTAGCTCTGTAAAAGCAAGTAACCACAAAGGAGGTTTCAAAAATAGATGTAACATTCCCCACCTCCTCTCTATACTGCATCAAGAGTATGAAGTTCAGAGAAAGGCACATTGAAAAGAAACCGCACCTAACAACAAAAAATAGGTTGTTGACAGTGACCCCAGGGTTGCTGGAGATAGGCAATATATAGATAGCATTGACACATCCGTTGTGGGTACTCTGTCTAGGGAACAAGGTGCAGAAGCAGAGAACAGGACAAATTAGGATGAGAGTTCGCACAGGCAGGCGCGTCATAACGCCATAAGAGAACAGTGGGAGGGGCTAGGCAGAGGTCCGATTTCATGTGACTGGCAGACGAGGTACAGAGGGCCTTTCACCCTACCACCATGTTCTTGATGATCAGCAAAGCTGTTGAGGAAGCCAAACACAGGTGGAGTGGCCAGCATTGCCTGAGTCTAAGCACACACAGAGAACTCAACATGAAGTGTACAAAGCCATACTGGAGGAATCGCACCAACACCAGGTACACGCATGCAATTCTTTTGCTTGTTTCTCTAGCTACTACGCAGTTTGGCCTTCTTCTGGGGAACTTGTCTCCTCCATGAATCTTCTGCCTTATCTTGTTCCTGATTGACCGCATTTGCCCCCTTCATTTCTTGTTTGAACAGGAAGTGGTGTTGTGTGTGTCCAGCCAGTGTGCTGACCTTCTCAGTCCTTTAGGTCATGTGGAGCACTCCCAGGGACGTGACACATGCAAAGCAGTAAAGAACAGTATGAGGCTGTGAAAGTCAACATGCATGTGATTAACATGGTACTGGCAAAATATGAAGGACTGGCTGTGGTTTTTTCAAAGATTTTTTATTAGTTTTCAAACAAGGTACAAGAGTACAATAGATACAGCCCAAGTACCTGTCACCTGCCGGTGTGCCCCCCTTTTTTCCATCTCCACTATGCCCTCCATTTCGGCCCTGGTCGACTTTTCCTAGCCCACCCTTGGCAGTGCCCGGCCAGGTTACTCTCGGCTGGCAGTGCCCATATCCACCCCCAATTGTGTCGCCCCACTCTAGTTGTCTAATTCCAAGTCCGCCGTGCCCTCTCAAATTTACGCGGCACCCTCCAGCTAGGTATAACAATTGTCCCTCTCTGCCCATTCAGATTCTATTGGCAGTGCCCGCCTCTCCCCCAAGAAGGATTGGTTGTGTTGAGGGAAAATAATTTTGCTACGAGTCCTTTGGGGGCTTGGGGCGAGCAATGGGCTTGCCCGGTCTCCCCCCGGGCTTATCGGGCTGCTGTGGAATGGTCCACGCGCTCGAAGGGGATTGGAGGAGGTTCTGGATGGGGCGGTGTCCAGGGCAGGGGGTTAAAAGGCAGGGGCTGGGTGTGGGCAGCCTCTTTGGCCGTTGTCACACCCAGTGGGCGTTTGTCTTCGTGCTAGGTGTCTCTGTGAGGCGTTTTTTGAGGCAAGTGAGGCGGTTTTCAGCCTGTTGGGTGGAGTTAGTGGTGATGTTTTTTCTGTTGTGCTTTATTGTTATAATGGAGCCTAGCAAAGTTGTACAAGCCCTAAAGGTTCTTCAGGATGAGGGTAGAGAAGATTTGATAAAAGATGGTGTCTTGGAGGAAGCGTGGGTGGGCCTGAGAAGGCCAAAAAGGGTTTCAGCCGAAGGTGTTTCAGCGGCAGTTGCGGCGTGTACTTCGCCGCAGAAAGTATTTAAGAAATTAAAAACCAAGAGCGCTTTCGGGCGGAAAGTCTCGCGCTCACCTCAGAGTGCTGGCGAGTCGGTCGACGACGTCAGCGGCTTGCGGCTGATAAGCGGGGTGCGGCGGCGTGGTGTGGGCCGCTTTTCCAGGCGGCAGGGCGGGTCCTTAGTGCGGCGCGTTGCTGCCGGTGGCAGAGGGTCTGGCCCCATGAATGCGGTGAGCGTTAGCGACCGCATGGGGGCTCAGGCCTTCACCGAGCATGCGCGATTGGACAGTGGCAGCAAGCAAGCCCAACCGCCGTTAGAGAAAGGCGGGGAGCTTGAAGGAGGTTCTGGCAAGGAAAGGTCCTTAGGAGGCGCGTCCAAGATGGCCGCGTCCTCCGATGCTCATAGGTGGAGCCGGTGCAGTTTAGAGGAAAGGCAGTTGGGCGCGACCAGCAAGATGGCCGTGCCCATTCATAACATCGAGGAAGAAGTCGTGGTCATTTCAGATGATGAGGAAGAGGTACAGGTGAGTCAGAAAAGAGTTGGGGGTCGGGCCACAGTTGGCAATGGAGGTATTTTTAGGCAGAGGGTAGGGAGGATGGTACAATGGATACCTAGAGTAGTCAGTCCTATGCTTCATAGGGTTCAGGCTTGGGAGGCGGAGAATCAGGATGTTTTTAGGTTGGGTGAACAGGTTGAATTGGTAGATAGGAGTGGCTTAGTACTTAGAGGTACAGTTTGTGGGGAGGCTACATGTGATGGTTCAGTAGGCAGGGCATTGGTTAGTTTAGATTTTAGGCATTCTGATCAGGTTGAGGGACCCTCTGGGTGTGACACTTCTCATGTTTTGGGCGGACATGGGGAGAGGTCGAGTCATCTGCAGTTTGGGCAACTGGCTGGTGAGCAGAGCTTGTCGGTGAAGGTCAGGGCACCTTTGAACACCGGGCTGAAGGGAGGGTCAAACTCGGAGCAGTTTACCCGACTTTGCGGGAGTTGGCTGGCGTTGGACCTTTGGGTCAGCGAAGTGACTCAGAAGTTGTGCAGCCATCCACTAGCCGGGGCACTGGTGGTAGTTTGAGTCGCGTTGAAGAAGAGTTACTTGATTATGATGAGGACGTTGACGAAACTGTGATGTCAATGCAGCGGGGTGAGGTCACGAAATCCGGAGCCGTCCCTGGGGTGGTCCAGGGCGATCATTCTGGGGTTCATCGTCGAGATCTGGTGGCAGGCAACCTGCCGAGAGGTGACAAGGAGTCATATGTGTCGTTTGGGTCAAAAGGGGTGAGGGAGGTAGTGAGGAGTACGCTGCGAAAGGGTGTTCAGGAGTTTCGGGGTGGTATAACCGAACAAAGAATGAGTAAGGTGGAAGTGTCCATACGGGTAAGTTTGGTTATGGAGGCGGATGGTAAGTCGGAGGTGAGTTTGGGAAGTGGTGCTGCGGGTGTAAAAAAGTCTGATTCGGGTGAGGGTGGGGTGATGGCCACAGGTATCAGTATAGGTGGGGAGGGCTCGGGGGTACGATTAAATCCAAGAGGCTGCCTTATATGGGAGTGTTGATGCCTTTGGGGGTGCATCTCACTCAGAGTTTGAAGGAGAAGATATGGAAAGGGGAGTTTGTTGATGTTTTCAAATTGCTTCATATGGAAGTCCAGGCGAAGGAGGGGTCGAAAGAGGAGGAATGGGAATTGGCTAGGAGACCTAGAGTACCAACCACGACTGAGAATTGGACGTCGGCTTTTTTGATCTATGCCAGCGTATATTGTGAGAGACATCAAGATTCCTGTGTGGCTTTGTTGAAATACATGGACATTGTGCGGCGGGCTCAAATGGATTATGGAGGGTTTGGTTGGTTCAGATATGATGAGGAATTTAGGGCAAGGAAGGCAATGGACCCGAATAAAATGTGGGGTGAAATTGATAATGAACTGTGGATGCAGTGGTTACTGACTGCAAGGAATGTGCCTACGACGCATACGGCGAGTGGACTGCCAGTACAGTATAAGCCCTTTCAGGGGAGTCCCACCCAGGTTGGGGTGGGTTTTGGACATAGAGGACAGTTCCAGGTTAATGGGGTGTGCTGGTCCTTCAACAGTGGACTCTGTAATAGACAACAGTGTAAGTTCGATTGCTCCAATTGTGGTGGGAGACACCCAGCATACCATTGTTTTGGTGGGCTTCAATGGGGTAGGCATGGGCCATCGTCAAGAGGTATTGACAGAGGTAGAGGGCACATGCAACAGTTGGCAGGTAAAGGGCCCTACACCTATTCATTTTGATGTGGTTTCTTATTGGTTGCAGTTTTACCCATGTTTTGAGGATGCGAAGCTTCTGTTTAGTGGTTTTTCAGAAGGCTTCAGGTTGTGTTATCAGGGCCCGAGGTTGAGGAGATGGGATAATAATTTGAAGTCTGCAAGGGAGCATCTAGAGGTGGTGAAGGCTAAGTTAAAGAAGGAAGTGGAATTGGGAAGAATTGTTGGACCGTTTTCAGAATGGCCGTTGCCGAATTTGACTATTTCCCCTTTGCGAGTTGTGCCCAAAAAACAGGTAGGTGAATTCCATTTGATTCATCACCTGTCATGGCCGGTGGGTGCTTCGGTTAACAACTTTATTGCAGCTGAGGATACGGTGATGCATTATGTGTCTATTGATGAGGCTATTGCGTTGGTGCGGAAGTGTGGAAAGGGGGCGGAAATGGCAAAGTCAGACCTTGATTCGGCTTTCAGGCTGCTGCCGGTTCATCCAGAGGATTTTTCCTTATTGGGCATGCAGTTTGAGGATGCCATATATGTTGATCGGATGTTGCCGATGGGTTGTTCAGTTTCATGTTCTTTGTTTGAAATGTTTAGTTCATTTTTGCAGTGGTGTTTTCAATTCCAGGGTGGTGGCGAGTTGGTGACTCACTATCTAGATGATTTTTGTTTGTTGGACGGGCCAAGTCAGGAGATTGCAGCAGGTCTTTGCATGAATTTGAGGGTTTGATATCTCTGTTTGGTGTTCCTTTTGCTCGAGATAAGACGGAAGGGCCATCAACAGGTCTGAATTTCTTGGGAATTGAGATGGACTCTGAAAGAATGGAGGTGAGGTTACCTTGGGACAAAGTACAACAGTTGATTTCCATGTTGGACGCGGCTGTGAGGAAACCCAAATTGGAGTTACGTCAGGTCCAATCACTGCTTGGTCATTTGAAATTTGCATGCAAGGTGGTGAGGGTTGGCAGGGCTTTTTGTCGCCGGTTGGGCTTCGCTATGCGGGGAGCCTTTTTGCCACATCACCACATGCGCCTTCCGGCATGTTTAAAGGAAGATTTGCAGATGTGGATTGGGCTTTTGCAGGACTTTAATGGTGTGACGATGCTGGTGGAGGACGAGGATTGGTTCTGGCACATTCAGATATTTTCTGATGCGTCGGGCACTCATGGTTTTGGTTTGTTCTGGGATGGCCATTGGGCAGCAGAGGCCTGGCCAGTGAGCTGGAAACGAGCAAAATATAGCATTGCATTTTTGGAATTTTTTCTTTTGGTGGTGGCTTTGGCGGTGTGGGGTCAGTATTTGGCCAACAGGAATGTAATTTTCAATGTGGATAATCAGACAGTGGTTCATTTGGTTAACTCGCAGAAGGTAAAAGACGAGAGGGTGCTCAGGTTGTTGAGGATTTTCTTGCTGAATTGTTTGAAGTTCAATATTCTGTTCAAGGCTCGACATGTGCCTAGCGTTAATAATGACATTGCTGATGCCCTATCTCGTTTTCAGTGGCAGAGGTCATACCTGAGGAGTTGTGAGAAATAGGAGATTGAGGATGCTGGAACTAGTGCAGCAGTCTATAGCTCCGTCGACGAGGAAGAGTTATTTACAGGCCTGGCTGGAGTTTCTGAATTCAGGTGCGGTACGAAGGTCGGGTGGGTTCGATGTGATTTCAAGGGGACAGGAGGATGCTGTTCGTTTTGTTATGCAGCAGATTGAGGCTGGGTTGGCGGCAGTCACAATATCGGGTAAGTTATCTGGGGTTTCCTTTTACGGTAAGTATTTTTAGGGTTATGATCCTGTGGAGGGAGAGATTTGTAGGAGGATTTTGGCAGGTTGCGCTAGGTCAGGTGGTGCGCGGTGGGATCGGAGGCACCCGATTACGTCTCACCTTTTGAGGACATTGTTCGGGATTTTGGGAGAGGTTTGTTTTTCTGACTGGGAAGTCTGTTTGTTATCCCTTTGCATGTCTTGCCTTTTTCATGGGGCCTTTCGCGTTTCTGAGCTCTTGGGAGTGAGGGGGAAAGAAGGTATTACACGTGAAGATGTTCAGGTAAGAGGAGGATATCTGTATCTGGTTGCGTTTTTCCAAGGTGGATCAGTTGGGAAGGGGTCAGGAGGTCATTCTAAAGGCTACACACTTGGTTGATTGTCCTGTGCGGTGTTGGAGGTCTTTTGCAGCCTTATTGCCTGAATCTTGCAGGTTAGTATTTGTTCACCAAGATGGTACTCATTTATTAGCCTCGCAGTTATTGGCTGTGTTGAGGATGGCTACCAGGAGGTTGGGTTTGGATCCCAATTGCTATGGTACCCATTCATTTAGGATCGGGGCTGCCACAAAAGCACGAAGGCAGGGTAAACCGGATCAGGCTATTAAGGACTTGGGTAGGTGGTGACCGCAATGTTTTCAGCGCTATGTGCTGTCGTTTAAGTAGCAGGATGCTTGTTTAATTGCGGGATTTGCACTTTGTACAGCTTTCCTCTTTCCTCTGTTGTTACCCGTCCCCACTCCCCCACCCTTCCCTCCTTTTTTACTTCACCATTCTAATTGAGCTTTCCCTGGTGTTTGCTGTACGGTTGCATTGCACTTTACTTAACATATCTTTTCTTGTAGGTTGCGTTGGGGGCCCTGACAGAGCTTATGCTGTTTGGACTGTGGGACACTCATTTCTTCGCTGGGCGGAGAAGCAAGCTTGATCACTTCATTTTGGGCGGCAACTGGGACTAGATGGGACAAGGATCAAACTTAGTTGGGTAGGGAAGAGTGGTATGAGATGGGGTGAGTTTTTCGGTTCTTACGCATGAGTACATAGTGGTTTCTGACACAGAGCTATTTAGGCAGGATGGGGTACACTTATCCTTTTTGGGTAATGAACACTATTTGTTGGAACTTCGACTGTTGATTGCTGAATTGAAGGGAGAAAGATTGTGGGACAGGTAGATGGGGTTGGGTGGGGCAGGAAAACACCTACTCAGGTTTTCCTGTGTGGCCTTTCGGGGGGGAAGGGGTCGATCAGAAAAGATGAGAGGGCAGGGAGTTTTCACAGGCAAGGGTAACTGGAGAAGGTGGACAGCAGGACAGATGGGTTAAATGGTTGGTCGGGTCAAGGTGGGGATGAGACAAGGGTTAGTGCGGAGGGGTCAGTTTAGAGGGAGGGGGAGGGGTTAGGTGATGAATTTGTATTAGTGAGTTTTGGGTAGTTTTGTGAGGCTTTAATGTCGAGGTTAATTTTATTGCCAGACCCGTTCTATTAAAGTGGCCTTTTATCCCTTTCAAATGAGTGTCATGGTCCTTTCACTGTTTCAGCCTGATGGGGGCTTGTGGGGAGCAAAGGGCTTGCCCGGTCTCCCCCCGGGCTTATCGGGCTGCTGTGGAATGGTCCACACGCTCAATGGGGATTGGAGGAGGTTCCAGATGGGGCAGTGTCCGGGGCAGGGGGTTAAAAGGCAGGGGCTGGGTGTGGGTGGCCTCTTTGGCCGTTGTCACACCCAGTGGGCGTTTGTCTTCATGCCCACCCGCCCTGCCGTGAATTTTTCTTCCGTTCCTTCTTTGTCTCTCCTCAGGTTGGGGTTTCATTTCCGGGTTTTCGTGGTTTTTTTCTTACCCTTGGGCATCAGTTAGCTATTTGAGGTTTTAACAAGGCAGGTCTGTATTGGTTTGTTGTTGCCTAGTTTCTTGATTGATATTTTTGAAGTTAGGGGCAGGTGGTTACGCCGCTGGTAGTCAGGTCTGGCGGGGTAGGGGGGTTTTGCTTTATCAAGGCCTTTCGGGGGGAAGGGGTCGATCTGAAAATATGAGAGGGCAGGGAGTTTTCACAGGCAAAGGTAACTGGAGAAGGTGGACAGCAGGACAGATGGGTTAATGGGCTGGTCAGGTCAAGGTGGGGATGGGACAAGGGGTAGTGCGGAGGGGTCAGTTTAGAGGGAGGGGGAGGGGTTAGGTGATGAATTTGTAGTAGTGAGGTTTGGGTAGTTTTGTGAGGCTTTTATGCCGAGGTTAATTTTATTGCCAGACCTGTTCTATTAAAGCGGCCTTTTATCCCTTTCAAATGAGTGTTGTGGTCCTTTCACTGTTTCAGCCCGATGCATGTTGGACCTATGCCACACCGAACAGAGACAAGTAAGGACGTTTCTATAAGTGGACAGTCTGTTCGTAGGTATGTACTATTCCCTTCTGAGTCTGTTAGAGGAAGACTTTAATGAGATGCTTGCAGGAACTGTTCAGGTCACGTCGGCTGGTAGCATTGCCTCCTTCTAAGTGCCTATGTGACATGTCTAACTATTACTTTGGTCTGACCAGTGCTGTGTTCACTGCAGCCCTGTGCAGGCTTCTGGTGTGTGTGAACTGTTCTAGTGATGGGAGACGTGGGTTGGTCTTGTGAAACAGGAATGAAATACAGTGAATCTTCACTGACAAGCTTCAGAGATCAGTGTCAGGAAGACTGAAAGACAGAACTTTAAAGAATTCCTCTCACCTAACACATTTTCCTTTCCTTCCAGCAGTAAATGGAGATGTCCTTAGTAAAGACTGATTACACCTGCAGCTCTCCTACCTTATACCAGGAATTCCTTTAAGAAATTCACGAATGTAATTGCAGAGTATGAACTGCTACTGCCTCTGAATGACATTACTTTGCACTGAGAAATTTCACTGTAATCTGGGTGCTTTGTTGAAACTCTTTTCTATTCTCTCAACAAATGTAGAGTCTGTGTGAATCACTACACCAACCCACCCGTGCCCCGTGGATGAGAGAGTGGGCGAATGAGAAGCCTCCCTGCTACCATGTACCATGAAGATTCCGATGTGGCAATCCTCCCACAGAGGAGATCACTCACCTGTCTGACCCGCTCCCCATAGCCATTCCTCACACCGTCGAGGTCAGAGAAACTCGAAGGCAAATACATCAGTTGACAAGCTTCCCTGCAGGGCTGTTGATAGGCTGTCAAGGTCTGTTTTTAGTTGTTGGTGAGCAGATGCTCTTGAGGTCCCTTTCTGTAAAACAAAGCACACAAAATTATTATTTTCAGTGCAGTTCATAAAATGTAGCTCACAATATTGTGTGCAAAAATATTATCCCGTAAAACTTTTATAACAAGATTGTAGACTACTATAATATTGTGAAGTGTATAAGTAATTACAGATTTATCATTCTTATGTCCGCATCTACATACCTTGAAGAAATAGATAGATCGATAAATAGATAGAAAGATAGATAGATAGATATTTTGTGGGTAAATATATGTGGAGTTAACAACAGTAAATCTGTATGTACCTACATATACCTACTTCCACAATATTACAGTAGTCGCTACAATATTTTCATAGTACAATATTTAATACACAATAATACATAATAGTCGGGTAGAGTTCCCTTGAGTACTGGTACCGAGTACGAATCCTGAATCAGGTGTTATAACTAGTTGCATGCTAGCCTGGTTGAAGAAGGGTTATACCCTGCAGCCGGTCCCAAGATGCTTGTTTGGTCCAGGGAGGACCTGGCCTGGTGGTTCAGGCTGGACTGTTCCCATGGGGAACAGGGTCAAGACTGATTTGCATATGGCTGGGTTCAAACTGGAATGGCATGGCAGGCAAACAAAACGGATGGAATAAACCCAGACCTGTGACTGGGGGTTAATGTTTGAATTGTTCTGCATTCCCTCCATCATCTGTTGCTTTTGTGTTTGTCGCCCCAAGTGGAAAGGGTATGCCGAGACGTGGGTCCCGTGCTTGCTATGCCACCAGATTTAAGCTAGCCTGGCTGATGAAGGGTGGTATCATGAAACTGGTCCCAGGATTCTTTTTTCTGGTTCAGGGAGGGCCTGGCCTGGCAGTTTGGGCTGGACTGTTCCCATGGGGAACAGGGTTAAGACTGATTTGCATATGGCTGGGTTCAAACTGGAATGACATGGCAGGCAAAACAAACTGATGGATCAAACCCAGATCTGTGACTGGGGGTGAAAGTTGGATTTATTCTGCATTCCATCCATCATCTGTTGTTTTTGCATTTGTCGCCCCAAGTGGGAAGGGTATGCCCAGGTGTGGGTCCCATGCCTGCTATGCTACCACATTGAAGCTATCCTGGCTGATAAAGAGTGATACCTGAAACTGGTTCCAGGATGATTGTTTCTGGTCCAGGTAGGACCTGGCTTGGCAGTTCTGGCTGGACTGTTACCATAGGAAACAGGGTCAAGACTGATTTGCATATGGGTGGGTACAAACTGAAATGGCATGGCAGGCAAAAAAAACTGATGAATTAAACCCAGATCTGTGACTGGGGGGTGAATGTTTGATTTGTTTTGCATTCCGTCCATCATCTGTTGTTTTCAATACGTTTAGCATCACTTTTGGCTTCCCTTTTAATTAGAGAAATTGGCAGATAACAATCAGCCTCCAAAGTTGACTTGCTTTTTTTCAGGAACAGTGCGATATTTGGCCAATTCCAAGGTTTGGGCACCACACACTATTGTTGATTGGCAACAAATAGTGCATGGAAGAGTTAGACAATAATGTAGCTGAACATCTTATAAAATTCTAAATGTATGCCATCGTCACCAACTGCCTTTCCAGCTGGAAGAGCTGCCTTAGTTCCAGTACTGAAGACAAGGGCATCAAGACATGCTGTTTCCCACAGAGAAAGAGCTTTCAGCTCAGTGTTGTGCAACGATGCTGTAAATTGTTCCTGCTGAGATCCCCCAATCTGTTTATAATTTGGTAATGTTAATGAAAAATATAAATTATGCTATACACCCCTGAAGTATATCACCCTGTGCATTTTTTATACACTTGATATTATGTATTGTTACCCCTTTATTTTAACAGCTAAAACATTGCCAATTGAATCACTATGTTCATATGCATATTTATGTTTAGACAAGTATATGCTAGCTGACTTCTCCAACAGCAAGCCTTTCAAACTGCAGCCCTTACAGCTACAACCTCCTGGTGTATAGCAGGTCCCAATGTATCTTTGTTAAATAAAACTCTGCTGTGTTTGTTCTTAGTTGTGCACTTCTTTTGCAATGGAACAGCTTAATGTTATGCCACTAAGCCGCACCTTACATATGTCTCATACTACGGGTAGTGCCACTATACTCTCATTATAAGCTATAAATTCAGTGGACCAGAGATGCAGGACCCAGGAAACTTCGGCAGCCTTCTGGGGGACTCTAAAAACCACCCCGCACTGCACATTATAGCAGGAGGAGGGGTCAGATCTTCCCACCATGCCTCTCGGCACCTTGAAAGTGGCGCATAGCTCTGGCGATGCAGGATGCGCACGGGCCACACCCAGGTGAAGCCCAGGCCAAGGGCAGGCCCATCCACGCTTGTCGAAGTCTGGGCTACCCCCCTAACATTTATGAAAAGGTATTGGTACTGTGTCATTTGTTATCAAGTACTCATTGACTTGCGGACTGATTGTCTGGAACTTACATTTGAAATGTTACAATTATAATTGCGTTTTCAATATTTTTAATGGGAAGGATGGGTTTTTCTGTTTCATTGTTACAGGTCCACGGAAGTGGTTAGGTCGATATTTGTATTAGAAGCTACAGTGTCCTTAAAAAGAGTATGGCATAAGCAAGGAGCCACACCAATTCTTTTTACCATTTTCCCAGATAGCAGCAGGGGTGCTTCAATATGTTTTTGCTGTGGCAGTCACTTTAGTTTGTTTGTAAAGGAAATGGGGAAAAAGAAGGCATTTTATGTGGCTGTATGTTCCACTGTAGCAACAAAAAAAAAATCAGTCTGCAACGGAAAATTGTATGGTGAGCAGAATTGATAACCTACTGGAGAAAGTTGAAGACATTTTAAATCCTATTGTCATATCTGCTTCCACTGTATCCCTATGCCCAGCTCCAAGTACAGAGATAGGTGCATCCCGAAAGGTTTTGAGAAACTAATAGTACCTGCCTGAGCCCTGCATCCAGACCAGCTGGGGATTCCACAGAAGGTACCTATCCCCAGTACCACCACAGGGGGACAACTGCCCGATCATGTCAACCCAGTTATTCTATGCCAAGATAGGTGTTTCACTTTAAATGTATAAGAATCGGACAGAGTGGGTTGGTGGAGGGGGCAAAAGAAGATCTACCCAATGACAAAGGATGCAACCTACTTTAAAAAAAAAAAATCTGGTACGTATTAAATTAGAATTAAGGAACAAGGTTCATGCTCTAATGAAGACTATAAATATTTTGAAAGGAAAAGTTGTTGAATCGATGAGAATAAACAAAACTAGACAGGATGGGTAGGTGACAGAGGGGATCTGCAGGCTCTCTGCAGAAAGGCAACAAAGTCAAACCTTGATCAAAGGTTGTAATGCAGCTCAACCTTTGTCCCAGAGAGAGTATTTAGCCCCACATCATAGAAGGTTGATGGAGCCATCTTATAATCACACAAAGGGGTCGGTGGTGGGGAAGGAGTAATCTCCCTAAGAGGACTTCTATGTATGGAGCTTCGAGGAGACTGGAGGTTCCCAAAGGAACACTAAGTGATAGTTGGTCCGTCCTTGGTAAACTTAATCCACCTTGTTTGCAACCTTATCCACACCAAGGGAGGGTACATGAGGGGATTTATACATGAAATCCGGCTCTACCGAATCAAGGCCAAATGAATTTAATGCAGGTTCCAATGATTATGCCAGGTGCAAGGGAAGGTCGGGACACCCTAATAAAGTTATTTACTTGGCATAGAATATGAGGAATTGCTACTCGATCATAAGGAGTGACATCATAAGAGCTGAGAGGATTATAACCACCAGTGACTCCTATGACTCGGTTAGAGTTATCTTTAAGCACAAAGATTTGGTGGACGGCCTTATGTCAATTGATGCATGTAGAATCTGAAGTGCCAAAACACAAATCTAGATCAAATATATTGTTCATGCCCCAGCCCCAACACCAAGGGAACCGCTACATGATATGAACCCAGATGACCAGAGGATAACTAGGTAAGGGGGCTTAATGAAGTCGATTGACTTTGTGTAAGTAGTGACCTCAAGAGTATGGAAAGGAATCATGTTGGAGATGAATTGATGGATATGGATTTTAGAGCTAAGCATATGGGTTTAGCAATGTACAGAGAAAGTAAGAATTATTTTGCAGAAAGAGGGGAGGGTGGGGAATATATTTTGTGGAATAAAGACAGGGCCATTAGTAGCTGTGGGATAGGTGGGAATTCTATATCACACGACCCTTTCATATCTAAAGACGGCCCACCTAAACAGACCAAAGGAATGCATCTGGAATTGGATCAAAATTTGCTGGAATGGAAGAGAGCCATGATACATGCCTTTTCCAGGAGACCTGAAGGATAGCTCCTCTATACAGGAATGGGTTCATATCATACTGCATAAATGTTGTTCACTCAGGAAGGGGAGAACCATCTTTTAATTTGGTTTGAAACAACACTTCAATGTATAGCTAAACATATCCCTGTTTATTCCCCAGATATACAGGAGGTTGCCGTGGATACTCCTTGAACTTTGTTAATGTTTATAGCCGAGTGGAAGCCCATAATACTGAGTCCAAGGTTATAAACTTGCTTGAGAATACTCTCATAGAGCTAAATGGGAGAGGAAATTTAATAGTTGCAGGGGATCTAAACACAACCATTGAACCGTTGGCGGTTGTCCCTTCAGACTTAACATCCAAACAAGATAAAGGGAGAATTTCCCTGTTAGAACTGCTCCGAGTGAAATGGACGCCAAGGGCAGCAAAATTACTGCCATTGTTAAGCTGGAACCTAAGAGCAGTAAATGGGAGACCTTCAGATAGTGAGGGTAGGCATAGTTTTAATAGACTGGACCATTCCAGCAGAATAGATTACTTTCTAATTGAACTTATGGCCTTCTTTGCATGATTTGATCGTAATAGATAGGATCAATAGTAATTCAGAATGCCTTGAGCATGACCCTATCAGGAAACATAGCTCAAAGACCCCAGACTGCTGGAAACTTATCTGTGGGCGAAATATAACATACCAACAATGGAAAAGCCATCCACGGGGAATGCAACAGTTAAGAATCTCGGGGCTCTGGGAGCATCACTCACTCATTAAAGTTGGGGAAGAGGTACGGAAATTCAAAGACCTATCCCCTAAGAAAGGAGTAGCAACCTTACAGGAGATCATGATTCACGTTTCTCATCTATTAGAGATCTTTTAGCTCAGGAAAAAAAGGGAGTCACTAAAGCCCAGAAGGAAGTACCATGGTATAATAAACCATAAAGAACATCAAAAGCAGGCTTAGTAGCTGCACCTGAAGCTAAGTTTAGGAGAGATCTGTTGATACATAGGGCAGCATATGGGGGGAACTGGCCAAAGCTAAGAAAGTCTGGGAGAATACCCTGCAGGAAAACAGGCACTGCACAATGAATACTAAAGCTAATACATAATTTTGGAAAATAGCTGTGATGAGAGATAATAGTACCCGGAGGGTTCTGGAATAGTTCGTCCAGCCACAGGATTGTGTGGTCCATTTTAGTAATCTATATTTTGGTGTGGAGGAGCCATTTTGGGATGCTCTTGATCCATCTGCAGCTGCCAAATTAGAAAAAGGTATGCAGTTCCTATAATAGTGAACAGGGTAGGTGAACCCCATGATAAAAAAAGGACTTGCGATTGGTTAGTGGATCCTTGAGGATACCGTTACTCTGGAGCTAGAGCCCTCACACACCCAATTGGGTGTCATGCTTCATCCTCAGGCTAGCTCCTCTTTAGGCTGGCACTGCAATACCCAACGGGCCTCTCAGGCGGGGAACTTTTCCGGAGATCTTTTAAAAAAGCAGAAAGAATAGCTAACTGAAGAGGTGCTCTAGATGTAGATTGGTGTCTAATACTTAATAATAACTAAGAGATATCCAAAAAAAAGTTAATGAAAGAGGGTCTCTTGTTATGAATAAAAACAAACATCCCAAAAAGAATATAATGATCGTACCATGAACCAAGGTGACCCAGCAAGAAAGTACCTTGCAGAGGGGAGCAGAAGCTTGTGAGGGAGTAGGATGATCAGGGGCAGTCGCTGAGGCTGTCACAATCCATGCCTCCATAGGAACCCACGTCTTCTGAGTGGGATGTGTTCTACATCTGCTTCCTTGTTTGCTTTGGAAGCAAATCCTCCCACCTACTTTTTGCATTCATTTAAAATTTTTACTGAGTCACCAGCAGCTGTTTTACTAGGGTATGCAGTCATTCGACTGTAATGATGGCTTCCAGTAGGGTCTCCCTGGGGGAAGCAATCATAGAACTGGACTTGGGTTTTGGGCATTGTTAGAATCATCACAGAGGACCATAGACACTATCCATTATGCCAGTATTGCTCCTGAATCTGTGTGCTTCAGACAAGACCTCTCACAAAGAAACAGTAGCTGCATTTGATGGACAGATTAGTCAACATCAGTTTTTCAAAATTTCAATCTGTGATGGCTTACTCTTCTTTGGGGGTATATCTTGCAGAACTTTCTTCTTCTTTGTGTGAGTGCTCAAACCATCTCCGAGGAATTCTTTCAAGATGAAAGGACTATCTTAAATCCAATTAAGATAAATAGTTGTACAGAATACTTGATCCAACAATTCTCCAATCAGAGGCAATAAACAGCGAACTTAAATCATTCGTATCCTTATTCAAAACAGGGAGATACTCAATATCTTCGATACATTTCTTCAACTTTACTTTTTTAAGGTTAACATATAGACCTTACACTGCAGTACCCCCTGTCTAGGCAATACGTTTATCACTCAATAATACACACTATAATGGGACAATATATCTGCTTTTTATGATTAAACTCCTCACTGTAGACTTCATATTCATTAAGGGGAACTAGTGTGAAGTACGAAATCTGAATAAAAAGATGTGAAACCACATGGTTGCATCAAAAATGTAGAATATTTAATAATGCATCTTTTAAAAATATATTTTTATTTAAAGAAATCAAAAGTTCAGATTAATATAGATGTACTTTCAAACATATGCAATTATGGGCATATTTACAAGAAGGTGGTGCATCAGTCCCAATGCTCCACTTTTCTTGTGTCGCCCCTGCCCCACCTAACTGCACCATGGTTGCACCATATTTACAAAACGGCACACCATGGCGGTCGCTAGGACAATAGCGTCAAAAATTTTTGTGGCGCTTTGCTGCACTAGCGTCAAGAATGTTGACGCTAGTGCAGCAAAACACAGGGAGGCCCAATGATTAAAATGGGTTTGTCATTTTAACGCCTGCTCTGAGCAGGCATGAAAAATACTGCAAATAATTGTGCAGTGAAATGCTGTAAATTTCACTGCCCCATTTTTTCGGGCCACCCTGCCTCGGGACGCCCCCTTGCATATGTTATGCCTGGCAGAGGCATAATGTGGCGCAAGGGTTTACAAATTGTCGCAATGAAAGAATTGCACCACTCCGTAAATATGGCACGGAAGAACGGCCTCCTTAATGCCTCCTTAGCGTAAAAAAAATGACACTAGAGCGGGGCAAGGTGGCAGTATGGGCTTGTAAATATGCCCCTTAGTTTTTAAAACTAAAATGAAAAAAGCAAAATGAAATATGAAACGTTTGAGTTAGGGGTTATGATTAAAGGGGCCAAGGAGTGTAGACGTATAAAAAAAAGTGCTCCTTAACCACCCCTCCATCGCTAACAAATACTGACAAGCATTCCACAAAGTTTTTTTTCTTGATGGTATCGGCGGCTTGGTTTTTGAGAGCGACTGTGACATCATTCACTGGATGGCTCTTTAAGGATTAGGATATGCTAAGAGGTACAGTAAGTGAAAATATATATATACCTAGGTCTTACTACAAAAACAAAATGAATCATTTTATCAATTTGATATGAGAATATTACATCTGACGCTAAACTATCAATCACCAATTCAATCCAAAAGCAACATGGTCAGTTGAGCTTCAACTAACCACTGCATGTCGGCTTTCAGTCTCATAAAATAGGACATATATGAAATCAAAGTTTGGCTCATTGTCCAATTGACATCAATTTGGACCCTTCATATTTTGTCATAGATTTTTGATCAAACATTACTTTAAATTCCATTAAATTGATCGAATAGCTGGATAATAGATTGTAATCATTACATGGGCCTCATTAACAAATCTTCATGCAGATTTGATATAACAAAACTAACCTTAGATATTAAGAATTAGGAAATACATCAGCACACTATGTGAAAAATTAAAAACCTGTTTGTATCTTCAATAAAATGTTATAGAATGGGCCTACTGAAAGTGATATTTTGCAATCAGCATGAATTAGTTACTTTAC
Organism: Pleurodeles waltl; assembly: GCF_031143425.1. Taxonomy (NCBI): domain Eukaryota; kingdom Metazoa; phylum Chordata; class Amphibia; order Caudata; family Salamandridae; genus Pleurodeles; species Pleurodeles waltl. The sequence goes on from NC_090448.1 coordinate 401,474,237, forward strand.
AAAACTTATTTTGTCTTTATTTTTAAAGGTTGTTGCTGAAATTAGTTGCCATTCTCTAAATAGTGTTCACCCTCTTTATCAGAGAATTTGATTTTGTCATTTAAATATATTTATTTAAGAATTATTTTGAACATGATAAGAAATAATGGAGTACATTTGATGTGTGTAGGATGGAAATTACACACAATTACAATCAATCAACCAACCAGGATTTATGGAGCGCAACTAATCACCTGCAAGGGTGTCCAGGTGCTGCGGACATAGCTGCTAAGGGGTTCAAGTGAAACGCCAGGTCTTGAGTCCTTTCCTGGATTCTAGAAGAGAGGATGGAGCCACAGGTGAAAGGAAAGGTCCTTCCAGCACTTTGCTGTGAGGTAGGAGAGGGAGCGTACCTCACTCTTGTTTTGGCAGATGTGGGAGGGGCTGAGCGGGGAGGGAAGCGGAGCGCAGGTGTCTGGAGGGTTGGTGGAAGTTCAGGCAGCGGTTTATGTATGCTGGTCCTTGATTGTGAAGGACCTTGTAGGTGTGGAACACCATCTTAAATTGACATCTCTTCGTAATGGGAAGTCAGTGGACCTTCTGAGGTGGGGGGTGGTGTGGGTCCGTTTGAGGAGGTCGTAGTCTGGAATTCTGTATGGTGTGTAGTCTCTTAGGTGTGTGGTGATTCCTACATAGTGTGTGTTGCAGTAGTCCAGCCAGCTGGTGACCATGGCTTGAATGACGGTTTGTATGGTGTTGACGGGGAGCCATTTGAAGATCTTTCGGGGCATGCGAAGAGTGAGGAAGCAGGAGAAGAGACTGTGTTGATCTGGTTTTTCATGGTGAGCTTGCTGTCCAGGATGATGCAAAGGTTGTTAGCGTGGTCTGTCTGAGTGGGTGTTGATCCTAGTTCAGTAGGCCACCAGGACTCATTCCACAGGGAGGTCTTGTTCCAGAAGATCAGCACTTCAGTTTTGTCTGTGTTGAATTTTAGGCAGTTGTTATTTATCCAGTCGGAGATGCCTGTCATGCACATGTGGAGGCTGTCCCTAACAGTGGAGGGGTCTTTTGACAGTGAGAGGATGAGCTGGGTGTTGTCTGTGAAAGATATGATGTTCATTCCATGGATTCTGTCAATGTTGGGTAGGAGGTCATGCAGATGTAGAACAGTGTAGGGCTGAGTGACAAGGCTCGAGGGATGCTGCAGATGATTTTCTTGGGTTCCGAGGTGAAAGTTGGTAGGTTGATTCTTTGGGTTCTTCCTGTGAGGAAGGATGCGATCCATTTGAGGGTGTCTCCTAGGATTCCGATGTGATGAAGCCTCTTGATAAGGGTGTGGTGGGATATGGTGTTGAATGCTGATGAGAGGTTGAGGAGGATCAGGGTTGCAGTTTCTGCCTAGTAGAGGAGGGTTCTGATGTCATCAGTGACAGTGATCAGGGAGGTTTCAGTGCTGTGGTTGGTGTGGAATCCAGACTGAGAGGAATTTAGAAGATTGTTGATCTCCAGGTGTTCTGTGAGTTGGTGGTTGATGGCCAAATTCCGAAAGATTTCACCTTCTTGTACAATTGTTTTGGGAGTTCTGAGTTCATCTTTGGAGCCTGAAGCAAAAGGTGGGTGTTCTGGGAGTGTAGTTTAAGTTTTATCTGTGAATAGGTTCTTGTATAACTGAGAGCCATGGCGTCAGAATGCCTCAATTAGTTTCATCATTAATCTCTAGGTACATTTGCTTGTCATCCACATACTAATAAAGAGAGACTATTTTTTTTAAAGATTATCACTAATTGTTCCACTGAGATGGACTTCAAACACATTATTTGAACCTTAAGATGGTGCCAATAAGGCAAAAAATTTCTGTTCACATTTTGTGCAGGATATCATGACCAACCATGGTTAAAGCTTCTGACAGGTCTATTAGGATGAGGAGACAGGTGTTTACTTTGTCAAAAACTGGGAGGATGTCATCAGTGATTGTGAAAGACATTTGTTTCAGTACTGTGGTCTGGTCTAGAGCTGGACTGGTAGCCATCAAAAAGGTAGAGCACAGAGTATATGCTTGTAACTTTCTAGTATATTGGAGTTTGTATCTGGCTTTTTTTGGGATAGGGTGAAGGTCTGTTTTGTAGATTAGGAACTGAGCTGCATAGTGAAGAGGAATTTATGATCCATTGCTTGTGGGAAGTGAGAGTTTCAGAGTGATATTATACCAAACGTAGTGGAATGGAATCCTTAAGCAGTTCTATCATTTAGCTTCTTTTATGCTTCTCATATTGAGGACACGCATGAACTGGTGCAAAATGGAGAGGCGGCTGAACATTTAGGCCCATATTTATACCTTTTTAGCGACGCATTTGCGCCGCTTTTTAACGCAAAAGTGGCGCAAACTTACAAAATACAATTGTATTTTGTAAGTTTGCGCCGCTTTTGCGTCAAAAAATGACGCAAATGCGGTGCCAATAAAAGTATAAATAAGGGCCTTAGACTGGAGACAGCAGGTGACAGGAACAGAAATACAGCACCCGATGAAGAGCTACAATCTGAAATGTGCTTGCCAAGGCTGGCTTCATGGGTAAAGGAGGCATGATATAAAAATGAATAGCAGGTGCAAAAAGGAATCGGGTGATTAGCTGTGCTTTAGAAATCCTAATTGATTGATTGACATACAAAAACATTTCACAGGAATTATTTTGAGTATTTTTTGAACTTTTAAAGGTCTTATCAAAGACCAGTTAATTAGTGTAACTTGGATCATAGGTCATGGGATGCAGAGATAGCATTCAGTGTGTCAAGAGTACTGCAGAGACACGCTATGAAATGTAATAAAATGTGGTTTAAATATATTATCCTCGCTGGTTTGTGAACCCGCCGTATTGTAAACTGAAGATTCGTTTCTTTTGTGGCCTCTTTAAGCGTCCCAGGGGCGATGAAGTGAACATTTTCCATTGGGCAATGTTTTTGCTTCATAGGTTTATCTTTATTGCTATAGGTTTAGGTCCAGTTTGAGTGTCATGTTTGAGTTCAAGGTATGAATGTTTTGTTCTGTGGGTCACTTTTTGTACAATCTTCTTAAGCCCTTAGCTTCTGGCAATAACAGAGTGGGATTCTTTTCCATAATCATTCTGCAGACCTGAAGATTTTTCTTCTGTCTTTTGTGTAATTGTGACAACGGTAGGCTGACCTCTTTGGGCATTTTTGTTTTCTGTCCTTAAGTGTCAGTTTCTGACTATCTAGAAAGTAAACGACTATCAACCAATAAAGTCCTCCAGCTGATTCTAAGTACAAGGTACCATTCATCCATTGCAAACATAAGCTTCAAAGCCTCGACTGTAGTTTTCTCACAGGTTTTGCATAACAAATGAGCCTTGCAGGCCTTCCCCAGAAAGGAGCACTAGCGCAGCAGAAAGGGTCATTACACATTAAAGGAAGAGGTACACTGAAATCATTCCCATCTAACAGAGCCCAGAAATCCCTTGTTGGCTATACCTCATGGCAACTCACTGTCTCTTTCTAGGACACACCAAGTCACTTCATTAGCCTAGGCAAGAAAAGTAAGTTCTGAGGGGGGTCAATCCCCTAATAGTATGTCCAAATCATCCGCACTGTGTATGCTGTAAAGGCCTTGCAGAAGCTCCTGGTGCGCTTCTGTTGACCACTTTGCCCAAAGGGTGCTGTTGCACCCCAGGGTAGGCCCTAGATTCTTGCAGGTTTAGGCACTTGCCTCGTTTCTACATAGGTCAGGGTAAGCCAACATTTTATTATCTACATTCACACATGAAAACAGAAATTGGATAGACCAACAGGCCCAATGGGTTTTATTGACCATCACAGATGTAATTTAGGGTTCACCAGAGGTCGCAGCTACAACCCCTGATGTGGTGAAATTATTAGCATAACAGCTTGGTGAAGCTATTATCGTTAAGTTAAAGCCATTACACATACAATATTAAAACCAAACACCTGGCAATAGCCAAGCAAAGTGTATTATATATTTTGAATTTTTACTCATCTACTAAATTGTCTGATTAAAATATAGATGGTGTTAGAACGAAAGGTGTTTTAGAAAGCATTTTTTTAAAGCATTCATAGAGCATACATGTTGTGGAAATTATGGTCAATTACTGTAAGTTGGAGGAGGACGCCCTTCATACTCTTAAGTGGTCTTTGATCTCTTTCCTTTAGTTCATTTTCTTTCATTTTCACTTCTCAAACATCAATGGTTACAATTTTCTTTTCTTTTTGTGAACTCTTCTCACCTCAAATAACAAAATTTTGAGGTTAGCCTTTTGCTTCTCATTGACTTCAAATACCTTAATTCAACTTGTCAAGAAATTATTTAACCTTTCACAATATACATAGCACACATGGACACGAGGTATACAAAAAGTGATGATTGGAATGCTTGAATTAATCTCAGCCACTGGTAATTACTGGGGCCTCATCCCAGTCCATCTTTATTTTGCACACCATGATGCCTCGGTTTGAACTCTGTCTTCACCCTGCTCCATAGAGAACAGTCTAGCTTGAATTACCAGGCCAGGTCCTCCCTAAACTAGAACACAAGCATCCTAGGACCAGTTTTGCCCTGATTACGCCTCACCAGGCAGGCATAGCTTGGTTCCAATGACACAGTGTGCACAGGACCCACATCTGGGCATACCCATCCCATTAAGGGCGACACACTGAAGTACACAAAAATTAATTAATAGTGTGGTTGAATTGACCTCAGCCACTGGTTCACGTGGGCAGGAGGCATGAACAGCATCTTAAGTCCCTAATATAAATAGTTTCTGCTAGCCATTTTCTCCTTGTTTAATCTCAGAATAAAAAGCATTTCGTATGCTTTTCTTATAAAATGGATTATTAGGCTATGCATCCCTAGTGTGCATCCATAATGCTCAATCTTTTTCAAATGTCATAACTATTAAGAACTATATTGATTTACTTCTCTTAGCACAGCTCTAGTTCTTGGATTTTTCAGATTTTTAGCAATGATTTCTTATTTGGAGTCCTCAACTTGTGTCACCCTAGATGGCACAGTCCCTTCTCTTCGGAGCTCTCTTTTACTTTGGCAAGGATACAACTATTCTTGCCATGAAAACCTTGATGCTAAAAACCTAGTACTTTCTTCCTTTTGTAATTACTGGCTGGCTTTGAAATCTCGATATGCCAATACCCCTTACAGTTTAATTCAGTAGTGTTCTCAACATCACTTTCTTAGTGTTTCCAAAACTCTGGTTCACATGAACCTGCTTTTTCTAATGGGGGCTCAGGTCCAAGATGCGACACCTCTGTGTTCTGATACTGGAGGGTTAAGTCAACTGCTTTCTGGAACTGAATACAGAAGGGACAATTGTTGGCATTGTGTGTGATTTAAATACTAAACCAACCCTAATATGGCCACTGGGATTTGTATTCTCGCAAGATACTTGGTAAGCTCGATCTTGTGAAAATACAATAAGGATCGGCACCAGGCCACTTGTGGCAACGTGGTGCTGTCACGCAGGGTTCTAATACCCTGACACCTATTTCCTGATGTCAAAATGACCGATCTCATCAAAATACATTAAGATTCAGCCCAAGACCACACAAGTGGCAAGGCGATGTTGGCAAGCAGGAGTTCTGGTACCCTGCTGTTTGTCCTCTGATTTCCCTTACTGGTTTTTGGGGGGGGGGATCAATTTGGAATCAAGCCAGGGGCAAGAAGCCGGCTGGGGAGCGGACAAAGCTACCTGAACTGCTGCAACCCTGGTAGCAGGTGATTTTCAGTGTCTGTGGTTGGCCACTGCACTATTCACCCATGTTTAGGTGGGACTGGGGAGGGAGTATAAAGTCTTCATTTTCCTGGCAGCTCAAGGAAGGCTGCAGAATACACATAAATCCTTCTTTATTTGGGCGGGGGCTAACTTTAACTAGCACGGCAGGAGGGATGCCCATTATGCACAGACCAGTATGCCACTGACACTAAACATCCGCAAGGGGAGACCGCACTTGACATTAGAAACCGAAGCTGTGTTTTGGGAGACTGCATTGGCTTTTGGAGCTACACCTGCTCACAATGAGAGGGGCCTTTGAGGGAATCACTACATACAGGAGAGATGCACGGAGCATGCGAAGGTAAACTGGTGCATGTTTATTTAAGCAGAGTGTGTGTTGGACATTTGAGGCTATGCCTAACCATGTAGAGACCACGGTGGGCTTAAAATGCTCCACTGAAGCTTTTAGCACTGTACTGGTAATTGTAAGGCAGCGCACTGCATGTGCAGCTATAAATGGCACCATGAATTGGTTTGTGTGGGCATACTATGTTTATGCATGGCTATTTATGGTTCACGTGGCCCTGTGGAGGGTGCCAGAGCACCTTAGGCTATAATTTCATAGGACAGTTTTAACTATACGATGGCTGTACTAATTATTTGGAGCAGGGCATTATGGCTATGCCCTAGCATCATGTATGTGCTCTGGGAACATCTAGGTAGTATGACAGTAAATATGTGGCTAGTAATAAAAAATAGACATTTATCCTCTTTGACAGCAGTTTTCTGATTGTTAAAGCCGCACTTTTAATTTGACCTCAGTATTGTCACCAAGGTCAAAGATCACATGGCCCCTTCCGATGGAATCAGGTTCAAAGTTCAAGAGATTTCACTTCTGGTCATATCATGTGATGCTGATATAACTTTTGGTACCCATTAGTTTTGGTGACTTGACGTCCATGACTGTCATGTCACCCTCCTGATATCATGACAGTACCAACTAGGCGGGTTGGGAGGTCAGTGTCTCGGATCCAGTGCAGCACTCCATCCTTGAGATTTGGCCATTACACCTGACACTGATGTCTACAGCCGCACTGCTGGGGCTCAGAGCACAATAAGCGATTTTTCTGAAAAATAAAATGTGTTGTTTATTTCTCTCGTTCTGCAAGCCTCTACAGCTTTAATATCCGAATTACAAAGATTCAGCAATTAATCCCAACCATAAAAGGTAGCCAATCATATCGAAAGATCATGCACAGGCATCTGTACCGGATAGCTGTAGGTTGCTCCGCTGGTACAGCTCCAAATAATTAGCAAAGAAAGGTTTATTTTCTAAATAAATCCAGACCATTTTATGAAAGTTGTTCTTGACTAGTTGTTTAAAACAACTTTTTGAAATAGGAACATCATCCACTGCATTGCTCAGTGTTAGCCAATAAGTCCATCCTTGCATGACAGACAGAATTTATACATTCCAGTAGTCATTATGGCCCATGCCTCGTAAAGGATCACACAATAAAGTCATCATGTACTACAATGCACTTGCATTAGCAGGACCCAGAACTAACCTTGGTCTAATGACCTGTATTAGCACAGGCTGCCTAAAATAGATGGCCCTCTACCATAAGCATCCCTCAGACCAATCAAGGAAGGACTAGAGAGCAGGCCCACATATTGCTGCTCTGCATACAGCTGAAGGCATTATTTTGAGTACACATGCCACAACGAGTGGCAGCAATGAGACTAACAGTTTAGATAGCCTTTCTTTAATATTATGCGTTGATATCGAGATACGCTTGGAGTACATTAATAACCCCAAATTGAATATTCTCTGTCAAGTTTATAACCATTGAGCCAACAGGATTCAGGCGTAGGTCCAGGGCCAAACTTCATGACCATGCACTCATTTAGATGTACCCTTCAGAGACTCCTGTTGCAATATTACCCAGGTTTAGTGATCACACACCAGGAGACCCACAATTTGTTTACTTAAAAGACGATATATTAAAGGTAAAACGTGCTGAAAATGTGAATTTCGGATTTTGGGAACAAAGCTGTTTACCTCGTCCAGATCCATGGTGAAATCAGCTATGAATAAACAGCAATGAGTCAAATGAGCATCCTTGCATGATCACTTTTCAGGTCCATCACTATTTTGGTCCTGACCTCACCTTATCCCAATTTTGGGTTTCTAGTATCTGGATTTCTCACAACAATGTATTTATAAGTACCATATCATTAATCCAGTACTCTTTTCCATAATAGTGGTCTCCTGATACAATCAAAAGCAGCCTCCATGACTTGAAACCTCACTGCAGTAGTGGTCCCTTCTTGAGAATTGCCTCATTTCCCTTGTCAGTAAGTACCAAGCAGCTAACAATGATTAAATAGTTGTCACCTCAACCCTTGTGTGAAAGGAAAGTGATCTCCATTTATCTAACCACTCCTGAGCATTGGTTAAAAGTAATGTGGCAATCATCTTACTCCGAGGTCTTAGAAAGACCAGTAGAAGGCAAACAGAGGAAATGCCAGGATCTCCTTTTGCGGATTTGAGGTACCACTACATGCATCAGCAACAGAGCTCAACTGCATCACTGCCATGAATACTGGATAAAAAATAGACTACACCAAGATGGATGTCACTTCAGAGCAATTTCAGCCCATCTACCTGGGCTTATAATAGCAAAAGAGGGCTTGATAAATTAAATCATAGCAGCCTCAGACTTGGGCAGAGTTATGTTTGTCTTAATTTATCTGTTAAATGTTTTCCAAAACGTCTTGAAGCCACCTCTTTTAATAACCAATGCCAGATTCTGCCAATTTAGTTTAAGCAAGCTTTTTTCTTGTATATTATCTGTTCACATATGCCTGCATAATATTCTAATACGTTTTTCTGCAAATCATTAAGAGCCCATTAAAAATTGCCCTCCTCATTTCTGCCCACAAGAATTTCCTCTTATGCGACAGTCATCCTTGCTGGTAGCAGCCCATATACCATCAAGTATTTTACATCTGGGTTTACAGTGCAGATGTCACACATCAATCTGATGTAACCAATATCTTGTGTGTTTATTCTCTGACACAGTGTCGTCTAGAGAGTACATTGGCAGTACATTGTAAGTCGAGAACTCCTACATTGTGAGCACTGCATTTCTGTGTCTTGCCTCTTCAAACTAGTGTAGAACGCCATCAGTGTACTTGTGAAGTCTTATTCTTCTTTCTGCCTAAGCTCGGTCTCTGAGAAGCAGCATAACCCTGCTTTTGTGTTGAATTAAAACAGGCTGCCAACGCAAAGCTACTGCACAATGCTTAGACTGCATTGTACACTATGGGCCTGAAACTCGGCGGCAGGTTATTCCATCACAACGGTGACAGATATCTCGTCCACCGAAATCTCAACATGAGTTGTCTGCTTGGTATCTCTCTTGTGCCTAATGTACTGGTGGTGCTGTTGCTTCCCAGCCCAGTGTGTATATTACAATTTTTCCTGTAATTCGTATAGACATTTAGGAGCGACCATTAAAGGAATGACTTTATTCTACATGCTGTGTGGTTTTTAACAGAATTAAAAGCACGGTCGGTGTTTTTATAATGGAAGCAATTACCATGCACTATTTCTGTTGAAGGGACCTCTTTGCAGGACATCACATAATAGCGTCAAGTTGAACATTATATATGTTCTGGCGCTTGAAAGAATACGTCTTTTTGAGTATTAGAACATTATTCTTTGCAAAGTTATTTCATGGCGACTAACTTTTATTGCCAGATCTTCAGTAAAGTTCCAGTGCTTTACTACATTGACGTAGTTCAGTTCTGCTATGTGTATGAGAACTGCTCAAGGTGGGGTTCTAACAACTATGGGCCAGATTTACAAGGTCCTTGCACCTCCATGCGCCACATTAGCGTTCATGTGGCATTAGTTAGGGCATTTCTGATGCACCATATTTGCAAAGTGGTACAATGCTTGCAGTGCGCCACTTTATAAACCCTTGTGCCACGTTATCCTTGCACCAGGCATATTCTATGCTAGGGGGGCGTTCCCCTACAGGAGGGGTGCAAAAAATGAATCATTTTTTCTGTCATTTTTAAAGCCTGCACATTGCAGGCGCTAAAGTGACGGACCCATAATAACCTATGGGCCTCCCTCGTGCTTTGCTGGACTAGCTCCATAATTAATGGTGATAATCCAGCAAAACACCGCAATGGTGTCATAAATTCTAACGCTATTGTGCTTAAGTGCACCATGGTGCACTGTATTATAAATACAGCACTACCATGGTGACGTTAAGGGGACTAAGGACGGTGGATCAGGACAGATGCGTCACTTTCCTTTAGATCTGGCCATATATTTTCGTTGTGCTTTGAAATTCTATATGGCAAGTACCTTATGTGAGAACCTGGAGTGTGGAATTTGCCTGTATTCTGTGTTCCTTATGACCTACATCGTTCCAGTGAAGTCAGTTACAGTGGAGCTGGCCGAGAGATAGCAGCGCTCTTGTTGCAGGGAGAGAACTTGTGAAATAAATCTTGTGACTTACCCCGGCCTGCAGCGCTGTTATTTTGGGGCTACAAGAAATGTTCTTAGTGTAGTATAGATGTATGGCACAGTAATTAACAAGTGATCCTATTACCAAGTGAAGACACTCAATCAGTCCAACGACTGAAGAAAGGTTTCCTTAGGAACTGAACCTGGGACTTGCCAATCTCGCATCTTGTCAGGTGCATTAACCCACTAACTCAATATTTGGAGACATGCACGCACTGAGGCGGCCTCAAAGATCCATATGTTGCAATGTTTTGAGGGGCAGACTGAAAAGGCACTTTTGGTCAGCATTGGAGCAGGATCACTCTCCTGGGCTTGCAATGGTAAGAAGCACATGAGCACATTGGTCTAACAGAAGGAACTGTGGGCGACTTGCCAAAAAGTAGTATCACCTTGAAGTGTCTTTGTAAACCCCGGCTCCAATGTGCTTTTGATGAAGCAGAAAATGAAGGTTTTACATTTATTAGAGCGTAAACGTAGTGTGAAATAATCATGTGTGACTTTAACCGAACTAATAAAGATTGTACGGGGACAAAATGTGCCCTCAGAGTAGTTTGCCAACATTTATACGCGTGCTTTATATAACGTGGTGTATTAGAATTGCACTAATCCGACATAATCGTAAACGTGTGCTATGATTTGCTCGTTTGAAATGCTTTAGCTTAGCATTACTTTAGTGCAGGCTTCGGCCTAGCTGCCTGGTCTCACGGTTTAGATGCTCGTATTTTTCCACTGTGCTAATGAACGTGTATTTTTGCTTGAAGCTGTACTTTTCCACAGAAACCGTTCACATGCTTATCTTAAGGTTTCGTGCCAGCCTGGCATATTTTCTCTTTACTCCAAGGTCGATTTGCAGGTGCGGACAATGGAGGCTCTGAAAGTGAGCTAATTGGTAGACAATGTTGCAACTTGCGTACCCATCTCCAAGGATAATGTATGCTTAAGTAAAAGCTTGAGAACTGTCGTTTTTGATTGGACAATTTGAAGCTAACCTATGAACCCTCCAATGGAAGACCCTACTGGACTTGAACTGTTGTCTATAAAACCCAGGTGCCCGAGAGGAAACTCTCTCTCCATTATTGGACATCCCGCCATTTTGTAGACTTCGTAGCTATTGTGGCCCACTTTGCTGCGACGCCATTTTGAGAGACTTTGATGCTTTCTCTAATCGAGAGAAAGAGACTTTAATGATTCTTGCCCTAGAGACTTTAACCTTGATTTGATCTCTTGCATGAAGTAGTAGTTATACCTTGCCGCCGTGAGGCAATTGCCCCGTCCACCCCTGCCCCTTTGCCCCGTCCTATGCTAATCGAAACGGTACCCATGCTGACCGAAGAACGGTACCTGTGAGACGAAGACTTCCTTGATTGCTGATCGTAATTGGTAAATATGAAAGGAAATTGTAAAATTGCATTGTGTTCCTTTTAGGTAACCAACTGCTGATTTTAATAAGAGCCCTAGTTAGGAGTTTTTCTAAATTAATGTTGCTAAATTGTTTTTGCATGAAGTCCCACATGCCAATGCTAATTTGAGGTTAGACGAGGATTCCATATATCGCACGATGCAATTTGAGATCTTGTTATGCTGACTAAATGTATGCGATTAGTTCATTACAGATTATCGTATTAGTGATTTGCATTGCTATTATCGAATGCCTTGTTATTCAAATGCTGCATAGATTGCACTTGTTTCGCCGCTATGGACAGCTATTAATGTTCATTTATGTTTATCATTTGGTGTTGAGACACATATATATTGTGCTAGCTTTGCTAATATAGGGAAATAAAATTCACTAACTTTGAATAAACTGGTGTGGTTATTCCTGACTGAAAGGTCAGGGTTCGCCGAAATGTATTCTGGATTAATTGTTAAGTGTTATGTCGATCAAGGTATTGCTTATGTTCGTTATTGATTATTGATTTTGAATGCAATCGATCGATTAAGAGTACAGAGAGTTCCCACTTAGTCAAAAGATTCATCGGCCTAAAGAGCGTCCGAACACAGGTAAATTATCGGTACGGACCGCTCTATCAGTAGATGGTAGCAGAGGATGGTTTCGTCTTTTGGGACCCTGTACTCTTAGAGTACATGGTGTTGAATTAACAGTTACGCATTTTGAGACCCAACTCGAGGAGTTGAATTAGATTTTTCTTGGGTAAAACAGATTGACAGAATGATGATGGGCTAGGTCCACCGCGACTTTCCCGGGATCTAGGAGCTTGCGAATGGAGAGAATGGAGGTGTGGATTCGGTGTTGGCGGTACTAGTGATGGTATGAGTGAAGTTAGGGTTTTGCACTTGCACAGCTTATTGCCGCAGGGTGTGTGAAAAGGTTGCAAGGATTTTTTCTTTTAAAGGATAGCGGAGGTGCGACTCCGAGTGTAGAAGTAGAGAAGTCGTCGAACTTCATAGAAATAGCGGAGGTGCGACTCCGAGTGTGAGAGTAGGGAAGTCGTCGAACTTCATGTGCGTGTGGCGCTTTGTGCATAAAAAGGTCCACGTGGTTGTTGTTGTTGAGACGGGCCCTGCGAGGTCAAGAGACTCCGGAGTATGTTGATCCATGTTGTGGTCTGGGCGGTTTAGTAGGTTGATCGGGCGTGGTCAACGAGTCGGTACGTGTGTTAGGGAGTGAAAGAAACTTCGACTTCGGGCTTTGACAAGATTCTAAGTGCACTAGAACAGATCATTGACAAGTTGAGAGTAGGTCTGCGGGTCAGATTTGCTTGCGAACGTGGGGACCGAGAAAGACGGAATAGCGGCCGAGGCTAGTGAAAAGTCCCTAAGGTCCTGAAGCGATTGTGTTACCCTTCCTGTAGTAAACCGACAGATCTGTTTTATTTTTGGTAGCTCGCGATACATGCAAGAAGTTGTTACGAGAGGAGGTGAATGAAGGAGGACTAGCCGCGAGGCTTTGTCAGCCGCAGTGTGTGTGAGTGTGACGTCACTAGGAGCCGCGCTGGGATAGGTTGGTTGCAGAGAAGGGTCGCGCACGGATTGGACGCAGTCCGTGGGACTCGATTGGAAGGGGAAAGGCAGGTGAAGAGTATTCCGGGAATTAAAGTCACCTATTGATTACAAACTTTGTGAAATAAAAGGACGAGAAAATGAAATTCTTTAAAGCATTTAGGAGTGCGATGAAGTGGGAGTCTTACATTAAAGCGAGCGTAGGAGAGGAGACGCCGCCCGAAGGTACACCAGCTTACATTGTAATGGAAGAGAAGGGGGTAGCTCCGTGCCTTTGGCTAAAGCAATGGCACAAGTTGACAGAGAAACATGGGAGCGTAGCGTTCCCGATACATGGGACATTCAATATAAGGATTCTAGAGAATTTGAGATTCACGATGTACGACATGAAGGTGCCTCCAAGGCCAGCCCAGTTTGAGGCTCTAGCGATTTGGGAACTAATGGCCAGACAGCAACAGCAGAAGAAGTTCGAGACCAGGATGAGAAATGTAGAAAAGACGCTAGCGGATGCTAGGTGGGATAATGCACAGAAGGTGTGGAGGTCAGATGTATTGCAGGGGATAAAATTGTTTCCAGCAATTACTAAGGAAGAAGAGGAGACAGGTAAGAAAGCTACCTGTAAGACGGACAGGAAGTGTTCCAAGGATAGAGAGGACGAGGAAAAGTTGAGAAGAGAAGAGGAGTTAGAGGATGAGGAGCTAATAATGCAATTGCTGAACAACCGTTCACCACCTTATGCGGAGGATGGACAAGGTCCAAGTACCAGTTCTGCCCCTCCGGCACCGGTACAGAACAGTGAAACCCAGAGTTCAGGAGCGTCATCAGGATCTAAGGACCCGAGTTTATTGTTCACCCCGCAGATACCGCAGGTTAGGAGAATATATCCAGATGTGCCCATGCTGAAACCAGCAGAAAATTATCAGTCGCAGGTCCCAAGGTATTACAGCAGCGATAATAGTACGGGAATGATTTTAGACCCAGCCACGATGGGAGGACAGAATGGTTACAACCAAACAATGGGACAAGCTGAATCAACTCAGTTTTTGCTGCCCCAGAAGCAGATGCAGGGGGGAAACGCACATGCTCAAATGACGGGGAGTCAGATGGGCATGCCGGCAATGATGACCCATGGTGTGGGAATGAACATGCCTCAGAACATGGGAAATGGACAGAACCCAGATGCGATATCACTACCCATTACTGTAGGTCCACCGGTACCTCTGTATAGTCAGCCTAACCTAGGTATGAGCGGTCAGGGATCAATGCTGCAGAATGGGACAGAAAGGAGGTGCATAGAGAACACTCCAGGGATAACTCCGATAGCGGCTCAGCCAACTGGATCTGGGTCTTTGATGGAGTTTAGTCCCACATGTGCTCAGTCGACACTGGTGAGGTCGAGCCCCCCACTGATAATACCTCTAACATCGAACACTGAAAAGTTGCCGCAACCATCAATGGCAGTCGATGTGAATGCTACGCTGATGGGGTTGAATGCGCAACAGCTGACACAGTGGTTCAACAGTCTGAATTCCACACAAAGCTCAGCCAGTGGGAAGGGAGAAGATTATATGAATAGGATGAGGTTGAACATGGAAGCACAAGAATTGGTGGAAGGGACTATGGGTGTGAATAGATTAGAGTCTTACTCGGAAGAGGAGCTGAGGTATCTATGTCCAAAGATTACGAAGGAAGTGAACAAGGTACATAAAAGCTTGCAGGAAATAGCTGACAAAAACGGGGTTGACATAAACAAGACAAAACATCTGAGCAGGAGCTACAGGCTGGATTTTGGGGCCACAGATTTTGAACACATGAGGTCAGCAGGCATGAAGGCGCACCTTAGAGAATTGTTGCAGAGTGCACAAGTGTGGAGGTGCTTAGACAAGTGGGAAAGCAGATGGGTAAAGAGGAAGGAAAAGAGGAGGGACAGTGCTACAGAGCACAATGAGAAAAGACCGGAGAGTAGTGATACAGTAACTATGTTACCAATGAGGGAGACAGCAGGGGGAAAGTTAATACATGTACCATGGCACAGAAGCGACATTCAGTCTTTTACGGACGATTTTCCCAAACTGAGGGAGAAGCCGATTGAATGGTATCAGCAGACTGACAGGTTTGTGAAGCTTGCAAAATGTCTCTGGGAAGACCTGAATACTCTCTTTGAGATTGTGGTTCCGGCAGATTTGTGGGAGGATTGCAAAAGAGCTGTAGGTTGGTCGACAAGTGAACCAGAGAGAGACAGGGAGACGGGCGCACCATCACCCATGGTGATGGGCTTGTACTATAAGGTGATTGAGCATTTGAAAACGAAGGTACCCGCGAAAAACGTGGATTGGCAGAAGATTGATCGAACTGCCCAAGAGACTAAAGAATCGATTCATAGTTACTATGAGAGGTTGTTGAAGGCGTTCAAGAATTACAGTGGCACGGAAACAATCGAGGCGAAGGACATGCTCCATTTTGTCTTCAGATTTGTGGAAGGGCTGAGGCCAGAGATAAGTCAGATGATAAAGTCGCATTTGATTTGTTGGCAATCGAAACCAATTGATGAGGTGTTGAATTATGCGAAATACTGTAGCGACGAAATTGAAGTGAAACAGAAAAAGTTGAAAGAGAAGGTGATGATGATGCAGCTTAAAGCAGCTCAGACAGGTTTGAAAGGTTTGCAAGGGATGCAAGGGTTCCAACAGCAGGTACCGCAACAGCAGCCGCAGTTGCAGGGAAACATGGCGTTTCAGCCACAGGCCAGAGGCAGAGGCAGAGGAGGTTTTGCGAATAATGGTCCGGATTTGAACACTGTTGTGACGGGTGTGCAGGCAATGAAGAAGGTGATGCCGTGTCACGTGTGCGGAATTGTAGGTCATTGGAAACGCGAGTGCCCGATGGTGGTGCAGGAAGGTGCAGGTGCAGGTGCAGGTGTTGGTCAGCAAAACAATGATGTCAATGCATTTCAGACAATGAGGGGACCGAAAATGAGAGGTCCAAACCCAAATTTTCAGACCATAAATCAATTGCAGGGATTACAACCTATGCAGCCGCAGCAGATGCAGATGCCTCGTATGCAGATGACGCAAATGCAGCCAATGCAACAGCAGTTACCTATGGTACCTAATCAGCAAATGCAAATACCCTTGGCACCAATGAGTCAGCAGCAAGTGATGGTTCCTCCACAGGTCTCGGGTCAGGTAATGAGTACAAATGGCACAGTACAACAGTTCCCATTACACAGTGAGAGTGGAATAAACAATGTATGGGAGAGTGAAAGTTCAGAAGAAGAAGGAGATTGTGTGCTCGCAGCATCCTTGAAGTTGATCAAAGGGGTCCGTACGTAGAGGGAAGAGTAATGGGTCATCGTGTCTCATTCTTGGTTGACACGGGAGCCACACGTTCAACTGTTAAGAGTAGTGAAGTACCAAATTTGCCACTCTCAGGGAGGACAGTTCAAGTGGTGGGAGTAGCAAACAGACATCTGACGAACCCAATAACAGATCCGGTACCAGTCAGCATCGGTAACTATCAAGGGGTACATCAGTTTGTGGTATGTGACTCAAGCCCGATAGCACTATTAGGGAGAGACCTATTGTGCAAATTGGGTTGTTCGATCATGTGTTCGAACGAAGGAATAACAATACAGACGAGCAGTGATGGGGAAGAAGAGGATAGTGTAGAGGGGGACGAGATGGAAACTGTAGATGAAGAGTGTCCTCTGATTTGTCTTTTCCCGATGATAACTGAAGAAGATATTCCAGCCGAATTACGGGAGACAGTCGGAAAGGAAGTGTGGGACATGACAGGGAAAGAGGTGGGATTGATGAAAGGAGTGGAACCAGTGAAAGTGGCTGTAAAGCCCAATGCAATCTTTCCCCAGACCCCACAATACCACATGCCACAAGATACCCTCATGAAAGTTGCTCAACTTATTGACGAATTTGTAAAACAGGGAGTACTGAAAGAAGTGTTAAGCAGTCCATGTAATTCACCAATAATGGGACTAATAAAGCCAAGTGGAAAGGTCCGACTTGTGCAGGACTTGAGAAAAATAAATGACATCATAGTCAAGTGCTGCCCTGTCGTACCGAATCCAGCTGTGATAATGTTTCAAATTCCTTGCGATGCCGAATGGTTCTCAGTCATCGATTTGTCACAAGCATTCTTTTCTGTGCCTCTTCATGAGGACAGCCAATTCCTCTTTTGTTTCAAATTCCTAGACAGAGTATACAGTTGGTGTCGAATTCCTCAAGGGTTTTCTGAGTCACCGTCAATCTTCAATCAGATTCTAAAGAAAGATTTGGAAGCATTAGAATTGCCATTCGAGTCAACCCTAGTACAGTACATTGATGACTTACTGGTTGCATCAAAGACGGAAAGTGGCTGCACAGCCGATACCATTGCTCTATTGAATCATTTGGGAAGGAATGGACATAAGGTGTCTCCTTCCAAATTACAGTTCTGTCAGAAGAAAGTGAAATACTTGGGTCACCAGATAGAGAAAGGGTCACGGAGAATAATGAAGGAAAGAATAACAAGTGTACTTCAAATGAGTCCACCAAAGACAAGGAGGGAAGTGAGGAAGTTTTTGGGAATGGTGGGCTACTGTCGCCAGTGGATTCCCAACTTCTCGACTCTAGCAAAGCCTTTACTGAAGCTGACCCAGAAGGATGCCTTGGATCAAATTGAGCTGAAAGGAGATGAGATGGATGCTTTTGTTGAATTAAAAGAATGCATGTGCAGGGCTCCAGCTTTAGGTATGCCTGACTACACAAAGCCTTTCACATTGTTTTGTCATGAACGTGATGCAAGTTCTCTGTCTGTCTTGACTCAAGCCCATGGTGGCGTAAACAGACCAGTAGCGTATTTTTCAGCTACTTTGGATCCGGTCGCAGCAGCACTCCCAGGGTGTTTGCGCGCCGTAGCAGCAGTTGGTATCAGCCTCACTCAGAGTGAAGGAATAGTGATGGGACACCCAGTAACAGTCATGGTCCCTCACTCAGTTGAAATACTTTTGACCCGCTCCCGAACGCAGCACATGACTGGAGCAAGACTCACAAGGTATGAAACGATAATTCTGGGCTCACCGAATGTGCAGCTGAAAAGGTGCACTACGTTGAATCCAGCAACCTTGCTCCCTGGAGAGAATGCCGAAATTGAGAACGCTGAAGACGTCGAGCATGACTGCCTTCAGGTGACTGAATTTTGCACAAAACCTCGACCGGACATTAAAGATACTAAACTTGATGAAAATGACCAAATTCTTTTTGTTGATGGTTCATGTCTAAGAGACGGGATGGGGATTTTGAAAGCAGGATATGCTGTATGTACTGTAACAGGGGTCTTGGAAGCGGGATGGCTTCAAGGAGTCTATTCTGCACAAGTAGCAGAACTTGTAGCCCTTACAAGAGCATGTCAATTGTCTGCATTGATGAAAGTCACCATTTACACTGATAGTCAGTACGGGTTTGGGATTGTGCATAACTTTGGACAACTATGGTCACAGAGAGGTTTCCTGACTTCTTCAGGATCCCCAGTGAAGAACGGGGAGAGGATAAGGGAATTGTTACACGCCATTCAAGTGCCAGCCGAAGTTGCAGTGGTAAAGAGCAGTGCTCACACGAAAGGACAGGACTATGTTTCTCTGGGAAATGCATATGCGGATCAAGTCGCAAGATTTTGTGCCTTGAACTGTATATTACTTAGGGACGAATGGAATTCAATAAGTGAGCCAGAACTCGAACCAGCTGAAGCATTTGCCTTGAAGGTCGTAGATACAATAGATGAATTAAAAGCATTACAAAATAATGTCAGGGAGGATGAAAGAGATTCCTGGATTAAATCACAATGTATAAAGAGACAAGACGAGTTATGGGTTTCACATGAGGGAAAATTTGTTTTGCCAAACAGTCTCTTATCACAGCTTGCGCGGTTCTATCATGGGCAAGCTCACCTAGGGAGAGATGCCATGATAAGATTGTTCAAAACTGATTGGTTTAACCCCAGATTTTGTCAAGCTGCAGAAGCAGTTTGCCATCGATGTGTCACTTGCCAGCAGATGAACCCAGGAAAGGGAACAGTTGTGAACGCGAGCCACATTGGTAGGGCAAGCGGGCCTTTTAGTCGAATGCAGATGGACTTCATTGAGATGCCTGTGCATGGAGGTCTGAAATATGTGTTGGTGATTGTGTGCATTTTTAGTCACTGGATTGAGGCATACCCCACACGTAGAAATGACAGCCTTACAGTTGCAAAGCTATTGTTGAGGGAGTTGATACCACGTTTCGGATTCCCGATCTCTTTAGAATCAGATAGGGGAAGTCACTTCAATAACGAGGTGATAAAGTTACTTTGCGAAGCGCTGAACATTGAGCAAAAGCTGCACTGTAGCTATCGCCCTGAAGCCTCAGGACTGGTAGAGCAGATGAATGGTACACTGAAATCGAGAATGGCGAAAATATGTGCATCGACAAATTTGAAATGGCCTGACGCATTGCCCTTAGTGCTAATGTCAATGAGAAACACTCCTGATGGAAAGACTGGATTGTCTCCGCATGAAATTCTCATGGGCAGGGCTATGAGACTTCCTGCAGTTCCCGCAAACGCGCTTTTAAATATTACAGATGATATGGTGTTAAACTACTGCAAAGGACTGGCTGACGTGGTTCGCTCTTTCTCTCACCAGGTGGAAGCGACCACCTTGCCACCGATACAAGGTCCAGGACACGTACTGAAAGCAGGTGACTGGGTCGTGGTAAAGAAGCACGTGAGAAAGTCGTGTCTGGAACCCCGTTGGAAAGGCCCTTTCCAAGTGATCCTGACGACAACTACCGCTGTGAAGTGTGCGGGGGTTCCCAACTGGATTCACGCCAGTCACACAAAGAAGGTGTTGTGTCCCACAGATGAGGAAGTTGAAGCGCTAAAACTGCCAGTGCCTGACAAAACAGTGCTGAGTGCTGAGACAGAACAAAACCGAACTGAAAGTGAACAGGCAGAAACGGGAGAGAAAGAGATATTCTCTGAGGACGAAGACACCAACTCACTTGGGGGAGACCAAGGAGAAAGTTCAGACAGCGACGAAGAAGCTGAAGGTGACAAACAACCTGAAGCAGCTGAGGGTAGCAAAAAGCCTGAAGCAGCTGAAGGTGACAAGGAACCTGAAGCAGCTGAAAGTGATAAAGAGCCTGACGAAAGTAACGGTGACGAAGGGCTCGAAAAAGTTGAAAAAGCAGGAGAGCCTGATCAGAGGAGGGCTTTCCCAGAAGAAGACGATACAGAAAAAGAAAAAGAGAACGTGATTGATTCCCCAGAAGGAGGGGACGAGGCAGAACAGAACGAAAAGGTTCAAGCTTCCACAGAAAAGATTGCAGGTCCATCAAATGGACACGGCGCAAAGAGAAGACTAAGTATTTCACCAATAAAAGAAAGGGGTAAAGAAAGTTTGAACGAGGGAGGAAGGCCAAAAGTGAAAGAGAAAAGAAAGGAAGTGACTGTTGTGGAACAATCGTCAAGTGAAGAAAAAGACTTGGCAAAAGAGGAAAGTACCAGCGAAGCAGAATCGAAAAGAGAAGCAAAATTGAAAAGGAAAAGGATACCGAACAGAAGATATTCCGGTCCTGAATGGGCATATGCAATCAATGACGATTGGACTGACGAGTTTGTATCTCTAAGCATCGAGAACGAAGAAGAAGAAGAGATACCAATAGAAAAGAAAAGTTTTATAGACTCTGTTGATTGAAAGAGTAATAAATGATATTGCTTGCTACAATCTAACGTGAAACAAACAACCAGCAGAGACATTGCTAAACCGGATGAGACTTGCTGAACTGATAAAGACTGAGTTATTGCCGAATTGAGACAAATGCTGCTAACCGATAAATGACTGGCATCTTGAAGAAAACAGTGTGAACATTGTGCTCGTTCAGCTTTGTAATTGAATTGCTAAGTAGTTTTATTTTATAGGTGCTTCCAGCTCTCTGATTCTATATAGATCATGACGCAAAACAATAGAAAGAAATATTGTAAATATGTGTGTATAGGCTTGGTAATTACATGTGTACTAATAATAATGGCAATTGTGCTTGGAATGCATGGAAAGGGTGAGAATGAGAATATTGAGGCTTCTACTTTTGCTCCTGTTACTGTCACCGAACTAACCGCTTTGAAAAGACTAGCATTGGATGAGAGACTCTTGCACAATAAGAAAGAGCTTTCGTATAACGTTTTCTATCGCTTGCTAACAGAATATGTTGAGACTATGGATGCGAAGGATTGTTACGTGTGTACACAGATACCGACATCAGTAAAGGAAGGGGTGACTTATCACCACATGCCACTTACATACGGGATTACGTGTAGTATAGTAATGTCTAGGTTTTATGGTCAAACTAACATACAGTATTTTTATTCGAATTATGATGTTACCTTTGCTTATGTTCCTATAATAGCGCAGCTAAGCCAGATTGCTAAAGATTGGGATGCTAAGATAATGAGGGAATTTTTCGAGCCAATGCAACCTTTTGAAACGGCTCACGCTCATAGGGAAAACCTTACCTGCTCACTCTCTGCAGTAGAAATAAGCTTTTTAGATTGCACAGATGATAGAAGGGCACAAATGAAGGCGAAATTAGAAAAAGAGCTACATAAGAGGACTTCAGTAGATAATTATGATTTTGCCGCAAAAAAGACACAAGGGAAAATAGCTTTAGATGCTTGGCATGTAGGGAAATTTTGTATATATCGAGGTGAATCTTATTATGATAATATTTTTGTAGGAGCGAGTGAGTGTAAACATACGTTTATCTTTAAGGCCAAATGGACATTCATGATGGACGGACTTGACCCTGTCATTCCAGGGGTATATTACATTTGTGGGTATAATGCCTATTATCGTCTTCCAAAGGGATGGTGGGGGAGATGTTATTTGGGTATAGTGTTCCCAAAGGTTTATCAACTGGATGACCTATCGATGATTCAAAAGACATCTGGATCCCATCATATCCAGAAAAGAGAGACCGCAGCTGCTGTGGTAGGAGATATATTTGGAGCCATGATTCCTTCGTTGGGAGTTGTGCTGAATTCCATCAAAATAAGAAAGTTGTCTACTATAGTGGATAACATGTTGACAAAGTTTTCAGGTGCTATAATCCTGATAGATGCTGAACTTGCAGCGGAAAGAGCTATGACTCTTCAAAATAGGCTTGCTTTAGACATTCTTTTAGCAAAGGATGGTGCTGTTTGCAAAATGCTTGGTGCACGACACTGTTGTACATATATACCTGACAATAGTGTGAAAATTAAAACTATGCTTGCTAATCTAACAAAAGAGAGTGCAGATTTGAAGGAATTGAAAGAACCAGGAGTGTGGGAGAAGGTTGGAAAAGGACTTGCTTCAGTGGGACATTGGATTGGGGGAATTTGGAATGGAATATTGTTAAAAATAATAGAGGGAATTTTAATAGTTATAATTTGCATATTTGGAATTTGGGGAATAAAAAGGGGAATAATAATGGTTATGGAAAGAATTAAGAGAAGAAAAGAAGAGAAAATTATGAAAAGAATGGCAGAAGAATACAAAGCGCAAACTAGGGGAATTAAAAGGAAAAGGGAACTGACAGAATTTTAATGGAATAAAATTTGTGGGAATGGTTTGGTGTGATGACAAGTAGTCATCAGAGGAGGGATTGATGAAGCAGAAAATGAAGGTTTTATATTTATTAGAGCGTAAACGTAGTGTGAAATAATCATGTGTGACTTTAACCGAACTAATAAAGATTGTACGGGGACAAAATGTGCCCTCAGAGTAGTTTGCCAACATTTATACGCGTGCTTTATATAACGTGGTGTATTAGAATTGCACTAATCCGACATAATCGTAAACGTGTGCTATGATTTGCTCGTTTGAAATGCTTTAGCTTAGCATTACTTTAGTGCAGGCTTCGGCCTAGCTGCCTGGTCTCACGGTTTAGATGCTCGTATTTTTCCACTGTGCTAATGAACGTGTATTTTTGCTTGAAGCTGTACTTTTCCACAGAAACCGTTCACATGCTTATCTTAAGGTTTCGTGCCAGCCTGGCATATTTTCTCTTTACTCCAAGGTCGATTTGCAGGTGCGGACAATGGAGGCTCTGAAAGTGAGCTAATTGGTAGACAATGTTGCAACTTGCGTACCCATCTCCAAGGATAATGTATGCTTAAGTAAAAGCTTGAGAACTGTCGTTTTTGATTGGACAATTTGAAGCTAACCTATGAACCCTCCAATGGAAGACCCTACTGGACTTGAACTGTTGTCTATAAAACCCAGGTGCACAAGAGGAAACTCTCTCTCCATTATTGGACATCCCGCCATTTTGTAGACTTCGTAGCTATTGTGGCCCACTTTGCTGCGACGCCATTTTGAGAGACTTTGATGCTTTCTCTAATCGAGAGAAAGAGACTTTAATGATTCTTGCCCTAGAGACTTTAACCTTGATTTGATCTCTTGCATGAAGTAGTAGTTATACCTTGCCGCCGTGAGGCAATTGCCCCGTCCACCCCTGCCCCTTTGCCCCGTCCTATGCTGATCGAAACGGTACCCATGCTGACCGAAGAACGGTACCTGTGAGACGAAGACTTCCTTGATTGCTGATCGTAATTGGTAAATATGAAAGGAAATTGTAAAATTGCATTGTGTTCCTTTTAGGTAACCAACTGCTGATTTTGATAAGAGCCCTAGTTAGGAGTTTTTCTAAATTAATGTTGCTAAATTGTTTTTGCATGAAGTCCCACATGCCGATGCTAATTTGAGGTTAGACGAGGATTCCATATATCGCACGATGCAATTTGAGATCTTGTTATGCTGACTAAATGTATGCGATTAGTTCATTACAGATTATCGTATTAGTGATTTGCATTGCTATTATCGAATGCCTTGTTATTCAAATGCTGCATAGATTGCACTTGTTTCGCCGCTATGGACAGCTATTAATGTTCATTTATGTTTATCATTTGGTGTTGAGACACATATATATTGTGCTAGCTTTGCTAATATAGGGAAATAAAATTCACTAACTTTGAATAAACTGGTGTGGTTATTCCTGACTGAAAGGTCAGGGTTCGCCGAAATGTATTCTGGATTAATTGTTAAGTGTTATGTCGATCAAGGTATTGCTTATGTTCGTTATTGATTATTGATTTTGAATGCAATCGATCGATTAAGAGTACAGAGAGTTCCCACTTAGTCAAAAGATTCATCGGCCTAAAGAGCGTCCGAACACAGGTAAATTATCGGTACGGACCGCTCTATCACTTTGCATTGAAAACTGTAAACGCTGCATTTTATTTGTCATTGCAGGCAATCTCCTTTTAAAGGTAAACTTTCAATATTGTGTAAAGTATTACATTCAAAAAATATGTTCGCTATACTCCTACTGAGTTTGTCCAGCAAGTTTAAAATACACAGTGTGTTTCATCATTTCCTAAATTTTCAGCGCCCCCCAATCTTCTGCTCCGCTCAAAGTTCATGTCAGGCTGCGCCCCTTGCTCTTGTCTGATTTCGTGGTTTTGCCTGATCACAGTTCTCTGTTCCTATCCTTCTAGATCTGTCCGTGCTGTGCGCTTGACATTGGCTTCTTCTTCCCCTCGCCCTATACACACTTTGAGTACACAAGAAACGTGCCCCTGCTTTCCGGTAGATTTATCCTTTTGAGCTGAGCAGGCCTTTGATCTACACCCTCGCATTTTGCTCGGAGGCATACAGTAGAGTAGACACCATCCGACCCAAAGAGCTGTTTCACTTTTAAGAAAGACCCTCTATGCATTCCTGCCCTGGCCCACTCTTTGTTGTGCCCACTGGTTAACTTGTGCCAGTGGCTGCAGGTGGTTGGCAACAGTCACCTAACTCTGGCCCAGAGCAAAAAGAGAGAAGGGCAAAAAAGGGAGAAAGGACGAGGAAGAGAAAGGAGAACAGTAACAAAGGGAGAAAGCAAAGATTAATAACCACTTGCAAGAGTGAGATGAAGAGACAGGGGCAGAAAGTGTAGGTTGGTTGAGTAAAGAGGCAGGAGATGAAGTCAAGACTAGGCAGCATTGGCAACCCCAGGAACTGGCAGCACCAATGGTAAACTCCGAAGAATAACTTTGCCCAGCATTTATTTAAAGAAATAATAATAATAATAAGCATTGGTTGGGCCTCAACTCTCCAGGGGCTTTCAAACTTTTTTCTGGTGGAACCCTAGATTTCGATTATTGCTCACAATCCGCATTGATTTTAGCCGTTCTACGAGGGGTATGATTCTTGTGCCCTTTATTTATTTGTTTTGGGGTACATATATTGCACAGACCTGGCTATGGGGCGGTATTGCGGCCTGTGGAGCCCTTTATAGAAACAACCAGAGATTAGGGTAAGTAAGTTATAAATTATCCACAGAGCTGTTTATAAAAAGAGGAGAGAACAGCACTTTGCGATACATAGGTGAATAGTCCAAGAGTTGGAAAGGCCACATAAAGGGGTAGGTTACAGATTCAGGAGTGCATGATTCAAGCCTGCCCAACATACCAGTGACAAGTCCTGTTTGAGGAATACAGCGAATACCAGGACCTTTGCAAGAGGAGTGATGGGAGGGTGGGATGTATCACTTGAACTGCAAAATGGATCCAAAATCCTTATCGTGAAGTATACCCTTTTTGCCTTCTCCCAGAATCCTTGTGCCCTATTTAAACATTTCTAATGAGAATCATAGCTACTTCTGGAATGTATCACGTTCTCCCTTCTTTTGCAGTCTCTAGTTTATATGCCACCTCTGGTATTTCCTAATTCTGCCTAAAAGAGGTTAAAATTCGTGGTAAAATGTCATCAGTTATCTTTATATTCAAGAGCCAGTGGCAAGTCTTTCCCACAAAAGTGATAGTTAAGAATGCTTGAATAAACCGTACACCGTGGTAACTGCTTTGGTCTCCTTTTTTTGTTGTTCAGCTGTGAGCAAACATATGTAAATTAGGCCCATGTGAAACTAACATTTTGCTGGCCTAATTTACATAATTTCAGGTATTTGGTAGTACCGTATTTGGTAGTACAACTGTTACGTGAAATTCATGAAATTACGGTATTACAACAAAGTTTGTGGCAAAATTATAGCACCGGAGTGCGTCGAAAATGTTGACAACTAGAATGCAAGCAGCTGTTGTTAGCATCGCTTGTGTTTTTCGTGTTATTTGTTTGGTGCAAAATGGGTCCTTCTGTCAAAAATTGATGGTAAAATATGGCACTAAGTGATGGACTCATATTTTTTGCAATTATGTATAATTTCACATATTTTTTCAGAATTTCACGAAATTACACTTTGATAAATAAAACACAGCACTTTGGGAGGTCTAAAGTCTAACAGTTTAATGCAAAAAAATAGCAAGCTGAACAGCAAATCATCAAGGGACAATTGTCATTTCAACTGACCAGAGCTCTCGCCCAAAAAAGGCTAGCTGCAGAATGCAATGCTAAAGTGCATGCATATTTGAACGGGATTTATACATTTTCCCTAATACAACTTTATAAAGTGTATACATGTGACAGAAACTGCTTCTGTAAGCAAAAGCAGGTGGCAGGAACTTCTCAAGTACAAAATGTGAGATATCCTTGAAACAAGGATACAATACATGTACACATTGTTGACTTAATTAGCTCCTTAAAATCACACTTCTGGATGCAAATATTTAAAGCGAGGTTAAGCTTGACTACAGGATGCAGGAAATGTACACATGTACTAACTCAAATAAAATGGCTTCGAGGCCTACTAAGGCCATGAACCTTAGCAAGCATATTGAGGCTAAAAGGCACTTCAAATTTATAAGAACATCTATCAATGCTTGTTGAGATATACAGGTGCAAGGGAACATTAACACTAAAGCAAAAGGAATACACGATTATGTTTTCACAACAGGAATGCATATTACATGAATTTCGCACACCCCTAACATTGCAAATTAGGCTTCACCCTGCTACAAGAAGAGCAGCCAGTCTGAACTTCATTCAGGGCCAGGTTCCTTAAGAACAAGAATATAAACAACTCCAGGCATTTTCATTAAACCTCATTAGTGTGGTGCAGAACATGCGCTAATGATTCAGTGCGATCAGGAATTACATCTGAGCGTACCTGTGGCATTAAGTTGACTCAGACAGCTAAAAAGGCATGTAAGCAAATGTTTTAATCAACTTGAACCAAATATTACTTTGTTCAGCATTCCGCAGACAAGACTAAACAAGGCTGAAACGTGTTTGAATGATTAAAAGTGGTGCAGTTAGATGCAGGCATTTCCATCCGTTTTTGTTGTCTTCTGGGGCTGAAGGGATCTCAATATATTTTACCACAGGTAATATTGTATTCGAGCCTCCAGGGACACTCCCTCGCCTTTTCTGCACACACTATGATCTGTTTGCTGGTTCCAACCATGGACATTCTTGTAAGGACTTGCTCACTTAAGGCACAGACCTACAGATCCTGGAACTCTGGTTTGGGTCCTGGGTCAATGCCACACCAATCCAGAGGTAGCTTCATTCATGCATGCAAACTCCAGTGAAATTCCTTATATGTAACTTCATCTTATACATATTCATTTACTGTATTGGGATTTTACAGCTCGATGGGTGGAGCATGCTTTTGGGGACTCTCACCAATAAATCTAGAAGTCCTTTCTCTGAGTGCTTTCATGATCATGAGATCTCCAGATACTTGAGATCTTCCTGTTGCTGTTTGACTCTAAACTCAGGCTTGCTCCATTTATTATTGTAACATTCTCAATTTTTACCTTAGGCAATTGAACACCAGTTTCTCCTTGCATTATTCATATTGCCTATTAACAAAACTTTCTAGATCGTACGGGGACATCAATTGGAGGTAGCCAACGTAGCCGTTGCCATCCTTAGCTTTCAATTGGTTACCCGCATTACTACCCTGATTATCCCTGGTCTGAGCAATCAGGAAGACAGTTGCAGGAACAACTAGCATTGTCAAAGCCACTAGGTTTGCCCTTGTCAAGCTAGTGTAAAGGTTACATATTTTTGATTTTTATTAGAAGCATTTGACACAATAATTAAAAGAAAAAAAAAGAAAACATGCCCCTGCCTATAAGTGGTAGCCAGGTGCTTCCATTATAAAGGATTTTGTTAAAAAAAAATATATATAACCATTGCATATTATATTAACCGAACAGCATAGGTGCTTCCTACAATGCACGTGCACTCAGAATAGGTATAAACACAATTTTAGTTGTAATGCACTTCACAGGAAAATATGATCATTGCTGCAAAGAAAACGAATCATTGGCTTCTACAATAACTTGAAGACATAGTTTAAGCCAACAAGAATGATGTAATCAATTAAAATGGGATAAAGAAAGGAAAAAAGTTCTGAAAAAGTAAAGCGTAGGCCCCATGTCGTCACTCCAAAGAGCCCTTTTTTTGCGGTAAATGTGCACATGTGATAGGGTGTCCTGGGACTATCTGGGACAGTTCTGTTTCTTTACCATCTGTTCCAGCAAAGTTTAGTAAATTTAGCATACGTTTTGATTTTCAGAGAGAGATGATAGAGCAGAGGGAAGCCAGTTCTCATGACTTTCAGTGCAAGATTGGTTAGTAGCCCTCATCGGAAAGCAATTTAATTAACACAGATGACACTCTGCTTAAAAGCTGCATTCGATTACACTTAGAGAATCATTATATGTGTTTTTTATGTTGGTGAGCACTGTTTATTAGGTCATCATACTTATCACCATAATCCTTTCATCCAGTATAATAGAAAATAAACCATACTGGCGCAATTAAAAACACAATGAAAATAAAATAAACACAGTAAAAGCACAGTGCTAAAATCAAGTTGACATAGAATCCATAATTTCGAATGCGAGATAGAAGGAACTATTACAGAATGAATTAAACAACTTTTAAACACGTCTATTAACAATTCATTAAAGCCTCAGTTCGACTGCCCTTCTCAAGAAACCAGACACAGAAAAACAGATATGGTCTGTAGCCAGCAATTGATGTGCGACTAGTGCGGGTCTCACTTGAGTAAAATTTAGTCCTTTTAAAAGTGGGGCTTTAAATGTACTCCTTAAGTGTGCATAACACCTGCAAAAGAAAATAAAGGGCCTCATTCTGACCCTGGCGGACGGCGGAGGCCGTCCGCCAGGGTACCGCCTTTGAATGACCGCACGGCCATTCAGACATTTCCTCTGGGCCGGCGGGCGCTCTCCAAAAGAGCGCCCGCCGGCCCAGAGGAAATGCCCCTGCAACGAGGACGCCGGCTCAGAATTGAGCCGGCGTAGTTGCAGGGGTGCGACGGGTGCAGTTGCACCCGTCGCGTATTTCAGTGTCTGCTTAGCAGACACTGAAATACTTTTCGGGGCCCTCTTACGGGGGCCCCGCGGCACCCCCTACCGCCATCCTGTTCATGGCGGGTTTCCCGCTATGAACAGGATGGCGGTAGGGGGTGTCAGAATCCCCATGGCTGCGGAGCGCGCTCCGCAGCCATGGAGGATTCTGTAGGGCAGTGGTAAACCGGCGGGAGACCGCCGGTTTACCCTTTCTGACCGCGGCTGAACCGCCGCGGTCAGAATGCCCTCGGGAGCACCGCCAGCCTGTTGGCGGTGCTCCCGTGGTCGGTGACCCTGGCGGTCACCGGCCGCCAGGGTCAGAATGACCCCCAAAGTGTATGTGTGGTGTGGAAATAGAATGACAACCACAAAGGGTAAACTGCCTACCTTAAGCCAGCCATTGTGGACCGCCAATGGGCAGTGGATCAATTGTAACCTAAATCTGGTCAAAAGAAGTAGCTGGCGGGGACTATGCACAATACTCCGATGGGGCTCCATAAACGGAGTAGATTTCAGGAGAGCATGAGCACGCAGTGTTGATTTCCCTACCTGCTCTGTATCCCTTCTGCTATTTTTATAGGCCGCAGCGGTGGACTTAGCCCACTTCAGATCTGATCTAGCTCCACTATCAGAGCTTTGAAATAACTTAGGGCACCAAGGGCAGAAAACATCACTTTAACATAACTAAACCATTCAATCCGAATTACACCATGCAGCTTTAAGCAGTCCCTTACAATATCTTTACTAAGGGAAGGACCATTCACTGCCAAAACAGATAACCACCTAAGGGTGGAGAGCAAGAGCGCTTGAAATATAAACCATTCCAAATTCACTGTGATCTATGAAGCTCGCCATACTCAGAGAAAGCGAGAAAAGGCATCTAAAGAAAGTATTTTCCACTATTTGCAAAGTATGCATGCCTGCGTAGGCCCAGATGTCACTACCATATGCAGCAGCTGAAATACATTTGGCTTACTAACTCTTGAGCATAGTTGTAAGCGGAATGGACCCTAGCCTGGATGCACAGTCCGAAACTGCTGCAACGGCTTCAAGCAATGAAACCTTTTCGATAGAGACAGTAGTAGACTGGAATGCTGTTCGATCAAATTGGACCCTCAAATAAGGGAATGCAGATACCTTTGTGATTTTCCTGCCAGATAAATACTGCCGGCAACATTTTGTAGACTTAGATCTCATTATCATGATATGGGATTTATTTGAATTTATATAGAGAGAGACAAATAAATCATTAATTTTGCAAAACCGAGTAATGAACCTTCTAAACCAAGAGATGTACGGGCTAACAAGACTGCATCTTCAGCATGTAACAGTGCCTGAATGGGCCTAGTGTCTACATAGGGCAAATCAATAGCATTCCGGAGTAAAACCTTTCCAAATAGTTGATATAAAAGCTTAAACAGAACCCCTCTCTCCATCCACAAGCTGACAATGCATTGACCGTTCATGCCATATCTTACACTAGAGGATATGTCCTTATGCAAATTTCTTAGAAAAAGGACAATGTCCACATCCAATCCTATTGAGATCAGCACGTCCTAACGTTTGTCCTTACTGACACAATTAAAAATGGATGTGAGATCCATGAAAGTCAAATGCAAACTTCCCATCTTAGCCACTAAATATTTGTTAATAAGTAAATGGAAGTTCAGACGTTGATCCATGGTGATTCGGACAGGCCTAAAACTTGGTCTGGATTTAGAGGATCATCCCTATCCCTCTTTTTTCAAAAATAGGAATTAAGACTGAGACCAAGAGCATCAGAAACATCCTCCAGTGAGAACACAATGTGCAAGGCCCCCTCCAATACTCCTAGGTCCATCTCGGGCACAGAAATATGACCATCATTATAAACCCCTTTAAAATGACTAACCCACATATGAGGTGAGATTTTAGAATATACAGTGTCCTTTACCTCATATGCAACCAGAGGATGTTTGGCAATTTCCCAGAAGAGGGTTCTCTGGGAGAATGTACGTGCTAGGAGAAGTTGATCCCATGCCTCCTGTTTCTAAATTTCCGTGGGCCAAAGAACACCTGCCATAGAAACACTTTGAATGATGGGGAGGTAGACTTGAAGCAATACTAGTCAGTGTGGAGTTCACTTTACGACAAATATTACTGTAGGCGGTTAAGGTGTCCTCATGGCTAGAGTCCTCCAAGAGGCACTTGTTAAACTTTGTAGAGCAAGAGGCAATCACAGTACAAAACAAGCATTTGCAATGCAACGGGTCTCGCGTTTGCTCATGTTAGAGCTGATAGCGTTGTAAACTCCTAACCCGACTTTTCATCTATCGGCAAAAGTGCATTTATGTACGTAACGCAAAAAAGTGCAATTAACTGTGTAAAGCGCTCGACTTCTGCCAAAGCGAAATCGCGCTAGGAAAATAGAGAAAAAGTAGTCCACGAGTCGGGCAGAAAACAGCGAGCCTCGCATGTTTTCTGTACTTGGTCGATGCGCTCGAGGAGGGCTAGCCACCGGAAAAGGCATGACGTATGCATGCCTTCGACTAATGAAAGCAAGCAGATTTTAATAGGCAAGCCCACGAACCAATGAAAAACACTGACGTGACGTCGACAGGGCTCCGAGCCCTTTTCTAATACCTAAAGCGTCTCGCTGCGATACGCATGCGCGAGTGCATGCGACGCAGGCTCGACCCTAAAAAGGTTGCTGAGGTTATTTTTGCCTACTTCAGCCTCCTCCCTTGATCTGTTGGAATATGTGATGCATCCACCAAAGGGGAAAGATTTGGGCCCGTATCCACTACCTCAGCTAAGCAATATAACCCTCTTAATGCAAGCGATATGGTGTTGTGGTCACTTAGCCCTTGCTTTAAGACCATAAAATGCATTCCTGAATGGTCTAAAAGAGCAGAGATAATAATATAATAATCAATTGTTGTAGATGAGCCTCTGCCTATAAAAGTTGGGCGGAGTACAAAAGAACAATCTACAAAACTCTTTTGTGCATTGTGCGCAAAAATGAAATTCATTCAAAATAAAGGTAAGAAAATTCCCCCCCGTGGAACGCTCCATATGCGAGGCATCAACCATACCCCCCTTCTAACTCTGATCTGTCCTTCGTTTCACAGAAGACCAAGTTAAAGTCTACAGCTAAGGCTATGGGAGTAAAACAGAGTGAAATTGCCTCTACAATTCTCTAGAAAGACCAGCAGGGTCGAAAAATGGATGGCCCTATTTCCAACAGAAGACGAATTATAGAAATTGATAATCAACAATCTGTAAGATTTCAAAAACCGCAAGAGGACAGCCAAGATGTACGGTGAACCTGGGATCAGCTGTGTCAATTCACACTCAAGCTTCAAAGAAATAGTATGATTAAACACTCCTTAGAGCGCCTAGATGTCCAGGGAGGGCGAATAAAACCAGAGAGTGGTTGCCATTCATGTAGAAAGAAGTGTTGGCTTCCCAAGTTTCTTGTACACAGATAATGCTAAATCTATAAATGAATTAAGCCAAGAAGGGTCATTCTTCTTGGAATTAAGGCCCTTTATATTTCAACAAGGATAGCAAGAGTAAAATGAGAATCCCTGCTGGAGGAGGGGGTAGAATAAGCTGCACAGTAATTGGGGAGCGAGAAGGGGCAACATTTAAATCCTGACTCTCCAGGGAGGTTAATGGCTCAAGCAAATTAGATTTTGTAATATTACAGAAGGTATCATAGAATGGTTCAGGGTTAGGGGTGCGCCCTTATCTATAAGAGTTTAGGTGGGCTAAGTGTGGTACTGGAGGACAGAAGAATCCCAGTGGACGAGCCTGTACCGGAGAGCGGTCATGATGTTTACTAAGAAGCCGATTGAGCAAATATCCAGCTAACTCCTCACAATCTAAGAACATGACAAAATAGTCCCGGGTAAAAACCTTTGGGCCCTCACCTATCCAGGCCACATGTCTTGCCATTTTTACAGGAAAAAGCAAGATAGAGGGGCTACCCCTGACATGCTCATTGCACCAATGGACAGCCTTAGTAATTAGCTGCTGAGTAGATTCATGCGCGTATCCTTTAAATGTACCCTCTCGCACAGTACTACAACGACCGATAGGGCCCTGTTTATAGCTTGGTGCAGACTATCAGGGCTTAGGAAGTGGAACTTGACCCAGCCTGCAAGTGCTACTAGAATTACAAAGTGGCTGGCGGTGGGCCCATTAGAGATTGAAAATAGTTTTCAAGATTTGGTCACCCTAACATGGAATCGGGCAAAATACTGTCACTTACGCTGAAAGAGAGCCAGTGGCTGAAATGGGCTGACCCAGTGCCCCATCCTGTGTGCTGTGAGGGTAAAGAATAAATAAAAATGACAGCTGAACAGATTAATGGATGAAGAGGGCCGACTCCCCTTTTTATAAAGGATTTATATGCATATGACCATGTATATAGTCTCTCCTCTTATCGCCGAGCGGCGCGTTGCTCCTGACCGTGGGGGGTGGAGGTTGTCAGCATACAACAGAGGCAGCTTTCTCCAGATTATTATAAAACACTCCTTCTGCAGCAAAACATGCGCCGACACCTCAGCGACGCTTCAGTCTTGTTTATTTGAAGGCCACTGCTATGCCTCTCGGCCGCTTACGGCCTTGTTCACACACTAGGCCATTTTTTTGCTAGCT
The DNA here is from genome assembly GCF_031143425.1 of Pleurodeles waltl. NCBI lineage: Eukaryota > Metazoa > Chordata > Amphibia > Caudata > Salamandridae > Pleurodeles > Pleurodeles waltl. Next base: position 401,508,452 of record NC_090448.1, read on the forward strand.
TATCCATATGTGCACGTGATTAAGACATAGAAAAAGAAAAAGGACACTTTCCTGCATGTTCCACAGCTGGTTTCAATTTCATAAATCACATATCACTAAAAACAGAGTGCTCAGTATAAATCAATCTTAAAGCTCTGGCTTTATGATTTTCGCCATAAAGTACAATCTCCATATAGTTTTTCAAAATGTATCAATAGTGCACAGAGAAGAAAGTATAATGAAATAAGAATTTTACGAATGATTGATATGTTACATCAACAATGTATTAACAGATAATAGATATTGTACATCAGTTCTTAAAATATTTTTCCGTGTGATAATGCAGTATCGGGTTAAACCGCAAAATCTTACATTTTGAAAAAAGATATGGAGATTGTACTTTATAGCAAAAACCTTGAAGCTGTGCTATAATATTGATTTATAAAAATTGGTATCCCTATTGTGTAAGCACGGCCGTTAGATTGTCCAAAACATGTAGCGGCAGCCTCCAAATAAATAAGATTGAAGCTTCCACAAGGTGTCAGAGTCTGTTTTGTTGCAGAAGGAGTGCTATTTACATGAATATGTATAGATAGCTAGACAGATACATACTGTTAGAACTTTGGGTTTCCGGTTGGCAGAGGTATGCCCCCTGTCCCAGCAGGAACCAACATCCTAGTCAGGGCAAGTCACCACACACCCTGAATTAACCTGTGCTCACCCTCTGGTAGCTTGGCACAGAGCAGTCAGGCTTAACTTAAGAGGAAATGCGTAAAGTATATGTGCAACACTTCAAACAATAGAACAGTGAAAACACCATACAAAAAGATACCACACTTGGTTAAAAAATAGAGCTTAATTTAATGAACAAAGCAAGATCAATACAACAAAAATCCAATAAGTAGAACTCAAAGTTTGAATTTTTAAAGAATGAACTGAAATGTAGTGGTAAAAAGCTTACATTGCCAACCGGGGCTATCTGGTCGCACTAGACAAGGTCAAATCTGAAAGTTTAGGCTGACTGCAATGGAGCGCAGGTCGGATACAGTGATCCCCCTTGGACCGCTACAACAGTACCTTCTTTGCGTCGACTTTGAGGGAGACGTGACGTGCAGGGGAGGTGATGAGACTTCATGCCTCGGTTCCGAGTCAGGCAAAGTCGGAGATGCGTCACAAATGGAGGGGATGTACCGCGCTGTCAACGATGTGGTGACCTCAGTCCTCGCAACAGCAGCAATGCATTGGCAATGATGAAGATGTAATGGTTCTGAGCAGCGTAACAGCATTGATGCATTTATTTTGTCAGGAGCAACACTTTATAACCACTTCTAAGGGCTCAGGGCTGGATTGTCAGGGCAAGACTCACAGTTGGCAGAGTCCAGGTGCTGTAGCAGGTGAGTTGGAAGTCTTTTATGTCCCTGAAACTTCAGAAAACAGGAGGTATGCCAGCAAGCCCTTGGAGTCACTTTGGTTTTGGGTTAGAGAGATGCAGGTCCAGTACTTCTCACTCCCAGGCAAGAAGAGCAGCAAGCAGAAGGTCAGCACAGCAGAGCAGGAGTCCAGCAGAATAGCAGTCCAGCGGAGTGGCAGTTACTTCAACACAGCAGTCCTTTCTGGCAGAGTATCCACAGGTCCAGAAGTGTACTGAAGTGGTAGTGTCAGAGGCCCAGTACTTATACCCATTTGTGCCTTTGAAGTGGGAAAACGTCAGAGAGAAGGCCTTGAATTGCGCAGTGTTCCTGCCCTTCCTGCCCTGGCTCCAGAGTCACTACAGGGGAGGAATGCAGCCCTTTGCGCAAGGACAGGATACAACCTATTCAGGTGTGTCAGCTCTTCCTTCCCATCCTGCCCAGTATAGCCCATAAGGCTGTGCATGGCCCATCAGTCCACAAAGGCTCCCTTTGTGTGTGAGAGGGAATTCACAAAACCCAGCTGTCTCCCACCCCAGATGTGTTTTCAGAGACAGGCAGTAGGCACCAAATGGCTAATGTAAGAAAATGCAAACTTTCTAAAAATTGCATTTTCAGAATTACAATTTAAAATTCAACTTCACCATAAGCTGTATTTTAAACTATGATTCCAAAGACACCAAACTTGGGGGTCCTATCTCTTCCCAGTTGGAAATTACACTTATAAAATGTACTAAGGTAAGAGATAAACCTTGTAGCAGTGAAAAACAAATTTAAGAGTTTTTCTCTATTTTTACTACTACTAAGACTTAAAAGTACATAACCCACTTTCTAGAGACACTGCACCCTGCCCTTGGGCTGTCCCGGGCTTACCTTAGGGATGACTTATATGTATTAAAAAGGAAGGTTTGGGCCTGGCAAGAGGGTTAGCTTGCCAGGTCAATACGGCATTTAAAACTGCACACACAGGCTCTGCAATGGCAGGCATGGGATATGTTTGAGTGGCTACTTAAGTGGGTGGCACAATCAGTTTTGCAGGCCCGTTAGTAGCATTTAATGTAAAGGCCCTGGGCAAAGATGGTGCACTTTACTAGGGACAGATAAGTTAGTTAAATATGCCAATTATGGATAGACCAATATTGCAATGTTTTAAGCCAAGAGCACACACACTTAAGCACTGGTTAGCAGTAGTAAAGTGCCCAGAGTCCTAAAGCCAGCAACAACAAGGTCAGCAAGGCAGCAAGGAGGTCTAAAGGCAAAAAGTCAGGGGATACCACTCCAAGGATGCCACGTCGATACACATACATAGTTATATAGACAGATAAGCACAATCTAATATGCTCCTAATTCTACTGTTGAGTGTGGGGAGGGGCCATGGCTCATGCCAGGCAAAGCCTCTTGTGGCTCAAGATCGACTTCAACAGTGGTTATAAATATTGTATTATTCTCTGCGCATCACCATATTTTGTTTATACCATGTGTTTTCACACACATTTGTTAAAAACATAGTTAATTAAAGCAAGGGTGCAAGGAATTCATTTAATTCAGGTAATGAAATCATACTGAAAAGGCCTTGTGACCATCAGCGGAGTTCTTTCCCTTTGTAAGGTCATAGTAGTGTGCAATCAGTAAGGCAGTAAATAGTCTTTTTCTCATGTCAATTTCACTGGGCTGTGGTAATAAGATTTAATTTGACCTATGCACTCTAGTAATAAACAACAGAATGTGTGGTTATTAGTATGGTTGCTCTTAATAAGAAGCCATGCTTAATTTCACTAGTATGGCATAAAAATATACATGCACATATGATACATAATGGGTAACCGAGATCAAGGAGTTCTGGGGACATCATAAATGATGTGGTCGATGAATCTCAAAATGGCAATATAGGACCATATATATAATAAATTGTTGATAAAACAATGGAAAACAGTGAGGGCCAGTGGATGTTTGTGATTCTGTGGCATCAGCATTTACCACATAATTAAGGATCTACCATATCTTCAAATTAATTTGCCACGTAATTTGAAAATTTTACAAAAGAAAAGCTATCCTCTTACTTTAGATAAGATTGTTGCATGAACCTAGTGGCCTAGACATTGGTAAAGCTCTGCAGAATGGTTTGGGGGTGTGATTATGACAATGAAATCCATATTTCACAGTTAACCATGTAAGACTTCCCATATTTCATGATTGCTGTAATATGGATTTTATTCACAAGGAAATGCTTCTTTTTGTATGGTCACCACCAAATTTATGATTTGATGCTGCTGTTTTTTTACTCTGAGAGTGCACTGAGGCCTGCTAACCAGACACCAGTATCTGTGCCCTGGCCTTAAACTATATATGTTCAATTGGTGTAAGCCCAATTGACATAAGCTAACTGACTTGTAAGCCCCTGGTGTGTGGTACTTAGGTTCCCAGGGCCTGTATGTTGGAGGGTCACCCCAGGGACTGCAGCACTGATAGTGCCACCCTGAGTATGACAGAAGTGAAAACATGGCTCATAGTCTGCCACTGCAGACTGGAAGACTAGTTTTGAACTGCTAACTTGACTTTGTATTTAAAGTCCTGGCCAAGCCAAGTCCTCCCTTTTAGGGTATACAAGTCATCCCTAAGGTAGGCCTAGCGATTCCTAGGGCAGGGTGCTGTACATAATGAAATGGAACATGTGTTTTACATGTTCCAACAAAAAAACCTGCAGTTGTTGTTTTTACTCTGGAAAAGGCTAGTAGCCCCAGCAGCGAGTGAGGAGTGGCAGGGTGCCACTGAAGCCCTGCAAACGTCTGACTGGGAATAGGAAAGCTGATACTGTTTGGTATCAAACAACTCATTAAATTAGGCCCGACTTGATGCCCATGTCAAAATTAATGTAACTTGTGGTACTGTGCAACGTTTACAAAAGTGCCATTTTGTTACCCTAAACCCCAGGGCCCGCCCATGGCCGCACTCAGGGTTTCTCCTTGAGACAGCTTTCTTCCCTCCTGCAGAGACGTGTAGACAACTGCCAGGAAAGAAGCCAATAGCAGCCAGCATGGTGGAGAGGTGTTACTCTCTCTTTCAGGAACAGTGTTGGCCCATAATGTGAGCTTCAAAGGTGAAGCTGCCTTTGAAGTGCAAACGGGTAGCACTTGGGAAAGGGGCTGCCTTATTGTTTAGTAACACAGGCTGGCACTCGGGAAGGAAAGGGAAAACCAGTTGCCAAACAGGCTTGCCAGAGACATGTAGCCCCCCTGGTAGCCACACCTCTGGGTTGAGCTAGGAAGCTCTAGATGCTGAGAGAGCGGTTCAGAAGTGTTGGAAGTGGGCTGATTGGTGCATTCTTGGATAGCCAGATGTCACACTTTGCAGGAAGTGGTCATCAGGAGGAAGGGAACCTGGTAGCCCTTTGGCCTCTAACCACATCCTACCCTGAGGGCATTTTCTGAGCATAAATGGGGCACTCATCGCACCCATATCCCAGATCTCGGCGGACTAGCGAAGGCTGGGGAAAGACTGTCCTGCCTCACAGAGAAATCAGCAAAGGAGAGGCTGTAATGGTGTGGCCTGCACCTGCTGAACCTAGTGACTAGCAAAAGAGAAGTAACTGGGTCTGCTGTGTTCTGTTCGAGTAGATGTCATCCCAGGTGAAGCAAGAGACTCAAAGGGTCAGTGCTCCTCCTGTTCAGAGCCACAACAGCTGAAGCCGTCTGCTGCGGCAAGTTGGTAGGCCAGATCTTCACATCACCGCCACTTGTCACTGTGCAGCACCAGAGACTAGGACTCTACACTCACAGTTGCAGCTTGCTCAACCAGAAAACGAGTTATCACCCTGGAAAGGATTTGGCTGTGACTGCATTACCAGGAGACTGGTATTCCAGAGGCAACTGGACTTCTACCAGGACCAAGAGGACTTTGAGGGATGTTGACCTCTGTGGCCAGGACCGTCTCACCAAGTTCATGGGCTGAGGAGTGGCTGTAGGAAGAATCCTGTCAACTGCATTGCATCCACAGCATCCTTGAGCATCTTCAGCATCCTGTATCATTTACATCAGAACCACTTCCATAGGAATCTATAGGAAAGGAATAAAAGTGCCTGAAACGTCCTGAAGACTGCTTCTTCCTCCAAGGTAACTGTTTCTGAGGTCCTTTCAGGTCCTCGTGACTAGCTCCCTATCGCAGTTGCTCACCTAAAGTAACTCAAACTAACTGCATCGATACTTACTCAAGTTTTTCTTGAAAACATTTCTATGTCAAATCAGTTGAATTTGCCAATGCTTGTTAAGTGAAAACTGCATATTTACTATACCTTGTAATTGCTATAGCTCCAGAACCCTTCAGCAGATCTTTTTCACTGTGGTGTCTAAAAATACAAATAAATACAGTTTCTTTGTATAAATTGGTGTTGGATTACTTGCGTGTCCCATGAATTTCTTCATTAATTGTTTGGTGATGTTTAAACACTTAACACAAGGAGGCATATTTATGGGATTTTGGCGCAGGGCAGCTCAGCAAGTCACCTTGCTGCGCTGCCCTATGTGAAAGGGTAAGGACAGGAATGTGGCGTATTTAAGCAACACAGTGCATTTCTGTCCTTTCCCCCAGCGCTGGCGCTGTTTTGGCAAGGGTGCCTGCATTGCATGCAGGATTGGTTTTGTACAGGAATGGGCACCTTCCTGCACAGATACAATACTGGAAGGCATTTTCCTCTTTCTATGTGTGCTTCAGATGCACCACACTTGAAAGAGGAAAAACTGGGGAGAATTAGTGATATGTCTCCTTGTTACGCCTCCCCTGGGTAGGCGTAAGGTTTTGGCACATCCCCAGGCTTACAAGGTCTTGTAAATCTGAGGATGCATCCAAATCCATGGGTATTGTGTGGGAACACCCACCGCAGGGCCATGGAACACCTCCCTAGCGCAGAGTAAGGGAGCACAGTGATTTGCGCTGCCTTATCTTACTCAGTATTTATGAGGCCATTCAAAGCCACACAAAGTGGCTTTTCATGGCTTCATACATATGATGTAATGGCTTGTGCCGCCATTGCTTCACAAAAAGTGGTGCAAAGGCGATGCAAGGGCCTTGTAAATATGGGCCTTATTTTATTGTGAAAGTCTGACTGCTCAGAGCCACAGCTACTCACGGTTGAGCTTATGGTTTCGCAAACAAAACCTATTGGTCCTAAAGGGGGTGGTAAGTGTGTTACACAGTAAGGTTCACACAACCACACCATAAAATGCACCCCATTGCCTCACATTATACCATTGCATTTTGTGCAATAAAAGCACTTGAACACACATGCATGCACACATAGGGGATGCAAAATCTACTAATGCTGGTGCTTTTCATCTAGTCCTTGGGTTTAGGGGTTTCTTTCTATCTTACACCAACGTTCATTGGAAAAATGACAAATAAAATCCATGAATTTAGTTGTTGGTATATACTGTTAATAATATTGATCACGCCACACACAGGATGCAAATGCTACTGATGCTGGCATTTTTCGTCTAGTCCTTGGATAGAGGAATTTCCTTGTATCTTACACCAAATTTAATTGGAAAAATGGAAAAGAATCCATAAATTTGGGTGTTGGGATATACTGTTAATGACATTGATCACACCAACTTAATTATACTTTTTTATGGTTTAATATACACGTGCACATACACACACACACACACACTCTCTCTCTTTCTCTCTGCATATGCAAAAGCTAATGCCTGCAAACCATATATGAGGGGGATGTTACTGTTGTTAATCTTACTGTGAATTTTATATATTTCAAAGAGTGGACAGTGTTATGATTTAAATGTTCCATCCAGCATCCAAATATAACTTCTTTTCATATACTAATGTTTCTAATGTTAGACAATGTACATAAGTATTTTAATTAATTGTTGAAAAGCAAGAATGGTTTTCTAGAAAATGTTAATGTTAGGTTTCGTGGATGTTAATTTTTGAAAAGTTAGGGGTTTAGGGAGGGTATTCCCTAATCATTTGTCATTTTCTATTCATGGTGCGTTCCTGATCGTGGATAGCTGGCATCTGACCTGCTACATCAGATGGGATAACCCTGCATTTTCTCTTTAAACCTGAACTCGAGGCTGGTGGTTCTAGTATTTGCTTTTAATCCCACAGCTGTTTCACTGACCTCAACAATGTCAATAACAACAAAGAAAATAAACAGAACATTTCCCATAAACCACGTCAACTCTCTCTGTGACCCACCAATCAGGTCCAAACCATGGCCCATATTTAAGAAAAATTGGCGCATCAGCTATGGTATGCCACTTTTCTTCCACATCCTACCGGCACCGAACAACACCATGGTTGGTCATTAATAATACAGTGCACCATGGCGGTCATTAGCACAATAGTGTCAACATTTTTTACGCTATTGTGGCGCTTTGCTACAATAGTGTCAAATATTTTGATGCTAGTGCAGCAAAGTGCAAGGAGGCCCATAGGTTAGTATGGGAGCGTTGTTTTAACACCGGCTTTGAGCAGGCGTTAAAAATGATGTAAAAAAAGGTGCAGTGAAATCTTTTAAATTTCACTGTGCCATTTTTGTGGGCCACCTAGCGCAGGAACGCCCCCCCTTGCATACATTATCCCTGTCTCAGGCATATTGTGGCGCAAGGGGTCACAAAGTGGCACAATGCATGCATTGCGCCACTCTGTAAATATGGCACTGCAGAAAAGCCACTTTAGTGCTGCCTTAACATAAAAAAAATGATGCTATGGCAGCGCTAAGGTGGCGCTAGCGTCTCTTAAATATGCCCCCAAATGTGTAAAGTCCTCATAATCTATAGTCCTTCTTCTTTCTTTGCTGCTGACATGGCGTAAGATAAGTGCCATTTCTCTCTCAGTTTTTTTCCTGTATAGTTGTTTGTTTTAATTGTATTTGACTTTGGTGCAGCACAGTAACAGTGCTTAAAGGCCCCTAGAGATTTGATTAATGTCTAAAAATTGCTGATTCAGCATTTTTGCAGGAACTTGTTCTCACTTATGATTAGTTGCTTTGATGATATTTGCTTGAAGAAATATTGCATATAAGCGCCCAAAACGTTTGTTAAAAATGTGATAATTGCTAATTTTTTAATTTTCGGGAACTTGTTCCCACTTACTTGATTGGTATGGAGCGGGGACTCAGGCAGTAGAGCGTAGCTGGTGTTGGGAGCTGTCCTATTTCGCCTTTGACGACCGTGCATGCGCATAACCAGCCAGATTCGAGATACCGACTTCGCACACTGAGACTGCTCGTAGCAGGCTTTAAAAGGGGGCACACCATTGGTTACAATGTGTCCCTATGTACTGCTCAGGGTTAGTGCCAAAATGTTGGCGCTAACCCTGAACAGTACATCAATAGCATCAAAAATGTTGACGCTATTGCCCCCTACCCTGTGCCAAGGTGCACTGTGTGCCACTTTTCTTAAATCTGGCCCTCGGTTCTTTGGGATGTTGATGTGGTTCTAAAATGTTTACGGGCTTGCCATGCCAATGAGGACCTCTCTAGGAAACATCTTTCTGCCAAACTGCCACTCTTACTCTGTTTAGTTTCTTGTCGAAGAATTTCTGATGTCAAGGCACTGGATATGGCAGGTAAAGTATTTACTCTCACAAGAATTTATTTCCGTATATCTAAACATACGAAGTCTAATTCTAAATGCATAAGTTATCCAGCTTTTCTGTACAATCCAAAATTATGCATGATAGAATGACGCTAGTCAGGTTGGAGTCAGAAAACTGACTCTAACCTGATTAGCACCATTTTATCTACGCACAACTCCCATAGACATGACTCCTGTCTTAGAAAAGACAGGAGTCATGCCCCCCAGTCCAATGACCATGCCCAGGGGACAATTGTCCCCTGGGCATGGCCATTGGGCACAGTGGCATGTAGGGGGGGCCCTAGCTAGGCCCCCCTATGGCACTTTGAAAAAAGATTAAAAATACTTACCTGGACTTACCTGGGATGGGTCCCCCCACCTTTAGATGTCCCCTGGGCATGGTCATTGGGCACAGTGGCATGTAGGGGGGCCCTAGTTAGGCCCCCCATCAGCACTTTGAACATTATTTTTAAATACTTACCTGGACTAACCTGGGATTGGTCCCCCCACCCTAAGGTGTCCTCCAGGTGTGGGAGCAGGTGGATGGGGGTGTCCCTGGGGGCATGGTCTCTGACCATGGAAAAAGGCCCACAGGTCCCCTAATGCCTGCCCATACCCAAGCATTAAATAATGGCGCTAAGGAGGCTTAGCGCCATTATTTATGGCACTTCTTCTCCTGTGCGTACATGGGAGGATAAATAAGGCGCTAGGGCCATAGTGTGGGTTTTTGACCGGGAACGCCTACCTTGCATCTCATTGACGCAAGGTAGTTTCCGCAAGCAAAAACTGATGCAAACTCCATAACTTTGGCGCTAGACATGTCTAGCGCCAAAGTATAAATATGGAGTTAGGTTTGCACTGAATTAGCGTAAAAACAAAATGACGCTAATCCAGCGCAAACCAAGTATAAATATGGGCCTATGTGTGGTCAAATGTATCAAAGTTTATGAGGATGTTACATGTGAATTGTGCAGAGACCAAGCTGGTCAATTATTAGTGTCCCCCCAGAAGCCCATCTGTACGGGGAGCTAGGGCTTCCAAGGCTTTTTTTTCAGGATCTAGATTAGAGGATATCATGACGGCTGCCGATTGGTCCTCAGATTCTACATTTACGTTGTTTTATCATAAACCTATTGTTGATGTAGTGTGCTGGCGCAGCTTTAAACAAGCATAATCCAAAGCCTTCGTGCGGACATGAATTGAAACATTTTCTAGCAATGGCGTAAATTTTTTTCAATTCTATTAAAGACACAGTGGCAAAGATTATCCTACCCAGAGACGTTTGGTGTATTTATCAGTTTTCACTTGAATATGTTAATACTCTGTTTTCCATCCAATATTATTCTATTTGCAAGTTAAAGAATTTGGGATATTACAATGATTTTTTTTTTTTCAGATGCCAAAACAACATAGATGTCAAAGGCTATTTGCTTGAAGTTCAAGAGGACGCAAAATGGCATACAGGCGTGGAGGTTGTCAGGCTTGGTACAAGTTTAACAGTTCAACGCATTCGGAAAGGTGGGAGACCGTTCCAGAAGATAACAGTTGCAAGTTCTGGATTGGACTTTCTCTGGTTCATTTGGTTTTCAATTGATAAGTTGGTTAAATGATACTTTATTCTATTCGCAAACAAAGAGGAAGGACTATAGCTTATGAGGAACATATGGATGGGACCTGATTGGTGGCTCATAGAGATGGTGGACATGGGAAATGTAGTGTTTAGTTTCTTTGTTGGCATTGGCTGCTGTGCTTTTTCAGTAAATGAAAGAGAAGCATAATCCTCCTCTGTGTGCCCTTGATAGAACTGAAAATGATTGAGGTGAATGCTAGCAAATTTTATATTCTTAGTTCTTTCTTTTTAGTATTGGCTCTGGTTATGCCAGTGAGTTCCCTGGAAGAAACATTACAATTTACATTATTTTGACACGTTCCTAAAAAAAAAAAAAAAAGAAAATAATTTCTGTTAGTAATTGATGTTAACATTTTATTGCCAACAGACACTGGTTTTAGTTTGTTTTTTTACCCTTGTTAAGGGTATTTTGTGTTTGGAAGTTACGATTCTTCTTTTTGTGTGTTTTGATACACCTTTGCTATCTTGTAAGCCTCTTTTCGTGATAATGCTGATCATTGGTTTCCTTCTCCTTCAAAAAATGCTTTTAATATCATTATCTCTTCTATTTAGTTGTTAGTTTAATCAAAATAAAATTGTCTTTTTCCTTGCGCGCAGAGTCGCTGTATTCAAAAAGGAACTTTTATTATGTTTATCAGTATTGTAACCTAAGGTTTGGTACGCTTTTCAAAATAATTAGTGGGAACATATATCCAATTTTCAGCTCTGACATTTTGGGTGGGTTTACGGTGTTTTACATGTGTGCGTACCTCGAACAGAAGGTAGGTGGCACTACACTTCAAGTGATAAGGCGAACAACTGAAAAGATGTCTGTTTGCCCGTGTTTCTGTCAGCAGTGGCCAGTCCCTACTCAGAGTTTCTACAGATTTATAACAGGTTTATGCATTTTTTCTTCTTCATAACGTGTAATCAATGTCTTTTTACCACTTTCATTATGTGACAAAAATATGAGGTAACTAGTAAGAATACTTATTTCGTTAAGAATAATTCTCATTATTTAAAGTTTTTTACTATGTTAAGGGATGGATGTAAATGCAAGTTCAGGGTTGGTATACGATTATTTTAATCAAACACACTGTTAAAATGCATAAAAATTGATTTTTATGTAAATGAGTAATTTAACACTTTTTCACTCAATGTAAAAAAATATACACTGTAGTGAAACACGGGGTAGCTGTATTTTAAAAAAGAAATATAGAAATGGGAAGTAATGGTTTGTGATATTGCTGCGTATTTTCAACAATGCAATGACAAGCAATGTAGTAAAATAGATCCGTTTGGTTCATTGCTGTTGGTTACTTCAGACCGTGTTGCTCCCACTTGACTTTGCATCAGTGCATTTCTCCATAGCAACTTGTGTGGCATTTTATCCTTGTGCTGTGTATGTGGTTTGTGTTTGGCATCATGCTCACCGACAATGCACCTGTGGGTGACCCTCCTGTCCATGGTCTCTTCCAGTATAGAAGTGGCCAATAGGGTTACCTAGAGTTGCCAGAAGGGCTCAACTGACAGGCTGTTTATGGGTTTGTTTTATGGCGTGTTTGGGCGGGGTTTTACTGTTGCTTTTTTCTGATATTTACACAAATATTGCCTGTAAGAAGAACACAAGTCATTTGGTCTCGCATCTGCTGTAAATTACTAGACAGTATGACTGTACAGGTATGTCTTTACAAGTTCACAACTGTCGCACTTTGCAAATCTAGCCAGTGTTTTAGCTGTCTGATAGGCTGACTAACCAAGGCCACTTTTAGAGGTGCCTGGCCCTGTTTTCTATCCCAGTCCGACCCTCGCCACTCGCATCGTTTTTTAGCATGCCCATCGTGACCAGGTGAGGTGAGTGGTATGTGAGTCTGTGCAGCGCCCCCTCTCACAGCTCAATCGCTCTCATAACATTTCAGCATGGCTGAGCTGATACTGGCCAGGACCATTCGTGGAATGAACCAGACGTTCTTGTTCTGACAACCACTATATGACAAGTGATGGCTGCAGACCCACAAATATAATTTTCACAAATTGAGCTATTTTTTATTATTGCTGTGATTATATTATGTTTCTCTCATTTGCGTAAAAATCAATATGTGTGCACTTTTAGTAATATGGCCATAAGCATTGAGTCTCGTGGTAACTGGTCACGCTACATTGCTCAAGGGGAACATTCTGTTTCATTTCACTATTATGCATGTTGATCATTTTATAATAACATATATAATTATAGATGGCTGCTGAGAATTACAGATGAGTTATGTGTGACTTCATAGACAACTCGAGTTTCACTCTCATCTATTTGATTTCACTTAGAACCCCTTAAAGAAAACGCTCCCTTCATTCACTTTTCAACCATGTATAATTTTATGTTAAGTATGTCCTCCCAGATCATCAGCCAATGCTTTCAACTGTTACGCAGGGGCAGAGAAGCAATGGGGAGCCATACCCACGTACCGTGGCTTCTGCTCCCTGTGCCAAATGTAAAAAAATTACTGGTCTCTAGCCATCCAAACCACCACCCTTTGTGCCATCTCGCCCTCTCATTTTCAAAAGCTGTGCCCTGCATCACAAGAGACAGCTCTACTTTGACAGGCTCTCTGAGAGGCCTACCAAAGCGGACTGGAATTCCTTTATCATGTAGAAAAGTGGCTAACAACGTTTGTTTTGTTACCCTCCGTTGCTGTCATAGCAGTGAACAACCAGATTTTGAATATAGGGTTCACACTCGTGGCTCTCAGTGAGGGCCACGCATAACAGTACACAAATCGGTCACAACTGTGCTCTTCTGTTGATATGTCTGGCAGGAGATTTGTAAGAATCTTGGAACAGCTGCTCACCACCCCTCTCAAAGAGCCTTAAAGTGGCTAAAAACTGGGGTGAAGACATCTAGAGTCAAGATTGAAAGGTTGTTGAACTCCCTTAGCCAAATGTAAGGTTGGGACCAGACTACATGCACTTCAGAAAGACCCTGAAAGTCCCACCCTCCACCTCTATCATATACTAAATGGCAGTGCTCTGGAAGAACTAATTAGAAGCCGTTTGTTAACAAGGTTCTCTCTGAATTTCTAATAAGAACCCTGTCTCCATCCTCCCTCAGTTCTGTGTTTGGATCTCCAGCCACAGATGCAGTAAATACACTTGCATGCTCTTAAGAGGCTGCATCCACCCTTCATCTTGTGTCATTCTGAATCGGGGCATCCAAAACGTATCCCCATGGTCCCAGTACTCTTACTCTCACCAGACACTACATTCACAATCCTACCACCATACGCATGTCACCCACTCATTGGACATACCAGCACTTGACACACACATGAAATGTCAGCGAATGGTTCTGGGGTTTATATGACAGTGGAACTTTACATAGCGGATTCAGTAGACCATACTCTCAATGACACAGAGGAAAAAGGCCAAATAAAAAGTCCTGAATACCATTTCATATGCGGTTGGTCATTCATGGCAGGGGTACATGTCCATTTACCACACAAGGGAAGTTCCCACCACAACATTAATTTCTCCTGTTTGCCTATAATTTAACTGTAGCAAGTCTTTCAATGTAGAGTATCAGATTGAGGATTTTACTTCACTGATTGGACTCTTAATTATCCTCTACTCCAGTTTCTCTTTTTTCAGTCTACCCTCAAGGCTACAATATTCCTTAGTAAATACATAGTGATTACAAACAAATTATACCATTGATGTAGCAGTTTTACCTTCCAATCTCCAATTTACAGCGCTACTGATTGATGAACCAGGCGTGATGTTAATCCCCTCTGGGATTTTGTTGCTCCACAACTAGACTATGTGAACATGTGAATTCAATACCAAATACAATTTCATAATTAAATATAAAGCATATTAGGCTTTAAGATAAAGACTGAGAAGTATTAATATGAAAACCATGAAGGTTTATCTAAATTTAGAAGGCATTACAGAAAGTAAAATCAATAGCAAAGAATCAGTTAATTATTTCCGATATAAAATCATGACTCTCAGAATAAAATGAATATAGCAGGAAAATAGCAGAACAAAATCTAATGCAGCTTAGTAAATAGGTCATAAATCAATGATCAGTGTGACATTGTCAGGAAATCAACAGAAATCAAGCCTTCTAAAGATTAGCAGGAATTTGACCCAGCAACTTCTGGGAAAAGCTCATTTTATACAATAAGACAACACATTCTGGTGTGAGCATGCAAAGAGCCAAAGGTCCCAGCAAATCATATTACAAAAAGAATGATACAATTTAAAATCACCTTTGTCAGCACTGCCCACAGGTTTTTGCAGTACAGTTCCCATACCTGGTACTAATGTAAAGCCTTATGGTTAGTGCAAATTCTGTTACAATCAAGGTTTAATTTTCATGAGAAATTGCATTGTGGTACCAATAGGTGAAGCTTTGAGAAAGCATCCACTTTGCTAACACAGCAGGAGAATGAAGCATGAGTCTCAGTATTCTTTTTCTTTTTCCTGCACCATCTGGCGAGCTTCCTTCACAATACACTCCTCCACTAGAGGTGCTTACAACAGGCTGTGAATCATGGTTCGCGCTTCTATTTTCAGATCTGATTTTAGCCACTACTGGAGTACTCACTTAATTTGTCACAGGTTGAGGACATTTTCACCTTGATCACCTTCGTCCCTCAGAGTAATCCAGGATTCATCAGGAACTCTGGAGATGCAGATCTTGAATGTTGGTCTTCATTTTGATCTTGCCCCGGCAGTTCTAGAACTTGATCAGACTGGGCTGGCAGGTACCCGTCTTGCATAGATTCAACTTGTGATTTTTCTCCTTCAAATCCACATTTCTGATTGGGATTTCATTCTGTGAATTGGTGGCTGTTGCCAAAATTTCTTCATCAGCTTGTAATACTGCCTTCATGTGCGACACATGAATCCACTGTGATTGCCCGGAGCACCTTACAGCAGTGTTGGTCACAAGGATTACCTGGTGAAGGCCACTCCAGCGAGGCTTCAACCAGTTCTTGACTCTTTATCAAGATCCAGTCTCCAGGACTGAGGTTGTGGCACTGTTCTTACTCTGTGGTTTGGGTTGTCAAATCGACCTGACAGAAGATAGAATGCACCACATCAGCCAGTCCTCTGCAGTATTCAAGAACAATATCATCTTTGATGTGTATAAGCGCAGCTGCAGATACAGACAGGATTGTCATGGCCCTACCCATCAATACTTATCTTGTTGTAGTCTAGTATTCCTGGGCCTGGTGCATTGAAAAGATTGTTCTGAGCCCTAGGAAGGTACCCAAACATTCTTAATTTGAGGAACTGATCACTCATGTCAATTTAACTAAGCCTCTGTAAAGGCTTTGCCCCTAAGAAAAAAAACAACAGTAGCCAACCATTCCCAGGAACATCCTGACGTCTCTTTGTGTAGTGGGTCAATCCATTCTCAAGAACACAGAGGTGCGTGCTTTAGACACCTTTCTCACTCCCTTCTCAACGTAGTTTCCTAAGTATAGGGCATCCTTCTAACAATACTGGAGTTTACTTGGAAATACCTTGTTCCTTTGTCTGCGAGGTGATTTAACAGGGCAATTGTGTCTAGTTTGCAGCTCTTTTTCATTTTAGACGCCACCAATAGGGAGTCTAAATATTGTTTGAGCATTGAATTACTGGGCAACTCAAAGGTTTCCAGATTGTTCCTCCATACTTGATTAAAGATTGAGGTGCTTTCTGTATAGCCTGTGGGACCCTACACCAAATGAGAGCTTTACTCAGAAATCTGAATACAAAAGAAAGCCTACTCTCCTCATGTAAGGGAGAGGAAAAAATGCTTGGCACATGTCTATGACCATGAACCATTCAGCAGCAAATGGAATCTGGAAAATTATTATGGTAAGATTCGGTACCACAGGACAACATGGGATTCACATTTCATTACCCTTTCTCAGGTCCTGCACTGTTCTCCATTTTCATTTGATTTGTGAGGTCCCATTATAGGGGTTTCAACGACTGCCCAAGACTTCCTTTAAAATGCCCTCTCCATAATCTGTTATATCACAGGAGTTATTCCTGGAACTACATCTAAAACGTTTGGGGATTCACAGCATCTGATTTTCTCTTTATCTTCATAGGTTCTACTCCCTTTATTAGTCCAATGTCATGGCCTGTAAAATCCCAAACTTCCTCCTTCACTGTCTATTTTAAATCAGGAGGTAAGTCTTCTTTTGTCAAGATGAGGAACAAGCAGACTTCTGACACTTGTGTTTCAATTTTAAAGTCAGTGTCTGGATCATGGGTCTGTCACTCTTTCTGGGATACAGAAAATTATGCAGTTCATCTTGCACAAACATCAATTTCAAGTAGATTAACAGGACACATGTCACATATTATGAACATGTGTGTCCTCAGTAGGGCCAATATTTACAGGGACATGTGCTGAGACTTGATTTTTGATCTGACCAATGGAAATGTCTGCAACTTGGAGTTCTTTTCCCTAAAAGGGTAGTTTTGGAACCTCCATCTGACAAACCGTGGAGTAGGGAGTCCCGTTATCAATCAAAAATGATACTCTCTGGCTCACCTTTTACATATGGGGCACTCTGGTCTACCTCTAAGATTGCACCAAGCATGCAATGCTCCACGACCCCCACCCTCTCCCAAGGCATCGTCATTGCAATGGATTAGGGCCAAATTCAAATAGGCTCTCAGAAGCAACAAAGAACTGGGAAACACAGTCATCAATTATCAAATGTTCTGCTGAAATCTGGGATTTTGATGACAATAAAATCCCTTGTTTCACATGTTTTGCTCTACCACTGGAACTTGTGGCAATTTTGCAGTACTGGGTCTCTGATTCGGCAAGTTCTGCACAGGAATCAGTTGAGCTGGGGCTACTCATTATTTACTCCATTAGGATTCACAGTACAGTCTAGCATCCAATACCCAAACCTGGTGAAGATATAACATGCAGTGCTCCATTTCAGGGTGCATATGCTGACATTCACATTTGAGTTATCTACAAAACCTCAGTCTCCTTGAGGAACAATATTTCCTGTATACGTGTACCGAACATCATCTTGAACATCGAGTCCCTCCATGCCCAGGTGAATATTCAAAACAGAAACTGAACCCAAGTCTACCATGGGAGAATCCTCTGACCACATCTTTGTGCCTACTTTTCTGTGCCACAATGTACCTCTCCTTAACTTTCCCTGCTTGGATTCCTTAATATCACTACAGTGCTTTGCAGTTTCCAGGCTCTTTTCAACAGACTTTGTATGCCAACACACCACATTGTGCTGTATCTGAGAAATAAGCTCGGGGCGCATACCAAGCACAAATGCTGAACGGAAACCACTAGGACCTTCAAGGGTTGGGTCTTTTATTCTGCTATTCTAGCTGTACATTTGTATTAGTCTCCCATAATAAACATGCACTGATTATTTTGGTTCTTGGTCACTCTCATAATTATTTTTACTAATTCACAACTTTCTGGGAGCTTTCAGTTTCAAATGCTCCATCAGTTCTCTATATTTGGTTCGTATTTGGGAAATATATAAAAATTTTAATATTGGGAGACAGAAATATTGGAAAACAATTGTGGTACAAAAATATTGTAATGCAGAAATATTGTTGTCAAGAATATAATTTTTCATGTAAGTAATATAGTTGTTAATATAATTTTCAAGAATATATTTGTAAAGAATATTGTTTTTTAATGATTTTAATGTGTTTAGTTCATATATTATGTTATGTATTATTATTTTTATAATTGTTATTAAATTTTTATAAATATAGTTTGTAATTTTAAGTCATTTAGAATTTTTTATTTAATTGTTAATAGTATCTTATTGTGTCATAGCGGGTTTTTAGATTTGTAAGGTGATAGGGTGGGAAGTTGTTCAAGTAATAATTATTAAATAACTTTAAGTAAGTATGTGCTTGATATTCATTATTTATATTACGTCTAACTTACTTAGTTTACTTATACCTTAGGTACGGGTTGCTATGCTTGTAGGAGTATAGGGTGGGAAGTTAATTAGGTAATAATTAATTTTTAATAATGATACATTATTTAATTGATTATTAAACATGTAAATTGTGTAATGATTATATATTTTAGTTATATTTGAGGTTCTGGCTGCTGAGTTTGGAGGGGTGAAGAGTGGGAAGTTAATTAAGCAATAACTAATTATTGATTAATTATTAATTCAATATGAATAATTTGCGTTATCATTTATTATTTATATTATGTAATACTGATTTATATTAGGTATATTTTAGTTGCAGGTTGCTTAGTTTGTAGTGGTACAGGGTGGGAAGTTAATTAAGTGGTATTTAAAAAATAATAATTATGAATGTATAATTAAATATTTAATTGATTCATAAATATGTAGATTGTGTAATAATTATATTTATTAGTTATATTTTATGTGTGGGCTTCTGGGTTTGTAGGGTTGTTGGGCGGGAAGGTAATTAAGTAATTAATAATTGTTAATTAGTTATTTAATACATTATCAATTATGTAAAATGTGTTATTTATTTTAGCTTTTCAAGTTAAATAAGTAATAATTAAATAGCTATTATTTATACATTTAAAATTAAATATTACATTGTGAATTTTATAAATTGGTTAAATATATATTTAATGTTAAGTAATAATGTTTATATTAAGAGTTTTATACTTTTTTCTAAATAAATATGTTTATGCAAATATGTTATGTGTTTGAAGTGAAGTAGTTTACCTACTGTTGCTTAGATTGGAGCGCGAAGAGTAAATTTGACCCATTTGAAGTCGTATGCATTCCCTAATGGAGGGACTGGAGTTGGAATAGTACATTTTAATGCTCAAAAGTCCACCTGTCTCCCTAGTGTTGGACAGACTGGAGTGGGAAGTAGTACATTTTACCTCTCCAATGTCCAGCACATTCCCTACTGTTGTTTAGACTGGAGTGGAAATAATAAATTGAACCCCATTGAAACCCAATGCTTTCCCTACTGTTGCACAGACTAGAGTGGGAATAGTAAATGTAACCCCTCCAAAGTCCAACGCTTTCCCTAATGTTGTACAGACTGGAATTGGAATAATAAAGTTAACCCCTCCGAAGTCCAATGCTTTCCCTACTGTTGCATAGACTGAAGTGGGAATGGTAAATTTAACCCTTCCAAAGTCCAACGCCTTATCGTTTAACAGACTGCAGTGGGATTAGTAAACTTAATCCTTTCAAAGACCAACACATTACTTACTGTTGCACAGACCGTAGTCGGAATAGTTAATTTAGCCCCTCCTAAGTCCATCACTTTCCCTACTGTTGCAATGTTTGGAGTGGGAATAATATATTTAACCCCTCTGAAATTGTACACTTTCTCTGCTGTTGCATGGACTGGAGTTGGAATAGTGTATGCATTATTCCTAGACTCCAATACATTTTCTAATATTGTTTTAATATATTTATTACTACTATTTGTTTATAATTTTAATGTTATGTTACTTGTTTATTGTTAGAACTGGGGCTTCTGGTTAGCTAGGTTATACATATAAGCCAGGCAGAACCACCTACTTCAGTCAGGACTCTGCGAGCTCTCCCGGAACAAGTGGTGAGAACAAAGGTGTAATAACCTCCTCCCCAACTGGACAGTCGCGAACAAAGTCAGGGGGCCAATCTTGTTCGGCCAGCAGAATGTCATATAACTTGACAACACGATCCCAAAAGATGGCGTTTATAGTGCGCTCAATGTCCCCTTCTAATTGTAAAGTTACTGTATAAACTCTATCGGGATCAGAGACACGCATATCTGCTGTTTCGACTTGTATGAAGTCATCAGTTGCTTTCACCTCCAGATGCTCTAGAAGATTCCGGCAAACTATTGTGACCTCTGCCGCGCTGTCTAACAGTGCTAGTGCCCATGTCTTGTTCTTCAAAAGAACTCTCTTCCTGTGTGGCATGTCTTACTGAGACTGCCACCACCTTTTTCTTTTTAAACTGCTGTTTTGTTTGGATTGGTTTCTCCTCCTTCTTGACAGAAACCTCCAATGAGCGTTGTGATTCCTGTCTCGGTTTCACGTACTCTGTTCTCCGCTCTGACCGCCTACCTCTCTCATTTCTTTTTTCCGATGAGTCCTGAAAGGAACGAGATTGGTGTGTATCAGTATATTGATATCTATCAGGCGTCTTCAAATTATCCCTATTTCTGAGAATATATCTTGTCTGCGGGGTCTCCGGTCTCGGAGATTCTCCCTTTTTTTTCTTAGGTGTTTGCTGTTTTTTCTCCCAGCGCTTTTTCGTACCTTCAGGTTGCTGTTGTTTAGTAGCATCATTACTACCCTTACCCTGAAACTGTGGTTTCTGTGGTCTAGCCCCTAGGCTATCACGACCAATACTGGAATATGTTTCCGCTATAATTCTCGGCAGCTCCTGCTCCTGATCGAGTTGCTGGACGTCACGAAGACGCATACGCACCGCTAGTGCCACTGCCTCCCCTTTTAGATTACTCAATATGATGGAAGAAACCGTAGCAAAATTGCCTATTAGCTGCATCCCTAAATCTAAGGCCGGGGCAGCCCCATATTCATCTTGAATTTGTTTGAGCACTTCCGGTCCTGCTGTCAAAAAACAAAGTGTTTGCTGTGGCTTAGCTGCAGCCAAACCACAGTAAACAGCTGTGCCCTGGGGGTGGGCTCCCCGGGACAAAGCTGGTGCCGGCTCTAGGGGGTGGTGGTCCACAAGGCCATAAGTGCTGGGGGGGGAGGACTAAAAGGGGTTAAAGGGGTGGGGGGTGACCTAAAGGGGTTCCGAAATGGACCCCCTTCAGAATTTGTTTTATAATAGTCCCGGGCAGTAGTGATCACTGGGGCAGCGGGGGGGCCACACAGCCCCCCTCCATTAAATAGTACTGAAGCCCGGGAACCCCAGGGCCGGGGAGGGGCCAGGCACTCCCCCCATTTATTTGCTATAGCCCCTGGGCATTGGTGATCCCTGGGGCAGCAGGGGGGTGTATATCCCCCCTGTTTCTAAAGTAATTGGAGCCCTGGGTAGGTGGCGTCCCCCGGGCAGGGAAGGAGGGGCGACGGGCCTCCCCTACGCCAATAAACAATTTTTTATCTATAGGACCCTACGTAGACCCTTATTGAGTGTCATATCTTAAACAGGCATGGCGTTAGTTGGTATTTTCTCTCCCTTACAAACAGGATAAGAAGTTTTACTAAACAAAGCCCCCATCTTTTCCAATGAATTTCACTCTACTTACTCAAGTAATAAACAACAATCTACAAATTCAAATGCAGCATTCAGTGTTAACTAGTCAATCCTAGCACCTGATGATCGAACCAACCAACCACAGCATGAATCACCACACTATCAACCAGCTGCAGCACATCCGGTTCAAAGGTTAACCAATCACAAAGCATCTCTGCACATACCGCACAGCAGACAACCAGCCACAGCATGACTCTTAGCAATACAATATCGAAACTCAAAATGCTTAAAATAATGAACAATCCTTGTCTGATTTACCTAAAATAAGGAAAGGAAAACAAATCCCTAAGGTAATTGCACAACCAGGAAAGGCAAGTTCTCGACCAGCTGTAACATACTATTTAGTGATCAGCACGTTTACTCCTGTGAGCCCAGGAGCAAACAATCACCATTCCTAATTAATACACGATCACAACTGGACCTTGAGTAAATTCCTACCATGGTGTGAATGTGGCACCTCATAATACATACCTCACCTTAACAGATAAGTACTAACTAACAATAACCTTATATATTGAGATCTGGAATGTTTTACAAAATCCTAGAACCAACCCTTAACCCTAAGCAATTAGTGTATGAATTGCAATAAATACAGTCAAGAAACATGAATGACCACTCACAATTTCATAGGTCGATGCAAAGCCATCTTGGATGCTGCGTGGACATCCCTTAAGCACAACTCAGAAATAGGGCAAAGAGCTAAAAATTTGCAATTTCAAACAATTAACACAATAAAAATAAGCACATTCAATAATCATGAATGATTCCTAATATCTAACTGCGCACACTTAGCCATCTGAAACACATTTTGGAAACCATGAAAACACAACTCAAAAATATGACAAAACCATCCAATGAAATGCTGTATAGCTAAAGTGTTTTCAACCTACATACATTTCTCATTGACATCAAACCCTACCTACAAACCCGCAATGCACTACTCAAAAGTGAGGGACAGTGCTTTCAATGCTACAATTTACCACAGTGCATCACCCTTCTTATACTCACTTCTCCTCAGCTCATTCAGAGACACCAGAACAAAGCAATTCATTCGCATAGTAGCTTTAGAATTCAGGAGTATAGATTGAAAATAGAGATCATTTAGTTTCATGATTTTGGGCTTGATTTTGAGTTTGGCAAAGGGGGTTACGAGATGGATGTCCAGTCCGCTGTATTACAATCCCATTATAGCCTCTGGAGATCGTAAAAAGGCGGACGGTGTATCCGTCACATTTGTGACGAAGTTATCCGTCTGCAAAACTCTAAATCAGGCCCTTTATTTGCTGAACCATCCAGTTACCTTATCCAGATGTAATCATCCAGGTCTAATCTGCTACCAGAAAACTGATGTGGCACTTTTACCCTCCAGTCTCCAATCTATAGCCCAACTACTGTTGAACTAGGAGTAATGTAGATCCCACTTGGGGAACATGTAAATTTAATATCAACTAACATTTCAGAATTAAATGTAAAACATATTAGGCTTCACAATAAAGACCGAAAAGTATTAAAAATAAAACCTTGAAGGTTTCATAAAGGTTTAAGGGCAATACAGAAAGCAAAATAAATGGCAAATACTCAGTTAGGTAATCATTTGTGTTACAAAAGCATGACACTCAGAATAAAATACAAATCATGAAAATAGCAGAAAAGAGTATAATGCAGCCCAGCAAATAGATCCTATATCAAAGATCAGTCCGACATAGTGTCACCTGCTAAAAGTCAGGCGAAAGTGAACCCAACAGAAATCAAACTTACAGAATGCTGTCTTATAAAAATTAGAGGAAAGTTGTCACAACACCTTTTGGGTGAGGGTGCAAAGGCCTAACAATCCTTGCATCCAATACAACTTAAAATCACATTTGTCAGCAGCGTGCCTTAGGTTTTTACAGCACAGTGCCCATCCCTGTTGCTCCTGTGAAACCTTAAGGTTAGTATAAATTATGTTACAGTAAGGGTTAATTTCTCATGAGAAATTACATTGCGATCCCATTAGGAGAGGCCTTGGGAAAGCATTCTTCGCTAAGACGGCATGAGAATGAAGCTTAAGAATGAAGCATCATGCTAAACACGAGAGAATGAAATCATATTTCAAAACATTGTTTCTGTTGTGCTGAGTGCATGGCGCGGAAAGACAGAAAGTTGGCTGTCTGCATGAAGATGAAGACAACAGGCAGCAACAGCCATTTTGAAATTGAGGCCTACAATTTTAATGCTAAAATAAACACAGTTTCTCAGTAAAATATCTCATGTGCTTTATGTTAATCTCTGCGTATTAATACTAATATACATTTTCATTAATTCCGTGTCACTACCATTTAACATAATTGGTAGTCACATATTAACTCAAGTTTGCAAGGTATTTTTTCATGAATATACCGTGATGCAAATGCATTGGAATGTTGAGAACCTTAAACACATAGGAAATATGAAGATTGTGTTAAACGTCGGCAAGGATACAAAAGGTATGCTTTAATAAAAAAGGCTGACAACGGTGATGAATTTGCATTTGTTGTTCACCACATTCGACCAGAGGTGCTACAATAAGCAGAAAGTCAGCTGAAAACAAGACTCCTAAATGTACATGTCCATGGTGGACTAGCCAGATATTTGAAGCTTTAACTGAAGTTAGAACAGAAAAGAAAGATACCTCATAGTACAGATATTCCGGGTTTTGTTAGGAGAGTCCTGTTGACACGCCTGGTATGCCCCTTCCCCTCTCAAACAGCACTGTTAGCACCAGGGGACAAATTAACATTTATTACAAGGTGCTTCCTTAAAATACCTTCAGAAATCAGGAATTAGAAGCGGATTACGAAGTACCATGCCAAATCCCTTGATAATCCAATAATTCTCCTCAGGTTCATTGATTCATTTAGCTGCTTTCAGAAAACAATGTGTCCAGATGAATTACTCTTGATCAAGAAGTTATTCCAGATCTCCTAATTCTGATGTCCCTGGAAACCAGCTGATGTTACCTAAGCATTCAGAAGCAGGCTGTTACTGGGATGAAGTACACAGGACCCACCGCTCGAGTTATTACAGACTATGGGTAGCAGGTGGATGTTGCTGGGAAACATACCATGGCACTTCGCACATTTCTCTATAAAGCACAAAACATATCTGTCATTTGACAATTTACCTGAAGCTTTGCAAAAAAGATAGCACTTCGTGATATAGCTTATTCACAGCTTTATTTCTTTCAAGTAACCATTAAAAGCGACTACAATCCAAACATTCTTTTATGAAGCACACATACATACATAGGCGGTCATTACAACATTGGCGGTAAAAGCTGCTTACCGCCATGCAGAAGACCGCCAACACACCGCCACGGAATTCCGCCACAGCTATTATGACCCACATCTCTGAATCCACCAAAATTCAGACACCCACACAAGTCCGCCACACCAAAGGTCAGTGATAAAGTGATGAAAACAAATCCTCCACCGTCACGCCAACAGAAATATCCCCACACTATCACAACACACGAATCCATGCGGTGGTCTTTCATCCGCAGTATTCCATTGGCGGTACACACCGCCGCGCTCAATATACACACACTCTTACAAAACATCCCCACATTGGACACTTCAAAATACACACACCTGAGACACATACACACACCACTCCCACACACCCATTACAATATAAAACACACACCCACATCACCCACAAGCCTCCACGACAAACAATTCTGAAAGAAGGCGAGCGACACCACCAGCAAGAACAACAGCATCCACAGGCACACAACACCATCACCAACACAACTTTCACGCACCTCAAACAACACACCACTACATATCACCACACTTATCACCACACACTCCACCCCACACATCACCTACACCACCCCATGGCACGGCAAAGACACCCCAGGTTTTCGGAGGAGGAGCTCAGGGTCATGGTGGAGGAAATCGTCTGGGTAGAGCCACAGCTATTCGGAGCACAGGTGCAGCACACCTCAATTGCAAGGAAGATGGAGCTATGGCGAAGAATAGTGGACAGGGTCAACACCCAAGAAATCGGGAGGACATCAGGAAAAGGTGGAACGACCTATGGGGGAAGGTGCGTTCCGTGGTCTCAAGACACCACCTGGCGGTTCAGCGGACTGGCGGCGGACCCCTTTCTCCTCCCCCACAACTAACAACATGGGAGGAGCAGGTCTTGGCGATTCTGCATCCTGAGGGCCTCGCAGGAGTAGGTGGAGGAATGGACTCTGGTAAGTCAAATCTTAACTATTACATACCCCACCCTACCTGCATGCCAGCACATACCCCCACCCTCACCCTTACACGGGTACACGGTCCAGGGGGCGGAGGCACTGGAACACAGGGGAACTGGGAGGGCTGCCGTGTGACAGGGGGCGGACAGGCCAAGGGAACCCACTCTCCACGAGGCCCTCTCCTCCATCATGGGAGAATACCACCACTCCCAGGAGACGATGGCAACGGTACTGGCCAAGTTTCAGGAGACCCAGCGCATGCAGGAGGAAGAGTATATGGGCTTCAGGGAGGAACTCAGAACCATCAGCTCCACCCTGGGCACCATCGTAGGGGTGCTGAAGGAAGTACTCAACACCAGGAGGGACACTGTGGCACTACAAGGGGCCCCTGACACTAGCATGGATGAAGAACTGCCCACCACCTCCGCCGGCGCTAGTGGACAGGGCGCCCTGCCACAGGACCACCACGCCAGCACCCCACCCCCTGCAGAGGGAGAACCACCCCGCAAACGGTCCCTGAGATCCAGGAACAAGACAGAGAACGATGCCAAGACCCCAGCCAAGAAATGAGACCACCCTGATTGTCATCCTACTGTCCCACTTTGTCACCCTGTCCATAATTAAACTGCCCTAGCTCCACTTCCTATGCCCATATGGGCAATGCACCTGTGAGACTAATAGACTGGACTCTGCCATGGACACTCCTCCACCATCACCCCTCACCATTTCACTACCCCCTCCAATATTTTGCATTTAAATAAACACACCTAAAGCACAAAATGATCTGGAGTCTGTCTGTGATTTTGAAATAGTGTATTAGCAATTACAGTGCCAAAATGTTTTTTAAATAGTAATGCCAACATACCTATGTCACACAGTTCTAGTCCATGAGGAATCTAGGCAGATGTCACACAGTGGGACCCACATCTGTGAAACCGTAAGGAAAAGTGACAACTCAGTGACCATACACTGGGTGAAAACGACAGACAGGAGAGAGGTAATAGTGTAAAAGTACATGTAGTAGGCAGGATTGTATTCTTACCTGTGTTTCACTGGAAATATTGCTGGATCACTGAGTCCCTGTTGTGCATGTCTTCTTCCTCTGCTTCCTCCTCATCACTGCCCACAGGCTCCACAGCTGCACAACACCGCCATCTAGACCATCCTCCTGCAGAAAAGGCACCTGGCGTCGCAAAGCCAAGTTGTGAAGCATACAGCAGGCCACGATGATCTGGCACACCTTCTTTGGTGAGTAGAATAGGGATCCACCTGTCATATGGAGGCACCTGAACCTGGCCTTCAGGAGGCCGAAGGTCCGCTCGATCACCCTCCTAGTTCGCCCATGGGCCTCATTGTAGCGTTCCTCTGCCCTGGTCCTGGGATTCCTCACTGGGGTCAGTAGCCATGACAGGTTGGGGTAACCAGAGTCACCTGCAAATGGTGAGGGGCAACTGTTAGACACACACTAACCTGGAGGGATAACCCCAGACCCAGACAACCATTCCCACTGACTTGCTTCCAGGTGCTCACCTAATAGCCACACACGGTGCCTCTGGAGTTGACCCATCACATAAGGGATGCTGCTATTCCGCAGGATGTAGGCGTCATGCACTGAGCCAGGGAACATGGCATTCACATGGGAGATGTACTGATCTGCCAAACATACCATCTCTACATTCATAGAATGATAACTCTTCCGGTTTCTGTAAACCTGTTCACTCCTGTGGGGGGGGACCAAATCCAGGTGGGTCCCATCAATGGCACCTATGATGTTGGGGATATGTCCCTGGGCATAGAAATCACCTTTCACTGTAGGCAAATCCTCCACCTGAGGGAAAACGATGTAGCTCCGCATGTGTTTCAGAAGGGCAGACAACACTCTGGACAATACGTTGGAAAACATAGGCTGGGACATCCCTGATGTCATGGCCACAGTTGTTTGAAAAGAGCCACTTGCAAGGAAATGGAGCACTGACAGCACCTGCACTTGAGGGGGGATTCCTGTGGGATGGCGGATTGCTGACATCAGGTCTGGCTCCAACTGGGTACACAGTTCCTGGATTGTGGCACGGTCAAGCTTGTAGGTGATTATCAAATGTCGCTCCTCCATTGTCGACAGGTCCACCAACAGTCAGTACACCGGAGGATGCCGCCATCTCCTCACATGTCCCAGCGGACGGTGCCTATGAAGGACAACAGCAAGCACAGAGTCAAACAACTCAGAGGTACGTACCCACAGTTTACACAGAACACCAATCATACACAAAAGGTGGACTGTATGTGTGTTGAGACTAGGCCTAGGTATGTGTGACGCAGTTGGAAATGAAGCCATGTGGGCCCCTGAAATGGCGGCTGCCTGACCTGTAAAGTGGGACAATGGGATGTGAGGTAACTGGGCTGGCGTTGAACACCGTCGCGGTAGGTGGTCGGAGACCGCGCCACAATGCTGCATTGGTTAACATTGGACCCTATGGGTCCCACGAGCCAATGACGATGTGCTCCGGCGGTGACGGTACGCACCACCGCGGACGTGACCACCATTTTTGACAGGAGAGGACCTACACTGCAAGTGCTGCTGTGACCTCGGTCTGGAAGAGACAATGGCTTGAGTGTCTGGGGAAAGGGCCCCTGCCTTCACATCGGAGGAGTTGGAGAAGCTTGTGGATGGGGTCCTCCCCCAGTACATGCTACTCTACGGGCCTCCAGACAAACAGGTAAGTAAACAGGGAGCATGTTGTATGGGCTATGCCTGTGTGGAGAGGGCTGGATGTAAGAAGGAAGGGGGCAGAGTGCTGCGTGCATGAAAGACGGTGAATGCATGTGCCACATGCCAAGGGTAGGGATAGGGGCCAATCACTTTGACGGTGCAGTTGGTAATGACTTCTCTTCTTCCCCTTTACATTTCATGTAGGTCAGCGCCCACCAGAAGAAAGATATTTGGCGTGCCATCGCCAAGGACATCCGGACCCTGGGGATCTACCACAGACAGAGCACACACTGCCGGAAAAGATGGGAGCACATTCGCTGCTGGAGCAAGAAGACGGCGGAGGCTCAGCTGGGGATGGCCTCCCAATGTGGGAGGGGTGCCCGTCGCACCATGACCCCCCTGATGTTCAGGATCCTGGTAGTGGCCTACCCAGAGTTGGATGGGCGCTTGAGGGCATCACAGCAGACACAAGGGCTGGGTGGGGGAGGAGGGCTGTGGGTTTCCCTAGGCCAGGGCGAGTTCCGTAGGCAAGGCCCCTCCGTAAGGCAGGCCATGTGGCACCCCAGCCCACCTATGTAGAGTGCCAAGTACAGATATTCATGCCCCTGTGTCATCTATGTGTGCAGATGTCATCCATAGCCTTGTAGGCCATTTCCCAGGAATTGAACATTGGAGCCCAAGAGCGCAGCGTAGTGCAGGGGGCTTCTGTGTCTGTCTTGTACGCCAACGGTAGCAGTAATCCATGCACCTAACATGTCTTTCTTCTGTCGTCCCCCCCTTTTTGTGGTCTCCTTGTTCTTGTGTGCATTAGCATCATCAGGCGGAGGAGCAGTGGCACCGGAGCACGAGGGAGCTGCATCCCACATGGCCCTGGAGGGCAAGACTACAGACTTGGAATTCACCAGTGGGACGGAGGGCGAGGGAAGCTTCACGGCGGGGACAGAAGCTGACACCAGCGACACGGACATGTCCTCTGATGGGAGCTCCCTTGTGGTGGCGGCCACATCTGTGCCCCCCGCATCTACAGGTACAGACGCCACCCCCCTACCAGCACCGCCCTCCCAGCAGCCCCTCAGCCTTTGCCCCGTGCCCACTCACCCAGGAGGGTGGGCATCACCTTCGCCCCAGGCACCTCAGGTCCTGCCCCAGTCACCCCTGCTGCCCTCAGTGAGGAGGCCATTGACCTCCTCAGGTCCCTTCCTGTTGGGCAGTCTACCATTTTGAATGCCATCCAGGGTGTAGAAAGGCAGTTGCAACAAACTAATGCATTCCTGGAGGGCATTCATTCTGGTAAGGCGCCCCTTCACCAAGCTTTTCAAACTCTGGCCTCAGCACTGATGGCAGCCATTGTCCCCGTCTCTAGCCTCCCCCCTCCAACTTCCTCCACCCAGACACAATCCCCTGTACCTCTGCCTATCCCAAGCACACCTGCAGACCAGCATGCACACACGTCAACACACAAGGGAAGCTCAGGCAAACATGAGCACCACACATCCCACAGGCACTCACGCAAGCAACACACACATGCAGACACACCAACATCCACTGCCTCCACTGTGTCCCCCTCCTCGTCGTCTCCCTCCTCCCGCCCAGTCTCGTCTACACTCACACCTGCATGCACTACATCTACAGCCACTACGTCCCTCACCAGCACACCCACCATCACACCCCGCTCACGTGCACTCACCACCCCCACTACCATTCACACGTCCCCTGTGTCCTCTTCCAGTGTGTCTGTGATGCCCCCTCCCAAGATACACAAACGCAGCCACACACCCACCCAACAGCCATCCACATCACGACAGCCTCCAGCGCATGCACCTTCACCCAAAGTCACCAAACGTACACCTCCTACTACCACCACCTCTTCCTTCACTCCCAAACCCCCTCCAGCTACCCATCCCAGTGTGTCCCAAAAATATTTCATGTCCAGCCTTGACCTTTTTCCCACACCTCCCCCACCCCGTCCATCTCATAGGTCCCGAACTAGCACCTCGGCCACAACATCTCCGGGACCAGTGGTGCCTGTAGTCACGGGTATGTGGAGTGCACCAGCCACCAGGACAGCCAGTGTGGCACGGAGCCACAGCACAGCCAGTCCCCCACCTGTGAAGCATCAGAAGTTGGCCAGTGCCCGGCGGGAGAGGGGGACGACTCCAGCCACCAAAGCCGCTCCCAGGGGTCCCGGTGGGAGTGTGGAGTCAGCTGTGACACCTCCCATGGTGGGGAAGGGCCACAAGAAACACGGCAAGTCTGGGAAGAGCTGCATGGCGGAGAAGACCGCCATCTTCTTAGCTGTCCAGGAGGGCCCCGTCAGCCCCAGCCCAGCTGCCCAAGAGGGCCCCGCCAGCCCCAGCCCAGCTGCCCAGGAGGGCCCCGCCAGCCCCAGCCCCAGCCCCGCTGATCCATGAAGGACCGCCAGCACAAGCCCCGCTGCGCCATGAAGGACCGCCAGCACAAGCCCCGCTGGGCCATGAAGGACCGCCAGCACAAGCCTGCTGGGCCATGAAGGACGCCAGCACAAGCCCCGCTGGGCCATGAAGGACCGCCAGCACAAGCCTCGCTGGGCCATGAAGGACCATCAGCACAAGCCTTGCTGGGCCATGAAGGACCACCAGCACAAGCCCCGCTGGGCCATGAAGGACCGCCAGCACTAAAGGACCGCCAGCACAAGCCCCGTTGGGCCATGAAGGACAGCCAACTCAAGCACCGCTGGGTAATGAAGGATCGCCAACTCAAGCACCGCTGAACAGGGCACTGCCAACTCAAGCACCGCTAGCCCATGAGCGGCAGGGGCACTGACGCAACTGGGTCCGTCACAGGTGAGTGATGCACTCAGGGCACCAGTCCTCCTCCAGAACCAGTGGAGAGATCCATCCACTACCTCTGTCCTTCACAGGATGAAGCACTCTGGGCACCAGTCCCCCTCCAGAACCAGTGGAGACTGTTATCCACTTGAGAGACTGTGGCTTTGCACTCCCCAGGATGTTACCGTGGGCAACCCACCCACTGTAGAGACTTGAGAGACTGTGGCTTTGCACTCCCCAGGATTGAACAGTGGGCAAGCCACCCACTGTAGAGACTTGAGAGACTGTGGCTTTGCACTCCAGAGGATTAAACAGTAGGCAACCCACCCACTGTAGAGACTTGAGAGACTGTGGCTTTGCACTCCCCAGGATGGAACAGTGGGTATTGAGCCCCCTCGTGGATCTGGCGTTGTGCACTCATCCGACTGAGGTGCCCCCCTTCCCTTCCCCCTGAGGTGCCTGTTGTATTTCTATCTGATGCCCCTGCAGTGTTCTCTCTGTTTTGATCAGGTATCGAGTGTGGGCCTCGCCCATGCATTTTGGGCCCAGTGGTCCACGGACTATAAATGGTGCAATACCTGGACTTGTATTATTGGTGTATATATTTGTTTATAGTGTATATATATTTTGGAGTACTGGATTTTAATGGATTACAATCGCTACAATCATTTCCTTTTGTCTTTGCATTCTGCCGGGGGGCTTGGGGGGCGTAACTGTAATGTATCAACATGTATTAGTGTGTGTGTTGTAGTGGGTGAGGGTGGGGGTGTTGCGTGTGTTTGTCACTCTTTTTTCTCTCCCCCCTCCCCTGTGTCGTAGGTGCAGTACTCACCGTGGTCTTCGCCGCCAGCGTTCGCGCTCCTGGTAGAGGAGCAGGAAGCCTATCGCAGGTAGAATTTGGAGTTCCGGTTCCATGGTGTCCTCGTTCCTCGTGGGGTGTGGCGTTTTCCCTTCGAAATTCCTGTTTCCACCGTGTTTTTATCTGCGGTGAATCTGCCCCGGAAAAGGTGGCGGATTGGCCTTTCATAATGGTGTGGGCGGTACATTGTCTCCCGCCTGTCTGTTGGCGGTGACTGCCGCGCTGTTTGTTTGTACCATCGTGGCGGTCTGAGTGTTGAAGTGGCTGTCTTTGTTGGCGGTTTCCGCAATGTCAAAATTGCAATTTTTTTACTGCTGGTCTGTTGGCGGTCTTACCGCCGCTTTAACACCGTCCGCCAAGGTTGTAATGACCACCATAGTCTCTTGATGATGTTGAATGCACAGCTTGAGGAGAACATGACCGAAGCTTACTTATGTCTTAAACTTTTGAGCCAGAAAATCTGAAGAGGATTGGTGGACGAATTTATGAACAAAGCACAGAGATGCGAAGACTGTGCGGTTTGCATTTGGGACCCAGTGCACCTGTGCAAGACCTGGAGATAGAGGCCACTGCAAGTATGTGATTTTGCGGCTGCTGCGTTTTCCACATAATAAAGCATTTGCCGAATTTGGTACCTAATTCATCATCTACAGTTGAATCTGCAGATTTTTTATAAAAAATGTTATTTCTACTTTCAACGGACCAAAGGGTAAAAAAAATGCGATGAAATATGTTGCTGTCTAGCAGAAGGCTCTCCACAATGTTTGACTGGTCACCTTCTTGTTGCATAATGCGGTATTTGGTAAACTGGTACTACTGATGTGAAACCTTTGCCAAGACAGCGTTAACGTGTAAAAATGACAAAACAATGAAGCAGTCTATCACAAAATGTGCCACAGTACGCCACATAATATGCCTTTTCTTTCCGCATGATGTAGTGAATCCTGCCTCATATTTTGGTCCTCCTCTGCCACATAATTCCAGTGGCCCTGCCTATAACTGATTTCTGAAACCCAAGAAAAAGCCCTACTGTAAAAATTTTAACTTGTTGTAAGTAAATATTTGATGAGCCTAAATAAACCATGACCCCATAATCCAAGTGAGCAATGTATCAAATGCAAGTATCTGATCTAAGGAGCCACGATAAGGAAAAATGCACCCCAGATGGAGATGGCGCAGAAAGCAGGTCTTAACTTCAGCATATATCTGCTTTTCTATTTGAAGGTTTTTATCAAAAATGATCTCAGGATTTATCACTGCCTTCATATTTTTGACAAAAGTAGATTATCTGGGAATACTAGCAAAATAAAAAAGGCAATTGCCACATAAGAACAAGACTCCCATGTGAGTACTACAAGTTATAGGGAGACCAAGAACCACATGAACAAATATCAGGTTTTGCGACTCGCAAATTGCGAGTCGCAAAGCCTGATGTACATCAGTGTCAATGACACTGTGATTCCCAATGAGGTCGCAAATGACCTACCTCATAAATATTCATGAGGTAGGTCACAATTTGTGACTCCATTAGGAATGGCTGCACTCACAGGGATGGTGGCCTGCTGGGGACAGCAGACCACCATGTCCGTGACTGCTTTTAATTAAAGCAGTGTTTGCTTTTTTAAATGCAGCCCGTTTTCCTTGAAGGAAAACAGGATGCATTTAAAAAAAAAAAAGAATAGTTTTATTTTCATTTTTTCAGAGCAGGCAGTGGTCCGTGGCATCACTGCCTGCTCTGAAAAAATATTTTCGCATCCATTCACAAAGGGGAAGGGGTCCCGCGGGGACCCCTTCCTGTTTGCAAATGGGTTAACAGTGATTATTTTGTGACCGCATTCACTGACACAATACAATCATACATTGCACTGCAAATCACAGTTAGGAACGGAACGCCCCATCCTTATTGTGACTCGCAAACCCTTTGTGCGATTCAGTAAATAGATTACCGAATCGCAAAAATGGGTCTGTGCATTGCAAAATGCATTTTTCTTGTCGCAAACGGCCCGATTCGGGCCGTTTGCGACAAGAAAAAGTTTTGTATATCTGGCCCCAAACTTCTAATTTATATGTACAAAAAGCATGTGGGAGTCACAAAAATGGAAGGCAAACCCTCATCCACCAACCTTGGGGGCATGCTTTATCACTGGACTTCCTCACTCGTAAGAGATTATTATGGGGAGGAATAGACTTCCTTCTTACAGAGAGCACTCTTTTGTAGTAATGCAGGATCCGAAAAAAGCACTTTAAAAATCTTAGCGGTGCTGACGGAGAGTAATTTTGTTCTCGGAACACCGAAAGAATGGTTAAAACTACATAGGGATGCATACGGGATTTAGTACTCCTGCATCACGTGTCAACATGTTTCAGCTGTTGATCGATCCCACGAGAGGTCTCCAACTTTCATCAGTTCCTGCATCCATAAACTAAATCTTGGATTATTTATACAACCTACTTCAGTCACACTGCTTCTGATTAATGTTATGTGTGCTGAATATACTGACTTAATTATGTCGAGTTCCTGGTGTAGGTAGTCTTGTAAGTTACAGATATTGGATGAACACATATCCACAATAACAATTAAAACAAAATGATGGAAAATCTTTACACTCAAGTCACTCTATGTAACTGTATCGTGCCTCAGCAAAAATATTGTGCACTGCAAGCAAGAGTAGCAGATCTCTGTGGATAGTGTGCCATACGTACTGCATTGCTTAACCCTGTAGCTGTTTGGGCGAATGGAGAATGTTCAAGGTTACCCAGAATGTACATCATGATGCCTCACAGGTAAATTATGCAACTATTCAATCAATCAATCAAGGTTCTTGTAAAGCGCGGTTAATCACCCGTAAGGATCTCGAGGCTCTAAGGGGGGGGGGGTAGTAGCAGTTCAGTCGAAGAGCCAGGTCTTGAGGTTCTTCTTGAATTGAGGTAGTGAGGGGGATTGCCCGAGGGGTAGCAGAAGAATGTTCCTGGTCTGAGCTTTGAGGTAAGAGAAGGATCTTCCTACAGCTGAGTTCTTGCAGGTCCTTGGGGTTGTGGTGAGGGCCAGTTGGGCGGAGCGGAGGTGTCTGGTGGGCATGTAGAAGGACAGGCAGTGGTTGGGGTATGCAACTCCAATGTTGTGGAGGGCCATGTAGGTATGCGTGAGGAGCTTGAAGGTGATTCTTTTGTTAATCAGGAGTCAGTGGAGGTCTCTCAGGTGAGCGGGGATGTGGCTGCGGCGAGGGAAGTCCAGGATGAGTCTGGCTGAGGTGTTCTGGATCCTCTGCAGTTTCCTGGAGCTTTTGGGTGGTGCCGGCATAGAGTGCGTTGCTGTAGTCCAACTTGCTGCTGACGAGTGCCTGGATGAGTGTTCTCCTGGAATCAATGGGTATCCATTTGAAAATCTTTCGAAGCAGGCAGAGCTTGTGGAAACAGGAGGATGAGACGGCGTTGATTTGGCGGTTCATTGAGAGCAAGGTATTGAGGATGATGCTAAGGTTGCATGCCTGGTCTCTGGGTGTGGGTGAAGGGTTCTTAGTGCTGAGGGCCACCAAAAGTCGTCCCGGGTGGAGGGGGTGAAGCCTAGGATGAGGAGCTCGGTTTTGTCAGAGTTGAGTTTCAGGCAGCTGTCCTTCATCCAGACAGCGACTGCCTTTATTCCATTGTAGAAGTTGCTTTTGGCAGTTGTAGGTTGGTCTGTGAGGAAGAGGATCAGCTGGGTGTCGTCGGCGTTGGAGAAAATGTTAAGTCTGTGGTTTCTGACGATGTTCGCAAGCGGGGCATGTAGACTTTGAAGTGGGCGGGGCTCAGAGAGGAGCCCTGAGGAACTCCACAGCTGATCTCTGTCGGTTTTGAATAGAACAGTGGGAACCTGACTCCCTGGGTTTTGCCAGTGAGGAAGGAGCGGATCCACTCTAAGGCTTTGTCGCGAATGCCGGCGTCGTGGAGTCTGGTGCAGAGGGTGTGGTGGCAAAGACGGCGGAGAGGTCCAGGAGGATGAAGGCTGCAGTTTCGCCTCGCACGAGGAGAGTGGGGATGTCGTCCATTGCTGGGAGGAGTGCAGTCTCAGTGGTGTGGTTGCTTCTGAAGCTGATTGGTAGGGGTCTAGGGTGTAGTGGGTTTGGATGACTTTGGTGAGTTGGCCATCAATGGCATTCTCAATGTCATACTCTGGATGAGTGAGTAAAGAGAGCCACCAATCTCCTTCCTCAAGGATAGTAACTAAAACCTAATTGGCCTTCTTTGCCCATACAATTGCACTGAGTTGCAAGGTTGAGGGGGGTATGAATCCCTTGGCAGGAGTTTGCTGGTTTGTGTGACAGGAGCATTTCCTGTCTGATGACAGGTCACCACCAGACCTGAAGACCATGCTCCATGATTCCCTTGTTTACCCTTGGAAAGCCACCTAATCGCATGTTCAAAATGTTCATGTTCTCAGGAGTTAAGATTGGGTATTTTACTCCTGGCTGTCCACATCTCTTCAGTTTATAAGGGGTTAATTATTTTAGTAGCAAATAGCCTAAGGGTTACGTTTTATATCACAGCAGCAAAAAAATCAAGACCTCATTATGAAGTGTTAGGAATATGCTACCACTTCTGCCCTTTCTGTTCTGGGCTTTCATTTCCTTGTGACTAGGGTACATGAGGTGTTAGCGTAAGCCTTATCTAGGCACTACAGCAAAGCATTATAACATTTAGAAAAGTGTTTGTCCAGATGTGTTGTGGTAAGTGCTGTGCATAATAATACTCCCTTTAGTGGAAAGTCTTTAGTATGCACCTTTATCAGTGAAGCCAGTGCTCTCTATCTCTAGACACGTGTTTCAGCATATTTGTCTTTTTCAGTAAGACATGTGTCCTTTTTCATTGAATTTGTGTGGCAATGTGTGGTGTAAATTGGAGTGGAATTGCGTGGCACTGTGTAGAGTGGAACTGTTTGCTATTGTGTGGCATTCACACAAATCTCTGTCACCCTCTGTCCAGGGGCGACTTGTATCCTTTGAAAGTGGTGGAGCAAGTTAAGTGCCCCACCACTTCCCCCCAAAAATAATAAAACACCCCCTCCCTCCAAACCCCCAGAGTAAACCACCCTTCCCTCCAAAAGCCCAAATAAAACCATAATACTATCTACAAAAGAAACACAATCCCTACACTTACAAGCATTACACACTTACATGCATTACACATTTAAAATAAAAAAACAACTGTTATCCATGGGCTGTGCATCCTCCTTGGTTCTCTTCTTCTTTTCTGATGCCGGCAGAGCTGCCCTAACCAATCTAGACGCTGCTCTAATGCTGTTAACCAGCATCAGAGAAGCGCCTGGATTGGATGGAGCAGCCTATAGGCCTTTGGTTTATCTCCACCCAGCTGTCTTAGGACAGCTGAGTGGAGAGCTTCAAAGTGCGCATGTCACTTTAACGGACGCAAAATAGCCAGCCAAAGAGACATGCGCACTTTGGAGCTCCAGTCAAGCCATTGCTCCAGTCCTCTGCTGCGAATCGGCAGCAGAGAACATGCCCAGCATGTCTCTGGGCTGGTGCGCACTGCGCCTGTAAAAATAAAATGACAATGAAATCTTTTCATTGCCATTTTATTTTTCCCTGCGTGGCTCACTGCAGATGGGGGGTTGATGCTCCCTCACCCTTGAGAAGAAACCGTTGCTGCCTCTGTCTCTCCCATTTAGATGTACTACTGCTGTCACATTTCACCAGAGCTCTTCAGGTAGTATTTGGACAAACTAATGACTTAAAATTATGGACGCACACAAATAACGAGTTATTAATATTGTGATACTAAATATTGTGATGCCGGAATATTGTTGACAAAAATATAGATTTTCTAAGGTAAGTAATATCGATGTTAAAAATATCTATGCTGTTAATATCGTTCACAAAAATATAATTGTAAAGAATATCGTTTTTTTATTATCTTTATGTATTTTAGTAAATATTTTAATTGTATATGCTATAAGCTGTAAAATAATTGTTAATGTTTTTATTATAGTTTGTACATTTTTTGTTGTTTTTAAAACAAATGTAATTATGTTTTGTGTATTAGCAGGTTGTGGGGTTTGTAGCGGTACAGGGTAGGTAGTAAATTAATCATAATTAATAATAATTCATTTTAATTAATATTTAATTTTTAATTGATGATTTATTATGTAAATTGTGCAATTAATTTATTTTTTAAGATATAGTGCGGGTTGTGAGGTGTGTGGAGGTAAAGGATGGTAAGTTAATTATTCATAATTAATTAATAATTATGAATATTAATTATTTAATTGATAATTATTATTTAAATTGTGTACGTTTTACGTTATGTTTAAGGTGTAGGTTGTTGGGTTTGTAGGGGTAAAAAGTGGGGAGTTAATTAAATAATAGTTTATTGATAATTATATCTTAATTTATAAATAATTATTTAATTTATAATTATGTTAATTGTGAAATTATCATATTTGTTAAGTTGTATTTTAGGTGAGTGTTGTTTAGTTTGTAGAGGAATAGGGTGGGAAGTTATTTAAGTAATCATAAATTAAAAGGTGTTTATTCATTCATTAAAAAATAGTTTTGTATTGCTTAATAAGTTAATTGTGTTATACTTCTTTTATTTCCATTACACTATATTAGTAATATTTGTTTGAATTGGTAGTAATTATTTAAAACTGTAATAATTATGTTATTTGTTTTACTTGTGTTAAAATTCAGACGTGTTGGGGCAGCTGTGCTGCGATCGGGGGCCAGAAACAGTTTCAGAAGGCCTCGTAAGAAAGGGGAGAGTCTCCCCTTTCTTACGAGGCCTTTTCAAACGGCTTCCTGGCCCCCGATCGCAGCACAGCTGCGATCGGGGGCCAGGAAACCCCACTAGACACCAGGGATTTTTTGGGGGGCGGCCTCCCCGGAAAACGGGCCGTCCCCCCCCCCCCCCGGCATAATTTTTTTTTTTTTAAAAGGTAGGTGCCCCCTGGTGGGGGGGGGCGCAATCGCCTCCCCCCACCCAGGGGATTTTTAAAAAAAATAAAAAAATGAAATGACAGGGGGTCACCCATGGGCCCCCATGGAAACCATAGAACAACTAAAAAAAAATATATGTATATATATATATCTATATATATCTATGTAGATAGATATATCTAGGGACATGGATATATCTATAGATATATCTATGTAGATAGATATATATATATATATATATATATAGAGGTAGATCTGTATCAAAGAGATTTATAAAGCGCGCTACTCACCTGTGAGGGTCTCAAGGTGCTGGGTGGGGGGGAACGGGGGGGGGAAGGGGCTGGGAGGTTCACTGTTCAAAAAGCCAGGTTTTGAGGCCCTTCCTGAAAAGAAGTAGGTTTTGGGTCTTGCGAAGGTGGGTTGTGAGTGCGTTCCAGGTTTTGGGTGCAAGGTAGGAGAAGGATCTGCCCCCGGTGGTGGTGTGTTTGATGCGGGGGACAGAGGCGAGAGAGAGGTCAGCTGAGCGGACGTTTCGTGTGGGGGTGTGGAAGGTGACTCTCGTTGAGGTAGGCAGAGCCTGTGTTGTGGAGTGATTTGTGTGCGAGGATGAGGATCTTGAAGGTGATCCTTTTGTCAATGGGGAGCCAGAGGAGGGATTTGAGGTGTGGAGAGATGTGTTCGTGTCGGCGGAGGTCGAGGATGAGTCGTGCTTCTGAGTTCTGGATGCGTGTAGTTTGCGCTTGAGTTTTAGAGTGGTGCCGGCGTAGAGGGCGTTTCCGTAATCAAGCCTGCTGCTGATGAGTGCCTGAGTGACAGTTTTTCTGGTCTCTGTGGGGATCCATTTGAATGTTTTTCAGTATACGGAGTTTGTTGAAGCATGAGGAGGTAAGAGCGTTGATTTGTTGGGTCATCGAGAGGGAGGAGTCTAGGATGATGCTGAGGTTGCGTGCGTGGTTGGCGGGGGTGTTTTTGTGTGGGCCAAAGAGGATTATTTTGGTTTTGCTTGAGTTGAGTTTCAGGTGGTTGGCTGTCATATATATATCACTTTTGTCAATATGTGTGTGGTTTCCCTGGGGGGAAAAGGGTCTGACTTGTCTAGTGGCAGTTTTAGTGCCATAAAGAAGCGCAGAAGGTTTATATGCCTACTGCAAAGAGCACATCTGTATTTTATGTAAATAGCTGAGTACATTAGTAAAGTCTATGGAGAGATGAAGGGCACTTTTGCTGGGTGGTAATGAGGGAATCTGAGGAGGAGGGAGTGGGAGCATCAATAATGATTGTTGGACTGGGCGCACGAGGTGCTAAAGACTGTGACGAATGGTATGTGACAAGGTGTTTTTTGAGTGTCTTGAAAGTACGTGCTGATTGAGGGAAGAAGCGCAGGTAAGGTGGCCTCTACTGTTGCACGTATCTCACACACACCATCGATTTTGTGACTGTCTACGTAGTCTAGTGTTTTAGAGCAACAGTTTAGCCAATAGCAGAGATGGCAT
Organism: Pleurodeles waltl; assembly: GCF_031143425.1. Classification (NCBI taxonomy): domain Eukaryota; kingdom Metazoa; phylum Chordata; class Amphibia; order Caudata; family Salamandridae; genus Pleurodeles; species Pleurodeles waltl. The sequence continues at coordinate 401,549,286 of NC_090448.1, forward strand.
CTTGATGGATGACTGCTGCCTGCACTCGGGTTATAGAGGACCGCTCTGACATAGGATCAGAGACTGAGACATCAGATACTGAGACAGTATCTGAGGGATAGGACAATGGCGCAGACTCTGGGAGTGATTTTTCAGTCAGAGGAGTCCCATTCGAAAACTCCTCTTCCAGTACATTGTGAGGGAGGTGATGAGGACAGTCCTGCTGTCCCTTCGCAAGCTGTTCGTGCAACTGGATAATAGTGGGTTAGGCCAACCCAGAGAGCAGGTGAATGCGGCGGCAAGCAGAGAGAGAGTTCTCTCTTGGGAGCTCCCCAATTTAGTTCAGCCCCAAATTCCACCACCCAAATCATATTGTGGAGACATCAAAATTGTCTATGGCAAAACAAACTGGTTTTGTAAGGCAGGCACCTGTGTTTTTGGTCCTGGATTCGGCGGCCATATAGAGAAACACACTAAACCCAAACATTTCTGGAAACAAGACATTCGGGGGAGTCCACAGAGGTGTGACTTGTGTGGATTCCCCAAAGTTTTCTTACCCAGAATACCCTGCAAAGCTGAAATGTTGAAAAACAAACTCTATTTTTCTTGCATTTCTGTCACACAAACTACAGGAATATGCTGGGATCCACAACATTCCTACCACCCAGTGACTCCTCACCTGTCCTGATAAAAACACTACCCCACTTGAGTGCCTACACCTAGTGCCTGTGTCAGGAATGGATCACCCCAGGGTCAACAGCTGCCTCACGTAAGGACCAACATTGACCGTTGTGTGATCTATTCCTGTTGCAGGCACCAGGCCTAACCACACAAGTGAGGTATCATATTTATCGGGAGACTTGGGGGAACGCTGGTGGAAGGAAATTTGTGGCTCCTCTCAGATTCCAGAACTTTCTGTCACCGAAATGTGAGGAAAACGTGTTATTTTAGCCACATTTTGAGGTTTGCGAAGGATTCTGGGTAACAGAACCTGGTCCGAGCCCCACAAGTCACCTCATCTTGGATTCCCCTGGGTTTCTAGTTTTCAAAAATGTGCTGGTTTGCTAGGTGTCCCCAGGCGCCGGCTGAGCTAGAGGCCAAAATCCACAGGTAGGCACTGTTTTCTATGAAAAAATGTGATGTGTCCACGTTCTGTTTTGGGGCATTTCCTGTCGCGGGCGCTAGGCCTACCCACACAAGTGAGGTATCATTTTTATCGGGAGACTTGGGGGAACGCCGGGTGGAAGGAAATTTGTGGCTCCTCTCAGATTCCAGAACTTTCTGTCACCGAAATGTGAGGAAAACTTGTTTTTTTAGCCACTTTTTGAGGTTTGCAAAGGATTCTGGGTAACAGAACCTGGTCCGAGCCCCGCAAGTCACCCCTCCTTGGATTCCCCTAGGTCTCTAGTTTTCAGAAATGCACAGGTTTGGTATGTTTCCCTAGGTGCCGGCTGAGCTAGAGGCCAAAATCTACAGGTAGGCACTTCTCAAAAAACACCTCTGTTTTCTTCCAAAAATGTGGATGTGTCCACGTTGCGCTTTGGGGTGTTTCCTGTCGCAGGCGCTAGGCCTACCCACACAAGTGAGGTATCATTTTTATCGGGAGACTTGGGGGAACGCCGGGTGGAAGGAAATTTGTGGCTCCTCTCAGATTCCAGAACTTTCTGTCACCGAAATGTGAGGAAAACTTGTTTTTTTAGCCACTTTTTGAGGTTTGCAAAGGATTCTGGGTAACAGAACCTGGTCCGAGCCCCGCAAGTCACCCCTCCTTGGATTCCCCTAGGTCTCTAGTTTTCAGAAATGCACAGGTTTGGTAGGTTTCCCTAGGTGCCGGCTGAGCTAGAGGCCAAAATCTACAGGTAGGCACTTCTCAAAAAACACCTCTGTTTTCTTCCAAAAATTTGGATGTGTCCACGTTGCGCTTTGGGGCGTTTCCTGTCGCGGGCGCTAGGCCTACCCACACAAGTGAGGTATCATTTTTATCGGGAGACTTGGGGGAACGCCGGGTGGAAGGAAATTTTTGGCTCCTCTCAGATTCCAGAACTTTCTGTCACCGAAATGTGAGGAAAACTTGTTTTTTTAGCCACTTTTTGAGGTTTGCAAAGGATTCTGGGTAACAGAACCTGGTCCGAGCCCCGCAAGTCACCCCTCCTTGGATTCCCCTAGGTCTCTAGTTTTCAGAAATGCACAGGTTTGGTAGGTTTCCCTAGGTGCCGGCTGAGCTAGAGGCCAAAATCTACAGGTAGGCACTTCGCAAAAAACACCTCTGTTTTCTTCAAAACATTTGGATGTGTCAAAGTTGCGCTTTGGGGCGTTTCCTGTCGCGGGCGCTAGGCCTACCCACACAAGTGAGGTATCATTTTTATCGGGAGACTTGGGGGAACGCCGGGTGGAAGGAAATTTGAGGATCCTCTCAGATTCCAGAACTTTCTGTCACCGAAACGTTAGGAAAACTTGTTTTTTTAGCCACTTTTTGAGGTTTGCAAAGGATTCTGGGTAACAGAACCTGGTCCGAGCCCCGCAAGTCACCCCTCCTTGGATTCCCCTAGGTCTCTAGTTTTCAGAAATGCACAGGTGTGGTAGGTTTCCCTATGTGCCGGCTGAGCTAGAGGCCAAAATCTACAGGTAGGCACTTTGGAAAAAACAGCTGTGTTTTCTATAAAAAAAATAGGATGTGTCCATGTTGTGTTTTGGGGCATTTCCTGTCGCGGGCACTAGGCCTACCCACACAAGTGAGGTATCATTTTTATCGGGAGACTTGGGGGAACATAGAATAGCAAAACAAGTGTTATTGCCCCTTCTCTTTCTCTACATTTTTTCCTTCCAAATATAAGAGAGTGTGTAAAAAAGACGTCTTTTTGAGAAATGCCCTGCAATTCACATGCTAGTATGGGCACCTCGGAATTCAGCGATGTGCAAATAACCACTGCTCCTCAAAACCTTATCTTGATCCCATTTTGGAAATGCAAAGGTTTTCTTGATACCTCTTTTTCACTCTTCATATTTCAGCAAATGAATTGCTGTATACCCAGTATAGAATGAAAACCAACTGCAGGGTGCATCTCATTTATTGGCTCTGGGTACCTAGGGTTCTTGATGAACCTACAAGCCCTTTATATCCCCGCAACCAGAAGAGTCCAGCAGACAAAACGGTATATTGCTTTCGGAAATCTGACATCGCAGGAAAAAGTTACAGAGTAAAACATAAAGAAAAATGGCTGTTGTTTTCAGCTCAATTTCAATATTTTTTTTATTTCAGCTGTTATTTTCTGTAGGAAAACCTTGTAGGATCTACACAAATGACCCCTTGCTGAATTCAGAATTTTGTCTAGTTTTCAGAAATGTTTAGCATTCCTGGATCCAGCATTGGTTTCACACCCATTCCTGTCACTAACTGGAAGGAGGCTGAAAGCACCAAATATAGTAGAAATGGGGTATGTCCCAGTAAAATGCCAAATTTGTGTTGAAAAATTTGGTTTTCTGATTCAAGTCTGCCCGTTCCTGAAATGTGGGAAGATAGTGATTTCAGCACCAGAAACCCTTTGTTGATGACATTTTCAGGGAAAAAACCACAAGCCTTCTTCGGCAGCCCTTTTTCCCATTTTTTTGGAAAAAACAAAATTTTCACAGTATTTTGGCTATTTTCTTGGTCTCCTCCAGGGGAAACCACCAACTCTGGGTACCATTGGAATCCCTAGGATGTTGGAAAAAAAAGGACGCAAATTTGGCGTGGTTAGCTTATGTGGACAAAAAGTTATGAAGCCCTAAGCGCGAACTACCCCAAATAGCCAAAAAAAGGCTCAGCACTGGGGGGGGAAAAGGCCCAGCAGCTAAGGGGTTAACACCTGCTGTGAGCAGGCGTTAAAAGTGCCGAAAAGAAATGACGCAAAGAAATCTCTCAGATTTCTTTGCGCCATTTTTTCGCCCCCCCTAACAAGGGAACGCCCCCTTTCATACATTATGCCTGGCAAAGGCATAATGTTTTGCAAAGGGTTACAAAGTGGGTAAAGCATGCAATACACCACTTTGTAAATTTGGCGTGGCGATTTTGGCCTTGTTGGACCACATTAGCGCAAAAGAGATTATGCTAATGTGGCGTAAGGAGGTGCTAGGGGGTCTTAAATCAGCCCCATAATTTTTATATTTAGACTTTTATATGTTTGGACATTTAAGAGAGTTGTTTAAATATGTTATTTTTTTAAGTGAATTACTCTCTCTCAACAGTTTCAATGACTGGAGTGGGAATAGTAAATTTTACCCCTCCTGAGACCAACGCTTTCCCTACTGTTGCACACACTAGAGTGGAAATAGTAAATTTTAATCCTCCTGAGTCCCACACTTGCCCTAATGTTGCACACACTGTAGTGGGAATAGTACGTTTTTCCCCCTCCGATGTCCGACTCTTTCCCTACTGTTGCACCAAATTGAGTGGGAATGGTAAATTTTACCCCTCCTGAGTTCAACGCTTTCCACACTGTTGCACTGAATGGATTGGGAATAGTAAATTTTCCTCCTCCTTAGTCCAATACTTTCCATACTGTTAACTGACTGGAGTGAGAATAGTAAATTTTAACTCTCTGGTGTCTAACGCTTTCCCTACCTTTGCACAGACTGGAGTGGGAATAATAAATTGTACCCCTCCTGAGTCCAACGCTTTCTCTATTGTTGCACTGACTGGAGTGGGAATAGTAATTTTCGCCCCTCCTGAGTCCAACACGTTCCCTATTGTTGCACAGACTAGAATGGGAATTTTAACTTTTACTCCTCCTCAGATTAACGCTTTCCTTACTGTTGTACACACTGCAGTGAGAATAGTAAATGTTACCACTCCTGAGTCCAGTGCTTTCCCTACTGTTGCATACACTGGAGTGGGAATAGTAAGTAAATGTTACCCCTCTGGAGTCCACACTTTCTCTACTGTTGCACACACTGGGGTGGGAATAGTTAATTGTAACCCTTCTGCGTCTTCCCTACTGTTGCATACAACGGAGTTGGAATAGTAAATTCTACCTCTCCGGTGTCCAACACTTTCCCTACTGTTGCACAGAGTTGGGTGAGAATAATAAATGTTATCCCACCTGAGTCCAATGCTTTCCCTATTGTTGCTCTGACTGAAGTGAGAATAGTAAATTTCACCCCATCTGCGTCCAATGCTTTCCCTACTGTTGCACAGACTGTTTAATAGTTTTGTTAGTATTGTTTAAATATTTATTATCATGTGTTTGTGTATTTAATGTCATATTTTTAACATATATAAATGTAAGTAATTTTTAACATATTTTTAGTAAAACATATTTTTATCTATTGTTAACTTTTTAAGTATAATCAAATTGGAAATATTTAAAAAAATTGCAGTCCACTTGTTACATTTTTTATTTTTTATGGATATGTAAATATAAATATATATTTATATATGTACTTGTCATGTTAGTATATTTAAAAAAAGAAAAGAAAATTGTAATACAAATTAAAATGATTTTGTTTTATAATAGTTTTACATCATATATATGTATATAAATACACACACACACACATATATATGAGTGTGTGTTTAAATAAGTATACATTGATATATATATATATACATTGATATATATTTTTTAATATTATTTCAACATATTTAATTTATTTTTTATAAATTTTGTATGTTAAATATTTAGGATTTAGTGCCTGATTACGAGTTTGGCGGTCTGTGTGCTGCCATGGTGGCGGTTCGACTGCCATCAGCTTGGCATTCAGACCATGGTATTAGGATGCTGGCTGTCCCATAGAGGAAAGACTGCCGCTGTTCCGCCGGCAGCGCCCGGAAGCGGTGGGGAGGCAGACCAAACAGGCCGACGGAACCAGTGTTTCCACTGGGCATATTATGATCTTGCTCACCGGCAACATGGCCGTGGCGGTCCAACCACCATGTCCCAGCAGGCGGAAATGGAGAGTATAAAGGAAGCAACTCACCTACAGACAGCGTTACACCATGGAGCCCATCACTCACGTCCTGCCACTGCTGCTGCTCATCCATGGAGCACAAAATCCACGCTGCCATGGATGCAACCAATGATAAGACAAAACACCTACCTGTGCCATGAAGCTCAACAACAGATTCTCGCACCATCATCCATATGATATGGGGCCTACGCTATGGGCACCAAGTATACTTAACATTGTGTCCACAGTTGGAGTCATTTACAAAGAATGATACATTCACAGCTATTGAACACCCCCTTTGGGCAGGTTCCTGACAGTGCTCTGCCACACTCCACAAAAACACATGCCTGCTCATCTCAGGTGCAGGGACAGTGAAGTGTACAGAACACTGTGTCACCCAACAGCAACATCACATCTACCAATTCAACTGACACCCTCACATTCCTCACATGCCTTGAACTGTCATCAGATTAAAGACACACGTGTGGATGTGTCATGGAACGCAAATATTCCTCACATTAAACATCCCTGTAATGGACCCACACATCACCCACATTGCAACGCAGTGGAAGGTAAATGGGATATACAATGCAAACAATACCTGCACAATATGGATGGGGCAACAAGAGCAGTCCTGGAAGGATGCTGCCCTGGGAGACCTTACACTTTGCACATGTTCCTCAAACAACATTTTTACAAGAATTGGGCCTTTATGTATCTCAGGGATAAACAAAAGTAGAGCAAAGTGTCATTCCAACTGCCAAATGTGTAAGTGCAAGACAAGAAAGCAAATACAACAGCAACAACATGGGCCATACATCTAGACAAAGTAGCTGAAAGATACACACATCAAACTGGGCACATGATCAGTCAATTGCAAAGGGAGGTAGCTTAATTGAACACCCTCCATGTGTGGACAAACAAAACTCTACCATGGCATGAATGTACAATCTATATCTGGGGGACACTTATAACACCATACATGGTGACATTGGCCAACACAAGATAAAATTCTTATCATAGCAAACATGACACAATGCAATGACACCCCAATTAGTTTAACACCCATATCCATACAGTGTACATCTACCCTTGTCTTGACACCAGCACTGCCCACAAAGTCAGATTTTGCAAACAACAGCAAATGGATCAGAAATCAGGGTGAAACACACACATCTGTAGGCAAAAATATAGGTTACTCAGGAACAACAAAAAGGTAGAAAAGTAGTGGCAGGACAAATGTGTACCCTAGAAAACAGCAACTTGGGTTTATTCCATCCAGATAACATAGGTCAAAGGCCATTAGCCAGTCCAAATGAGTTCATGCACAGTACTGTGCCCAACCTTGACTCCAATCACTGCCAGGGAACCTCCACAGGATGAGGCATCAAGTCGCAGGCCGGCACCTCAGGGGTCAGTCTTGGGTGGGGTCAGATATGGGATGGGTGGGTTTGGGAGAGGAGGGCTTTTTCTTTGGAGGGGTGGGCTTCTTTGGGGGTAAGGGTATGGGTACTTTAAAGGGGGCAGGTGTGAAGAGGAGGACTTTGATGTAGAAGGGATGGGTTGGGATGTGGGTGGGGGCCTCTTGGTTTTGGGAGAGGGGTGGAGGGAACAGGGAAAGGGCAAGCTATAAAAGGAAACTCTTCTTGGGAGAACAAGTAGGGTCATCAGAAGGGGTTGGGGATTTGGTGGTTGAAGGAGTGGTGGGCTGCTCTGTGGGTGTAGATGCTTTGGGTGTGTGAGGTATGCTTGTGTTTGGGTGGCGTCTGTTGCATGTGAGAGTGTGGGTGTATGCATGTCTTGGGGTCTGTGAGGTGGAGGTGCTGGGGGGCTACTCAGGGCCCACACACGCTAGACGCACGGCCACTAGTTATGTAATGCTCCCCTTGCAGTGGAAATGTCCACTACCACGACAGTACCACCTCCAGAGTATTACCCAGCCCAGGTTCTGTGTTGTTGTTTTTTTCTGAAGGAACTGTAGTTGCACAAAGCTGGAAACTAAGCCTCCCCCGATCTGTTGACACACACAGTGCACCACCCCCCCCACCCGAGACATGGGCAGATCAACCCACCCCACGCATCCGGTAAACCACACCAAGGACATTAATGTGACGTAGTTTAACAGTTTATTGTTATGTGTTATTTCGCAGTACAATAATATAAGAACTGCACTATATAAGTTTATATACGTGTGGAACCAATATATCAGAATTAATGGAGAATTGTACTGATGTTTTTCATTAAGATTAATAAACAGAGTAAAAAAAAAAAAAGTTAAGGTGTCAGGGGGTATGGTGTATGAGGTGTGTGGATCCGTGGGTTGGGAGCTGTTGTCGAGGTGTATGGTGGGTGTGGTGGATGTGTCACTGGCTGTTGTAGTGGTGTCTGTGGATATGGTGGTTATAGTGAGTGTGTCAGTGTGGGTGGTGGGGGTGTCTTTTGAAATGGTGGCTGATGTACTGTCTGTGGTTGATTATTGAGTGTCTGAGTTCCGGTGTGTTTTGTGGTGTTTGTATCTATGTGTGCTGCTTGTGTGTGTTGAGGTGGGTGCGTGTGGATGTGACTGTGTGCTTGGGATAGGTAGGGGAATAGGGAATTTTAATTGGGAAGAGGGAGGTGGAGGGGGGAGGAATGTGGGGGCGGATGCCTGTTGTCCGTGAGGAGGCCAGAGCCTGAAAAGATCTCTGTAGGCCAGACATGTCACTATGAATGCTTTTGAGGTACACATTTGTTTGCTGAAGTTGGCTTGCCAACCCCTGGATGGGATTCACAATGGCAGTCTGCCCCCACAGAAATACTCCTCAATAGCCTGCTCACTTAGGGCAGCAGGGGTAACAGTGGCTTGGGGTGAGGTGCCTAGGACGAAGGAGATGCCCACCCTCTTGGGTGAGTGGGTACAGCCAACTGGGTGTGAAGCAACAGGGACGTTGGGGATAGAACTGGGGCTGGTGGACCAGGATGGTACAGGAGCAGGTCCTGATGGGTCTGCCACCACTAGGGAGTGGCCACTGGAGGTAGAATCCAAAGATGATGAGCTTGATCCTGTGTCCTCCGTGGCACTCCCCATGCCCTCTGGGCCACAGGGTCCCTCCATGTCAGTGGTGTCATGAATGGAGGTACCATGGCCAGATGCTTCCTCACTTGGATCTGCCCTTTCTCCTTCGCTTGACGCCTGGGATAATGCTGCAAATGCAAAGAGAAAAAGGGTCACCAAATGTTCCTGATCACACTTGAACAACAGCTATGATCAGCAAACATTATTACATCAAGTAGGCCATGCAACAACCTACATCAAAGTGGCTCCTACATGTACCACTCCATATGCATGAATGCCACATGAACTGTCAACAGTTGCCCACAGGAAAATCAGTATCTCAGACAACTACAATCTTATGGGTGAAGTTGTACAACACAGTATCCACTGAACAAGTAGGAGACCTCGTCACCTTCATTGCTTTGCCTCATGGAGCATGCCTCAGTAACCTGTTGTCATACAATAGTACGGCAATGCCTAGTTCATTTCCACATATCCCACACAAGGTCATGTATACATCTATTTGTCACATACACAATACCACAACAATCAGAAAGGATGCTCCAAAATTCTGACATGTTGCTGACAGCAGGACAGTAGTCTAAAGAAGGTGACATGGAAATATTCATGTCACACTGGAAACATGACAACAATGCATGCTTCACCATGTGTAAACTGCCCTAGTGGAGTCATGGAGGTCGTACTAATGTTGCTCAGATATACAACACATTTGGCTTGGAAATGTACACTGTAGAAAAATGGGCAAATTGTCAAGGAGATATGTTTCAAAATCCACAACATAATGAATCAGCTAGCCCCAGGGGAATCACCTATATTTTATGGCACACCTTACAATGACATACTTGCATCAGCAGAAGCCAATAGTCCTTTGTATGTTTGAGAGGCCCATGGATTCTCAAGTACACTTAGAAGGCCCTCAACATGTTTCCCAATGGGGAGCTACTTCACTGTCTCCATTTTTGTCCTGTAAACCCAGATGCCCGTGGATGAATAGTTGTACCCAACCACATATGATTTCTACATAACTGCAAGTCACTCCATGATGTATGCCAACAGTCAGGTAACAAGTCTTGCTCATTTCACATGTGCAGAGCACTTTGCTACATGATGCCACATCAATGGCATGGAAATGCACATTGTGGTAAAAAAAAATGTAGTCCTATCTGTCAAGTCTCTTATTACTATTGCATTTGTACATGCAAATGACATGCTATGATGGGTAAGGATATGGGTGAGCCAACAATCAATGGTGACACACTCCTGTCTGTGGCACCACATGGCATGTAGCCCCATTACACATGTCCAAGTCTAAACCCAGGTTGGCATGTACATATATGTGAGGGAATACAAAACGTATCCAATCAACATAGGAAGACCATGCATGAAATATCAGTGTACACATTTTGTCAAAAGAGAAAGGGACACGTATTAACAAGTAGCCACAAGGAATGTTGGCAACAGTGATGGCACATACATCATCTCAATGGACATTCCCCACTTATCTAGGGAAAATACTGATCTGTAGCTGCACCCAAAGAACAATATGTTCTCTGTCACATGTACGATGGGAACCTTCACATGACAGACAGTAGTGAGGCACAAGGACTTGTCACACACTGAAGACAAATGGCCTGTGGGGGATATATGCCAATTTACTCACTTGACCAGGCACATGGCTGAGGACGGTTATCCATCACTTCTTTTTCTATGGGCTGTAACACTGAGGAGTAGTGGTATGTTGCATAGAATTTAGACCCACTACAACAACAAACATTACTTGATTCATCACTGTACACAGCCATGTGAGTGTACTCGGTTGTGTCCTAGGTCCCTGGGATAACAGGCAAGGTACACCAGTATGCACCAAATTCAATACCTACACATACAGTTACTCATCTTGTGTGTCACACATGGCCCATTCCCAATCATTAGGAGGAGATGGCAGATCACATCAACTTGGCTACATGACCGGCAGGAATATACCCTGTAATCACCCCCCTGGTGGCTGCTCTGCTCCCCTCTAACATCCATCAAGCTCCAGGGAGGCTACTGCTAGAATGCGCCCCGTCCACATTGGCAGGATAGCCCTAGCTCGACCTCTGTGTTCTTCCAGGCCTAGCTTCTCAGGTCCTCCCACCTCTTGTGACAGTGGGCGCTCCGCCGGCTATGGACCCCCATGGTCCACATCTTCCAGGCGATGGCTCTACATCCCCTTATTCTGATGGGCACTGACCTGTATGGATGCAAGGGCCAATTCAAACAATTACAAACAAAATGTTTGGCATAAATGGTTGTCTCACACACGGCAGAAACACTAAGCACAAAATGGGCAATTTGTCAACACACCACATGTGTAAAGACCACATGCCAGTAAGTACAGGGACATGATTGCACACTTTTGGAGTCATCTGCAGACTAACATACTACCCTAATCATGGCCTACAATGATTAACCAAGCCTACTGACATCAGGTAGCCCATGCTCCAGCAACATGTACTGTGATGTGAGCCACAAGGAAACACTACACCAATGTGGCTTCTGAAGGGTAACCTTCTTAGGCCTGACCGGACCAACACATTTACACTCTGCAACATTGATTTAATGCATACATTCCCTACAGGCAACTACCATAGTGCAGACTTCACACTTACACTTGATGTATGATGAAAGGTCTTGCATGGTGGGTCAGAAAGGGTCTTCTCTGTTCATGTGTGGACATGTGGCCTAACAAATGCAGACACATGCCACTTTAGGTGGGTTTCTGTGGTATGTATCTGTACCACAGAACACACCTTTTAACATATGTTTCTAACCTACAGAGATGGCTTACAACATACAAAGGTATGTCTTGTTCAATTTCTGCTATGTAATCGAGCTACTGAGTCACATATTATGGCCTCCCAGGAATCTACACACTGTCTGCACTGTGGGTTTGTCATTTGTGCAATACGCCTGTAAGGGACAAATATGACTTATGTGAAAATGAAAACAGAGCTGTGGTAGTAAGGGACCTGACATGAGTAAAAAACAACACATTGACAATGATGCAAAATGTACATATGGACTAGTTCAATGATTTACCTCAGTACCCATCTGTTGGAAATTGCCTTTTTTGCACAGTTATCCCGAAACGTTTTGCCTTGTTCCTCCTATTTTTTCAGATCAGCTTTGCTGATTTATTGTTTCTGCGCACTTTTCCACTGCTGATCATTTCTAATATGCAAGTGCTCCCTGTGTAAATTGTATTGGTGATTGGTTTATCCATCATTGACATATCTGATTTACTAGTAAGCCCCTAGTAAAGTGCACTATGTGTGCCAAGGGCCTGCAAATCAAATACTGTTATTGGGCCTGCAGCCCTGATTGTGCCGCCCAGATGGGCAATCATGTAACCATGTCTCAGACCTGCCACTGCAGTGTCTGTGGGTGTAGTTGTGCACTGCCAATTCAACCTGGCAAGTGTACCCACTTGCCAGGGCCCAAACCGTCCCTTTCACTTCATGCAAGTCACCCCTAATGTAGGCCCTAGGTAGCTCCATGGGCATTGTGCAGTGTATTTAAAAGGTAGGACATGCACTGGTGTGTTTTACATGTCCTGTTAGTGAAATACTGCCAAATGCTACTATTGCAAGGCCTTTCTCTCCCATAGGTTAACATGGGGGCTGCCTTTAAATATCTTTTAGGTGCAGTTTCCCATTGAGAGCAGATAGAGATGTGGAGTTTGGGGTCTCTGAACTCACAATTTAAAAATACATCTTTTGGTAGAGTTGTTTTTAGATTGTCTGTTTGAAAATGCCCCTTTTAGAAAGTGTGCATTTTCTTGTTTAACGACTCTGTGCCTCTGTCTGCCTGTGGAATCCATGTCTTGGTAAGACTGACAGTTGGGCTGTTTGTGAATTCCCTCGAGACAGTGACACAAAGAAAGCTGAGGTGTGCCCTGCATATCCTGATGAGTCTTCCGGGGCTAGATTGGGGAGGGAGGAGCTGACACCTGCACCTGAAAGGGCTGTGCCTGTCCTCACACAGTGCAGTCTCCAACTCCCATGGAGTGTGTCTGGGGCAAGGCCTGAGCAAGGCAGGATCTTGTGAACTACAGAGACTTTCCTTTGAAGTTTGCCTACTTCAAAGGCAGAAAGTAGTAAAAATAGTGGACCCAAAACCCCGGACTTTTATAACACTTCTGGATCAAGAGGAACCTCTGCCAAGAGGAAGAGCTGACGAGCTGGAGGTGGAGTAGTGCCCCTGTACTGTGTGTGCTTTGCTGGTCTGGCCTGCAGTTGCTGCATCTGCCGTAAAGAAGACAAAGACTGGACTTTGCTGTGTCTCCTGCTTGTGAATTTTCTCCAAGGGCTTGAAGTAGAGCGTGCCTCCTGTTGGAAGTCTCAGGGATATCAAAGACTTCAGGTTCATCTGCCTAAAGCACTAGGAACTGTGTGTTTTGTGCGGCGCAAAAGGAGAAAAACCACCACAATGCCATCAATGATGCAGCTGCCTACACCGTGACCTGGTGCCGCCGCATGGAGCTGTGACTTGCTTCGCACCACAACCCTGGTCTCACCATCGAACACCACCTGACGCCGTCACCCAGCCGTTGCTTGCACCGTGACCTGTGGGTCCGGCACTCCGCATTGCCTGCTCACACTGCAGCCTCGGTATCCCAGACGACGATGTTCTATGCTGACACCAACACCGCTGCCCGCACTGTGGCCTGAGGACACCACTCATGAGGTACACGAAGCACCGTCCCGTCACCCAGCCTCTGCTTGCACCGTGACCTGTAGGCACCCTGTATTGCATCATTCCGCTTCGAACAGCAGCCTTGGCGCCATCAACGCCAGCACTCCTGACTTCAACATCACCCTAGAGTTAGATCTGCAATACGTGTGACTTCAAGGGCCCAATAACAGCTGCACCAACCTCCGAAACCGACGCCTGCTACGTCAGCGACACTGCACTCCGGATCTCATCACATGGATCATGGTGCCCTACATTTCTATGGTACGTTTGTGGGTCTTCCCGACACCGTAACTGGCCCACGACCCTGCAGTCAGCCTGAAGTGTTGGATTTGTTGTTCACGACACCGTGATAGCCCCAGACGGAGCTATCGACTTCAAGAAACTGTATTTCTAAGTTAATTCTTGCAAAATTCATAACTTTATTATTGTATGTTGGATTTTTCTCATTTTGGTCTTGTTTTACACAGATAAATATTGGCTATTTTTCTAAATCTGGCGTGGTGTCCTTTTGTAGTGTTTTCACTGTATTACTGTGTGTTACGTGCAAATGCTTTACACATTGCTTCTGAGATAAGTCTGACTGCTTGTGCCAAGCTACCAATGGGATGAGCAGGGGTTCTTTGACCTGGGTATCTGTCAGAGGCCGGCCCTCTATGTTGTGTGCAAAACTAGGCACACTATTCAGGGGTTCTAGGCAACCGCAAGCTGGTTTCCAGAGGTAGAAATTAGACTACTCAATGCTCCAATTTTTAAGGTAGCTGGTCGAGCAGTTAGGCTAATCCAGGAGATGTGCTAAGTATTTGCTGTACTCACATATCCAATCATGCACCACACACACTCAATAAATAACTCAAGACCAGAATTTATAATAATACTTCAGACTTTTATATAAATTGGAAGACCAAGGTCTTTAAGATATGTTAAGTACTTTTTGAGATATGACTTTTCAAAGTTTTGTTAAAGTTAGTCTTTCTGTGGTAATTATGCACCATTGGAATCAATAGGCAGTCACTTTTAAAAATGCATTAAAAATCGTACAGTTGAGTTACCAGTCTCTTCTTTTGCAGGATGGTCACAATGGTTGGTGGGCACACTGTGCCAGCTGGAGAGCCTCGGGCTTCTCTCGGTTCAGGTGGGAGCAGCATTGGAAAACTTCTTGGCACAGGCACAGGGCCACTTTGAGGGGACACTTGGAAAAGGAGCTGGTTTGCAGATTTAAAGATGGTGCCTTGGGGTCCCCTTAGGCTGTTGAGGTCGCAAGGGGTTGGGGACCCATGGAGCACAGCTGGTTCCTCGTTGCAGGGCGCAGGGTACCAGATGCAGGGCAAGTTGGAAATCCAGGAGCTGTGCGCAACAGAGTCCTTTGGAGCTGGAGGTGAGTCTCTTTGAGGGCTGCTT
The DNA here is from genome assembly GCF_031143425.1 of Pleurodeles waltl. Taxonomy (NCBI): domain Eukaryota; kingdom Metazoa; phylum Chordata; class Amphibia; order Caudata; family Salamandridae; genus Pleurodeles; species Pleurodeles waltl. The sequence continues at coordinate 401,564,380 of NC_090448.1, forward strand.
ACAGGACAATGGAGGAACTCTAGTTGGAGGTCCAGGATGTTCCTGAAGTCGCTTCCTCCCGATCCTTTTTCAGCTCCGAGGAAGCTGGTTTTCTGGTTGTCTGATGTCAGCTGACTAGTACCCAGGGTATTGGCATAACTCGGCCACTGGAGGGTGCATTGCCACCAAACTTGGCACACTTGTAGGTCACATCTGGGCAGTCATTGGTGTGTTGTCGGGTCCAGCTCTAGCTTCCAGTTACAGAGATATTGGCCAATCGGTGAAGTGACCCTCACCAGTTTGTTGGTTCTTGCTTGTTTTTTGAGTGGTGCCTCCACTCAGAAGGGAGATCTGGGGTGATTCTTGAAGCCTGGAGGTCCCCTGGGTCTCTTGTGGTCAGTCCAGTGTCCAGCTCCTCTGCAGCGGTGATTTTCGGGTCCTGAGTGCAGCAGGCAGGGTTTGGCACCTTTTCTTGTACAGCAGGTCCACAGTTCTCTTGCTTTGGATCTTCTTTGGTGCTGGTCTTCTTTGTCTTTTCTTGATCTAAGGGAGCCCACTAAATACTGACTTTAGTGGGCATTTTAGGGGGAACCTGGTAGTGTCTAAAGGGACACTTACCCTTGGGTGGCTACACCCATTACAGTGACCACTTCCTGTGGGAAGGGTCACTTCCCTACCCTTATTGGCTATTTTCCTGCCATCCAACATAGAGAAAAATGAAATGGAGGGTCCACTTCACCTGCAAGCCCCTAGGGGTGATGCATGCTCAGTGAGGCCACTCCTCCTACCCTTTGTGTGGTTTCCCGCCTCTGCTCCCTCCAAGAGTGGGAGTTGGCAAAGGGGGAGACCATCTGCTTCTAGCAGCAGACCTATGGATCAGGTTTCAAGGGCGGTAGCCCTTTGAAGCTCACTGCCAGGGCAGTGCACATTCCTGAGGGGGGGGGGAGGGGAGCTAGCTCCTCCACCCAGGAAGGGCATTGTTTTACAAACCAGACAGACAGGGCTCTTCCCCAAAGTTTGTATATTGGCTGTCTGGATATGGAAGGCTTACTGGAACCAGTCAGCAACCATGCCAGGATAGTTAGTTTTTTGCAGAGGCACCTCTAAAGTGACCCCTGGGTACACTTTATAATAAATCCAGTACTGGTACCAGTTTGGATTTATCGATCTGAGTTGTTTGATACCAAACAACCCAGGGTTTAGAGTAGCCATTATGTAGCTAGGAAACTCTTAGTGACCAGTGTCCAGCACATGTATTAAAATGGCTGCTCTGTTCACTCACTGTGTCCCAGGTTTGGCAAGGACACAGTGGGGGCATATTACTCATGCAATTATGCCCTCACATATAGTATGGCGCACCCTGCCTTAGGGCTGGAAGGCCTGCTAGAGGGGTGACTTACCCATAACATATCCAGTGTAGGGTGGACAGGGCACAAAGGGGTTGTGCCATGTTGAGTTTGTATTTTAGGTTTGCACCAGGACACAGCCTGCTATGGCAGTGCATGGCCCATGAGGGTGGCACAATCAGCGCTGCTGCCATCAGGGGGTTATCAATAGTACGCCATGCCCTGGGTACCTAAGTACCTTTCACTAGGGACTTATAGTGGTAGTTGAAGGTAGATCCATTCACTGTTACAATGTTTTAGGGAAAGAACACTGCCCCTGGGAACCTGATTAGGAGGATCCCAGTGCACTCCAGTCCAAGTTGCATTCAGACACCAGGCAAAAGGTGGGGGATGGTACTGCAACAAGGTGCCAGTTTCTCACAGTATCTCCCTAGCCCTGGCTAGATTTAGGGTCCCTACTTGGACAGGATGTAAACCGACTGCCAACTAGAAACCCCATTTCTAACATCCTTTCCTAATTTAATCAATGGACTGAGGCATGCAGGCCAAGTCTTGCCACTAGAGCCTCATATTGCCCACATGGCAGGATGTGCAGGTCTACAGGGAGTGGGCATGGTGCCACAGTTGCATAGGCACAGTGTCTCTCCCACAGCCTGGAGTATGTCCCGTACTGGGAAATAGATTTGACAGGCCATGGTCTCTGTACGCTGAGCATACCAAATTTACTTGACACTCACATTTCCTTCACTTCCATGCATGCCAGTACATCTTGTGGCCACCATCAGTGTGACTTGTGTGGCAACCTCAAGGACACAGAGTCAAGATATGCTTTCCAGGCAACAGTTTGGCAAGGCCAGGTGTGGGGTGAAAGAGCAGTGGCACAATACACATTGCTTACAAGGTCCTCAAATGACTCAGACAAGATGCACACACAGCTCATGCTATTCTACACATACATGTTGTCTAACATTTACAACCATCATAAGCAAAGAAATGGCATTGTCTGGCAGTAAAGTCTCATTGCCTAGTAATGTGCATCCAACATAAGGAGGATCTAGGGCCTCAGAGAGCCTCACACAACACAATGTGAATGAACACAACATACAATACTGTCTCCAATACCTGAACTATGTACATCTCATTGATGCCACACAAACTGCAACAACAAGCACACAAGAAGTCTAACTGGCACACAGGGGCAGATTGTAACCTATGAGGAGGGAAAGGATGGTGATGAACAGAGTCAGTTATGCCTATGAGGTACTTACGTGCTCCTCTGGTGAGCCACAGAGCTGACCATACAAGGGAAGGACCTCGCTCACAAGCCTCTCCAGCTCCTCTGGAGAGAAGGCAGGGGCTTTCACTTGCTGGGCATGGCATGATTGGTCCCAGAGGTGGCACACAGCAGCTGAAGTGGTAGAGGTGTTGCTGGCAGGAGTGTCAGAAGTCAAGAGACTGATTTAGCACAATGCGGTGAACAAGTACGCCATGTACGCGGTCATCACCGCTGACGGACATAGCCGTTGGGCCTGTGCCTGTGTCACCGTGGTCAGCACCGCCCACCATGCGGATAGCATCCGCCGGCAGACACAGCAATTCCTGACGTCCATTGGAGTAGGTAACGCACCGCCATTTTGGCAGTTTGAAATACTGTATGTGGCCCTGTTAAAAGGGGCACAACAACAATATGGGGGTCATTACAACCCTGGCGGTCGGTGTTAAAGCGGCGGTAAGACCGCGGTAAGACCGACAACAGGCCGGCGGGAAAAAAAATTGAATCACGACGTGGCAGAAACCGCCAACATAGACAGCCACTTTAACACTCCGACCGCCACGGCGGTACAAACAAACAGCATGGCGGTCACTGCCAAAAGACAGGCGGAGGACAATGTACCATCCACAGTATCACAACCTACTAATCCGCCACCTTTTCTGGGGCGGATTCACTGCAAACAAAAACACGGCGGAAACAGGACTTCGAAGGGAAAACACTCACCTCTACACACCCCATGAGGAATCAGGATGCCATGGAACCCGAGATCCAGATCCTGCCAGTCCTTATCTTCTTGCTCCTCTACCAGGAGCACAAACGCCGGTGGCGAAGACCACAGTGAGTACTGAACCTACGACACAGGGGAGGGGGGGGGAGGGAAAAAACAGGGACACACACACGCAACACCCCCACCCTCACCCACTACAACAAACACACTAATACAGCATGATACATTACAGTTACACCCCCTAAACCCCCCGGAAGACTGCAAAGACAAAAGGAAATGAGTGTAACCATTGTAATATATTAAAATCCAGTACACAAAAAATATATATACACCATAAACAAATATATACACCAAGAATAGTAGTCCAGGTAGTGCTCCATTGAAGTCCGTGGAACACTGGGCCCACACGGCATGGGCGAGGCCCACACTCGATCCCCGAACATGACGGAGAGAACACTGCAGGGGCATCAGATAGCAATAAAACAGGCACCTCAGGGGGAAGGGAAAGGGGGGGGGGCACCTCAGCTGGTTGAGTGCACAATGCCAAATCCATGAGGGGGCCACATGCCCACTGTTCAATCCTGGGGAGTGCAAAGCCACAGTCACTCAAGCCTCTACAGTGGGCGGGTTGCCCACTGTTCCATCCTGGGGAGTGCAAAGCCACAGTCTCACAAGTCTCTACAGTGGGTGGTTTGCCCACTGTTCAATCCTGGGGAGTGCAAAGCTACAGTCTCTCAAGTCTCTACAGAGGGTGGGTTGCCCACTTTTCCATCCTGGGGTGTGCAAAGCCACAGTCTCACAAGTCTCTACAGTGGATGGGTTGCCCACTGTTCCATCCTGGGGAGTGCAAAGCCACAGTCTCTCAAGTGGATAACAATCTCCACTGGTTCTGGAGGGGGCTTTGTGCCCAGAGTGCTTCATCCTGCCAAGGACTGAGGTAGTGGATGTATCTCTCCACTGGTTCTGGAGGGAGCCTTGTGCCCAGAGTGCTTCATCCTGCCAAGGACAGAGGTAGTGGATGTATCTCTTCACTGGTTCTGGAGGGGGCCTTGTGCCCAGAGTGCTTCATCCTGCCAAGGACTGAGGTAGTGGATGTATCGCTCCACTGGTTCTGGAGGGGGCCTTGTGCCCATAGTGCTTCATCCTGCTCGTGACGGACTCAGTAGCGTTAGTGCCCTTGGCTCTCATGGGCCAGCGGTGCTTGTGGCAGCAGTGTCCTGTTCAGCGGTGCTTGTGGCGGCAGTGTCCTTGGCAGCGGTGCTTGTGGCGGCAGTGTCCTGTTCAGCGGTGTTTGTGGCGGCGGGGTCCTTGGCAGTGACTCAGCTGCTGGCGGACCTGTCTGGCCCAGCCGGGCTGGTGCTGGCGGCCCTTTATGGCCCAGCGGGGCTGGTGCTGGCGGTCCTTTATGGCCCAGCGGGGCTGGTGCTGGCAGTCCTGTCCTGGGCAGCTGAGCTGGTGCTGGAGGTCCTGTCCTGGGCAGCAGGGCTGGTGCTGGCGGTCCTGTCCTGGGCAGCTGGGCTGGTGCTGGCGGGCCTCCTGGGCAGCGGGGATGATGGCGTTGGCCTCCTGGGCAGCGGGGATGATGGCGGTGGCCTCCTGGGCAGCAGGGCTGGTGCTGGCGGTGGCCTCCTGGGCAGCGGGGATGATGGCGGTCTTCTCCGCTGTGCTGGTCTTCCCAGACTTGCTGAGTTTCTTGTGCCCCTTCCCCACCTTGGAAGGTGTAGCAGCTGACTCAACACTCCCACCTGTGCCCCTGGGAGCGGCTTTGGTGGCTGGAGTCTTCCCCCTCTCTGGCCGGGCAATGGCCAACTTTTGATGCTTGACAGGTGGGGGACTGTCCGTGCTGTGGCTCCGTGCCACACTGGGTGCCCTGCTGCCCGGTGCACTCCAGATTCCTGTTACTACCGGCACCACTGGTCCTGGAGATGTTGTGGCTGAGATGCTAGGTTGGGAGCTGGAGAGTCGGGCCCTAGCAGACTGACGGGGTGGGGGAGGTGAGGGAAAGAGGTCAAGGGTGGACAGGAAAAGTTTCTTGGGAACACTGGGATGGGTAGCTGTAGGGGGTTTGGGAGTGGAGGAAGAGGTTGTGGTTGTAGGAGGTGTTCGTTTGGTGACTTTGGGTCAAAGTGCATTTGCTGTAGGCTGTCGTGAGGTGGATGGCTGTTGGGTGGGTGTGTGGATGCGTTTGTGTGTCTTGGCAGGTGGCGTCACAGACACACTGGGAGAGTAAACAGGGGATATGTGAATGGTAGTGGGGGTGGTGACTGCACGTGAGCATGGTGTGGTGATGGAAGTAGTGGCTGTAGGTGTAGTGCATGCAGGTGTGAGTGTAGACGAGACTGGGAGGGAGGAGGGAGATGAGGAGGAGGGGGACACAGTGGAGGCAGTGGATGTTGGTGTGTCTGCATGTGTGTGATGCTTGCGTGAGTGCCTGTGGGATGTGTGGTGCTTATGTTTGCCAGAGCTTCTTTGTGTGTTGACGTGCGTGCCTGCTGGTCTGAAGGTGTGCTTCGGATAGGCTGAGGTACAGGGGATTGGGTCTGGGTGGAGGTAGTTGGAGGGGGGAGGCTAGAGACAGGGACAATGGCTGTCATCAGTGCTGAGGCCAGAGTCTGAAAGGCTTGCTGAAGGGCCGCCTGACCAGAATGAATGCCCTCCAGGAATGTATTTGTTTGTTGCAACTGCCTTTCTACACCCTGGATGGCATTCAAAATGGTAGACTGCCCAACAGTGAGGGACTTGAGGAGGTCAATGGCCTCCTCACTGAGGGCAGCAGGGGTGACTGGGGCAGGGCCTGAGGTGCCTGGGACGAAGGTGATGCCCACCCTCCTGGGTGAGCGGGCACGGGGCAAAGGCTGAGGGGCTGCTGTGAGGGCGGTGCTGGTACGGGGATGGCGTCTGTACCTGTAGATGCGGGGGCACAGATGTGGCCGCCACCACAAGGGAACTCTCATCAGAGGACGAGTCTGTATCACTGGTGTCAGCTCCTGTCCCCGCCGTGGAGCTCCCCTCGCCCTCCGTCGCACTGGTGAATTCCGAGTCCACAGTCTCGCCCTCCAGGGCCATGTGGGATGCAGCTCCCTCCTGCTCCGGTGCCACTGCTCCTCCGCCTGATGATGCTAATGCACACAAGAACAGGGAGACCACAAAAAGGGGGGGAACGACAGAAGAAAGACATGTTGAGTGCATGCATTACCGCTACCTTTGGCGGACACGACAGACATAGAAGCCGCCTGCACTACGCCGCGCACTTGGGGTCCACTGTTCAATCCCTGGGACATGGCCTACAAGGCTATGGCCAACATCTGCACACATGGATGTCACAGGAGCCTGACTAGGTGTAGTTGGCACTGTACACAGGTGGGATGGGGTGCCACGGGGTCTGCCAGAACAAGGGGACCTAACTAGCACACTCGCCCTGACCTAGGGAAACCCACAGCCCACCTCCCCCACCCAGACACCTCGACTGTGTGCAAAATCAGCAGAATGAGTGTGTACTCACCCCCTTGTTGCTGCTGTGATGCCCTCAAGCGCCCATCCAACTCCGGGTACGCCACTGCCAGGATCCTGAACATCAGGGGGGTCATGGTGCGACGGGCACCCCTCCCACGTTGGGAGGCCATCCCCAGCTGGGCCTCCGCCGTCTTCTTGCTCCAGCGGCGAATGTCCTCCCATCTTTTACGGCAGTGGGTGCTCCGTCTGTGATAGACCCCCCAGGGTCCGGACTTCCTTGGCGATGGCACGCCAAATATCCTTCTTCTGGTGGGCGCTGACCTACAGGAATAGTACAGGGGAAAAGGAGAAGAAATAACCGTCCGCACCGTCACAGTCATTGGCCCCCCTTCCCTACCCTTGCCATGTGGCACATGCACTCACCGTCATTTCATGCATGCCTCAATCTCCCCCCCCCCATCTTTCATCCACCCCACTCAACAAAGGCATAGCCCATATAGCATGCTCCCAGTGTACTTACCTGTTAGTCTGGAGGACCGTAGAGTAGCGTGTACTGGGTGAGGACCCCATGCACAAGTTTCTCCAACTCCTCCGATGTGAAGGCAGGGGCCCTTTCCCCAAATGCACGAGCCATTGTCTCTTCCAGACTGAGGTCACAGCAGCACTTGCAGTGTAGGTCCTCTCCTGTCGAAGATCGGGTATCGAGTGATTGAACAGATAGAAAATGGCGGTCACGTCTGCGGCAGTGCGTACCATCACCGCCAGTGTACATCGTCATTGGCTCCTGGGACTCATAGGGTCCAATGTTAACCAATGCAGAATTGCGCCACGGTCTATGACCGCCTACCGCAACGGTTTACAATGCCAGCGCAGTTACCTCACATCCCTTTGTCCCACTTTACAGATCAGGCAGCCGCCATTTCAGGGGCCCACATGGCTTAATTTTTCACTACGTCACACATACCTAGGCCTTGCCTCAACACTCATACAGGCCAAATTTCAGAATATGATTCGTATTCTGTGTAAGCTGTGGGTACGTACCTCTGAGTTGGTTGACTCTGTGCTCGCTGTTGTCCTTCATAGGCACCGTCTGCTGGGACATGTGAGGAGATGGCGGCATCCTCCGGTGTACAGACCGCTGGTGGACCTGTCGACAATGGAGGAAAGACATGTGATCATCACCTACAGGCTTGATCGTGCCACAATCCTGGAACTGTGTGCCCATTTGGAGCCAGACCTGATGTCAGCTATCCGCCATCCCACAGGAATCTCCCCTTTAGTGCAGGTCCTGTCAGTACTCCATTTCCTTGCAAGTGGGTCATTTCAAACAACAGTGGCCATAGCATCAGGGATGTCCCAGCCTATGTTTTCCAACGTGTTGTCCAGAGTGTTGTCTGCCCTGCTGAAACACATGCTCAGCTACATCGTTTTCCCTCAGGTGGAGGATTTGCCTACAGTGAAAGGTGACTTCTATGCCCTGGGACATATCCCCATCATCATAGGTGCCATTGATGGGACACATGTGGCTTTGGTACCCCCCCCGCAGGAGTGAACAGGTGTACAGAAACCGGAAGAGTTATCAGTACATGAATGTGCAGATGGTGTGTTTGGCAGACCAATACATCTCCCATGTGAAAACCAAATTCCCTGGCTCAGTGCATGACGCTTACATCCTGCGGAATAGCAGCATCCCTTATGTGATGGGTCAACTCCAGAGGCACTGCGTTTGGCTATTAGGTGAGCACCTGGAAGCAAGTCAGTGGGAATGGTTGTCTGGGTCTGGGGATATCCCCACAGGTTAATGTGTGTCTAACAGTTGCCCTCGCCATTTGCCGTTGACTCTGGTTACCCCAACCTGTCATGGCTACTGACCCCAGTGAGGAATCCCAGGACAAGGGCAGAGGAATGCTCCAATGAGGCCCAGGGGCGAACTCAGCGGATTATAGAGCGGACCTTCGGCCTCCTGAAGGCCTGGTTCAGGTGCCTTCATATGACAGGTGGATCCCTATTCTATTCACCAAAGAAGGTGTGCCAGATCATCGTGGCCTGCTGTACGCTTCACAACTTATCTTTGCGACGACAGGTGCCTTTTCTGCAGGAGGATGGTCCAGATGGTGGTGTTGTGGCAGCTGTGGAGCCTGTGGACAGTGAAGACGAGGAAGCAGAAGAAGAGGACATCTACAACTGGAACTCGGTTATCCTGCAATATTTCCAGTGAGACACAGGTAAGAATACAAACCTGCCTACTACATGTACTTTAACACTACTACCTCTCTACTGTCTGTCATTTTCACCCAGTGTATGGTCACTGAGTTGTCACTTTCCCTTACGATTTCACAGATGTGGGTCCCACTGTGTGACATCTGCTTTGTTTCCTCATGGACTAGAGCTGTGTGACAGAGGTATGTTGACATTACATTTGAAAGAGCATTTTGTCACTGTAATTGCTAATACACTATTTCAAAATCACAGACAGACTCCAGATTGTTTTGTGCTTTAACAGTGTTTATTAATGTGCTCAAGATGGGAGGGGGTTGTAAAATGATGAGGGGTGATGGTGGAGGAATGTCTGTGGCAGAGTCCAGTCTATTAGTCTCACAGGTGCATTGCCCAAATGGGCATAGGAAGTGGAGCTGGGCAGTTTGAGGATGGTCAGGGTGACAAAGTGGGACAGAAGGATGACATTCAGGGTGGTCTCATTTCTTGTCGGGGGTCTTGGCATCGTTCTGCAGGGGGTGGGGTGCTGGTGTGGTGGTCCTGTGGCGGTGCCTCCTGTCCACTAGCACTGGCAGAGGTGGTGGGCAGTTCATCGTCCAGGCTAGTGTCAAGGGCCCCTTGTTGTGCCACAGTGTCCCTCCCGGTGTTGAGGACTTCCTTCAGCACCCCTACGATGGTGCCCAGGGTGGAATTGATGGATCTGAGTTCCTCCCTGAAGCCCAAATACTGTTCCTCCTGCAGGCGCTGGGTCTCCTGAAACTTGGCCAGTACCGTTGCCATCATCTCCTGGGAATGGTGGTAGACTCCCATGATGTTGGAAGGGCCTCGTGGAGAGTGGGTTCCCTTGGCCTGTCTTCCCCCTGTCGCACAGCAGCCCTCCCAGTTCCCCTGTGTTCCAGGGCCTCCGTCCCCTGGACCGTGTGCCCACTTCCATTGCCCCCAGGTCCCTGTTGTTGTTGGGGTGGTGGGTTAGCCTGGGTTCCCTGTAGTGGTGGACACACTGCTGATTGACGTGTCCTGGGGACAGAGGTATGGGCCCACTGGGTGGGTGCTGTGCTGGTGTTTCCAGAGGGGGATGTTCTGTGGTGGCCTGTGACTGTGTCAGGGGAACCAATTGTCCAGAGGTCCCCGATGGGCCGGGCTGGTCATCTAGATCCAGTTGGACAGAGCCGCTGTCATCACTGTGGGCCTCTTCTGTTGGTGGTGTGGACATGTGTGGACCCTCCTGTCCGGTGACGTTGGGTAGGGGTCCTGCAGGGGTATAAAAGGATATTTATTACATCTGTGTGTGCCATGGTGTGCAATGGGTGGGTGACCGTGTACCCCAGTGCTTGGATTCCTGTGTGGGTCCTTGTGTGATGGTGGTTTAGTGGGGTGTATGGGTATGTGCAGTGGCCATGCTTTGGTGATGGGTGTCCATACTTTGTTGTTGCATGCAGGGCTTGGTGTTAGGATGTGTGGTTTGTGATGTTGGGACATTTGTGAGGAGTTGGAGTGATGGGGGTGCGGGTGAGGGTAGGGGTTTGTGATAGCATGCAAGTAGGGTGGGGGATGTAATAGTTAAGATTTGACTTACCAGAGTCCATTACTCCATCTACTCCTGCAAGGCCCTCAGGATGCAGAATCGCTAAGACTTGCTCCTCCCATATTGTTAGTTGTGGGGGAGGAGGTGGGGGTCCGCCGCCAGTCCGCTGAACCGCAAGGTGGTGTCTTGAAACCACGGAACGCACCTTCCCCCGTAGGTCGTTCCACCTCTTCCTGATGTCATCCCTATTTCTTTGGTGCTGTCCCACTGCGTTAACCCTGTCCACTATTCTGCACCATAGCTCCATCTTCCTAGCTATGGAGGTGTGCTGCACCTGTGATCCAAATAGCTGTGGCTCTACCCGGACGATTTCCTCCACCATGACCCTGAGCTCCTCCTCAGAGAACCTGAGGTGTCTTTGCGGTGCCATGGGGTGGTGTGGGTGATGTGTGGGGTGGTGTGTGTAGTGATAAGTGGGGTGATATTTAGTGGTGTGTTGTGTGAGGTGCGTGGAAGTTATGTGGGTGATGGTATTGTGTGCCTGTGGATGATTGGTAGTTTTTTGTAGTGTCCCTCTCTGGCCTTCTCTCGTAATTTTGTCGTAGGGGTTTGTGGGTGATGTGGGTGTGTGTTTTATATTGTAATGGGTGTGTGGGAGTGGTGTGTGTATGTGTATCAGGTGTGTGTATTTTGAATTGTCCAATGTGGTGGTGTTTTGCAAATGTGTGTGTATTTTGAGCGCGACGGTGTGTACCGCCAATGGAATACCGCGGTTGAAAGACCGCAGCATGGATTCATGTGTCGTGATAGTATGGGCGTATTTCTGTTGGCTTGACAGTGGAGGTTTTGTTTTCGCCAGTTTATCACTGACCTTTGGTGTGGCGCACTTGTGTGGGTGTCTGAATTTTGGCGGATTCCGAGCAGTGGGTCATAATGACCGTGGTGGAATTCCGCTGCCGCGGCGGTGTGTTGGCGGTCTTCTGCACGACGGTAAGCGGCTTTTACCACCATTGTTGTAATGACCCCCTATATTTTTAGGATCATCACAAGCATACTCAATCTGTCTTGATTTAGGTACACAACTACCAGTGTAGTGTGTTGTGGGGCACAGATGGTATATGATGGAGGTGCACGGTCCACCACCGCTGACAGTATAATTGGCGGTCTGAAAAAAATGTCACATTTCAAGGGGCAATTGAGTAGCAGATAGTTGGGTGTCGCCTGAATCCATGTTGTGGACACGTGTTGACAACCATGGGGGGTCACATTTGATTCCTGTATAGTTGACAGCTGTGATGTGTACTGGTGTAATGTATTTCCAGTCAGAAATGCTTTATCACATGATATTGTTCCTATGCATCATGTATGTTGCTGTGGACATAGTGACTAATGTTCCAAAATATGTATTTCCACACAAAATTACCCTAGGAGAGGGAGGATGCGACAATCTTCTGTCCACCATCCATTGCCCAATCTTCACACCATGGTGGAACGCCATATTATCCAGCTCTACAGTCTGAATAGGCAAACAATAGTGGATTTATGCCATCAGTTGGAGCCAGATCTGATACCAGCTAACAGGAACCTATACTGCATACCAACCATTGTTCAGGTCATGTCAGTATTGCACTTCCTGGCCACAGGGTCCTTTTAACATACGGTGGCCCTATCTGGTGGTATGTCCCAACCTATGTTCAGTCTGGTGTTGAGAGATTTCCTCTGAGCAATATTAGCCAATGTGGAGGTTGACTTTTATGGTTTTGCCACCCTCCCATATGTGGTGGGGGCCATTGATAGCACACATTTTGGATTGGTGCCACCGCGGGGCCACTGAACAAGTCTATCGCAACAGAATGAACTTCCATTCCATCAATGTGCAAGTTGTCTTTTTGGTGGATCTCTACATCTCAAACGTATGTGCCCATTTTCCTGGATCAGCCCATGATTCCTTTATAATGCGAAACAGCGCCATATCCCAGCTGATGTCACAACTGCAACTAGAGAGGGCTTGGCCGGTTGGTAAGTCACGTTTGTCCTGACTGTGTGTGAGCAATGTCAGGTGCTACAATCATGAAGTCAATGACTCATTGTTGTACTTATATCCCATTCCTTAACAGGACACTCAGCATATCTATATCATCCTTGTTTTTTGACACCACTTAGGAATCCAACTACGCCAGGGGAAGTCCCCTTCAATGAGGCCCATATAAGGACACAGCAGGCAGTGGAGTGGGCTTTGGGTCTCCTGAAGGCCAGATTTCACTGTCTGAACAGGACTGTTGGAGCCCTCTTCTACTCACCCGGGAAAGTGTGTCAGATCACTGTGGCATGCTGCATGCTTCACAACCTCGCCCTGCAAAGGAATATTCCATACATCTCAGAGGAGGGGGAGCCTGCAGTGCCACAGGGTAAGAATCCTGAAATGCCAACTGAAGCTGAGAATGGTGAAGATGAAGGAGCTGACTTGTGAGACTATCTCACCCCGGCTACTCCTTGTGACGGTAAATATGTCATGACTGTGACTATACAAATACTAGTTGTGGGAACATATGGAGTTTAGTGTTCGTTTAAAGAGTTAAGGAGCTGATACCCTGCAAACATCAGCCATAGGCTGATTTATGAGATAGCTTTGACACAGTCCCACCTTGATGATGTTGCTTTGTTTGTGTCAGATTCCTTGCAATGTACTTTGTTTTCCAGATGCTTGCTATGTGACTTGTGTCATTTGTATGGTTACACGCCCATACTCCTTGTTCTGCCCTTTGCACAGGCACCCTCATCATTACTTCTTCATGTGAGCATTTCAGAGTTGTGACATTGGCAGGTATGTGATGCTGTTCTAACATACAAAATGGACATGGATTGTTCCAGGTAATGTAGGTCACAGAGTTTGGGTGCAGGAGACCTGTGCCAAGACAGCTTGCACAGTGTTTGGATGGAAGTTCAGAAGTGCCCATTTGACTTGTTATGTGTCTTGTGGTAGGCCTGATGCATCATGTGGTCAGAAAATATTTAGTCCTAGACCACGACCAAGTCAGTTCCCGTTCACATTGGCTAAACACTCTTTTTGTATGACCTGTATATAGCTGTAGATGCGTTTCATCATTGTAGGACACAGTTTCTGTGCCAAAACAGTGACGTATGATTGTGTCATACCATGGGATGCATGAACATTAGATTATGATGACCCTGTTATCAGAAACTGTTATACTGCCATCTGTCTGAATCTTGGTTTATGTGATGTTGGATAACTTTGGTGTCGTATGTGACAAGGCTCAAGCTGGTGACATCAACAACTTCAATGTTTGCCTTTTGTACAGGGTAATAATGTCTGGCAAATCCCTTCTTCCATGGTCTGGAGATCCGTACCTGTAAATATGTCCATTTACTCAGTATGAGTCAAAGATTTATGATTTCAATAGTTCAGACATATTGACAGCCTAGGTGCTAAACACTGTAAAAAACCTTTTAGTTTGACCAGGCAATTGTATGTATGTGTTTGTGTGAGATGGTTGTAATCCTGAGATGGAGAATGTGTACATGCAACATATCCCATCTTGAACAAGTACCTTGGATCATCATCGTATGGTTCACATGGTCTGACATCTTTACATGACTACATAAGAAATTAACATCAGCAGACAAAGAGTCAGTGTTTGGTGATTTTATTGTGAAGCTACGACTAACAGAAGATATACATGACACGAATCAACAAAAGAATAAGAAATGTGAAGGGGTCAGTCATGGTGAATGAAATCATTTGAGTAGATGCCACTCCATTGGAAGTCCAGAGTACACCTACCATTGGAAATGGTATTTGGTTCAGGATCAGTCCACAGAATGGATGTGTAACACAAAAAGGAGGACCTTAAGGAAGAGGGTTATTGCTGGCAGTGGTGGGTGTCTTGCCATCCATACCTCCTGGAGTCTTTGCTGGTCATCCCCATTTACAAGAGGATCAGCTGCTACAGAGAAAGGAGAGTCTTTGGCTGGTTGTTCCTCTGGTGGGGCCTCCCTTCCTGTGGCTAGCACCAATGTTAATGGGCTTGTTTTTGATTAACCAAAGGAAGGGGAAGATTGGTTTTGAGAAGCCCTGCTCAGGGTTGTGTGAATGTCCTTCAACACTCCTATTGGGAAGGCCATGTTGGAATTTAGGGCCTCCATCTCTTCGCATGTGTCCCTATGAATGTCCCACTATAGTAGCTTGGTTTGCCGGTGTTCGGTCAACACCTGGTCCATCACGCCTTTGGAATACTGATAGACCCCCCAGATGTGGCTGTTGGTGTCCTGTTCAACAGCAGCCCCAGTGGCCTCAATCCACTGGCCCACAGCATACCTCCCATGCATCCTACCCCCATGAGCCTGTGTCCTTGCCTCAGGGTGCCCTCTCCAACTGGGTCCTGGAACCTCAGTGTCTGTAGTGTGGAGCTGCACATCAGGATCCAGGACTGGGGGGGGGCACGAGATGGTGGAAACTGTGCTAGGTACACAAGTTGGGGGGTGAATGGTTTCCTGTGATGTTGATGCAACAGGGTTGGGAGGTGACGTTGTGGGCACAGTGGGACTGACCATTTCCATTTGACCAGGTTGCCCTGATGGGTGAGAACCTTCCTCCAAGTCCACAAGTCCAGGAGTGTTGTAGTCACTGAGGGCTTCATCCGAGGGGGGTTCTAATAGTCTGTTCTGTGGCCTCCAAATGCCCAGCGGCAGATCCACCTGTTGATGAGAGACGTACATTGTTAATGATTGAATTGTGACAGCTGCCTCCAAAGGTTTTGTGTTGCAGTAAGCAGATACCTTGGACCAAGTTAAGTTGTAGGTAAACCAATTGTGCCAAGTAACCAAGGTATTAGATGATTTGACATGACATGTGTGAAACTTGTTGGACCTATTTGACTCAAGCAGCTGATAAGATGTGCAGATCAGTTGCACCGTGGATGATGGAATGAAAATTACATCTTACCACCAGTGCAGCCAACACAATGGAGAGGCAACATATGGGTTTGGCCATTTGGAGGCCTAGTTGAGTGGGATGCGGACAAATACAGGACTATGTTGTATATGTGACTGGAGTCATCATGTGCACAGTGCTGTGTCAATATGTCTGTTGCTAATACTACAGTTGTGATGCATCTTGAGGTCTTAGGAATACTTGTTGAACACATGGGTAAGTTGTTCATTCTGTCCTCAATAGTTTCATCTTGGGTTACAAAGTCAAGATGGAGCTAGATAGACAGACATGTTTCTGAGTTGAGCATGATCTGTATCTTGTCAATCCCAGGTGAGTAAACTTCAATAGAGACTTGGCCAACAAGGGTATTTTGACAAGCGACCACTGGGCTGGTGTTGGAGACACATCAATAGGGCCTAATGAGCTTTGCAGTCAGGTATCTCTCTCTACTTCCCAGCACTAGGCAAATGGTATCCTCACAGGTGAGCACACCACTTCAACTGAGAGTGCAGACACAGGGGTAATTTGGCCAAATGATAACAGGGCTGGTGTTTGGAGTTAAACAGAAGGGCCTTTTGGGCTTTGCAGTCATGTCAGTACCTCTACTACACAACTGTACAAATGGTATCCTCTCAGGCGAGTAACCTCCAATTGAGATTGCAGACACAGGGATAATTGGGCCATGTGACAACTGGGCTGGTATTTGAATTTACAACAATGGGGCCTGTTGGGCTTTGCAGTCAGGTCAGTCCCTCTACTACACACACTGTACAAATGGTATCCTCTCAGCCGATTAACCTTCAATTGAGAGTGCGGACACAGGGGTAATGGGGCCAAGTGACAGCTGGAGTGGTGTTTGGAGTTACAACAACAGGACCTAGTGGGCTTTGCAGTCTGGTCAGTCCCTCTACTTCCGAACACTAGATAAATGGTATAGTCTCAGGTGAGTACACTTCTTTTGGATGTTCAGAAACTGGTAGATTTGGGCTAGTGCACAATGTGCAGGTGTTTGGATTCAAAGAAACAGTGCCTCCTGGGAGTTGCAGTCAGGTCACTCCCTCTACTCCCCAACACTTGACAAATGTTGGGTATTACATATCTGTATGCAGGCTGCCTTTAGGTGTGAGCATACATTTACATTTTGGAACATACCATTAATCCTTGGATGTTTTTTGGTATTGTGAGATTTACAGGCACCGTTTGGACATATGACTTGTGATGGGCCTTGGTAGCTGTGATGTTGAGTCCAGTGATGCACATTGACAGAGTGTACAATCACACACACTTGGTATTGAATGTTGGTGAAGTAAATGAACGAGGCAGTGTCAAAAGGTGAGCTGTGAACATGCATGACATTGCAGTTTTGTGAAATTTTTTGTGCGGTAACTTACCATGCTTTACTCTCCCAGGTGTTCCTGTTAAGCCCTCAAGATGCAGGATGGCCAAGACCTTCTCCTCCCAGGGAAATAGTTGTAATGGGACACGAGGAGAACCACCACCAGTCTTCTTGGCCTGCAGCTGTTGCCTGGAGTCCAGAGAACAAACCCTGTACCTGAGGTTGTTCCATCTTGTTCTAATGTCCTCCTTTGCACACAAAGTGGTGCCTACAGCAATCACTCTGTTGACTATCCTGTCCCACATTTCCATTTTCCTACTGAGAGGAGTGTGCTGGACTTGTGCTCAGCAGCATAACGAAACTTGAGGGGGACCCCCTGCAAAGTACGTGGAGGGTCTCCCTCTGAACTCACTCAGGAGCTCTGAGGCCAGGATACTGTCCTGAGAGGGTCAGGAGCCCCTCACCCCCCGCAACCCGGGGGGGCTGCAGGGGCCTTTTTTGTGCCACTGCTTGTTCTCCAAACTCATCTTCGGAGGAACAGGGAATTGTGGAACGTCACATGGTGGAAAAAACAAAATGGGTGACAGGGACATCCTTAACAGGAGAAGTGCAATAGGGAATGAATGGACAAAAGTGTGTGCTAGATGTTATATGTAATGGTGAAAAAAGGGGTGCATAATCTATGAAAAATTAAAGAAAATAGTGGTCATGGTTCTTTGGCTTCCAGTGGAGATGCAAAGGACTGTGGTCTGTGAAGTGGTGTGTTCTATAGTTTACTTTGCATATGTGTCCACTGGAGCAATGTGTATCAGTCATGTTAATTTTTTAATTCATCCAATGTGCAGATGTTTGTTACCCTGCTGACCGCAGCGGTCGACCACCATTGCCTAACTGCCGCCAGGAAAACAACACAATCACTGTGTGATTGTAATAGGTATGGTGGTTGGCCGTGGCGCTGACGGCACTGAAGGTTCGTCCGTCTCCATACGAGCCGCTGCGCTGCTAGCGGTCTGCTTTTTTTGCTTGGCAGTCAGTGGTCCTGCCTGCTTGCATCGTAATATGGCTGTGTGGGGACTGTGGGCGCAGCAATCTTCTTGGGACTGCCAACAAAGCGGTTTGGCTGTCCGACCACCAAACTTGTATTCAGGCCCTTACTGTTTTAAATATATATTTATATATTTATATATATATATCTATATATATATATAGATATATATAGATATATATAAAATATTTAAAAACAATACTTTTGTACATATTTTTCTACATTAGTGTAAAATGATATTTTTGGGGGATATTTTTGTACTTAGCTTTATATGTATAGGATCAATATTTTTGACAAAATATTTTTGTATCACAATATTTTTGGTTTAGATATTATGTCAGTGAACCCCTCAGATGGTTGTATTGAGCTTGTTGGGCAACTCTGGACAGGCAGATCCACTGAATGTTTTTCTTGTGGTTGTGATGAAAAAAGGTTCAAAATATGTGTGTGCCGTCAGAAATGTATATGCAAGGACCTTTTTTTTTTCTTTTTTTTTACAGATAGTAATCAGCGCATGTCATTACAGACATAGGAAATTTGCACAAAAATGCAATTATATCAATGAAATACAATATGCCGGATACACGATTTGCACACTGTCAATGTTAAGGAAACAGCAACGTTTGCTGATTAATGAAGTGCCATACCCGTTTCAGAATAAGGTTGAGCATGGCAGCTAGTATGTGAATAGACAAGACAGGTGAGTTTAGGAAAGCATTTTAAGAGGAGTAGCTGAATTATGTAAACTGAATGAGACAATAAAGTGAAGGGATGAGTGGTGGAGGAAGAAGCACCACAGATAAGGGGGAGGAAGGAAAAAATAGTACCTCAATCACAGCATGAGCAGCAGACGGACACTAATTCAAATTGATCAATCTGCGCATGGTCCATGCTCCATAGGAGAAACAGGAAGTGACACTTAGCATGCGCTAGCCAAGTAGGAGGCAGTAAAGAAAAGTGACAATGAAGCCATTGAATGGTAAGGCAAGCTCTCCGCCTTTTATTGTAAACAATACCTCTCCCAGCGAACAGCACATGCACTGTCGTTAAGCAAGACCTAAAAATCATCTTCCTTTTGAGGGCCTCATTAATTCTTTTCAATCCCTTGGACATGAATGCCTATCCCCCTCAAACCACAGCACACTATGTTAAACCTCTCTAGCCACTCAAGTATCATGCTTTACACATTTGCCCCATAGTCACTGTTTCAAAGTAGACCCTTAAACATTCTCCACTGATGTTACTGACATTTGCACACTACACCTGCTCTTCCTTCTCTTTCTGCCCTACACACCCTCTTTATTCCCACAACCCCTACAGGCTCTTTACTCAGCTAACCTCTTCTGCTTTCTCTCTTAATCCATTCAAACCTCAACCTATCAAGCTTCAAGTCCTGTTTTCCAGAGTCTTATGCTGTTTCACAATGTTATCCAAACACTATTGTTTCCTTAGCACTTGCCCACAGTGTCAGTGGCGTAACAAAGGAACCCGCAGCCGCTCCTGTGCGGGGACGGCCCAAGCTCCATGGCCCCCTCAGCACAGTACACTAGCAAGAGGGCTGCTGAGTAAGTATGGAGGGGGGGCCTCCATGTACTGTGCAGGCAGGGGGCTCAAGTTTTGTTATGCCACTGCACAGTGTTTTAAACTGGCAGTATTTATATTGACACTTTTTTGATTATGTTTGTTTATTAGTTTTCACAATTTTGCTTATAGATTATACAAGACAGAATAACATTTTGTTGTTGTAAGTGACATTACTACGGATAGTAATAGGTTATCAGATATTCCAACAATATTGCAGTGTTTCATTCCTTATTTTTTTTAAGTCTATACATAGACAAACATCTAGTTTTTCTATTTATAAAACTGTTAACTGTAACATAGACTCCAAACCAAGATATAACAAAATCAATAAAATTAAAACCATGCTAGCGCATAATCGTGTGCAGCTCTGTGAGATATACAGTATGCAATACAGTGTGGGTTACAATTAACCAAGAAATGGATGGGGTTGGCAACATAAGCAATCAATGCTGACATCCGGGTAAATATGGAGGTTGTGGATTAAGCATGTGTGTGTTGGTGCTGAACGCCTGATTCAGGGTGGGTGCAGATCGTTTTTAGCCTCTAATTTTAGAACTAATAGGTCCCAGTATTCCGGGCTCGTGGTAAGTATTCCCTTATCTCGAAGCCATCAGCGATGATAGGCTTCGGCTTCGGACCACAGCAATGAATCTTTTAACCATTGCAATATGTTTGGGGGTGACGGTGATTTCCATGACATGGCTATCCTGTGTTTGAGAAGTATAAATGCCAGGTCAATAAACCTATGGAGATATTTATCTTTTTTCCATTTTGTGCGAATACTTAACAAGCAAGAAGTCGGTGTCACGGGTAGGGGAGGATCAGTCAGTTCCGAGATCACCTCGGTAATTTTGTGCCAAGTAATCTGCAGAGTTGGGCAGTCCCATACCATATGATAAAATCCAGCTGAGGAGGAAGCACAACGTGGGTAAACCGGTTCATATGTAGGATACATCCGATGTAGGCATTGTGGGTCCAAATATGCATGATGTATATAATTGAATTAGGTAAACCTAAATCGAGCATTACGGAAAATCTCTCTTATGGAGTGTAGCGCTAGGTTCCATTCTATTGTAGTCAGTGGTTGTGGCAATGCCGTATTCCATTTTTCATGTGCTGATTGTAAAAGGGTATTGGTGGGCACGCGCAATGCTATATACAGGGTGGTAATGACGTGTTTAGTGGATGTGGCAGATAAAATGGCGTGTAACGCTGGAGACATTGACGGTTCAGTAGTCACTGTGCCCCAGAGATGGCTCATGCACTGTATCAGGTACAGTAAGTAATAAATTGTCCCAATGTGATGTCATATGTGGTAATCATGTCTGTGAAGGATCTAAGCTTGCCCTCCGAGAAGAGATGTCCCACTAGGGTGGCCCCCTTTTCTGTCCAGTAATTCCGGTCATGGGCTTGTGTATTCCGTTTGATTCCGAGGATGTCCCATATGGGTATCTCCGGTGAATAAGGAATGTAAGGTCCTTTAGAATGTAGATAGCGGTGCCAACATGTGTATGCTATTTTTAGTACTGGAGTCGTAGTAGGACCGACTCTATTAGTGTCAGCTAACCAGGAGTATAGTGCCACGTTTCCCAGATGGGCATGTATGACTCTTGTTTCCGGGTGTAGCGGGGAGGTTAGCCATGAGGTCGGCCATTGCAATTGCGCCAATGCATAATATGACTCAAAATGTGGCACACCAAAGCCGCCCTCCTGCAGAGGTCTATGTAGTTTAGAGAGAGCTACTCTGCAACGCTTTTCTCCCCATATTAGGTCCAAAAGCAAGCTATTCAAAGTGTTGAAAAAAATATGTGGTATCACTATAGGTAGTACCAAAAAGAAATACAACAGCAGAGGGAGAATTAGCATTTTAGATATTGCCACTCTGCCCAGCGGCAATAATGGTAGTGAACGCCAAAAGGTGAGGGACGAGCGTATACTCGTTAATGTTCTGTTTAAGTTTCCATCCAAAAGATTTTCGGGTGTATGATATATATTGACTCCTAGATATTTAAAGGTATCATATTGCCATTGCAAGCGCAAAGTATTTCCAGTAAGTCTGTTGGTTGGGGGGCACAATGTCAGCGGGAACACGCATGATTTAGGCCAATTGACCTGGAGACCCGAGGCTGTCCCATAGCGTGTTAACAGTTGTTCTAGTTCACTTAGTGTGGTGCATACATCCCTTACATATACAAGAGCATCGTCCACATAGAGGGACACCACATGGAATTGGTGTGAGTCCCATATCCCCCAGGCTTCTGCCAGAGTGTGCAAATTGCATGCCCAGGATTCCATGGCCAAGGCAAATAGGAGCGGTGACAACAGGCAGCCTTGTCTTGTGCCTCGCGGAATATTAAAGCAGTGCGATATAACCCGACCTGTCTTCACTCTAGCCAATGGTTCTCCATACAACGTCACAACCCAGCGTACAAGATGTGGGCCAAATACCATTTTGTCTAGACATGCAAAAAGGTAATCCCAACCCAGGATGTCAAAGGCCTTCTCTATATCCAGGGAGATTGCCACCCGATGCATGTCACCAACTGTGGTATTGTGGATCAAATGTAAGAGGCGTCTAATATTAAGAAATGTGGTGCGACCAGGTATGAAGCCTGACTGTTTATGGTGTACTAATGTGTGCATTACAGGCAATAAATGGTTGGCTAATATTTTTTCCAGGATTTTACAGTCTAAATTAAGTAAAGACAAAGGGTGATAGGACCGTACATCCGTTGGGTCACGGCCCGGCTTAGGCAACACCACAATTAGGGCTTCCCGCAAGGAATGTGGTAAGGAGCCTCTTTCAAATGCTTCCTGATAGACCTCCAGCAGCCGAGGGAGGAGCGTGGTAGGATATGTGGCATAGTATTCAATGGGCAAGCCATCTACACCTGGTGTTTTGTTGCGGGCTATTTGCATAATGGCTGTTTTGATCTCCTTTAATTGTATTGGTTCCTCTATACTAGTGCGCTGAGGGTCCGTTAGCCTAGGAAGGGATACCTCCCTTAAAAAACTACGCACGCCGTCCGCACTCAGGTCAGTCGGTTTTTCATATAATTGTTGGTAATAGTCGCGAAAAGTAGCATTAATAGACAATTGTGAGGTGGCCATTGTGCTATCCGGCGCCTTTATGGACATAGTCGGTATGTCATGGTGTACCCCTTGGAGAAACCAGGCCAGCACTTTGCACGAGCGATCTCCCTGGGCATGTTGCAGAGCCACTCGTGTACGATAGTCATGGCGACCTAAGGTGGATTCCGCTTCGTGTCTACGAGTTCGGAGCTGGCGTAGGTATGGCAGTAAAACAGTGCGCATTGCGTCATGCAATTCCGCCTGTCGCAAGTCCCGCTCTATCTCAGAGAGATCACATAGTAGTTGCCGCCTAACTCCCCAGGTCGAAGACATGCAGTGTCCTCTGATTACTACTTTGTGAGTTTCCCACTCTATCGCCCGAGAGGAGGTAGAACCTGCATTGGTTAGAAAATATTGTCGGATAGTTTGTAATAGTGATTAACGAAACGGGGGATCTAATAAAGCCTCTGTTTGCAGGCGCCAGGTAGGTATGGAAGAGCGTGGTAAACCCCAGGTTAGTATCGCTGTCAGTGGATCATGATCTGAATGTGTCTTGGCTAAGTATTCTGAGCGATCTAGGAGGGGTCCATTGTTAGTAGAGCTAAATAGGAAATCTATCCTAGTGTGAAGGTCATGTACCGGGGAGTCGAATGAATATTCACGGTTGTGTGAGCGACCTATGCGCCATACGTCCCTGAGTCTCATATATGTGCTCCAGGACCGAAAGTTGTGGGCGTTACGAGTACTAGTTGCTGCTGATAGCGGGGGATGGGAGCGATCCAATTGGGGATCCATAATGCAATTAAAGTCTCCAACCCAGATGGTCGGAACAAGTGGATCCTGGAACAACCCTGTGTGAGGGAATCTTAAGATTGTGTTAGGTTTATATTAGGAGCATAGACAGCCGCCAAGTTAATGGGCATGCCATCTAGGTTGCCTTCCAGTATGACATATCTGCCGTCCACATCTATGGTCTGTGATGTAAGGGCAAAGGGAGTTCCAGGGGCCACCCAGATTAGGAGACCCCTAGCATATGCAGATGTGACAGTACCATATGTTTGCCCCTGCCACCTGGATCACAACTTGTTTAGTTCTGAAATCGTAAGATACGTCTCCTGAAGCATTGCAATATTTACTGCATGTCATTTGAGATATAAGTGTATTCTATAGCGCTTGGTATAAGACGCCATACCCTGGACATTCCAGGTTAAGAATCTATATTGTGGCACATGGGACTTCGACGATATTTTAGACATCATTTCTAAGGCAGTGCACGTTAAATAACAGGTAACTGAGACTCACTATGCAAATATATCGGGCCACTCTTATAATCATCTGCATTCTTGTTTACACATGTTTAGAACAGCAGTGTCGCTCAAAGCACTGTAGTGTTAAACATGGTAAAACATAAACATGAAAAATAAGGACAACCCCAACAATAGGAACAATCCCCCCAGGGCCGCAACCATACAGTATACCGCCCATTATGCACAAACAGGCGTCAAGTACCAGTTACCATGATGTCTCGATGAACAAAGTGTCCAAAGGTACATCTTGTGGGGGTAATGACAGTGTATTTGTGAAAATGCCCTGCTTTGGGGGCTGTTTGGGATAATAAGAAAGTAGATTGAGGTGGTGTTTGTCCGCAGATAGTTTGCAGCATTGACCAGGAAGGAGACAAAGGACGTTAGATTGTAGCGCCAAAGTTATTACTGGTTTGCAGTCAAATAAGATCATCCACTGATCCAGGCGTGAAATGAGGTGTCCTATTGCTGCCTGTCGAGGGGACTTCAGAGCCAGTATCCGATCACGATGGTAATGCGTGTTCAGAGCGAAATGCCAAATAGGAATTGGTCCGACGTTTAGTTGCTGTTTCAACTGCTCGGGCTTGTTCTGCCGCTGCCTGTGTACGGTCTGGTCGGGAGTTGGATGGGTTCCTGCGACGTCTTCTTGGTTTATGGGTAATCCACGTGTCCGTCTCTTTCTCTTCTCCCTCTGTTGTCGCCAGGCCCTTGGCATGTATCCAGGTCCATACATATTCTGGAGATTGAAAAACATGTGTTTTCTCTTGATCCATGACTTTAAGTTTCGCTGGAAATAGAAGAGCATATTTGATTTGCAAGGTGTGAAGCCGTTGTTTAATCGGCATATAGGATCACCTTTTACGTTGCACCTCCATTGTGTAATCTGGGTATGCAGATATCAATGCTCCTTCAAAGTGCCAAGGTCATTTGGTGCGAAACAAGTGAAGTATTGTATCTCGGTCGCGGAAGTTTAACAGGCGATCTATGAGTGGACGCAGTGGAGCTCCCGCTTTGGGAGGGCGACCCAGTATACGGTGAGCTCTTTCTATGGAAAACAAAGAGGGTACGCTGTCCTGAAACACCGTCGAACAAAGCCATTTTTCCAAGAACAGCTCAACACTGGGTAGTTCACAACGCTCAGGGAAACCAATGAAGCAGATGTTATTGCGAAGTGAGCCTGCCTCCGCATCTTCAGCCCTGCGGTGAAGGGCATTTAGTTCTTCCTGCACGGCCGTTATTTGCATTTGCATGGATTGGAAAGTCGGTGATACAGTTTGTGTGATGACCTCTGCCTGGGTGACTGTTTCCACGAGTTTATGATGGTCCACTCTCAGCAAGTTCACTTCCAAAGAGACCGAGTCTATCTTAGCTTCCAATACGCTCTTAGTATCCAGTATGGCATGTAAAATTGTTTCAAATTTCTCAGAATGACCATTGAGTGTGGCTTCCAGATGCCGGAATTGTGCAGTTTGTGATGAGGGGTCCGTGGTATCAGTCTCGGCTGTGTGCAAGTTGTCTCCCGGTGTTCTTGCAGGCCACGGTTTCCCCATAGTTTTGCAAGGGAGGAATCTATAGCAGCAAACAGTTCCTCTCTGGATTGAGTTGCTATGAGTGGCGACACAGCAGTGGTTCTGTTGCGGACATGGATCTGCAGTTACCAGATAGCCTTCACCCAACCAGCAGTGCTATACAATCCCTAGGATCAAAGCGCTGTGTAGCCAGTGTGCGATACTAAGGGCGCGAGCCTGTAGTCTATGTGATATGTTATACCAATGTGCAGGAAGGCCCAAGGGGAAGAAGGCCATTCATTGGGGCCCAGCACAAGGTCTTTCATACAATGCGCCCAGTAGTCGTAGTGTAGCCGCACACACCCGATAATCCTATAGGTAGGCTCTTAGACGCTCTGTACTAGGAATGCCAAGTCTGCATGAGTTTGCTACTTTATGACAATGTTTTGTTTTTTTAATCGGCGGCTCTGGCCCATGTGTGCCCACGTGTACATCTCCCCCAGGGCCCACGCTGTGTGGCGGCGTTCGTCTTCAGCAAGACAAAGTGCAGGCGCGCACCTGGTGTTGGGGTCTTGCACTTCTGTGCTAGTGATAGCATGCACCCCTTCTTTCCTTCTGCGTTAATTCACTCACTGCATTAACGATCTGCAGGATGAGAGCGGCCCTTCGACCACCGACTCGCCGCGTCCTTCCCCGTCGATGCGAAGGCCCCCTCTTTCAAGTGCAGCGCCGGTAAGTTCTGTGCCATGCAACAGCCATTGCGAGGCCTCTCCGTTGGTCTCGGCAGACAAGCCAGGCAGCAGGCACGCCGTCTACGATCTATCGGCGGGCCTGGCTCGCCGCGTTAGGTGTTAGGTCACGCCACAGGCCTGAGCCGCAATCTTCCTTCCTGCTGCAGCCTCTGTTATTGAAGGCCGATCGGGGTCTGCCACGTCGCCCTCCACCTCTCTATTGCAGTCCAGCGTGCGAGGATCAGGCTATAGACTGCAACACTATCAAGGGGACCCCCGCGGCATTGATTAGGCTGGATAATATTCGGGCCCCGTGCGGAGCTCACTAAAGAGCGTCCAATGCGGTCGCCATTTTGGACTCGCCCCCAGTTATATTGCTACTTAAGACACAAAAAGTTGACCGCTCGTCTTTTTCTAACTAGTACTCTTACATAACTGCCCTTTCTTTTGCAAAAGGCTTGATAACAAGTGCTCAATCAACTCACCCATTAACTCTTCACTTGCAAGCTAATTTATAGATAGTTGGGGGTGAAATTTGCTTTGGTCTAATTATGCAAAAGTTTGAGAAAATAACATGAAATTGTGCATAATTACGAGAACTGCAAATATGTTCTCAGTGCTATACTTTACCGTGAAATATGACCTCCCTTCAATTTTTGGTGCAAAGATGCATTATGAGGTTAAAAAAACACAAAAAACAGCCACTCACCTTTTAGCCATTCATGTTATTCCCAAGCACCCACAGAACAATTCTGCTGCAACCAGCATGTAATTAAACAATGTAGTGGCATAATTTATGGAATTTTGGCTAACAAGCATAACACAAAATTCCTGAAATTACGCAAATTACAAAAGCAAAATTAAAATATTGCTTGCGCCTACTACTTAATCCTGTTCACTTCGCCTAATGTGTGCTCCACTTCAGCTAGGCTCCTCTCACACACATATCAGACTTCATCACTGCTGCATAGTGCAATCTCGATTCTTTAATCGTGAATCTCTTAAACCTCCCTACTGCAGCGTTGGGAATCTTTGTCTCCGAGACACTGTACATCCAAATGCTGGAATAGCTCTCTTCACAGCTTTCTTATACCTCCTCAAAACTCTGGGCCTGATTCACAAAGGTAAATTTACACTTTGGTGTAAGTTCAAAATTGTTTTCTATTCACAAAGGGATTTACAGCAGTATATTTACTACTGTGGAGTCTCCGCGCATAAAAATACCTATCTTTTTATGTGCGGAGACTCCACACTCCTAAATGTACTACTTGTAAATTTGTGAATGTCAAACAATTGCACACTTACACAAAGGTGTAAGTTTACCTTTGTGAATCAGGCCCTCTGCCCTGAGTACCCAACGATTTACCATATGGATGCCTCCTTCTCTGACATCACTTCAGATTTTTCAACCTTTATGCGGATGGCATCCAAATCTTTATTCTTCCCTTCCCATCTTTCTCCTCTCACCTGAAGGCTTAAATATCAGATGGCCTACCACTGCCTCAATACTGAATAATGTATGTGCACTCTAATGCTGAACTCCGCCAAACCTGAGGTTACCTTATTCCCGGTATCATGTGCTCAGGCTTCCATATACTTTTGTTATTTTTAACTCGTTCCTCTGCCAGAAACCTTGGCATGCTACTCAATCCCAGACAACCTAAAATCTCCACACGCACCTTCCTTTCCTGAAAGACAAATCCCTCATCAGCACCCTGAGTAAAGTCAATTAGTAGCCAATCTCCCACTTACTCTTTCTCCCTGTAGACAAAGTAAAACTAATCATCGCTACCCAAACTCTCACCAACCTGCCTAGGCACAAACTCCGTGCGCCTCTGGGACACTGATTTTATTTCCTTTTTGGAAATAAACACCCGATTTGGGGATTTGTTTGTGAAAAAGAACTCTGAGCGGGCAACTACATCATACATAACGTTAACTTGTGTCATAATTGGGTCTCTCGGTGCTGAAATAACAGATGTTTACTGTTACCAAGGTCAAAGGTATTCATTATATCAACCCTAGCAGGATAAGAGGACTTTGTGGGATTTGAAGCTGTGACCATGAGTTCACGCACAGATTCCTGAAGTGGACGCTTTTATCCACTGCGCCACCAGGAGGGTCAGAGAGGCTTTTAGGGCAATCAGTCAATGGCCAATGGGCTGGTCCACAGATCAATCTGTGGGCTGTTTTTTTTGGGCTGTTTATGGGCTTGATTTAAAGTCTGCTGGGCCAGTTTTTACTGTTAATTTAGATGGTATTATCCCAAATATTGCCTGCAGCAAAATAAAATCCATGCAGTCTTCCAAACTTTGCAAAAACACTTATACAGCGTGAGTGTACAAGTTTAGAACTGTCCCAGTTATCAAACATGGGCCATTTTTTAACGTTCTGAATCAGTATTGGGAGCTAGTTTTATTTTGGTGCCCGGGCCTATTTTCTGTCCAACTCCAACCCAGGCCACCAGACTCAGCTAACATGGTGGGCCACCCGGCATTCTGCTTTAATAAAAGTGAATTTGCCACATTAGTGGATACACTATTGGCAATGAAATCCTTGCCAGGCAGAAAGAGATCCATACATGTGGTGGTGCTCCTTTGGTGGGGCAGAGGCAAGGGCCTTCTTTAACCTGGCAGGCTGGCTGACACCCTTATGTCCAAACAATGAAACAAAAAATACTAGATTATCACTGTCTATACTAAGGGACATATTTACAAGAAAGTGGCACATCAGTTATGATCCACCACTTTTCTTGCGCCCCCCCGAAACTCCCTAACATTACCATGGTAGCACCGTATTTACAATATGATGCATCATGGCACACTTTAGCACAACAGCGTCAACATTTTTGAATGCTATTGTGGCGCACTGGTTGACTAACGCCAAAAATGATGGTGCTAGTCTAGCAATGCATGGCGAGGCCCATTGGAAACAATAGGATCGTCACTTTAATGCTCCTTGTGCAGGCATTAAAAATGTCTGGGAAATATGGTGCAGTGAAATCTTGTAAATTTCACTGTGCCATTTTTCTGGGCCTCCTAGCGGGGGAATGCCCCCCTTGCATACATTATGCCTAACGCCGGCATAATTGGCTCAAGGGGTTACAAAATGGCACAATGCAAGCACTGCGTCACTTTGTAAATCTGGAATGGCGAAAAAGGCCTCCTTGATGCCACAGTAGCGTAAAAAAATGATGTTAGGGCTGCCCAAGGTGGCGCCAGGGGCTTGTAAATGTGCCCCTAAATCTATTAGTACATCAAACTGTAAAACCCTGATCAGGACTGATATAAGTAAAATTATAAATATATATATATATAACAAAAAGACACAAAAGAGGCAAACAAATAAAAACACAGTTTTGTGGTTGTATAATTCATTAACCACACACAGTACATTCTTATATTTTCCTAAATTCGTCCTTCTATAGCTGGCCACCTGGTCATATTATGAGTTCGTTTTTATTGCAAACAAACATCAGCATCACTGCATCTTCACCAGTCCTTGTTCGCATTAGGTACATGAACTAGGCACAGCTCCCAAAGCAACCAGCCCACTTCTGTGCCATTACTTAGGGTTCCCAGCTGTCACTTCAGGGTCATTGCAAACTGCTTCACTGCAGCCTCAACTTACCAAGGTGCCACCCTCTCCCTTAATCCCACTTAAAGTGTGGGGCAGTGGAGAGAAAGATCATTGTTCATTGTTGAAAGCTGTGCCACTGGGTCACCATTTAACTTTTCTGACCTTCTTCATTTTCTTCTTAGGCATTCTTTACTCGGTGGCGTAACACAAAATGTTAGGCCCCTTTTCACAATTTGATGAGGGAGCCCTGAGAGTCTCACATAATTCAAAGGTATTCATTGACCTTGGGCTGCAGGGGGCTGTGTTACACTCAGTGGCTAACACAAAATGCTGGGGATGCCCCACAAAAAGTTTGATGAGGGGCCCCTGTATCTCCTGTATCTTACAGATATTCATTGGCTTTTGGCTGAATGGCCCCCCCCTGAACAGTTGGAAGACACTTGAAATGGTGGGCCCCACCCCTGCACCAGAAGGGATGCAGGGACCTACGGTAAGCCCAGTGGTGCAACACAAAATGATGGGGCCACACTCAGAAATTGATAAGGGGCCCCTTGATCTCCCTATCTTACAGATATTCATTGGCTTTGGGCTAAATGGAGGGCCCATAAAGGGTTGGAGGTTCCCTTAATCGGTGGGATCCCCATTGCACTACAGTAGCTGCTGAGGCCTGTGTTACGCCACTGGTTATGCCCCTCTTTTATGAGTGGACCATTATTCACGATGGAGCCATGTCCTTTTACCTCTACCCCTGGTGTGGAGCCAGCCTACAAGCTCTCCAGTGTAAACTCTGTTTAGACCTTCGTGGCTGAGGTCCTACTCTTGACTATGCATATACATATTATGCGCTGTGTATCTGTTGCATGGTTGACAAATGTTCTTTGACAGGGAGACCTTCTGCTATAGGAATGTGCCTTCTGAATGACATGAATGCATGTTACATCAACACTTGGTTCCCCAAAGGATCGTCTTTGCCCTTTATGCAGTTGTGACAACCTGTCTGCTGCTGTACCTGGAGCTCTGCTTCAAAACCCCCCTGGTTGTCTAGATACAAGTCTGGATAGATGGCTGAATGTACAGGCAGATTCTGCCAGATGAAGACCCCTGTCCTTCTAAAGTACCTGAGTCCTAATTATTAAGTGAGAGAAGTGTCCTGGAGAGTCTGGCTCACCAGTCTCTGAATCCACTAGCAGCATCCACTAACAATCACTCACTCCAAGTTGTGGGACAGTTTGCCTTTCAAAGAAATCGTGGGCATTGAAAAAGGTGGCAGGGTAGACTTGGCGAACACACACTCAGTATCAAAAGTAACAACAATGGATAATACAATGAATACAAAAAATGTAGGCCAACGATTGGGTGCTCAAGGGTGAAGGAACACATTTTCTTCAAGGAGGATGAAGTCCATACAGCGAAAAGTTAATGCCTGATCATTCCGACACAAAAAATCGTACTCTGGTGTAAAAAAGTCCTCTTGTGTTCTTTATTAACCACAGTCATCCTATCCTGTGTTGTCCTTTTCGCCACAAACTAGTCAACACGTGTTTGGTCTCTGAATGATTACATTCCAACTGATGTCCTCAGGGCTGAGAAAAAAGTACAAATTCAGATCACTAACATCTTTTTTATGTTCAAAGGGCTGTAGAACTGGAAAATTGGAACAAACCTTCAGGTGTTGTGAAGGCTGTGCAGTGCTTAGGGGCCAGATCCATCAGAATTTGATGATAAGTGCTAGAAAATGTAAATCCTAATGATGAGGAGCTTGAGTATGGAATGTGTGATGTGGTATTAAGTGTGCAGCGCGAGAACAGCAAAGTGACGAATGTCCAATTGCCTATGTGTAAATTAAGCATAGATGGAATACAGGTCAAAGCTATGGTGGACTCTTGTGTGTGGTACACCATAATGGGGAGAAGGTTGTTTGTGAAAAGCACAGAGCTTGCAGGTTCTCATTCCGAGACTCTTTGCTTACCACAGCAAGTAACTTCTTTCCAAATTTGGGAGTGAATTGTCAACCTACATCCACGTCTTGCTGTCATTCAAGACCACATGGTCCTCACCGTCCGTCAGGAGTACGTCCCCCTCAGTGATCAGCTTCTGCTCCTTTAGCCAAGTGAAGTGGTCGCTGTTATTCCCCCTATCAGCGGGGGTTAACTGCAAAGAGATATAAGTAGAAATAATGAACGAAAATGTAGGAGAGGTGAGAGACTTCATCAAAGTGGGCCATGATAATCTATCTGTGGATGAAGTGTTGCAGTTGGTAATCTCTTCTTACTGCAGAGCTGTGTCATAAGGCAAACAAGTGTGTTTTGACCACCAATGGTATACCTCTTTGATGAAGTCAAAAGGAAAAGGGATCCCCTGGGCATCTCCTATCCCTCCTGTGATTCACATTGACAAGACTACATCACTGCTCCCATGTATCCCGTAGGTCGTAGCACGCCCCACTCCCTAGCAGAACGGGAAGAAACCCAATGATAAAGCATGCCACCAAGGGGTAACCCTGGTGGGTGATGGTTTTTCTGACAGGAAAATCCTTTTTCCTATCCATCCTGTGGTAGTTCTTTTAGCTTGGCCTCTTTTGTAATGTTATATAGGCTATAAAGAGGGTTGACCTAGCCCCACAACCTCCTTCTCCCTCTTTGTTTTTGTATATTATTCTAAGTGACCGGAAGTTCGTATGGTTGGCAGTGTGATCACGGATGAGTTCATCGACTTTTTAGAGGATGTGTTTTCCAGGGAAGGGATTCCTGAGACTCTAGTAATGAATAATGGTGTGCAGCTCACATCTAGTAAAATTAAATTGTTCTTGAAAAATTATGGTGTGAATCACCTGAAGGTGTCATAATATCATTCAGAGGGAAATGGTCAAATCGAAAGGTTCAATAGGGTAGCTAAGGAAGCTTTACAGTTGGCTTTGAAATCCAACCTGTCATGGAAGAAGGCTCTTCAGAGTATGTTACTATCGTATAGAATTACATCCCATTCAGTGACAGGGAAAACACCATTTGAGTTATTAAGGGGAAGGAACCGTCTTCCAAGTTAGTTCCATTATGGTTAAAAAAAAAAAAAATTAAAGGAGCAGGGGTTGACCAACAGTGATGATCTACTTAGGGAACTTGTGCTAAAACACCAAGATCATGTGCTGAGTAGAGTCAACGTAAGGAAAACCAGGCCTTAATTTGTTGAAGAGCAGTATGTACATGTGAGGAACTCTGGGTTCACAGAAAAAGGGTCAGCAACGTTAGTCAAGTCCTCTTAAAATAGTGAAGGTATTGGATGGAGTTGTCAAGCTTGAGAATTGTAAAATATGTAATCTGCGGCATGTGAGTCTGTGTGAAGGAGTCAACATGCATGAAAATGATGATGAGATCAAGGGGTACTTGCTGGGAAGTGAGTTCAAGTTGCATTTAGTTGTGGGTCCTGATGTTCGATTTGATATATGTGCTGACTCTGGTCATAAGGCAAACAAGTCTGTTTCAACCACCGATGGGATACCTCTTCGACTAATTCAAAGGGAAAAGAGATTACCTGGGCATCTCCACGAATTTGTCATGGGACATTGAGCAATAGTAATGTAATGTGAATTTTATTAATCTGGTTAGATGAAGAAATGGAGCTCCTGCGAATTGCAAATGGGTATATTGCTATGTAAGGTAACATTAGTAATTTTGTGTTAGTCAGAGTTTTTTTTTGTTGGGGGGGAGTGTGTGGTGATCGGAATGTTGGATAGCTACAATGGGAGTAGAATGTGGGGATGGAATGGTCGGGCGAGGAGATTGTTGTGGGTGGCTGCTGGGCTGTTGCTGGAGGATGTCGAGTTGGCGTTGCTCCCTTATGACAACCCTTATTTTTATTAAATTGAGTTGGAAACAAATTTGTCTTGGTGGCACGTTCTTTTCTCCACACTAGTCAACACGTGTTTGGTCTCTGAATAAGTACATTCCAACTGATGTCCTCAAGGCTGAGAACAAAGTACAAATTCAGATCACTAACATCTTTTTTATGTTCAAAGGGCTGTAGACCTGAGGTGCGCATTGCAGGGCTGTGAGTGTGGTGAGCGAACCTTGGCCCTGAATCACCTTGTACTGTCCCGTGAATACTTGAAAGCCAGTATCTGCCTATTTACAGGCCAAAAGAAACCTTGATTTTGTTCCAGTTCAGCCCAGGCAAAAGTGTAGAGTCCTGTTGCAGCAGTTGGACACCCTTATTCCAAAACTGTTTGAACCACCAATACAGTGCTTAACTTGAGCCAGTGGTTTCCGGTAGGAGGCACTGGTACTTATTTTCGAGGGCTGGCACTTATATTTCTGCATTAGGCGTTTACTACGAGCAAAGGACACATATGGGAAAAACGGGGGAAGAGAAAGACGGAAAAGCGTCACAAAGGGAGATAGCAGAAAGCTTCAAGCATGAGCTAAAGGGGCAAGGAGTGGCTGTAAACGGATTAAAGGGCCCGAGAAGGCGTTAGGATTACGCTGCCTCAATATTCGGTGCTTGCAAATTTAATTGCAGCAGATGCGTGTTTCAGAGGAGAGTTTAGGCGACCCTCACGTTTTTATTTACAAATTAAGCACTGCACCAATGTAGTCCTATGGTTCTGAACCTGTCACAGTTTGAAGTTTTAGACAGACCTCAAAATTAAGGCCCTAAAAAGATGTCAGCACTAGCAGATTCTGCTTCAAAGGTTGGCTCCTGCATAGCGGTGGGCCGGAAGTGGAAGGCAGTTGTGGATTATGATATTGAACTGGGCTTTATGAGCAGGCACACTGTGAAGATTTCGAGTATGTGAAGAAATACTTGTGTGTGGACTCAGAAGATGAAAACGAGGCATTGCAGGTACGTCATTTACCAAACAAACAAGTGAAAAATTAGAGAAATTCGAATTCCTGATGATGGCGGATAAAAGGGCCCGGGCTAGATTACGATCATTTGCCTATTTTAGTGGGCAAGTACAGTTATGCACTCGGGGAGCCTAGCGGTTCCTATTTGGTGCTTTATAGCCATGCATATTGTATGAAAAGACAGCCTAATTCAGAGCACGAACCATTGCTTTGGGAAGTAACTATGGCGGTGCTGGCAATTCGGGCTGCCATATTAGAAAAGTAAAGTCCTATACACAGAGAGGCTTGTGGTTCCGGTTTAGTGCTCCATGTGATCGAAACAAGGTGATGTTAGTGTGTGTACTATGGTTATTAGTATTACAGAAGGAGAAGGCTTTAATCAGAGCATAAACCACTGTTTGGGGACTCAAAAACAGTGGGACTCACAATAGGTAAGCATATGCTCTTTGCTTATGATAGAAGAGTGCATTATGGGCAGGTAATGACTAGTGTTAGAAGCAAGAAAAAAGAGAGAGAGAAAAGGAGGACATCTCCGTTCACAGATTCAAGAAGACGGAGGAAGGCAGGGACCTAGGTTTGAAAAGCAACTCGCGGTGAACTTTTCTTCTACTAATCTCACAATATACAACTGGATGTTCTGACTAAAGAACTATTGTTTTGGCGCAACTGCATACTGGGACATTGTACACACTAAGGGCCAGATTTACAAGCTGCTAGTGCCGCCTTAGCATCATTTTTTTTACACTAAGGTGGAGCTAAATAGGCCCTCACCCTGCGCCATATTTACAAAGTAGCACAGTGCTAGCCCTGCGCCACTTTGTAACCCCTTGCACCACATTATACCTGTGCCAGGTATAATGTATGCAAGGGGGGCATCCCCCCGTAGGGAGGCCCAAAAAAATGGCGTAGTGAAATTTACAAGATTTCACTGCGCCATTCTAGCAATTTTTTTTTAACGCATGCCCAGGGCAGTCGTTAAAGTGACGCTAGACTATTTCCTATGGGCCTCCCTGAGCTGTCCTGGACTAGCGTCAACATTTTTGACGTTAGTCCAGCAAATGGCACAATAGCATTAAAAGTTTTGACCCTATTGTGCTAATGAGCGCCATGGTGCTCTGTATAGTAAATACATCGCTACCATGGTGTCGTTAGTGGGGCGCAGGGCGACACAGGGAAACGAAAGCATCAGAGCCGATGTGCCAGTAAGTTCAATCTCTTTCAGTTCATAAGGAGACTCAAACTCACTGCCTTTTTTCCTGACAAATCCCAAAAGCCAGTTCCTCTAATTAACCCACCTATCATCAATAACCTCACAGAACAGGAACTAAAA
The DNA here is from genome assembly GCF_031143425.1 of Pleurodeles waltl. Classification (NCBI taxonomy): domain Eukaryota; kingdom Metazoa; phylum Chordata; class Amphibia; order Caudata; family Salamandridae; genus Pleurodeles; species Pleurodeles waltl. Next base: position 401,600,181 of record NC_090448.1, read on the forward strand.
GCATCAACCTGATAGTTACACTTCCTAGTATTAAGCCTAGACAGAACACATTAGACAAAGAAAACCAATACCTAAGGAATACCTAAAAAGGAGCTTGGCATTGACGCCTGCCATTCCAAAGTGAGTCCCAGCTGTCACCAGGCAATTTGATAGACCTCTTTCAATTATCAGCAACCAGGGATCTGGAATTAGAATTTCAAATGTGTCAAAAAAAGAAAACATCGACCCAACAAGATAAATGCTAATCAGAAAAAGGAGTTAGACATTCTCAGTAAAAAGCCTAACATCATAATAAAAAGTAGACAAGGGAGGAAATATAGTAATCTTAAACCCAAAAGACTACATGGCGGAAACTCAACGTCGATTGCAGGTCCAAAACTGCTATCAAAAATCACTAATTCTACCCTACAAAACATATTCAGAATAAATTACGAATAAAATTAGAGGGCTGGCACAATGCAGGACTTCTCACACTGAGAGAAAGGCCATATGTATACATGTTTTAGCCAACAATGCCCACCTTATACCTGCTTCCCAGGATACATAAAAAAGAATTTCCTCAAAAAAGAAGACCAAAAAGAGCAGACATCAATTCTGTATGCTCCAGATTTGAGGAACACACAGACCACCAATTACAACCATTAATGAAAACGCTCCCATCATACAGTAGGGACACAAAAGGTATTATTTAAAACTATACAACATGGACTGGTAAGAAGACTATGTGCTCGCCACCACTGATGTGGTAAGCCTGTGCACATCCATCAAGCATAGAGACAGAATTCGGATCATCAAGAAAACCTTATCTACAAGAACATCACATTATTTAGAAAAACAGAATGATTCTGGATATGTTTGAATTATGTCTGACCAACAAACTCTTCTGCTTTAACAACCAGCACTTTATCCAAAAACTGGGGACTGTGATGGGAGCCAAATTTGCTCAGTTTTAGGCATGTATCCTAATTGGAGAAGCAGAGAAGCACTGGCTCTGGGACAGTGGATAACACCATTTACATACCAAAGTCATAATTGCTACATTAATGATGTGCTGATGAACTGGCAAGGTCCGCAAACACTATTGCAGGATTATGTCCACAAATGAAAATAAACAAATGGAACATCTCCATAACTTCGACAATCTCAGATACAACAATAGATTATTTGGATCTAACTATTTTCATTAAGAATGGCAAACTCCAAAACCAGATTAATTGAAAGGAAATGGCAGCAAATTAAATATTAAGAGCAGATAGCTGTCACTCTGTGTAGGAAGTTGGCTCTGTATGTGCTATTTCAAAGTAAGGAATAGCATGCACAGAGTCCAAGGGTTCCCCTTAGAGGTAAAATAGTGGTAAAAAGAGATAATACTAATGCTCTATTTTGTGGTAGTGTGGTCGAGCAGTAGGCTTATCCAAGGAGTAGTGTTAAGCATTTGTTGTACATACACATAGACAATAAATGAGGTACACACACTCAGAGACAAATCCAGCCAATAGGTTTTGTTATAGAAAAATATATTTTCTTAGTTTATTTTAAGAACCACAGGTTCAAATTTAACATGTAATATCTTGTTTGAAAGGTATTGCAGGTAAGTACATTAGGAACTTTGAATCATTTCAATTGCATGTATACTTTTCAAGTTATTCACAAATAGCTATTTCAAAAGTGGACACAGTGCAATTTTCACAGTTCCTGGGGGAGGTAAGTTTTTGTTAGTTTTACCAGGTAAGTAAGACACTTACAGGGTTCAGTTCTTGGTCCAAGGTAGCCCACCGTTGGGGGTTCAGAGCAACCCCAAAGCCACCACACCAGCAGCTCAGGGCCGGTCAGGTGCAGAGTTCAAAGTGGTGCCCAAAACGCATAGGCTATAATGGAGAGAAGGGGGTGCCCCGGTTCCGGTCTGCTTGCAGGTAAGTACCCGCGTCTTCGGAGGGCAGACCAGGGGGGTTTTGTAGGGCACCGGGGGGGACACGAGCCCACACAGAAATTTCACCCTCAGCGGCGCGGGGGCGGCCGGGTGCAGTGTTAGAACAAGCGTCGGGTTCGCAATGTAAGTCAATGAGAGATCAAGGGATCTCTTCAGCGCGGCAGGCAGGCAAGGGGGGGCTTCCTCGGGGAAACCTCCACTTGGGCAATGGAGAGGGACTCCTGGGGGTCACTTCTGCAGTGAAAGTCCGGTCCTTCAGGTCCTGGGGGCTGCGGGTGCAGGGTCTTTTCCAGGCGTCGGGACTTAGGTTTCAGAGAGTCGCGGTCAGGGGAAGCCTCGGGATTCCCTCTGCAGGCGGCGCTGTGGGGGCTCAGGGGGGACAGGTTTTGGTACTCACAGTCGTAGAGTAGTCCGGGGGTCCTCCCTGAGGTGTTGGTTCTCCACCAGCCGAGTCGGGGTCGCCGGGTGCAGTGTTGCAAGTCTCACGCTTCTTGCTGGGAGATTGCAGGGTTCTTTAAAGCTGCTCCTTTGGATAAAGTTGCAGTCTTTTTGGAGCAGGTCCGCTGTCCTCTGGAGTTTCTTGTCGTCGTCGAAGCAGGGCAGTCCTCAGAGGATTCAGAGGTCGCTGGTCCCTTTGGAAGGCGTCGCTGGAGCAGAGTTCTTTGGAAGGCAGGAGACAGGCCGGTGAGTTTCTGGAGCCAAGGCAGTTGTTGTCTTCTGGTCTTCCTCTGCAGGGGTTTTCAGCTAGGCCGTCCTTCTTCTTGTTGTTGCAGGAATCTGATTTTCTAGGGTTCAGGGTAGCCCTTAAATACTAAATTTAAGGGCGTGTTTAGGTCTGGGGGGTTAGTAGCCAATGGCTACTAGCCCTGAGGATGGGTACACCCTCTTTGTGCCTCCTCCCAAGGGGAGGGGGTCACAATCCTAACCCTATTGGGGGAATCCTCCATCTGCAAGATGGAGGATTTCTAAAAGTTAGAGTCACCTCAGCTCAGGACACCTTAGGGGCTGTCCTGACTGGCCAGTGACTCCTCCTTGTTGCTTTCTTTGTTCCCTCCAGCCTTGCCGCCAAAAGTGGGGGCCGTGGCCGGAGGGGGCGGGCAACTCCACTAAGCTGGAGTGCCCTGCTGGGCTGTGACAAAGGGGTGAGCCTTTGAGGCTCACCGCCAGGTGTTACAGCTCCTGCCTGGGGGAGGTGTTAGCATCTCCACCCAGTGCAGGCTTTGTTACTGGCCTCAGAGTGACAAAGGCACTCTCCCCATGGGGCCAGCAACATGTCTCTAGTGTGGCAGGCTGCTGGAACTAGTCAGCCTACTCAGACAGTCGGTTAAGTTTCAGGGGGCACCTCTAAGGTGCCCTGTGGGGTGTATTTTGCAATAAAATGTACACTGGCATCAGTGTGCATTTATTGTGCTGAGAAGTTTGATACCAAACTTCCCAGTTTTCAGTGTAGCCATTATGGTGCTGTGGAGTTCGTGTTTGACAAACTCCCAGACCATATACTCTTATGGCTACCCTGCACTTACAATGTCTAAGGTTTTGTTTAGACACTGTAGGGGTACCATGCTCATGCACTGGTACCCTCACCTATGGTATAGTGCACCCTGCCTTAGGGCTGTAAGGCCTTCTAGAGGGGTGTCTTACCTATACTGCATAGGCAGTGAGAGGCTGGCATGGCACCCTGAGGGGAGTGCCATGTCGACTTACTCGTTTTGTTCTCACTAGCACACACAAGCTGGCAAGCAGGGTGTCTGTGCTGAGTGAGAGGTCTCCAGGGTGGCATAAGACATGCTGCAGCCCTTAGAGACCTTCCTTGGCATCAAGGCCCTTGGTACTAGAAGTACCAGTTACAAGGGACTTATCTGGATGCCAGGGTCTGCCAATTGTGGATACAAAAGTACAGGTTAGGGAAAGAACACTGGTGCTGGGGCCTGGTTAGCAGGCCTCAGCACACTTTCAATTGTAAACATAGCATCAGCAAAGGCAAAAAGTCAGGGGGCAACCATGCCAAGGAGGCATTTCCTTACACAACCCCCCCCCAAACGAAAGAGGATGAGACTAACCTTTCCCAAGAGAGTCTTCATTTTCTAAGTGGAAGAACCTGGAAAGGCCATCTGCATTGGCATGGGCAGTCCCAGGTCTGTGTTCCACTATAAAGTCCATTCCCTGTAGGGAGATGGACCACCTCAACAGTTTAGGATTTTCACCTTTCATTTGCATCAGCCATTTGAGAGGTCTGTGGTCAGTTTGAACTAGGAAGTGAGTCCCAAAGAGGTATGGTCTCAGCTTCTTCAGGGACCAAACCACAGCAAAGGCCTCCCTCTCAATGGCACTCCAACGCTGCTCCCTGGGGAGTAACCTCCTGCTAATGAAAGCAACAGGCTGGTCAAGGCCATCATCATTTGTTTGGGACAAAACTGCCCCTATCCCATGTTCAGAGGCATCTGTCTGCACAATGAACTGCTTAGAATAATCTGGAGCTTTTAGAACTGGTGCTGAGCACATTGCTTGTTTCAGGGTGTCAAAGGCCTGTTGGCATTCTACAGTCCAGTTCACTTTCTTGGGCATTTTCTTGGAGGTGAGTCCAGTGAGGGCTGTCACAATGGATCCATATCCCTTCACAAACCTCCTGTAATACCCAGTCAAGCCAAGGAATGCCCTGACTTGAGTCTGGGTTTTTGGAGCTACCCAGTCCAGAATAGTCTGGATCTTGGGTTGGAGTGGCTGAACTTGGCCTCCACCTACAAGGTGGCCCAAGTAAACCACAGTTCCCTGCCCTATCTGGCATTTGGATGCCTTGATAGAGAGGCCTGCAGATTGCAGAGCCTTCAAAACCTTCTTCAGGTGGACCAGGTGATCCTGCCAGGTGGAGCTAAAGACAGCAATATCATCAAGATAAGCTGTGCTAAAGGACTCCAAGCCAGCAAGGACTTGATTCACCAACCTTTGGAAGGTGGCAGGGGCATTCTTTAAACCAAAGGGCATAACAGTAAACTGATAATGCCCATCAGGTGTGGAGAATGCTGTTTTCTCTTTTGCTCCAGGTGCCATTTTTATTTGCCAGTACCCTGCTGTCAAGTCAAAGGTACTTAAGAATTTGGCAGCACCTAATTTGTCTATGAGCTCATCAGCTCTAGGAATTGGATGGGCGTCTGTCTTGGTGACAGAGTTGAGCCCTCTGTAGTCCACACAAAACCTCATCTCTTTCTTTCCATCTTTGGTGTGAGGTTTGGGGACTAAGACCACTGGGCTAGCCCAGGGGCTGTCAGAGCGCTCAATTACTCCCAATTCCAGCATCTTGTGGACTTCCACCTTGATGCTTTCCTTAACATGGTCAGACTGTCTAAAATTTTTGTTTTTGACAGGCATGCTGTCTCCTGTGTCCACATCATGGGTACACAGGTGTGTCTGACCAGGGGTTAGGGAGAAGAGTTCAGGAAACTGTTGTAGGACTCTCCTACAATCAGCTTGCTGTTGGCCAGAGAGGGTGTCTGAGTAGATCACTCCATCTACTGAGCCATCTTTTGGGTCTGATGACAGAAGATCAGGGAGAGGTTCACTCTCTGCCTCCTGATCCTCATCTGTTACCATCAACAGATTTACATCAGCCCTGTCATGGAAGAGCTTAAGGCGGTTCACATGGATCACCCTCTTGGGGCTCCTGCTTGTGCCCAGGTCCACCAGGTAGGTGACCTGACTCTTCCTTTCTAGCACTGGGTAAGGGCCACTCCATTTGTCCTTGAGTGCCCTGGGAGCCACAGGCTCCAGAACCCAGACTTTCTGCCCTGGTTGGAACTCAACCATTGCAGCCTTTTGGTCATACCAAAACTTCTGGAGCTGTTGGCTGGCCTCAAGGTTTTTGGTTGCCTTTTCCATGTACTCTGCCATTCTAGAGCGAAGGCCAAGTACATAGTCCACTATGTCTTGTTTAGGCTCATGAAGAGGTCTCTCCCAGCCTTCTTTAACAAGAGCAAGTGGTCCCCTTACAGGGTGACCAAACAGAAGTTCAAAGGGTGAGAATCCTACTCCCTTCTGTGGCACCTCTCTGTAAGCAAAAAGCAGACAAGGCAAGAGGACATCCCATCTCCTTTTGAGTTTTTCTGGGAGCCCCATGATCATGCCTTTTAATGTCTTGTTGAATCTCTCAACTAAGCCATTAGTTTGTGGATGGTAGGGTGTAGTGAATTTGTAAGTCACTCCACACTCATTCCACATGTGTTTTAGGTATGCTGACATGAAGTTGGTACCTCTGTCAGACACCACCTCCTTAGGGAAACCCACTCTGGTAAAGATACCAATGAGGGCCTTGGCTACTGCAGGGGCAGTAGTCGACCTAAGGGGAATAGCTTCAGGATACGTAGTAGCATGATCCACTACTACTAGGATGTACATATTTCCTGAGGCTGTGGGAGGTTCCAGTGGACCAACTATGTCCACACCCACTCTTTCAAAGGGGACCCCCACCACTGGAAGTGGAATGAGGGGGGCCTTTGGGTGCCCACCTGTCTTACCACTGGATTGACAAGTGGGGCAGGAGAGGCAAAACTCCTTAACCTTCTGGGACATATTGGGCCAGTAGAAGTGGTTGACTAACCTCTCCCACGTCTTGGTTTGTCCCAAATGCCCAGCAAGGGGAATATCATGGGCTAAGGTCAGAATAAACTCTCTGAACGACTGAGGCACTACCACTCTCCTAGTGGCACCAGGTTTGGGGTCTCTGGCCTCAGTGTACAGGAGTCCATCTTCCCAATAGACCCTATGTGTTCCATTTTTCTTGCCCTTGGACTCTTCAGCAGCTTGCTGCCTAAGGCCTTCAAGAGAGGGACAGGTTTCTTGTCCCTTACACAGCTCCTCCCTTGAGGGTCCCCCTGGGCCTAAGAGCTCAACCTGATAAGGTTCAAGCTCCAAAGGCTCAGTTCCCTCAGAGGGCAGAACTTCTTCCTGAGAAGAGAGGTTCTCTTTTTCTGACTGTGTTGCAGTTGGTTTCCCAACTGACTTTCCTTTTCTCTTGGTAGGCTGGGCCTTTCTTCCAGACTCCAGCTCTACTTTTTCACCCTGTGCCTTGCATTGTGCTCTTGTTTTTACACACACCAGTTCAGGGATACCCAGCATGGCTGCATGGGTTTTTAGTTCTACCTCAGCCCATGCTGAGGACTCCAGGTCATTTCCAAGCAGACAGTCTACTGGGATGTTTGAGGAGACCACCACCTGTTTCAAGCCATTGACCCCTCCCCATTCTAAAGTTACCATTGCCATGGGATGTGCTTTAGTCTGATTGTCAGCATTGGTGACTGTATAGGTTTTTCCAGTCAGGTATTGGCCAGGGGAAACCAGTTTCTCTGTCACCATGGTGACACTGGCACCTGTATCCCTCAGGCCCTCTACACTTGTCCCATTAATAAAGAGCTGCTGCCTGTATTTTTGCATGTTAGGCGGCCAGGCAGCTAGTGTGGCTAAATCCACCCCACCCTCAGAGACTAGAGTAGCTTCAGTGTGGACCCTGATTTGCTCTGGGCACACTGTTGATCCCACTTGGAGACTGGCCATTCCAGTGTTACCTGGAGTGGAGTTTGGAGTGGAACCTTTCTTGGGACAGGCCTTGTCTCCAGTTTGGTGTCCAGGCTGATTACAGCTACGACACCAGGCCTTTTTGGGATCAAAGTTTTTACCCTTGTACCCAGGATTGTTTTGTGAAGAGGCTCTGGGCCCACCCTCCTGTGCAGGTTTTTGGGGGCCTGTAGAAGACTCTTTACTATTTTTATTTTTGGCAGTCTCACCACCTTTCCCCTGGGGAGGTTTTGTGACCCCTTTCCTTTGGTCACCCCCTGTGGAAGTTTTGGACACCCTTGTCTTGACCCAATGGTCCGCCTTCTTTCCCAATTCTTGGGGAGAAATTGGTCCTAGGTCTACCAGATGCTGATGCAGTTTATCATTGAAACAATTACTTAACAGGTGTTCTTTCACAAATAAATTGTACAGCCCATCATAATTACTTACACCACTGCCTTGAATCCAACCATCTAGTGTTTTTACTGAGTAGTCTACAAAGTCAACCCAGGTCTGGCTCGAGGATTTTTGAGCCCCCCTGAATCTAATCCTATACTCCTCAGTGGAGAATCCAAAGCCCTCAATCAGGGTACCCTTCATGAGGTCATAAGATTCTGCATCTTTTCCAGAGAGTGTGAGGAGTCTATCCCTACACTTTCCTGTGAACATTTCACAAAGGAGAGCACCCCAGTGAGATCTGTTCACTTTTCTGGTCACACAAGCCCTCTCAAAAGCTGTGAACCATTTGGTGATGTCATCACCATCTTCATATTTAGTTACAATCCCTTTGGGGATTTTCAACATGTCAGGAGAATCTCTGACCCTATTTATGTTGCTGCCACCATTGATGGGTCCTAGGCCCATCTCTTGTCTTTCCCTTTCTATGGCTAGGATCTGTCTTTCCAAAGCCAATCTTTTGGCCATCCTGGCTAACTGGATGTCCTCTTCACTGGAGTTATCCTCAGTGATTTCAGAGTTGTTGGTCCCTCCTGTGAGGGAACCTGCATCTCTGACTATTATTTGTGGAGTCAGGGCTTGAGAAGCCCTGCTCTCCCTAAGTAGGACTGGAGGGGGGGAATTTCCCTCCAAGTCACTATCTTCATCCTCTGAGTTGCCATCCTCAGAGGGGTTGGCCTTTTCAAACTCTGCCAAAAGCTCCTGGAGCTGTACTTTGGTAGGTTTGGGGCCCATTGTTATTTTCTTTAGTTTACAGAGTGACCTTAGCTCTCTCATCTGTAGATGGAGGTAAGGTGTGGTGTCGAGTTCCACCACATTCACATCTGTGCTAGACATTATGCTTCTAAAAGTTGGAATACTTTTTAAGAAACTAAAACTGGTTCTAGAATCTAATTCAAACTTTTACCAAACTTTTAAACTCTAAAAGAAATGCTAACAGGGACTAACACAAGGCCCTAGCAGGACTTTAAAGAATTTAGAAAACTTTTCAAATTGCAAAAATCAATTTCTAATGACAATTTTGGAATTTGTCGTGTGATCAGGTATTGGCTGAGTAGTCCAGCAAATGCAAAGTCTTGTACCCCACAGCTGATCCACCAATGTAGGAAGTTGGCTCTGTATGTGCTATTTCAAAGTAAGGAATAGCATGCACAGAGTCCAAGGGTTCCCCTTAGAGGTAAAATAGTGGTAAAAAGAGATAATACTAATGCTCTATTTTGTGGTAGTGTGGTCGAGCAGTAGGCTTATCCAAGGAGTAGTGTTAAGCATTTGTTGTACATACACATAGACAATAAATGAGGTACACACACTCAGAGACAAATCCAGCCAATAGGTTTTGTTATAGAAAAATATCTTTTCTTAGTTTATTTTAAGAACCACAGGTTCAAATTTAACATGTAATATCTTGTTTGAAAGGTATTGCAGGTAAGTACATTAGGAACTTTGAATCATTTCAATTGCATGTATACTTTTCAAGTTATTCACAAATAGCTATTTCAAAAGTGGACACAGTGCAATTTTCACAGTTCCTGGGGGAGGTAAGTTTTTGTTAGTTTTACCAGGTAAGTAAGACACTTACAGGGTTCAGTTCTTGGTCCAAGGTAGCCCACCGTTGGGGGTTCAGAGCAACCCCAAAGCCACCACACCAGCAGCTCAGGGCCGGTCAGGTGCAGAGTTCAAAGTGGTGCCCAAAACGCATAGGCTATAATGGAGAGAAGGGGGTGCCCCGGTTCCGGTCTGCTTGCAGGTAAGTACCCGCGTCTTCGGAGGGCAGACCAGGGGGGTTTTGTAGGGCACCGGGGGGGACACGAGCCCACACAGAAATTTCACCCTCAGCGGCGCGGGGGCGGCCGGGTGCAGTGTTAGAACAAGCGTCGGGTTCGCAATGTAATCAATGAGAGATCAAGGGATCTCTTCAGCGCGGCAGGCAGGCAAGGGGGGGCTTCCTCGGGGAAACCTCCACTTGGGCAAGGGAGAGGGACTCCTGGGGGTCACTTCTGCAGTGAAAGTCCAGTCCTTCAGGTCCTGGGGGCTGCGGGTGCAGGGTCTTTTCCAGGCGTCGGGACTTAGGTTTCAGAGAGTCGCGGTCAGGGGAAGCCTCGGGATTCCCTCTGCAGGCGGCGCTGTGGGGGCTCTGGGGGGACAGGTTTTGGTACTCACAGTCGTAGAGTAGTCCGGGGGTCCTCCCTGAGGTGTTGGTTCTCCACCAGCCGTGTCGGGGTCGCCGGGTGCAGTGTTGCAAGTCTCACGCTTCTTGCGGGGAGATTGCAGGGTTCTTTAAAGCTGCTCCTTTGGATAAAGTTGCAGTCTTTTTGGAGCAGGTCCGCTGTCCTCGGGAGTTTCTTGTCGTCGTCGAAGCAGGGCAGTCCTCAGAGGATTCAGAGGTCGCTGGTCCCTTTGGAAGGCGTCGCTGGAGCAGAGTTCTTTGGAAGGCAGGAGACAGGCCGGTGAGTTTCTGGAGCCAAGGCAGTTGTTGTCTTCTGGTCTTCCTCTGCAGGGGTTTTCAGCTAGGCCGTCCTTCTTCTTGTTGTTGCAGGAATCTGATTTTCTAGGGTTCAGGGTAGCCCTTAAATACTAAATTTAAGGGCGTGTTTAGGTCTGGGGGGTTAGTAGCCAATGGCTACTAGCCCTGAGGATGGGTACACCCTCTTTGTGCCTCCTCCCAAGGGGAGGGGGTCACAATCCTAACCCTATTGGGGGAATCCTCCATCTGCAAGATGGAGGATTTCTAAAAGTTAGAGTCACCTCAGCTAAGGACACCTTAGGGGCTGTCCTGACTGGCCAGTGACTCCTCCTTGTTGCTTTCTTTGTTCCCTCCAGCCTTGCCGCCAAAAGTGGGGGCCGTGGCCGGAGGGGGCGGGCAACTCCACTAAGCTGGAGTGCCCTGCTGGGCTGTGACAAAGGGGTGAGCCTTTGAGGCTCACCGCCAGGTGTTACAGCTCCTGCCTGGGGGAGGTGTTAGCATCTCCACCCAGTGCAGGCTTTGTTACTGGCCTCAGAGTGACAAAGGCACTCTCCCCATGGGGCCAGCAACATGTCTCTAGTGTGGCAGGCTGCTGGAACTAGTCAGCCTACTCAGACAGTCGGTTAAGTTTCAGGGGGCACCTCTAAGGTGCCCTCTGGGGTGTATTTTGCAATAAAATGTACACTGGCATCAGTGTGCCTTTATTGTGCTGAGAAGTTTGATACCAAACTTCCCAGTTTTCAGTGTAGCCATTATGGTGCTGTGGAGTTCGTGTTTGACAAACTCCCAGACCATATACTCTTATGGCTACCCTGCACTTACAATGTCTAAGGTTTTGTTTAGACACTGTAGGGGTACCATGCTCATGCACTGGTACCCTCACCTATGGTATAGTGCACCCTGCCTTAGGGCTGTAAGGCCTGCTAGAGGGGTGTCTTACCTATACTGCATAGGCAGTGAGAGGCTGGCATGGCACCCTGAGGGGAGTGCCATGTCGACTTACTCGTTTTGTTCTCACTAGCACACACAAGCTGGCAAGCAGGGTGTCTGTGCTGAGTGAGAGGTCTCCAGGGTGGCATAAGACATGCTGCAGCCCTTAGAGACCTTCCTTGGCATCAAGGCCCTTGGTACTAGAAGTACCAGTTACAAGGGACTTATCTGGATGCCAGGGTCTGCCAATTGTGGATACAAAAGTACAGGTTAGGGAAAGAACACTGGTGCTGGGGCCTGGTTAGCAGGCCTCAGCACACTTTCAATTGTAAACATAGCATCAGCAAAGGCAAAAAGTCAGGGGGCAACCATGCCAAGGAGGCATTTCCTTACACTCTGTGAATATCATAAAAATATACAAACAGCAAATTCTTGCGAGCCAATCGCAACTTCAGCAATACAGAGACCTACAAACCAACAACCAAAGAAATCCAACAATGCCTTTTTGTAAGAGGTTACAATCCAACTATAATGAATTGAGCCGACAACGAAATCCAACTAATAAACAGGAGCACTCTGATGGAAAATGATGCCCCCCAAAAAATCAGCCCTAGGCATAATACTCAGATTCCTAACACATTTTCACAATGGTCATCCATTTATAAGAAACCCCTTGGAAAACATTGATATTTGCTGGAGAACAGTCCATCCTTTAGAAAGCAGATGGCAAATTACCCTCAAATTGGATTCAGAAGAGCAAATAAACTTAAAACAACAACTTTCCCAATCGCACTTCCAGGGCAAACCTTATGGGTCCAAAGATTCTTTTACTTGCCGTAGCTAATCAATTTGCAAACTAAGAGCCAACAAAATGACCAACAACACATTTACAAGTGGATAAAGGCACTCTATCAACCACTTTTGTAATCTAAGCAATTAAATGTCCATTCAACTTGATCTACCTCGGAAGCACCATAAGACCACTAAAAACACAGATCCAAGAACATTATCAGAACATACACTAATTTATTTCAAAACAGTTCTCAATGGAGCGCTTCCTGCAAACCCATAAATACAACAGATCATTCACATTTGCAGAATAAATACAACTACACCCTAGGGGTGGCAACCTTGAACTGGTACTATGAAAAAAATGTGAATGGATCCGGTGAGCAGACACGGTACAAAATGGGTTAACCTAAGATGCGGAAATGCACTTCAGGTTACATTTACTTATCACTCAATTCGATTATTGTGGGTTCCCTTTGAAAATCTAATCTCACCCAGTATAGCTGAGCGTGCAGTGAGAATTATATACGGAATCCACACAGCACGTCACGACATCCAGATAGCTAGTACCTTCTCAACTGTTACCTCCTGATTTTAGTATTTTTAATATATGTCGATCGAGTTCTCTACAAATAATAACAAGAAGGATAAAACCAACCTGCACCAATTCCATACATTAAGCTTTAAAGATCTTGGGACTTAAGTTCCAGATATTTTTTAAATATAACCTGCCTTTAAAAACAAAGTCTGTTCATATAACAGCATTAATGTATTGTCTGCCAACTATATGATTTTGTTTAAGAGCTGTAGTGAGATCATTGTTCATCTTATACCGACGGTCTTACACTATGTTCTCACCTAACTGTACACATACATAAATGTTAAATTGTGATGAAAACTCTCCCCCCTTTTCTTCTTCTTCCTCCTTTCTCTTTCTGCAATCTTGCGATCTAGCTTTTGGTAGCTTAAACCTATTTTTATTTCCACTGTGTTTCTTCATGGTAAGCTGAACACCAGGCCACCAAATGCATGGTTCTATTTTTGATATCAAAGACAAGTGTTACTCATTCTTCTTGCACTTCTTTATTTACATTGGAAGAGGCTTCTTTACTTCAAAGTGCTGAGCCACATTCACCAATACATACTCACAATGCTCAATTCTGGGAGGCTGGGATGAATGCCAGATCTGCAGTCCATGTGTGCACAGACAGTGCCCAATCCCTTACTCCCAGAGAGACTGCATACAGCACCACTGGTCAGATGATGTGACGTGCAGGTCTCCACTAGCCCTGGGAAACTTTCCAACTGTCCTGAACCAACATTTGCACACACCGAATAACCAAAATTGTGGGCTGAATGTAGTAATGTGAAATTGGAAACCAATCTGTGTTTATGTGTAAATGTAGTAGTAAATGCACATTTGAAGGTCGTCGCAAAATGTTAGCAACTATCTGGCAGTGCAGGGATGGGGGTTTGTGAGGGACAGCTAACATTCCTGTAGTCAGATTCATTCATTCTATTCATTTTTTAAATCACTCCTGTGCCATTTGCCACAGTCCCTGAGAGGGAGAGAGGCTGATTTAAAAAATAAATGTTGTACTTTACACATCAGAAATACTTTCTGGCTTACTCATCACTCTCTATAGTTTGAAGCACCTGTGTTTTTTACTGTTTCAAAGCCTGAGATTTTATGAATTCTTCAAAATAGTCTTGTACATTTAACCATTTGTTTTGCACTGGTCAGTCTGTTGCAAATGAAACTGTGATTTTTAGGTCTCACCTTTATCTGTTTCTAAGCAAGACCCTCTTATGGACAATACCAAAAATTTACAGTGAGCTTAGTGCCCACCCACAGCTTACCAGTGGTTGGCTTTATTGTCACTCTCATTTGCTTACTTGTTATTCAGTGGCTTGCCTTCATCCTCTTGTGCTTCTCCCTCCCTTGGAGCATGCTTCTCCAGCCACCAAATCCCACCACCATCCGCTAATCTTGCCCTCTCCTTCGTGTGGTGTTTTTCATTTTTCCAAAGGGCTGGCAGCTCCAGTTTGCTGTCTGGCCGCTGCTTGCAAAATTGTGTTTAGCACAACTGAAAAAAAAAAAAATCATTTACCATGTAAAGTGGTGTGTCTGCCATCTTTGATCGGGAAGTAGAAACAATTATAAAATAATAAATAATAAAATGTTATCCGCCATGTCACAACACCAATACACTATGGGGCATACTTACAAACCCCTTGTGCCTCTTAGCGCTAGCACTGCGCCACTTTGTAAACCCTTGCTCCACATTATACCTGTGCCAGGTATAATGTATGCGAGGGGGGCGTTTCCTTGCAGGGAGGTTCAAAGAAATGAAGCAGTAAAATTTACAAGATTTCACTGTGCCATTTTAGCGTAATTTTATAACGCCTGCCCTGGGTAAGCATTAAAGTGACGCTAGGCTATTTCATAAGGTCCTCCCTGAGCTTTTCTGGACTCTTGTCAAAATTTTAGGTGCTAGTCCAGTAAAGCGCCACAATAGCGTCAACAATGTTGACGCTATTATGCTAACATGCACCATGGTGCGCTGTGTTGTAAATACAGCGCTACCATGGTATCATTAGCGGGAGCGCAGAGCAACACTAGGAAACTTGCACATCGGAGACGATGCGCCAGTTCCTTGTAAACATGCTCCATGTGTGCGTTGCTCCATGACTCATCTGTTTATTAATTTTCTGATGCTGCACAGCATCAGGAAAAAAAGCGTTTTGCTTTTTTACATATGCTTCACGGCATCAGGAAAAAGTATTGGAAAAGCAAATAGGTCCTAAAAATAAGATCTATTGGGTTTGTCAATGCGTTGTGCGCTGGCCTTCAGTGGAAATGTCACTTCAAATTTGCCTTGTGACTGCACAGGTGTAAAATAGCCTGGATCCAGTGTCTGACACGTGGGCCCTAGATATCTAGCCTCCTTCCCTCCTCCTCCTCTCCCTCTCCGGTCTCAAGATTTCCTCCCACCCTCGCCCCACCCGCTTTCAGGCTTAGCCCAGAGCCTGATCACATGTTTTCCCAAGGATGCTGCAAGCCGCTCCTGCTCCAGCTCTCTGGCCCAGGAGGCCCCAGACAGCCTCCGATGTTGTGAACAGAACGCAGAGCCAGATACCATGTCCCTGGGGGCATCAGTAGATTTTATGGGACTCTGAGCCCTCACACGACTCAAAATCTCGAGGCCATTGAGAAGGATACAGATCTTATTTATTTATAGTATTATTGTATTATATTGCCATTTCTTAGCGTTTTCCCACACCCTCTATGACGCCCAAAGCGCCCCTTTTTTCTTGTGTTTGAACAGCAAGGAAGCATCTGAGCGCTAGCAAGGAGACAGCCTTTTACAACAGTAAGCTTAAATACAGCAAGCTGGAAAGCAGAAGCATCAGCCAGTGTCCAAGGTCGATTCAATGTATTTAAGGGCTTTAAATGAATTACATTTCGCCCTTTCCCTGCACCCATTTCGTTAAGCATGCAAACCCATCCAGTGCTCTCCCGTCCAGTGGCCGTTCACTCAGTTGAGATTCAGGAGTCGATGAAACGGATACTTGAATGAATACACGTTTTAATGATTGACCAGTGAGCTGAGAGCTTGTTGCTGACGTTTGTTTGTGTGACCTCCAGGCAATGAGTATGAATCCCAGCACGGCCAACGCAGCCTATCATCCTTCCGGAGTTCCTAAAATTGAGTACCACCAAATTTGGTAAAAATACAAATGAAAATAATGAATGAATAAAAATAAATAAATGTATAAAGTGCTCAAATACTAATTGGCGTCAAGGCGCTGTGAGCCATGTAAAACACTCTAAAGGCTGGGAAAATAGAGGCATTCAGAAACAAAATAAGAACATTCTACAATGAGACTAGCCGAGTTTTAAAGCCTTTCTAAAGACGATATTCTGAGGCACTTACATAGTGTTGAAGAGCATTTAACAGTTTGGCCGTGGCTACAGAAAAAGATCTTCCTCCCCATCTCGCCTTCTGAAATTTAAGAATAACCACCAGTTTATTCTCAAAAGAGCGCAGTGGTCTTGCGGGTTCATACAACTGAAATGTGTCTCAGTCCAGGGTACCGAGCTATATAATGCCTTGTGTGCAATACATACGTTTTTAAAGGATACTCGCTTACTAATGGGCAACCAGTGGAGCTTGACCAATTCAGCAGCCACAGACTGGGGAGGTCTAAGGTGAGCCTTGCTGCTGCGTTCTGTACAGTTTTCAGTTTCTTGATGGAGAATTTGTTAATTTACAGGTACAGGGCATTACAATAATCGATCCTAGACAGAATTAGCGCCACAACTACTGTTTTATGCTGAGGTTGTGGAATATAGGGAAAACTTTCCACAATATTCAGACCAAGTTGAAACAGGAGATTACTGTTCTGTTTACCTGTAGGTCAAAGGTGAGTCGGTCATCCACTATGACACCAAGAGTTTTTGCAGTTTTTACTGGTAAAGGTAGCTTTCCCAATGCTTCAGGCCACCAAGATAGATGGTTGTCTTCCAAAGATGATCACCTCTGTCTTCTCAGCATTCAGCTTAAGACAATTTTATCTCAAGCAGGTGAAAATTGCTTTCGCACAATTGTTAAAATCAATGTCCCTAGCCAATCCATCCTCTGACATGGATATGATGATCTGTATATCGTCAGCAAAGGAGAAAACCTGAAGACCAAATGATTGAATACGTTTGGCTACTGGGGAAACATAAAGATTGAAATGAGTGGGGCTTAGTGAGGAGCCCTGAGGGACCCGACAAGGAAGTTAGAAGGGCTTGGATTTGAGATGAGCAATATTCACTATCTGGCTCCTATCCCTTAGGAAGGATCTTAGAATATTTAGGGCTGTGTCCTTAAATCCGATCTGAGCCAAGAGAGATGTACAAATCACTGGGGAGACCATCTCAAAAGCTGCAGATAGATCCAAAAGGACCAGTGCCTCAGCCTGACCCACATTTACCAGGGCTCTGATGTGATCAGCCACTGAGACCAGGGTGATTTCTGTGCTATGGCCACTGCGAAACCCAAACTGTGAAGGGTCCATTAGCTCATAGTCCTTAATAAATAAATGTCATGACTTAACTATTAAGATGTTTTTCCAAAATAGAATTTTAGCCAGAGTCAGAAGGAGGGGTATGGGCTGCTAACTTTTCAATTCTTTTGGGTCTAAACTAGGTTTCTTTAGGAGCGGTCTAACCGCTATCTCTTTATAAAATTTCAAAAAGCACCCAGTTGCAATAGATTGATTGGTAATAGATCTTAATGGCCCAGCAATGGTCTGAGTGGCAATATGAAGGATTTTTGGCAGACCAGGCTCAAAAGGGGATCCTAAATTTGAATTCAGAAGAGAGTGTACAGTTTCTTCTTCTGTCATAGGTTGGAAACAGGAGGAGGGCTGACTTCCCCTAGTTTCTTCCTGCACAATGCACTTTAACATCTCATGCAGACTGACTCTACTAAAGTCAGGACACTGCTTTTGATCTTTGTTTTCCATACATTCATTGTGGATGGCAAGAATGAATTTTTGCTTGAAACAGCAACGCTGCCTTGTCACAGAAAGTCAGCTGCCCTATTTCAAGTGAGAAAGCTGATCTGGGTCCCGGAGTACGATAGATCAGAAACCCAGAAACAAATGCTGTACTATGCATTTTAAGATTAAAAGTCAATGCCTCACATTGAGCAGGCCTCCTCCCCTCCCTATTTTGTCTGAGAATGGAGTACGTAGGGGCAACTGCTTTTGCTATCAGGATCTGAACATTTGCAGGCCCAAGTTTCTGATACCATTACACAGTCAGGGTTTTGGGTATTAATAAATTCAGCAAACTCTAGATTCTCCTTAATTAAGAAACAGGTGTTAATCAAACAACCCTTAATCTTCTTCACTTCTCCTGTTTCATTATTCATCTAGGGCAAAGTTACTTCCCTAGTTCTTGCGTGTCTATTTACCCTAGTGCTCACAGGTCTATCAAGCAGGCTAGTCAATTTAATGCCACATGCCATGCATATCTGATTTTCTCCGGGAGGTTTATTGATGTGATTTAGTGTAGTACATCCGTGCTGCTTACCATTCCATTCCAGAAGTTGATTATGGGAATACGAGAGCCTTCGGATGCTCGCTGGTTTTATTTGACTAGGGATTCTGGCACACTGCAGTCCATTTGCGGACAGGTGAAGATGAGCTTGCCTTTATTGTGAGCCGAAACGCATCCGCACAACAACTGCGCTTAAATAAGTCCAGACGCAGAGCAAAGCAATGAGGGCAACTAAAACGCTCACTGCTTTCAGAGTATAGGCCTACCAAAACTGCTGCTCTGTGTTGCCTCTTCAAAAGAGTATGTTTGCACCTCCTTATAAAAGCATACAGCGAGTATAAGCAAAAATCAGCTCTGCAGTTCCCCCCATCAAATTCAAGAATTACAGGATCTTTTAAAAAATACAAGTTAAAAAACACCAATTTAAAACGCCTCACAGAAACAATACAATGTGCCCCTCTCCAGTGCCACGGGTGTGTTTAAATTAGGCTGGGCATAGTGGAAAGTAATGAGGACAACTAGAGCACTAACCGTTCTTGGAGTATAGGCCTACCAAAATGGTGCTCCTTGTTGCCTCTTTAAAAGAGTGTGTTTGCACCTCAGTGTAAAAGCATATAGCAAACATAAGCAAAAACAAACATTTGCAATGCAATGGGGTTCGCATTTGTTCCATTTAGAACTATTGGACTGGACTTTTCTTGCCACATAAATTGAAAATGAAAAGTAAAACATTAGTAGACAAAAATGAGCCGCTTCAAAGCACCATGGCCACCATAAGCATGAGCGCGAAGCAGAGACACAAAAGGAAAAAGAAGTTCGCTCACAGTCAAACATATTGGCAAACGTGCAATTATCCATGTAACAGGGTCAGTCTGCAAAGCGGTAACAAAACCTCCCTAAGCAGGGACAAACCTAAAGCATTTGCCAATGCTAAAAAAAAATTGAAAGGCAAGCCCACGAACAAGTGATAGTGATAGGCATGCGGTGGGCGTGGTTAAAAGCCTACAATACTTACAACAGGTCAAAGCCCTTGCACGCTCGACCTAATCAGCCACCCAGTTCCTCCAACAAATTCAAGAATTACAGGATCTTTTTAAAAATACAAGTTAAAAAACACCAATTTGAAATGCCTCCAGAAACAATACTACAGCATACTTGGGAGAACGCCCCCTTTCAAACATGCATGCAATTCACAGAAACAAGTTTGTTTGCTAAGCTCAGACGCACAAGGCACTGACTGATTTGAAAAGTTTTCACAGGGCTGAGTTTGCTTCCTATGCAGGGTTGGACTCTCCTCTTGGGCAACCTGGCAGTTCGAGAAGGGCTGGTCTGATTGCTCAGTGTGTTGACTGTTTTGTTGGCTGTTTCTGGGTCTGTTTTAAGTCTCATGGGGCAGGTTTTTACTGTTGATTTTCCTAATATTACCACAAACATTGCGTGCAGCAAGCACAAATGCATGCAGCCTTCCATACCTAGCAAAACACCCATACACTGTGAGTTTACAAGTTCAAAACTACCGTGATTTGCAAATGTGGGAGAATTTAAATGTCTGATTGTCTAATGGGGCCAGTTTTATTTTGGTGCCCAGTCCTATGTTTTGTTACTGTTCGCCTCTGTTCCCAGTCCAGCACTGTCCTCGTCTAATGAGCCTTGAACAGTGATCACAGCTACGGATCTAACGGCCCCGCGAGGCTCGAGGCAGCACAAACTCCATGTCCCCCACCCGAAGCTGCAGATCACTTGTCCCAGGAGCTGGCACACAGCTCCAATGTCACCTCCCCGCAGGCAACAGGCAGCTTCATATTTCAGTGTCCTCTCGGTGGCTGACAGCGCCAGTCTGCACGCCCCTCGGAGGCAGCAGACAGATCGAGAATAGATCTCACAGCAACGGGCCTAGGAGGCTGCTTGCGGCCAGATCTCCCGTACTTGGGATGATGCTGACAGCTCCAGTCGGCAGACAGCTTTCCACCTTCTGGCAACAGGGACATGCCGACGTTTCAAGATCTCGCGCCCCCTCCGCGAAGCTGCGCTCACCTCAGAATTCTAAGCCCTGGGAGGCTTTAGATCTAATGCAACCCGAGGCCACACACAGCCCACACACCCCTAGGCCCTAGAAGGCTGCGTGCAGATCCGCGCTCCAGGGCTAAGGGCCCTTGTGCCCTCTTTATGAGTGCGCCAGTAAATAGAACGTATTTTCCCTCGCCGAGGGTCCACTCAGAAATGAGGAAATACTGGGCATTGGTAATTCCAGGTCCTTTTCTGGTCATTCCTCATTTTTCTGTGCGAAGCGACTAAAATCTCTGGGTGAAAGAAAGTAAGGAGATCCACTGATCCGCGGATCTCATAATTCTAAAGGGGGTTGATAACACATCGATGACAAGGCCACTTGTAAGGAGGGCCTGTGAGACTGTCTTCAGCGCTGGATCTCGTCCAAGGAAAGGAGGCTTCATGCAGCGCCAGGTCACATCCAATGCAGGCTGCTGAAAACGGGAGATCTAATGTCTGGCACTTGCAGACCATCAAGCATCAGACAGCTTCACATCTAATGACGCTGAGAAGATGCGGACGTCTCTAGATCTCCAGTTCCCTCTTGTCCATTCCCAGATGCTGCACTCGAAATCAAATCTGCCGGGGGACGTCACCGATTTGCCCCTCGTTTCCTACCCATGAAAACATATAACCTTTTCTACCATTGCTAACCATTTCTTTGGATATACTGTTTTGGTGCACTTAAAATATCCTCACCCACAAAGCCGGCCCTCTCCTGCACCCACGTCCCTTTTTCCCTTGCCTCTTGTCCATAAACGCTGCTCTTTCACAGACCGTCCCTTCCCCACAAACCCTATTTTCCATTTTGACTCTTACACACTGATGCTTCTCACTCTTACACACAGCCCTCTTTGCCCTTCGTCCACAAAACAGGCAAAGCTCTTTTTCAGATTCCACCTTTATATTCTCGTCACTAGCCTCCGCGTTCATATAGGGCTAAGCCATCATCAGTCTATTTGTAACTTTTCAGCAGCTGGAGATAAATGCTTCTATTGACAATCACCAGTAGGTAGTTATAGTTAGGACCTAGTTCCCATATGAAAAGTGGTTTATGTTTTGCCAATAACTTTGGCGCCATTTGACAAATCTTCACAACATTTTTAAAAGCCAGTATGCCACTCACTTCTTTTTTGATGCCTAGAAAGAGACCTTTTTGTGATCTGGTGTAAATCTGTTCATTAGTTTTGTTGCTGTTAAAGGAAAAAGAAATATAGACATTTAGGGACGTGGATCTAACAGTCCCATGCTTATAACTGATTGACTGATAACAAATCAACCAGAAGTGTTGGCAGCCATTTTGGTACTTGGACTCAGCCGAGTTCCAAAAGTAAAGTTAAAAATAAAGAGAACCGGGCACGGTAGAAATACCCTGAATTCCTAGGTCTGGTGCTGGGGTCCCCAAGGACACCCACCTGGGCCAAAAAGCTCAGGAACCGCAATCCCAACAAAATGTTTTAAAAAACAAGTGCAGTGTCCTGCTTTTGTTTAAAGTTTAGTCCCAGGTGGGCCAGGTCCTGGGGGCTTTCAAAAGTATATTATTTGGGGCATCCCCCACCCCCGAAATGACCGATCTTGGCCTTGAGGATTGACACTTTCCCAGGCAGGCCAATTCTGATTTTTATTGGACTGGGTCTGCCGAGACCCACTCTTGAGGCTCTTAAGAGGCACGGGGACCACCACCTCCCTGGGATTTCATTAATAAATTGCTGTGCGGCCTCCCCTCCTTGGCCCTGCAGGCAAAGGAAAACTGCTCCTGCTCACTGCCAGCAAACTTTTCATCTGTTTTCCTGCCTGCTATCAAACAATTGCCCACGCATGCAGGGAGCAGCCTTTTTTGCTGCTCTTTGTGGGTGGGAGCAATAAGACCACAGGAGAATTGAGGCTTCCCACATGGTCTATAAGAGTCCACAGTTTTGCACAAAACTGTGGACACTTCTTGAATAAATCAGGAGGTGAGGGACAATCTGGCAATGATCCATATGCATCCTTGCTCGACTGGAGCGCAACCTGTTTTGTGGTGACTATGACAAGCAAGATCTTTCCAGGGCTCTGCTGGTGAGAGCGGAGTCTATACTTTATCAGTTTTTGTACTACAAGTATGCAAATGTGCCAAATTACCTCGAAGCTCCGCCCGTTTGGCCCCGCCCCATCGGACCTCCCGCATTTTTCCAGCTTGATGGACAGCTTACCAAAAGGCCTGTAAGTATTTGTGATGCAGAGGAATATGAGCACATTTCAACCAAACAAAGAAGCACTTACTTCATGTAATTAGCTCTCTTGTTGACAGTGTTAGTGCTTCTGACCTTAATAAGTAAACTTACAAGGGGACGAAAATAGGTCGATGAACCTTTTGACTCGCAATTAAGATGATGTTCTTACCATAGCTCCAGTACATGCAAATCAATAATCAAAACACAATATCAATAATCACCAATGATCAATAGCATCAGTAATGAATAGAGTCAGTAATTGTCACACACCAAGATCTTTCAGTCATGAATAACCACACCTTTTAGTAAAAGTTAGAATATTGATTTCCCTATATTAACAATGTTAAGGTCATGTAGATTAATCTCAACATCAAATGAAACACATATAGAAACAATACTGGCTGTCCAAAGCGGAGGAAGAAATGTAATCTAATCAAAGTTTGAACTACAACACATTCTAAGGTTATGCTGCAAATTAATAACAAAGTCAACTGCGTCAAAGTAAGTACGTACATTAAATTCATCAGAGAAATTCATCAAGCATTATTCCCTGTTAGCATAACTTCATTAGTAAGGATCCTTAATAAACATCAGATTAGCATCAGCAAGTTGGGCTTCATGCAAAATTATTTAGTAGCATCAATTTGGAAAAACCTAAAACTATGACTCTATCAAAACAGTGCAGTTGGTACCTAGAAAGGAAAACAAATAATCATAATGATCAACAGTCTAATTCATAATACCTATCCTCAATGTGGATCAACAAGCAGAGTCAGTCTTCGTCCACAGGACATCAGTCGATCAGCAAGGCAATCAGGATTCAGCATCAAAGTTCAGAAAATGCAAACTCTTTAAGCATTAAAGTTAAGCACTTCGCTTGTGAAGACACATACGGAAATATTGACCTTTGAGCCAGCAAGAATATGGGCAATGACGGTAATGGCAAAATGCAGAATGCTGGGTTTTTTCTCAGCACAGTGTCATTAAATCAAAACTAGTAAAACTACTTCCCAAATCCCTATTGGTTAGCTAATCGCATGTTCACACTGTTCAATAAAACTAAAACTCCAAATCTATGAATTCTACTAATACTCCGTTCACATGCTGTTGAGTGGTTGTCCTGCAATGTCTTCATCATCCAGCTTGTCAGGTAACAATACTGTTGCAGCTTCCACCCCAGTCAGTATCTCCATTGTTCTTCTCCTGAGAAAGTCAGTCTTGCACGCATTACACACAAAATGTTACATTAACAGGAACATCATCTTCTAGCAGTCTGTTCTCATGAGAAAGCTTCCTCTATGAGCACATTTAAACAATACAATAGAAATCACAGTTTAACTCTCTAGGACAGTCATTTATTAAAAGTTTAAGAAATACAGCTTTGACATGAGGCCTGGCAAGTAGGCTAGACACTCGCAAGCTAAGGCCTACAATTAATAAAGCTAAAGCATTATAGATAACCCTTATTATGACGTATTACTACATTAGTCAAACATATATTCAACATTTCACAGTGTTAGGATATTAATAAGTACACTTCATGCACATTGGCGGCCACTCTTCATAATCACATTTTCAAATGCGTGCATTATTTTCTCTATATTTTCTACACAAATCACTTATTCAGAATACACAAACACTCGTTAATAATTTTTGTTAATACACCTGCGCTAGCAAGAGCAGAGTCCACCCTTCATCCTGTTTATTACTATGAGTATGCAAATGCGCAAAATGACCTCAAAACTTTGCCTGTTTGGCCCAGCACCTTATAGGTTAGTGGTATGTATCAGTGCTTCAGCATTTTTCCAGCTTGATGGACAGATTGCAAAAAGGCCCTGCGAGCGTCATGATGCAGAGGAATATGAGCACATCGTAACCAAGCAAAGAAGCACTTACTTTATGTAATTAGGACAAATTATTTGGTAGAGATTTAACTCTTTGTAGACTCGCTGTCTTTTCTACCCAAGGATTCATGTTAGCACAGATTTCAGTAGGAAGACGCTCGAGAAACAGTGAAATTCCCAAAACTACACCAGACATGGTCAATGAAGGCATTACCTTGTAGTCCTTTAAGTAGTCGTAGATTAGAGCGTGCACTATACGTTTACCTAACAAGGTTCATTTACTAATTAGCCAGTAATTAGGCAGTAAAACGTACTCCTGTTAGGTAGACATTTTGTGTAAAACTGTAGACTCTTCTTGGATAAATAAGCATGTGAGGATCCATTCTGACACTGATGCTCATTTCATGGAGATTAAACCTGGGGGTGTTGGCCAACCCACGCCGCGCAAAGCCAAAGGCTGTGTATGGTGTGGGGTTGGATGCCAACTGGAGGTAGGCCAACAGGCGCAGCGCACAGCTGAAGGCTGTGCACAATGAGGGGTAGATTAAGGTAAGGTAATTTAACATTACTAAACGTTAAAAAACCTAAGAAATTCACTGAAAAAACTAAAGATTACAGGGACATTATAGTTAGGAAATAGAATTAAAGAAACCTTAAAAATTCACTAAAAACCCAAAGGTTAGAGGGACGTTACAGTTAGGTTCAGATTTTACACGCACAAAAACATAGAAATTCAACAGTGATAGTTATACTTATAACAAGACACTATAACTCGTGTTCTAAGATGACTTTAACTTGCACCCTGGCCATGCACTGCTACTTACCACACATATTACATCAGTAATGACATCTTCTATGACATAATTGATAATATCACTGTGACATTTGCAATATAGTTATTGATGAGAAAACTGTGCATGGCGAGGGCGCAAGTTATAGTAATCTCAGAGCACGAGCTATAGTGTCTTGAGATAAGTATAAGCATCACAGACAAATCAAATTCTTGAGCAGTTAATGTATTGCTTGCCAAAAAGAAACAATCAGCATATTTCTCCTCCGATGCAGGATCTATGGCAAGTATCTATGCGTTTACTTTATTCAACAGTTAAACCCGCCTATTTGAAAAGGAACCATCTCTTCTCTCTACATAGAGCCTTTTGGTCCCCAGACAAGTTATCAAAGCTGCAAAAATCAAGTTTGGTGTGCTGCAAGAAATGTGGGCTGGAAAGGGCAAACAACATACACCTCTTCATGGAATGTCTGGAGATATTGCCCTTCTGGGAGAGAGTATGTAAGATAATCAGCCAGATACTCCACATAAAAATCAAGGGTAGCCTTGGAATTTTATACTTGTTATAGCAGAGCCCCCTCTCAAGCTCAATACAAAATTATGTTGCTGTTTTAGTGGATCTTGTTGGCAAGGAAGGAGAAATGTAAGAAATGGGTATCAACTGACACCCCCACCTGGGCCATTTGGTTATGCTCTGTAAAGCAGGTTTGGAGCATGGACAACTCACAAAGGTGTAAAAGAAGGCCAAGGTTTTGGTACCCACTTGGAGATTGGAAGGAGGAGAGTTCTACCATTTTAAATACTATTAGAGTTATGATTACACCGAACCCTGAGGCCAGTTAGAATATGGTCTTGTTTTTTTTAGCCTTTCATCAGGCCAATAAGCCAAATAAGCCCGGTTGGGATAGGAACATGTTCACTGGCAGGGTGGAAGGCTCTGAGGTCAAAGGTAAAGAATAAGAAAGGTGAATGAGGACTAAAAAAATCAGCATATTCGTCATTCTCGAACATTAACAATCACAGATACAGTCACCAACCCAAACTTGCTAAAATTTTAAACCATTTTCTCTCACCCATGCCAGCTCTCATTTTTCTTCAGGCTTTCTACATGCTAGCGGTCATTTACAGTCATATTCTTAACCAAACACTCCCACTGGACCACACAGCACATTTCACCACAAAGTCACATACTCTTGTCTATCATCAATTGCTGAATTTAAAGCACAGAAATTAGACACTCTACCTCTTCATGTACCTCTACCACCTAATCCAACCCCCTTCAACAGACTTAAAAAAACACTATGGATACAAATATTTCAAACTGCATCACCATTCCTGCAGCATGGCACAAAGACACCACAACATAAGACGCACCACAATTGTCTACTAACACCTTTCTTCCAGACAAACAAAAACTCTCACTCAACCTCTCAGAACGGCCCAACCAAATCCTATGTCTTTTGGGCAGGACCATGAGTAAGGATGTCGATGCTAATTGGACCACAAACACATTATCTACGCTATTTTCTTACCCTCTTCTCCCCTAGAAGACACAAATACATCCATAAATCATCACATATCTACTGTGACTACAAAGGAAGATACACACACTAATCTGGGTTGAGTCTTGCCCCAAAATCCACTCTAGCACATTTAAATTGTATCCTAATCAAAAACTGATCAATGAGTAAAAACAAATTATGAGGAAAGTGGTTTATTACATGGTTTGGTTGTATTAAACTCACTACATGTATTGGATCCAGTCAGATTAATTTAAAAACCCTTAGCTCAGCCCTGGGTATCTGTCGCTCTTAGCAGTCAGGCCTCATCAAAGGAAGAAGTGTAAAGCATAAGAAGTACCAAAACAGGGGGTGTCGCCGGAGCTTGTAAGATGGCAGACATGTTCCCTTGAGCTCTGGACTGACAGGCCGGTAATCCAACATTATCTTGACTGGCCCGAACACATCTGTGTTGTGCTTGGCTTCATGACTGTCCTTGGAGCTAGGCTCGGGCTGAGAGGTGGCTGAGAGGCAGTGAGTATTAGCTGGGGTGGGCCGGGTTGTGCGCTGGAGGAGAGCACTGCTGCCGTGCAGGCAGGAGGGCTGCTTCTCTGTACCTTCCTCAGCAGACGAGACATGGAGACGCAGAGCACCAGCATCTGCACCACTGGGGTCATGTTGCCTGCCAGGAGCCAGGGGCTGGGACCTAGGCCCCGGGCCCGACGTTAGTGAGTGTTCTTTCCTCCCTATATTCTGGGATGCGGCCCTGTGCCAGCCTACCTGTGGCTCTGTGGGACTATGGCACCCACGAGGAAGGACACACCAGTCCGGCCCCTGGCATCCCTCAGCAGAGAGAGGCGTCTGAGGCTTCTCCCAGACTGGAGAAAGGGCCAGTGCATGTAGGAGCTGGTCTGGCTGCAGATTCAGTGCTACTGGTTCTCCTTCATCTTTCTCCACCCCTCTTCCTGATGCTTAAATGAGACACAGTTGGAGAGCAGAGCAAGATCTCCACCTGTTTGCTGCGGTCCTAACTGGAGAGCCTGAGGGGGCGAGGAGAGCGTGTTTGGGACCCCTTAAGCAGACATGTAAGAAGAGTGTTTTTGTATCAGTCTGATGTGCCTTCCAACTTGCTTTGGGCCGTCGGATATCTCACGTCGTGCCCAGACTTGGCTCCCACAGCATGCCCCCTTGGGGATAACAGTTTTCTTCTACCTCAATTTTGTCTTTTCTTTTATTTCTTTTCTCTTTCTCTAGTTAAAGGGATGGTTTGCTTATATAGGGGCGACAGACTCTTCAAGGGTCGAAGTATAGAGTGGGGTGACGTTGGGGAGATGGGGATATGGTTTGGTTCTGATTTGCATGCTTTTAGTTGTTGTTCTTTTGTCCACCTAACAGCAGTCATGAGACGTCACCAAGTACACAGTGTCTGAGATGGCCGAGAACCCACCAGAGGCACTAAGGGGGAATTTCACATAATGTCGCAGAATGTAAATGGCTTGAACAAAAAAATCAAACGTGGGGCGGCTATGGTATATGTAAAGCTTTACACCCCAGCTGCCATCTTCTTGCAGGAAATTCACTTATTGGGCATGCGTTGTGGGTTCCTGGGTAGACATGGATACACCCAGGTCTACCTCTCAGGATTCACTAAGGGATCGAGGGGCATGGCAATTCTGTTGCGTGGGACATTTCCGCTGTCGATACAGCAAGTTTTTATGGATGACCAGGGGCAATACATTATGTTTGTGGGATGCCCGGAAGGGAACCCGTGGTTTATCGTAAGTGTGTACTTGCCCCTCACTCTGTTTAAGGCCACACTGTCTGCACTGACTCATCTCATGAGCAACACCTCTGCTGGAATGGCTATAATAGAGGTGGACTTCAATGTGGCAGTAGACCCACTTCATGACACCAGCCGGTCAGCCTCGTCCTATCACACACCCCACTTCCAGTAGTGGATACCGACAACGGGGCTAATGGACACCTGTTGCATACACCAAAGGACCACTCAACACTTCACATATTACTTCCCAGTACATGCCACACACTCCCAAATCGACTGATTACTTGCCCCTGTAGCAGAATGCCAAATGATAGCAGCATGTTCATTCTCACCCAGACCCTTTCAGACCACTCCCCCATTCAAATAAACATAAAACACACATGTCATGGGAGACAGGGGATATGACGATTAAATGCCTGGTGGTTGTTGGATAATGACACAGGTGAATATCAGAGGGAGAGGGTAGTTAAATACTTCCAAGTCAAAATACCTCTGACTCCTTGGCCACAACCATCTGGGATGCTTTCAAGACAGTAAATCGTGGCTCTGCCATGACTTACATTGGGAGTAAGTTGCCAGGCAGGAGGAAGAACAAATTGGCTCTATAGAGGCAGGTTCAGCAGCTAGAGCGGAAGGAAAAGGTCCCCCTAACTCCAGACTCAGAATGCCTACTCCACCAGGCCAGATTGGCACTAAAACAAAAACTTCTGGACAAGGCAGATGGGATGGTTGTACTCACAAAGTAGACTGTACGAACAGACAGACAACGCAGGGAAAATGATGTACTGGCTGGCAAATAGAGAGTACAGCTTGATGATTGTCTCGCCTGTCATACCAACCATCTCAAGATAGTGTAAATATTTGCTGCTTTCTATAGAGAACTGGACAAATATAGCCAACCCCCTCAAGAGGGGCTCCATAGCCCTATTATCAGGGACCTTCTTCTACGCACACTGACTATGGCTGACAGGTCGGATCTGATCGCCCTATCATGAAGGAGGAAATACAAGAAGCCATAGCAACCAAGTCATCGGGAACGAACCCTGGCCCCAATGCCCTACCGGCTGAGTTTTAAAAAATATGTCTCCTTACTGACACCACATTTAGCCGCGATTTTCAATGCGGCGTATTAGTGCTCACTGCTGTCCTATGATCTGAGAGGGACGCAATAATAGTGGTTTCACTTAAACCAACTAAATCCCCAGAACTATGTACCTCATACCATCCAATTTCATTAATTAGCATAGAGACTATACTCCTAGCTAAAATTATGGCCCATAGGCTACATAAAGTAATACGGTCTGTGATTCCTGAGGACGAGAATGGATTTATACCGCTTAGAAGCACCCAGCACTGTCTTAGACAACTGCACATAATCCTTGCCAGGGCATAGGAGCTGCAAGGCTCGGCAGCACTGCTTTCCCCAGACTTAGAGAAGCAATTGACACGGTCAACTGGCCCTTTATGCATCCTGTGCTATCTAGAATGAATTTTTGTCCCCCCCTTTCAACATTATGTTGCCCCCCTCTATACTCAGCTGTTGGCACAGGTGAAAGCTAACAGAATATAATAAGCTCCCTTTCCAATAGTGAGGAGCACCTGGCAAGGATGCCCTCTCTCACCCTTACTATTTGCACTTACAATAGAACCCCTGGCAGAGTATGGATGCCCAGCTCAGGGGAATGGAATGGGGCCGGGGATATGAGGACAGAATATCATTTTATGCAGATGATATGCTGCTGTACATACAGAGGACAGACATCTCGCTTCCAAGAGTGAAATATATGGTGATGCCTTGGGTCTGTGAGTGAACTAGACAAAATCAACATATTTCTCTATTGCAGGGGACATTCCCACAACTCAGACTGTCTGCAGTTGCAGGTTGAAATTAACCATTTTAGGTATCTGGGTATGGAAATAACCACCCCTTGTGATAAAAGCTGGGAATTGAACATCGCTACCTTCCTGGGGGACATGAAGTATACGTTCTGGTCCTGGGAGCACCTGCCATCCTCTTTGATGGGTTGAGGAGCACTTTTTAAAATGATGCTTCTCCCCCACCTGCTTTATATATTCCAAAATTACCCACACATGTTGCCACAGCGACTTTTTTGTGGACATGCAGTCACAGATTTCTGGTTTTCTGTTGCAGGGGTGGTCCCACAGGTCTCATTTGCAAAGTGTTGCCTCTATCCGTATGAGGCTGGTCTGGGTTGGGCAGATATACAGCT
Organism: Pleurodeles waltl; assembly: GCF_031143425.1. Taxonomy (NCBI): domain Eukaryota; kingdom Metazoa; phylum Chordata; class Amphibia; order Caudata; family Salamandridae; genus Pleurodeles; species Pleurodeles waltl. The sequence continues at coordinate 401,630,755 of NC_090448.1, forward strand.
TTGCTGTTGGGCGGCACAGTTGATTCTGATTAACGACTGACTGCATTACGACCGGCTGGATTCCCTGCAGAAAGTGGAGCTTCCCTGGATAGAACACCATGGACTGCTCCAAATACTTTACAGGGGTAAGATTCCCAACTCCCTTTCTGAAGTTACTAAGAGACCTTTTCAATGTTGGAATGCCGAGGTCCATCAGCTCTCTTGATGCCTTTACAGCGGCCACACTGTTGTGTCATGGTAAAAGCCATCCACGGGTGAAGCACCTACAGGGCCTCAGGCAGTTGGTCCTGATTGGAATTTCTACACCGGGGAATGTGTAGTCACATAACCATATGAAATCCTTTCCGGATTTACAGGCAGAGTTCTCACTACATGAATCACAGTTTTATCGCTACTTTCAGATGCGTCATGCCCTGGCAGTTTATGAGGAAAATGAGATGCAATTCAGGACAGTATCTCGTTAGAAGATAAGCTAATATTGTCAAAATTGGAGAAGAAAGTAATTTATCAACCTCTGCTACACACAACGCCCCTGGCCCCTTTTCACACCTCCGGCAGAGATGGGAACAGGACATGCGGCGATGATGACTTTAGGGTAGGGATGATGGCCCTGAGTTGGCCTGGCTGTGTCCTTGAAGCTGTGCCTCATCCAGATTAAATATTTACACCTAATTTCATTCAATCAAACAGGTTTTAGACCAAAATCCAGCACTACAGATAATCTGGTTACCCTTACAATGACCGTGGAGAAATGCTTTTGCAAAAAACAACTTTTACACACCTGCTTTGTGGATTTTTCTAAAGCCTTCGATCATGTTAACCAAAATTTGTTATGGAAGAAGCTGATTAATTGGAACATCCCTACAAACCTTTTGCATGTGATCGAGCTCCTATACACTAATAACTGGGCTCAGGTCAAACTTTGTCAGAATAATGGCTTGACTGACAAATTCCAATAAGTAAAGGCTTGAAGCAGGGCTACGTCCTATCGCCAATGCTTTTTAATGCTGGCGGACTTAAGCGTATACCTAGATGTAGCCAATTCCCACCCTTCAAGCTTGGGTTCTCGGAAAAAAGTGTCCTCATTAAAATATGTTGATGATCTAGTTCTGATGAATCTGACTGGGATTGGGCTGCAGAGGTTACTTACTTACCATAATCTCTACTGCATCAAAATCGAGCTGACCATTAACCTTACAAAAACTCCGGTTGTGTTTGTCAGGAAGATCAACAAGAAGGGGAGTTGGTTGCTGGGTGGGCAATCTATTTCAAGTACCTCGTCATGTAAATAACCTCGGCGTCTGGCTCTAAGATCGGCTGTAGTAGCAACTTTATCTTAGCTCATTGAAACTAAGAATTGATCTTTGATTTCAGCATTTCAATTAATAAATTGAAAATTACAAAGCCTGAGATTTCTGCCACTGCTTACTGCAATAAAAGCCAAGTTCATTCCAACACTCAGCTATGGGACAGGAGCTTTTCCAGGAAAGTTCGGGCTTTCTTTAACTCTGCACGAAGTAAGGTATCCTGCCTCCTGCTCCAGTCTGCATCGTCTTCTCAGATTCGATTCGAGTTTGGCCTGATTAGCCAAGAGGTAACACAAAAGGGCTCTCTACTCAAATGTATGTCGCTATTAATGTCTTCAGATGAAGCCACATTACGCGCTCTGATGTGGAAAGAAATTCAAACTGGCCTTCAGTCAAATTCAAATAGCTGGGCTTGGGACCATGAGCTGACGCAGAAGGACTCGAAAGCAAAAGAGCTATGGTGTATACCCCACAACTCTTTTAAATGTACATTCAGTATACAAATAAGAAGGATGTCATGGCACAGAGACAAAAAGAAATTCAGAAAAAGAAACCATGCATGGACTATCATTGAATCCTATAAGCAGCCTTGTCCACAGCAAGAGCTAACAACTCTGCTCAGGTCTTCCTGCAAAACTAAGTTACTTCATCTGCACTTCGGTCTATGTCAAACTCCAACACTTGATTACATCCCTAAATGGCTTCCGAAACCACTGATTTCAAAGTGCAGACTTTGCCATTTACACAAACAAAGTTTGACTCATATTTTAACGATTTGCCCCATTTTGCCAGTGGAGCGTAAGATATCACTGAAATAAAACTTCAATCGGCACTGTATAAGACATGTCAGCATGCATTACTTTTCTGTATAAAAGGTGAATCTCTTCAAATAATAGCAGCCTTTATAAAATTCATTCTCAAAGCTGACCAGTTATTGATAGCAAAAGTCCTGATGACTGCCATGTAGTTCTATAAACAATTAACCTGAATTGATAGTTTGTAGCTCTGGTCTTATAGTGGAAATGGAAGAGCACAGCAACACTATAAATACATTTCCTATACCTGGCCGCTGGCTAAGGGAATCATAACACTTGGACGTTGAGACATATTTAACAGAGTCAACCTTATTATATTGTTCTTTTGACAATCCTTGTTTAAATCCCTCATGCATTTTAGGCAAGGTTGGACATACATGTTTGCACCGTAACGCGGAAATAAGGCGGGAATAGAACACACTTACACATCTGCATTTTAATTTGAAACATGGCTGTTCAAAACTACACACAGGAAAATCTACGAAAACATTTGATTTAGACTATAACTTTGTTATCGTTGTTCACCTTAATGAAATATGTACTAAACATCTTGTTTCCACTGCTGCTGTTAAAGTAAATGAATGTATAGCCACAGAGTAAACATACATTTTACATTTTGACATATGCTTTTTAACTAGTAATAATAGATTTTGTGAGTGTGAGGATCCTTATACTCCCATTTCTAGTGTATTCTCCCACAGTCTTTGTAACAGCTTTCTGGGGGGGGGGGGGATATCTGCTATATTGTTTTATGCTTTTAAAGCTAGGAAAAAAAGAACAACTTAGCAGTAAAGCTGATATTTGCATCAGTATGCAATTTTTTGTCTATTCTGCATCCTAAAACTGTTTTTTTTTTTTAAATAATACTATTTACTGTCAGCAATTATTTTTTTTAATTGTTCTGTTTGCTTGCGATGTTAAAATGCTATTGGCTTCCTTGTAGAATATGTGATGGTTTTTATTAACTGAAATACACTTTCTCTGAGCTTTGAAATATTTACAAAGGTACTAGTATGCTCCAAAACATTTCTGGCAAATGGGGAGAACACAAACACCGAGCTGCACTGTAATGTCCGATAAAACAGCGATAATGGAAATCTATATGTTCCTTAATGGGGAAAGCGTTTGGTAGGGAGGTTCCAGTTGATCCCCCAATGACAATAGTGGGCTTGATGTAGGAGTAGGGGTCCTCACTGCACCTGATTGTTTGTGGCCATGGGATTCCTGGTGGCCAAGAGAGACTTGACACAACATTGGAGGGATGCATAGGCCCCCACAGTGAAGAAATGGATGAGAGGCACGGGTTTTTGCACTAAGGTAGAGGAGATGGTCTTTAACAAGCTGTCTGTCAGGGAAAGGTTTGATGTTAACTTTAACACTGAAAACACAATAAAAATAATTATATTTTTATCTTTAAAATAACACAACAAAAATCCACTAGAGGATTCCAGACATATGAGTTTTTAAAAGAACACTAAATCACCACTTTTTGCATTCAATGCAATATATCATTGTAATGATCTGTGCCTCCAGTCAAACTTTGCAAACTTTGAAAACGTTTTGTAAAGTTGTAAACTACTACTCCAGGCTGCTATGAGCAACCATCTCAGGCACGGAGCAGGTAACAGAAGCCAATGAAACTTGGTTAGGCAGTTACCTCTCAGTCAAAGCAATCTCCAGTCCAGTTCTAGGCTCTATGGGTGAACCGCCATAGACTTTAATGGAGTGGTCCTGATGCAAGGGAAACAGAATGCTAAAGATGCTGACGGATGCTGAGGATTCCGATCTGTTGACAGGGGTCTTTCTGGGGCTACTTCTCAGTCAAGGGTCACGGTAAGCTGACATTGGCAACAGGTGTCAATATCCCACGAAATCTGGTTAATACCCTGTCAAAATCCAGTTCCCACTAGTCTACTGGTCTCCGGTTACAACAGATCCAGCGGTTCCCTTTAACTGGTGATAACATCTGACTTGTGTGACCAAACTGCACTCTGGTGACTCTCTCTGGTCCAGCAGACTTTAGCACAACTTTTGAGATCAGGACTCAGTCTCCCCGACGGTCAGCTGCAGTCAGGTGTTCTTGGCTACCAACTTGCCAAGGGTGGGGCTTGAGGATGACTGTTCCACAAATTGGGCACCACAGGCACAGTACTCTCTTTGCTAGTACAAGGAGCAGCACTTGCCGTCTGGTTTTGGTGCAGCCTCTTTTTGCTGGTTCCAGGGAATAGCAGGACAGTCTTTCTTTGGTACAGATGTGTTCTGAGCTCTGGGTGCCAAGGGCGCCACTTTTATGCCCAGTTAGTGCCCTCAGGGATGTGGTGACTACTAGCCAGTGGGCTACTATGTCCTCTCCCACCTAGCGATGACATCCTGTAAAGTGTGGCATCCAGCCATCCCAGAATGCACTATTCTGCCATCTCTCAAGATGGCAGATTCCTCCTCTTGGTGTGTGGAACTCCCTAGCCCACCCTAGAAGTGTTGCTAATTGGGTGCTGCACATCCATGGAAAACTGGTTTGACAACAGAGTCCCCCTCAGTGTCCTTGATGCCAACCTGTCTGTCAGAGCGAAAGAGCAGACCCTCTTGTGTATGTCCATCATTGGCCCTTCAAATTGAGCTTCCCCTTTGAAGCTCGTCTTTTAGGTTCACACCCTATTTGGCCTTTGTGCCAGGAAGAGATCGCACTTCTCCTAAAGGCATGCCCTTTGAGTTTCTTCATGAGAGTCATTGATATCTTCTCCCAGGAGGGCAGAAGGCTTTCTCTTGCCTATCGACCAGAATCGGTTCGTGGAAAACTCTGGGCAACAAAGCAGCTACTTGCTAAAGTGGCCATATGGCAATAAGTTACATTACGTTCGACTTGTCCATCAAGTTGCATTTACTGCAACAATTTCTTTGATACCTTGGATAATCAACTTCAGTATGTCTAGCAGGCCTTGATGCACTTTCAGAGTCTAAAAACCAGCAGAATCAGTCTAAAAACTTGGAGGTGATTATGTAAAACAAAGGCATTTCCTTACATGCCCCCGCCACTGATGAAAGGTGATAAGCAACTAACCTACACCCTGTTAGATTTCATCATCCACATGGAAGAACCTGGAAGGGCCAGCTGCATTGGCATGGTTAGTCCAAGGTCTGTGTTCCACCAGAGAGTCCATATCCTGTAGGGAAATGGACCACCTCCACAGTTGGGAGTTCTCTCCTCCCATCTGCATAAGCCACCTGAAATGTCTGTGGTAAGTTTGAACTCTGCAGTGAATCCCAAACAAGTAGGGTCTTGGCTTCTTTAGGGAGCAGACCACAGCAAAGGCTTCCCTCTCAATGGCACTCCAATGCTGCTTTCTGGGGAGGAGCCACCTACCAATAAAGGCAACAGGTTGATCCTGGCCATCATCATTTACCTGTGCCAACATGGCCCCACTCCCATGCTTAGAAGTGTATGTCTGGAAAATAAACTCTGTACTGAAAGTAGGTGCCTTTAGGATAGGTGCAGAGCACAAAGCCTCCTTTTGGGTGTTAAAGGCCTTTTGGCACCTCTCAGTCCAGATGACTTTTCTAGGCTGTTTCTTTGAAGTAGGTTCTGTCAATGGTGACACAATGATACCATATCCCTTCAGAAGACATATGTAATACCCAGTCAGACCAAGAAAAGTGTGACCTGTGTCAGAGTCTTGGAAGTCTCCAAAGCCAGGATGGTCTGAATCATGGGTTGGGGAGGTTGTCCATGGCCTTCATCCATTTGGTAGCCCAGGGACACCACTGAGTTTTGCCCTAACTGGCACTTACTTGCCTGAATAGTCAGGCCTGCCTGCTGCAGGGCCTGAAGCACTTCCTTAAGGTGGACTTTGTGACTCTCCCAGGTGGAACTGAAAACAGAAATATCATCAATGTAAGCTGTACTGAAACTTCCCAGGCCTGAAATAACTCTGTTCACCAAACCCTAGAAGGTGGCACTGCATTTTTAATCAAAAGGGAAACACTTACAATTGAATGCGGCCTTGGGGTGGAAAATGCAAACCTCTCCTTAGCATCTTGATGAATGGTTATCTGGCAGTATCCTGAAGTCAAATTAAATGTAGATAGGTACTTGGCAGCCCTCAACTTATATTTGAGATCATCAACTCTCTTTAGGTATTGGGTAAGCATTAGTTTTGGTGACTGCATTTAGGCCTCTGTAGTCCACACAGAACCTCATCTCAGACTTCTCTCCTTTTGGGTTTGGCTTAGGGACAAGCACCACTGGGCCAGTCCAAGAACTGTTAGAGGGCTCAATCAACCCAAACCCTTGCATTCTGCCAACCTCAGCATTGATGGTATCTTTGACCTGGTGTGACAACCTATAAACGTTACTCTTGACAGGCAGATTGGAAGCAGTGTCTACATCATGGACACACCAAGTTGTCAGACCTGGGGTCAGAGAGAACAGTTCGGCAAACTATTTCAGTAAGTTGTAATAGTCCCTTTGAAGTGGTTCTAGCGAAAGTGGAGGAGAGGACTACTCCATCCTCTGACCCATCTTTGACGTTGCTTGACAGTATATCAGGAAGAGGTTCACTTTCCTCTTCTTCCCCTCCAGGTGTCACCATGAGCATGGCCTTGTCTGTTCTGTCATGGTATTGTTTCCACCTGTTGACATGGATTACCCTATGAGGGTTCCTTGGGATACCCAAGTTCATCTGATAAATGACTTCTCTTTCTTTACCAAAACTAGAAAGGGCCCAGTCTATTTGCCTTAGAGCATGGGTACTCGCAAACATTTTCCCAGGGGCCAAAAAGTTTGGTCTGTGACGTGCCTGGGGGCCGCATTGATGTCAGGGCAGTGGCGGTCGGGTGGGGTAGCTGGAGGGATTGGTGGCAAGGTAGGTGTAAGAAAAGCAAATGATATACATCTAGTGGCTGAAAAATACAATGGGAAACCAGAAAACCTGGAATTAATCGCAGCTTACCCACTTTTCCAAATTGTGTGTTCTTAGGCAATTGTTTAGTCTCACTTTCCCTCCTTTTTCTACATTATCACATTTAAGATGACCTCAAAATACATGATTCATGGTGTGCGCTGCACAAAACCTGCTTCTATGTTTGATTTATTAAACTATAATGTTGTTAATGTATGATAGGAACCCAGGCCACCCATAAAGTGCACATACCAAGTGGCTTGCCTCTTTAACTTACTATTGATGATGTCTCAGGGTAGAGGAAAGAATTTATGTTTCCAAATTTATGTATGAAAACTATCACTTTTAAATGAATACATCTCAATGCACTGGTTAAATAAATTGTACTAAGGCAAAAATGTTCTGAATGTTAACTAAATACACTTTTTTAATTTTGAAGAGACTGTCTTGGTTTTACACTTGTGCTGCAAAATGTTTTTTTTTTAAATGAAGGCATTTCTAAAGTTAAGTGCAGGAGTCCCTAGTTACTTCTTTTCTTTTACACCAAATAAGTTTGAAATAAATGATTGTGTGTCTATTTAATATTTTTATTTTTAGTGTGGAGTTGAGCAAACAGCTGCCCAGTGCTCAAGTTGCCCGAGGGGCCGCATGTAAAGGTCAGAGGGGCCGCATGAGGCCCGCGGGCCGTACTTTGAGTATCCATGCCTTAGAGGATCTGGGGATCCATGGATTATAAAACATACGGCATTTGTCCTGGTTGATATTCGACCAAGGATAATTTTTGGTCATACCAGTGCTTGACAAGCTCCTTGCTGGACTTAAAATTCTTGTTTGCCCTCTTCATCTACTCTGCCATCATGGAGCAAAGCCCTGACACATAGTCCACTACATCTTACTTTGGTTTTTTGATGAGCTTATGCCATCCCTCTCCTATCTAACTCTGTGGAATTCTCACAGGGTGACCAAACAGGAGTTCAAAGGATTTGAAACCCACTCATTCTTTGAGTACCTCCATGTAGGAAACAGTAGGCATGGGGGGAGGACATCCCATCTCCTTCTGAGTTTCACTGGGAAGCCGATTATCATGGATTTCATTGTCTTGTTGGATCTCTCAACTAGACCATTACTGTGGGGATGGTAGGGAGTGGTGAACTTATAAGTAACACCACATCCTCCCCACATTGCTTTCAGATAGGCAGACATAAAGTTAGTGCCTCAGCCTGAAATTACTTCATTAGGGAATCCTACTCTGGAAAAGATACCATGTAGGGACATAGCTATTGGAGGAGCAGTGACTGTCCTGGGTAGAATTGCCTCTGGGTGCCTGGTGGCATGGCCCACTACCACCATAATGAACATGTTCCCATATGCATAAAAATGATTGCCTAACCTATCCCTGGTTTTGATCTGCCAAGATGCCCAGCTAGGGGAATGTCATTGGTTAGGCTAAGGAAGAATTATCTGTATTGTTAGGGGGACACCACTCTCCTGGAAGCACCTGGTTTGGGGTCCCTTGCCTCATTGCACAAGACTCGCTCCTCCCAGTATACCTTATAGGTACCACTGTTAGGTTCCTTTTCTTGCCTTTCAGCTTGTTACCTCAGGCCTTCAAAAGTGAGGAAAATCATTTGCCCCTGGCTAAAACCACCCTGGAGGGACTACCTACCCCATGTAGTTCTGCCAACTCGGGCAGGTTTCTCAAGGGGACATCCTCCTATTCAGTCACCAGGCCCTTCCCCTAAGGGTTCGGCTCCATCGAGGCTTGAGGATTCTGGGAAGCTGGCTGACCAGACTTTCAGACCCTTCTGTTGTTGCTGGGGATTTGGATCATTCTTCCAGACTCCAAATTCTCTTGACTTCCCTGTAAGGCTGCCTGTGCTCTAGTTGTCACACACACCTTCTCAGGGAGGCACAGCATAGCTGTATGAGTCCTCCTTTCTGCACCTGCCCAGGCATACGATTGCTGGTCACTTCTCAGAATGCACTCACACTCCATTGGGTTGGTAGGGGACATGCCCACCTTCTTCAGGCCAGTAGCCCCTTCCCATTTAAAGTTCACCATACCATGGAATGCAACTTTGTCTCATTGTCAGAGATCTCTATCAGGTACATCTCACTGGTGATGATTTGCTTTAGGGAAACCAACTGGGCCATGACCAGGGTGATGCTGGCACCTATATCCCTCAGAAGCTTGATTTCAGCCCCACTGATTTTTGGCCACAGCCTGTAATTGACACGCTTGGAAGCCAGGTTGCCAAGGGCTCATTTTCCACCCTGCCCACTGATACTAGGAAGACTTCAGTATACTTTCTGGAATCCCGAGTGAAAAATTCCACCCCATTCCTTTCGCTTTGGAGGACCACAAGTGGGTGGTTACTTGGTGCGCTAAAATCTCTCCTCTTGTGTCCTTGCTATTGACAGTCATAACACACACCCAGCCTTTGAAGAGTGCCCCAACCCCCCTTGGACTGGGATGGAATTCTGCGCTTACCCCTCCCTTTGGACATGTTTTTGGGACCCCTTAGGGGTCTCTTTTTTTCTTTGCCTGATTCTTTCCACAGAAGTGGAGCATGCTCCCCTTTCTTAGCATCACCTCCATGGGACTTCTTGGATATCTAGTGCACACCCATTCATCTGCTCTCTTGCCTAGCTCTCGGGCACTAGTCACCTGTGAATGTACCTGATGCAGATGTAACATCTATTATGAACAATTTGTAAGTATATGCTCTCTAGCCATCAAAATATAGAGCACTTCACAAGTATCCATCTAGGTCCCTGTATTCCAAACTTCCAGTGCCTTTACTGACGCAATCACAAAGACTGCCCATGTCTGTGTTGCCCCCTTATGTGTGTTCCTGAACTTTTGTTGCTGCTTCTCTGGGGTAGGACCAAATAACTCTATAATGCTGCCTTCTTGAAAGTGTAAGACTTTTGCCTCCTCATCCTCCAGTGTCAGAGGTCCATCTCTCCCCACTACTGGAACTAGTTCTCAAAATATGTGCTGGGCACCCACCATTCTCATCCTGAGAGCACTCTTATAAAATTCCAGCCATGTATCCACGTCATCCCTCTCAACATATTCAGGCACAATTCCTTTGGGCAATCTAAGATCATAGATACCCCTTGCAGTTACAGCAGACTCTTTGTTGCTGCCACCATTCTCTTGACATTTCAGGCTCAGAATCACACTTTCTCCACAAGAGCCAGTCTCTTACCCTCCAAGGCCAGTCTCCTTTCCTACAGTTCTAGGAGTTTAACATAGACCTCAAGTTATCTTGGTCACCTTTTCACTGCCAGAAATTGAGGGAAGCCTCTGGCAGATGCTAGGGGTCAGGGTGTGATCTTTCCCCTCATTCTCTTTGGTGGATGATCCTCCTGTCATCATCTTCTTCCTCATTGCCTGGGGTAATCTCACTCTCCAAACATTCTTCTGAAGGCCTTTTCCTGGGCCCGAGGGCTCTCATACAAGATCTTCTGTTTTTTTTGCTGAGGCTGCCAAGCTGATCTTCCTATCCTTGCACAGGGCCCTCAAATCGTATAACCTGAGGGTGGACAGGTTTGGCAAGTCGATGTCCATGTTTCCTAGTCCTTTTTTCTAGGTGTCAACTTGGTGGATTTCTGATGTTTCCCACTTATCAACTGAATGGTCCAGTTCTGGATCCCACCAATATATATATATACATATATCATGTATAGGTTCAAAAATTCAGCAGTTATAGTTATACTTATGTAAAGAAACTATAACTGGTGCCTTAAATACCTTAGGGCATGAGGTATAGTCTCTTCAGCTAAGTATAACTATAACTGCTGAATTTCTGTGTGTAAAATCTGAACCTAACTATAACGTCCCTGTAGTGTTTGGTTTTTTAGTGAACTTCCACATTTTTTTAAATTCTATTTTCTAACTGTAACGTCCCTGTAACCTTTGTTTTTTCAGTGAATTTCTATGCCTTTTTTAACACAAAGTATTACTTATAAATATCATAGGTTAATACAACTGCTGTCATGCATGGCCTTTAGCTGAGTGCGCCGTGGGGATGGCTGAAAGGCCTGCAGCCATTGCCACACATGCAGCCAACCTCCAAGCTGCGCACGGCCTTTGGCCGTGCTCAGCGGGGGTTTTGGTGTATGTGTGAGTGGGTGTATTTTTTTCCACTGGACTCAGGATACGCAGATGTCATGGATTTACACTGGGGGCCCGTGCTGGGTGCTGCGGTGGATCTGCAGATCCTTGTCTGACCCCCAAAAACATTTCTGGGTAATTTCTTGCCTATGAAGGGTCCCTCAGAGGCCCCCCCATCAGTCCTATTGGGCCAGTATACCTCTATCCTGACTCCTATTACTTTTCATTTTTATTCCCCCCCCATCGCCTGGGACCGAGCCAATGAACAAAATGGTGGCCACAAATTTTCTCTCAGGTTGCGGCCAGCCAGTCAGTGCCTAGGTTTTGGCTTGTGGATCCACCATAATAGATCCGCATCTCTTGATATACATAATTTTTTTTTCCCTAATAACTCCAAAACTACTAAACAGATTTACACCAAAATGTAGCTTTCTGCCACAATGGGGGAATTCTGTTCAGTGTTTCAGGCTGTAGTCGAACCATATATCCCTTTAGGAAACTGCATGGAGTAAATGTGTTTTGGGACCTCCACCCCTTTTTTTTCTCCTCACCCCGCTTGATGAATCACCCCAAAACTTTCTAGACAGCAGCTAAAGTGAGTGGTAAACTAGTTTTTGAAATTGTTTTGAAGATTTATCAAACAGCACCAAAGTTATAGCCAAAACTAAAAAGTGCTTTTCCAATGAAAAGTAGGTCCTAGGTCCTAACTATAACTGCGTAGGTGTTTTAGATATATACATTTGACATTTGAGGTGAGCAAACCTGGAGTGTCGCAGGTGTTGCAGGGTGCTCCTTACTAGAGCTGCTCTCCACCTAAACTTGGGAACTACCCAGAGTTCTCTATTCTTTTTTGCATAATTTATACGTCACTCTAACCCTGAAAGAGATTTGTTTTGACTTATACTAGGTGCTCACTTGTGTCTGGACAAAGCTAAACCTCTCTGATGAGCTCTAATGAGAGTGAAACATGTGTTGCTTTTACTCATTCCAGGTTGGCTTGGATGGTATTTTACCATTCCAAAGCTGTAATACTGTGCCTGGAGTGGTAAATGACTTTTGTCATTTTACAGCTCGGTAAGGTTGACACTGTGTCAAACCTATGCTTAAAGACTTTGCTGTACAAATGGCAAAAGACTTTGTCACTATCTAGCTCGGCGTGGATAGCACTGAGCTGATCCTTGGCTTAAAAACTTTGCTAGATAAACAGATAATTGAGGTGAGCAAATCTAGAGTGTCACTGGTGTTGCAGGGTGTTCCTTACTAGAACTACTCTCCCCCTAAACTTGGGAACTACCCAGAGTTCTCTATTCTTTTTTGTATATATATATATATATATATATATATATATATATATATATACTAGAAGATTAATGTAGGAAGTTGGCTCTGTATGTACTATTTCAAAGTAAGGAATAGTATGCACAGAGTCCAAGGGTTCCCCTTAGAGGTAAGATAGTGGCAAAAAGAGATAATACTAATGCTCTATTTTGTGGTAGTGTGGTCGAGCAGTAGGCTTATCAAAGGAGTAGTGTTAACCATTTGTTGTACATACACACAGGCAATAAATGAGGAACACACACTCAGAGACAATTCCAGGCCAATAGGTTTTTGTATAGAAAAATATATTTTCTTAGTTTATTTTAAGAACCACAGGTTCAAATTCTACATGTAATACTTTGCATGAAAGGTATTGCAGGTAAGTACTTTAGGAACTTTGAATAATCATAATAGCATATATACTTTTCAAATAAAACACATATAGCTATTTTAAAACTAGACACAGTGCAATTTTCACAGTTCCTAGGGGAGGTAAGTAATTGTTAGTTCTTGCAGGTAAGTAAACCACCTACGGGGTTCAAGTTTGGGTCCAAGGTAGCCCACCGTTGGGGGTTCAGAGCAACCCCAAAGTTACCACACCAGCAGCTCAGGGCCGGTCAGGTGCAGAGTTCAAAGTGGTGCCCAAAACACATAGGCTTCAATGGAGAAGGGGGTGCCCCGGTTCCAGTCTGCCAGCAGGTGAGTACCCGCGTCTTCGGAGGGCACGGGGGCGGCTGGGTGCAGTGTGCAAACACACGTCGGGTTTTCAATTGGAATCAATGGGAGACCAAGGGGTCTCTTCAGCGATGCAGGCAGGCAAGGGGGGGTTCCTCGGGGTAGCCACCACCTGGGCAAGGGAGAGGGCCTCCTGGGGGTCACTCCTGCACTGGAGTTCCAATCTTTCAGGTCCTGGGGGCTGTGGGTGCAGAGTCTTTTCCAGGCGTCGGGATCTGGGAGTCAGGCAGTCGCGGTCAGGGGGAGCCTCGGGATTCCCTCTGCAGGCATCGCTGTGGGGGTTCAGGGGGGGCAACTCTGGCTACTCACGGTCTCGCAGTCGCGGGGAGTCCTCCCTGAAGTGTTTGTTCTCCAGAAGTCGAGCCGGGGGCGTCGGGTGCAGAGTGTCAAGTCTCACGCTTCCGGCGGGAAACGCAAGTTGTTTTAAAGTTGCTCCTTTGTTACAAAGTTGCAGTCTTGGGTGAACAGAGCCGCTGTCCTCGGGAGTTCTTGGTCCTTCTAGAGCAGGACAGTCCTCTGAGGATTCAGAGGTCGCTGGTCCCTGGGGAAAGCGTCGCTGGAGCAGTGTCTTTAGAAGGGGGAGACAGGCCAGTAGAGCTGGGGCCAAAGCAGTTGGTGTCTCCATCTTCTCTGCAGGTTTTTTCAGCTTAGCAGTCCTCTTCTTCATAGGTTGCAGGAATCTGGTTTCATAGGTTCTGGGGAGCCCTTAAATACTAAATTTAAGGGCATGTTTAGGTCTGGGGGGTTAGTAGCCAATGGCTACTAGCCCTGAGGGTGGGTACACCTTCTTTGTGCCTCCTCCCAAGGGGAGGGGGGCACATTCCTATCCCTATTGGGGGAATCCTCCATCTGCAAGATGGAGGATTTCTAAAAGTCAGAGTCACCTCAGCTCAGGACACCTTAGGGGCTGTCCTGACTGGCCAGTGACTCCTCCTTGTTTTTCTCATTATCTCCTCCTGGACTTGCCGCCAAAAGTGGGGGCTGTGTCCAGGGGGCGGGCATCTCCACTAGCTGGAGTGCCCTGGGGCATTGTAACACGAAGCTTGAGCCTTTGAAGCTCACTGCTAGGTGTTACAGTTCCTGCAGGGGGGAGGTGTGAAGCACCTCCACCCAAAGCAGGCTTTGTTTCTGTCCTCAGAGAGCACAAAGGCTCTCACCGCATGGGGTCAGAAACTCGTCTCTCAGCAGCAGGCTGGCACAGACCAGTCAGTCCTACACTGAACAATTGGGTAAAATACAGGGGGCAGCTCTAAGATGCCCTCTGTGTGCATTTTTAATAAATCCAACACTGGCATCAGTGTGGGTTTATTATTCTGAGAAGTTTGGTACCAAACTTCCCAGTATTCAGTGTAGCCATTATGGAGCTGTGGAGTTCGTTTTTGACAGACTCCCAGAACATATATTCTTATGGCTACCCTGCACTTACAATGTCTAAGGTTTTGCTTAGACACTGTAGGGGCATAGTGCTCATGCACCTATGCCCTCACCTGTGGTATAGTGCACCCTGCCTTAGGGCTGTAAGGCCTGCTAGAGGGGTGACTTACCTATGCCACAGGCAGTGTGAGGTTGGCATGGCACCCTGAGGGGAGTGCCATGTCGACTTAGTCATTTTCTCCCCACCAGCACACACAAGCTGGTAAGCAGTGTGTCTGTGCTGAGTGAGGGGTCCCTAGGGTGGCATAAGACATGCTGCAGCCCTTAGAGACCTTCCCTGGCATCAGGGCCCTTGGTACCAGGGGTACCAGTTACAAGGGACTTACCTAGGTGCCAGGATTGTGCCAATTGTGGAGACAATGGTACATTTTAGGTGAAAGAACACTGGTGCTGGGGCCTGGTTAGCAGAGTCCCAGCACACTTCTCAGTCAAGTCAGCATCAGTATCAGCCAAAAAGTGGGGGGTAACTGCAACAGGGAGCCATTTCTTTACAATGAAGAATCCCAAGAAAACAACAGCCAACCAAGGCAAAAATCTGGATCCCAAAGGATGCAATGAGTCACAAGGAAATGTAATATCCAAGAAAGAAGTGACTCAAACAGATGATCTCACCAAAGAACACAAATATATTTCTACTACAGCATTTCAGCTTCCTCGGGTAGTATAAGATGGTTTGCTCAGTGGCTGCACAGCTGACACTCATGAATTTTCAAAAAGCATCATGAGTGAAGATTCCAATTGGAGTGTGGAATCAATGCAGTCCTGAGAACTCTTCAGATATGCAGAAATCAAGTGGTATTGTCAGGGATGTTCAGTCCATCTGGATGCAGTGATTTTAAACGTTACATCCAGAAATTCTCTCTGATGTCCAGTAGTTTTTCCTTTAAAACTTGTTCCACAGGGAAAATCTGCAAGTCTGATAGTAAATGGTCCACAAGGTTAAAATGATTGGCTATGGGCTGGTCAAGTTTCTTGTTAATTATTGTTGATTTGTGGTTCCTGAATCGTGTGCGGAGGTCATTCACTATTTGGCCTACATATTGTTTTTTACAGCTTTGACATTGGTACTGAATCACACAAATAATGCATGTTGAGCGACATGTAAGATGCTGTCTTATTCCATAGGTCCTTCTTGTAACAGAGCTAGATACTGAAGATGTTTGTATAAGATATTCACATGTGATGCACCTTTTAGAACCACAGCAATGAACTCCTGCATTTGTTACAGCTTGCTATATTTCAGAATGGCAGTAGGGTAACCAGAGATAGGGACTTTTGGTCTCTTAATAACTCTGCATCCCTTTGATGAATGCCTGCAAACTTTGCAGACCTGCTGCCACTAATTTATTGTCAGAGCACTGAAAGTTTTGCAACGTTTGGTCAAAGGAGTGCATCCCTTTGATGAATGCCTGCAAACTTTGCAGACCTGCTGCCACTAATGTATTGTCAGAGCACTGAAAGTTTCGCAACGTTTGGTCAAAGGAGTGCATAGAAAAAAGGGAGGCCCCAAAACAGGCTTGAAAACCAATGCATTTTACTGAGACTTTTGTATTTCCCGTAGCGCAAAAACAGCCAGTCGGAGATTGCTGATATTTGGCATCATTAGATATTGGAGTGCGCAGATGGTTCTTGTGGGTACTGCAGGTAAGTAGAGTAAGTATTTCTTAGTTAAAAGGTTTTCAAGTTAGTGATATCTTGTAGCACAATAGTACTAAAAGCAGCAAGGAAGGCCAATAAATGAACTAGACTGCATATGTAAAGTTTCAGATTTACTACATGAAAAACTGAAAGATCCATTTATGGTCACATGCTAATGGAGACCTATAAACAAATGCAAAACAAATAGTATACATCTTAATTTAGATACGTTTTCTTTGCATGCTCCCTAACACACAAAATCAAAGTGGTTCAACAAGCCAAACAAAAAACATCTTTCTTATGCACCCCTGTGCAACAAAATGAAAAGAAAAATTGACCTAGCAGTGAACCACACAGACTACTATTTGGAGGGCATGATAATTGGCCAGCAGGAAAAAAATATAGAGGGTCATTCTGACCCTGGCGGGCGGCGGACGCCGCCGGCCTGGCGGGAACCGCCAAATGGCCGCTCCACATTCAGAAGACCGCGGAGGCCATTCTGACTTTCCCGCTGGGCCGGCGGGCGCCCGCCAAGGGAGCGCCCGCCGGCCCAGCGGGAAAGGCCCTGCAACACAGAGGCCGGCTCCGAATGGAGCCGGCGGTGTTGCAGGGGTGCGACGGGTGCAGTTGCACCCGTCGCAATTTTCACTGTCTGCAATGACAGTGAAAATCTCCCTGGGGCCCTGTTAGGGGGCCCCACGACACCCGTTCCCGCCATCCTGTTCCTGGCGGGCAGCGCCGCCATGGAGGTTCTGCCCAAGCAGGGGAAATCCGGCGGGAAACCGCCGGATTCCCTTTTCTGACCGCGGCTTTAACGCCGCGGTCAGAATGGGCAATGAAGCACCGTCAGCCTGTTGGCGGTGCTTCCGTTGCCCCCGGCCCTGGCGGTCTTGTACCGCCAGGGTCGGAATGAGGCCCATAATCTCAATTGTTATAACAATAACAATGATTGCCTTTCATTCACTTTGGCCTTCTTATATAACACACTCCTACTAAAGGTAGCAAGAAAGCCCAAAAAATTAACTAGATTGTATATGGAAAGTTTCGGAATTACTACATGAACAAGTAAAAGAGACGTTTATGGTCACATGATTATGTACACCAATAGGCAAATACATAACAAATACAATAGACAAAAATAAAGAAATCATATTAAAGCTGATTGCCACTCTGTTGTTATAATTAGTGTTCCCAAAGATAGCGATTCCTTGGATATTAGGTCTCTAATAACTTTACACCCGTTTGACGAATCACCACAAAGCTTTCCAGACCTATAGCATTTTCCACATTTTGAGATCGTGTACATTTTTGTGGTGAATCCTTCTGGGAGTCCAGAGATAAAACGGGATCCCAAGATGCGTTTTTCCACCAATGCATTATCCACACACTATTGTATTTGATATAGAGCAAAAACAACTGAATGGAATTACAAGAGATTTGGCAGAATTAAACAGTATGGTGCAGACACGATTCTTTGTGAGTACTGCAGTTAAGTACGGCAAGTTTTTTTTCTCAGTTATAATGCATTTCAAATTTGTGATCTCTATTACTGTGGTACATTCATGGAATTTCACAAAATTGTGTGAAACTACAGCAGTACATGGCCGTAAACCTATTTTAAAATTTATAAAAATATATAAATAATTTGCCTACCTATTACCACTTAAATAAAGTGGTAATAGGTAGGGACCTACTACATACCTACAGCTACGGCACTAACACTGAACACAGCCAAAGTGTAGTAAAAATAACATGGCTGCCTTTTCATTCTCTAAAAACAGCCATTGCTCAATGATATACTGCCTTGTCATCGACATGTACCATTGTATACTGCAAAGTTATCACGATATACCATGGCCCAAAATATACCTAAGTCCTAGCTGTATTATTGGATTGCAGTACCCTTGGGTCACTCAAAGTGTTACATGGGCAATACAATGCTTAAGTCAATTTTTCAAAGGAATGCAAGCCCACCATGCACGGCACTGCGTTGATTGGTATATATAGAGAAAGGCAAGGCAGTGCAACTCCCTGTTTTGTGTTACTCTGCACCCCATAATCTACATTGCTGCTAAATTTCACATACAACTGTATGCCACTCTCCTGTAGCCACTCCATTAGATGCTATTCATTTATATGCCACTCCACTGTACACCTCTTCACAGTATGAGATCCTGTGCTATTACACTGTATGCAACGCCACTGTACGTCACTATAGATATGTCTCTCCAATGTGCGCTACGCCATTTGATGCTACTACACTATGTGCTATTTCACTCTAAGCCATTCTACTGTATGCCACTCCACTCTACTCTATTCCACTGTATGCCACTCCACTGTACACTATTCCACTGTATGTCATTTCACTGTATGCTACTCTATTCTATGCCACTCCAGTGTTTGACACTCCACGCTATGCCACTTCATTCTATGCTATTTGATTGGACCCCACTCAATGTATGCCACTCCGCTGTGTGCTATTTCATTCTATCCTACTATACACTATTACACTCTATGCCACTCCACTGTACAACACTCTGCTCTAAACCACTCCACTCTGTGCTATTACACTGTACACAACTCTACTCTACACCAGTCCACTCAATGCTGTTACACTGTATGCAACTCTACTAGTCTCTACTCTACTTTATGCCCGTACACTCTATTGTACTCCACTCTACTCCACTCTAAGATAGTTTTCAACACCGTACAACACATCACTCCACTCTACTGTATGAGACACCACTCCATTTTAAAACAGTTTACTCAAGTCTATGCTACGCCATTTCAATGTATTCCATCCCACTCTAAGCAAATCCACTATACCCTATTCCACTCTATGCAGCTCCACTGTAAACCACTCTACTCTATGTTATTCCACTTTATGCCGCTCCACTCTTCTATACTCTACTGTGCAATATTTCACTGTACGCTATTCCACTAAATTCTACTTCACTTTATGATAATTCACTCTACACCACACAGTGTATGCCACTCCACGCTACTCTGCTCCATTGTATGACAATCTCCTCCACTCTATATAACTCCACTCTATAAAAGTCTACCATACTTCAAGGCACTCTATGACATTTTACTCCACTCTATCCCTGTACACTCCACTGTTCAACTCTATACCCATACACTCTAATCCATACACTCCAATGTACAACACTCTATTCCACTATGCCACACTTTTCTATACAAGGCAGCATTCCACTCTACTGTATGAGGTCCCACTAAAATTGATAACAGCTTCTGACCTAAGCTACACCAGTACACTCCCCTGCATGCCACTCTACTCTATGACACATCAACACACTTTATTTCACTTTACTCCATACTATATTACACCACTCCACTCGACTGTACTCCACTATACCAGACTTTACCTCACTCTATGCTACTATACAACAATCCACCGAAGAATTGTGTAAGCATGCAACAAAAAAGTGTGATTATTAAAACACATACTCAAAAAAGGAGACTACAAGGAAAGATAATGCCCAAAATCACCAAAGAGAGTCATCTCAATATGCCGCCAAAGTGATCACACCATATCCCTCTTATTCAAGACCCAGGCAAAGTAGGTGGGGAAAATTATCATGCGGAAAGAGTGAAAGTCAGTAAAATACCAGACTCTAGCCACCAACGGATTCCATCCAAATCAGTCAACTCACCCATATGCCTCTCAATACAATGAACCCCAATGTCTATAATGAGTATATTGGCAATATCTCCCACTGACTGGATAAATCATGAGGTGGACTCCAGACCCGTTAATCGATATATCAAATGCTATTCAACTCAGTTCAATGATTAAAAAATCTCCTATGTAAAAGGAAAATTAAATGGAAAAACATAAGAGGCTGTAAAATCGAATACCTTTGGAGTGATAATCCATCTCCCTGACCCTAGGAAAAGATGCAGTTCCCTAGACATGTATGAACAGCCATCGGTTGGGTACCTATTAACTCTTGTCCCTGGTAGTGGATTCAAAGGTGAATAAAGTGGTACTATCAAAAGGGATTACAAAAACACACCCGCTTCAAGGATGGATCCTATAAATACCTTCAAGTTGAGAATGACCAGCATAAACACGATATCCGTTCTATTCACGACCAGGAACCCGGTGGCATCCGAGGAGGAGGAGAAGAAAAACAACTAGATCCCCTATATAGATTCTGCCTATGCTGAGAAGGTCCTAATATATACCAACCTATTAACAAAAGCAAAAAAAGAGATACAAAATATAAAGACCCATATACAAAGAAAGGACAAAACCAATATGTGCACATATAAGATGTTGTCTGCTGCGAGACTGAACAGGGTTATGGTAGTACTGATCACAACTGGCACCATAGTCTCTACCGCTGTACATGTTTATACTATACGACTATTACCTTACACTCCCTCATACAATAGGGGAAAGACAATGTGCCTAACACTGGGCATAAATAGAATACGGTAAAGAGGGAAAAAGGTGGGAGGAAGGAGGGGAGGAGGGAGAGGTGAGGGGGAGCAACAACACCAAATACCTCCATCTGCTCACTGAAAACGATGACAATAGGGCCAAGACCGCTTCTTCCTTTACATAGAACTTTCCAAACAGGAACAATGAAAAGAGATAAAACACCCGTGGGAGCCTGACAATAAATACCTATCCAATTCCAAAAAGAGGCCAGAAATGACGCATCAGATGACTATAGGAGCTATTAAAACACTAATATGTCATACCGGAAGCGCCATTTTAGGATGGAAATAACACCTCAAATCCAAGTCAGCAGCACATGCAAACCGACTATCTGGGAAACAGGATAACAAATGGTGGACCATAGACGCCATCCAAAAATAAATGCTAAACCACAGCAGAGTAGCATAAGATCCTTCAGATCCTCAACACTATGCCCCTACCCTTGTAGAGAGATCTCAAGAACAGTACCCCAGAAACACTTCTCCAAACCTAGTCTAACACTTCTTGGGGTAAATTGGCACACAAAGAAGAAAGCTTTTATACAAAAAATAATGTAAACAGAATACTCAATAAAAGGTATTGAAAGAAAAATATTCTATTCTCTAGAAAGAATATTGACCATTGAAAGATAGTGAGTGTTATTATTACTTTGATTTAGAGAGTTTTGGGGTTCTTAGGCACTTTTTGTGATAGGGCTGAGACATATGGATATCATAAAACCTTTTGGATTTAATGATGAGGATTTATCTAAACTGTTGGGACAAACAAGAATAGGAGACAGGAGGATTACGGTGCCCAAGGGACTGCATGATGAATGGAACAAACTTTTGGAATTAAAAAAGAAGGCTAGACAAACTGAGTTACATGCAGATTTTATGCTTGACTACTTAAGAGTGGGAGTCATCCCGATTGGATTAAGAGTGAGAAATGTGCCTGGGCTATTTGCAGAAATTAGAACATTTTTGGGAAATGGTCACTAATATCCAACCGTTGCTCACATGATTGGATGATCCTCATCGTGGAGACAGCCAAGGAGGTAGTCAAGATTCTTACCAAAGAAATAGAAGCACTGGAAGAAGAACTTGAAAAGGATAACACATTGGATGGAGCTAAAAAGTGTCTTGAGGAAGTCAATTTAGAATTGGACTCCTTTAATGAGTATCGCCTGAAAAGAAAAACAAACAAGTTGAAGAAAGTTAATAGGTGGCTCTCACAGGAGCATACCTATCCCTATCTATCAGAGAACTTCTATCAGGGTTCCAGAGAAAACATATTGGTACAGGAGAAATAGTTTTGGACAAATAAGAAGATTTTAACTTTCTCAGATACTTTTGAAACAGAAGAGGAGGGTAGTTCCATTTAACTGATCAGTGTAGGAGGCTGGCCTGGCTTGTAGTGGGTACTAGATGTACTTACACCTTGTGCCAGGTCCAGTTATCCCTTATTAGTGTAGAAGAGGTGTTTCTAGCAGCTTAGACTGATAGAAGGTAGCTATGGCAAAGCAGCTTAGGCTGAACTAGGAGACATGTAAAGCTCCTACTATACCACTGGTGTCATATGCACAATATCATAAGAAAACACAATACACAGAAGTACTCAAAATAAAGGTACTTTATTTTTATGACAATATGCCAAACGTATCTCAGTGAGTACCCTCAGTATGAGGATAAGATATATACACAAGATATATGTACACAAACCAAAATTATGCAGGTAATAGTAAGAAAAGTAATGCAATCAGTGTAGAATTACTGTAGATTGCAATAGGAGCACATAGGTATGGGGCAACACAAACCATATACTCCAAAAGTGGAATGCGAACCACGAATGGACCCCAAACCTATGTGAGCTTGCAGAGGGTCGCTGGGACTGTAAGAAAACAGTGAGGGTTAGAAAAGTAGCCCACCCAAAGACCCTGAAAGGTAGGTGTAAAGTGCACCTACTACCCCCAGAGAGCACAGAAGTCGTGATACAGGGATTCTGCAGGAAGAACAAACACCAGCAATGCAACAACAGTGGATTTCCAGACCTGAGTACCTGTAAGACAAGGAGACCAGGTCCAATAGTCGTGACAGTGTCGAGAGTGGGCAGAAGCCCAGAAAATGCCAGCTGAGGGTGCAAGGAAGCTGCCACTGGATGGAAGAAGCTTAGAGTTCTGCAAGAAACAAAAGAGCTAGGGACTTCTCCTTTGGAAGACTGATGTCCCATGTGACGACGAAGCTTGCAGAGGTCTTCCCATGCAGAAAGACCACAAACAAGCCTTGCTAGTTGCAAGGATTGCGGTAAAGGTTTTTGGGTGCTCCTGTGGCCCAGGAAGGACCAGGATGTCGCCACTTGGAGAAGGAGACAGAGGGGGCGCCCAGCAACTCAGGGAGCCCTCAAAAAAGCAGGCAGCACCCACAGAAGTACCTGAACAGGCACTTGGAAGAAGAGTGAACCAGAGTCCATGCAAAGTCACAAAAGGGAGTCCCACGACGCGGGAGGACAACTCAGAAGGTTGTGCACTGCAGGAAGGAGTGTCGTGGACCCAGGCTTGGCTGTGCACGAAGGAAATCCTAGAAGAGTGCACAGGAGCCGGTGCAGCTGCAAATCATGCAGTACCCAGCAATGCAGTCTAGCGTGGGGAGGCAAGGACTTACCTCCACCGAACTTGGACTGAAGAGTCACTGGACTGTGGGAGTCACTTGGACAGAGTTGCTGAGTTCCAGGGACCACGCTCGTCAGGATGAGAGGCGACCCAGAGGACCAGTGATGCAGTCTTTTGGTGCCTGCGTTAGCAGGGGGAAGATTCCGTCGACCCACAGGAGATTTCTTTAGGGCTCCTGGTGCAGGGAGGAGGCAGGCTACCCCCAGAGCATGCACCACCTGGAAACAGTCGAGAAAGCCAGCAGGATGAGGCGATACAAGGTTGCTAGTAGTCATCTTGCTACTTTGTTGCGGTTTTGCAGGCGTCCTGAGCAGTCAGCGGTCGATCCTTTGGCAGAAGGTGAAAAGGGAGATGCAGAGGAACTCTGATGAGCTCTTGCATTTCTTATCTGGTGAGATCCCCAAAGCAGAGACCCTAAATAGCCAGAAAAGGAGGTTTGGCAACCTAGGAAGGAGGATTGGCTACCAAGAGAGGTAAGAGCCTATCAGAAGGAGCCTCTGACGTCACCTGCTGGCACTGGCCACTCAGAGCAGTCCAGTGTGCCACAAACACCTCTGTTTCAAAGATGGCAGAGGTCTGGGACACACTGGAGGAGCTCTGGGCACCTCCCCTGGGAGGTCAGGGGAGTTGTCACTCCCCTTTCCTTTGTCCAGTTTCGCGCCAGAGAAGGGCTGGGAGATCCCTGAACCGGTGTAGACTGGCTTATGCAGAGATGGGCACCAATTGTGCCCATCAAAGCATTTCCAGAGGCTGGGGGAGGCTACTCCTCCCCAGCCCTCACACTTATTTCCAAAGGGAGAGGGTGTTACACCCTCTCTCAGAGGAAGTCCTTTGTTCTGCCTTCCTGGGCCAGGGCTGCCTGGACCCCAGGAGGGCAGAAACCTGTCTGAGGGGTTGGCAGCAGCAGCTCCAGTGGAGACTCCGGAAAGGCAGTTTGTCAGTACCCGGGTACTATGCTAGAGACCCGGGGGATCATGGAATTGTCCCCCCAATGCCAGAATGGCATTGGGGTGACAATTCCATGATCTTAGACATGTTACATGGCCATGTTCGGAGTTACCATTGTGACGCTGTACATAGGTAGAGACATATGTACAGTGCACGCGTGTAATGGTGTCCCCGCAATCACAAAGTCCAGGGAATTTGCCCTGAATGATGTCGGGGCACCTTGGCTAGTGCCAGGGTGCCCACACACTAAGTAACTTTGCACCCAACCTTCACTAAGTGAAGGTTAGACATATAGGTGACTTATAAGTTACTTAGGTGCAGTGGTAAATGGCTGTGAAATAACGTGGACGTTATTTCACGCAGGCTGCAGTGGCAGGCCTGTGTAAGAATTGTCAGAGCTCCCTATGGGTGGCAAAAGAAATGCTGCAGCCCATAGGGATCTCCTGGAACCCCAATACCCTGGGTACCTCAGTACTATATACTAGGGAATTATATGGGTGTACCAGTATGCCAATGTGAATTGGTAAATTTAGTCACTAGCCTGTTAGTGACAAATTTGGAAAGCAGAGAGAGCATAACCACTGAGGTTCTGGTTAGCAGAGCCTCAGTGAGACATTTAGGCATCACACAGGGAACACATACAGGGCACATACTTATGAGCACTGGGGCCCTGCCTGGCAGGTTCCCAGTGACACATAGACTAAAACAACATATATACAGTGAAATATGGGGGTAACATGCCAGGCAAGATGGTACTTTCCTGCACAACCCCCCCTCCCCAAACGAAGGACAATAAGACTAGCCATGACCTGATGAGTCTTCATTGTCTAAGTGGAAATATCTGGAGAGTCCATCTGCATTGGAGTGGGTACTCCCAGGTCTATGTTCCACTATATAGTCCATTCCCTGTAGGGATATGGACCACCTCAACAATTTAGGGTTTTCACCTTTCATTTGTTTTAGCCAAAGTAGAGGTTTGTGGTCTGTCTGAACAATAAAGTGAGTGCCAAACGGGTATGGCCTCAACTTTTTCAGTGCCCAGACCACAGCAAAGGCCTCCCGCTCTATGGCAGACCAACGCTTTTCTCTAGGGGTCAACCTTCTGCTGATGTAAGCAACTGGTTGATCCTGGCCCTCAGAATTCAGCTGTGATAAGACTGCCCCTACCCCTAATTCAGATGCATCAGTTTGAACAATGAATTTCTTGGAGTAACGTGGGCTTTTTAGGACAGGTGCAGAGCACATGGCCTGTTTGAGCTCCTCAAAAGCTTTCTGACAGCTAGCTGTCCACAATATCTTTTTAGGCATCTTCTTACTAGTGAGATCATTAAGAGGGGCTGCTATGGAGCCATCGTTTTTAATGAATCTCCTGTAATACCCAGTGAGGCCTAAGAAGGCTCTCACCTGGGTTTGTGTTGTAGTGGGAACCCAATCCATGATTGTCTGGATTTTCCCCTGAAGTGGTGCAATCTGTTCTCCACCTACCAGGTGTCCCAGATAAACCACCTTTCCCTGCCCTATCTGGCGCTTTGAGGCCTTGATAGTGAGGCTTTAGGCGGTAGTAGGGTTTTAGGCGGTTGACATGAATCACCCTAAGGGGACTCCTGGCAGTGCCCAGGTCTACCAGATAGGTAACCTTACCCTTTTTCTCAACAATTATATGGGGTCCACTCCATTTGTCCTGGAGTGCTCTTGGGGCCACAGGCTCCAATACCCACACCTTTCCTGGTTGGTCCTGAATCAGAACAGCCTTTTGCAGGGCCTCCAAAACGTTCCAAAGGTGGACCAGGTGCTCATCCCAGGTACAGCTAAAGACAGTAATATCATTTAGATATGCTGCACTAAAAGCCTCCAACCCTTGCAGGACTGTGTTCACCAACCTCTGAAAAGTGGCAGGTGCATTTTTCAAACCAAAGGGCATCACTGTAAATTGGTAGTGCCCTCCTATAGTTGAAAAAGCTGTTTTAGGTTTAGCATCCTCAGCCAATTTGATCTGCCAATACCCTGCAGTCAAATCAAAGGTGCTTAGATACTTGGCAGATGCCAGTGTATCTATGAGCTCATCTGCCCTTGGTATAGGGTGTGCATCAGTTTTTGTTACCTGATTGAGACCTCTGTAGTCTACACAAAACCTCATCTCCCTTTTTCCATCTTTTGAGTGAGGCTTTGGTACAAATACCACAGGACTCGCCCATGGGCTTTCAGAAGGTTCAACCACTCCTAGATCAAGCATTTTCTGAACCTCTTGTTTTATGCAGTCCCTGTCATGGTCAGGCTGCCTATAAATTTTCCTTTTGACATGCAAGCTGTCTCCAGTATCAATTGTGTGTTCACACCGAGATGTGGTGCCCGGCACAGTTGAAAAGAGTTCAGAAAATTGTCCAAGGAGATTTATGCAGTTGTCTTTCTGTTCTGCAGTTAGACAATCTGCCAAAACTACTCCCTCCACTAAAGCATCATTTTCAGTGGTGGAAAAGAGATCAGGGAGAGGGTCACTCTCTTCTTCCTGTCCCTCATCTGTTGCCATGAGCAGGGTGAGATCAGCCCTGTCATAGTAGGGTTTTAGGCGGTTGACATGAATCACCCTAAGGGGACTCCTGGCAGTGCCCAGGTCTACTAGATTGGTAACCTCACCCTTTTTCTCAACAATTAGATGGGGTCCACTCCATTTGTCCTGGAGTGCTCTTGGGCCACAAGCTCCAATACCCACACCTTCTGTCCTGGTTGGTACTGAATCAGAACAGCCTTCTGGTCATGCCATTGCTTCTGGAGCTCTTGGCTGGCCTGGAGGTTTTTACTGGCCTTTTTCATGTACTCGGCCATTCTGGATCTTAGGCCAAGTACATAGTCCACTATGTCCGGTTTGGGAGCTTTTAAAGGTTGTTCCCAACCCTCCTTCACAAGTGTTAGTGGACCTCTTACAGAGTGTCCAAAGAGGAGTTCAAAGGGCCTGAAGCCCACTCCTTTCTGGGGTACCTCTTTGTAAGCAAAAAGGAGGCAAGGTAACAGGACATCTCATCTCCTCCTGAGTTTTTCAGGGAGTCCCATTATCATACCTTTGAGAGTTTTATTAAACCTCTCTACCAGTCCATTAGTCTGTGGATGATAAGGGGTGGTGAATTTGTAGGTGACACCACATTCCTTCCACATTGCTTTCAAGTATGCAGACATGAAGTTGCTACCCCTGTCTGATACAACTTCTTTAGGGAAACCCACCCTGGAAAGGATTCCCAGGAGGGCCTTTGCCACTGCAGGAGCTGTAGTGGTCCTTAGAGGAATTGCTTCAGGATATCTTGTGGCATGGTCCACAACCACCATGATAAACCTATTGCCTGAAACAGTAGGAGGGTCAAGGGGGCCAACTATGTCAACCCCTACCCCTTCAAAGGGCACCCCAACCACAGGTAGTGGAATAAGGGGAGCCTTTGGGGTGCCACCAGTCTTGCCACTGGCTTGGCAGGTCACACAAGACTTGCAAAAATCTTTAGTGTCCTCTGACATCCTAGGCCAGTGAAACAGGGGGACACGCCTTTCCCATGTTTTGATCTGGCCCAAATGCCCATCCAAAGCAATGTCATGTGCAAGAGTTAGGAGGAACTCTCTGTACTGCAGGGGAATGACCAATCTCCTGGCTGCTCCAGGTTTTGGGTCCCTTGCCTCGGTGCACAAGAGGTTGTCCTCCCAGTAAACTCTATGTGAGTCACTGACATCCCCATTTTGCTGCTTGACAGCTTGCTGTCTGAGACCCTCTAATGTGGGACAGGTTTGCTGTACCACACTCAGCTCTTCCCTGGCAGGCCCCCCTCCACCCAAAAGCTCAGCAGTGTCTGCTGCCAGCTCATCTGGTGAAGGTTCTGCACAGGGAGGAAATTCTTCTTCCTCAGAAGGAGAATCATCTGTAGAGGGAGGGATAGTGGGTAGGGATTTACCCTTGCTACCCCTAGCTTTAGGGAGCACTTGGTCCATTGTTCCAGGATCCAGATTACCCTGTCCTTTTTACTTTTTGGCCTGAGCCCTTGTTAAAGCAAAAATATGCCCAGGAATGCCCAGCATTGATGCATGAGCCTCCAACTCCACTTCAGCCCAAGCTGATGTCGCTAAATCATTTCCTAGTAGACAGTCTACAGGTAAATCTGAAGCAACCACAACTTTATTTGGACCAGTAACCTCCCCCTACCCCCCCCACGCTCCCCCAGTTGAGATTCACAACAGCCATGGGGTGGCTAAGAGTGTTGTTATGAGTGTCTGTCACTTGGTACTGCTGACCAAGTAGGTGTTGTTCAGGGTGCACCAGTTTCTCTATCACCATGGTAACACTGCCATCTGTGTCCCTGTAGGCCTGAACCTCAACACCATTTATTAGGGGAAGTTGCTTGTACTTATCCATATTAAGGGGGGGGGCAAGCAACCAAGGTGGCCAAATCAATTGCACCTTCAGAGACTAACACAGCCTCTGTGGTCTCCCTAACAAGACCAACCCCAACTACATTACCAATAGTGAGCCCAGCCACTCCCTTGGATTGGCTATTTGTAGGTTTGCTCCCACCACCACTGCTATTACTAGGGGCACTAGAATTTGCATCTGGGGTTGTGGTCGTGGGAGGTTTGGTGTTTTTCTTTGGACAACTGGCCTTTGACTTTACACAAATAACACCAAGGCTTTTTAGGTTGATTATTGGAAGAGGATTTGGACCCACCATCCCTACCAGAGGATTATTGTGGGCCTGATGAAGACTCATTTTTACTTTTTTCCCCACCCTTGTCAGAAGACTTACTATCCTTCTTCTTGCCATCCTTGTCACCCCCTGTATGAACTTTTCTGTTCACTCTTGTTCTGACCCATTTGTCTGCCTTCTTTCCCAATTCTTGGGGAGAGGTCAGATCTGAGTCCACTAGATATTGGTGTAACAAGTCAGACACACAGTTATTCAGAATATGCTCTCTCAGAATAAGATTATACAGGCTTTCATAGTCAGAAACTTTACTGCCATGTAACCACCCCTCCAAGGCCTTCACTGAACAGTCAACAAAGTCTATCCAGTCTTGTGAGGACTCTTTTCTGGTGTCTCTGAACTTAATCCTGTATTGTTCAGTGGTTAAGACAAATCCATCCAAGAGTGCATCCTTCAAAACTGCAAAATTGTTAGCATCACTTTCTCTAACAGTAAGGAGCCTATCCCTACTCTTTCCAGTGAAAGATAGCCACAATATAGCAGCCCACTGCCTTTGAGGGACCCCTGTACCATACAGGCCCTCTCAAGTGCAGCAAACCACTTGTTGATGTCATCCCCCTCCTTGTAAGGGGGGACTATCTTGTGCAGATTCCTGGAATCATGCTCTCTAACAGGATTACTAACCGGAATACTGCTGCTGCCACCATGGGGTCCAAACCCCAATCTCTGTATTTCCTTCTCCAGGTCTAGGGATTCCGTATCTAAGGCCAGCTGTTGCTGTTGCTGTTTAAGCTTCAGTCTGGTCTCTTCAACCCTCAACTTTTGAGTTCCCTTTCTAACATGTTGTCTTCAGGGTGGGTGGGTTGGGAATGCTTGGACACAGAAGATAAATTGGAAACAACAGAGGGGAATCTGTCCCTAACTGACTGAACCCTAGCAACTTGGCCTCTAGGAATAAAGACTTCCCTAGTGTGATGGGAACCCCCATTACTACCAACATAACTGGGTGTCTTGTTAGAGGGCAAATCCTGATCAGAGGAGATCCCCTGAGTCAGATTGGAAACCTTCTATTAACCTCTCATTTGAAGTGCCTGCTTGGGACTCATCATTCACAATAAGCATGTTAAATAGAAATTCTTTGGTAGGATTCTTTCCTATCACTAAACCTCTCTCTAAGCAGAGACTCCTCAGGCTCTTATAATTCGAATTGTCATAAGTAGTACTGACCATTTTAAGAGTAGAATCTTCTGTAGACTTGATAGTAAAAGGTTTAGAAATAGTGAGAAGGAAGAAAAAGTTTCAGAATTTTTTAAAGAACAGAGAAAAAAAACCTTTTCTAACTTTTTAGAAACTTTTAGAAGTTTTAGAATACTTTTCAGAACTTTGTAAAAAGTTTAAGAGGAGAAAAGCAAAACTTTTTGGTTAGGTGTACATACACTGAACTTGTTTTGTATATTATTCTCTTATGAAAAGTACACAATGACAAAGTGGTAAGTAGTTACAAGTACATATCCCACCGCTGCACAACCAATGTAGGAGGCTGGCCTGGCTTGTAGTGGGTACTAGAGGTACTTACACCTTGTGCCAGGTCCAGTTATCCCTTATTAGTGTAGAAGAGGTGTTTCTAGCAGCTCAGACTGACAGAAGGTAGCTATGGCAAAGCAGCTTAGGCTGAACTAGGAGACATGTAAAGCTCCTACTATACCACTGGTGTCATATGCACAATATCATAAGAAAACCCAATACACAGAAGTACTAAAAATAAAGGTACTTTATTTTTATGACAATATGCCAAAAGTATCTCAGTGAGTACCCTCAGTATGAGGATAAGATATATACACAAGATATATGTACACAAACCAAAATTATGCAGGTAATAGCAAGAAAAGTAATGCAAGCAGTGTAGAATTACAGTAGATTGCAATAGGAGCACATAGGTATAGGGGCAACACAAACCATATACTCCAAAAGTGGAATGCGAACCATGAATGGACCCCAAACCTATGTGAGCTTGTAGAGGGTCGCTGGGACTGTAAGAAAACAGTGAGGGTTAGAAAAATAGCCCACCCCAAGACCCTGAAAGGTAGGTGTAAAGTGCACCTACTACCCCAGAGAGCACAGAAGTCGTAATAGGGGGATTCTGCAGGAAGAAGAAACACCAGCAATGCAACAACAGTGGATTTCCGGACCTGAGTACCTGTAAGACAAGGGAACCAAGTCCAATAGTCGCAACACTGTCAAGAGTGGGCAGGAGCCCAGGAAATGCCAGCTGAGGGTGCAAGGAAGCTGCCACTTGATGGAAGGAGCCTGGAGTTCTGCAAGAAAGAAGAGAGCTAGGGACTTCTCCTTTGGAAGACGGATGTCCCACGTCGCAATGAAGCTTGCAGAGGTGTTCCCATGCAGAAAGACTGCAAACAAGCCTTGCTAGCTGCAAGGGTTGCGGTAGAGGTTTTTGGGTGCTGCTGTAGCCCAGGAGGGACCAGGATGTTGCCACTTGGAGGAGGAGACAGAGGGGGCGCCCAGCAACTCAGGGAGCCCTCACAGAAGCAGGCAGCACCCGCAGAAATACCTAAACAGGCACTTGGAAGAAGAGTGAACCAGAGTCCATGCAAAGTCACAAAAGGGAGTCCCACGACTCTGGAGGACAACTCAGAAGGTTGTGCACTGCAGGAAGGAGTGTCGGGACCCAGGCTTGGCTGTGCACAAAGGAAATCCTGGAAGAGTGCACAGGAGCCAGAGCAGCTGCAAATCACGCGTTACCCAGCAATGCAGTCTAGGCAAGGACTTACCTCCACCAAACTTGGAATGAAGATTCACTGGACTGTGGGAGTCACTTGGACAGAGTTGCTGAGTTCCAGGGACCACGCTCGTCGGGATGAGAGGGGACCCAGAGGACCAGTGATGCAGTCTTTTGGTACCTGCGTTAGCAGGGGGAAGATTCCGTCGACCCACTGGAGATTTCTTCAGAGCTCCTGGTGCAGGGAGGAGGCAGGCTACCCCCATAGCATGCACCACCTCGAAACAGTGGAGAAAGCCGGCAGGATGAGGCGATACAAGGTTGCTAGTAGTCGTCTTGCTACTTTGTTGCAGTTTTTTAGGCGTCCTGAGCAGTCAGCGGTCGATCCTTTGGCAGAAGGTGAAGAGGAAGATGCTGAGGAACTCTGATGAGCTCTTGCATTTGTTATCTGGTGAGATCCCCAAAGCTGAGACCCTAATAACCAGAAAAGGAGGTTTGGCTACCTAGGAAGGAGGATTGGCTACCAAGAGAGGTAAGAGCGTATCAGAAGGAGCCTCTGACGTCACCTGCTGGCACTGGCCACTCAGAGCAGTCCAGTGTGCCACAAACACCTCTGTTTCCAAGATGGCAGAGGTCTGGGACACACTGGAGGAGCTCTGGGCACCTCCCCTGGGAGGTACAGGTCAGAGGAGTGGTCACTCCCCTTTCCTTTGTCCAGTTTTGCGCCAGAGCAGGGCTGGGGGATCACTGAACTGGTGTAGACTGGCTTATGCAGAGATGGGCACCATCTGTGCCCATCAAAGCATTTCCAGAGGCTGGGGGAGGCTACTCCTCCCCAGCCCTCACACATATTTCCAAAGGGAGAGGGTGTTACACCCTCTATCAGAGGAAGTCCTTTGTTCTGCCTTCCTGGGCCAGGGCTGCCTGGACCCCAGGAGGGCAGAAACCTGTCTGAGGGGTTGGCAGCAGCAGCTGCAGTGGAGACCCCGGAAAGGCAGTTTGGCAGTACCCGGGTACTATGCTAGAGACCTGGGGGATAATTCCATGATCTTAGACATGTTACATGGCCATGTTCGGAGTTACCATTGTGACGCTGTACATAGGTAGAGACATATGTACAGTGCACGCGTGTAATGGTGTCCCCGCAATCACAAAGTCCGGGGAATTTGCCCTGAACGATGTGGGGGCACCTTGGCTAGTGCCAGGGTGCCCACACACTAAGTAACTTTGCACCCGGCCTTCACTAAGTGAAGGTTAGACATATATGTGACTTATAAGTTACTTAAGTGCAGTGGTAAATGGCTGTGAAATAACGTGGATGTTATTTCACGCAGGCTGCAGTGGCAGGCCTGTGTAAAAATTGTCAGAGCTCCCTATGGGTGACAAAAGAAATGCTGCAGCCCATAGGGATCTCCTGGAACCCCAATACCCTGGGTACCTCAGTACCATATACTAGGGAATTATATGGGTGTACCAGTATGCCAATGTGAATTGGTAAATTTAGTCACTAGCCTGTTAGTGACACATTTGGAAAGCAGAGAGAGCATAACCACTGAGGTTCTGGTTAGCAGAGCCTCAGTGAGACAGTTAGGCATCACACAGGGAACACATACAAGGCACATACTTATGAGCACTGGGGCCCTTCCTGGCAGGGTCCCAGTGACACATAGACTAAAACAACATATATACAGTGAAATATGGGGGTAGTATGCCAGGCAAGATGGTACTTTCCTACAATCAGTATGGCAATATTCGAGGGCAATTTGAGGGTCTGAATCCTAACAATAATTTTTTATGCAGGAGAGCTAAATACAGAACCAGGTTCAGGAATGAATAGAAGGGGGGATATCAGAATATCGGGAATACACCACATGTGTTGCAGACAAGAAGACAACACTATTTTATGGGATTAAAAACGATCCCGATCTTCAACTTGAGTAAGACCAATATTGACCAAGCTACAAAGGATCTCTTAACTGTAGGACTGTCATTTGTACTGGGTATTAGCATCAATAGACAAATTCTTCCTGAATAGACGACTACAGCAGATAACAATAGGTCAGGACTCAAACCGATATCGACGTTTACTCCTAGCCTAGATTTGGTTGGGCCAGAAGTGGGGATTTTTGATAATGCAGTGATGATGAAGATACAACAGGCACTCGAGTCTATCCCAGAACCTCAGTTCAATCTTTCAAAAGTTGAATCTCACGCTTTAACATTTTTTCTGAAAAACCAACAGGTCACACTTAAGCCCTGTGACAAGTGTGGAGGGATTGTCCTAATGGAAATCAGAGTGTATAAGGAAAAGATGCAAGCCATGCTTAACATCCAGGAACATTACACCATTGTGAAAGGGGATCGGGAGAGAAGGATTCAACGGAGAATTGAGACCATCAGTCAACAGGCATTGGAAAAGGGCATTATATGCAACCAAGAAAATGATTTCCTGATCCCCAGCAATACAAGGCTGCCAGTCATATATGTGGTACTGAAAACACACAAGCAGGTTTTAGACCCCCCTCTATGTCTGATTGTGTCCACAAGTGGATCTATTACAGAGCCTTTATCCAGATATATGGAGGTGTTCTTGAAGCCAGTGGTTATGGCTCTGCCAGCATAAATAAAGGACTCAGGCCACAACATATCGAAATTGGAAATCAAGCAATGCAACCCCCTAAGGCAGATCCTTGTCACTATGGACATAGAGGCCTTATATACCAACATACCACGAAGACAAGCGCTAGAGGCGGTCAAAGACATCTTAGGAAGAAGAGAATGAAGTGCCCTGCATGAGTTTATGTTAGAGTGCTTTGAGATTGTATTGGAAGAGAATTGTTTTGAGTTTGATGGGGTCATATACCAAGAAAGAAAAGGTGTAAGTATGGGTGCAGCCTGTGCACCGAGTGAGGCAAAGCTCTACATGGGTTGGTTCGAAGACAAACATATGCAAAGAAATAACCCCCTTCTTTGAAAACATCCATTTATGGTCCAGGTAAATTGACGTTATATTCTTTATCTGGACACGGGACGAAGAATCATAGATGGAATTTGGTGCCTGGATTAATGCCTGTGATCCCAATTTGAGATTTACTGTCAACAAGAGCAGAGAGCGGGTGGAATTTTTGGATATTTGGACACAACATAGGGAGCAGATTGTTGAGGTATCCCTATACACGAAATCCAGGCGACAGCTGTCATCCAAGATGCCAAAGGCAGGGAATCCCGTTTAGCCAGTTTCTTTGTTTATGGAGGAATTGTACCGATCTACAGGAATTTGTCAAGAATGCAGAAATACTACAACAGAAATTACTGGCATGGGGATAACAGAGGCGCTTGATAAGTGACTAGTACAAACAAGCAAAATATTACAACAAAAAGTATGTTTGAGGACCAGATCATAAGATCAAGCAAATAGTGAAGGTGAATGGGCATAATCTTAATACGGGCAATGATGCACCACATTTACAAAAACCCATGTTTGCCTTCAAGCGGAACCGTAACCTACTGAGCCTCTTAGTGAAGTCAGTTATGCCAAGGAACAATAAATTCACATAAAGATCCATCACTGGGCAGAAACTGGTATGTGGCAACCACAAATGTGGGTCATGTCAGGCTTGTCCTGGTGCTATAGTGTCTGAGGTGTTGTAGTGGGGAAAAGGAGTTTTGCACTATCAAACATGACTAACTGTAGGACAACCAACGTAGTGTACCTGACCTATTGTCCATGTGGTTTGGGGGTAGGTAGGAGAGACAGGCTGTGAATTCAGATTACGATTCTCAGAACACTAATTAGCTATCCGGAGCAACAGAGAGGGAGGCCCTTAGTGGAACATTGGGAACTTATGAAGCACACAGAACAAGATCTAACTTGGACCATAATTGGAAAGGTAGAAACAATGAAACTATAATTAGAAAGAAAAGAGAAGTATTCTGGATGTTCACTTTGGATACAGACAGACTTGGGCTCAACAAGGTTGTCCCTGGGGAAAGTGCCATTATTTGAGCTGGCACATGGGCTGAATCCTGCGGTTGTCTGCAGGTCTGTGTTGTTCATTTTTTAAATTTCATTAGCGTTTATTGAGTATTCTGTGTACATTATCTTTGTATAATGGCTTTCTTTTGTGTGTGTTAATTTCCCCCAAGAAGTGTTTGACTAGATTTGTTGAGGAGGAGTATTTCCAGGGTACTGTTTTTGCGATCTCCCTTCAAGGGTAGGAACCTAGTGTTGAGGATCCGATGGATCTTATGCTACTTTGCTGTGGTTTCGTTTTTATTTTTGTATGGCAACAATGGTCCACCATTTGTTATCCTATTTCCCGGATAGTCGTTTTACAGTTGCTGCTGATTTGGATTTTAGGTTTTGAGGTTTTATTTCTATCTTGAAATGGCGACTCCTGAAGGACATACTAGTGTTTCGGTAGCCCCTTTAGTTATCTGATGCCTCATTTCTGGCCTCTTCTTGGAGTTGGATAGGTATTTATTGTCAGGCTCCCACAGGTATTTTATCTCTTTTCATCGTTCACGTTTAGAAAGTAGGAAGAAGTGGTCTGGGCCTTATTATCATTGGTTTAGGTGAGCATTTGGGGATATTTGGTAATGTTGCTCCCCATCACCTCTCCCTCCCCTCCTTCCGCCCAAACTTTTCCCTCTTTACCTTGTTCTATTTATACTCAGTTGTTAGGCACATTGTCTTTCCCCTATTGTATGAGGGCGGTGTAAGGTAATAGTCGTATAGTATAAACGTGTACGAAGGTAGAGACTATGGTGCTGGTTACGATCAGTACTACCATAACCCTACTCAGTCCTGCGGCAGACAACATCCTATATCTGTATATATCGGTTTGGTCCTATCTTTGTATATGGGTCTTTATATTTTGTATCTCTTCTTTTGCTTTTGTTAATAGGTTGATGTATTAGGATCTTCTCAGCATACGCGGAATCTATATAGCAGATCTAGTTGTTTCTCTTCCCCTGCCACCAGGATCCCGGTCATGAACCAGAAGGGATATCGTGTTTATGGTGGTCTTTCTCACCTCAAAGGTGAGTTATAGGATTAATTCTTAGAGCAGGTGTGTTTTTGTAATCCCTTTTGATAGTACTGCTTTATTCTCCTTTGAATCCACTACCAGGGACATGAGTTAATAGGTATCCTTCCGATGGCTGTTCATACGTGTCTAGGGAACTCCATATTTTCCTAGGATCAAGCAGATGGATTATCAGTCCAAAGGTTTTTGATTTTACAGCCTCTCATATTTTTCTATTCAATTGTATTTTTACATAGGGTTTTTTTAAATCATTGAACTGAGTTGAATAGCATTTGGTGTATCAATCAACGTGTATGGAATCTGCCTCATGATTTATCCAGTCATTCATCGTAGACGTTGGGGTTCATTGTATTGAGAGGGATTTGGGTGAGCTGACTGATTTGGATGGAATCCATTGGTGGCTGGAGTTTGGTACTCTAGTGACTTTCACTCTTTACGCATGATAATTTTCCCCACCTGGTGTGCCTCGATCTTAAATAAGATGGATATTGTGTGATCACTTTGGCAGCATATTGAGATGACGCTCTTTAGTGATTTTGGCCATTATTTTTCCTCGTAATCCCCTTTATCGATTATTTGTTTTAACAATTGCACTTTTTTGTAGCTTGCTTACACATTTTTCTGGTGATGATGGTTGCCAGAATAATTTACTTGTGCAATTCATCTTCCTTATTTTTTTGCTTTTAATTGAGCTCTGTTTTTATATTGGTTGCAGTATATTAGCTGTCTTATATTCATCTGGGACTAAAGAAAAAACTTCCCCCGTAGAATTTCTTGCAGCATTTCTTTCATGAAAGCACACTGATGAAGGTGGTTGTCATATAGTATAGGCACCAAAACTTGCATCGGCGCTACTGTCAAACAAAAACAGAAAATCCATGGCATTATTGTCATGTAAAAAAACAGAAAATGCATGTTAAAATAAGTATGTTATGTGAATTTTGAGAGACAGTTACTATTTTCTTTGTTTCAATAGCTTAACTGGACAACTATTATCCTGATATCTAGGTTGCCAGTATAATGATGGCACTTCATGAGATTCCATAGATAGGAATGCTGTATGTTTAGACAGTAGCAATGCATTATTAATTGATCTTCGTAGTGAGTGGAATTGATTATGATGAAAGTTTGGGGTTGAATGGGTATGAATGAAATTTGAGTACCGTATATGAAATGAGTGAATATTGAGGGCTATGGGGGGGTTTCAGAGTGAGTTTGTCTAAATGTATTTGTCTTTTGTAATGGTCAGATATCAAGTGTTATAATGACTAAAGAAATTTTGCGTAGTCTTTTGTAAAAATTAGATCAATATATCTGAATTGTAATAAAAAAATGTAATTGATTTTATGTTAGGACTCCATAAGTATATTGTGGTATCGTTTTGGAAGAATAATCATTGGTGACGGGGCCTTGGTGTGTTTAGATTTTGACCGGCAGAAGACATAGCCTGAAATTTGACCTCTGTGTTTGAACGCACCCCTGATGTGACAAGAAAATTAACAAAATTTAAAGGCCTGTTTACAGAGAGCGAACCTTTGAATAACACAAGGAGTAAGTCAGAGAGGTGGTAAACAGGCTATGCTCCACAGGAGGGAAAGGGCATGGTGGACAGCCAAAAACTAATAAAGCCAGCAACAGAAAGCAGCAAATGTGTATTACAAACCACAAAGCAATTGATGGAAGACATTACCAGGTGAGCTTTCAGAAAGTCCCCCAGAGGTATTTGGCAACAAGACAGCTGTACTGTCTAATATGCTTCAATCTAAAAAGAGACAGTACAAATTCTTGAAAGTCAAAAGATCCTGGTAACTGAAGCGAACACTACTGTACAAACTGTAAAATAGTATGTTTCTTATGAAACTACTATGTCAACACGTGTGAAGAAATTTATTTTGCATTTTATTGATTAGCAACTTTCTCTGGCGGCCAAAGATTCATGTGGCAATGATACCCCCTCCGCACACTTCTCCTAGCCCCCCCCCCACACACAGTTCACTACCTTCTAAACAATACCCACGCTACCTCCACCCCCACACTGCTCCTCAAAATCCACGTAAACAAATATTTCTGCCCCTCAAACTCTGCTTCTCTAAGACATTTACTGGCCCCTCAACACCTTCACTCTCTCACCACACATACACTGCATCACATTTCCCTTACACTGTCCTCTCCTTTCCCCATACACTTTCCTTGAACATACACTACCCTCTCTGACACATAAACACACACATACAAGTATGGTCCTCCTCCACACAATGTGCCC
Source organism: Pleurodeles waltl (assembly GCF_031143425.1). NCBI lineage: Eukaryota > Metazoa > Chordata > Amphibia > Caudata > Salamandridae > Pleurodeles > Pleurodeles waltl. The sequence goes on from NC_090448.1 coordinate 401,669,806, forward strand.
CATCCTCCTCCACACAGGCTGCCCAACTCGACATACTGCTCTCCCTCAAACACAATGTCAACCCTACCTTCACACTCTGTTCTCCGTCCACAGATACACTCTGGCTCTCAGACACAATGCCTTCAATGTGTCCTTTCATCCCACACAGACCATACCTCACTACAGTGTCTTCCTACCACATACATTCGTTAACACACACTCCCAACACACACACCCCTCTTGCCAGCACACAAATTGCCGCTTGTCCTTCGTACTGCCCAGATCGGTTTCTCTGCACACGCTGTACTCAGTCGCAAGACTGCACTCCTCCACCCATATAAACAACACCACTCCCCTCCCCCATTCCATACAGACCTCAGACGCCTCCCTTCTTTTCTACACATACTGCTTTACTCCCTCCCACTCTGCTCTCTTCCCCCTCACACTAACACACACTCTCATTTTCTTATTTTCCCTCTTACACTCATGCACACACACTGCCTTTAACACCAGACCGCTAGCAGTCCCCCACCCCCGACGCAGGCACACACACCTCCTCTCGTGACTTGCTGTTCACACGTGCAGAGGAGGGAGGGGGAAGTCTAGATGATGGGAGGAAGGAAGGAAGAGACGGGAGAGGAAGCAATTGAGACAAACAGGAGAGACTGGAAAATGACAGATGAGGAGGTCAGCGAGAGACAGGTTTATCAGGCGCAGGGCACCGTGGCGCGACGTAAGAGAGTCTGAGAAATGGGAAGACTGAAAGGAAAGGAAAGCAAGACTGAGGCATAGAGACTTTGGGCAGGAACTAGTGAGTGGAGATAAAATGGAGAAGACATAATGTAGAGAAAAGCGGGAATACTGAGACAAGAGATGGAAGGTAAAATTAAACGTAGAAAAAAGAGGGTATTTTAGAGGATGGATAGAAGAAGGGACGAGAAAAGAGGGGGAGGGGCTCCCGGGATTAAGGCGCGAGTGCACAAAGCAGGCATTCATGTGAGTGAAGAACCCGCCATCCCCACCAGTAATGTGTCACGAGGCTGGCGACAGCACAAGTGCCTGAGGCACGAGGCAGGCACGGGAGCCTGCCTGGGTTATTTGCTGGCGTAGATTTATGGATCTGGGGCAGCCATGGGATCACGTGCACAGTCCGGAGGCAGGTGCAGGGCCTTGCCGATGGCTGCCAAAGCATAGCCCCATGTCATGTCATGTCATGTGCCGTACCTTCTGTCACCCCTGCCTTTAGCCAACAAGCAGTGCTTAATTTGTGCTTGTTGTTTCCGGTGCTGAGCACCGGCACTTATTTTTTAGGGCCGGAGCTTTTGCTTCTGCCTCAAGTATTGGCTGTGAGCAAAATATACAAATTGGAAAGACGGAGGAAGAAAAAACGAAAAAGCGTCACAGAAGGAGGAGGTAGAAAGCTGCAAGAGTGAGCTGAAGGCACAGGGAGTGGCTTTATGTGGATTGAAGAGGCCCGAGATGGCTTCAGGATTCCGCCGCCTCAGTGTTCCGTGTTCACAAATTTAATTGCAGCAGCCGCGTGTTTAAGAATAGGGCTGTGGGCACCGGCACCTTTTTATTCACAAATTAAGCACTGCCAACAAGGTTGTGGACTGCTGAAATTTGTAACTGTGTACATTACACATACATACCAATAGATCCGACTCAGGTGGGAGACTTCCGATTTTACGCCAACATTTGCCGTTGCTTCACTACAAGCCAACGGGACACTACGTTCTCCCGATTTGCTTCAAAATCTCCGACTTTCCTGGTCTGAAATGTTGGCATGTATGATTACAGTAAACGTGAACCCCAAAACCCCTTCCTCCCACCTAATGACAGGAGGTCCCTGTGCAGTTATGCAAGATACGTAAGTGCACAGTGGCGGGGAGGTTCAGATACACAGGAACCGCCAGGAGCCTGAGTGAGCCCAGCGCGAGAGGACGATCAGAGCACAGCTCTCTGATGGCTGCAGGCACGAGAGCCAGGGACGTAATAGCTTGCATTGGTGCAGCAGATGCAGTATCACCGGTGCCCAGAAACCTAAGGGGGGAAAACCCACATTTTTGCTGTATTTCACAGTTCCTTATCGCACTAGGCCCCGCACTAGGCTATGCCATTGCCGGGAGTCGGTACGTAGTCCGTGGTGACGCAGGCACTGGGCAATCCTGGGCTAGGCTCATATCTGAATGTGTCCCCTGGAGGTCGAACTACAGGAGCAACCTCAGCCCCGTGCTAGTAAGGCAAGTAACATGAGCTGTCAGGAGCTTGTGCAGGACTGGGAAACGTCAGTACTCGACTACAGCACCCGGCTACGCATATTCCTATCGGAGCAGTGGTACTGGCAGCTTACTAGAGTAGACTGTGCAGCGGTGACGCAAAGAGAGGCCAGTACACTGCCTGACGCGGGCTGCCCTCACGGTAATTGGAAACCGCTGGAACTGTTGTAATTGAGCGGTAAGTAAATCGATGTGGATGCCCCCCCCCCTAGAGCCCGACCTCCTCTCTGAATGCAAGGTCAGGGAAGCATGGAGGCCTTCACTGCAGCCAATTGTCACCCTCCTCCTTCCTCGCTGCAGGCAGACCAGTAAGGACTGCATCCAACTGGGAAAGAAGCCCACCCGGTTTTGTAAACAAACACAGGCAGCAGCTATAGAAAGCATAGGCCTAACACCCACAATAGCTCAAACAAAATAGACAGCAGCTACAATAAACACAGACAAGTGGTAGAAGCTACACCTAAAGCAAGCCCAATCAGTAGCCAACAACGGTCAATAGGGACAGCAAGCAGAGGCAACAGCTAGGGCGAGAACAAGCACCACATACAGGTTCCGGCAAGCACTGTAGGAGACACATAACTGAAGACTTTAGTCACAGTACGCACAGAACTAGGTAGGGTCTGTAGGGTCCTGCTGGGCACGTAACTCTTTCAGCCCCTCCCCGAGGGCTAGTCTTACATCCATCCAACACAGGCGTCACGAGTGACGTGACACCTGTACCTAAAAGGGGCCTGGCAGTGTGATCCAACTTCACCCGTGACAATGCGTCACAGATCAGTAAGTGAACCAAACGGCGACTTGAAAATTCAAAATGAATGTGGAGAATGAGGCTACACCCTCGGTATCCAAAACACAACGCTGTCAGAAGGAATCTGACAGCTAGAGAAAAAGAGGACAGCCCTGGGCCAGTTTAGTACCGTTAGATGCAATGTCTGTATCGTCATTTCTATAGCATGTGGGCCTAGGGCCCACAACACAACAGGGTCCCCGACCCTCGGGCCCACAACAGAAACAAATCAGCCCACATTCAGGAAGAGACATTATGAAGGCCTTAGCGGTTCCACCTGGGAATACAAACACCTCTTCAACTGATGAGCTCCTACGTCTCAGAATACCATACTGATGCAGATATTCCTGTTTTTACCAGGTTCTGCTTAATGCACATCAGTGATGTCTTGCGGGCTAAGGTGCACGTGCTGAGACCAGGGAACAAAATGTCTTCTCACACTCCTTTCTTCTGCAAAGCTGTCATTCAAACCTGAGTTCTTAGATTCACAGAGCAGATCCCCACTAATAGTGTATCTCTGGCAGATTCACTGTATTGCCCCAACTCGGAGGATAGTTTGAAAGCTTTCAATACTATCTCGTGCCCTGAGTCCTGTGGTAGGCCAAGCAGCTCAGACAATGTTTCAATGATTCTGCCAGAAAGAGTCTCATTGTCGATGTCACCTGGGATCCAGTAGATGGCAAGCGTGTCATGGGCCCTAAAGCAAGGAAGGAAATGCACCTGCAGACTGCTGCTTGAATTATAAAATACAGCAATAAGTAGGGTTCAGTATTCTCCTCAGATCTGTGGTCCCCGATGCCACTGCACCAATGGAAGCCACGCCCCTGCTGGTAAACCCAAGATTCTGATGTGGGTACTCCTATGCAGGTTGCCCATACCTGCAATCATTTCTTCTAAATGCACAAGCACATCCAATGCAGAGAATCAAATGATTTCATCACATTTTGCCTCACATGAACCTCCACAGCATGTCCTTCCAGCCTCTGTTTTACAGGAAGCACTTTATTGGACAGACCCTCATCTTTCTTCTCCACATCTTTCACTGCAGATTTTAGAGTGTTTGATTCCTCTCTTAATCACTGTGTAGGGCATCAAGAAAGCATAATAGGTCTCTCCCAACTTGCGTAATTGCCACCTCGTCCCAGGGGCTAAGCCACGCTTGCCACTCTTAGATGTACTATGCAGCACAGAAAAATCTTCCTTCCTATTCCTCCACCCAACATGGCTGCCGCCAGCAAGGGGAAGCAAGGCAACAGGCAACATGGGGTTTGCTTACCTCAAGCTCTCTCCAGTTCGTACACACTAGCATCAGCTGCCACAAAAGATCTGTCTTTTGGATCATAAGGTTTCATGACCACTGCTTTTGCAATACAGCTCTTAACTTCACAAAAATACTCCTTACAATCAGCATTATACACAAAATGCACATTTTTCCCTAATAACCCTCCCACTTCCTTGGTGGTATCTGTTGGAAAGTAACCTCTTTTTGGCATAGTTACCCTCACTTTTTGACTGCTGTCAGTGTGTTTTGACTGTGTTCACTGGGATCCTGCCAACCAGGACCCCAGTGACCGTGCTCTCTCCCTCTCAATTTGGTTGCTTAAGACTTAGCACACCCCACAATTGGCATACTGGTGCCCTCATTTAAGTCCCTAGTATATGATACTTAGGTACCCAGTGGATCCCCATGGGCTGCAGCATGTATTATACCACCAATGGGAGCCCATGTAAAATGTGTCAGCAGGCTCGCCTTTGCAGCCTCTGTGAAAAAGGTGAATGCACCCTTTCACCATAGGTCACTGCACCAGGTCACTGTAAGTCACCCCTATGGCAGGCCCTCCTAGCCCAGAGGGCAGGGTGCAAGTACCTGTGTGTCAAGGCACCCATGCATGAGTAGAGGTGCCCCTATGAACTCCAGCTCCATTTTTCTGGACTTCATAAGTGCAGGGAAACCATTTTACCTGTGTACTTGGCACAGGTTAGTAACTCCGAACCTGGGCATGTTTGGTATCAAACATGTCAGAATCATATCCCAATACTGTTGCCAGTATTGGTTGTATGATTCCATGCACTCTGGGGGCTCCTTAGAGGACCCCCAGCATTGCTCCTAACAATCTTCTGGGGTTTTCCGAGCAGCCTGCGCTGCTGCCACCCCACAGACAGGATTCCTTGACCAGCTTAGGCAGCTTAGGCAGAGCAAGGCAGAACAAAGGATTTCCTTTGGGAGAGGGAGGCAACACCCTCTCCCTTTAGAAATAGGTGTTACATGGCTTGGGAGGGGTAGCCTCCCAAAGCCACCGGTATGCGTTGAAAGGCACATTTGGTGCCCTCCTTGCATAAACCGGTTTGCACCAGTCCAGAGACCCCCGGTCCCTGGTCTGTCATGAAACTGGACAATGGAAAGGGGAGTGACCACTCCCCTGTTCATCACCACCAGAGGGGTAGTACCCAGAGCTCCTCCAGGTGGTCACTTGATTCTGCCATCGTGAATCCAACGTGGGCAGAGGCCCCTGGGGGCATCTGAGTGGCCAGGTTAGGCAGGTGATGTCACAGCCCCCTCCTGATAGGTGGTCACCCTGCTAGGTGATCAGTCCCCCTTCCTGGGATATTTAGGATCTCCCTCCAGGGTGCATCTTCAGATTCGACATGCAAGATTCCAGCAGGACTCCTCTGCATGGTTTACTTCATCTTCTGACCACCGGGACTGCAACTGGACCCTCCAGGAACCGACAGTCAACAACTCCAGAAATAACTCCGCTTTGCAACATTGTTTCTCCGGTTCCTTCCAGCAACTGCAACATTTCCCTGGCTGTGCATCCTCTGAGGGTGACAAGTCTTCATCCTGCACAAGAAGCAAGAAGGAATCTCCCTTGGAGTGAAGGAGTCACTGCCTTGCATCCGCAGGCATCAATGGCAACGACTTCCGGCTGCGTGGATCTTCTCTCCTGCAAATCTGGGTGGATCCTGCAAAACAGGTGGTGGTCTAGAGTGGTCCCCTTAGTCCTCTCTACCAGCTGGCCAACTAGGAAGACAGTAAGCCCTTGCCTGTCCTTGCAGAACAATACCCCTGTACGCTGCGACTCTTGCAACTATCAAGGCTTGTTGGCTCTTCTTCACGGGATCTTCAGACACCGTATAGCCCCAGCCTCCAGCACTCTTCCCTGCAAAGCACAATCTCCTGCCTGCTACTCCAGCGACGTGGGACTCCTCTTCAGGCGTGCTGAGTGGGCCTCACTGCAACTCCTGTGCGTGCTGCCTGTGAATTGCCTGTGGGAGCTGCATATGCGTCTTCTGACTCTCCTCACTGCTGAGGGTTGCCTTGGACTCCACTCCTTGGGTTGAGTCCCCCTGGACCTTCTGTTCCCCGGGCAGCTCAGCAACTCTTCAACTGTGACTCTTGCCTTTGCCAAGGCAAGTTGGTGTTTTTTCCACACCGCTGACTGACTGCAACTCTTCTTCCGACGTGGGCATCACTTCTGGAACTCTTCTCCGGCTCCTGTGCTGCACAGCTGACTCCTTGTCTTCACCGTCGACCTGGTCCTGCATCTCCAGAAGGGTAGGTAGTCTTTCTTGCCCCAACCGGACACTCCAACTCAACTGGATTTGGTCTCTGTCTTTTGCAGGTCCTCTTCTGTCAGGATCCAACTTTGGTTTCTTCTAGTCTTGCTTGGATCTTGCACAATCCTTTTCCAAAGCTTACCTGTGGATTTGGAGAAAAAACAGGTAATTACCTCTTCTTTTCTGGTCGCTGGGGGGCACCCTGGTACTTACCTTTTGGGGTTCCGAGTTCCCCAAGCTCTCCTCTACAGATTCCACTTCCTTGGGTGGGGGACTGACTTTCGCATTTCACTTACTTAGTATATGGTTTGGTCTCCCCCAGGGTCTTCATTATTTTATATTATTTTATGTTTGCTATTGCTTTCTATGCTAATCCCTGACTTCTAATGTGTATATAATTGAGTGTTTACTCACCTCATAGTGGTGTATTGCCTATACAGTATGTAAGCAATTGTGTTACCATAATTAAGTACCTTTATTTTTGCAACACTGTGTGGTTCTTCCATGTGTGTAAGTGCTGTGTGACTGTAGTGGTATTGCATACGCTTTGCATGTCTCCTAGATAAGTCTTGGCTGCTCATCCACAACTACCTCTAGAGAGCCCTGGCTTCCTAGACACTGTCTACACCTTACTAATAGGGGATACCTGGACCTGGTATAAGGTGAAAACACCTTAGGTGCTCACCAAACACCAGGCCAGCTTCTTACAGTATCAAAAAAAAGATCAATATTTTGCGTATTTTTATGATGTATTAAGTTCTGCAGAGAGGTATTGTGTTATATGAAATTTCACAGTTTACTGTAATAGGCTAGAATTTTGGTGTCAGTTACCCCATGACAAACTGTGGAGATAGAATATTTGCACATAATCCTTGTTAGGCCCTCTTAGGAGACCTAGCATTTTGGCTTGCCTCCTGTACAGTAATGTGGTTAACATTTCGATTTTGTAACAGAATGCCGGATGGTTGCCTTGTTGCAAATCTTGCACTCAATACAGTAGATCTCACTTTGTTATGACAACCCAGTGAACAACAGTAGAGGCTTGATTGGTTAGCTGGTAAAAGTTATGTTTGAAGTGATGGTCTGAACTCTCATAAAACATTATGACAAAGCAAATATCCTTGCCATTGTATTTGTGAAAAGTATTTGTTGAAGCCAATAGGTATTTCACGGTGGATCGTTATCACGCTGTGTTACAGCTGAAGATATGTATTTTCTTACATGAAATCTAACAGATTACCATAGTAGACAAGGGTTTTGGTGGGTCATCCTTCTTCACAAATTGAGGACGCAGAAGATTTTCATTGTGATAATCCATATTAAGCCTTTTTGAGAGGGTTAGTAGTTTGTTTTGCCAACTGTGATTTTGTACATATTTGTAATTTTATAATTGCATACATAAGATGGTTGCTAGCACATGCACGCTTCAGTAAGTTTGTGTTGGTTAGAGTGTGACGCCAATAGTAAAGGCTCTGGGCCTGATTTGTTAATAGTGCGAAGTAATGTTAGATTTCATAGGTTTGATCTGTGGATTATGAAAAGTTATGAGAAAGCCAGTTGCATTGTGGGAAAGGTTATGCTCAGTATAGTAGGTCTGAGTTGGGTATAATGACAAGCCAATGATGAATGCTGTATGGCAGATTGGTTCACTGGGAAATGTTATGCCAAATGCCATAGTTCTGACGTGTTTTTTAAAGTTACAACAAAAGCAATAGGGCTCATTTATTTATTATAAAACACATATGCTGAAGCCAATCAGCCTTTTATGGTGTATTGCTTACTTGTCTGCCAGGGCCTTGTAATAAACATAAAATATCTATCTATCTATCTATCTATCTATCTATCTATCTATCTATCTATCTATCTATCTATCTATCTATCTATCTATCTAGCTATATATACATATATATGTATATATATTCACTGAAAAAACCCCAGAGTTAAAGTAACATTATAATTAAATTCACTGAAAAAAACAAAGGTTAAAATAACGTTATAGTTAGGTGACTATGTCAGTGACAACATTAATGTTTTGAACTAAAAAAAACACAGAAATTCACCAGTTATAGTTACCAGAGCTAACTATAACTTGTGCCCTGCCATGCACTGTTTATGACCTCACATATTACATCACTCATGACATGACGTGTTCTATGACATAATTTATGACAACACTGATGGCATCTCAGATGACATCAATGATTACATCTGCTTTTGGCCGTGCACAGCTGGGGGGTTTGCAAAAGGGCCTGACCTGTGGCCAGCCCTTTTGGTCAACCCATCCAAAGGCAGCCAACGCCACAATGCACAACACCTTTGGCAGTGCATGGCTAGAGCTCGGACTCAGGGCCTCAAACCCATGCTGACCTGTGACCAGGCCCAGGGGCCAAATCCCCTGCAGAGAGCCAACTTCATGCTGTGCACAACCTTCGGTCATGTGCAGCAAGTGATTGACTACAGGGCCTGGCCTGCCGCCAGGCTTTGTGGCCAACCCACCTGAAGGCAACCAACTCCCCGACAGGCTACCAGCCTCGCAGCGCACACAGCCTTTGTAGTTCACGGTGTAAGGTCGGCCTTTAGGCCCCAGGGGCCCCATGCCCGGGGTTAAAAACATATACATAAAGGGGAAGGGGCATGTAGCCTCTCTCTCCAAGTCTTAATAGGCCCCGGAGACCCCATCCCTAGGGCTGAATTCCATTTAAAAGGGGAGGGGGGCAATGTGCCCCCCACTTCCAGAGCATCAATAGGGCTCTGGGACCCTATTACAAGGGGCTATATTCAATTAAGAAACTGGAGGGGGGCTCCCCAGCACCCATCTCAATGCCTCATTAGGCCCCAGTGACCCCCATCCCCTAGGGTCAAATTCAAATTAAAAGGGGAGGAGGCGTTGCCCCTCCCTCATCAAGCTCCATTAGGTCCTAGTGACCCTATTACCTGGGGCCAAATTCAAATAAAAAAGGGTAGGGTGCTGCGTTCTCCCCCTTCCCTGGGCCTTCACGCCGTAGACGCCCCATCCCTGGGGCCAAATCCAATTTAAAAAGGGGAGGGGGTCCAGATCCCCAGGGCCAATCTTGTAAATAAAGGGGAGGGGTGCATGTGATTCCCCACCGGGCCGCTTTTGGCCCCAAGGACCCAGTGCGTAGTTTGTAAATTAAAACGTGCCGGTGCTCAAAGCCCATCTCATAAACAAGCGCCCGGCTTTATTTTCAGGTGCAGGTGGGAATGCAGCCCCCTCTCTATGCCAATTTCGGCCACGGGACCCCCATCCTTCAGGCCCAACAGACTTCTTTGGGAGAGAGGGGAACACATCCCCTCCCCAGGTTGCTTTTGGCCCCAGGGAACCCATCCCCTGGGGCCTGCTGCAATTTTTATGTGGAGAGGGCACGCAGCACCTCTTCCTAGGCTAATTGCAGCCCCGGGGACCCCATCCCCTGGGACCCACAGCAATTTTTTGGGGGACGGGGGCATGCTGTCCCCTCCCTGGGCCAATTTCAGCCCTAGGGACTTTACTCCCAGGGTTCAATGCATTTTACAGAGGGTGGGGTTCATGGGCCCCCTATCCTGGGCCGATTTTTGTCCCAGAGTCTCACTTTATTATCAGAGGGACACATGGCCCCCCTCCCCAGGCCAATTTCGGCTCCAGGGACCCTTTACCCCATGGCCCAGCTCGCTTGTATGAGGGAGGGGGGGCATGTGGCCTCCTTCCCAAGCCAATTTCGGCCCCTGGAAGTGCATTCCAAGTGGCCCGGTTTGCTTGTTTGGGGAGGGGGGGTCACATAGCCCCTCTCCCTGGGCTGATTTTGGACCCAGATACCCCATCCCCGAGGGCCCACCATGATTTTTAAAGGGAGGGGGCCCCTGGACCCCCTTCTCAGCTGATTTTGGCCCAAGGGCCCCATCTCCAGGGCCCAGTGAAATTTGTAGGCAGAGGGGGGCACGCGCCCCCCCAGGCTGATTTTGGCCCCAGGGACCTCTTTCCATGGGGCCCAGCAATTCTTTGTAGGGGAGGGGGACTTGGAGCCATCCTCCCTGGGGCATTTCGGCCCCGGAGACCCCATTCCCCAGGGCTCAGTGAAAATCCACAGAAAGAGGGTGGCACGTTGTTTTGGCCCCGGGGATTCCATTCCCTCAGGCCAGGCACTATCAAGAATGAGTGATTTGGTGTCCACCCACGGTGCCAACCATTCTGTGCCTGTGAGGGTGGGGGGGTGAGCCCCAAGCCCTTGCGGATCCTCACGCCTCCCTGCATTCAGCTGGAGCCAGCATTGCTTCCACCCGGAGGGAACAGCTTATAATGATGCTCCTTTTTGATCTAAAGTCTGCTCCCGGCGGGCAGGAGCATTTTTGAAACTCCCACCAGCTGGGAGCAGACTCAGGCCCTCATTACGACGTTGCAGCCAGCAGACAGCCGCTGCTGGCGGTCTGCTAACCGCCATATTTGGAGTTAGTGGAGGGCTTCCGCCCATTTATGGGTGGAAGTCCGACTCCGTCGGCCTGGCTGACGAAGATGAAGAGATGGGTGCCTCGCCAGCCCCACCACGGCACCAAGACTCTGCCCGCCATATTACGAGCCGTAATACGGCTTGGCGGAGTCTTGCTGGAGTGGTGGTGGTGCAAAACTGCCAGGAACCATCCCCTCCCGGACGACCAACTCGCCGGAAAAGGTAAGGTGATCGTCCGAAAGGGGAAGGAGGTGAGTGTTGGGTGCATGTGTGTGGTGTGTGCTTGTATGTGTGCAAATGGGGGTGTATGAGTGCGTGTTTGTGAGCGAGTCAGTGGGGGTGTCTGTGTGCAAGTGTGAGGATGGGGGGTGTATGTATGTGTGGGTGTGTGACTGGATGTGTACGGTTGGGGGGTATTTGTGGGTGATATATGAGGTGCAGGGGGGATGTCTGTGTGTGTGTCTGCATGTGTGAGTGCAAGTACGCGGAGGGGGTGTAGTATGAGTGCGAGTATGTGGAGGTGGGTTGTGAATGCAGGCATGTATGCGATTGAATGTGAATGTTTGTGTGCATGTGAATAGGGGTGCGCATGTGTGCGTTTGCATTGGTGTGCCTGAGTCTGTGTCAGTGTGTGAATGCATGTTTCAGTGTGCATGTATGAGTGTGTGTCTCCAAGTGAATGGGGGTGTATGTAGCGAGTGCATGGGTGAGTGGGGTGCGTGTTTGTAAGAGTGTGGACGTGTGTGGGTGCATGTGTGCATGTGTGTGGACGTGTGGGGGTGCATGTGTCGGCGACAGTAATGAGGATTCCTGTCACCGGGTGCGTTTCCGCCACGGTTTTTGTGGCGGGGTGGCCCCCCACGGGTAGCCTGGTGGTCTGCAGACTTGTAATCCAGCCGGTAGGCTGAGGCCTGCTGCCCGGCTAGAGGTGCTCACCACCAGCCGCGTCTGTGGGACTGCACTGACGGGCCAGGCGGCGTTGTGGAGATTTGGCTTCTGATGACCGCCAGCCCGGTAATGAGGGCCTCTGTGTTTGCTGCCGCTTGGCGGGTAATATGAAAATTCTCCGGCCAAGTGACAGCAAACACAAGTTTCCCTGCTCGCACTGCTGCGGGCAGGGAAACTGCTATGGGCTCCCTGGGACATAGCATCTGAGGTAGCTCCGGGGATAGGGTAACCAGAGCCATTAATGGCTCAGGGAGGTGATGTTGCATGGCCCCCTCCCCAATTTGAGAATGTTCAGCTCCGGGGAGGTAGGCTCCCAGAGGCCTTTAGAGACTCATGGTGGGGGGCCCTCTACTCTCCCCTCCTTTATTCATTATGGCCCGAGGGAAGGGGTCTCCAGGGCCTCTTAAGGCACATGGAGTGGGCTGCATGCTCCCCTCCCATTCAGAATAATGTTGGGGGCTTTCAGGGCCCCTGGTGGCTCAAGGGGGAGTATGTGTCCTCCCTCCCCATATAAGTAGTTTTTTGGCCCCGGGGAGAGCTCCCTGGGACCTTTTGAGGCCCTGGGAGGGGGTCACACAGCCCCCACTTCCCTATACGAAATCAGCCCCTGGGGTAGAGTCCCCAGGGCCTAAAGTATTTAAGTGCAGCCTGGCTGCCATTTTTTCAATCCTGCAAGAGTCTTGCGGGACCGCTGCATTTTCGTTTTCTTTTTGGCCCCTCCCGGGAGGGGAGTCCCTTTTGGTCTCCCTCATGGGGCCCAAAGGATCAAGGTATCCTTACCCTGCCACCAAATAGCCTTATTTTTTATAACTTCAGGAAAGTCAGCCCCCAAGACCTGTAATGGCTGCCAGAAATATTTTCTCATGGTGCTGGCAGCGAATCAGAGCGTTCACTCTCGCTGGAGCCTGACTCCGGTGGGAGCGAGTTGGCCTAAGGGAAATAAAGCTCCCTTGACCAATCAGAACACTCTATTTTTAAAATGGTGCTCCCGCCAGAGCCCCTCAAGACTCTTACAAGTCCAGCTGCCAAAATATACAATTATTTTTGACCCTTAATTTCTCAAAAACAACTGATTTATACCAAATCACAAAAAAGCAGGGCCTGTGGACCAAGATCTAGCTTGCTGCCAAATTTGGTTCAGTTTCGTTCAGCAAATTTTACAGCAGCCCGTCTTAATTAAAGAAGTCCATGGAAAATGCAAGGGAGTTTTTTGTTTTGGGACCCCCCCCCCTTTTTTCTCGGCCCCCGCTTGACGGATCACACAGAAACTTTCCAAGAAGGAGCTGAGGTGGATTACCTTTGTTTTGGAAAGTTTTGTGAAGATTTGTCAAATGGGGCCAAATTTATTAGCGGCTCCCCTCACCCTTAAAAAGCCCCAGGTGATGGGGACCATAATCGGCCCGGGGTGGGGGGGGGCATGTAAACTCCCTCCCTTTTGTTTAAAAGAGCGCTCCTAGGGGATGGGGTCCCCAGGGCCTAACAAGGCTCGATGAGAGGGCCATGAAGCCTCTGTCCCTTTTATTTAAATAAGTAGCCTATGGAATTGGGTCCCCAGTGGCAATAATAGCTCGGCGAGGGGGTCTGTGTGGCCCACCCTCCCCTTCAAAAAATAAATAGCCCTGGTGGATGGGGTCCTCAGGCTCTAAAGCGGCTCGGAGAGGGGAGACGCGCAGCCCTTTGCCCAGTTTTTAAAATAAGTATCCCTGGGGATGGGGTCCCCGAGTCAATAACGATTTGGGTAAGGGGTCTTGCGGCCCTCCTCCACCTTTATTTTTAGAAATGTCCCTGGTGGATGGGGTCCCAAGGGCCATAAAAGGCTTGGGAAAGGGGGCCACGGTCCCCCCTTCATTTAAATAAGCATCCCAGGGCACTGGCTCCCAGGCACCAATAACAGTTTGCAGAGGGGCGCAACGCACCCCTTTCCCCATTATTTTTAGAAATATCCCTGGGGGGTGAAGTTCCCAGGGCCCAACAAGGATCAGGGAGGGGGCTGCACGGCATCCCTCCTTTTTAATTAAAAAATAAATGGCCCCAGGGGATGGGGCCCCAGGGCTAAGGCCAATGGATAACCCCCATTCGCAGAGTCTGAGGGGCTAGCTACATTGGGGGGGGGGGGGGGGCGGTTGGTTGTACCTGACCTCCCTGTGTGCAGCGGGGCGTTGCATTTAAGTATGGATATTAAGTAATTTAGTATTACTTTACTTTAAAAAGACCTAGAAATTGACTGAAAAAAACAAAGGTTAAAGTAACGTTATAATTAGGTTTGATAAAAAATCTTTTTCTTAATAAAAACCTTAAAAATTCACAAAAAAAACAATGGTTAAAGTAACATATTTAGGTAACATATTTAGGTGACTACGTCAGTGATAACTTTAACTTTTTGAACTTAAAAATACACAGAATTTCACCAGTTATAGTTAGCAGCACTAGCTATAACATGCACCCCTGCCATGCACTGCGTTTTACCTTACATATTACATCAATCATGGCATTTTCCCACATCATTTATGACATCACTGATGACCTCTAAAAAGACATCATTGATGACATATGTATATATGCAGTTAAAAAACAAAGATTATAGGGACGTTATAGTTAGGCTTACATTTTAAACGTATAAAATCATAGAAATTTGCCAATTATGCACAGTTTTTTCGTAATTTTTTTTGCTGCAGATAATACATTGATATTATCAATGATGTTATCAAAGAAATCATAAGTGCCATAATTTGTGGGGTAATTTGCTGTACATGGTGAGGGCGTGAGTTCTAGTTACCTTAGGGCACAACTTATAGTTACTTGAGGTAACTCTAAATATAACTGGGGAATTTCTATGGTTTTGTATGTTTAAAATTTGAGCCTAACTATAACGTCTCTGTAACCTTTGGTTTGTTTAAGTGAATTTCTATGTTTTTTTAAAATTGTATTTCCAAACTAAATGTCCCTGTAACCATTGGTTTGATCAGTGAATTTCTGCGGTTTTTCTAAGGTATAGTAATTTTCATTACTACACGCTAATCCAACCAATGCCGTGCACAGCCTTTGGTCGTTTGCGGCGACGGTTAACGTCCGGGCTTAGCAACCAACCTTGTACCGTGCACAGCCTTCACCAATGCCTGCAGCCAGACCCTGCCGCCAACCCCCCTAACCACCCAACACCATGCTGTGCACAGCCCTTTGGCTGTGTGCGGCGGTAGTAGGCCGTGGCCTCTCAGGGTCTGAGAATAGGTGTGAGAGGGTGTATTTGGGGATGAGAGTGGCTGTGAGAGTGTCTGGGTGTAAAAGTGTGTACTTCAGTGTTTTAGTGGGGGCGTCAGTGAGTGCAGGTCTGTGAGTGGGTGCATGAAGGTGTCAGTGGGTCTGTGAATGGGTGTGTGAAAGTGGGCCTGCGAGTGGGTGCAAAACTGTCAGAGTAGGTCTGTGAGTGAGTGCACAAGTGTCTGAGTGGGTCTGTGAGTGGGTGCATAAGTGTCTGAGTGGATGTGTGAGAAGGAGAGAGAGAAGGAGAGTGAGAGGGAGAGAGATAGAGAGTTTTTTAACCTTTGAGGTATGATATACTTAGAATGAGATATTTCTGCACAATTTGAAAAGAAAAATGTATTTGTAATTTAAAAACAGTAAGACCACCTTTCAGTATGAGCCTTAAAGATTTGCACTTCAAAAAAATGAAGGAGGGAAACTACTCTGGCTGAACTCGAACCCTCATTGCAAAGGTCTGTGACCTTCACACTTGAGCTATTCTTTTTTTTTAAATATATATTTTTTTAACCCATTATCGGCTATCTGTGACTACAGGGAGCCCTCAAAGGCTCTCCCGCAGTCCCTGCAGATTTTTTATAATGTTATAATGTGCCCTTTACAGGCTATCTGGGACCACGTGGGAAGCCTGATGGCCTCCACCATGGTCCCAAAGTATTCTTTTAAAAATTTTATTACACGCCCTTTACGGGCTATCTGTGACCGCAGGGGAGCCTCAAGGTGTCTGTACCCTGGCCGCTTTTCTTTTTTGTACATTTTTTTAAGGGACTTGACTGCCGAGTCCCGAGATGGCTGGCAACACTTCCTGGTTGAAGTATTGACAGCCAATCAGAATTCAGCTCAAAATCAGAAGGGGTCACGAATCCTTTGCGTCCCTATACATACAAATTTGTTTTCCCCTTAATTTCTCAAAAACTACTGAACAGATTCACACCAATATAAAAAAAAGTCACTTTCTGGACCAGGACCTACCTTTCTGCCACATTTGGTGTAGTTTCAGCACTAACTCCTGTTCAAAATCCCTATAGAAAAATGAATGGGGAAAAAGTGGTTTGGGCCCCCCCCCTTTTTCTCGCCCCACCTGGACCGATCACCCCGAAACTTCACAGACAGCAGCTGACGTGAGTGGCAAACTTTTTTGAAAAGTTTTGTGAAGATTCGTCAAGCGGCGCCAAAGATATAGGCAAGTAAAAAAACACTGTTTATACAGAAACTAGGTCCTAACTATTTACCTTGTGGAGCCGAGGCGAAATGCCGCCATAGTCTTTCCACTGGGCTGATGGGCGGAAACGTCGTAATACAATGTTTCCGGCTGTCAGCCCTGTGGAAACATCGTAATACAATGGGGTGAGGCCACTGCCTTGACGGCAGCCTCACCGAATTGACGGTCTCGGCAGACAAGATCAGAATGAGGCACTCAGTCTGCTTCATGAGTTAGAAGTTGAAATATATTATACTAGTGGTTTATAGGTGCATAGGAGGGATTGAAGTACCCTAAGTAAGTATGTAAGATAGAGAAAAGTTGTTTCATTACTTTATATTTTTTCAAAAATGTTCACAAAGTACCACAGTGCTACCAAGAAAGCAGCAGTACTTATATTTTTGTGTTAAATTAAATATGTAAATTTTTTTAAAATACTGTGTACTAAACTGTATTTCACAAATTTAATGTACTATATTGTGTTTCATTTTTTTACATATTTCATTTAAAAAAAAGGTTTATGAAGTACCACAGTGCTACCTAGAAAGTCCTGCAGTACTTACAATAAAAAAAAAAAATTACATAATAAAAAACTTTAAATGACACTGTACTACACTATACTTCAGTAATATAGAGGGTCATTCTGACCCTGGCGGCCGGTGGCCGCCAGGGCCACCGACCACGGGAGCACCGCCAACAGGCTGGCGGTGCTCCAACGAGCATTCTGACCGCGGCGGTTCAGCCGCGGTCAGAAGCGGAAAGTCAGCGGTCTCCCGCCGACTTTCCGCTGCTCGTGTGAATCCTCCATGGCTGCGGAGCGCGCTCCGCAGCCATGAGGATTCCGACCCCCCCTACCGCCATCCTGTTCATGGCGGGAAAGCCGCCATGAACAGGATGGCGGTAGGGGGGGTCGCGGGGCCCCTGGGGGCCCCTGCCGTGCCCATGCCAATGGCATGGGCACGGCAGGGGCCCCCGTAAGAGGGCCCCGCAAAGTATTTCAGTGTCTGCCTTGCAGACACTGAAATACGCGACGGGTGCCACTGCACCCGTCGCACCTTCCCACTCCGCCGGCTCGATTACGAGCCGGCATCCTCGTGGGAAGGTCGTTTTCCCCTGGGCTGGCGGGCGGTTTTTCAGCAACCGCCCGCCAGCCCAGGGGAAAACTTGTAATACCCGCTGCGGTCTTTTGACCGCGGCGCGGTATTTCGGAGGGGGGAATTCTGGCGGGCGGCCTCCGCCGCCCGCCAACATTGGAATGACCCCCATAGTGTACTACGGTGTATTTTAATTCGTTACACATGTAATATTTTTCTGTAACTGCCACAGTACTTTCTAGGTACTAACACAGCACTCCATAAAAACTCATTTGATGCCTTCTAATTGGGCAGTGCCACCTGGCTTCACTTCCTCTTCTTTCGGCTGGAGCACGGACCATGTACTGATTGCTTCATGTTGATTAATGTTTTCTGCTGCTGGTGCTGTGAGTAAGGTACAATATTTTTTTATTTCTTGCTTCTTCCCCAACTGCTGCCCTGTTCATGTTGCTTTTTCCCCAACCGCTGCCCTGTTTGTGTTGCTTCTTCCCCTCCCACCCGTCCATCTAGCTTAGTCTCCTCCCAATCCCCCATCTGTTTTGCTCCCCCCCCTCCCACCCTCTTGATGTTGCAAGTTTCTTCTACTGCCAAAAGTTGTGATGTGAATGGCAAGGGAGGGATATTGTAACACATTCTAACTGTGCATCCAAAAATGTCATATATTGCATTGAATGCCCATGCAAATTGAAATACACTGGAAAAACAACATAGGAGTTTAGACGTCGGATCCTTCAACATCAGTTGAGGATTTGCTGCAGTGTACAGAATGCGCCTCTAGTGGACCACTGTCAAATATTACACCATAGTGCTACTGATATAAGATGGTTTGTTCTGGATGTTGTAACAGGCACCACCAGGAACCATCATGTGGATGGCTTACTTACACTAAAAGAAAACAGATGGATTTGGAATTTTGACTCTGCTTCTAAAGGTCTTACCCAACAGATTAAATTTTGAAAGTTGCTTATACTTAATACCAGGTGTGGCCCGTCCTTTAGGGCGGAGGGGCCACCCCCCCACCTTTTGCCCCTCATGAAGAGTGTCTATCAGGCTGAACAAAGGTCAGCCTGACAGAAACTCTTCATTTTCAGCTCAGACAGCCAGGAGGGAGCCATGCGTGATTTGCGCAGACTCCTGGCTGCCTGAGCGGAACTTTGCTGGGCTGAGGAGGTGACAGCTCCTATGGGCGTGACTTCCTCAGTTCAGCAAAAGTGCCTCGAGTTCCTCCCCTGGGTGATGAGGAAAGCGTCATCCATTGACTTTGACCTGGGCGCTTCAGGTTTAAGCACAAAAAAACTGTTGTTAATTATATCAAACACTTTTAACAATCATTCAAAAAGCCAGTAGGTCTGGCTTATTTTAGGCATATATTTGTTGTTGTGTGATGTGGGAAACAATGTCTACCAATCAGTCTTTACCACCGAATACAATCACAATGCAGTCATTACCACGCATATGCCTTTACCATGCATACCACTACCACACATATAACTTTACAAGGAATGCCTTTACCACACGTGCCTTCACAATGCATATTTTTACTACGCATTATTAAGAAAGTATAATTATGTATGGAGAGCTGTTTGTGTAAATAGTTTGTTTTATATTGCTGAATTTTATACATATATGTTTTGTGTTTCATTTACAGGTTTAAATATGTGTCATTGCGTATTATTATGTAATTATATAGGTATGTATATGAAAGTATGCACAGCTATCTTGTAAAATTTGTTTCTGAGAATTAGGAAATATTTTAAAAGATAGTTATATTTGCTATATTTTATTTATAGGTTTATATTAATGGTATATATTTATGTATAAGAATTACTGTGAAAACAGTTATTACATTAACAAAAGAAAGTATTAGAGGGTGTGATGTAAACGATAAAGGGGTATTGGGTGAGGAGTGTATTAATGCTCAGGCATTAATTTGCATATCTGAGTGTTCATTTTTTTAAAATAATAACTTCTAGAATATTTAATGCTAATATTTTCTTTTTAAATATTGTTAAAAGTAGATACTTTTTTTATCAGCTGGATGTAAAGTATATAGATTATTAGGTGGGGAAGTGTATGAATACCCAGGTATTAAGTTTAATACTAGAGTATTATTATTTTAGAATTTGAATTTAAAGGGGTTTAACGCTAATAATATTTTTACAATTTTTAATAACAACAAAACTAACATTTAGGGAAGGGATGTAAGAGAAATAGTGGCATTGGGGTGTAATAATACCCAGGTATTAACTTTCATACTAGGTATTATTTTTTAGAATATTAAGTTGAAGGCTTTTTAATGCTAATATTATTTTTAGAAATTATTTTAAAAACTATAAAATTAAAATTTAGGGATGAGGTATTAACTGTAATACCTGAGTATTAATTTAAAAAATAGTTTTTTATGCTTAAATAATTAAAACAAATATGCTTGCTCTTGAAAAATAACCAATAGGAAATAGGGGAAATGGGTGGGGAAGTATATTAATACTAAGTATTAATTTTAATATCTGAGTTTTAATTTAAAACTTAAAATATTACACATTTGGTATTATACATAATAAACAAAAATTTGTGTACCATTAAAAAAAAAAAACAGACACCACCAAAATACCTTTTTCAAACTATAAAAACATTTTTCATAATGTTATTGAAAAAGACCGAAAACAGCAACACATTTTCATTAAAACATCTGAAAAATATCATAAATAGTAGAAACATATCTAATTCGTAAAAATATAACATATATTTTAAATAGTCCATAACATATTTTATCATAATTTTTACGACATTTTCCCACAGTTTCTCCTACACTTCAATTGGAGAAATTGTTCTTTTCGGTTCACTTTCAGGCTTGATGTAAACAGTTTAATATCTGTTTCTACAGTCGGTGGTGCGTTGCGGTCAAAATTGGATGTAAGGAAGAGCTGCGGTCAGGTAAGAAACATTTTCTTTCCTTTTTTTCGGTTTAAGATCTCTTTTATTGATTTTATAAAGGTAAGAACAGTACAACTTCTACCACCTACAACCATCGGCCGGTGGGGGAACAGGCGACATAGAGGGAGGGTAAAGGGGGAGAAGGGAAGGGGGGCACAGCACTTACAGAAGAATAACTACATCACTCAATGGGCTTACTCAAGACACATGTTGCAGTTGAGAATCCCCTTTGGGAGCACATCAGTCAGCCTGATCAAGAGGGAGTCTGGCTGATATTCTTCAGTCGAAGGATGAGTAGATATGATGGGCACGTTATTGAATTTGTCCAACAGATACTGGATACATGGGCCCCAAGTAGTTATCAAAGAGGGGTAGCGAACCAGTCGCTGCTGCTGTAAATTTGTCCTTACCCATAAGGGCCCATAACTTATGCAGCCAGTCAGTGTGAGTGGGAATGGTCTCAGAGCACCATTGTGAGAGTAGCAGTTGTTTAGCAGCCTCCGGAGCCAAAGTAATAGCCCTACCCTAGGGGTGTGTGAAGCGGATATGTCTTAGGGTTGGGAAGGCCTAGTAGCATGTAGCTTGGGAACCACGGTATGTTAGTGTCATATATGTCATCTAGCACTTGGAGGATGGAATGTCAAAAAGAGGCGATCTTCGGGCAGTGCCACAATATATGAGTAAGTGTACCTTCCTGTCCGCACCGACACCAGCATCCGCTGTTGCCATGCACCCTCCACTTGGCCACCCATGCAGGTGTATGGCGCATATAATGGGCTATTTTCAAAAACATTTCTTTGGTGTTCGTGGCGCGTCCTGTGACACGTGCCCGGTGAAGGATGTCTCGCCATTACCTGTCTGTGAATGTGCGCTTGCATTCCCTTTCCCATCTCACCCTTGGTGGTGTTGTGGAGAGTGTGATCGGCGTGAGCAGTAAAGTGTAAATGTCAGACAGGAGCCGCTTTGCCTGTGTCTCTAGTCAGTTACCATCGCTCAAATCACGTAAGGAGTTGACCTGCATGCGGACGTACCGCAGGCGAGGTCACCCAGTGATGAACGGCCATGAATTGCCAGTATGTGGATGTCAGAAGGCCGTACCCCTCTTGGAGACTGTGGAAGACCATGACTCCATCCTCATCAAAGAGGTCACCTATCCTCTTGCAATTCGCTTCCTGCAAGGGTGTAAAGGCAGGGTCACTAAGTGCATTGGGGAAATCAGGGTTGCCAGTGATGGGTGTCTGTGGGGAGACCGGTGTGGATACCTCTTTCGGAACCTGTACTTTGTCCCATGGTCCCATTGTGGCCCTCAAAATAGGCGAGACATATACCCCAGGTGGTCGGTGTTTCTTGGGCAGCCATGGTACCTTCCAGATGTAGACCCCTGCCACTGCCTGGTCGATAAAATGCTAGTGTTTCTCTGTCAGGTGTCGGCCCCATTCAGCCATGTAGCGCAGCTGAGCAGCATTATAGTAGCTCAATAGGTGTGGGACTCCCAGCCCTCCCTCGGTCTGCGGAAGATATGTCTGAGCCTTGGACATTCTAGCCCTCCTACCGCTCCAAATGTATTCCCAGATACGCGCTTGCATTTTGTCTAGTAGGTTAGGGGGCAGTTGCAATGGCAGGGTCCGCATAAGGTAGAGTATCTTAGGCAGAAGTGTCATCTTGACCGCGGCTAGGCAACCTAGCCAGGAGAGACCGTGTGCTTTCCACTTTGCTAAGTCTGAGCGTTTTGTGTTTAGTATCCTATTGTAGTTAGATTCTACTGTTGCCTCTATGGTGGGAAGTATCCGCAGGCCTAAGTATGTAATCCCTTGTGCGTCCCACGAGAAGGGAAGATTAGCCTCTAAGGGCGTCCTTGAAACATCTGGAGTGGTGAGGTTCAGTATAGACGATTTAGCGAGGTTGGTTTTAAAACCTGATACCTTAACAAAGACCATCAGTTCTGCCATGACCCCGGGGAGAGACGTCTGAGGATGGGTCAGGTGAAGAAGCATATTGTCTGCATAAAGAGCCACTTTATGCGATCTACTGCCGATTGGCATGCCGAAAATGTCCGGGTGCTGGCGTATACGCTTAGCCACCGACGACATCAGAACCATACTGGACAACAGCGAAACCACAGCCCTCATCTTCCTGGACCTCTCGGCTGCATTCGACACCGTCTGCCACCACACCCTACGCACATGCCTCAGCAATGCAGGAATCTGCCACAGAGCCCTGGACTGGGTCACCTCCTTTCTCACTGGCAGAACCCAGAGAGTCCGCCTCCCCCCATTCCGCTCCGAAGGAACCAAAATCATCTGCGGCATACCCCAGGGTTCGTCCCTCAGCCCGACCCTCTTCAACGTCTACATGGCCCCGCTCGCTAACCTCTCCCGATCCCACGACCTCAACATCATCTCATACGCCGACGACACCCAGCTGATCCTCTTCCTCACCAAGGACTCTGCCAAGACCAACCTCAACGAAGGAATGAAGGTCATCGCCGAATGGATGAAGAACAGCTGCCTCAAACTCAATTCCGACAAGACGGAAGTCCTCATCTTTGGCGCCACCTCCTCCGCATGGGATGACTCCTAGTGGCCTGCCACTCTCGGATCTGCTCCGACTCCCACCGACCACGCACGCAACCTAAGATTCATCTTGGACTCCTCATTATCCATGACCCAGCAAGTCAACGCCATCTCTTCCTCCTGCTTCAACACTCTCCACATGCTCCGAAAGATCTACAAATGGATCCCCACCGAAACCAGAACAGTCACCCAAGCCCTCGTAAGCAGCAAACTGGACTACGGCAATCCCCTCTATGCAGGAACCACGGTCAAACTCCAGAAGAGGTTGTAATGCATCAAGAACGCCTCCGCACGCCTCATCCTGGACATCCCCCACCACTGCCACATCACAGACCACCTGAGAGACCTGCACTGGCTCCCAGTCAACAAGAGAATCACCTTCAGACTCCTCACCCACGCTCTCAAAGTACTGCATAACACCGGACCAGAATACCTCAACAGACGGCTCTCCTTCTACACCCTGACCAGGCATCTCCTCTCTGCTGACCTCACCCTCGCAACTGTCCGACACATCTGCAGAACTACAACCGGCGGCAGATCATTCTCGCACCTCACTTCCAAGATGTGGAACACTCTTCCCACCAACCTGGGTCAGACCAGAGACCTCCATACCTTCAGGAGACTTCTCAAGACCTGGATGTTCGAACAGTAGCAGCACCTCGCCCCTCAGCGCCTTGAGACCCTCACGGGTGAGTAGTGCGCTTTACAAATTCCTGATTGATTGATTGAGCAAAGGGCTCCATATATAAGGCAAATAATAGAGGCGAGATGGGGCAACCTTGTCAAGTGCTCCCTAGGATAGGAAATTGCTGGGATAGTCCCCCATTCCCGGCGACCATGGCTTTAGGTTTATCATAATTGCATTGGATCCACTCACGGAATCTAGGGCCTAGTCCGCGTTTCCTTAAAACTGCGTGAAGGTACTGTCAGTGTACTCGGTCAAAGGCCTTTTCTGCGCCAATGGAGAGGAGAGCAGGAATTTTAGAGCGGTGAACCTTGTCCAGCAAGTGTCATAATCTCTTAGTGTTATCGTTAAAGGACCGTTCAGGGATGAACCCGGTATGGTCCAGGTCTACCAGATCCTGCATGTACGGGTGCAGCCTATGTGCTAGGATACCCGTGAAAATCTTAGCGTCCACATTTAGTAATGTGATGGGCCAGTAGGAGGAGCATAGCTGTGGGTCTTTTCCCGGTTTGGGGATTACTGTGACTATACCCGGTTGCATTGTGGGCGGAAGGGGGTGGGATGAGCCCGGCGCGTTGTATAGCCTAGCCAGCACAGGTGCTAGTTGAGTACCAAAAGATTTATAAAACTCTGCTCCAAAACCATCCCCGCCTGGAGCTTTACCTGGCTGCGGCCGGTGTATGCTTGCGAGGACTTCTGTGGACGTAGTATCTCTGTCCAGGGTGCTACTATCTACTGGTGGGATTTGGGACAGAGGAGCGGAGTCCAGATAGTCCTCCATGCCTTTATGGTCGAGCTCCTCCGTGGCATATAAGTCTGAGTAGAACCCCTCAAACTGGTGATGGATCAGCTCTTCCTGGCAATATCGGTGTACCATTGGGCAACATTAGCTCAGCCACCCGCCGCTCTGTGGTCTGTATGCGGAATCTGTGGGCCAGCAAGCAGCCTGGCCTGTTTCTCCCAGCATAGAACTTTTGCTTAGTTCGGAGTATGGCATATTCCTCCTTATCCTCATCTAAAGCCCGTAGCTGTTTCCAAAGTGTGGTGAGTTGCCTCCTCGTGGCCAAGGACCCAGCCTTTATGTACGCTACCTCCAGGGCCTTTATGTCATCATCCAATTGTTGACACTTATTATGGCGTGCGACATTCAGTCTTGCTGCTATTGCTATGAACTGACCTCTAATGACTGCTTTAAAGGTTTCCCAAAGGGTTGTGATATTGGTCATGGGAGTATCGTTTATAATTAGAAAATGGCTTATTGTTTCTTTAATTTCCGCCAATATATCCTCATATGCTAAAAGTCTTATGTTAAGACACCAGTGTTGTCTACTTGGTGTGTACGCGGGTAGAGCAAGGGAGAGCATGAGCAGGGAATGATCTGAGATTGAGACCACTCCAATTTCAGAACTGGTGGACAGGGCGGTAATACATGGGGAGGTGAGGAAAAGGTCTATATGGGCACATGTCTGATGAACAGCTGAGTATGCTCTGTCCGCTGGATGGTGTCGACACCAGATGTCAGTCAGTCCTGCTCCCACAAGCCATTCCTGAAAACCCTTTGAGAAGCCTCCCGTCTGGCCGTATCGCTGGAAGGACCTATCCAAGTGGGAATCTGGGACTGTATTAAAGTCTCCGCCCACTACAATATCTTCGTCCGATGTCGCTACGACCCTCCTCAATGTATCTTTTAGGAAGCATTCTTGGTGCTCATTTGGTCCAAAAATGTTAGCTATCATCAGCCTGTTCCCCTGCATATCAATTTGTAGAGAGAAAAGCCTCCCAGGAATCACGGCCTGCACCCGGATCACCTTCCCTGGGAAATTTGTGGCCAGCAGGATCGCCACCCCCGCCCGCCACCCTGGACCCGATGAGCGGAACTGACAGTCAAACCAGTGTGTCCTCATTTTTTTCCAGTCTGGGCAAAGTAAGTGAGTTTCCTGTATTAGACATATATCACTCTTCAAGTCTCTTAGCTGCAGGAGAAGGGCCTGTCTCTTCACTGGGGCGTTAAGGCCTCTTACATGAAGACTAAGTACGGTTATCTTTGGGGAGGTAAATAAATGTCGCTCTGCTGTATGTCGTATGACCGGTGCAGTATGAAAGTGTCCCTACGCACGTGCCCAGGAATGATGAGGAAAGAAGGTGCCGCAGCCTCTAGGTCAATGTGGGAAGATAGAAAAAAACTAACATTGAACCTGGGATAAACTATCAACAGCGTTCCCTGCCTGGGAACAGTCAATAACAAGTTTGGGGGTTTGTGTCTGATCACCAGTCCGTCTGGAGTTCGACCACTACTCCTACGGGTCTGAGCTCCGCCAACCGTTTGGCTCAGGCTATAGTCTCTTTGCTTGTACCGTCTCGTGGACTGCCCGCTGAGGTTGCCCAAAGAGCTTCATCTTATGAACAGGAGGAGTTCCCTCAGCGAGCCAGTTCATTTCAATGGTCTGAATCCGCTTCTGATACGCTGTCTCGGCTGCGTAGACTTCTGAGCAGTGCCACCCTCTCCTTTTGGCTCTCAGCTGATGTAGGTTTGTGCGGTTTATGCCGCCGGGTGTGTGTTTTCAGGTGTCCCCCATCTGGTCCTAGAGGTGATACCTGTGAAGCTGGTTGCCGGGCCTGGTCTCCAAGGTGAGGCGGCATCCTGTCCAGGCTCTGCACCTCTTCCAGTGTGCGGATGCTACGAGTTTCATTTTGCCAGGTAAAATGGAGTCGAAAGGGATGGCCCCATTTATATTTAATACCTTTCTCTCTGAGTCCGTCACAGGCTGGAGCGCTCTACGCCGCTGCAGCGTTAGCATCGATAGGTCCCGAAACAAGCCCATCTGATGGCCCTCAAACTCAATTGAAGATGCATTGTGGATCACTACCATTTTAGCCTCTCGCTGTTAATAATAATGTAGACAGGTTAGTATGTCCTGAGCCTGGCCCGGTATGCGAGCAGGATGGCCAGCTCTATGTGTCAAGCATAGTGTTCTGCTCTTTCAGTGCCGGAGCCACATGGTGAAAAAGACACATCACATAATCCCCCAAGGCCCGTCACTGCCTGTGCTGGTACTACTTTTATCCAGATGTTAGAGCAACGGGATCTATTCTCTAGGTCCTCTAGTTGATACTGCAATTCTTGGTTCTTGTCTTGTAGGGTGAGGAGTTCTCTCCTGTGACAGTTCAGTTCCTCCTCTCGCACATCATGTGTCTGTTCCAGCTTATCCACATGTTGTCCTAGATTGACCACTTCTCTCTTAAGTTCTTTAACATCTGCTGATATTACCTGCTTTAGTGTTGCGAAATCTTCATGGAGTGACCCAAAGAGTTGTTCCATGAACGCTCTTGTCAGTGGCGCTCCCCCTGCCTCCCCGCCCTCCATCTCCGGGACCGCAGACTGCGCCGCTTTTTTGGCAGTGGTTTCATTGAAGAGGTCTTTAAGAGAGCCTTCCTTCTTGCTGTGTCTCTGGGACGCCATTCCCGGCAATCTGCGTCTCGTAAGTGCTCTCTCCAGACCACCGTCCCTCTGTTGTTGCCTCAGGCCACTTGTCGCCCTGGAGTCCCGTTTGTACTGATGTCTTTGGTAGCTTGCGATTCCGTGGGCGAGCAGCCCAGGGCAACGTGCTTTTTTCAATTATGCAGTGGCGGCCCCAGCGTGTGGGGCGATCAGGGCAGGCGGCCCACAGCACCAGCCTCAGTTGGTTCCCATCCAGCTCCCGAATTGCCACCTTACTCCCGTCTGGTTTGGACCAGTGCCTCCGGCCAGCAGGCTCTGCACACCTACACTCTGCGCGGTGGAGGCAGGCGGTCCAGCCGGGCTCCTCACCTGCTCCTGTTCTTATCCTGAGTCGGCCATGCATTCACGCCGGCACTCGAGCCACGGCAACCAGGCCCGCCACGCCCAGCGCAGACCACTACTTTTCAAGGGTCCCTGTGCCCCGGGCATCCCCCTTTCTCCTTTGCACTTGTTCTGCGCTGCTACCAGGATCTTCGGCATTCCATGGCCCATCTGGTTGGCAGGGTCGGGCGGGGCGCAACACGCGCATGCACAGCGCGGACCCCCTCGTCCTCCTCCTGTGTATGTTCTCTCAGTCGGGTTCTTTCTCCACGCTCCCCTCCAGGTGCTGCTCAGACCCCGGTGTCTGCTTCAGTCGGCCCGGTCTCTGCCCCGCTCCGCCCTGACATCTGCTCTGCGGTATCTAGGTCCCCAGCTCAGTGGGCCCCCGCTCCGGGTCACAGCACTCACCAGGCCAGCACGGCTAGCGGGCGTCGGTCACACCATAGCCGACATCTTCTTTTTGCATCACCATCGACCTGCCGTGGCCCACACTGGCGGCAGCCCACAAACGCCCAGCGGGATCATAGCAGCCGGGAGTAGGACCCGTCACCTCCAACTAAGCTCGGGGGCCTCCAGCGAGCACAGGGGGCATCACCTCACCCCCGGTTGGCATTTTTTGGGCGTCCGATCCAGTCTGCTTCACGATCTGATTGCAGAGCTCCGAGTAAACGCTCCTACTCAGCGGCCATCTTAGCCACGCCCTTCTTTCCTTTTTCTAAACATATTGGTGACTACGTTTATTGTAAGGAGAGATGAGGGGACGTAGATATAGGGTGTATAGTGATCAAATGTATTTTATTGGTGTTTGACCACTTTTACATCCCAAGGTAGGTCGTGTTTGTGTGCGCACATCCAGATGGTTGCTTTGTTCTTTCAATGTAGGTTTCAAAAAGTTGGTAAAAATTCAACATTTTTAAACTTATTTTATGTAAAAGCACCATTTTTAATGTTTTTGCGGTGTGATTTTTCATGCTTTTGCCACTTAGAAAGACAAAGACCATGGCCTTGCTGGAAAAGCTTGGTATTCATAAATGGAGTGCAACAGGATTTTTTGGGGAAAAATTGTTTTCGGAATTGCATGTTTTTTCTACTACAGCTGGATTTTGTGGGGGGTCTTTCGATTTTTTTATTCTTTTTTTGCTTTTTTGTGGAGTGCTGAAAAAATGGAACATGGGAGACATTTCTTTTTTTAAGTTGAATGCAGGCCTCTTTTGTGGATTTGGGTTTAACTCTTTGGCTTATTGGGTTGCTCATGGCTCTTGGTGACAGGTTTTATGAAACATCACCAAGAGTCGAAGACAACTAGAGGTAGGAACAAAAAGTATTGTTTACATTTTGGTAAATGAAATTTCCAAAATACCAATCGAATATGGAAATGTTGTTAAAACAGGTGAGTAATTTTAGAGTGTATTATAAAATGTTAGTAGTGTAGAATGTATGCAATATTGCTTAAGAAGTCTGAAGCCCCCATCAGAGGAATTTAATGATTTTTGCCAATAGTCTCTCAGATATTTCTTTGCTTTTTTGCTTATACGAGAGCTCATATTACCTGACAACGATTGTGCCATTCTCATTTCCCTGAAATTTGTTCTTTCTTCAAATTTTCTAGGAAATGATATAGGTTAGTGTGAGAGTTATCTATAGAACTGTTGAAAGAATTCATTCTATGGCATTGTTTGTTTTTTCACCTCCCTCTAAGCAGGTTGAGTAACAGTCCCACCAGTCAATGGAAAACCTTGGCTTCCTCCTGTGACTCGACCTGCTTAGATGACCAATCCAAGTCTCTTAAAAGTAATTTAAGAGTGGTGCCAATTTTTCCTCATTTTGCGAAAAAGTATTCCAATTGTATAATTAATGTATAGAAGTTATCCACACACTCAGGAGGTACAAAACACAAAGCTGCTAGTTTTTTAACTCATGTTGTAGTTTACTGTTTGACATGTAATCCTCAGCTAAGGATTTTTTTCTTAATCTTTTGCCAAACTGCGTGGGAAAACTGAAAAGAAATACCCTTGAATTTGTGTGCCAGGGTACATTTTAGTAATAATATTAATCATCTGTCATTTGAAATCAGATATAATTTTCCTCTGACTTTTATTCACAGTTTTGGATTTTATTACTAGTTAAAATTCAGTGCAAGTTGAGGATTGCTTGTCAGAGAGTAAGCTGCACACTAATGGGAGGGTAGTATTGTTAATGTTGGCATGAATAGTGTACATTTGGGTGAATGGACGGGAAGCTGACTTATAAGTTTCATCCATCATTCAAATTTCAGTATTCTCCAGGTTTACCAAGTTGTGCATTGTACTAAAGATTAATATACATTTGAGGGGGTTCTCATTGTCATGCAGTAGGAAAGGTTAATTGGTAAAAGCAACTGTAAGTTCAGGGGAGATGTTAATATCAGAGTAGGAATGTGGTTTTATTCTGTGGGGATTGCTCACAAGTTTTTTGTCTCTGAACCATTCTCCTTAAATTGGGTATTTTGGGCATACTACTGGCAACATGCATGGGGATGTTTTTGGCGTGGCTACCTCCCTCAAAACTGAGCCACAGGGTGTATTGGGGTGGATGCTAGAATTTACAATTTTTGGATATTCTCCCTCACTTCTATCGCCAATGCAGGGGCAGAGTTATTATGCTCCTTAGTCCTTTCCATAGTGTCACCCAGAGTAATCGCTCTGCCTCTGCAGTGGGATAAAAAAAATCAATACACTTTCAATGAATCCTGGGCTCAGTTAATCTGTCCTTACAATAAATGTAGCCACCATACTTTAGCAGCCTGTATAGCCTTGTAGATTGTTTGTAGCTTGCTTGATTTCGGTTTTCCATTTCCCAATGATCTCTGTTGGTTAAAAAGAGGGAAAATCATGAGTGCAATGTACCAAAAGTATGCTTTATTTTTGTTGAAGAAATTCAGTCTGAAAAGAAAAATATATATATACTGTTAATTTGTGAAGTCTGGGGGCAAGTTATTAAACCTATTGAAAAAGAGAAAGAAAATGTAGTGCATGTTAGGGTTATATTCTGTGGAAGGAAAGTTGTTAGGATTGGCAGCTTTTTTT
Source organism: Pleurodeles waltl (assembly GCF_031143425.1). Classification (NCBI taxonomy): domain Eukaryota; kingdom Metazoa; phylum Chordata; class Amphibia; order Caudata; family Salamandridae; genus Pleurodeles; species Pleurodeles waltl. The sequence goes on from NC_090448.1 coordinate 401,700,429, forward strand.
CTGGTAAAGAATTGCATTACCTGGGGAGTTATTTTTCTCTACATATGTGGTTCCAAATATTTAGAGGTGGATTGTAGAGATTTTGAGTTGTGTCCGAGTTCTTTGCTTTTTGTATATCTATTTAAGATTAGAAAGAAAAGGGTGAAATATTTGTTGTTTTTGTTGACTTTCTGTTTTGTCTGCAATTACTATTTTTGGGGAATTATTTACTTATGCACTAATTTTGATCCCCAACGCTGGAATTTCTTAAATTGTAATGTCTGAAAGTGTAAGGAAAAGAAAAAGAGGTAAGTACTTGGCCGACGTAGAATAGTAGAATAGTAATTTTGTTCTCACAGTCACTGTCCAGCACCTCCACTGAGGTAAGTATTTGGCAGAGTTAGAATAGTAATTTTGCCCCCAGTTACTGTCCAGCACCTTGAATGATGTACGTCTTGGTGGAGTCAGAATAGTAATTCTGCCCTCCAGTCACTGTCCAGCACCATCCCTGTGGTAAGTACTTGGTGAAGTTAAAATAGTAATTTTCCTCCCAGTCACTGTCCAGCACCTTCCCGGAGGTAAATGCTTGGCAGAGTTAGAATAGTAATTTTGCCCCCAGTCACTGTCCAGCACCTTCCCTGAGGTGAGTGCTTGACAGAGTTAGAATAGAAAATTATACCCCCCCCCTCAAGTCCGCTGAGTGGGTCATGGGTTCTACCCAAATTGAAATGTTAGTATTATTTTTTATAGGAAAAGGGGTGAATGATAACTTACATTGTTCCAACAGTAGTAAATGGATTGAAGGTGGGGTTAAAGGTAACCTTCAGAATGTCTGTAAACATTGTTTTTAATTAATTGATCTGGTTTTATAGTTATTATTGCAATAGGATATTTAATGGTCAGGGTATACTTAAGTGTATAGGTAGACATCACTGTTTGCAAATGAGTGAGCTGCACTCTCCTGGTCTCAGTGGTACGTGTAGTCATGTTAGAAGACAATGTAACACTGAATACAAAATGGTAGACAGCTGCTTTTAAATGTTTTAGAGGGGATTCGATAATTTGCAATGAAATATGCATTGAAAGTAGATTTTCCGTATTTAAACTGTGACTGAATGTATAATTGTTTTGTTTGTGAAAAATAACGCGTTTTGGCATTCTTCACCGAATCTTGGTTAGGGACAGGGGACATGGCTTATGTTGAAATGAAAGAAAGATGAATGCATAGATGTTATAGTCATTAAACTGTTTAATAAAACGTTCATACAATGTTGAGATGTGTTTTCCAAATGCAAATGTTGTCATAGTTTGCGTAGTGTTGCATCATTTTGTTATAATATTTTGGAGAGTTGCAAAGTGTCGCGTTGTTGTAATCACAGGGGCTGTGCGGTAGTTTTCTGTTTGAAATATTTTGCGTAGTGCTGTGATGCAGTGCATGGGTTGTTTCAGTATATTGCGTTGGGTTGTATAATGCTGCACGGCATGCTCCTCAAAATCAACATGCAAAATCATTTTTAATATAAACATTTTGCTAATATACAATATATCGTTATAAATATATCATTCAAAACATATATATGTGTAGCATTGTACTATCTTTATTTACTTCCTTTTATTGGAATTCATTAATACATTTTTCCTGTAAAAAAATGTGTGTTGGACGTTAGTGTGGTATGCGTTCTAGCGGTACACATAGTAATGGTACTCATAATGTATCTCTGTGTATGTTAGTGGTAATGAGGTGTGGTAAAGTCATGTGTGGTAGTGGTACATGCATGGTAAACACTGCATGGTAAAGGCATACATGGTAAAGGCATGTGTTGTTCCATCAAACTACCCTGTGTTGTGTCTGGATGGAATAGCAAAAAACTCACGAAAAAGGCAGATGTTGTCCGGTGAGGCAGTATGCTGTAAGTACAGGATTGTAGTTCACATGTTTTAAGCCACACTCTTAATTACTTAAGACGCACCGCTTTCAAAGACTGTGCGCCTGCCTTTTTCATCTCAATTAAAGCACTGTAATCCACAGTAGGCTTTTGCTTAAGACAGTTCAAAGCTGTCTAATAGGCGATACCTAAAAATTGTGATGTTTAAAGTTGTGGTGTTCATGGAATCAACTCTAAAATTTGTAGAACAGGAAGAAATAACCATCCTTTTTACTCACTCTCCAGTTTCAAAGGGAGGGCAGGAGCTCCACTGGTGTTACTTGTTGGGGTGGGGTGTTGTGTACTTCAGTCAAATAAAGCCAGCTACTTGACCTCCTCTGCTGTGACACCCTGGCTGTGCTTATATGCCGGTGACTCTTGGTGACTCTTGGTGCCACTATGCCCCATTATAAGTGGAGGTTCTGCATTTGGTCTCTGACTAAAGTTGTGGCAATCATATGCTTCCTGGCGATGCAGATCTAATTACCTTCAGCTTATCTGGGAGTGAAGCAAAAAGGGAGATACATGGGTGAGACACAGCAACATGGAGCATGAGGGGTGGGAGCAATACAGGGAGTGGGGTGTTGTCACAGAGGATTGGGTGGGAGGGTTCAACAGGAGAGTAGGAGAAGCTGCACTGACTGGGGCAGAAGCAACACAGATGCACAGAGGAATGTGGAGAGGGAGAAAAGTAAACTGGCAAGACAGCAATGGGAATGGGTAGGGAAGAAACACACTGGCAAGAGAAAGAGTGCAACACAAGGAGGAAGAAGCACACTAGGCAGAAAGTTGGATAATCATGTATGCACTCTTGTGTGGTACTTAAACAAAAAGATACCTGAAAAATGAGCAGTGGAAGGACATGCTCCAGGGAAGGGACAAACACAAGAAGAGGAAGGAAAGCCCTCACAAGCTAACCAATATGGGGAAAGCAAATTAGAGTGGCAATTAAGCCAACTGATGTTGAGCAATGAACAGATTCTAAGCCTAAAGTAAGTTAACAATAGGTCTATCAACAGACAGACTATGTGCTGTCTAGTATGCAAGACCTAAAAGGTGGAAGTAAAAAAAAGACAAAAAAATAAAGGAAGCAAAGGAAATGGGGGACACAAGAGGGAAAACAGTGTTAAAAAAGAAATAAAAAATTGAGAAGTAAAACATTTGAAGTAATGATTGAGAAGCAAAGAATTCAAAGTTATGAGTGTGAAGTTATGAGGTACAGTTGCATGCCTCTAATTTTATTACACGCTAAATAAAGTAGTTTAGCAAGCCGTCTGGGGTGGGGGTTAGTGTAAACTGTGCAATATTAGGCTTTCTAGGTCAGAAATATTGTTCACACATTTGTAGGGTGTAAATACTTTTCAAAGGGGGCTTTTGGGATAATTTCCCAAGGATGGGTTTAGAAGCCGTAGGAGGTTCATTTTAAGCAAGTGACCACATGGCATGCAAGCAGGATTTAAAAGCTAAAATACCTACCTAGTTTTCTACTTCACGTAGCTATCAATTGACTAATTTGCAAAGTTCAGTCGCCATTTGTTATCAAAATGTTTTCCGTTGTTTACATATACCTTTGCAACAGGAACGTCTCCCAATGAGCAACCTTACTGGAATTGAAACCTGCTGGGTGCAAGCTACCTTAGAACATCTGAACCCGTCCCCTTAAACCACGAAAGTATCTTACTAGTATGGGGGCCCACAACATAGAGAATGCACACAGATTTCTCTAGAGCAGAGATCCAATGAGCTAAACCGGCCTTTCAGTGCAGGGGCATAGCTATCAATAGTGCAGCAGGTGCACTAGCACTGAAGCTCAAGGATCTGAATGGCCCAAGTCACCCCCATTATTGGCTGCTTTTTACCATAACAGCAAGGCATATGGGCCTAATTTCCTTGTTTTCAGACAGGCCTTTGGCACCCGTGCTACCCCACTGTAATAGATAAACTAGTCATTACTGTTTGAAAGCTATGCCTTGCACTCTATATGGCACTATGTGGTAATCCCCTCCTTATATATGTATATATTCATCCCACCTGTCTTTGGAGTGTGACATGGAGGTTCTAATTGAATGCCTCTGAGCAGGTGCCATGGAGCTCTGAAGAGTAATTTGAGAAAGAGAGTGGTTGGGAAGAGAGACAAGTGTGGTGGCTGAGGTTTATTGACATCTACTTGAAATAAAGAGCCATCAAACATCGTCCTGCAGTCCTCTACTTAATTTAATTGGCAACGACTTGGAGGAAGAACCATCCTACAGCAAACATTCTACAGCAAATAAACCTCAACTCACGCTCCACTGTATAGGAATTTCCAGCACAATATCAGTTAGCTGAACTGACTGAATTTTAAGAGATCTGGTGTGATCACGGTGTCTGGCTGGAGCAATGCTTGATCAACTTTGTAATTTATATAACTGATAGAGCGGCACGTTAAGAAGACAAAGACATATTATATATGTTATACTACTTTTACATTGGGAACATTTAAGGAGCCGAGATGGAATCGCGTCTTTCACACAGTCAATTAGGAAGCCGAGTGGTGAGTTAGTACCTTTTTAACGAATTTTCTGCCACTGTTGGCCTTCAAGTTTCAACAGATTTGCACGTCTTGTGCATCCTTCACGAGTGTTATTCCAAATTTCTCACAGAGGTTCCAACAAATTTGCAGTCATCACGAGCAGCTGACAAACTTCAAGACGTATCTAGAGGGTGCATTCACACCAAGGTTCAGCAAAAGATTACGGCAAGTGCGTGCAATGACGTGGTTGTGTCTAACGATGTGGTTGCCTAGTTACAGTTGTTATTGCATGCATACAGGAGCCTGCAATAACATTAAGGAACAGCATTATTCCGGTGTGACAAATGGTGATGTGTACACCAGTGTGTCAAGCAGTGATAAACACACCAGATTAGTGTCAGTTTCAATGGTTAGTGACATATTAGCACTCACATCGTACGTGAAACGTTTCCACAACCCAGCCAAGCCGTGATGTGTACACCACCATTTTGTGAGTAGTACCAACTTTCCGACTAATGATATGCATGACTGTTATTTAGTATCACTCACTGCTTTCGTTGTGACACAACTAATTTTTTTATTTATTTATTGTGTGCTTTGTGCATTTGGATTACCCTGACGTGTCTGGTGGTGATCCGCACACCAGTTTGAAAACAACTTAACTAATAACTCACACCTCTTCTGTGTCTCTTCAATGTACCAAGCAGTGATGCGCACACCATTATCTTAGAAACTGCTATATACGCAGACTATTACTTTAGAAACAAGTTTGATCACAATTGTTGTTCCTCTGAAGTCAAATCCTAATGCAAAGCAATATTTTGTGACATATTTACTTACAATATTTTGTGACATATCTACTTACACCTGAACACTTAGGAATATTAACTATCTTCTTCTGTGTGTGTGTGTTTTATCTAAGATTTTCTTTCTCAGCATGTAGAGTGTAACAGCCCCTCCATTTTTCTTAATAAATCCTGGTGACCCACCCATACCGTGGAAAAAATGAAAATCAGTGTTTGCACATTATGCGAGGGTGTGTGGCACTTCTTAGAGTGCAGAACGGAAAATGTCTTTACTGATACACTGTTTAGGTTCTGAAGGGCAAGAAGTATTTGAAAATTTACCTGAGCTTACAACTGACGAATCATGTGATTTTAACAACTATGAGATATGCCTTAAAAAAAGATCTACACTACTTACCTAAATATCTACAGTTTTAGAGAGATATCAGTTCGGCAAGCGATTACAAAGGCCTGGTTAGTTGGTAGAAAACGACATTACTGTTTTATGTAAGTTAGCTTCTACTTGCAATTTTGGTGGATGCAAGGAAGAACAATTGAGGGATCAGTTCATGCTAGGTTGTAATATAGAAAAAGCCAAAGAGTTATTCTGGTAGAAAGATAACCCTTTACTCGCAAAGTTATCACCATAGCAAATACTAGTGAACATAGTAAAGCATGTGTGGAAGAAATAGGAATAGGTGACAAAGATAACACTGGTCAAACTGTTGCACAACCCAACACATATGAACGAAGTACAAATTCGAAAAAAAATATCCTGTGAAGGATGTGAAAGGTACAAAACAATCAAGGGCTATGCTTCAGATGTGGTGAGTTTGGACATTTTGCCAATTACAAGGATTGTGTAGGCTTGAAAGCAGTTTGCAAAAGTTGTGGTTAGGAAGGGTCATGTAACCAAATGTTGCAGAAGGTTGAAGTTAAAAAAGGATTCAGGAGTCACAATTGATCAAGATGACTCATTGGGTGAAGAGATTGTTCTTCAAATCAAAGATTGCATGAGTGGACCCATGGAGGTTGTACAAATTGAAGGGGAATCAGTCTCCATGTTGTTTGATTCCGGAGCAAAAATAACTCTGATTCCCAGAGAGATGTATGAGAATAAGTTAGCAAGTAAGGTTAAAGTATTCAAGCCTGACATACGTCCAAGGGGCTACAGTGGAGAATTGCTTGGGTACTTTAATGGCTTCATACAGTTCAAGGACCGGTCAACTGTAGGGAAAGTTTACATTTCTATGAGAGGTGATTTGCTCATTAGTTGGCTTCACTAAAGGGATTTATTGGTATATCTTGACCCAAATGAGAGTCCTTCTATCAGACCTAAAGAGATACAACTAGTTGCAAGGCCACAGTATGAACATGAATTTCCTGAGGTATTCCAAGATAAACTGGGTTGCTTATAAAATTATGTACACAAAATAAAGATGAAGAAAGGGTCTACACCGGTGGTTACTAAAGTGAGGAGTGTACCCTTGATGGTCAAAGATAAAATGAAAACTGAATTAGAAAAGTTGAAAGAAAATGGTATAATTGCAGAAATTGAAGCCACTCAGTGGCTTGCCCCGGTGGTTATGGCAAAGAAACCTAATGGGGATGTACGACTTTGCGTAGACTTATAAGAGCTTAATAAGTGTGGTTTTGTTTACCATTATCCTTTACCGAACATAAGTGAGATGTTATCCTCGTTAGGGGGAGCAAGGTACTATTCATCTCTTGATTTAACATATGCATATCACCAGGTAAAATTGCATGAAGACTCACAAGATTTAACATCGTTTGTCACCCCTTTTAGTACATACAAGTATATTTGCATGCAATTTGGGCTGTTTTCAGCTGCAGCAGTATTTCAGCGAGCAATTAAAAATATACTAAAAGGGGTGAAGGGCATTAAGATCTATCAGGATTACATTTTAATATATGCAGTGAGTGAGGATGAACACAATGAGTGTGTATGTCAGGTTCTCCAGAGACTAAAAGAAAATGGCTTAACCTTAAAATCTGAGAAGTGTTGATTCAACCTAGATGAAATAAATTACCTTGAACATAAAATAACTCCTGAGAGTATTGACCCCAAAAATGATTTGGTTGAAACCATTGACAATTTTTGTGGTCTACCTTCTAAAGAAGAGGTAATTACATTTCTGGGAATGAGGGTTTACTATAATAAATTCTTCAATAACTTTGCTGAGAAAACTAAAAATGTACGACGTCTAGTGAGAGAGAGTTTTATTTTCAAGTGGTGTGAGGTATGTGAAACTGAATTCAAGGAGATAAAACGTGATCTGCGAAAATCATCATGTTTACAAAGCTTTGAGCCTGGACAAAAAGGAATCATGATGTCTGATGCCAGTGTGAAAGGTCTCGGAGCAGTCATATTACCGAAGTACAATGGTTTAGAAAGAACAATTCTTTTTATTTCAAGAGGATTGAAAGGGTCAAGGCTGAATTATTCAGTCATTGAGAAGGAAGCATTGGCGGTGTTTTGGGCAATGCAAAAACTTAGAAAATGTGTTTGGGGCACTAAGTTTCAGGTGAAAACTGATCATAAGCCCCTTAGTGAGATTTTTTAGAGAAACGGGTTAGATGCTTTATCAAGGAGGATTAGACAGTGGGTGGTTGCCTTGCAAAAGTTTCAATTTGGTATGTGCCTGGTGCAAAGAATAGTATAGCAAACTGTTTGCGTCTGGTAAACAAAGACAGTATTTCTGAACAAGAGGAGATTGAATGTGAGAGCAAGGATTTTGAAGTATGTTTGATCAAAGAAGGGATTGTGAAGAAATAAGAGTGGGTGGATGAACTAAGTAAAGATGCAGTGACAAAGCAAGTAATGAGAAGATTAATTTTTTTTAGAATGGATGTGAAAAGCACAATGACCAATTGTGTGGATTTTGGAGAGTTAAGGATGAATTGTCATTACAGGGTGATATAGTTTTGAGAGGGTCTAGATTACTTCCTCCTGCATCTCTAAGAGAAGGCCTCATATCATTGGCACTTGACAGTCATCCTGAAATTTCTAAAATGAAAGAGAGAGACAGGTCATTGTACTGGTGGCCGGGCATGGATGTTCAAGTGAAGAGGTGCATTAGAAATTGTGTAGAGTATTTTAATGCTGACAAAACACTCTCATACAGGGTTCAACCGATGAAGATGAGCGATATACCAAGAAAACCATGGCATGAGGTTGCTTTAGACATTCTAGGTCCAATTAAACATTCAAATACGGACAAATATGCAATTGTCCTAATAGATATGTACTCAAGGTGGCCAGAGGTGGGAATTACCAACTCGGTAGAAATACAGGATGTGAAGAATTTTCTTGATATAGTGTTTGTAAGGGAGGGGTTTCCCACCTTCATTCTAACTGACAATGGGGTCCAACTGGTGTCATATGGCATGGAGAAATACCTTAGTGACAGAGGCGTTAAACACAAGAAGTCTTCCTAATACTTTCCAGAGCATGGTGGAAAGGCTGAGCACAGTGTTGAAAGAAACTATACAGAGAGCCATAGCTAACAATAGGTATTGGAGCAGAGGATTACTGTGTAAAATAAAAAACTGTAGATTAACGCCTCACTCCACCACAGGCATTTCCCCTTTCGAATTGTTTAAAAAAAGGAAACCTAACACATTAGTTTGTCCATCTTGGGTAAATGAAAAATCTGGACAAAAAGTCAATCTAGAAAGGAGTGAAAAAATAAAGAAAAATGGAGAGCGAATGAGGATGTCAGAAAGAAAAAACTGATTTGATGATCAAAAAGCAGTTAAGAAAACTATATTTCAGGTTGGTGACATAGTTAAGATTAGGAATCCCGGGGGGGCATTCAAAGGCATATTCAAAATGTTATGATCCCCAGAAAGTGATTAAAGTCTTTGAAAATGCTGTGGAGGTTGAGGATAGTAAGATATGGAATTTGGGAAGAGTGATGTAAGTATCTCCTAGGTTAGGTACTTCTATGGACACATCAAAGGAAAGGGAAACAATGGTAAGAAAAAATGAGAAAAAAATTAGCAATACAAAGGGCATAAGGAATGGTCCAGAGCTAAGAAGAAGCTCAAGGTTGAGTAAGAAACCCAAGTTTCTCAAGAACTTTATATTAAAAAAAAGAAAAAAAAGAATGTAATTAGCTTAAGCCACATACATATGATATGTAATATTCTTACTTATAATCTGGGTTTCTTGTAATGGAAATCCTCAGTTTTATTTTGTTGTGTTAAGAAGAGGGAGATACTTGGTAACCTCTACTTTATATATTCATCTCACTTGTCTTTGGAATGTGACATGGAGGTTCGAATGGAATGGCTCTGAGCAGTTGCCATGGAGCTCTGAAGAGGCATTTGGGAAAGAGAGCTGTTGGGAAGAGAGTGTGGTGGCTGAGGTGTATTGACTTCTACCTGAAATAAAGAGCAATCAAACATCGTCCTGCAGTCCTCTACTTCATTTCACACTTCAGCAATCTTCCATGTCAGTGCCTTTTTCATTTTACATGGCTGTGGGGAACTCCCGTATCACATAGGACACCTTCAGCTAGTCCCGACTTTTCAGTCAACAGCACTTCGCAAACTGGGGTTTGTGGTCTCACTTTCATCGTTATTGGAATTGTCTTTTAACCTCAGCATGCACAGTGCTGTTTGCTAAACTAAATCAGGAGCAGGGGAAGCCAGGAGTCAAACATGCCACGGGGCCACTTGAAAGTTAACAAGTCTTTAAATGTCACTGTAGTGAGTGAAAAGCCCCACAGGGTAAATAAATATGGCAAACATAAAATAATAAGTGGTAGAACCATAAAACAAATTAGAGTTAGTATTCTTCAAGCTGTGCAGCGCGGATTAAAAAGGACAGAATCACGGAGTACTTTAGACTGATGAAAAGTGCCTGCAGCTCTCACTGGAGGAAGTGCAAGCATGGAGTGACGGTGCGCCCCCAGCAGGTGACTCTATGGCCTGTGCACACAAATAGCCTTGCTCCCTTTCAGTATTTATAGCCTAGTCCTTTAACGCTGGCACCGCAGCTAAGCATGTCTGTCCTCTCTGCCAATGGTGCAACTAGAAATTGCAAATATAAGGCTTCATGTCTTCAGTTCTGGAACGTTTTGAGAAAAGTTCCAGATTCCTTAGATATTTTTCAAAAAATGGTTGAAATACTGTCATTTTGCATAGCCAGCATGTTTGACGTGCAAATTCGACTGGCTGGGTTACGGAGAAGTGCTTGAGCGCTGCCTTGTCCGAGTGCTCTTCTTGGATAATACGTCAGTTTGAGTTAGAGCCCGAAGAGTGAGGTACTGCCATCGAGTGAGGAACTGCCTTTGGCAGCTGGTGATTCTCTCAGGCCCTCTTCCTGTGAACATCACCCACTCCCCATTAAGGGCCAGATTTACAAGGCCCTTGCACCTCCTTGCACCACACTAGTGTCATTTTTTTACGCTATAGTGGCGTTAAGGAGCCAATTTCCCCACACCATATTTACAAAGTGTAGCAATGCTTGCATTGCGCCACTTTGTAACCTCTTGCGTCACATTATACCTGCTCCAGGTATAATGTATACAAGGGTGGAAGACCCACGCACGGAGGCTGCAAATAATGGCGCAGTGAAAGATGGGGCAGAAGGTTTGTCCCTGACATTATTGGCCCTGAACAATGCCATTGTTTTCAGTGGAGCTTTCAACATTTGAATGTTCCAATTGGAGGACATTATGGCCCTTCCAACACTTAGCATTTGTACTTTATTTAACAAACACTAATCTTTTCAGGCCTAATGCTTAAAACATGTTTGGCCATTTTGAGTCATTTATTGGCCTTTGCCTGGTTTGCAAGCTGATTGTATATGTTTATTCATCATTTGCCTCTAATCAACATCATTATCCTTGTCTAGGTTTCCTTAGTGTATTTTATACATTAACTTGAGATTTTATTCCATCAACTTGAACCCAACTTGGGGGCACTTCTTACGAAAAATACCCCTAAATATTCAGACAAAAATGTTAAGAACGCACTCCAAGGCTCATTTAGCAATGTGTCTTCATCAGTTACGTCCCAGAAAGCAAAAAATAAGATTAATTAACTACTTTTAATACGATTTAATAAACTTAAAAAATGTAGCAGTTAATCCGAACAGTGCTTTTGTAAAAGGGTCAAGTTATTTTCATTCACATTCAAAGTTATTACATGTCCAGGTTTTGAGTAAAGCCCAGTTTTGTTTCTTGGGCATGGTCAGATAATCAAATATTGGTCGTCGTAACTGGAAGACAAAAGTCATTTTTGTGCGACTGATAATCAAATATTGGTCATCGTAACTGGAAGACAAAAGTCATTTTTGTCCGACTGTCATTGTACATAGTGACAAATAGTCTAGTTCAGGTATCTAAGACTAACACCTGCATTTGTATCCACTAGGGAGTAGTGCAAGTAGAATGGACCAAATTCCATTTTGAATCCTGATATCTAATTACTCCAACCATGATTAAAAATGCAAGCATTCATTTGGGTGTTTTCCCATCCTATTTGCTGCCACCCCACAATATGGAGTACCACAGAGGTTGCAGGTTAATTAAATGCAGAATAAGACATTAAAAAGTATAATTAGCATACGTGATAGGTCTTTCATTGCCTCGGCTTGTGTTTTGGCTCTGGGTACAAGGCAGGCCTGTGGCTCAGTCCAGGTTCAGTTCTGCCCATTAATTTTGTGGCAACTTCCTCCTATACATAATACGACATAACTTGTGGTAATTAAGAGTTATTAGAACCACATCTTCAAAAAAGTTCCAAAGCCTACAATTTCCAAAAACAGACAGAGTTTGCAAAACGCACATTTAAAATGTAGTAAGGCCCTTTTGAGGTAGAAAAGTAAAGTCTTTCTGACTTGTGAAGTAACCGTAGGCAGTAACTGATGCGCAAAAGTGAAGCTGCCTCTTTCGAACAGATTCCACGTTGGGAATTATAACAGGAGACTACTGCCTGCTCCTGGATGTGTTCTGGAAACAGGAAACGCATTTTTTTTCACAAGAAGCACATGTCCCTTTAATGAACAGCTGTTTTTTATTTAAAAAATGTTTCCCGTTTGGGAATGCAATTACTGGGCTGGAGACCTCGCTCTTGCAGGCCTCCATTCCTGATTTTACTGTCAATCACAAGGAATCACAATTGCAACCAGACTAATTAGGAAAGTCGTTTTGCAACCCCTCTGCAAATGTAAAATTTTGTGTGAGCTATTAGAACATAAGTTGCATGCCTATTAGCAACTCAGTCAGTATGCAATTTGCACCTCTCAGGTGTGAATGGGAATCATACATCAGACCCTAAAAATCTTCATCATGTTCAAATTCCAATCCTTCACCTCCTAACCCACCACTCCTGCATCTCACCCCCTTGGCACACAAAGGGCAATCACCATGCTGCCTCTTTTCAAGACTACCCTATGAGATGCTGAGCTGGAATGTAACGGGGCTGGGGCATCAAGTGAAAAGAAGAGTGTACTCCTATATACGACACCTGGAGGGATTGTGTGACCGCTCTGAAGCGTAGATGGAGAGGACAGCTCTTTGCTACATCATATTCCAGATATGCCAGGAGCGTCCTAAGTTGGGTGGCCCCTGGGATCCCTTTTGCAGCTCGGAAAACGATCATTGATATGTGATTGTTGTAGGAGCATTGGATGCGAAGGACGTCTGCCTGGTCAATGTCCATGCCTCGAATACAGATGATGGTGACTTCTTTGGGACAGTAATGAGCTCAACTGCTGAGCACATGAATACGGAAATTGTGTTTATGGGGGATCTCAACTGGGTGCTCGATGTGGACCTGGACCACTTTCCCCCCTGTGGAAACACTAAGCCAGCCATGACAACAGCCCTTAAAAATGTAATGAATGTGGCAGGCTTACAGGATGTGTGGAGAGTGAGAAATCCCCAAACCAAAATATATTTCTGTCATGTGCCTGCGGCTGGTACCTATAGCTGCTTGGACTACTGTCTGACAACCAGCTCCTTATTACAATGTGTGGATGAGGTGACATATCTAGCTCATTACATTTCTGATCATTCCCCACTTTTACTAAGGTTCCAACTGTCCAGGGAGCCCCCCCTGGCATACCCTTATGGCGTATGCGACCCTAGGCCCATACTGATCCAGGGTTCACTAGGGCGGTGTGGGAAACTGTTGATCATTACTTCATGGAAAATTGGGGCAGTGTATCAACAGTGGGACGCTTTGAAGGTTGTGCTGTGGGGGAGTGCTTGAAAGTATGGGGTAAAGAAACAATTGTCCAACTCCTTAGACGAACTGGAGCAATGATGGGGCTTACTAGAGCCCACAGTCATAATGCAGCCATGGACACTCATGGAGTGGAAAGAATGTATGCAGGAGTTTCTAGAAACGTGGACAGATTGGACACATTTGTGCGTACCAATTATGGGCAGCGACTCAATATGGAGGGTGATAAGGCAAGCAGGATGCTCACCAGTCTCCTCCGCACCAAAGCTCGGATCCTGCCTCTACTGGAGATTCATGACATATCAGGGGTCAGGACGTGTACCCAATGAGGCATCACTAAGGACTCTGCCACACATCTGGAATTGCTCCACTCCAGTCCACAGCCGTGTGCACTAAGCGCAGGTCCACACTACCTTGAGGGCTTGGGACTCCCCACCCTGACTGGGAAGGAAGCATATGGTTTGGGGGCTCCTACCTACAAACAGAAATAGTGGCAGCTATATAGTCATTGAACACTGCTAAGGCCCCAGTTTGCGATGGAGTACCTGTGGAGTTTTATCAGCGTAGAGCTGACGTCATGTCTGAGAAAGTCCTGGAGGTATATATGGAGGCCTTTGAAAAGGGAATACTCCCGGCTTTCATGTGGGAAACGGTTTTGGTTATGTTTCTCAAACCTGACAGGAACCCAGAGGACTTCACATCATACTGTCCCCTTTCCATGTTAGATTTCAATGTGAAGATATTAAGTAAGATTATTGCGGAGCAAATCCTGCCCCATTTAATACACAATGATCAATGTGGATCTATTCCACACAGGAACACTACCTGAGACTTGCGGAGACTAGCAGTGGTTTGGCATACCCTGACCGATAGAGAGGATCCATATACATTGGCCTTTCTGGATATCAAAAGCCCTTTGTTTCCTTCTCTTGGGAATTTTTGTGGGATGTCTTGCACAGGGTGGGCATGGGAGATGCCTTCCTTAGTTGGGTCTGGTTGCTCTATACCTGCCCTTCAGGTCGGGTTAGGGTGGGTGGCACAGTGTTTAATTGGTTTGTGTCACATAGTGGCACTCAACAAAGGCCTGTCTCGCTGCTACCCTACCCCGCCAAAGTACTAGAGAAAGCAATCAATGCACAACTACGGAATTTCATCGAGGACAACAACTCCCTGGACAGCAGACAAAATAAGTGAGTGTTTTAAATTAAGGAATGGCGCTCACTAATGTCTCACTCAAGTATCCTACAACACCAAACAAGTTCCCACGGTGCTCCTGGAAGGGAAGAAAACACCCCACTCCCCAAAAATTTCAAATGGAATAGCTTAATCACAAATGTCCAAGGCACTCGTATGCAAAATAAAGTCCATATCCAGAGTTTCAAAAGTAACACATTTTCTTGTTTTTATTGCATCTTTTCTTCCGTGTCATCCAAAAAAGCCCAGCCAACATGTGTTTCGTCATGCGACCAATCTTCGCTTTGACTTCATCAGGGCTCCGCTATACATAAAAGATGATCATATGATTCACAAAATTTGAGATTCTTAGTGTTGTAAACTCGATTGGCCATACAGAAAGGGAAGGGCCATATCTATCTACATGATGTGATACATGGTGGGTAGCACTGAGTCAGAAGGGGTGCTGGGGGGGGAGAGGAGAGGGTAGGACGCAGTTTGACTTCATATATATATTGCATGTATGCTGATGTTTGCTACACCGAACTGTATCATTATACTGTATTAATGTTGTAAAAAAGCCAATAAAAACCTACATTTAAAAAACAAAAGACTACCCTAAAAACACAACTTCTTCCAACAGACACCACAACAGTGAATGACAACCTGTTCATAATGACTGCTATCAAAACAAGGATATAGATGTCCACATTTGTAATAAACCTTCTGTGTGTTTTGTCCACGATTAACTCTACTGTTTATTGTCTGAGTCAACATTAGCCACATGCTACTACATCCATCGCCTCTACATGTGCCAATTTAAACTTTTTAAAATCTCATGTTACATACTCTGCAACTCTGATAGCATCTCTGATAGAAACGTTTTTGCTTGTTTGTCAATATACTATGAAATAATTTCATGACTAGCCTCCTTCAACACAGAAGATGCATCATCATTTGTCCATCTAATGTGCTACATTTTCAGGTGACCTTCCTTCCAGAGAAAAAATGGATTCTGAACAGTCATACTGGATCTAAAAGTCACCTAGGAGCCTGGGTCTATGCCAATATCAGTGCTTGGTCACACACATGCTTCTGTAGGGTTACCGGTGGGCTGGTAGTCTAAGATGCAGTCGTGGAATCAAGAATCAAGATGTTGCCTATATAAAGGGGAGTCGGACGCTCCTTGCATAGTTTTGCAACTGTCCTGTTCCAGACTGGTCATTACTCTTTCACCTTTTTTCTTTGCTCTGTTCTTGGGTTTTCAATCTGTCAGAGTTTGTCTACGTGGCTTTCGTAGGACTCAGGTTTCTGTTACAGACCATTCAAATGCAGGAGATCTCTCCAATGCTTTTGCTGGTGATCACTGACCTATGCCACTTGGCAAGGCAGTTCCTAATGTAGTACAAGTACTACAACCTCTGAACCTACATCATAACTCAAATTTGTGATCTTTCCAGGTAGCTCAAAGGAGAAGAAATATAAGAGTACCACCTTTTAGTCTCAGTGGATTTCAATGACTTGCTCATACCACTTTGACAGGAGATGGCTTCTCTGTAGTGAAAGGGTTTCTACTATCGTAAGTTAAGTCCACACAGTTCATGACCACACATGCCATCCGGCTGAACTCACTTCCTCCACTTGATCTGGTGTTAAAGCAGCAAAGTAAGTCAAACTCCCTGTTTTAACATAATAATACAGTTGCAGATTTGTGTTGTTATAAATTATGCAGACTAAATTGAGATGAGGTTACATTTGTGTGAATACTTATTTATTCTATCAAAACAGATATCCAAAGCAGAAACTCATCTATTTGATATAATATATCCTCTTAAATTTGCCAAAATACTAATCAAAAACTTGTCCAAAATTCAAATCTTCTCTATACCTTGCTACAGAAAAATAGCCCTTAGATACTGGGAATGACTGAAGGAACTGTAAGCAACACCTCTATACCTCTCCTGTTTTTTGATGCATCACATAGCCCTGATGTTGCTTGTCAAATGCTGAAGGGTCCTTGCCCTGGCAGAGGAAATATATGGCATCAGTGGGTGTCAAATCACTGAATGTTCCAACATATTAGTATGCAGCATATTCGTGGGCAGCTGTCACTCCTTAGTTGACCAATGCATTCTGACACAAACGTTGCAACCTCGCTTCCTCTACCAACCAGACATGTGTCTCTGACAAACGCCTTCTACCATCACTCAGGTCTGAATAATTTAGAACAGAATCTAAATGTTGGGCTGCAGATCCCCCATTACCAATGGCAACAACTACTGGAAGAATTGATTCCACTGGCTATGGAGAGTCCACTGACACTATGGGCCTGATTACGACCTTGGCGGATGGGATACTCCATCACAAACGTGATGGACATCCTGTCCGCCTTATTACAAGTTCCATTATATTCTATGGAAGTTGTAAAATGATGGGTGGTATGTCTGTCACGTTTGTGACGGAGTATCCCATCCGCCACGGTCATAATCAGGCCCTATTTCTTCCACAGCCCAGCTAAGGTGTGTTATGCTCTTTGAGCCACTACTCTTTTACAGTATGTCAAACATCATTCCTACAAACTGGAAACTCTGCTATAGAATCTCTCCATAATAGGTTATTCATGATTTAAAGGTAGGCACTAACAGGAACACTGCCCTCTCCCAGGGATCCCTCGAAAGAATGAAGGGCATCAAGTACAAGAGCTTTAGCATTCGCAAACCCTCTGGTTCGGTAAATCAAGGGCTTGCAAATGCTAAAAACCTTTTTTAAATGTTCTAAACCCATTTATCGCTTCAGAAAAGTATTTTGAATTGTTAAATAGGGTTAGGAAACCATTAGTAATTGCTATTTGGAAGTGGCGTATTATGGGCGTACCTTCCAAATACTGATTCCTTATAATCACAGCCTCTAGAATTATGTGGCAGCGGAGGATCAAATTATGCAGCAACGATGACTAAATTATGTGGCAAGAAAAGGCAAATTAGGAGACATAATGCAGCACATTTTGTGATAGAATTACTTCATTAATTTGTCATTTTTACTCATTGGAACACTGTCTGGATAAAGATTACACATCATTAGTACCTCTTTAACAACTAAAGGCAGCAATAAGCAACTGAAAGATGACTAACCAAATTTTGCATTATGCATGTTGACACATTTTTAGTCATTTTTAAGCCATTTGAACAAGAAACAATTTTTTTTGGTAACCCCTGCAGAATATGGAGCAGATGATGGATTAGGTGGCAAACGCGACAAATCCATAATTATGCAGAACAAGATGCAGCCGTAGCACCTCATCATTCCTGTGGCTCTGATTATGGTATGTATTAATGTGTTTCAATCAAAGTCTGATTGCATCCTCATTGACCTTGTCAGTGAACTGCTCTGCCACCAATAGCTTCACAAGGATAGCGCCTCTGACTTGAACTCTGACCTCGGTCAGGAGTTCGAGGCCCTCTTCCACCCGCAGGCTTCTGCCTACACCTCATCCCTGGTGTCTAGTGGAAGAGCTCTGCTTTCCTACTGGGCTGCCCTATGCCTCTTTTCTTTTTTCTTTTTCCTCTTTTCTCCTAGTTTTTCTTCTAGTTTAATTTCTCTTAGTTTAGTTTCTTTTAGTGTGTGTTTTCTTTTAGTGTGCTGTTTTTGTGGCTCTCGCTTTCCTCTATCTTTTCCTTGTTTTTCTTGTCACTCCTCTCATTCTCACATCTCTCTCTCTCTCATGCTCCCCACCGCTGCTACCCCCAGGATCCACCCCCTCCTCTCTCTCTTTGACCCCTCCGCTGCTACCCGCGGCCCGCCCCGCGTTTTTGCACCGTTTCCTGCTCCCACCTCCCAGCTGTCCTCTCCTCCCCCCTCCCTACTTAATGGCGGTCACGCCAAAGGCGTGCCTACGGCATGCCCGTCAATGCCCATCTGCGAGCCGACCACGACCAGCGCCAGAACCCCTGGTCCTGCCACCCGCCGCCTCTACACGTCAGCAGCACTCATTACACTCAATCCAGGACGCAACAACAACTGCAAGAAAGCATCACCAGCTAACACCCACGGACCATTCAGCTGCCTCTGCTGCTGCCAAACCTACACCACCACCAAGACCTTGGACCCAGCACAACCCGCCCACAACAACACACTGACCCACGAAAACTCTGAAGAGCATTCGCCTCAACATCCGCTCCCTCCATAAACACGACACCGAAATCTGGGAGCTCCTTGACAGCACCACCCCGAACATCGCGTTCCTCACTGAGACCTGGACCAACACAACATCGCCGGCCCATCGCCATCCCCCCGGGATACAAGAGCAGCCATGGTGCGGGGGATAGCCATCGCCGACAGGTCCAACCTCTGCTTGAACACACACCCCGAAGACTCCGAAGAATCCACAAGCCTGATGGAACCCCTCCACTTCAAACTACATACCAGCCCGACATCCACCATCAGGGGAACCCTCATATACAGCCCTCCCGGACCACGTGCTTCCTTCGCCGACTCCATCACGGACTGCATCTCCGCACAAGCCATCACAGCCACCAGCTACACCCTGCTGGGAGACCTCAACTTCCACCTTTACAACCTACAAGATCCCAACACCGCATCCCTCCTAGACAACCTCCACAACATAGGGCTCTGACAGATTGTGACGGAACCAAGACACTCAGCAGGACACACCCTTGATCCCATCTTCACAACAGGAACCTCTTCTACCTTCAATCACACCTCAGAACTCCCATGGACAGACCACCGATGCAACCATTTCACCTTTGACACACCCACCATCATCAGACCCCAACACAAACCATCACATAGAAACTGGACAAGAATCACCGGCAATCAGCTCACTGTCGCCCTCGCCGCCCACACCATTGCACACAACAACGACCCAAACACCGCAGCACGCACCTTCCACAAATGGATCGCTGACTACGCCAATACTGTAGCCCCCCTCAAAATGAACAACAGCACCCACTCAAAGAAAGCCAGCTGGTTCACCCGAGAACTCCGACAATCTAGATGCACTTGTTGCCACCTCAAGAAAATCTGGAGAAACACCAAATCCACAGAAGCCCATAGCAACTTCAGAGCCGCCACCACTGCACACCACCAGCTCATCAGAAACACCAGAAAGCTATAAAAGACAGAATCTCCTCATACGCACACAGCAGCAAGGAACTCTTCAGCTTCATCAAGGAGTTCGCCCAGCCCAGCAGTGAAACAAGGGACATCCCACCCTCACAGGACCTCTGTAACAGACTTAACACCTACTTCCACCACAACATCAAGACCATCTACGACAGTTTCAGCAAGGACAACCTACGCGCAGAACCGCCTCTGTCAAAATCCGACACCAACAATCCAACAATCACCACGTGGACCCCCTCACCACCGAAGATACTCTGAGAACAATTAGGTCCATACACTCTAGGGCCACCATGGACCCATGCCCCCACCACATTTTCAACAGAGCTGCAGACATCATCGTTCCCTAGCTCCGCCTCACCATCAACCACTCACTAGCTGCTGCTACCTCCCCCAATGACTGGAAACACGCCGAGATCAACACCCTCCTCAAAAAACCCTCGGCAAACCCCACCAACCCCAAAAACTTCATGCCCATCTCCCTACTCCCACTTCCTGCGAAAGTCATCAAAAAAGCGGTCACCAGCCAACTTGCCACGTTCTTAGAAGACCACAACATCCTCGACATCACCCAATCCGGATTCAGGAAAAACCATAGCACCGAAACAGCCCTTCTGACTCACAAAAGACGTCATCCACTCCCTGCTGGACAAGAGAGAGACGGCGGCACTCATCCTGATAGACCTCTCTGCAGACTTCAACACAGTCTCCCATCACACCCTGATACTAAGACTCCACGAAGCCAGCATCAGAGACAAGGCCCTCGACTAGATCCAATCCTTGCTCTCCGGCAGAACTCAACGAGTGAGACTCGCTCCCTTCCTGGCAGACCCCACACCCACCACCTGCAGAGTTCTCCAGGAATCTTCCCTCAGCCCCACGCTGTTTAACATCTACATGGACCCGCTAGCCACCATTGTCAGAATCTATGGAATCAACATCATCTCCTACGCTGATGACACCCAACTCATCCTCTCCCTCTGCAAAAAACCCAACAAAGCCAAACACAACTTCCACAAAGGCATGGAAGCAGTCACCAACTGGATGAGAAACAGCTGCCTTCAACTCAACGCAAACAAGACAGAAGCACTCATCATGGGCCCTCAACCCAACGCGTGGAATGACTCCAGGTGGCCACCCACCCTCGGAAACCCGCCCACCCCCACCAGCCAAGCCCGCAACCTGGGAATCATCCTGGACTCCAATCTCAGCATGGAGCATCAAATCAACTCAGTCACCACCACCTGCTTCCGCACCCTCTGCCTCCTACGCAAGTCCTTTAAATGGATCCCACTCGAACATAGAAAGACCGTCACACACGCCCTCAACACCAGCAGACTGGACTATGGCAACGCACTCTAAGCTGGAATCAACAAGAAACTAACCCGCAAACTACAAATCCTCCAGAATGCCGCCGCCAGACTGGTCCTCGAACTACCTCATCTCGCAACACCTGCGGACACTGCACTGGCTTCCAATAGAGAAAAGAATCACCTTCAAGATCCTCACCCACTCACACAAAGCCCTCCGCAGCACCAGATCAGCCTACCTGAACCAGCAACTCAACCTCCACGTAACCCACAGGACCCTACGCTCAGCCTAGCTCTATCTCGCAGAAGTACCCCGCATCAGGAAAACCAAAACAGGAGGACGCTCCTTTTCCTACCTCGCAGCCACCGCCTGGAATGCCCTTTCTCTCCACATCATACAAACCACCTCCCTCCACAGCTTCAATAAGGACCTGAGGACATGGCTTTTTTAAGAACCACCCCACCGGTGAACGCTACACTCCCCCCCCAGCACCTTGAGACCCTAACGGGTGAATAGTTGCACTTTACAAGCAGTGATTGATTGCAAATCATTAATATTTCACTACCAACTCAAAGGAGGTGGTAAGTCATTCTTAAATGAGTAATGGGTCCGGTTACTCCCCCCCTTTTTTTAATGTTCTCATTAACTGGACCACTGCCTACGCATAAAAATGTTTGTATAACATTTTTTTTTTTTTTTAACATTTCCTGTTTTTTTGTGTTTTTTTTTAGGAATACAGACAGCATTAAAAAAAATATTGCTTTATTTAAAAGGAATCACGGACATGGTGGTCTGCTGCCGGCCCTCAAAGTGCTGGTACCTTCCACCAGCAACCACCAGCTCAAATTAAGCACTGGGGGCCCGAGATCCAAGAGACCCCATGAGCACAGCACCTGGCCTGAGTGAGTCTAGAGGGGGGGGGCTGCTTCCATGTTCTTTGCAGGGGGGCCCCCTCCAGTTACGTTACACCACTAATTGTTGACTTTAGATGTCACGATTATGAAATGGTGTACTTCCAAAAGATGCTACTTCAATCCATTAAAGGCCTGTTTTAAGGACAGAAGATCCTTGTCAAAAAAAACATCTTCTTACATATTGCTTAGAAATGTGTGTGTACATACGCAAGTTATAGTTACCTTAGGACACAAGTTTTAGTTACTTGAGATAACTGTAACTATAACAGATGAATTTCTATGGTTCCGTACATTTAAAATATGTACCTAACTATACATCCCTGTAACCTTTGTTTTTTTCAGTGAATTTCTATGTTTTTTAACATATAGCAATTTTCATAACTATACGTTAATCCAACCACTGCGGTGCACAGCCTTCGGCCGTGCTCAGCAGCTGTTGGCCACAGGGCCTGGCCTGTGGCCACACCCTGAGGCCAACACCCTATAAGAACACAACATTGCACAATGCATGGCCTTCGCCTGTGCACAGCAGGGGTTGCCCATAAAACCTGGCCTGCAGCCAGTTCCTGCGGCCAATCACCCAACTCTGCTCTGCACATGGCTCTTTGGACATACGTGGAGGGATGTGGCCGCAGCCTATCTCTCTGGGTGTGAGAATAGGAGTAAGAGGATTTATCTGGGTAGAGTGGATGTAAGAGTCTCTGTCTGGGAGTGAGAGTGCATGCATCAGTATCTTAGTGGGTGCATGAGCGTGCCAGTGGGTCTGTGAGTAGGTGCATGTGTGAGTGGGTCTGTGAGTAGTGCCTGTGGTCTGACTGGGGCTGTAAGTGGGTGCCCGAGGGTCTGAATAGGTCTGTGAGTGGCTGCGTAAGGGTCTGAGTGGGTGTCTGATTCAGAGGAAGAGATTGAAAGAGAGAGAGAAAGAGTGAGAGGGAGAGAGATAGAGAGTTTTTTAGGCTTTGATGGATGATATATTTAGAATGAGATATTTCTGCACAAATTGAAAAGAAAAATGTATTTGTCAAATAAAAAGAGTAGGATCACTTTTCAATATGAGCCTTAAACATTTGAAAAAAATAAAGGAGAACGACCAGGGACACACCTGGATCCGAATCAGTGTGAAGGTATGCAACTTTCACACTTGAGCTAATTATTATTTTTTTCAAGCCCTTTATGGACTGTCTGGGACCATGGGGGAGCCTCAAGGCCTCCCCCACTGTCCCTGACTATTATTTATAGTTTATTTTATACTGTGCCATTTTCGGGCTATCTGGGACCGCAGGGGGAGCCTCAAGGCCTCCCTGGCTGTCCTATTGCTCCAGCAAGCAGGCAGCTGCGTTTAACAGCAGCTCTCTGCTTGCTGGAGCAAGGTTTTCATCTGTCTTCCCTTCACGCATATCTGCATGCAGGAAAGACAGATGAAAACTCAATGGTTGACAGGTCCTGCTGTCAGAAAGAAGACTTTGGTGGTCATTACAACCCTGGCGGACGGTGTTAAAGCTGCGGTAATACCGCAAACAGGCCGGCGGACAAAAAAAGGGAATTACGACCCTGGCTGAAACCGCCAACTAAGACAGCCACTTTAACACATCGCCCGCCACGGCGGTACAGACAAACAGCGCGGCGGTCACCGCCAACAGACAGGCGGAGGACAATGTACCGCCCACACTATCACAACACACCAATCCGCCACCTTTTCCGGGGTGGATTCACCGTGGATAAAAACACGGCGGAAACAGCTTGTGCTATGGGAAAACGCTCACCTCAACACATCCCATGAGGAACGAGGACACCAT
This sequence comes from Pleurodeles waltl, assembly GCF_031143425.1. Lineage (NCBI taxonomy): Eukaryota > Metazoa > Chordata > Amphibia > Caudata > Salamandridae > Pleurodeles > Pleurodeles waltl. The sequence continues at coordinate 401,724,183 of NC_090448.1, forward strand.
GGAGCCGGAACTACAAATATTACCTGCCCTTGCATTCCTGCTCATCTACGACCAACAGCGACGTAGGCGCAGAACAAACCGGTGAGTACAGCACCTACGACACAGGGGAGGCAAAAGTTACGGGGACACCCACCAAACACCCCCACCCTCGCATATTACAACATACACACCAATGCAGTCACAAAAATTACAGTAACAACCCACAATCCCCCCGGAAGAATGCAAAGACAATGCGAATAGCGGTCAAACTTTGTATTGTGACAATATACTACTCATCAAAAAAGCAATGGATATATATTTCACGAAATCAGTCATAAATAAATGTACAATACAAGAAGTAGTGCAGAGATGTACACAACAATGTCCGTGCACCAACAGTCCAAAAATGCATGGGCGACGCCCACAATAGATACCTGACCAAAATCCGAGAGAACACTGCCGGGCATCAGATAGAAACAATACAGGCACCTCAGGGGGAAGGGAAGGGTGGGGCACCTCAGCCAGATGAATGCGAAGCCAGATCCACGACGGGGCTCCATGACCATTGATGTATCCTGGGGAGTGCAAAGCCACAGTCTCTCAAGTCACTTCAGTGGGTGAGTTGCCCACTGTGCCATCCTGGGGAGTGCAAAGCCACAGTCTCTCAAGTCACTTCAGTGGGTGGGTTGCCCATTGTGCCATCCTGGGGAGTGCAAAGCCACAGTCTCTCAAGTCTCTACAGTGGGTGGCTTGCCCACTGTGCCATCCTGGGGAGTGCAAAGCCACAGTCTCTCAGCGGTGCTTAGCCATGGCGGTCTTTGCCCTGTTCAGCGGTCTTCACCGTGGCAGTCTTGGCCTTGTTCAGCGGTCTTCACTATGGCGGTCTTTGCCCTGTTCAGCGGTCTTCACCATGGCATTCTTGGCCTTGTTCAGCGGTGCTTAGCCATGGCGGTCTTGGCCTTGTTCAGCGGTGCTTTGCCATGGCGGTTCTGGTACGGATATTGGTGTGTGGCATTACGATCTCTACACTGGACATTGGTGTGTGGCATGACGAACTCCACACTGGACATTGGTGTGTGGCATGACGAACTCCACACTGGACATTGGTGTGTGGCATGACGATCTCCACATTGGACATTGATGTGTGGCATGACGAACTCCACACTGGACATTGGTGTGTGGCATGACAAACTCCACACTGGACATTGGTGTGTGGCATGACGAACTCCATACTGGACATTGGTGTGTGGCATGACGAACTCCACACTGGACATTGGTGTGTGGCATGACGAACTCCACACTGGACGTTGGTGTGTGGCTTGACGTTCCATCATTGCCCAGCGGGGCTGTGGGATTCTGGACCCTCATGGGCTGTGACTCCGAGGGTGGCGGTGGTCTCCTGACCAGTAACGATACTTGGGCCCTCCTGGGCTATGACTCTGGCGGTGGTCTCCTGACCAGTAACGATACTTGGGCCCTCCTGGGCTGTGACTCCGGCGGTGGCCTCCTGACCAGTAACGACACTTGAGCCCTCCTGGGCTATGACTCTGGCGGTGGTCTCCTGACCAGTGACGATACTTGAGCCCTCCTGGGCTGTGACTCCGGCGGTGGCGGTGGTCTCCTGACCAGTAACGATACTTGAGCCCTCCTGGGCTATGACTCTGGCGGTGGTCTCCTGACCAGTGACGATACTTGAGCCCTCCTGGGCTGTGACTCCGGCGGTGGCGGTGGTCTCCTGACCAGTAACAATACTTGAGCCCTCCTGGGCTATGACTCTGGCGGTGGTCTCCCGACCAGTGACGATACTTGAGCCCTCCTGGGCTGTGACTCCGGCGGTGGCGGTGGTCTCCTGACCAGTAACGATACTTGAGCCCTCCTGGGCTATGACTCTGGCGGTGGCGGTGGTCTCCTGACCAGTAACGATACTTGAGCCCTCCTGGGCTGTGACTCTGGCGGTGGTCTCCTGACCAGTAACGACGGTGCTGGCGGTTGTGTCTGGACCGCCGGAAATGATGGCACACTTCTCCGCCATGACACACACAACGGGTTGGGGAGACTTCCTCAGGACCTTCCCCACCTTCTTTTGAGTTACAGATGACTCACCAATCGCCTTGGATCCCATGTCACTGTTTGTCCCACCAGGAGTCTTGACACGGTCCCGTCGTCCACTCTCCAATTTCGGAGCCTTTACAGGGGGTGGGCTGACAGTGCCTTGGCTCCGGGTCCTACTGCCTGCCCTGGTGGACGGGGCACTCCAAAAACCTGGTACACGCACCACTGATACTGGAGGCTTTTTGGCTGAGGCGCTACGACGGGACTGATGAATTGGAGGGGGGGCGGGGGCAAAAAGGTCAATTTGACATAGGGACAGTTTCTGACGTACACTGGGATGAGTAGCTGGAGGGGCTCTGGGAGTGGAGGAAGAGGAGGTGGTTGTAGGAGGTGTCACTTTAGCTGTTTTGGGTGCAGGTGCAGGTGCAGGTACTGGAGGCTGTTGTGAGGTGGATGGATGTTGGGTGAGTGATTGCCGGCGTTTGTGTACTTTGGGAGGGGGCGTCACAGACACACTGGGAGAGGACACAGGGGACGTGTAAATGGCAGTGGAGGTGGTGAGTGCAGGTGAGCGGCTTGTGGTGCTGGGTGTCCTGGTGCGAGTCCTAGTGCCTGTAGATGTGGTGTATGCAGATGTGTGTGTAGACGACACTGGGAGGGAGGAGGCAGAAGAGGAGGAGGGGGACACAGTGGAGACAGTGGATGTTGCTGTGTCTGTATGGGTCTGATGCTTGTGTGAGTGCCTGTGGTGTGTGTGGGGCCTATGTTTGCTTGAGCTACTTGTGTGTGTTGACTTGTCTGCATGCTGGTCTGTAGGTGTGCTTGGGATGGGCTGGGGTACAGGGGATTGGGTCTGGGTGGAGGAAGTTGGAGGGGGGAGGCTGGACACAGGGACAATGGCTGCCATCAGTGCTGAGGCCAGAGATTGCAGGGTTCGCTGAAGGACAGCCTGACCAGAATGAATACCTTCCAGGAATGCATTACTGTGTTTCAACTCTCGTTCTACACCCTGGATGGCCTTCACAATGGTAGACTGCCCAACAGTGAGTGACCTGAGGAGGTCAATGGCCTCCTCACTGAGGGCAGCTGGGGTGACTGGGGCAAGGCCTGAGGTGCCTGGGGCGAAGGTGATGCCCACCCTCCTGGGTGAGCGGGCATGGGGCGAACGCTGAGGGGCTGCTGGGAGGGTGGTGCTGGTAGGGGAGGCGGCCACTGTAACTGTAGAAGTGGGGCGCACAGATGGTGCCGCCACCACAGGGGAGCTCCCATCGGCGGACGAGTCCGTGTCGCTGTTTGGTGATCCTGTGGCCGACGTGAAGCTTCCCTCGCCCTCCGTCCCACTGGTGAATTCAGAGTCTGTGGTGTGGCCCTCCATGGTCATGTGGGATGCAGCTCCCTCGTGCTCCGGTGCCACTGTACCTCCGCATGTTGATGCTGATGTACAGAAGGACAGGGAGAGCAGAAAAAGGGTGGAGACAGAAGAAAGAGAGTTTTAGTGCATGGCATACCGCTACCATTGGCGGACAAGACAAACGCAGCAGCCCCCTGCATTACGCCGTGCTCCTGCCCTCTGCACATGCAATTTCTGGGATATGGCCTACATGGCAATGGTAGAAATCTGCCCACATGGATGGCAAAGGGGCAACTATACATCAATTTGCCTTTTTTTTGGAGCTGGGGTAGAGTGCCACATGGCCTACATTACGGAGGGGCCTTGCCTACCTAACTCGCCCTGGCCTAGGGACACCCACAGCCCACCTCCCCCACCCAGAGCCCTCCACTACGCGCAAAGTCAGCAGAATGAGGTTGTACTCACCCCCTTGTGTCTGCTGTGATGCCCTCAAGCGCCCATCCAACTCCGGGTAGGCCACCGCCAGGATCTGGAACATCAGGGGGGTCATGGTGCGACGGGCACCCCTCCCACGTTGGGAGGCCATCCCCAGCTGAGCCTCCGCCGTCTTCTTGCTGCAGCGGCGAATGTCCTCCCATCTCTTACGGCAGTGGGTGCCCCGTCTCTGGTGGGCCCCCAGGGTCCGGACTTCCTTGGCGATGGCACGCCAAATGTCCCTCTTCTGGTGGGCACTGACCTACATGACATGCACAAGGAAAGAGGAACAGTCATTACCTACAGCACCGTCGTTGTAATTGGCCCCCTCCCAACTCTATCCCTGTGGCCCATTCATCCCCATGCATGACTGTTCTATGTACTCTGCCCCCTTCCCTCATCCACCCAGCCCTCTCCACCCAGGCCTAGCCCATACAACGTGCTCCCTGTGTACTAACCTGTTGGTCTGGAGGACCGTAGAGTAGCGTATACTGGGGGAGGACCCCATCCACAAGTTTCTCCAACTCCTGTGCAGTGAAGGCAGGGGCCCTTTCCCCAGACGCAGCAGCCATCGTCGCTTCCAGACCGAGGTCACAGCAGCACTTGCAGTGTAGGTCCTCTCCTGTCGAAGGTCAGGTATCTAGTGATTGAAGAGATTGAAAATGGTGGTGACATCCGCGGCGGTGACGTCCGCAGCGGTGCGCATCATCACCGCCAGCGCACCTGTTCATTGGCTCCTGGGACCCATAGGGTCCACTGTTAACCAATGCAGCATTGTGCCGCGCTCTACGACCGCCTACCGCGACGGTGTACAACGCCAGCGCAGTTACCCCACAATTCCAATGTCCCAGTTTAGAGGTCAGGCAGCCGCCATTTCTGGGGCCCACATGGCTTCAATTACTACTGCATCACACATACCGAGGCCTACACTCAAAACCTTTCCCGGATGGGTTAATTGTCTGTTGTCTTGTGTGTGACTGTGGGTACATACCTGGAGGAATGCTGACAGTTTTTTCGCTGTTGTCCTTCTTAGGCACCGTCAGTTGGGACATATTTGAAGGTGGCGGAATCCGCCGGTGTACCGACCACTGGTGGACCTGTTGACAATGGAAGAGCGACATGTCATCGTGACCTACCGGTTTGACTGTGCCACAATCCAGGAACTATGTACCCAGTTGGAGCCGGCCTGATGTCACCAATCCGTCATCCGACTGGAATCCCCCTGACGTGCAGGTGCTGTCAGTGCTCCATTTCCTTGCAAGTGGGTCTTTTCAGACAACTGTGGCCATGGCATCAGGGATGTCCCAGTCTATGTTTTCCAACGTCTTGTCCAGAGTGTTGTCTGCCCTGCTGAAACACGTAAGGAGATACATCATTTTCCCTGAGGTGGCGGATTTGCCTACAGTGAAAGGTGACTTCTATGCCCTTGGACATATCCCCAACGTCATAGGTGCCATTAATGGGACCCATGTAGCTCTGGTCCCCCCACGCAGGAATGAACAGGTGTACAGGAACAGGAAGAGTTATCATTCGATGAATGTCCAGATGGTCTGTTTGGCAGACCAGTACATCTCGAAGGTAAATGCAATGTTCCCTGGCTCAGTGCATGACGCCTACATCCTGCGGAATAGCAACATCCCTGATATGATGGGTGAACTCCAGAGGCACCGTGTATGGCTATTGGGGGACTCTGGTTACCCCAACCTGTCCTGGCTACTGACCCCAGTGAGGAATCCCAGGACCAGGGCAGAGGAACGGTACAATGAGGCCCATGGGCGGACTAGGAGGGTGATCGAGCGGACCTTCGGCCTCCTGAAGGCCAGGTTCAGGTGCCTCCATATGACAGGTGGGTCCCTATTCTACTCACCGAAGAAGGTGTGCGACATCATCATCGCCTGCTCCATGCTACATAACTTGGCATTGCGACGCCAGGTGCCTTTTCTGCAGGAGGATGATCCAGATGACCGTGTTGTTGCAGCGGTTGAGCCTGTGGACAGTGATGAGGATGAAGCTGATGAAGATGAAAACGACAACAGGGAGTCAGTCATACAGCAATATTTTCAATGAGACACAGGTGAGTACAATTTCATGTTTCACATCATATTACATTTCACACGTCTACCTCTATCCTGTACCTACATTTCACTCCCTATTTGGTAACTGAGTTGTCCCCTTCCATTTCTTTTTCAGTAATGTGGTAACCTACGTGTCAACAGCTTGCACCCTTGAAAGGCTTGTGATGTGTGACATTGGTATGTTGACCTTCCAATGGGTAACCTTTTTTAACACTGTAATTGACAATACAAAGTTCACAATCATTGACTGACTCCAATATTATTGAGGTTTCAAGGGTGTTTATTGAAGTGCATAAAAATGTAGGGGGGATGTGAAATGGGGAGAGGTCATGGTGGAAGAATGTCCATGGCAGATTCCAGTCTATTAGTCTCACAGGTACATTGCACATCTGGCCATTGGAAGTGGAGCTGGGGCAGTTCCAAGCTGGACAGGGTAACAAAGTGGTACAGTGGGGGGACAATCAGGGTGGTCTTATTTCCTGGCGGGGGTCTTGCAATCTTGCTCTGTCCTGTTCCTGGATCTCAGGGCCCGCTTTCGTGGTGGTTGTCCGTCTGCAGGGGGTGGGGTGCTGGTGTGTTGGTCCTGTGGCAGGGCGTCCTGTCCACTAGCGCCGGCGGAGGTGGTGGGCCTTTCATCGTCATGGCTAGTGTCAGTGGCCCCTTGGAGTGCCACGGTGTCCCTCAAGGTCTTTTGAATGTCCGTCAGCACCCCTACGATGGTGCCCAGGGCGGAGGCGATGGTCCTGAGCTCCTCCCTGAACCCCAAATACTGCTCCTCCTGCAGACGCAGGGTCTCCTGCAACTTGTCCAGGACCGTTGCCATTGTCTCCTGGGAGTGGTGGTATGCTCCCATGATGGAGGATAGGGCCTCGTTGAGAGTAGGTTCCCTTGGCCTTTCCTCCCTCTGTCGCACAGCAGCCCTCCCAGTTCCCCGGTGTTCCTGTGCCTCCGTCCCCTGGACCGTGTGCCCACTACCACTGCCCCCAGGTCCCTGTTGTTGTTGGGGTGGTGGGTTAGCCTGGGTGCCCTGTAGTGGTGGACACACTGCTGATTGACCTGTCCTGGGTAGGGAAGTATGGGCCCGCTGGGTGGGTGCTGTGCTGGTGTTACCAGAGGGTGTAAGCTCGGTGTTGGGCTGTGGCTGGGCAAGGGGAACCGACTGTCCTGAGGCCCACGATGGTCCCGGCTGGTCATCAAGATCCAGTAGGGCAGAGCTGCTGTCGTCACTGTGGGCCTCTTCTGGGGGTGGAGTGGTGTTGTCTGGACCCTCTGGTGTGGTGACGTTCCTTCGGGTTCCTGCGGGGGTATAAGTACATGATTATTGCATGTGTGTGTTTCATGGTGTGCAATGGTTGGGTTTGCGTGAACCCCAGTGCAGGCATTCCTGTGTGGGGGCTTGTGTGGTGATGTTTGGGGCGTGTTGTGGGTGTGTGCAGTGGGCATGCTTTAGTGATGGGTGTCCATGCTTAGTTGTGTCATGCAGGTCTTGGGGTTGGGATGGGTGGTTGGTGTTATGGGTAGATTAGTGAGGAGTTAGGGTGATAGGGGAGGGTGTGAGGGTGGGGGTGTGTGATAGCATGCAGGTAGGGTGGGGGATATGATAGTGAAGATTTGACTTACCAGTGTCCGTTCCTCCAGCGACTCCTGCGAGGCCCTCAGGATGCAGGATGGACAAGACTTGCTCCTCCCATGTTGTTAGTTGTGGGGGAGGAGGTGGGGGTCCGCCGCCAGTCCGCTGTTCCGCGATGTGGTGCCTTGATACCGTGGAACGCACCTTCCCCCGTAGGTCGTTCCACCTCTTCCTGATATCCTCCCTATTTCTTGGGTGCTGTCCCACAGCGTTGACCCTGTCAACTATTCTTTGCCATAGCTCCATCTTCCTGGCTTTGGATGTGTACTGTACCTGTGAGCCAAATAGCTGTGGCTCTACCCTGATGATTTCCTCGACCATGACCCTGAGCTCCTCCTCGGAGAAGCGGGGGTGTCTTTGGCGTGACATGGGGTGGTGTGTGTGATGTGTGGGGTGGTGTATGTGTTGATGAGTGTGGTTAGTGTAGTGGTATGTGGTGTTTTGTGCGTGGATGTTGTGTGGGTGATGTGTTATCTATTCTGTGCTGTCTCTCTCTGGCCTTCGTCTCTAATTTGTGGTCGTAGGGGTTTGTGGGTGATGTGGGTGTGTGTTTTATATTGTGTTGGGTGTGTGGGAGTGGTGTGTGTATGTGTATCAGGTGTGTGTATTTGTAATTGTCCAATGTGGCGGTGTTTTGGAGCTGTGTGTGTATTTTGAGCGCGGCGGTGTGTACTGCCAATGGAATACCGCGGTTGAATGACCGCCGCGTGGATTCGTGTGTCGTAATAGCGTGGCGTGTTTCTGTTGGCGTGGAGGATTTGTTTCCGCATATTTATCGCTGACCTTTGGTGTGGCGGACTTGTGTGGGTGTCTGAATTTCGGTGGAATCCGTGATGTGTGTCATAATAGCTGTGGCGGTCTCCCGCCACGGCGGTGGTGTATTGGCGAACTTCTGAACGGCGGTAAGCGTCATTTACCACCAATGTTGTAATGACCCCCTTTGTTTGCTGTGACTTGGCTGCAGCTGTCAAAGCTGCAGCCAAGACACAGCAAACTGCTATGCCCCCAGGACATAGTAGGAGCCAGCCCTGGAGGATGGCGGTCACCAGGGCCATCAGTGGCTCCACGAGGGTGCTGCATGGCCCTCCCCCAACATTTAAGGTGGAGGTCCCCGGGGCTATGGGGAGTCCGTAATGGACCCCTTTTACATATTCCACTATTTGTCCCGGGGGTGCAGCCCCCCGCACGTAGGTGAATAAATAACCCCAGGGAGGTGGTGGTCCCCGGAGTGTGGGGGAGGCCATCGGGCCTCCCCACATTATAAAAGCATTTTGCCTCAGGGAGGTGGTGGTCCCGGGCACGGGTGTGTGTGGCAGCCCCCTTGCACATATTTTATTAATCACCCTGGGGAGGTGGTGGTCCCAGGGGTGGTGGGGGTCCAGGGGGCCCCCCCTATTAAAAACAAAACACTGCCACTGGGACCTGGCCACCCAGGAGCTTAATTTGTTTTAAAAAGCTTTTTAAATTTTTTTTTATTTTACCATGAATTCTTGACCCCGTCGCAAGTTCAGAGTAAATTTCTTTAAAAAAATGCTTTTTAGCCCTGGAGGAGTCCCGTTGGGACCCCAGCACCAGAGCTAAGGGGTCAGTGGATTCATACCCTGGCCCCTTTTGTATTTTTTATTCTTTATTTTCTGGGACTCTGCTTGCCAACCCTTCCTTGTTGACGTGTTGGCAGCCACTGGGATCTCAACATGAGATCGGGAGGGGTTGAGAATCCTTCAGGTCCCTATATATACAAATTTGGATTTCCCTAAATTTCTCAAAAACTACTGAACGGATTTACACTTAAGAACAAAAAGGATTCTTTCTGGACCAAGAGCTACCTTTCTGCCAAATTTGGTGTGATTCCACCGTGTGGTTTTGGCTCTATCACTATTCAATTTTCTCTATGGGAACTAACATTGGAATCACTCTAAATTGCACCCCCCTTTATCTCAGCCCCTGCTTCTCAGATCACTCCAAAACTTCACAGACAGGTGATCCCATGACTGTCAAATGTTTTGGGAAACGTTTGTAAAGATTCATCAAGCGGGGCCAAATATATAGGCAAGTAAAAAACAGCTTTTTCTAAAGAAACTAGGTCCTAACTTTAACTATCTAGTGGCAACCGCCAGTAGGTAATATACATTTATATATATCTTACATCTATTGAAAACAAGGTGGAATGTAATTTGTTGCAAGGTGCTCTAATGCCCTTGGGCCAAGTTTGGGCTATATAAGACTGCAAAAAATAAAAACATATTGTGAATTTGCAAGGAAATAAAACAAGCTGTTTATTTACTTGAGTATGATGTTATAGCTCCTCTACAGAATCATTTATATTGTAATCTACTAAAATAAGTAAATCCATGTGAGGATGGAATAAAATTGAAATATAGTGAAGAGCAAAGCAAAGGCCAAATGGACTGTTCATCTCCAACAAAAAGGTAGATCTTGATAGAGTAGCCATTAATGGTGTTACCAAGCTGCTGAAATTATGAACAAGCCTACTGTAGAAATTGGAGTTTAGGGTGTGTGATGATATTAGGAGTCAGGCACTCAATTTTTGCCTGTATCTTTCTTGAGTATATGGGTTTTACCTCAGTCTGACTAATCTGATCGGCACTGCTGTCACATGAATACAATGCTCTTGTTCTGACTGAGAATCCATGAGAATGTCACTGATATATACTACTGAAAATACATCAATATGTCCCCTAATGCTTAATTTATGAATAATTGAAAAGTAGCAGGCACAGTCAACAGATTGAATGCAATGATCTGGTACTCTCCCTCCAACAGATGGACTGAGCAGGCGTCTTGCCCCTCCTCCCGCATACAACACATGGGAGCACATGACCACTCCCAACCAGGAGGCACTCCCAAAACATGGTGGCCGCCATGTATATGGAAGTGCCTTTCCAAGCAAACATTATCCTGTAGTTCGGTTGATGACAGGGGCTGGGTAAGAGGATTGAGGGCATATCTCCTTGATGAAGTAAGTAATAGTAGTTGACTAAAATTGCAGGAGCCACAATTATATCTATGAGTGAATGCTTTCCTAAAGGAATGTTCAAATGACAACATGACTGCCTTTATGATCCTTGGCAACCTATGCAGAAATCATCCATTATAATATAAAGTCTATGGCAATGCTATATATTTCCCTCAGTGTTTGACTATTGGAGTCACCACCCCATCAGACCAGGAAGTACATGAATAACTCTAATAGGATAAGGGATTCTGACTCTCACAGAAATGTTGCAATAATGTTCCACATGTTTTTTTTTTAACAATGTTCTCCGCATGTTGTGTATATGTCCTTTGCACTGCCACAGCCATCACATGTGCCACCTTAAGACTGTTTTTAGCAGTTACTACCGAATTAATAGCTGTCCATCAGGCATGAAGTTCTCTCTGTATGTTATTTTTATTTTAAGGGACAAATATGATATATAAAGGGAGGAAGGACTTTAGCTTTGTTTTTTTCTACATATAAGTATAGGGTATGGAGGGACGTGGCCCAGTAAGATGGCCAATTAGCCACTTCTTACTGTGCCCCGGCCGATGTCTTTACAATCCTCTGAATATCCTTCACTAAATGAGAAACTCTTTCTCCAGGAGGTGGGCCAATGTGTGGTGAAGGGGCCACATTGAGGATTCGCGCCCCTCCCCTGCAGAGATCTGAACCGGGCTCCATTCGGCAGACTTTGAGTGCAGCTCAGAGTCTGAGTGAGAGCACCCGGAACAGGGAAGCGGTGCTGCTCCTGTGACGGGAGGCCACCGATGTGCAACGCTGCACTACCAATAGTGGCCTGCTATGGGCCAACACAGAAACTGTTTCTCTCTATGCTGCTGCTGCCCCGCGGCTCCTTGATTGCGAGGTGGCGCCTGGAGCCACATAAAGCACTTAAACTTGACAGACAGGATCAGCTATATTTTTAAGTCTAACTCTGCAGCCTACTTTTCGCAGATGGCCACTAATGATACGATTTTGGAGAGGGGCCCCTGATTCCTTGTCTCTTATATCTAAGTGCTCATGTGGAGTCGGAACTCTGTCGATGGGATGAGGCCTGGCCCTTGCTGCTTCAATGTACTCCTGCGCATGGATGTGGTTGCCGACGACCTGGGCTGGGTGTGAGTATCCGGAAGTGAACCCTTTTGTGAACTTGGAGACTCATAGCTTGTACAGCTTCCTGCCTCCATCAAAGGGTTGGTTGCCCTCTCTGGAGGACTGGGGGTGGTTCCTGGAGCTCACCCAGAGACCCTGTGACTTGATCCTAGGGGGCCCCACAGATGGTACATTTGTGTCTTTTTATTGTTGTGCTTGAACATTCAAGAGTTCTGGTGAGCTTTGCCTATACCCTGATCTGACTGCCTATTGTGGGTCCAGCATTCAGGATGGTGAAGGATAGAGGTGCCAAATCAACCCATGGCAATAAAATCAGTAACTATATGCAGCCGGTTGCGTCAAAGGCCCAGCCTGTAGATGGGGCCCTTGTTGACAGCACAGAGAAACCAGATGGGCTGGGGAGATGGCCTTGTCCCTGGCAGACCTTATGGCAGTGATCCAGAGCTCCTGTGCTGAGCTGGCCCACAAGATTGACTCTGTAGCTATTGATGTTAACCTACTGCGCACTGGTCTGTGCAGGATGATGGAGCAAGTGTTCACTACAGAGCAGATTGTGAGTACCCTACAACAGGAGGTCCGCACTCTTTGAGATACAGTCATCAATATGCAGAAACAAGCGGTTCACTTGGATGATTGAATGGAAGATGCAAAAGAAAGGCCCGCAAGAATAATCTTAGATTTGTGGGGTTCCTGGAAAGAGTGGAGGGACAATCTGGCAAACCTTTCCTTGAAGCCTGGATTACAATGGTCAACCTGCCAAAAAACAAAAAAAATCTCCAAGTTTTTCACAGTAGAACGAGCACACAAGGCACTGGCGTCTCCACCCAGACTGATTATTGCCAGTCTGTTCAATTTTCCCGACAGAGTCGCTATCCTGCAAACCACTCACATCCGGGCCCCTTTGCTGTTTGATGGTCATCCCATCTCTATCTTTCCGGATTACATGCAGAGGGTCCAGGAGCACTTACGAACCTTTCTGTTGGTGAAGAGATGGCTTCAAGACCTAAATATGTAATACAGTCTTATATTTTCATCCAAACTCAGGGTCTAACACAAAGGAAAAGCCCTCTTCTTTTTTACAGCAGGGAATGGGAGTGAATTGATGGACTCTCTGGACCGCCGTTTCGTCCAGGACATTTCCCAGGTAAGCTCATGCCAGATGCTATTGCAGGACTAGTCGGCATGCCCTCAACATCGCCGGGGGTGCTGGAGGAATCTGGAGGATGGTAAGAAAGCAAGGAAGATAGTGGTCTGCTCCGATGATACCCTGGTCGACACAGAGGTGGTCCCATACTCAGCAGATACCTCCCAGGACCGCTGAGCATCCCAGAATCTGGAGGCAACAGACTCAACCCATGTCTGAGACTTGGGCTCTGCTGGCCCCCTCCCTTTTTTCATATATGAGAGTACTCCTGTGATAACGAACCATGCCACTTCCACTTGCCTGCATCCTGTCATGGGGGTTGCTGGTGGGAGCCTCCTAGCGCGGTCTGCAGGGCTTCTCGCTCCTCTCTGGCTTCTTTCATTTGCTGTTCCCGCATTAGTTGAAGGTGACGCTGACCCTCTGCGAGCTGTGCAATTACGCCTGCCATGGTGGTTTTCTCCTCCATGATGTCGTGTTTCAAAAATCCCACTTCTGACACCACTTGTTGCAGGATTAGCGCGAGTAATTACGCAAGACTCGTCTGTTACACAGGTAAGTGTTCTTTTATTGATTGAATATAGTGTTATTGTGTGATGGATGGCTTTTTTGTATTGTTCTTGTGCTCTTCTAGGGTATTTCTCCAGGCCGTGATTCACAGTCTCTTCCTCCTGTCTTTCTATTCTTGCAGGTCTCTCAGGAAGCACATGTGGGAAGAAGAGAAACAGTCCTGGTAAGTATTTATGTTTTCCCCCCCTTTTGTTTTCCTATATCTGTCTCTCCCTTCTCTGTTTTGTCTCTGTCTGGTCTTTTGGGTTTATCTTCATTCTTTCTGTCTGTTTTTCTCCTCTCCTTTCCCTCTCTGTGTAAGAAATTTTCTTTTTCTTCTCTTGCCTTTATCTCTTAGTGTTCTGTCCTATGTCTTTCGGTTATATTCTTCTCATCCTGTGGATATTTCCCGTTGCCCTTTCCTTTTTTAACTATCACCACTCCTTTTACAGGTTAGGACACACTCCTTCCCTGTATGACCCCCCCTTTCCTTGTGCCTTTTTATTCACGATATCCTCCCTTCCCATATACAATTACCCTCCCCTATTCCTCCCCAGGCCCCTTCCACGCACCTGGGGATGCCACGCTTCTCCAGAAGCGCGGCAGGTTGTTGCACTCCACTTCCCGGAGTCGGCTCCTTTCGGCCCCGACTGGGACCTTCGATGCCCTGGACCTCGCACTTCTCCCATCCCCGCCTGGGACGTACGGCTCTGTCTCCTCCGCGGTCCTTTCGTCCCCGATTGGTACGTCTTGCTCTGTGGTCGCTCCCGGTCTTCTGCTTGCGTTCTTCTCCGCTCCTCCTTCCGTCTTCGCATTCGGCTCCTCTCTTTGACAGCCCGATGCTGGGCTATTTGAGCGTCCCAGTTCCCGCTGTTCTTCCCGAAGGCCGCCCGGATTGGTGCGTTGGTAGACCTCTTCTGGTTCAACAGGGGTAGCGGCAGCACAAGCAGGGAATTTGTGCGGGCCGACCCTGGCTAGCCCGTCACCTGCTTCTTCAAACAAAAACTAAGATTAATCAACTTCTCTGTCTGATCTCTGCCAGTACAAATTTGAAAACATCTCAAAGACCCTTTAGAAAAAGTATGACTCTCATAGTTCACTTCAGACAGCTTATCAATAAACTATGTTGAAGTATGGCAAATAAGACAATGTGCCTCTGTTGTCCATCGATTCATTAAAGAATTGAGTGATAATCCATTTAATAAAATTGCTGCCTTAAATTCATCCCAGTTGTACATTCACTGATAGTTACCCAAAAATGAGGGTGGTGCCCAATTACCAGCATCACTACTCCGATCAAACAGTTCAAAGGCCATTGGACGTTGAGCATCAGGAAAAGCAATGTGGTATTCTCAATCCCAGATGGCGTCATTAGTTCTTCCTGCATGTCACTTCCTGTTTGGTGGTATATAAACACTGAAGGCCTTCCTTTCCTTACGTTGTAAACACTTACGTCTTGGCGGTGATCCTCGCTCCTGCTCTCAGTTTTTTCAGAAACTCTTTTTTTCTGTTTTCTGTCAGTTTTTGTTGATTACTGTTTTTGACTTCTTGCTGACTTTTTTTTCCTGTGGTTTGAGGTGTTTTCCCATTTTTGGGGTTTTTCCTCTGGGACTCCTTCTGGAGGGTATGGCCTGCTTTGGTGTTATCTAGTCAGCAGCACCGTGGCTACTGGAAGGGGTTGCCCTTATCTTGGCCAGTCCAGAACAAGCAAGAAACAAGGTGGTATTCCGAGTTTTGCAGACCATAGCGGTAAGAGACATGCAAACTGTGACACCCAATCTTATCCAAAGAATGCTAACCATGATCACCCAGAGAAAACAGCTGCAACCATGAAGTCTGCAACCCATCAGCGACATGCACACACCCATTCTAAATGCCTCCTCCGTGACCTGCCCAGATAAATCGAAATCCACAACGCCCTCCCATTGCTGAAGAACCTTCTGCTGACCCTTCAGCACTCACCACTACAGACTGATCTCCCTGCTACAATTCCCGACCAAGGTCTTCAAGAAAATCATCAACAAACACCTCACCAAAATACCACATTGACCACCAACTACTTGACACCACACAGTCTGGTTTAAGACCCAACCACAGCATGGAAACTGCCCTCATTACTGCCATGGATGACATTTGCATGACTCTGGACAGAGTACACATGGCAGCCCTCATCCTCCTGGACACAGTCTCTTATCCCATCTTCATCCAATGCCTATACAACCTCAGAATCCAAGGACACGCACTCCAGTGAATCTGCTCCTGCCTGACTTGAAGGACCCAGTCAGTCAACCAGGCACCATACACTTCAGACACCCGCAACCTCACCTGTGGAGTTCAGCAAGGATCCTCCCCAGACCCGACTCTCTTTAATGCATACATAATCCCTCTACCCAGCATCATACGCGTTCACAATATCAACTCCCTCTCCTACTCCAATAAAACGCAACTCATTCTCTCTCTCAAGATGCCCAGTACCTGGATCAAGTTCAATGCCTGTATGACTGAAATCGCTAACTAGATGAAGACCAACTGTCTAAAGCAGAACATCAACAAGACTGAAATCGTGATCTTTGGGGCCATGGGACGCCACCTGGTGGCAAACAGAAGTAAGACCAACACCCACCCCCATCACTCACACCAAGATCCTTGGGATCATCATCAACAGCAAACTCAACATGACCACCCACATCACTGCTTTCACTGCCTCATGCTTTCATACTCTGAAGATGCAGAGGAAGATTTTCAAATGGTTCACAATCAGCACCTGGAAAACTTTCATGCACAAATTGGTCACAAACAAGCAAGATTATGGAAACCCTCTATACCAAGATCAGCAACAAATTCACCAGAAGGGTGCAGATCATTCAGAAGTCAGCGACCAGAATCACTCTCAACCTTCCATGTTGCACTTACATCACACCACACCAGAAAGAGCTACATGGGATCCCCATTCACAAACAAGCACAATTCAAACTCCTCACCCACACCTTTAAGGCACTACATAACACTGCCCCAGCCATACCTCAACTATTGTATCCGCTTTCACAAACCTTCCAGACACCTCCTCTTGTCCGGCTATTACTTGCACAAATCCCACACATATGGAAAACCAGATCTGGCGGTCAAGCCTTCTCCTACGCCGCTCCTAAAGCTTGAAACGACCTGCCACTGCACAAAAGAGCCTCTTCCTTACTTTTTGATTTTCGCAAAAGGCTGAAGACCTCGCTTTTCGAGTAGTCCCACTGGGCCCTAGCTGTGTCTAGGCTCACACCTGCTCAGCCCCAAGACACTCTTGTTGGTGCTAGTGCACTCCATTAATCTGCATAACACTGCAGAAGTCACAACTACTGCTGCCTTGTCTCAAAGGGAAGCTACTGTATTGTTGCAAACAGTTTTGGTAATGGTGCAAAAGGTATAGGGCAGGGCCACGTTTATACTTACGTTGGGATTACAAGTGAAAAGAAGCAATCGACTTTGCTATTTGTGGTTTTAGGGCTTTGACAGTCTCCTCCAAGATTATGGTGTTATGGTCCATGCTACTAAGGTACAGCAATGAATGTGGGCATAACAAGGTGTGAAGTCTGAACAACAACAGCAAACCGCATAGGAATAGCACAAACCATCCCAACCCAGCCCTGATGAAATGTATGTTTGATATAATTGGCTGAATTTCGTAAAGAAGGGGAGGTGGGCAGGCACAAGTAGAATCTGTTGGAAATTACTACTCACATAAAACCTAAATGTCACCCGAAAAATTATTGTGCATGTATACTACAACACCCACAGGGTGAAGAAAACGCAAGCAGTGCACCTCAGGCTTTTTCCATGACATGGTTGTGTCCTCAAATTGGAACTTATGGGAGAAAGTGTTATGGGTTCTGGCTCAAGCTGCAGGACAAGCATTGGAAATGTCCATAAAAATGTGCATACTGGGCAGAAACTCCATAATATCAAAACGCGTCTGGTAGCATTGGGCATGGTTCTGTCGAGATGCCGATCGCCAAACATTGTGTGGCCACTGTAGCCGATGATATTTTACGGTGGAAAAGGACCTAGTAGAGTATGCTCTGGCCACTAAGCAGCACATGAAGCTTGATAAAATTATAGATGATTTCCTAATATGGGGGAAATGATTATTAAACTGTTCGGTCCCCCTAATGATAGGCCGCTGTGAAGGGATGATTAGAGGTCATTGTGAGATGGACCAGATGAGGAAAGGTTGTGGTAGGAATTGTAGAGCAGTAAGGACATGTGAGAGCAGCACCATACACTCTTAATGCTTCATAATAATTGATGCCTGGTATTGCAGTTTTTCGCTCATGTGCACTGAATGCAGGTTGTCTTTTATGGTTGTTAAAAACATTAATAAAAACATAATTATTTTAAAAACGTAATGTTCATGAGAGCACAAGAAAACCTTTTTCCAATTCAGTTAGATCCTTTAATGTCAGTTTGAATTCTCTCGTTAATTGAGCCTGGATTGGTAATTGCATTTTCCTGCTGGTAAAGCTGAAAACAGAGGATCCACAACTCCAAAGTGGTAGCCCAATTGGAAGCTATTTCCCCATCTGTCCTCTTGCTTTGTTTATTCCAAGCAAGCACATGACAGAGGAAGGCAGAACCTTCTGTAAAGGTCCCTTACAACCGATCTCTATGTGGCCACCCCAGACCCATTGCAAGATAGCCTAGGTCATACACTCCTGCATGTGAGTATCACTTAATACAAAGACCCACTAATTCGCTAAGTAACAGAAAACAAATGAAGAAAATATGGGTCCCGATTCCCAAAGCTGATACTGTTGTAAATGGCTATAACGTACACCTGATAGATACCCATGAAAGGACATGTGAAAGATGTAAATGATTTTACTACTGTGCAATTCTCCACCACAAGTGCGTAGAATTATGTAGTAGTAAACCACACTCATGTGGAGAGGCATTGGCAGAATAAGACAGTGCTTGCCTACAAAGTTTATGAATGCCCACAAACTTGTTAATTTGTTACTATTCGCAAACTCCTAGCACAAAGGCGGTCCTTACAACATTGGTGGTAAAAGACGCTTACCGCCGTGCAGAAGACCACCAACACACTGCCGCGGAATTCCGCCATAGCTATTATGACCCACATTTCGGAATCTGCCAAAATTCAGACACCCACACAAGTCCGCCACACCAAAGGTCAGTGATAAACTGGCGAAAACAAAACCTCCACCGTCACGCCAACAGAAATACGCCCACACTATCACGACACACGAATTCACGGCGGTCTTTCAACCGCGGTATTCCATTGGCGGTACACACCGCTGCGCTCAAAATACACACACATTTACAAAACACTACCACATTGGACAATTCAAAATACACACACCTGATACACATACACACACCACTCCCACACACCCAATACAATATAAAACACCCACCCACAACACCCACAACCCCCCACGACAAAAAATTCCAAAAGAAGGCCAGAGAGAGAGCACCAGCAAGAACAACAGCATCCACAGGCACACAACACCATGACCCACAGAACTTCCACGCACCTCACACAACACACCACTACATATCAGCACACATATCACCACACACTCCACCCCACACATCACCTACACCACCCCATGGCACGGCAAAGACACCCCAGGTTCTCGGAAGAGGAGCTCAGGGTCATGGTGGAGGAAATCGTCCGGGTAGAGCCACAGCTGTTCGGAGCACAGGTGCAGCACACCTCCATTGCAAGGAAGATGGAGCTATGGCGAAGAATAGTGGACAGGGTAAACACAGTGGGACAGCACACAACAAATCGGGAGGACATCAGGAAGCGGTGGAACGACCTACGGGGGAAGGTGTGTTCCGTGGTCTCAAGACACCACCTGGCAGTTCAGCGGACTGGCGGCGGACCCCACCTCCTCCCCCACAACTAACAACATGGGAGGAGCAGGTCTTGGAGATTCTGCATCCTGAGGGCCTCGCAGGAGTAGGTGGAGGAATGGACTCTGGTAAGTCAAATCTTAACTATTACAACCCCCACCCTACCTGCATGCTATCACATACCCCCACCCTCACCCTCACCCCCAGCACCCCAACTCCTCACATATGTCCCAACATCACAAACCACCCATCCCAACACCAAGCCCTGCATGCAACAACAAAGCATGGACACCCATCACTAAAGCATGCCCACTGCACATAACCATACAACCCCCTAAACCATCCTCACACAAGGTCTCACACATGAATGCAAGCACTGGGGTACACGGTCACCCACCCATTGCACACCATGACACACACAGATGTAATAACCATCCTTTTATACCCCTGCAGGACCCCTACCCAACGTCACCGGACAGGATGGTCTACACATGTCCACACCACCAACAGAAGAGGCCCACAGTGATGACATCACCTCTGCCCAACTGGATCTAGATGACCAGCCCGGCCCATCGGGGACCTCGGGACAGTCGGTTCCTATCACCCAGTCACAGGCCACTACAGACCTTCCACCCTCTGGAAACACCAGCACAGCACCCACCCAGCGGGCCCATACCTCCGTCCTCAGGACACGTCAATCAGCAGTGTGTCCACCACCACAGGAGACGATGGCAACGGTACTGGCCAAGTTTCAGGAGACCCAGTGTCTGCAGGAGGAACAGTATATGGGCTTCAGGGAGGAACTCAGAACCATCAGCTCCACCCTGGGCACCATCGTAGGGGTGCTGAAGGAACTTGTGAACACCAGGAGGGACACTGTGGCACTACAAGGGGCCCCTGACACTAGCATGGACGATGAACTGCCCACCACCTCCGCCGGCGCTAGTGGACAGGACGCCCCACCACAGGACCACCACACCAGCACCCCACCCCCCCTGCAGAGGGGGAACCACCCCGCAAACGGTCCCTGAGATCCAGGACAAAGACAGAGCACGATGCCCAGACCCCCGCCAAGAAATGAGACCACCCTGATTGTCATCCTACTGTCCCACTTTGTCACCCTGTCCATACTTAAACTGCCTCAGCTCGACTTCCTATGCCCATTTGGGCAATGCACCTGTGAGACTAATAGACTGGACTCTGCCATGGACATTCCTCCGCCATCGCCCCTCACCATTTCACTACCCCCTCCAATATTGAGCACTTAAATAAACACACTTAAAGCACAAAACAATCTGGAGTCTGTCTGTGATTTCGAAATAGTGTATTAGCAATTACAGTGACAAAATGCTCTTTCAATTGTAATGTCAACATACCTATGTCACACAGCTCTAGTCCATGAGGAATCTAAGCAGATGTCACACAGTGGGACCCACATCTGTGAAATCGTAAGTGAAAGTGACAACTCAATGACCATAGACTGGGTGAAAACGACACACAGTAGAGAGGTAGTAGTGCTAAAGTACATGTAGTAGGCAGGTCTGTACTCTTACCTGTGTTTCACTGGAAATATTGCTGGATCACTGAGTCCCTGTTGTTCATGTCTTCTTCCTCTGCTTCCTCGTCTTCACTGTCCACAGGCTCCACAGCTGCAACAACACCGCCATCTAGACCATCCTCCTGCAGAAAAGGCACCTGTCGTCGCAAAGCCAAGTTATGAAGCATACAGCAGGCCACGATGATCTGGCACACCTTCTTTGGTGAGTAGAATAGGGATCCACCTGTCATATGGAGGCACCTGAACCTGGCCTTCAGGAGGCCGAAGGTACGCTCGATCACCCTCCTAGTTCGCCCATGGGCCTCATTGTGGCGTTCCTCTGCCCTTGTCCTGGGATTCCTCACTGGGGTCAGTAGCCATGACAGGTTGGGGTAACCAGAGTCACCTGCAAATGGTGAGGGACAACTGTTAGACACGCACTAACCTGGAGGGATATCCCCAGACCCAGACAACCATTCCTACTGACTTGCCTCCAGGTGCTCACCTAATAGCCACACACGGTGCCTCTGGAGTTGACCCATCACATAAGGGATGCTGCTATTCCGCAGGATGTAGGCGTCATGCACTGAGCCAGGGAACTTGGCATTCACATGGGAGATGTACTGGTCTGCCAAACACACCATCTGCACATTCATAGAATGATAACTCTTCCGGTTTCTGAACATCTGTTCACTCCTGCGGGAGGGGGGTACCAAAGCCACATGTGTCCCATCAATGGCACCTATGATGTTGGGGATGTGTCCCAGGGCATAGAAATCCCCTTTCACTGTAGGCAAATCCTCCAAGTGAGGGAAAATGATGTAGCTCTGCATGTGTTTCTGAAGGGCAGACAACACTCTGGACAATACGTTGGAAAACATAGGCTGGGACATCCCTGATGACATGGCCACTGTTGTCTGAAAGGAACCACTTGCAAGGAAATGGAGCACTGACAGCACCTGCACTTGAGGGGGGATTCCTGTGGGATGGCAGATTGCTGACATCAGGTCTGGCTCCAACTGGGTACACAGTTCCTGGATTGTGGCACGGTCAAGCCTATATGTGATAATCAAATGTCGCTCCTCCATTGTCGACAGGTCCACCAACGGTCGGTACACTGGAGGATGCCACCATCTCCTCACATGTCCCAGCGGACGGTGCCTCTGAAGGACAACATCGAGCACAGAGTCAAACAACTCAGAGGTACGTACCCACAGTTTACACAGAACACCTATCATACACAAAAGGTGGCCTGTATGTGTGTTGAGTCTAGGCCTAGGTATGAGTGACACAGTTGGAAATGAAGCCATGTGGGCCCCTGAAATGGCGCTGCCTGACCTGTAAAGTGGGACAATGGGATGTGAGGTAACTGCGCTGGCGTTGTACACCGTTGCGGTAGGCGGTCGAAGACCGCGGCGCAATGATGCATGGGTTAACATTGGACCCTATGGGTCCCAGGAGCCAATGGCGATGTACGCCGGTGGTGACGGTACGCACCGCCGCGGACGTGACCGCCATTTTCTATCACTTCAATCACTCGATACCTGATCTTCGACAGGAGAGGACCTACACTTCAAGTGCTGCTGTGACCTCGGTCTGGAAGAGACAATGGCTCGAGTGTCTGGGGAAAGGGCCCCTGCCTTCACATCGGAGGAGTTGGAGAAACTCGTGGATGGGGTCCTCCCCCAGTACACGCTACTCTACGGTCCTCCAGACAAACAGGTAAGTACACAGGGAGCATGTTGTATGGGCAAAGGAAATTAAATGGGGTGCAAAGTGAGGAGATATGGCGCTCAGGATGTCAAACTACCCTATGTATTATGACAGGGAAACCACACAAGGGAAACACCCTACCCTTAGAGGTATACACAACCTCAAAACAAAAACGATACACAATGAGGGTCCCCTCTTGTAGAACCATGCAAAAAATTAAAAAAATTAATACGAGAGATAGATCATATAGAGCATAATATCATAAAAGTCCATGTCTCATGAAGCAAGTTCTAGAGTCCACTGATAAATCCAAAATTTATTGCGAAAATTCAGAACATCAAAGGTAGATTGTATTTCCAGCCAACACGTGTTTCGTCTTGGGAAATGTTTACATCCCTTACGACTTCTTCAGGGCTAGAAATCATAAAGATAACACACGAGTTAAGACCAATATGCTCAATCGCCCAATTCACATAAATTGTGACCAAAACCAAAGGGAGGAATAAATAATCCTACTATCACCTCATACAAGTGAGAGAAAAGAGGTCAACACAAAAACACTACTAAAGTACACCTACTAAAACACCTGTGAATAATAAGAAAACACAAGCTTACAGCATGCTCAACTATAAGTGAAAGACCAGAGTCAGAAAACACCAGAGACAATCACGTGCAACCCATAGTGTGTTAAAGTATCCAAAGAGGGATTAATTATAATCAAATGCATGTTGTATGGGCTATGCCTGTGTGGAGAGGGCTGGATGTAAGAAGGAAGGGGGGAGAGTGCTGCGTGCATGAAAGACGGAGAATGCATGTGCCACAAGGCAAGGATAGGGATGGGGGCCAATCACTTCGACGGTGCAGTTGGTAGTAACTTCTCTTTTTCCCCTGTACATTTCATGTAGGTCAGCGCCCACCAGAAGAAAGATATTTGGCGTGCCATCGCCAAGGACGTCCGGACCCTGGGGGTCTACCACAGACGGAGCACCCACTGCCGGAAAAGATGGGAGGACATTCGCCGCTGGAGCAAGAAGACGGCGGAGGCTCAGCTGGGGATGGCCTCCCAACGTGGGAGGGGTGCCCGTCGCACCATGACCCCCCTGATGTTCAGGATCCTGGCGGTGGCCTACCCGGAGTTGGATGGGCGCTTGAGGGCATCACAGCAGCCACAAGGGGGTGAGTACACTCTCATTCTGCTGACTTTGTGCACAGTGGAGGTGTCTGGGTGGGGGGGGAGGAGGGCTGTGGGTTTCCCTAGGCCAGGGCGAGTTCCGTAGGCAAGGCCCCTCCGTATGTCAGGCCATGTGGCACCCCAGCCCACCTCTGCAGAGTGCCAAGTACAGCTTGTCATGCCCCTGTGTCATCTATGTGTGCAGATGTCGTCCATAGCCTTGTAGGCCATTTCCCAGAAATTGAACAGTGGAGCCCAAGAGCGCGGCGTAGTGCAGGGGGCTTCTGTGTCTGTCGTGTCCGCCAACGGTAGCGGTAATGCATGCACTCAACATGACTTTCTTCTGTCTTCCCCCCTTTTTTGTGGTCTCCATGTTCTTGTGTGCATTAGCATCATCAGGCGGAGGAGCAGTGGCACCGGAGCACGAGGGAGCTGCATCCCACATGGCCCTGGAGGGCGACACTACGGAGTCTGAATTCACCAGTGGGACGGAGGGCAAGGGGAACTCCACGGCGGGGACAGGAGCTGACACCAGCGACAGAGACTCGTCCTCTGATGGGAGCTCCCTTGTGGTGGTGGCAACATCTGTGCCCCCGCATCTACAGGTACAGCCGCCACCGCCCCTACCAGCACCGCCCTCCCAGCAGCCCCTCAGCCTTTGCCCCGTGCCCGCTCACCCAGGAGGATGGGCATCACCTTCACCCCAGGCACCTCAGGCCCTGCCCCAGTCACCCCTGCTGCCCTCAGTGAGGAGGCCATTGACCTCCTCAGGTCCCTCGCTGTTGGGCAGTCTACCATTTTGAAAGCCATCCAGGGTGTAGAGAAGCAGTTGCAACAAACCAATGCATTCCTGGAGGACATTCATTCTGGTCAGGCGGCCCTTCACTGAGCTTTTCAGACTCTGGCCTCAGCACTGATGGCAGCCATTGTCCCCGTCTCTAGCCTCCCCCTCCAACTTCCTCCACCCCGACCCATCCCCTGTACCTCAGCCTATCCCAAGCACACCTACAGACCAACATGCACACACGCCAACACCCAAGGGAAGCTCAGGCAAACATAAGCACCACACATCCCACAGGCACTCACGCAAGCATCACACACATGCAGACACACCAACATCCACTGCCTCCACTGTGTCCCCCTCCTCCTCGTCTCCCTCCTCCCTCCCAGTCTCGTCTACACTCACACCTGCATGCACTACCTCTACAGCCACTACGTCCCTCTCCAGCACACCCACCACCACACCCCGCTCACGTGCAGTCACCACCCCCACTACCATTCACACGTCCCCTGTGTCCTCTCCCAGTGTGTCTGTGACGCCCCCTCCCAAGATACACAAACGCAGGCACAAACCCAGCCAACAGTCATCCACCTCACAACAGCCTCCAGCGCATGCACCTTCACCCAAAGTCACCAAACGTACACCTCCTACAACCACCACCTCTTCCTCCACTCCCAAACCCCCCACCAGCTACCCGTCCCAGTGTGTCCAAAAAACCTTTCCTGTCCAACCTTGACCTCTTTCCCACACCTCCCCCACCCCATCCGTCTCATAGGTCCCGAACAAGCACCTCAGCCACAACATCTCAGGGACCAGTGGTGCCTGTAGTCACCGGAATGTGGAGTGCACCGGCCACCAGGGCAGCCAGTGTGGCACAGAGCCACAGCACAGACAGTCCCCCACCTGTGAAGCATCAGAAGTTGGCCAGTGCCCGGCGGGAGAGGGGGAAGAGTCCAGCCACCAAAGCCGCTCCCAGGGGTCCCGTTGGAAGTGTGGAGTCAGCTGTGACAACTTCCAAGGTGAGGAAGGGCCACAAGAAACCCGGCAAGTCTGGGAAGAGCTGCACGGCGGAGAAGACCGCCATCATCCCCGCTGCCCAGGAGGCCACCGCCAGCACCAGCCCAGCTGCCCAGGAGGCTACCGCCAGCACCAGCCCAGCTGCCCAGGAGGCCACCACCAGCAACAGCCCAGCTGCCCAGGAGGCCACCGCCAGCACCAGCCCAGCTGCCCAGGAGGCCACCGCCAGCACCAGCCCAGCTGCCCAGGAGGCCACCGCCAGCACAAGCCCAGATGCCCAGGAGGCCAACGCCAGCACAAGCCCAGATGCCCAGGAGGCCACCGCCAGCACAAGCCCAGCTGCCCAGGAGGCCACCGCCAGCACAAGCCCAGCTGGGCCATGAAGGACCGCCAGCAAAAGGCCCGTTAGGCCATGAAGGACCGCCAGCAAAAGGCCCGTTGGGCCATGAAGGACCGCCAGCAGCTGAGACCCTGCAATGGAGACCGCCATCTGAAGCACCGCTGAACAGGGCACCGCCATCTGAAGCACCGCTCAACAGGGCCGCCATCTGAAGCACCGCTGAACAGGGCACCGCCATCTCAAGCACCGCTGAACAGGGCACCGCCATCTCAAGCACCGCTAGCCCATGAGCGGCAGGGGCACTGACACAACTGAGTCCGTCACGGGGTGAATGATGCACTCTGGGCACCATGCCCCCTCCAGAACCAGAGGAGACTGTCACCCACTACCTCTGTCCTTCACAGGATGAAGCACTCTGGGCACCATGCCCCCTCCAAAACCAGTGGAGACTGACATCCACTACCTCTGTCCTTAACAGGATGAAGCATTCTGGGCACCATGCCCCCTCCAGAACCAGTGGAGACTGTCATCCACTACCTCTGTCCTTCACAGAATGAAGCACTCTGGGCACAAAGCCCCCTCCAGAACCAGTGGAGACTGTCATCCACTACCTCTGTCCTTAACAGGATGAAGCACTCTGGGCACCATGCCCCCTCCAGAACCAGTGGAGACTGTCATCCACTTGTGAGACTGTGGCTTTGCACTCCCCAGGATTGAACAGTGGGCAGACCACCCACTGTAGAGACTTGAGAGACTGTGGCTTTGCACTCCCCAGGATTGAACAGTGGGCAGATCACCCACTGTAGAGACTTGAGAGACTGTGGCTTTGCACTCCTCAGGATTGAACAGTGGGCAGAACACCCACTGTAGAGACTTGTGAGACTGTGGCTTTGCACTCCCCAGGATGGAACAGTGGGCATGTGGCCCCCTCGTGGATTTGGCGTCGTGCACTCAAGCGGCTGAGGTGCCCCCCCTTTCCCTCCCCCTGAGGTGCCTGTTTTCTTGGTATCTGATGCCCCTGCAGTGTTCTCTCCATCATGGTTGGGGATCTTGTGTGGGCCTCGCCCATACCGTGTGGTCCCAGTGTTCCACGGACTATCTTAGTGCATTACCTGGACTACTATGCTTGGTATTTATTTTAAACATGGTGTATATATATATTTCTGCCTACTTGTTTTTAATATATTACAATGGTTACACTAATTTTCTATTGTCTTTGCATTCTTCTGGTGGGCTTGGGGGGTGTGACTGTGATGTATTGATATGCATTTGTGTGTGTTGTAGTGGGTGAGGGTGGGGGTGTTGCGTGTGTGTGTCCCTGTTTTTTGCCTCCTCCTTCCCCTGTGTCGTAGGTGCAGTACTCACCGTGGTCTTCACCGCCGGCGTTGCGTGCTCCTGGTAGAGGAGCAGGAAGACTGTCGCAGGGAGAATTTGGAGTTCTGGGTCCATGGTGTCCTTGTTCCTCGTTGGGTGTGTAGAGGTGAGCGTTTTCCCTTCGAAATTCCTGTTTCCGACGTGTTTTTATCCACGGTGAATCCGCCCCGGAAAAGGTGGCAGATTGGCCTGTCATAATAGTGTGGGCGGTACATTGTCTCCCGCCTGTCTGTTGGCGGTGACCGCCACGCTGTTTGTTTGTACCGCCGTGGCGGTCGGAGTGTTAAAGTGGCTGTCTTTGTTGGCGGTTTCCGCCACAGTCGCAATTCAAATTTGTTTACCGCCGGCCTGTTGGCGGTTTTACCGCTGCTTTAACACCGTCCGCCAGGGTTGTAATGACCACCAAAGTTTTCTAACCTCAAAATAGTCAGGGGCATATTTATACTCCGTCTGCGCCAATTGTGCACCAAACATTTTGACGCACAATAAGCGCAAACGTTGCCCTGTATTTAAACTTTGACGCCCGCAGATGACAAAATTCCGCAGTGTGTGTCATTTTTTGGATGCGGCAACCCGCCTTGCGTTAATTATATGCAAGGTAGGCGTTCCCGTCCAAAAAATGGCTTAAACTGCTGTGCGTCGTATTTATGCTTTCGGGCAAAAATGACGCACGGCCGGGAGGCGGAGCCAGAAAATGACGCACAGCCCGATTTGCGTAAAACATTTACGCCTGGGTCAGGGCAGGCATTAAAATGGGGCAAACACACCTGTATTTAATCAGAACACACAGAACAAACAGCAGAGCAGCAGAGCAGCAACAGGGAGCCATGGAGGTGATACTAATCCAGCGTGCATGCAGACGCAGAGCCCAGCAGCAACAACAGCAGCTACAACAACACCAGCAGGGACCCCAGAAGCAGCACAGAAGGCAGGAGAGGATATTCCGCCCAAGAACCACACTTCAGGGCCTCAGGGAACACAACATCATCCAGAGGTACCGGTTGAACTGGCAGGCCATTCAGCATCTGCTGCGCAACATTGAACAGCAGTTGGCCCCCACTTTGGTGACGCCCCGCACCATCCCAACAGAAACAAAGCTGCTTGCCGTACTTCATATGCTGGCAAGTGGCTCTTTCCAAACAACTGGTGCCCTGGTTGGCGGAATATCACAACCATCATTCTCCGCCTTTTTGCCCAAAGTACTGGATGCCATCATTCGACTGACACCCCGCTACATCTGCTTCCCTAACACACTGCAGAAGCAGCAGGAAACAAAACAGGGGTTCTACCTCATCAGTGGCTTCCCACATGTCCTTGGTGCAATCGACTGCACACATGTATGCCTTGTGCCACCTGCTGCAAC
Organism: Pleurodeles waltl; assembly: GCF_031143425.1. Lineage (NCBI taxonomy): Eukaryota > Metazoa > Chordata > Amphibia > Caudata > Salamandridae > Pleurodeles > Pleurodeles waltl. The sequence continues at coordinate 401,752,712 of NC_090448.1, forward strand.
TGAACACCTCTACCGCAACAGGAAGCACACACATTCCATCAACGTGCAGGCCGTAGTCGATCACCAAGGATTGATCACCAACATCGTGGCTAAATATCCTGGGAGTGTACATGACTCATACATCTTCAGTCACTGCACCATCAATGAACACTTCCAGGATGGACAGTATGGCAATGGACTACTTGTTGGTAAGTACAAACACTTACTTATATACACACTGCACAGCAACCCTCTAGGACACACAACACATACACCACAACAGCAACATGTGAACAGGAACACACTGAGGTCGTGACATCGCTAGCCATGTTTCTTAGGTCACCATTGAACCTGTCACACATCGGAAATTAGTGTACAGTCTAATGTTAAGACATCAATGAGTGTGGTTGCCTAAATGTCACCTTGCAAATTGTTAGTGTCTCAATGACCTTTACATTAATCCATTGCCTAAGTCTAAAGGTATGGGATGTCCAGGGCACACTGATATGAATGTGTTAACAACACTTTCAATTTTAACTGTGCATGGAACTATCATCTCACCCCCAGTGAAGACACACGGACACCTGTATCACAAGTCACAATGCTAGGGAGGGCACACTGTACTGCAAATCCCAAAACATACTGCTGACAAACGGTTAGCAGACAAACACTCGTTCAGCCAAGGAAACAACACAATGCAGATGGTACATCCTACAAGCATAGGATGCCACATTAGTACACAAAAGAGTCACAGACAACACAAGACAACTACTGCCATGAAAGGTCTTTTCAATAGTGCCAGCTACATCAACATGATCCCAATCATTTTCTCTTGCAGCTGATCAGGGGTATGGCATCCAGCCATGGATTATGACACCATTTGGCAACCCAAGTACTGCTGCAGAGCGTGCCTACAACGACGCCCATAGGAGGACACGCAGCATTGTCGAGCGGACCTTTGGCATCCTCAAGTCAAGGTTCCGCTGTCTCGACATCACTGGTGGTAGCCTCCTATATTCCCCAGAGATGGTCTGTAGGATCATCCTCACATGTGCAATATTGCACAACATTTGTATCAAAAGAAACATTCCCCTCCTGGAACCAGAGCCACACATGCCTGAAGAGGAGGAAGAGGAGGATGCTGGCCTGCAACAGGAGGGGGAACTACAGAACACAGCCGCTGGTATAAGCAGGCGGCAACAGATTGTAAATAATTTCTTCTGAATGTGATCACCTTCACCACTTTAGTTAACGAATTTAAATAAACACCTATTCTAATCACCATATCATGGTCTGGCTATTCCTTTTTGCACACCTTCATCTCTACATATTAGAATAAGAGTGTTGCCTCATGGAGCATTGCTAAGACACTGAGTAGGACACGGAACATCCCAGAGCTAATGTGATGCCTAACATACAATGGTCACATATACACACACTCTTAATGACATATATCATGTACATATCTCCTTTGAAGGCCAATAGCAGAGGACCACAACTATTTCACACATACATGTTGAAAGCAAGGTCCAATGCAGCATATGGCACACAACTAAGACACCATCACTCAATAAGGGGAAAACAAGCCTCATACATGAGGCAGTCAATGTGCTTTGGCATCAGTAACAGGAGTGCCTGACCAAACCCTTGACAGCAGTAAGTCCAACTGCATCCAATCTTTGCAAGGACTATCTGTGACTAGAGTTCCCTAGAAGCAGAACATAGACAGCATAAGTGCCACACATATGACAAGCATTGCGCACATGGCATTCCATGTACATGTCAGCCCATTTCCTAACTCCTGACACACCCATGCACCTGGTCACAACCCACCTGTCGGAAGAGGTCCCTGGAATACTAAGATGTGTACCCTGATATTACCTCCTCTACACACACAGACCAACATTAGCAAACCAGTGTGCTACTCTCTTTCCTATGGTATGCCATTGTCATAGAACATCTGACTGCAAGGACGTCAGGTCAATTTATACACTGTCTTCTAGTTTCAAAGCCCTGTTAGCACATGTAGATTGCTTCCCATTGTGAAAATGTCTGTTGGCCCTTAGAATGCAAGTCTCACCTACAGGACTGGTGAGAAACAGATGCAGCCCACACCTGTGATCACCTCCATGCACAACACCCATTTCAAAAAGCATTGCCCCTGATGATGCCTGGAACAGCATAGGAGTTGCCATTATGTCAAATACACCGTCAAGCATTGATACTAATTAAGCCGTGTAACACAGCCCTTGGGTTCATTTGTCACCTTCAAAAACACAGGACGTACACAGTTTGACATGTCAACTGTCTAGTTTGTCCTCAAAACAGTCTCAGTCAGACCACTGATTACGTAACTTGTCAAGTAACTGGATCCTGAATCACCTTGCATTCTGTCAGCCTGACTGGCAACTGTCTGTGCGTCACACTAAAGTATCCCTGTGTCTACATATGTACCACACTTACGTTAGCAAACCTCTCATTCATCAGGGGGCATTGGGCATGGGCTTCTTCCATGCATACCCAAATACATTGTATAGCATCATCTGCCTTTTAACCGTACCATTTGAGTTACATCCTCTTGAAAAAGCAAAATTCATGGCCCATCCCTTGTCTGGGTTGAATTTATGCATGAATGACAAAGTGTGACAGTGTCCCACGGCTGTAGGCAGGGATTGGGTACGGGGCTTTCAGCACAACCAGCAACCTCTGATAATGTCCATGAATAATACACAAATGTCAGGACCCTGACAGTTCACACACAGCATCACAGTGCGCACAACATAGTGATGGGCCGTGTGTGGTGAATAGCTGCGAGAATAATCAGCACAGAGGCTATGATGTTCCTAGATGCAGTGGGAAGTGCAGAGGCCAACCTGTGTACAAATGTTGTAATGACACCTGCCGGAACATGACACCTGAGACATTATCTCACTCAGCACACCAAGGTTGCCCTGTTGACTGTCTCATTACACGTCTTTAGTGACAGGGTGGGACCATCCACATGTTGGTTCACATGTCCACATCTACTTTACTCACATTGATCAACCAAGGATACTCAGTAGATACAGGAATAGCTGCCACTGGCTCATGATGAGTCCTGGACCGAACTGTGACAAATTACACCCCAACAATCTACAGGATCATCATTGGACCACACACATGAACAAGACACCTATGTGCAATTGATCACTGGAAATAAGTGGACACGTGCTGTCTTGTATGCTGGTCCACCACAGCCACTTGATAGTTGGGGCTCACTTCTATGGCCTCAACTGTGGTGTCATCATACACATGAGATTCACCCTTGTCTGTCTGTGCAAACAACATGGTACCCACTTCCTCAATGCATGTGTATGACTCACTGTGGGATTCACCAACTAGTGCCTAGGAAGCTCTTACCAATACTCTAGGATATAGGATGTAGAAAATGTGGACCATTGACATGAACAAGCGTCTGCCATCCATCTGGTGCATGCTATGTCACATGTGGTGTCTACGTGACCCCAAAATTTGGAAGTACATTTTACGGGTGTTGTTACATGTATGACTAACACATGCCCTTGCTCATTTCCAATATGACTTGCATCTAAGGATTGGACACATGGACGTCACATTCATACAACCATATGTACAATTATGATTCATGTGATACACACACACACACACACTTGGTCAACCAACACATTAGTTGTCAAAGCACACAATTTGAGCCAAAGGCATTTAGGTATTGTACATATTTGCGTCACATTGCTATCTTCTCCTTATGCCAAACATGCCCAATTTGTGCAACACATATATGTAGGCCACACTTATGACCATCTATTGCGTCAGCCAACTGTAAAAATACTGTGAAGGGAGTAGTGGATCATGTTCCGCTGCAGTATGATGTCACACATGTGAACATACACCATCAACACCATACTGTCTTCAATTAGCCAATCTCTGATGTGTTCCAAATGTAAAATAACCAAAAAACAAGTAAAAATGCCCCAAACCAGTTAATGCACTGTACTTTTGACGTCCCTAGCATTGTGCGTCATTTTTTGACAACCAAAACTGTATTTGCGTCATTTTGTTTGACGCACAGGAGTGAAATTTAGCCCGCATCCAGATATTTGTACAGTACATGTATCATTATGTGGATGCGGGTTAATATTCACGTCTGTGCGTCAAAACAAATGACGCAAATACAGTTTTGGTAAACAAAAAATGACTCATAACGCGAAAAAAGCGGGACTTTTCATACAGGAAGTGATGTAATAGGATATCCTGTTTACAGATCATGTACAGTGGGTGTACTTTCACTTTCACTTTGCAGTCTATGATCCTTCTAGACTGTGTGGCTGTGTAGAGAGTGTTGTCCTGAGATTTTGTGCTGTTTTTGTCCTGTGTGCTATCTATATTGTCAATTTGTGAAATAAATATTGTTTGTGTATACTGTACTACTGTGTTTTGTCTACATTTGTCCATTTATCTTGTGTTTTTCTTGTTTGTGGGAGTCTGTTGTGGGTAGTGTTAGTTTGGGGATAGTTGGGCTCTTTTAGTGTTTAGGTTTACTTTTTTTCTGTCTTTGTACCCCTACTTTCCCCCTTTTCCCTTTCTATTTCTTTTACCCCTATTCCATATCACTTATAAGTATGTCTGGTAGGCCACGTCTTGGCAGGATGGGGGAAGAGGAGTTGGGGGCTTCATCTGGCTGGTGACGCATTTCTTGCCGCTCATGATCCAGGCAGGGTGATACAGGGGTATCCGACAGAGGCGTGCAGAATCCGGTGGGGAAAGGTGCTGCATCACCTGCAGCGTGTGTATGCCAGCCAGAGGAGTGACCACCAGCTGAAGCACCGGTGGGCTGACCTCATCACCAGGGAGCAGGATCTCTTGGACCACCTGGGAATCATGATTGGTGGCACTGTTGGTGAGTACGAATTATGTTAATGTGCACGATTAAATGCTCTGTAGTGACATCAGGGGATTAGTGCAATGTCTGCCAGCTAACTTGCTGACTTTGTGTAATGCTGGGGAAATATAAAGGGATCATTGATGCACTATGGCAAGGATCACAATTGCTAGCTGTCAGGTAGCACGTGCTCAGCAAACTTACAGGTTACTTTTCCATGAAGGAAATTGGTGCGGCCTTTTTGTCAGAACAGCTAACAAAATATGAGCCAATCTTGTCTATATAGGGTACTATTGACAGAGAAGTACAGATGTACCAACATTTAGGCCAACTATGTTGACGCAATTGCTAGACTGACTTTAGAATCACTACATGATGCTGAAAATGAGTGCTGCCTTCACGTCAATTGATAATAGCAAGGTGGCTCAGACATATGTCTCATGTGAGTCTGGTGAGTGTGGAAGGAAAGCGTTCACAGAAGTACTATGAATGTGTGGGATTATTGTGTTCCTTGATCTTTTTGGATACATGTCAGTTCTTGATTTGAAAACATTGTGAAAAGGTGTAAGGTGCCCTCACCTAACATCTTAAGATGTTTGTTGGAATTAGTTGAGCAACAATCCAAATATGGATGGCAGTCCAAGTGTATGCACATGGCCTCACATCTCCATGGTTGGTGCAAATCACCATAGCTGGGCCACATCAATTGACTATACTGTAACAACAGGATGGCTTACAAAAGTCCCTGCCCCTCCCTCTGTACATTGGGCCTATGTGCAATAAATGTATCATGGCCACAAGGCATGTTTGACTGGTAATGCAGTCCTCAAGTAACCAGGCTTTGGATGTCTCTCTTGGATGCACATGATGAGACGATTACACTCCATATTTTTTAGTGCTCACCAATTATGGGGCATGTTTGCAACCACATGATAGTTAGGGCCAATGTATGTGTACAGATATGTGTGTAACTGTCACAGGAGACCTATGCTATGTACAAGTTGGCCGTGATATATCAGATGCAGTACCATCATGTCTGAATGGCTGCCATTTCATTATTAAGCCTACACATCGTAAATGTTAATGAAATTGTTGCACTGTGCACAGATTTTGAGCACATTTCTTCCTTCCATACCTTACAGGTGGACCGGCACCCTACACTGTGGGAGAGGTGGCGACATTTGAGGACCCCGACCACTCCAGTAAGTGTTGATATGTCTGTTATGTGTTGTGTTTGCTGGTTATGGACTCGTGTGAGTTGGACGCATTGCAAGGTGTGATGCGTTGGGCAAGCTTTTCTCTTGTTCCATGAGTGGGAATGCAGTTCTCACATGTTTTGAGTTTGCCAATGCGTACCCAATGGTATCATGTAGGGATTGTAGGACATCCCTGTAGGCCCCACTGTGAGTACAGGGGATAGTCATGTGTATGACACTTGTATCACCAAGAGTCGCACTGGAAGTCAGCCCCAATTTAGTCAGCATTGGTACAGCAAATAGCTTTCCAATAGACATCTGCTTCCCTATTTACCTACGTTATTTTGAAACAGTAGGTAGAACCTCCTAGCAGCATGTACTTCCACATGTAGTGCAACAAGTCTGTGGAACCTGAGTGCAATGGCCTAGGTGTGCATGCAATTCATGATCATGGGTGTTCTAGCAACTCTGTGTCTGATGTAAGTCAGGCCTCACTGGAAGTATATGTTGTGTACCAAGTTCTGCATTTCCTGACATGTCTGACCCTATGAGTGCTCTAGGGTTTGCTGACTCCTAATTGTAGATAGACCTTACCTGTGGTGTGTCTGTAGAGACAAACATGTGTGGAGTTTCCTATACACTCCTCGGTGTACATGTTGTTGGCAAATTATAGTTGTGTATCCACCGCCCCCCCTCAAACACGGCCATGGGTTTGTGAATGGGGTACCTAGTACTGATGCTACCAGTATGTTACACATACATGTGAATAAGTGACGGTTTGGTTGCATACTAGTATACACACTCAGATTTGGCACTTGGTACTATACTGGCAAGTCCAGTTACAACTTGCAGACCATGTGGCTTTAGTTTTGCTTTCCGTACACTGACATTTGTAACCCAGGTCTTGGCGGAGGATATGCAGCATGATTCTTAGATGATAACTGGCAGAACTCAGATTGCAAGTCAAAGCCAGTTATTTTCCATCTTGTAGGTTATGGATGTGCTTTGTGTGGTGTGACCTTTGTAGTCTGGCCTGCCATATACTTCCTCAGGGACATTCAATGCTCTGTATTGTGGTATGAGCTGTTACAAGTACAGTAGATGCAATGTCTGATAAACTTGCTGTGCCATTTCACACAATGCAGTTACTAATGTAGAATATCTGCATTTGTCTTCACAGCTGCTAACATGACTCCAGACCAGGTCCGTGAATTTCACCGCCGGGCCATGCGATATCAGCACATCCTGCTGGTGGAGTTGGGGTTCCGGAGGATGGCCCGGCGATATCGCCATGAACAGGCCTCCAGGGCATGGAGAGCCTTCCCACAGGGTGGGCCTACTTTGCCCACCACAGCCACCACCAGCACAACCACCAATACGAGCCAGGTGGCCACACCCACAGCTGCCACTGTTGGTCCAACATCTGCTGGACTTCCTGACCCCAGCATTGCCACCGGTGCAGGACAGCCCACTAGGCCTGGCACCACACCCACACAGACCTCCTCCACCGGTACCCAGACTGCCACTGCTCCATCTGTTGACCCTGCAGCCTTCAACAGAATGGAACATAAGATGGACAAAGTGCTGCGCAAGTTGAGCCACCTGAGCCGGGACGTGCAGCACATTAACCGGTGGGCCAAGTCCATTAAGAGGACCCTCCGGAGGGCCAACCTCTAGACGCTTTTTTTGATGGACATGATTACCTCCCCTCCCTCCTCTTTCCTTGTTCTTATAGTTAGTGGGCTTAGGGAGTTTAGTGTTAGGTTAGTATAGGCTGTTAGTTTAGTTAGTGTTAGTGGGTGGGGGGTCATCATTCTTTATATTTTTACTTACTAAGTGTGTGGGTGGGTGGGTGGCGGGCTATGTTGGGATTCTTGTGTGTAAAAAAAAATGTAAAGTTTTAAAATAAGTTTACATTTTTTTTTTTTTTTAAATGACCAAAAAAAAAAAACATTGTATAGGATAGTATAGTATGTGTTTAGGTTAGTATGTGTTGTCCTCCATGTGTCCCGTCTCATAAGGGGGGTGGGGGGTAGATGTTTAGAATGTTTTGTTACATGTGATAAGTAAGTGTAGCTTAGGTTAGTTAGGGACAGTTGTGGGTAATGAGTAGTCAGGGTAGATTAGGGTAGGTAAGATTTTTCCCTCAGTTTCCACATCTGTGGTTAGCATTTAATAAATATTTGGTTACCCCTTAATAGTATGTATTGAATGGTAATTGATCGTGGGTTTGGATTCAGTGTACATCAATTTGGTACTATAACATCTGTGTCCTATGCTACAAACAAATCCCAACTGAGCTGTACGATTGGCAGCTAGCCCAGAGCTACCTTGCAAAGTGTCGACCCTTTGTTGCAACCACCAATCACAGTTAATATGGATCCCAATGTGTTTCTGTTGATAAGTGTGTTTTCAAAGTCACTAACAGTGCTTCCAGACTTGATATTGGGGAAACAGTTTTAGGTCTGACTGCAGTGTGATGATCATGCACACCCTTATAAGATGAGTTCTCATTGGCAATCTTGTATTCTTGTCTTCATGACCCTCATACATCATTTGTGACACAGTTCGGCATGATTACCTATTTGTATGTTAACTCAGACACCTTCATTTGTGCAGTTTTTTTAGTGTTTACTTAGATTAGTGTGGCATGTTTTTTGTGTTATTTTTGCATGTTTACAACATTTTGCGACCAATATTTGATGACTTAGTTATCCCCTGAGGAAGCATTCTTCTGTCCAACACAGCATGGTGGTGTATGGTTTCTCACTTCATCCGATTTGTCCCTAAGGAAGGGCAGAGTATGATGCAATCATGGGCACTTTGCAGAATTCTCTGACTACATATTATCAGGACAGTTGTATTGACAAGCTCCGTAATTTGACAGTAGGCACATTTCAGTTATCTACTTCACAGATGATATGTCACATTACCCAGAGACAGATTTGTTGTGTAAGTGCTATTTATTGAAACGTGCTGTAGTGCTATCTGTACATTGTCCATGATTGTGAGTCCATTATAGTGACATTTTAAATTGGGATCCAACACAAGGGGTTACGGAAATGCTTTTGACATGCTGGGGTTGATGTTTCAGACAGTGCAGAGGGACAGGATTTGGCAATGAGTAGGAGAGAGACAATCGCTGGGCTGGGTGACAAGATATACAGTGGTTTGCAGAACAGTGCTCGAGTAAAGTTGTTGCTAGACTGGCAAGTTACAATGCGCAGGACCTTGGTAAATGTGGGCCATGTGGCAGGGACTAGTGCTTCCGGGTACTTTTCCTTGTGAATGTGATCTGTTCTATGTCTTCTTCTTCTGATGTGTGTGTTGCCTGCTTTGTCCTTGTTGGTTGTGAAGTGTTAGAAGACGTGGAGTCAGACATCCCGGTCGCTGCTCCCTGTGAAGGTCTTAAGGGCAGTACTGCAGCAAGGAGGGTCTGCTGGTTCTTGAGAATAGCAGCCACATCACGATGGTAGGCAGCCAGGTCAGCCCTGAGGGAGTCATGATTGCATTCGTGCATGCAGTGGAAGGTTTGGGGTGCGAGGTGTTGTGGCAACTCCCTTACTGCAGTGGTGAATTCCTTGACAGTTTCTTGTAGTCCTTGCAGTATGGATGTTAGGGCTTTCATAGCTGCTGCCTGATCTGCAGATGACATCGTGCACGAACGCACCCCCTCAAGGCTGGCTGCCATAGTTTGCATCCCCACCTGCACCTCCTTGGCCAGCTCCCGCTGTACTCCAACTACAGTTCTCTCAAAGCTGGTGCCTGTGTCGTCTGAGTCCTCAGTTGTATTGGAGCTGGCAGGTCTTACAATTGGGGTGGTGGGTGGATCCTCTGAGATGGCTGCTTGTTCTGTGCTCCTCCTTGTGACTGAATGTGGGGTCTGGAGGGTTTCAAGGACCTTTTGGATAGTCTCCTGGGGAATGTTTATCGGCTCGTCATCCATGTCATCAGGGAAATCTGGGACAGGCATATTGGCAGGAGATCCATCTTCCTCTGCAATGAAACAGGGTACAATTAGTGTGTCTGTGTTGTGGCAATTTTGATGGGATGTGCCTGCCTTTTGATGAATTCACTTTGTGATCTTGTTTTGTGTTAATTTCTCCAGTCCTTCAGATGGGCATTGTTCCAGGCCTATGGCCCACCTGTGTGTCACATGTATGTTATTGAGTTATCAGACTTGTCATCCTCATCGCCTCTAGGTGTTGATTTATGCCAAATAGAGAATTGCCACCTTCTTTTCCTACTCAACCCTCCGTGTACATCCATTCTCATGGTGAGACCTTTCACTGGCTGTGGGTGCACTGATGGCCCTGGCAGCACACTTAACAATGTGGACCTGCCCCAATCTCTGATCTTTCACATCCACTTAAATGTAATTGACATGTGGCATATCCTATGCATGGCTATGTTATGATCCGATATGGATGTTGACATTGTTAATGTGTCCTGCTGATGCTGGGGAATGTGTGTTACATTGGATTGCCCTGATTATCGTATCAGTGTCCTATTTCATCCTCTGACTGTGCAGGTGTATTTCAGTGGCCAGTTACATGTGTCCCCTCCTCAATGCTGTTGTCTGAGCAGTATGACATTTGGGATGTTGCCTTGTTACCCAGGCACAGGATGGACCCTGACATATGCAGCATGGGTGTGTCCTTAGTGCTGTGTAGCTCCTATTGTTGTTTACATTGGCTGATGTTTGCGACAACTATGGGCATTGACTTTTGAGAGTACTGGGGCCTTTGTCTTGTTTCTGGGGATTGTTGCAGTTGTCATCCTCACCCCCTAATTTAGGTGTGTATGATCCATGGGGAGGTTACTGCCATTGGCTACTTGAGCTGCACACAGAGCAGAGGTGGTAGTGGCAACTGTTGTCGCAGTTACATTCCAGTTGTCGGTATGGCTAGAGGATTGCTAATAGGGCCCTAGTTAATGTAGGGGGTATGTTGGCTGACGTGTGCCGGGATGTCAGTTTGACGTAGTGGCCTTCCCTCCTTGCGTGGCTTTCCCTTTGCTGCATCGTTGGCATGACAGCATGCCCCCATGCAACTGTTGTTGGTGTTGTGTAATGGTGTGCCCCAGGTCTTCTCAGAACGGGCCATGCCCCCCTGCCGTGCCCCTTTACCCATGCCACTCCATGTATTAGATGACTTCCATGCATTTAGTGGTCGGTATCCCCCCCGGTTGTAGATGACATTATTGCATTTTAATTCCCCATGCGACTTACCCTGCATGTGCGTTGTCTCCTGGTAGTCTGCGCTGTCCTGTCCTTGAATCCCTGTGACGATCTCCTCAGGGATGAAGGCTGCGAACATCTCCTACATGTGGTCCAGGGCCTCCTGGTGTGCTGGACTCCCACCTCCAGTCTGCAGTGCTGCCTTCCTGTTCCTGGCCATCTTTTCCTTGGTCCTGCGCTTGCAGTCATGCCAGCGTTTCTTGCACTCGATGACTGTTCTGCGTACTTCAGCAACACTGTTAATCTTGTCGACAATTTTTTGCCATATGGCCTCTCTCCTACTGATTGGCAACTTTGATGTGACAAACAGTTGGTGCTGGTGTTCTTTAACCAGAATTTCCTGCTCCTCTGCACTAAAGCGACACATTCTTTTCTTCTTAAAAGTGTCCTGGTTCTTGTGTGGGTCCTCCTGGCTGGTTCCTGGTCTGCTGTCATCATCCTGGGGTCTGTAGTGGCATCTGGGATCCATTTTGGCTCTCCTCTAGTGAAATGGCAGTGTTCGCTGGTTTTTTTGATGCTATTGCGTAAAAAAAAAACGGCGCATATCCGGTTTGCGGTGTCGTAAATCGACTCACAGTCATTTCCGCCACGTTAACGTCGTTTTCCTTTACGACTTGACGCCGCGGTGTGCGTCAGAAACAATGACTCCCACCTGTGGTTTGCGCCACTGTTCGTCAAAGTATAAATATGACGCCCGCACGGCGCACCAAAATGGCGTTAGCCGGCGGTAATATTTTTGACGCAAAACTGCGCCGGCGCAGTTTTGCGTCAAAAAGTATAAATATGGGCCTCAGAGTTTTACTCCAGCTGGCTTACCTCCTATTCTAGCGTCGGGTATGGTATGGATCATCTTCAACCTTGCAAGGTGTGTGTAAGGGAAGGGAGAAAAGATTTCTGAGTGGAGAAGAAAAAGGAAAAAGAAAAAAAAAATACATTTGCACTTGAGGCTACCTTTTCACAGTGTGCAATTATATACTATGCACAATTGTGCATTGGGGAAAGAGCCTTTAAAAACATGCACTGGCAAAGCCAATAGCTGTTGGCCACCAGCCTTTTGGCTTTTGCCAGCCTTATTTTACACTGTGGTGTTTTTTGCAAAAGTTTGTTGTTGGTGAAACTGTCAGGCCCCCATCAATTAAAAATAAATTGGCTAAATCCAAAAATACTTTTTTTGGCTACAAAAAGCACACATAGGGCCTGATTACAACTTTGGAGGAGGTGTTAATCCGTCCCAAAAGTGACAGTAAAGTGACGGATTTACCACCAGCCGTATTACGAGTCCATTATATCCTATGGAACTCGTAATACGGCTGGTGGTATATCCGTCACATTTGGGACGGATTAACACCTCCTCCAAAGTTGTGATCAGGCCCTTAGTGTTAATGTTCCTGGCACATAATGGGAACTCCTTTATGTGTGGATGTGCCCCACTGTGAAAGGTCAGAATGCCATCACCCACAGTGAAGTTAGCCAGAGGGTAAAGTGAGCCCACCCATTGCTGTATGCTTTGTGGGTGAAGAAGAATGTAAATGACACAATAACAGAACAATGAATGAAGAGGGCTAGCTGGAAGCCCCTATCAGTAAGTATATTATACATATCATTTTAGTAAAATCAAAAGTCTTGGCTAATGTCAGACCTAAAGATCACATGGACCACTCAGTTGTACACCTTGAACACTGAGACTGGTGCAGCTTTCCAGGCGAGTTTGGGGAAAATCTTAAATTTGCACCAGTGAGGAAGAGTGCTTCTGAAGTGCAGATTTAAGATTAGCTTTGTGAAACAGGCACACAGTATCAAAGAAGTCATTAGAAATATGTTTCCATGTGAGTTCAGCCTATTTATAGAGCAGGCACAAACATAAGCATTACCACAAGGGACAGGGCTTTTTGGTCCTGCCGGCACTGAGCACTGGCAGTTTTAAGCAAGCATTTGCAATGCAATACGTCTCACATTGGCTTGAGTTAGAGCTATTGGCACTGTCAATTTATAACTGGACATTTCTTGCCACATAAAGTGGTCAACCCTGCTTCATAATTTCATCTTTTCCTGCCACATAATTCCAGTGGCCCTGCATATAACGAAAGCACTTCCATTTACGTTCTTCCGCTATCTGCAGCAAAAAATTTAAATGTTACCATTTAGCATCCTAATTTGAATCTGCCATGCTAATTTCAATAGAATACTACTTTCCCCATCCCAACATCAAAGTTGCTGGCTGGCTAACTCTATTCCCCAAAAAAGACACAAGACAGCCACAGAGAAGAAATAAAACTGGATGGGTCACCCACACTTATCAAGAGTGTTAAAACAGTTATAGTGTAATAGGGATGTTAAGTTGGCCTGAATTATGGTCATAATTGTAATAAGGAGAGATTATTTAAATTTAAACAATTATCATATAAACCCTTATCAGAAATAAACATTTGGCAGTAGACTATAATGCTCAAAACAGTCCCTATAGGGCACTATAACAAAAATAGAATTAGTAAGAAACATGGCCATTTACCCATATTGTTAGCCCCTAGAGGGAATAACCACAGGTAAAAAACAGGAGAGAGTAATGCAGTATAAACATATATTTAACCTCTAGAGGACATAGTACATTACACATTTTCAAGGCTAGCAGAACTATTTCAATAATATTACAAACAAGGCCCATAAAGCACAACTTTTACCAACTGTAAAACTAAAGCTCCAACCATAAGAGAACTTAAAAAGACAATGAATGGTGGTAGGGTTTATTATTTTGGAGTCCCAATTAACATAGTGTGGGGACCCAGCGATGGTGTGGACGAAAAGAGCACATAGTGGTTAATGTTTTGAATGTAGCGCCTTTGCCTTGGCAAAAATGTTTTGTAAAAGTAATGCCCTGCAAAGCATTATGGGACACGTTTCCTTGCCACAAATATTTTAATATGTTGATATGACTGTAATGTTTAGAAGAAGCCCCTAGAGAACACCACAATGAAAATAGCATTTGTAAGAAACATGGTCATGTAACTATATAGCTAGCCCATAGAGGTCATATTCACACAAAATGAAAATGGCAATAAATAATGCAATGTAACTATATATTCAGCACCTAGAGAGCATAGTGCATTGCATAATTTTCAGTGAGAGCAGGCCTACAGGAATAACATTACAAGCAAGGCCCTTAAAACACAAGCTACTCTCAGCTGTGAAACAAAAGATCCAGCCATGAGAAAGCGTAAACAAACACTGAATGGTGGGAGGGGTATTATTTTAGGGGCCCACTAACCTATTGTGGGGACCCAAGGATGATCCACACAGAAAGAGCACATTGCTGTGAACGTTTTGGCGGTAGTCCCATTATCTTAGGACCACCACAGGCTGAGTTATGAGCAAAATTGTTTTGTAAAAGTAATGCCCTGCAAAGCATTATGAGGTGAGTTTCCTGAGTGCTGTGAATATTGTAGTATTGGCTCTCCCATTGTGCCCGGAGAGCTGCTTTCCTTTGAGGATTTCTGTTTTACTGTAAAGCATATATCCATTTCAAGTGTTTTAGGGGGAGAGCCACGAGAAATGACTCTGATTAGGTAACTGTGAACAATGTGACCAGTGCTCCAATACCGCTGATCGAGTTCACGGTGTTGTGCCTGTTCGTGCTGTGAGCGCCATGGCTGCCATGCAGCATGAAGGGGAGAGACAAAAAAATAGTTCGCCCACACTGAAGTATCTCAGCAATTGTGCAATTATCCATGTAACAGGGGCAGTCTGCAAGGCGTGACATAAAAAAGCCTCAAGGCATGACAAAAGTAAAGCATTTACCAATGACATCAAGTGATTTTTGAAAGGCAAGCCCACAAACCAGTGAAATTGATGGGCGTGACATGGTGTGGTTAAAAGTGGGATCATCCTAAAAAGGGGACATTGAAACGGGTCCCTCTCAGACTTTTTTATGCCCTGCATTTTTATGCACTGACCTGGCAATACAAACTGGTGGACTGACGTAGAACCCTGGCTGTGCCCAGGATGTTGTTTTAAAGAGAGCGTGGGCCTGCTATGTCTCCCTTCAGTGTTCGATTTGAAAAATGTGGATAGAGTCACTTTAGAGCCTCCTGCAGCAGCCCAGCATGATTTTCTCTAGACCCGAACTTTGGTGCTACATATCTGTTCTTTCTTGCTAGATGTTGTGTTGTTGGCGAAACGTAATCATCCCTGGTCAGTCACCGTGTCGGAATAAGGTGAGTTACGGGCGGCACTTGGAGGGGACTGACCTAGTTATAAGCAGCCAATTCAAGACCATGATTTCACATTTTTGTTGCATCTTGTCTTCATTCTCATCACCTGATATTTTCCGGATCATTTTTTGAGGTTCAGAGGCAAGATTTTGGAATAGATGCATGTTGGTGCCAGAGGTAACCACTTCCAGGGTTAAACAAGTCAGTAAATAAATGTAGTAGAAGTCTATCCTTCACTCTACCGCGAGAGCTGAATGTCAAACTGCGTCAATTTTCCGTTAAAGAAAGCAAGTTACTTATGTAAGGCATGTGCTGGGATTCGGTAAGTTTCGCTTATGTCATCGATTAATTTAAGTGACATGGAGGAAAGACGCGTCCCTGGGCATTCATTGTCAGTGTGTTATGTTCATTCATTCATTGACTGGCCCTGCCAGAGCTCAAAGGCTGGCAGGTAAGCTTGGAGTGTGCCATGTGCCCCACCGCACACTCAACAATAAGATGGAGGCTTGCCTTCAACACACAACATACTGACATGCGTGTGCTATTAGCAATTACAGAAGGTGTTAAGGAAATATCAGGACTTTAAAGCACTATATAGCTGAGTAAACTTCTCTGAGATCTACCTTACTTTCTGCATGCCCTTGGAGGATGTCTTTGCATCCTCCAAGGACAATGTGTACTCGGTGTCTGCAGTGGTCAGGTTCTGGATGTTAATGCAAACTGTGCAACAAACATAATGTTTGGATTTGATAAATTGTCTCCAAAATTTTAAAAAGTGCGGAATAGCGTTTTACCTTAGTGCATCACATTATTTCATTGCATTGAGATGCCACGTATTAAAAGGGAGTTTTTAAAACATGCACTGACAAATATTCCAATCCGGTCCAGCCCTGATGACAATGCTATTAGTGAACTAAGAGGCAATTTGATGTACCCTATATTTTTGATCTTTTTAGCCTCAGTTGTTACACATGGTGCGACATTATAGGCTATTAAAATAAACACAAGGGAGGGTATTGTACAGCGCACGTGATGATTTAGTGCACGCCCCTAATTGCGTAGGCCACGCACACCCCTTTAGCAGGTTTGTCACATCCCTTTCAAAGCCCAATCCCACTTGAAGCTCCGATGAGGGAACAAATGAGATTGTGTCGCATATGAGGATGGACACTGGCACCACTCGTCTGTGTACACACATGTAAACCTGTCTCATGCACGGTGGCATGAACCAATGCCCCTGCGTGTGAAGCTGCTGATTGTGTGGGAGCTACTTTGAGATGCAATGGCTTTTTTTTATTTGATTTGTATTATGTTGTTTGGATGAATGAGAGTACATCGTCCTTCCTCAGTCTCCGCTGCTATTACGAGAGGGCGCGCCTACAACAGTGCTATAAGAAGCCTCCTTGATAGGCCCTCTTGGCCGAGGAAAGACCAAGAAAACGCTCTTCTCTTCTCTAAGCACACTGACTGGAGTCACAGGCAGAAGACTCATGGTAAGTGCCAGTGTGCAGATGGGTTGTGTACTGTTGTTTCATCTTAGCTTAGCAGAGCCACCTATTTCCCATATGAATACAACTCTGTGTCCTGCAGTCTTCCTTCCTCATGTTTGAGATCAACTTTTATTAATACATTAGTGACATAGAGGTTAGCATATGGTAATTAATTAACCTTCATTTAAAAGCCTCACAGAGAAATTAACGTGGAAATGTAAAATGTGCACGTTTGAATTAAGGTGGACATTGTGGTTGCCATTCATATTTTGACATTATGTTTAACATGAAGACATGGTGCATTTATAATTGAGTGAATTACTGACATGAGATACTGCAAAAGATATTTTAATTATTGAATATTAAAATGAAAGTATTAAATTAATGTAAATTAATCATCCTTATATTGATTAAATGCATTTTATTAATATGAATTACATGTGTGGAGAAAAATAAATGCACATTTAAAATTGTTCTAACACGTTGAAAATAATGTTTGCAATTAAAAACTTGCTTTGCATATTTGATTATAATTGTAAGGTGTGCAATAGGATTTACAATTATGAATTGTAAAAATATGCATTTAGGCTTTCTTAGTTTGACTAGTCCTGAGAGGTTCATTTTGCAGCAGTAGTGGAAAATCACTTGTTTATTCTGTTCCCTCTGACCTGATTTATTTTCCTAGGTTGCTTATGTGATGCTGAATGTCCTATTGTATTGAAGATGAAGAACATGTTTGCTATTAGCAATGTAACATTATTTGTTCTAGCTGGCGAATAAGCCAAAAAATCTAAGATTCTCTTGAGAAATGTCTAATTTATATTGTGTGTCGTGAGAGAGAACTTTCAAGTACCAACTAGAAAATGTAATATTTTGGTGGAACTGTATGAAAATATTGAAATGACAACACTCTTTTGCTGAGAAAATCTGTTATAGTTGCAAACTTGATGGTGCCATTGACAATCACTGGACACTGAATCTGACGCCTGAAGTGAGCCCATCTGAAGGACCAATTAAGAGGATTGTGGTTATATTAATTAGTGAGGTACTTTGGAAACTGAAGGGCGCTCGAGTTAGTTTGTGTGAGTGCACTCCTGCTTAGAGCCTGTCTGGTCACTCTGCTAGAGCCATTCCTGAACGTGCTGAAGATGCCCAGCTGCTCTCTGCTTTCCTGAATCCCTTTATGCTCTAGTTACATATTGATGAATAAAGTCATACTTAATTGCCCCATTTGTTTATGCTGTCTGTTCAGTACTAATACGCCCAACTAATTATGAACTGCTGATCTGTCCTATGTGCAGCTCGTGTTCTGCACTGTCCTAATGCGGCTGTCAACTGACGTTGAAAGAAAGTGACCGTTCTTGCTGACGAGGTATTCCTGTCTGCTGTCCCATGGGGAGAAGTATAACTAAATTTGGTTTCTTGTCTCTTTTTCAGTTAATTACGTGAGCATATTTTTATAGTGAGCTACATTAGGTGATTTATCCAAATTATTTTTGTCTTTCTTTTGCTTTTGCCCACGTTAGCCCATTCCCGCACATGCAAGTCCAAATTCATGTTAGAGGTGAGGATGGCCCAGCTTTGAAATTTGATGGATAAAAATTGTATTTTGATGATTTACTGATGTCACCATCATCTACTTCGAAATCTGAAATTAATTTGCATATTCTAGTTATGCTAATCTATGTTATTCTTTTGGAGTTTTTAACAGTATTAATGTTCAGTAGGTTAAATCTTTTTAGACATTTTGGTCATCCAATGGTTGTCATGTATGTTTATAACTTAGTTTTGCACACCATATATGTGACTTTGATTTTGGGATTGTAATAAAGCTTTGAAACGTATTCCGTTTCTGACTCCGAGGTGGGAAGAAGACCTTTGCGGGCATGTTAACACTTGCATGACCATTGTTGCAAGTCTGCTAAAATCTGTCTTCATCCAAGCAAGCATGACTGACTTCTGTTCTTGTGAGAACATACATCGTACAGCTGTTTGAAAATGGCTGAGTGGAGATTGTGCTATATAAAAAAAGAAATAGGCCTGATATAACATCATGAATAACAAAATGTCCCAGAAGGGAAGTGCTGATCCAGCCCAAAAGATAACAGAGCGGAAAAACCCAACTTGTGGTAAACACACAAAAAACTTTGTGTTGAGCTTTAGACACTTTGGTCAGCCAATGGTTGTCATGTATATTTATAACTTAGTTTTGCACACCATATATGTGACTTTGATTTTGGGATTGTAATAAAGCTTTGAAACGTATTCCGTTTGGAGTTTGATTTAGAGTCAAATTGTCCACGGTATTTAGAATTGTTTATGGTATAATGTCATTAATTTGTGATTGAATTAATCTGACTACTACAGTCTTCGCTAAGTACAAAAATATAGTCCTAAGTCTAAAGATCTAGTCGACCTCTATTAGTGAGAATAGTGACGGTATCTCATAAGTGCGCTTGTGGTTTCTGACTCCGAGGTGGGAAGAAGACCTTTGCGGGCATGTTAACACTTGCGTGACCAATGTTGCAAGTCTGCTAAAATCTGTCTTCATCCAAGCAAGCATGACTGACTTCTGTTCTTGTGAGAACATACATCGTACAGCTGTTTGAAAATGGCTGAGTGGAGATTGTGCTATATAAAAAAAGAAATAGGCCTGATATAACATCATGGATAACAAAATGTCCCAGAAGGGAAGTGCTAATCCAGCCCAAAAGATTACAGAGCGGAAAAACCCAACTTGTGGTAAACACACAAAAAACTTTGTTTTGAGCTTTAGACACTGATACTGTTTTGGGCTGAAAGTAATAATTGATTTCATGAGCCCTTATGAGGACAAAAAAAGCCACTAGCCCCCAAATTAGAAAACACACATTCCGGTTGCTTAATAGTGCCCCAGTGGTTGCTAGCTTCTGGATGGGCCCCATATACTGTCTATAACCTGATTTCTTTAAATGTGTGTCGAAGGATTCAGTGTAAACCTTGCATGCATTTTTTTCCTCATATCTTCCCACCACCACACTATGTGCTGCTGCGTCCCAAAGCAAGATAAGAGCACCCTTCTGGCCACTCATGCACAACCCAAAAAGCTTCCCATATATTCACTCCATGTTATATCTACCAGCGCCAGGAAACCTTTTTGGTAACAGGTAGTACTTAATAAATTGTCTCATATAGGCCAACAACAATATGCAAAACTCCTGGAGCTTGTTACCAGTTTGGGCAAGTGCTTTGACACCCCACATAATGGTAGTAAGCGCTCTGTAAAGGGTACAGTGCATTACAAGACAGTGATGTTAGTGCCTGTGGCACCACAGCGGGACTGATTTGATGCCACCTGACATCCAGTCGAAGTTTATATTCTATATTGAGTTTGCACCTGAGGATTGTTCCAAAGTTAATGAATCTGAGGTAAGAAATTAAAAATATCTTTAGAAGAAGCCAACATTAAGAACAGGACTTTGGGCACAAATATGCCTGTAATATTTCGATTTTGTTTGATTTTTTTTTAAATAGAGGATTTATCTTTAAAACAAGTAAGAGAGGAGGACCATCATGGCATGGCGTTTTTCTTTAAGTGTAAGCCTTTTATCAAGTAATCTCTGAAGAACAGTACAGTACCAATGTAAAGAAGGAAAACAATATTGTTATCAAGGAATTATTTAAACAACATTGAATTAAGAACTCTCACCGCTACAAAGGTGTTGGAAAAATGGGGAGGTGAACAGGGTGAGGATCCAGAGAGAAGAACAACCAAATACCATTAAATTGACTTTCAAGAGGGGACGGGGTCAGCCGGGCTCGGAAATAACTCACTGTAAGGAGGCTCCTCAGGCTGCTCACGCTGTTTTAAATCCTGAATACGATGGACCACCAGACTCCCAATAATGCATATTATCCCCTGCACTAGACTACATTGCCATATTGTTGCAGAACTCATGTTCTGGCTCTGAAAGCTGTGTACCTCCAAGACAAGGTGGATCCTGGAGAGTCAAGTGTCTTCATACACATCCATGCTGTAGAACATGGTGTCTGTTCTGTGGGGCCCGATTCGCAGGGGACACCACCTTCCGAACCAGGTAGTAAATGTGTCAGATAAACAAGCACTGAATTTACTATGATGATTACTACAATGTGTTTACCAACTCCCTTGTTCTATTTTAAGTTGGTGGGTGTTTACATAACATATGTTTATACTGTATGAGTAGTTTATGTAGTACAGGGGTATCCAACCGTTACTATAACAAGAGCTACTTCTGATAGATGAAAATAGTCCCGAGCTACTAATGGCTTTGACAACTGTTACAGCAGTGATGACATGAGAGGCAGTCCCATTAATGGCCACACCGTGCAGAATTACAAGAAGCAGCCACCCAGATGTATGCCACAGTATTAACTGGTACCCAAATATCATATCCAGAATGTTGATTAATATGATATCATGAATGTGCATACATAGGTAAGTATGGATATTCAATTCTAAACTCCACATCTGCATACAGCAATGATGTATATCTTCAAGATAAACAGATGAGGAGTTAAGAACGTAAATAAAACTATACTTCTGATTGCATATTTTCCTTCATGATGTAATATTTTTGGCTGGATGATATATAGAATGTGATACTGTAGCTGAGCACCTTTTACCCTAAGCATAAGACGGGGTTGCTAACAGCAGTGTCAGGACAATCTTTATCATAATAAAATGGCTTTATGTGACTAATAACTTAACAGTCACAGAAATAAGTGCCCACTGGCAATAAGGAAATTCTAAACGCCATAAATCTACACATCTCAGTATGAACTATCATTCAAATAGCAGTGTTAAATGCGTTTCAGATTTTCAGTCTTTTGGTTTACGAACTTCAGCATATCAGTTATTCAGTACATTTTTTTTCAAATAGTTTCCATTTTGGATTAACCCATTCAAAGGTAGTCTTGTCTTTTTTTGCAAAGTGATCTTCTTGAAAATAGCTAGAGTAGACCCTCTGAATTAATTACTCTGCTGCAGTGCCAGGGGTTATTTGGAGCTCGGCTAAGGGCCACACGTGGTTGTGCAGCAGTGGCTAAGAGGCTGAGCACCAGCTGGCAAAACACTGAGAAGAAGCACAGGCAAAGGGAGGAATCTGCCTGAGGTCTGTAGTGCGCATAATGTAAACCAACTCCTGTGAGCAGATGAGTGGGGATTCCTTGACACTGCGGTGCAGCCTACTTTGTGGGCCTGCAAATATATGTGGCATGAATTGAGGACCATGATGGTTCTGGGATTTGGGATTTTCTGCTGTATTTTTAATTTTTAGAGGTCTCTTTTTAGCCTGTTGCCAGATGGTGAGGATGTGAATATTGGTCTCGAGCTACACCGGGAAAAACTGCTAAGATTGGGTGTGGTAGTTGCCCCTGAAAGCAGGTTCATAACTGGTGAGCTGGCCTAGCTTCTGGTGCGATGAGAAGCTACACAGGTGCACTGCTGCTGCTGTGAGAAACCCTCTGAAATCCTGATAATCTACATGGAGTTCTCTGTTATTGCATGCATGGGGCAAAATTGGGAGGCAGTGCAACCTGCCACTCACTGTTATGTGATGGGCAAGTCAGAGCAGAAGAAATCACAACTGGCTTTTGATAATACAAGGCGACCTGCACTATAGACAAAAACAGAACCCTACCACAAATGACTGAAATTTCACAACCAGAACCCATCAAAATACTGAGACATCAGAACCATATTAATTGATATTTGAACCATCCTGAGTACCATAAATGACAAATTTGGCACCCAGATGTCAAAGATGCATCATAAGAATGAGTGTCTCACAAACATTCATACATATAGGTTGTGGCAGCATGCCAAGTGTCAGATATCGAGGATGACATGTCAGAACGAGCTGAACAAAGCCTCAAAATGGAGAAGATCTTAGATGCCATCCACACCAAAAACAAAGAAATAGAAGCATGCTCAAGATGCAATAGCATTAAGATAATAGGAGACCCACATACTACAAACACGAAACATGGAGGCTTTCATGAAGTCACTCATCACCAAGTTGCTTGATAGACCCAAGTTATTGCAGGTGATCATAATTGAGAGGTTTAAAGAAATGTCTCTTTTTGTGTGGTCACCCCCAAGTTTTTTGACTGATGCTGCAGTTTTTTTCTACTCAGAGTACACTGAGGCCTGCTATGTAAGTTAGAGGGGTACCCCAGGGCTGCAGCACTGGTTGTGTCTCCCTGAAAGTCCCCCTGTAAAACAAGTCCTCCAGTCTACCTGTGCAGACTGGTAGAGCAGTCCTGCACTGCTTGCCTGACTTTGTCATTAAAAGCAATGGCAAAGCCACCACTTCCCCTGTACATTGGTGTAAGTCACCATTCTAGCAGGCCTACTGAGTACATGAAACAGCTTTCTGCCCTTCTGGAGAGACATGCCAGTGACTTGAAGGAGAACAATGAGGGATTGCAGGGAGGTGTTTCCTTCCTCCTGCAGGAAGCCACTTGGATGTTAGTCCCAAAAGGCAGGCTTCAAAGGAGAAACCATTTTTGGAAGGTCACACAAGGGAGGAGGGCTATGGAGGTCTGAACACAGAGAGAGGGGTCTCGTAATCTAGGGAGTGGGCAGAATGGTGCATCCTGGGATCGCCAGAAGCCACACTTCATAGGAAGTGAACCTGATAACCAGGCTTCTTTGGGTGGTGGGGGCCCAGAGTTGGAAACTTGGCCCCCCCTGGTACAAAGACCTGCCCGGAGGTTGAGATCCCTGTGCCTTTTAACCTCTGGGAACAGAAACCCACACATGCCCCTCTTCCAGGGCTAACACTTCAAAATGCTCCTTGCGATAATCCCCAGGCCTTGGCCCACCCTGGGGTTTGCAAACCTTGGACATCGGAGCCCCCTGTGCTCTGTCTCTTAGCTGGAAGTCAATGGTCAAATCCTTTTTCTTTCGGTCTCTGAAGCCCACCAGGCTCTTTTGCTTGATCTTGGGCTCATGTTGGTCCTGGTGGCAAGCCCTAGGTATTGAAAGCCTTTTCCTTAGGCCTCCTGGCCTCTAAAGTGGCATGCTCTGCAGGGAGCTGGTTCCACTGGCTCCCTGCACTAGCCTTTCTCCTTGTTTTCCTCTGCCACTTCTTTCCTCCTGGGTGTAGAGGTCCAGTTCTTCCCCCTCTGGGGAGAGTCCCACTGGACCTGGGGTCAACTGTGGCCAGAGTCCTTTAGTCCTGGTGGGCATCAGGGGGTTTCTCATTCCAGTTGTTCATGGCTGCTGCCTTCAAGACTTAGAATACAGCTCAAACAAAAAGCACTCTCTCCACCGTGTGCAAGACTTTTTATGTGGGAGCAGAAAATTCTTGTAGCCAGGAACCCAGTCAATCCTAGGGGCCACATCACCGCTCCACCCCGGTTCCAAACCTCCTGCACAGCATGCTGGGAAAATTCAAGATGGTTCCATCCAAGAGACCCTGATCACCTCGCCTCTGGGGGCCGCATCTCTGCTCTTCACTAACATCACTACCAGTGCCTTTCCCACCAAAACATAAAAGAGGAGCACCCTCCCTTCCTTTATTCAGTGGGCTTTGGCTTGCTCATCCCCGGTACAGTGTGACAACTAATTGATTGATGCAGAACCTTTCTCCTAACCCCTTTCCTCCTCAGGAGCTGAGCAAATCACTGTTAATTGTGCCTTTTGTGTGGGGAGGCCTTTGTTCCTGCTACTGGAGAGAAAGTTAATTAACTTGGCCTAGCAGTATGACAAAAGGGCTGGATCTAATCCCGAGCTGAGCCAGAGAAATATGAAAATTCTGGGTGACCCATAAGTTGTACAGATACCTTCTTGGAACTTGCATATTTGATTTTGGTGCACATGTTGCACCCCATTTTGATATGTCATTGGACTTTGAAGGCCAAAGGGAAGTAAACCTGCACTCTAAGGCAGATTTCTCCCTGTGTGTATAATAAAGTGTCAATGCAGACAAGACAGTAAACCACAGTGACTTTCCCCATGAGTGTACACTAACATTATAAAACCTACCCCAGGTCAATATCTAATCCTGCAGAGTCCCCTCTGCACCAGGCTACCTGTATGGAGTTACGGGGCTACTCACTACAATAGTCTCACATGTGCAGCCTTCACACGTGCACATGTGTGTGCACATGTGTTCATGTGTAACCAGCCACAAGACTCTTATCCATGCTGCATCACAGCAACCTTATCTTAAAAGGCAGGTACTGGTGGTAACCATGTGTAGTTCATCTAATGTGTGTTTCTGTGGGTGAGTCACCAGTTGTGAGGCTCACCCATAATAAAAGACCAAAAACCAAGTGATCAAAAAGCAAAATATCCATGTGGATTACATGGACAGAACCCATTTTGTTACAGATGCTGCCAGCAGAATCGTATGGGGAAGAATTAGCCTACTTAGTGATAAAGTGACGAGGGGTTCTGACCAGACACACTGCTTGCCAGTTTCTTGCTACCCCACATACCTTATGTGGGCCTTCTGCCACCAAGATCACCCACTTCACCGAACCATGAGGCCACCTCTCCCTATAGGGAACCCAGACTGCACTATGAACCATCCCGGTTCTAGACTGGATGCATTTAGGACACTAAGGGGGTCATTCTGACCCCGGCGGTCAGAGACCGACGGGGCCAGGGTCGGCGGGAGCACCGCCGACAGGCCGGCGGTGCCCCGCAGGGCATTCTGACCGCGGCTGTTCGGCCGCGGTCAGATGCGGAAAACCGGCGGTCTCCCACCGGTTTTCCGCTGCCCTTGTGAATCCTCCATGGCGGCGGAGCGCGCTCCGCCGCCATGGGGATTCTGACACCCCCTACCGCCATCCTGTTCCTGGCGGGTCTCCCACCAGGAACAGGATGGCGGTAGGGCGTGCCGCGGGGCCCCTGGGGGCCCCTGCAGTGCTCATGCCAATGGCATGGGCACTGCAGGGGCCCCCGTAAGAGGGCCCCACTTTGTATTTCAGTGTCTGCTATGCAGACACTGAAATACGCGACAGGTGCCACTGCACCCGTCGCACCTTCCCACTCCGCCGGCTCAATTCTGAGCCGGCGTCCTAGTGGGAAGGCCGTTTTGCACTGGGCTGGCGGGCGGCCTTTTGGCGGTCGCCCGCCAGCCCAGTGCAAAACCCAAAATACCCTCAGCGGTCTTGCGACCGCGGAGCGGTATTTTGGAGGGGGGAACTCTGGCGGGCGGCCTCCGCCGCCCGCCAGGGTGAGAATCACCCCCTAAATGCGTGCATGAACTGAGCATAACTAGGCCTACCCTTGCTTTGGATCAGGCAACACTATAACCACCACACTCTCTTTGGCAAGGGTTCAGTGCCTCAGCACTGATGTTCTCACACTATACAAGTCTAGAACCTATCGCACTGGTCACTGACTGTTCTCCCTCTTGCAATTGCTCAACCCAGAACTCCCTCTCATCTGAGTCTCTACACCCTAAAGATGCAGACTCCTTTGCCCTCGCCCACAGCACTTATGCTGGGGTCTGTAGCTGCCACCACCCTTTCAAGGTGATTGACATCACTAAAGAAAGAGCAGCCACTCACAACACTTGGTTCTCTCCTAACAGAGAAGAACCTGTCTGTTGACACCAGAATCCAGCCAATGACTCACCCCCACCTGGCAGCGTCTGGAGGGCCTAGGTTGCCTCATCAGTCAACCCTGCAGCATACTCTTCCTAGGTAGCACCATGCGGAAACCACCTTGAAAACCTCAAAAATAGGGCCTATCCCCCTACCTTAGGGGCGTTCAACCCCTCTCTTTCGAGAGCCTCAAGCCCCACCTTCCTTTAGGAATTTGCTCTATCCTTTCTGGACTCTTGGGAAAGCTGAAGGGCTTTGGTCAGCTTTCCCCGCACCCACTCTCTGGGCAACTCCTCGACCCCCCCAGCAACCTAGCTGGAAACCATCTAGGGACCCTAGAGACCCTTTCCTTAAAACTTGACATGTGTCCCTGTAGGCACATGCTGTCGCCTTCCACATTAGGATATCTGCCCTATACTTGGTACACCTACCGGGCACCCTACAGAAGTCTTCCAGGTAAAGTCCTCTGCTTCCTGCTCTACGGGCAGCTCAAAGCAACAGTACTGGACAGAAGTGACTTAGCCAAACCCAGACTGAAGCACGGGGTCCATTCACTCATGGTAGGCCCCAGCAGACCCTCTGGTTGTGCCACTGTGGGCAGGCCCACTTTATGTACCTTGCTGTGGGCTGCACCCACCAGCTAAACTGCTTCAGTGTCCCCAAGGATGCACCCAAGACTGGAACACATACAGTGCACCAGGCAGAAGTCCGCTAAGGCAGAGCATTTTGCAGCCTTTATGTCTATGGCAGCTCAGAGCACAATCCCTAACAGACTTGGCTTCCTGCCCCACGGCCTGGGGTCTGATCAAGAGGACCTACCTGATTGGCCACTCAACTAGGTATCCCCACAGCCACCACCACCTCAGGTTAAGAACAAACATTTTAGGATGACATCCTTTACTCTCTTTGGGCAGTCACCTACTCTACCTTGACACCACAGGGTGTACTATTAACCCCTTCCTAGAATCAAGGGAGTCTACCACCTCCTCTCATTTCTCCTCAGGGCTAGGTATTTATCCCACAGAGGGAACCTTGGGACTACTGCTACACCACCTATCTTGGGAACTACCCCCTTTTTGAGCCACCCACCACAGTGGACCACCCTTGGATACCTCACCCTTCCAACCAGATTTTCTACGGAGCCCGAGGGAACCACAACCTTTTTAAGCCCTCCAGCATGGGAACATTTCTCAGGGACCACCCCACCCTCTTAGCAGGAACCCCTAGTGGTGTCACTACCTTTGGGATAAACCTCCTCCCCCCCTCCATCCAGTTGTTTTGCCCTATGCCACTGGCAGGAAAACCTCTGTGGAAAAGATTAACAACTGTGCCTCTCTGGAAATCTCTTCTGTTCCTGACAAGCACCTCCAGGGGCCCCCAAATCACCTCCTAACCCCAAAGAAGCAAGGCCCCAATCCTACACTTCAAATCTTTGGAGTGGATACCAGTTGCTTTGCCTAAACATGTAGAGAAGTACTCTTCTCATAGAGGCGTAGTGTGTGTAGTTTTGGGGTCCTTTTTCCTTTGCTGTAAACAGTTTTGAAGTAACAAACCAGTGGAAAAAAAAGAAAACGTTCAGTGCTTAAAAAGTGTCCTCCCTAATGTTAAACCAGTGAACAGCAGTGAGCATGTCTTAGAGAAGGTAAACGAAGATTCAGTGCACATCCAAGAAAGGGGCCTTTACCAACAGGAAGACCGCACATTTCTATTAAATGAAAAAGATTGTTTGTAAATGTATGTCCTGATGAAGGTGGTGTGAACCATTTCAATTTCCACCAAAACGCTGCATTGACAGTTCTCTTTCTTATACATGAATTTCTTCTAATGTAACACCATTGTGGAAAATGCATTATGTACCTGATGACTATATGTTTTGAGATGGTCTTTTTAAATGTATGTATGTGATTTTCTTATGTTTATGTAAAAAAAACTTTACAACAATATATTTCTTTAATTTATCTCTGATTATTGCCCAGAATGTGTACCTAGTATTGATTGTGAGTGGGGTAGATGTGGGTTCTCAAAGTATAGCAAGCACAAAGAGAAATTTGCTGCTGTTTAGTTAAAACTTACCTCAGCTATGTTTCTGTCATTCCCCTGACCATGCAAAGGACAGAAGACTCATTGTGCTGTTTAGGTATTATGGAACACCATTACCCTTTTATGGTGCTCACAAAATATTGGATGAGCAGGAAAAATTGGTTAAAAGCCTGATTTAGAATTTGGTGGAGGAGTTACTCTAACACATCGTTGACGGATATCCCATCCCCCGAAATATAAATCTCATTATATCCTATGGGGTTTATATTTCGGCAGACAGGATATCCGTTACCTTTGTGATGGAGAAACCCCTCAGCCAAACTCTAAATCAGGCTCAAAGTTGGTAGATGCTTAAATTAAACTGCCTTCAGTACTGCACTCTCTTAAAATTGCTGTACTACTCCTGCCAAGCCAAATAAGAGGCAGACTGGACCCAGTTCAGTGTACAACCGGTGCTTGGAAAAACATGGCACATGAGCTGTATTCACCACTCAGTGCTGTGTGGAATAATCCCTTGCTGCAGAGGCGATGACTTAGTCAGTGAGATTAAGTAGTGTGAATCTCAAATTTTCTTGACTAAAAAAAGCAGAGGGCTGCAAGGTGGAGGGATCAAATCACCAAGGCCTGGGATGGACTATTCCCATGATTTTTATTAGGTGTGGCTTTTACTGAGTGGACGGTGGGCAAAGAATGATCAGTTGGAATTCTACCCCGAGCTATGCCACTGGTTACTCTATTTGCAAGCCTTGATCCCATCACCTTTTGGGTGTTTGTTTGCCAGTAGTATGCCTGGAGGCTTGAAACTGACACAGCTTTCTAAGCCTATTACTACCAATGTTTGTGAATTCTGAAACATAGTAAATCTGCACCCATTCAAACAGTACTTCTGTGGGTGCAGATTTACTACTTTTTAGGTAAACCAGTCACTATATATATTTAAGATCCAGATCTAAAAAATGAACGTTAAAAAGTCTAAGTAAAATGAGAGCAACAACAAACAAGGACACAGACATAGCAATTCCGACTCAGGGGGTCATTTCAACCCTGGCGGTACAGGACCGCCAGGGCTGGTGGTTTTCCGCCATATTTGCCCCGGCGGTGAAAATCCACCTGGGCAGCGCTGCTAGCAGGGGATTACGAGTCACCGCCAGGAAAAGGCTGGCGGTACGGGGAGTCGCGGGGCCACTGGCATGGGCTATGCAGACAGTGAAAAGCGCGATGGGTGCAACTGCACCCGTCGCACGGCCGCAACACCGCCGGCTCCATGTGGAGCCGGCTCCCATGTTGCTGCCCACATCCCCGCTGGGCCGGCGGGCGGAAACTCTTTTCTGCCCGCCGGCCCAGCGGGGATGTCAAAATGGGCACAGCGGAAGTGCAGCCGCATTGGCGGCCGCACAGTTGTTACAACTTGGCGGGCGGCAATGTTCTAATGAGGCCCTAAGTGTCCCCAGGCATAACTACTAGAACAAGAATGCATTTGAGGGATGTCAAACCACAAACATTCCAGCTGAAGCTCTGCCCATGCCTGTCCCACCTGGGCCTGGTTGTTCTCCCTGGGAACCCATGACCCTGGGATCACTTATTTTAAATGTATTTTCACAGCACATACACTTCTTTGTCTCTGCTTCAAGAAGGTTTGACGGTAGAGTTCTCTAACTGGTGCATGTGGCCAGGGCTCCATGTTTCTTTTTCACTCCTTTTACAAATGATGTTATCAAGTGACTGATGGCCCCAACCACTAAGCTGGAGTTCCAAATAGAGGAGGGCATGTGGGCCAATTAAAAGTACCAGCAGAGCCAGAGCTGACCAATGCGTCTTGATTGGCTGGAAGAGTCTGTGCACGTTCCGAGCCCTGAAAACGTTTGCCATGTATGTGGTGCAATAAACATAATGTAAAAATATGATACATTCTCTTCAAAATAAAAAAGTGCATTTCTTTAACATGAGGAAAGGTTTCACCTTGGTACATCAGATTATATCACTGCATAGACAGACAATTATTAAAAGTGATTGTTGTTTTTAGAAACATTCATGGCTCACCCCCCCCCCAATGACAATGCCATTAGTGAGGTAAGAGGCAAGTCAGTATTCATGTAAACCCTAAACGTAGCTGAGATTCTTATCATGGATTTGTCGTGCCGAACATCGGCCAAACATTCGTCTCGGGCCGCGGCGCGCGGCATGGAGACGCGCCGCGCCCCCAGCCTGCTGTGCCCTCTACGAGGCCCCAAATTGGGCATGGGGCCTCGTTCCTTCATAGCGCAACGCGCTTTAATGCAGGTCTAACCCTCCCCCACTCACCTGTTCTTGTTGTCTTCTTCTTTTCCTTCATTTTTCATTGTGCCTCCCTTTATGTTTTTTCTTTTTTCCCATATTACCCCAGCATGCTTTAGTTGCCTACTCATTATGGCTCCTAGTCCATTACGTTCTATGTGTTTTTCCCTATCTAAGATGGTGTCCTTGCACTTCCTGTGGGTCGCTTCCTGTTTTCTGGTATTTAAGGGCTGTGATTCTTTCTCTCCTTGCACTGCAACCCTTTCTGTTTGGATGGTGTCTTCGCTCCTGCTTCCTCGTATCAGATACTGGTTCACGTCTGTTCCAGTGTTTTTTCCTGTTCTTTTTGCTCTTGTATTTACTTATTCAATTTGCTCCTGTTTCAGGAACTTTTCCTTCTGGAGGTTTTTTCCCCTTTCAGGTTTTTTTTCCCTCTGGCATTACTTCTGAAGGACACGGCCTGCCCTTGGCGTTTCCATTGCCTGCAGCACCATGGCTACCAGAAAGAGTTGCCCCTACCTGGGCCAAGGCCGAAAATTCAGAAACAAGATCCTCGCCACTCGTTCTGCGGACTCCAGGTTAAAGCAGCGTGTAAGTCGTGACAGGATTAAGCAATATTACACCCAACTATATCAAATATAAGAGGTGCTTGTACAGTGCACATCCTAAACTCAAGTTTTTAAAAGTGCACTCAGCTGTGATAATGAAAAAAGAGGCTCTGAAATAAAATACTTGCCTAGGATCACACAATTTGGAGAAGCAGAGAAGCCAATATTGATTCCAGGGTATATGGTTTCGCAGTTTTCAGCCACCAGGTTGCTCTTTCTCTCTCTCTCTTCCGTTAACATTTAAGGTCACTGTTTTGTCTTTCATTCTTGGCTCACGAAGAGAAACACCAACAGAGAGATAACAGAATCGACTCAAGGTCCCCCGAACCAACTGCCAAGGCAAGAATGCATTTATTCAGGGAGAGTCACACCCCAAACACCCTCCCCCGCCAAAGCTATGCCTTTGCTTGGCTGTCCTCTACACACAAGACCGAGACTATGATTCAGGTGGTAGAACTCTGAGTGGCATGTACCAGCTACCTTTTTCATAGGGGGATGTTTAAAACACCATCACAATTTCAAGGGACTGAACCCAGCCCTAAGACCACAAGACATCTTCCTATGTTATAGATGACAGAACACATTGAAATAATTTCTCCCAGAAGGAAGCCCCACCCCTAGCAATCCTTACCCTGCACACAAAGTGCTACTTCTCACATTTACAAAGCGTCCCTCATTACAACGCTGGAGGTAAATCCGGCTTACTGCCGTGCTGAAGGCCGCCAACATACCGTGGCCGCGGCGGAAATCCGCTACAGGTATTACGACCCACATCTCGTAATCCGCCACAATACAGACAGCCACACAAGTCCGCCACACCAAAGGTCAGTGATAAACTGCTGATAGCAAAACCCACACCGTCACGCCAACAAGAATACGCCCACTCTATCACAAACCACGCTCAAAATACACACACACTTACAGAACACAACCACATTGGACAATTCGAAATACACACACCTGATACACATGCACACACCACACCCACACACTCACAACACTAGAAAACACACACCCACATTACCCACAACCCGTTACAACAACATTTTTGTGAAGAAGCAGAGAGAGAGAGAATAGCAAACACTATGTCAGCATCCACAAGCACACAACACCATCACTCATATAACATCCACACACCTCAAACAACACACACCA